>NW_024467114.1:20012500-21212500 GCF_017591425.1 Ochotona curzoniae | reverse complement strand
ACTGAGCCTGTCCAAAGCCAGGAGTCAGAAACTTCTTCAAGGTCTCCCATGTGAGTAAAGGGCCCAAAAGCATGGGCCATCCATCACTGACTTCCCAGACACAATAGCAGAAAGCTGGATTGGAAGTGGAGTAGCCAAGACTGAAACTAGTCCATACGGAATGCCAGCACCAAAGGCAGCAGTTTTATCTGGTACACCACAAAGCCAACCCCTGCAAGTGATGTCAGGATGGGCATAGTCTTTTGCAAACCACCTATTCAACAAAGGATTAATAACCAGAATATATCAGCAACTCACAAAAGCTCAACAAGATAAAAACCAAATCAATACAGCTGAAAAATGGGCAAAGAACTTCAACAGACAGTTCTGAAAAGAAGAAATACAAGTGGTCAACCAATATAAGGAAAACAACATGCAATGTCTCTAGACATTAGGGAAATGCAAATCAAAACCACGGTGAGATATCACCTTATGACTGTCCGAAATCCAAACCACAGAGAGTAATCAATGTTGGGAAGACGTGGAGCAAAAGGAACACTTATACACTCTTGGTGGGAATGTAAAGTAGTGCCAACACTCCAAAAAACAGTGTGGGAATTTCTTTAAAAGAAAAAAGCAAACCAGAAACAGACTTGCCATATGATCCTGCAATCCCACTACTGGATATATAACGCAAACACATGAACACAACGGCATCAAAGAAATGCCTCCACCAGCATATTTATACCAGCACTGTTCACATTAGTCAAAAACCAAAACCAACTAAAGCATCACTAATCAGATGAGTAGATAAAGAAAAGGAGGTATAAATACACAAGACAATAGTATTTGCCTCTAACAAAGAACAAGATTCTACCATTTGCAGTGAAATGAATTGAACTACAGAATGTCATTTTGAGTGACTTAAGTTGAGCTCAGAAACTTTGTATGTTATCTGGGGGAGCTAAAATTTTAAAAGCCAAAAAAAAAAAAAAAAGAGAGAGAGAGAGAGAGAGAGAGAGAGAGAAATACCTGTGTGTATTAGTATTGCTGTAATATAGCTTTGCAAAATTTTGTTGTATTTACTTGTCAAACCAGTGTTTAGGAATGTTACAACACTACAGTTTAAATAATCGACGATTATTTTTAAACTTACTGTATGTGGGTAAAATGGTCATTTTTCATTCCATTATTGTTTACAACCATTTGGATTCCCATTAAACTGAGGGAATTTTTGCTTTTTACTTGGTGAATTTCTTATTTGGTGAAGTATTAAGCCTTTTACTGTATTGTAAATTTAAAATATATTAGGTCAAAAACCAAAAAAAAAAAAAAAACGGGGGGAATCAAGAATGTGGAAGAAAGAGAGGAAGAGAATATCATTCTTAGCTTAATTTTTGCTAAAAATTCACATGGAATCTGCTATAACTATGAAAAATAAACTTTTTAAAAGGAAGGAAATATTCTGGATCATGATGGAAGCAGTGACTTGCAAGCTGGATAATGAAACAAAAAAAAAGAGCTGACAGAAACTGAGCTCAACACATTGCAGCAGATGACAGCAAAAAAAGGTGAAGATAAGAACATAATGAGCAAAATGACAAGAGGCTGCTTAAAAATGATCGGAAAGCTCTACCCACTTGCCTTAAGTAGTGCAGGAGGACAAAATAGAACAAAGAGAAGCCAAAATCAAAACCATCAGCAACTTACTTGCATTGGAGAAAAAAAATGAGTGTTCACCAGAAAAAAAAGATACCAAACAGGTGCTGGTGTGTCGCACGGCAGGTGATGCATCATCCATATTAGAGTGTATTTCCAGTTTTCACTGTTTCTTTTCTGGTCCAGCATCCAGCTAATGGACCTGGGAAGGCAATGGATGATGGCCCAAGTCCTAGGGCTTCTGTTATACATTGGAAAGACCAGGTTGGAGTTTCTGGTTGCTGGTTGCTGGTTTTGGCCAAGCCAAGTGGGAAATCTGTCTTCTGTCTGTCTCTCTCCTTCTCTCTTTCTCTCTCTCTCTCTGTTCTCTTTCCTTTTCTTCCCTTCCTTCTCCCCCTCCTCTCTTTCTGTTGTTCTGCCTTTCAAATAAATAAATAATCTTTTAAAAAATATGTCAAATATCAGATGTGCAGGTGGCCAAGTGTTACAGGGATATCCCCTTGCGACACCTGCAGCCCGTATTGGAGTACCTGTGCTTGAGTCCCAAAACAGCTCCCAACTCTCTCTGGTCCCCACAACTTCCCCACTTCTGAAACAAATATGCATATCTATATTCTTGAGGAACAGTATTTTTACTATTTTTGCATTCTTTGTTTAGGGAGGATTAAGCTTGCGATTATAAACTGAAAGTATGTCATTACAAAAATTAATAGAAAAATAAAAAAGGAGAGAGAGTGAGAATAAGGGTGTGAGGGTAGGAAATCTCATTAAGTCCTTAAAACTGCATATGTGAAATGTATGAAATTTATATCCTTCATGCAAATAAATTGTCTTTTTAAAGAATATTCATAAACAGTTGATATTAAAAATGAAAAGAAAAAATCTTTAAAACATAAAAAGGAAGGGGGAAAAAATCTAGAGGAAAAAATTCTCAAGATAGAGCAAAATTTTTTTTCTTAATGCACGGAATACTAAATGAAAGCGAAAGGTTTCCTCTATCATTTTGAGAAGAAACAAAGTTGTAAATCTTTTGAGGGGAAAAAAATCCACTCTATTCAGGCAAGCCATAATTTATGCATGGAATCATTGCATATTCTCAGATACGCAATGACTCATACTCTTCCTGAAATGTTATCCAGTGAGATAACTGCATCCCTAAAAATTAGAAAACAAGGCAATCAACTCAGGAAAAGTGAAGATGTGGTGGAAAATTATAGACACAAAATAATGAAGCTGCTTAAGAACGGTACAAGAAGATTAAATTCAGAAAACCTGAATTAAAAAAGAATACATTTTAACAATGCCAGAAACAGAATGAGTCTTAGTGATATGTAAGATGAAATACATTTTTTCCTAAAATAACATGGAGCATTGCACAATTTAACTAATTCAAGAATGTTATGAGGTTGGATAGCTATTTAACATCTAATAAACTGGAAAAAAAAGAAAACCAAGACAAAAAAGTTTCATATTGATCTGACACTAAAACAGCAAAGTCACTGAAGGATACAGACTTCTAATAGTCACTGTGTAGTACAGAATATATAAAAATGGTTAGGAAGTCTGACCCTTACAATTTAAAAATAAAATTTACCATAAAAACAATGCATAGGAACTCCATTAAAATGGAAAAGAAATATCTTAACAATTAAATCAGAAAGAGTAGTTTTTTAAAAAAGATTTTTAAATTTTTATGATAAGGCAAATTTTCAGAGAGAAGGAGAGACAGAAAGATCTTCCATCTGCTGGCGCATTTCCCAAATGGTCACAAACAGCCAGAGCTGATCCAATCTGAAACCAGAAGCCGAGATCTCCTTCTGGTCTGCTGCATTGTGGCAGGGTCCCAAGAACCTGGGCCTTCCTCCACTGCTTCCCCAGGCGTAAGGAGCTGGATGGGCACCCATAAGGGGTGCAATGTTTGCAGGCAGATGGTTAGCTCAAAGAGCATCATGCTGGCCCCACATGTAAGTTTCAAAATAGATAGTTTCTATAAACCAATAAGACAGGAGTAACAACCATAAATAATTAGCAAAAAAAAAATATGAATTGAGGGTTTACATAAAAGGAATATAAATAGTTCATAAGCAAAAAAATGTTTCTTTACCTGTATTAAGAATAAAATAACAAATTAAGCTTTCATAAGATAATATTGTTCATTCATAGAACCACAAAGATTAAAATTAATGAAAAATAGTCCCCTATGCAAAATACACATAATTTTCTTACATATGTTTTTCTCAAAGTTTGCAGCATAACTGTCCACTCCATATAGGTCAGCTGTGCAAACAGCCTTGCTTCCGAGAGCCAGAGGAGCTGCTGTCACATGGGGAATCCTGACACACTCATCTCAGCCTGGTGACTCAGCAACACCTGTCCATCATCCTGACTCTAGACATCCCTGATGGGGTGTGACGAACGTACACGTCACTGCCTCCAAGATCTTCCTCCTGAAAACATTCAACTTCAGTTTAACCTTGAGAAGACTAACAGACAAATCCTCATTGGGGGAAATGTTATAAAATATCTCACCAATGCTGCTCCAAATTGCAAGGTTATTAAAAGTGAGGCAAAACAAGGAACGTCAGAGAAACTCTCCTACTCAATAAGACTCGAAGGGGGAAAAAAAGACAATTACAATGTCGTTTGGTGTCATGGGTGGGATTCTAGACCAGAGAAAGGAGTTAGACCGTGGAAATCTGAACCCAATCAGTTAGCACAATGTACTAATGTGAATTCTTGAACTGTGGCAAATGCCACATATTAATATAAGATAATAAAAGAAACATATAAAAATGAAGATAATGCAATCTTATTAGACAACTGAGCAAAAGACATGAAGAAAAATGTCACCAATGAGGATCTACAAATAGAAAGTAAACACAGTTTCAACATCATTATTCACTGGAAAACTGCAAACAAAGAAAATTGGCACTGAGATATCATGGCATGACTATCAAAACAACTAACATAAAAAGATGACACAATATTAAAGACTGACAATTCAGGAAAACCAGATCATTCGTACACTGCATGTAGCATTCAAGCTGGTACAGCACCCTGGAAAACAATTTCCTAAAAGACTGAACACTCAAGTGCCTACGACTAAGCAATTACATTTATTTGCATTTATTCCAGAGAAATGAAAATCCTGTTGACACAAACACCCATGTCCGTAGCAGCAGTATTTGTAATAATTCACAAACTAGAAACCACCCAAATGCTCCTTGTCGAGGTCATGCCGTGGAGTACCGAGCAACATGAAGGAGCACTCTATCAATGTAAACAACAACCTGAATGAATCTACAGAGACTAATACTGAGAAAAAAAAACTGAAAATCAACCACATAAACAGTTGCACACTGTATGGTTTCAAGGGCATACAATGCTCCAAGCAACAAAATTACAGAAACAGATTTCATGGAGTGGGTTAAGCAGAAAAGACACAGTCGTAGTGACAAACGTACAATAATAAGGATGGCGGGGGAGGGAGGGTAGAGGGTTTGGTATCTTGACTATACCAACCTCCGTGTTTTGGCAGCTCAAGGATACTGTAAGTGTTAAATATTATTATTGTAGGAAAAGTACATAGAATATGGGCTGTCTCTGAATTATTCCTGAAAATAACATTAGAGACTATAGAGAGTTCAAAATTTAAAAAAAAAATTGAAAATAAATGTACATGGGTGTATCTTTGGCATTCAGAATTAACTGTACTTAGACTGCAAATTGGTCTAATTAGAACAACTTTTATGGAGAAACATTTGACAATAGCCATTAAAAATTCATATATACATCCCTTTGAGTCAGCAGTTCTACTTCTAGGGATATGGACCACAGATTCATCCAACACCTTTCCCTAATCTAGTAGCCATCTGCGTTCCTCTTTAACACAAATTTCAATTCATATCCTTCATTTATTTTTTAAAACTGCATGCCTTTTTTTTTCTTGCTATTGAGTTGTTTAAGTGTCTTTTATATTTTGGATGTGATGTTAACCCTTTGTCAGATGCCTGGCTTGCAGATTTTTTTTTCCATTATGTAAGTCTTTTCTTCATTCTGTTGATTGTTTCTTTGGCTATTCAGAAACTTTCTTTTTAAAAAGATTTTACTTATTTTTATTAGCAAGGCAGACATACAGAGAGGAAGATTTTCTGTCCATTGATTCATTCCCCAAGCAGCTGCAACAGTTGGAGCTGAGTGGATCTGAAGCCAGGAGCCAGGAGCTTTATCTGGTTCTCCCATGTGTGTGCAGGGTTCCAAGACCTTGGGCCGTCCTCGACTGCTTTCCCAAGTCACAAGCAGGGAGCTGAATAGGAAGGGGGTCCACTGGGGTTAGATCCAGCACCTATATGGTATCCCAATGCATTCAAGGGCAGGATTTTAGTCCCTAGGCTACCACACCAAGCCCAATGTTTAAGTCTTAAAAAAGGAAAAAGAAAAAAACTTTGTTTTTGTATATTATTTGATAGAAGTGTTCCATTTTATCCTTCTATATCTGATTTTCAAAACATCACTTATCAAAGAGATTCTTCTCATTGTGCTGTTATGACAACATGTTGAAGAGCATTTGATTCATGGGCTTACATTTGCATTCTCTTTTCTGCCCTGTTGGCCTGTATGTCCATTTGGGGGTTAGGGCGGTGTTTTAAATCCTCTGACCTTGCAGTAGACTGAACTCTGCAAGAGGATATGAGGTTTCCATCAGAGCTCTTTTTGCTCAAGATTGTTTTGGCTACTTAGCATCTTTTGTGGTTTCAGAAAAATCTTAGAATTGTTATTATTATTATTCAGAACTTCTAAATTGTATGCTTTTATTTATTTTTTTTTTCTGAGCATTTGTTTTGGCTTGGAGTTTCAGTACTACATTGTATAGAAGTAGCCAGGAACAAGAACTGGTGTTCCCCCTGAGTGCCTGGAGTCCAAGTTCTCGATCCATCGTCTGCTCCCTTTCTGGGCACATGAACGGGAAGTTGGACTGGAAATGGGGTAGCCAGGACTTGTACTACTCCAATCATCAGACACCATCATAGCAAACAATGGCTTAACCTACTGAGTCATGCTATCAGCTTCTACAACTATAATTTATCATCATTAAAATGTGTTCGTTTTTAAATCAAATTTTGTGTTCCTATATTATCATTCACTTAGGAGAGCAATTTGAAATTTTCCAGCTAGTTAAAATCCTGGTTTTACTGCAATGTGACCAGATGAGAATATTTGATTTTCATTATGAAGAAATCACCAAGATTTTCTTCATGGTGCATAACAAAAATTAATAAGATTCATTTGCTGAATAGCGGATACAACGTTTGCTGTTAATGCACTAAATAAAGCCTTACTATTTGAATTTTATTTCATAGTCTTATTTGGATTTTTCTTTTTGATCTTTCAAAGCATTAAAATGTGTAAATACTTCTCTTTTATTGTTATTTCATTGATTCCTCCTTTTTTGGGGCAAATTTAAGATGCTTTCCTAGATGAACTATTACATGAAACACCTACTCACTTCAGAATTCAGTCTCAGAAAGAACAGGCCACTGCCTATGTGAAAGGCAGATTGCCAGACACCTCAACAGTTAGTACTTTCTGTTACGGACCAAATATAATTACTCCGTAACTATATATTTTATCAACAATACTTCTGTGACCTAACATGAATAATTTGTTGCAAATATTATCAATAAAATACAGCTGTGATGCTGATTAAAACTCTAAATTTGAAAGTGGTCAGATTTACATATTTGATTAAATAACCAATTTTTCATGGTAAGGATTTTAAAAGGAATGCATGTTCAAAGACAGTATCATCAATTGACACGGACTGCAGATAGCACTTGCAATATCAAAGCATTCAAAATTTCATTTGGTGTGTGCATATCAGAAAAAGGATAGATGACTCACGATATGCTTATCAACTACACTTCCACTTATACTGTATTTTCTTTGAGAATGATAGGCACTGACACAACCAATTGTATCTTTGTGCATTATGTGAAAAGCCTGTTTGTCAAGAAACCAGACTCTGGTTGAAGCAACACAAGGAAAAGCCAATTCTAGATCCTTTAAACAACAATTAGGGAACACGGATGGCTACTGATGTATTTACAGATGGTGGGGGTCTTGGTTTATAGAAATGCATTTCTTACATCTCGACTGCAACCTTCTTTGAGACGGCTTCTGCAATGATGAAGAAGAATCAAGCCCGGCAAAAATCTCTAAAAGTCTAAACCATCAAATGTAGCAAGAAACATTAGAGATGATCTGAAATGTATCAGTTAGGCTCATTGCAGGAAACAGATGGCATGTCTAAAACGGGATCATTCCAGGAGAGTTTTTAACAGGCACTAACTACAAAACCACGAGAACCATGTAGGAAAGCGAGAAGAAATGACAACAGTGAGACGCGGTTGAGCCTGGAAGAGTGAGCAGAGCAAGCAGTCCCTTGCTACAGAGGGTGAGACGTGACAGAGGCCTAACTTGAGGGGAGTTATGAACTCAGTCAAGGATGTAGCCAGCTAGACAGTGATATAAGAAAAACAGCTGAGCGAATAAACATACAATTTTCAATCTGCTTTCTTTCTCCAAACTCCTGCAGGTGCTCTTCACAGGCCAAGAGCAAATGGAAAGGAGAAGCTCAAGGGAGCTACCGATTTGTTAGTGTTGAACAGCAAGGTGCCAAGGTTGAAGCTGTACCTCAGAAAAGCAATGAAAATGAACAACACACAGCGCTTTGACGGACAGAGATAGGCTATGCTGCCTTTCAGTTCAACCAGCAAACGAGAGCCAGAATTAAAACTGGAGACTTACTCCTAATGACATCTCTATTTCATGCAAAACTTTCTATGTCTCACCTCCAAAATATCTTGCTTTAGGGGAACTGCAATGATTGGAGGGATCTTGCTGAGAATCTTGGATCAGAATGGCAACATTTGGGTAGTCTTTTCTGCCTTTGTTCTAGCGACGAGTTGCTGCGTTATAAACCACCTCAGTGAATAGCAACAATTTTATTGTGCTCATGAATTCTGAAAAGATTTTATGTTGAGTCTCAAATGTTTAGGAGCTATCTGTAAGAGATTGCCACGGCTATTCACCAGACCAATCTAAGGGCTTCCTGATGCGTATCTGCTACCCAGGCTGGGATTATTGGAAGACAGGATGGAGCTGGGCAAATATACAACCCATGCTTCTCTCTGCGTGGTTAATAGAAACCAAGAGGAAGAATCCATGGAGTGAGTACACCAAGGAACAAAAGGAAACCTAGAATTGTTTCTTCCAAGCTAGCCTTAAGAATCTCTCCATCTCTCAATTAATTCCAAGTAAGTGGAAGGAGGCTGTCACTAATTACTAGGGGCAAGGGACGCTTCACATTTTTCACGAGTAGGAGGTGTTGGTCTAGTCATCACAGAATAATAGCAAATTCTGTTTGCTTCAAACACCACCTATAAATAAAAACAAAGAACTTGAAAAGAATGAATTTGATATTTAATAAGGAAAGGAATCAAGAACTCACTTGAGAAATAAACACCAATAAATGTTTTTTTAAAAAAAAGAAACTGAATCCAGGAGGAATTGCTGATACAGCAAAGTGGGTAGTACAACATTTATTACATATGTAAAACACACACACACACACACACACACACACACATACACTCACACAGGATTTGGAGGGACAGAACCTGCTTCTAGAACTACAGAGAAATTCAGGACTCACTAAGGCCAGATAAAACAGAAGGAGTATGGGATGCAAAACCAGGGATATTCACTCTCCGTGTACATTCTAGTCATTACTCCTCTCACACCCTGAAGCAAAATACATGTAAGCTTGTCATTTATGTGTCTGATTATAAAAAAAAAAAAAGAAATGTGGATTTGTCTCAGGAAATCGAGCTACTATGGAACAAAGGCACCAAAATTTTGGCATTTAGCTCTCTACCCAATTACCTTAAACTCTTCCTGAAATATTGGAGAAGGAAACACTTTTTAATTTATTTTAAGGGTTCAACATCAATCTGACACCAAAACAAAGTAATTGTTTACAAGAAAATTGAAAGTCAGTATCCTGGGAAAAAAAAAACATAGATATAACAACTCATAGGAAAATCAGCAAACCCAATCCAGGACTACATAAAATGTGCAAATTTTTCATGAGTGATTTGGTTTCTGAAATTTCAGGGAAGTTTTTAATCATTTAAAAATCAATTCTTAAGGGTCAGCGCCATGGCATATCAGGCTAATCCCCCACCTGTAGTGCCAGCATTCCATATGGGTACCAGCTCATGCCCTTGCAGCCCCACTTACAATGGCCTGGGAAAGCAGTGGAGGATGGCCTAAGTCCTTAGCACCCTGCATCCACATGAGAGACCCAGAGGAAGCTCCTGCATCCTGGCTTTATCAACTCAGCTCCAGCCAATGCTCCACTTCGGGAGTAAATCAGACAGATCCTAGTCTGTGTCTCTCCTTCTCTTTGTAAATCTGTCTTTAGAAAATAAATAAGCATATATATATGTATATATAATAAAAATCAATTAATAGGTAACATTTTATGATAAATAGAATACAGAATAAAATTGCGATGTCTCCATCCATAAAGAAAAAGCACTTGAGAACTGCAGCACCCGTTAGGATAAGGAACAACTTCAACAAACTAGTAATAGATTAGAACTTTTTCCATTAAGATAAAAGAAATCCAATGAAAAGTTCAGGAAAATATTATATTTTATGTTGACAGACTGAACGGTAGATCACTAAGATAGGAGAGAATATGAGCCTATCTGTTCTCACCACTGTGTATAAGGTTATAGCTGGAACCGTCACACCACGAAATCTCCATGTTTCAAAGCTTCACTGATGAATTCCTAGACATTTAACTAAAAATTAATACCAGCCGCACCAAAGCATCCAGAAAGCCAAAGATCTCTCATCCTGTGAAGTCAGCTTTATTCCTCTATCAGATAAACAGAGAAAAAAGAAAACCAAAGGCCGATATTTCTCAGGGAAAAAAAATACGAGCAAAAAAGACATTAAAATGAGTAAACTGTATCTAAGAATTTATATGGAAGACATCATGACCTATTCATTGTTCTCCAAAGAATGTAAGACTAGTTTTATATTTAATGAAACAAGTAGAACTCTGCAGCTATTGATACATTCAAAAATGGGGGCAAATATGTATATATAGTGAGTGAAATATGAAAGATAATAGGTTTTCATACTTCATTATTCCATGTTATAAAATTATTGGAAACGCAGACTGTGATCTACAATGACAGAACATAGGTCATTGGCTACTTGAGAAATGGAAGTGCCAAAAGATACAGCCAAGAAGGGCAGATTCCAAGGGGCGTAGAAATTGCTGAAGTAAAAAGGCACATTATCTATAAGATAGCAATAGTTTTGTGGGTGTACACCTACATCAAATTATAAAAACTTGTAACAGCACTTTAAACATCTGCAGTATATTATATGTCAATTACACTCTTCTAAAACCAAGAAAGTACTGACCACTGAATAAGCAATGCTACGCAAGCAGAAAAATTCCTAAATTGACAAAGAGTTTGAAACTGGAATGTATCCGTTTCATAACATTTCCTGTACCCCCCAAAAGTTGAAACATGCTTTCGATGTTCCAAAATTTAAATTTTATTTACAGTGAAAAACATGAAAAAAAATTCAAAACTATTCATCATCACAGGAAATGCAGATTAAAGCTACTGTATGTATGACTATAGATCCAATACAATGACTAACAATGAAAACACCAACATAGCAGATATTTGACACAGTGAACTTGCCTCTTGGGAGGTCGAGCTCGACACTGGATTGTCTGGCTCAACCTGGCTATTCCGTCTCCAGGCTAGATGCACAGGAGATCTGCACCAATACCCTGACTGCTACCTCCTTGCTGTGCCAGCCCTTTTGCAGACGTTTATGAGTGAACTATGAAATGGAATATTGCCTCTCTCTCTCTCTCTCTCTTCTCTAAACGTGTGTGTGAATGTTTTTGCCTCTCAAATTAAACATAAATAAATAAATGAAAATACTTTTTAAAAAAACACAAAAAATAGGGCCTGGCGTGGTGTCCTAGTGGCTAAAGTCCTCACCTTGAACGCGCCAGGATCCCATGTGGGTGCCGGTTTTAATCCCGGCAGCTCCACTTCCCATCCAGCTCCCTGCTTGTGGCCTGGGAAAGCAGTTGAGGACGGCCCAAAGCCTTGGGACCCTGCACCCGCGTGGGAGACCCAGAAGAGGTTCCTGGTTCCTGGCTTCAGATCGGCACAGCACCGGCCGTTTCAGTCACTTTGGGAGTGAATAATTGGATGGAAGATCTTCCTCTCTGTCTCTCCTCCTCTCTGTATATCTGACTTTGTAATAAAAGGATACATAAATCTTTAAAAAATATATTTTAAAAACACAAAAAATATAGTATTACAAAAATACGTGTGCGTTCAAAATTTGCATTATTGTTGACAACAGTGCAGAAGGACAATAGCTTCACCAAACTATGTGAAAGTCTCTTATAAAATTAACCCAATATGTATTATATGATAGAGCGGTTACACTCCTAAGTATTTACTTAACAGAAATAAAGTGTTTGTTCTCAAGAGGGTTTTAAAAGAACACCTATAGGAATTTCATTCACGATATCCGAAACTGAGAACATCTTAAAATCTGTTAACCAAAAAACCAAACTAAACAATCAGCACATATTAATACAATAAAACAATATTTGGCAATAAACAGTAATATTTATTGGATACTCAATATGTATGGATGAGTCTTACAAATATGATACGCAAAAGAATCTAGAAGGAGAAGTACGTAATGTGTAGTTTATTTCAAACAACTGTTGAAGCTCACAAAATTGTGCATATAGAATTTTCATGCTTTGCCGTATATGTTAGCTTTCAATTGAAATGAATTAGAAAATTCAGGGTTAATTCACAAATAATAATATTATTTTAAATTTCCCATAAGCAGTTATCTTTAGACTGTGTCTTTAGATGAATGAAATAGCCCACCAAAAATCCAGAGGAGTTGAATCAAATTATCTTGGGCAACACAATCTCTCAAACAAAGATTCTTTCAAAAGGAAGTGATTTAGAGATACTCTCTCTTTGCTATTTTCTAGGGAAATTGATTGAAAGTATGTTGTAGATCTAGGTTTTACATTTAGACCTTTGATAACTTTAAACATGTATTTCTAATTGGTAATGGATAAAATCCATTCTCTCTATATTAGCAAAATGTATTGAGAAAAAAGTAATGAGGAAATATTTACAAACTCTTCATTTGTTGAAAGGTTGATATCCAAAATATATAAGGAGTTCAAAGGGTAAAGGAAAACCCCAAAAACAAATTTTAAAATGGCCAAAAGATCTGAATGGATGATTCTCAAAAGAAATACAAATCGACCAAAAACATGAAAAAACATGCAATAGTATTAATCATCAGGATAATGTGATTAAAACCACAGTGAAATATCACTTCACAGCAGCAAAAATGGGTTTTATCAAAAGATAAAGGGTCACAAGTGTTGGCAAGGATTTGGAGAGAGGTAATCTTTGTACACAGTACACATACGTGTAAGTTAATACAGTCACAATATGGAACAGTATAAAGGTTGTTAAAAAAACACTAGAGATTTACTGTAATTCGCTTACCCCACTACTGAGCATGCAACTCAATGCAATAAAATCTGCATATGAAAGAGATAGCTGAACTCTCATGTTTATGACAGCACCATTCACAATATCCAACGCGTGGCATCAACGTAGGTGTTCTACTGATGAATGAACTCATAAAGAAAAAATGTGATATGTGAAATTCCTTTATCAGGACACAGAACTTGCATCTGAATACAAGAACCAAGGGAGGGAGCAGCCCAGATCATGCCAAGTTACAGTACCCACGAGCATACACGTGGGTCAGGCTGCGCCAGTTCTAACATCCTCTGGCAGATCTAACAACCAGGACAGGGTGCAGGAGGGGCCAGATTAGGCCACAACAGTCAGTTCACATCAGAGCCATAACGGGGCTGGCTGGACCTGGTTAGGTTGCAGCAACCACCAACATGAGCTGGAACTAGGGGCAAGCTGGACCAAGCCAGGCTGCAGCACCCACTAGTGAATGCCAACGTGAGGCAACCATACCAGTTGGGGGAGGTGGGTGCTGGTTCCAGAAACCCCAGAGGTGGAGGGTCCGGCAGGGCCTGGGTCAGCTGGCCCAAACCTTGGGCCTGCTTATGCATTGGGTGCCGGGTCCATGAGCCCAATGAGAGGAGGTCTGGGGGGGTTTGAGTTGACTGGCTCAGGTCCTTGGCCTGAACTGGTCCTCCTCAGTGAAAAACACAGTGTAGTGGACAGCTGGCCCAGATCCACTTGGAGGATATGGCAACCAATTGAGGCCTGCAGAAGATATCTGTACTATGCCAGGGAAGGAAGGCAGAACAAATTGGACAACTATCCCAGCCCAATGATGACAGCAAATAATCTAGGCGAATTATATGTGTGTATAATTACGTTGATAATAATTAAAAATTTTTGTGAGATGATGGAGAGGGAGAGGAGGACAAGGCTGGCTAGAAGCACCTGTATATTGCAAATGCACTAGCATTGCCTGGAAGACATAAATCTGTCTTCAAACCCAGCCCAAGTTTATAAAGCACTCTTTCTTGTGTATTTCAAAAATATGTGGTGGTCCCCACCTGTGGACTGTAGATGCTTGACTTTTGAGAGATGTTCTCTTCTTAGTACTCAGAATTCTAGTATTCCCTCTTACCCATCATGCAAATAATTCATATTAAAGCTCAGGAACAATGGCTTTAGCTTTTGCCTTGTCTACAGTTTTAGACATTCTCCCAACTCTTGCAGGCTGCTGTGTCTGTTTGTGATTTTGGACTGCCAGATTCAAATAAAGAAGAAGGAACTTGGCTTCAAGATCTTAGCGTTTTCAACTCCAGTTCCCTGAAGTGAAGTTGGCCTCCCCAGAGGACAAGAAATCAGTTCAATGCAGCCATAGACCACTCTCCTGGAAATCTTCCAGTTCCTGATAACTGATTTGTGGTCCTCAGGGGAACCAGCAGAAAACATGTCCCTCTGCAGAGGCAGGGAGAAGACTCCCTGCACAGCTTCTCTCCTCCCTGGGGAAACTGCTCACAACTCAGGGCCAGCCACTCTGCACAACCCTAGGTAAAGCTGGCTGGGGAGAAAGCTCCCTCCTCCAGATCTGGTGGGAAGAGAGTCTGGTCTCTCATGCAGTCGGCCTGCTTGGTCTTCACGTGGACTGGCCTCTGGAACGTGACTGCACGGAGTCCAGGAGAGTAAGTAATGACTATAACAAACCCAGTAAGGATGAACTAGAGCTGCGGAAGGTGTGGCCTGCTGTTCAAAACCAGGGCTCTCTGCAGGGAAGGAACCAGAGCAAGAACTAGGATCCCCACATAACAGGAAGGATTCCAAAGATCAGCCTTTCTCTGAGTCCCAAATGCCAGCCGCTGCATCACAGTGTTAATCCAGCTGCATTACAACTATAGAGCACCATCAGTTGAGAGAAGTGAGAAGTCTACATGCCCTTCACATTCAGGTCTATGCCAGGAGTCTGCTCCCATGCCTCTCTGCCTGCTGGGCCTTCCCTGTAAGATCAATGCCAGGGCCTTGAAGTCTTACGATAACATTAAAAGGCAAACTTACTTCATTGTCTTCAGAAATGTCTTACTTCATTGTCATCAGTCCACAGTTGGTAAATAAAGCAGCATCAATCCAAAGCTCATTCCAGAAATATTCCCTACTGGCTTTTCTTTTGTTGGTTTATAAATCCTCAAGCTTGGCTGCTTATCGGATAGTGGACAGAATTTCTTAAATTATGAATGGGCATGCCTCACTTTACGTAAGACTTGGGAAAGGGAACTAGAAATACTTACTTTAACATGCATCCTCCTTGAATTCTGCTCTCCTTTTTCCAGTACAGACTCAATGTTGGGAACCATCATTCCTTTTGCATAATGGTAGGTTTAGGAAGACAGACCCTGAGTCAGTCATGTTTCACTCCCATCCCCTGCTCTGACCTACGGAACATGGGAGAACCACCAAATCTCCGGAATCCTAAACTGAACTAATAAAAGCACATATGAAGCTTAACAAGATGCTGTCAGAAACACCTGCCAGAAGAAATCACACAGATGAAGGAATATTAACACTGAATGTTGGAAGTTAACTAGCAGATTGGCAGGTACACACAAAGAAGGTGGAGAACTTTCTAAACAAAACTTACATGAGGTCTTCAAAAGTTGGTGGAAAATGAGCATTATAAAGACAACTGCGCCTGCATTTCAAGGTGTTCTTTTTTTTATCAGAATAACTTTCTCATTTAGCTAGACTTTTGTAAAGAGATGAAGACCATATAGGGTAGAGTGCTCAGGATGAGGGAGAGGGCAAGCACACAAGCACGCTGCTCCCACGGCGAAGCTGCTGCCTGAGTCCGTTTTCCCCAGGTAGTCACTATGTCAGGAATCCACCCTCCTGGTGTAGTAAAAAGTGAGTTTGTGGTTTTAGATCATCAGCGGTAATAGCTAAATGCTAACATCTGATTGTTTCAGAATGTAAAATCACAAAATTTTTTCAAGGGCAGTTTCTGGTTAATAAACATATCCATGGAAAATATTGAGGGCTTATCTCTGTTTAGAAGCAATTGCAACAAAAGAGAGAAAAATCCCCCCTAGAATTTTGACTCGTTTCCCCATCTTCCCTCTGGCTAGAGCTGAAGTTCCAGTGAAATTCCTCAGAGGGCAGAGTACACAAATCTCCCACAGTCTCAATCAGCAAGGCTTAATGGACTTTCAGAAAATGACATATTTCTCTTTAGAAAAGAATTGCAGTCTTTCAATTGCCAAATATAAAATGGGTGGTAGAATCAGCCAAAATATTATTTGGTGTTGAGTTAGGGATGACAACACAGGCCAAGTAGTCTTTTTCCCCCTTAGGAGGCAGAAGTGGTGAGAAACAAACCCATACAACTCCTCCCTCGTTATCCCAGCACCTGCCATTTTCACCTCTCCTACTTCCACAGCACTCTGCCCATGCCACTCAAGGAGTAAGCATCCCAACCGACCGGATTATCTATCTGTCTGACATGTATGAATCTTTCAGTAATACAACCTCCATTTTGTCTTTTATGTCAATATAGATACATTAAATACACAATTGTACATTAATGTGACTTCTCCTTCTAAAAATGGCATCCCCAGATTCAGCATACTGGGATAGCTCTGACGAGGTTCATCTTTGAGGGTACAGGAGCAATATTTCCTAACAGTGTTTTATCTAGAAATGACCAGGCAACTAGAGATGACATGTGTCCCTCCCCAGACCACTTTCAGCTTTCTGTAGCTGAATGCAAAGAACAATGATGTCCACTGGGGTCTCTGAACATCAAATGGGGCAGAGAAGCCTGCCATTTTTAAGACTTACCTCACATCATTATGTAAGGAAGAAATGAATTTTTATATTCGGAGTCTATTTGTGAAGGCAGTCCAAGCTACCCAAATTCATAAAATTAGGAACACGTCTTACACAGTCAATTTGTAACAAACAGAATTCATTCATAAACCACTGGGGGCCATCTACCAGGGGTGCTATCACCCTGCTGGAATTCAAATTTATATCTGCAGGTAAAAACTCATTTGGCCCAGCTTGAAACTTTAATTCATTCAAGCTTTGAATTTTGCCAAAAAGAGGAATTAAAATAATTTAAATGGGGGAAGGAACAGGTTTAAGCTCTCATTCTAGAGAGGCCATGAGTGTAAAACCAAAAGCAGAAAGGATTGGTTGAACGGCACTTCTTGATTGAAGGGTCATGGTGATATAGACCCAAAAGAGGAACAGCACTTACAAAGGAGGAACTTCAATACTTAAGACATGAGGATAGGCAAGGAAATCTACTTAGAAAACTCAGAGAAAATATTCGGAAAAGTACAAAGAAGCCACAAAAAATGTTTCTGCACAGGAAAGGGAGCCAAGAGGAGGGAGTTTGTGGAGTGGGTTGTAAAGAGAATCAGAGGACTAGGAGAGAAGAGCTCAACATGAAAAAATTGCTCACAAGATTCAGTAAGTGAGAGCCCTGTCCAGGGGGCAGACACCAAGGGTCGGACCAGCTCCTTCACCCCCACTGTTCCAAGGGCCAGGCAAAAGGATGCGCAGAAAATATTTAAGCAGTTCCTCAGGAGGGATGTTGACGATAGAAGTAGGAGGACAGGCAAAGGAAAGCACAAGTTGAAAAAGTTGTTCGGTTTACTTGATATTTGCTGGAAATATAAGATGACTGTTCACATCTCTTAGGTATGTACATGCCAGGAGGAGAGGGGACAAGTGGTCCAAAATGTGAGTGCTGTTGGGATGCGTGGACAGAACATTAGAGAAACGAGCTGTTGGCACAATGAGCAGCCTCTCAGATGATAAAAATGATTTGCGAAATAGGAGTCTAAATGGAATTAATTTATGCTTGACAGATTAAATGTGAAAGGATAATGGGAGAATGGGAATGCATATTGTTTGAGGTGGAGGAAAGAGAAAACATTTATTCAGCCTATTAGTCTTTCTGTCAGCTGAAGGGAAAGCAACATTGTCCTACCCGAGGTAAATAAGAGTAGACATAAGCATGAAAATGATCTGGGTAGAATCTAGAGCAAAATATCAAGAAATTCCAGTGACTCAAAACATGGACCTTGGAGCCAAAAAAGGATGGTGTTTTTCCCTGCCAGTTTCATTATGTAATAGTGTTCAATGTGCATCAACATTTTAGGACACAATTACTAGTGCATTCAGTGAAGGTTATATATACAATACCATGGCTTCTAGTTGCAGCACACATAACCAGTCCTCAAAATAGTTTTAGTATTCAAGAGAACCCGTGCAGTGAGGCCCTACATGTAACAAGCCAAACAAAAAGTTGATGGATACAGAGGTCAGAAATTAACTATTGTTCCAGAATGAAAGATCAGATAAAAGCAATGGAAACTCTAATGAAAGACATGCATGTATCCCGTTGTTCTCTTTGTGAGTTTTCAGACAGTATTCCAATATAATATACAAAGCACTCATGCACCCATTTTTCCAAAGTAGAACTCTTGGTGTACCTGTCCATCATGGAAGTTGGCTGCGGCAAGCTCAGAGGCATGAGATGTAAAATGTTGCTCCTATGTTTTTCATGTTTTAAAGTCAGAGCAATATCTCTCAAAATATTTTGTTAGAGAAATGGCCCCCAGATACATTTTTTGCTCCTAGATATATTTTGAACATCAATTAGACTTTGCAAAGTTCACTAAACAAATACACAAAATAAATAAAACTGAGCAAATTGTTTAGAGGCATTATTGCAACTATAACCAAAATCTGTGTTACTTCAAGATTTTAGTTAAATGTATTTATTATCTAAGATTGGAAAGGGCGAGAATGAAAGAGAGACAGAGAGAAATCTTCTGGTTCACTTCCCAAATGCCCACACTGGATTGGGTTGAAGCTGGCATGGGAACTCAATCCAAGTCTCCTATATGACTGGCAGGAATGCAGTTGCTGGAGCCTTCACTGCTACAAGGGGCTGGAGCCGGACACTGAATCCAGAAACTCTGATACGGCATATGGGCTTCTGAATAACTAGATCAAACATCCACTCCCAGAGCTCCCTTTAAAAAATAGATTTACATAAAGTAGAGATAGTTATCTATATCCTTATCAACATTCATTATTGGTATTAACAGCTGGAAACTAGAACTTCCTTGTCCGTTAATAAAGGCAGAACAGTGTTGTCATTAATAGAATAAAATATATGGTTTTACCCCCTGGCTAAAACTTCAGAGTCCATTGTACACACGTGGCAGGGATGTTTGAATCAGAATACTCTGCTGACATACAGACATGGACGCATGATTCAACTAGCTCCTTGAAGTTTAAACAAAATCAGGGACAAAGGGTCCAGGTAGAATTCATTCTGATCATTTTTCTAATTACACAGAAACAGGAAAACTCTCAAGTGTCAAAATTTGAAGGGATGATAATAAATCCAAAACCTCACATCTAGTTTGAGACATCAAACCACACGGAGGAGAATGCGATAGCCTCAGGACTGATAAAGATGTTTGGGACTATAGCTCAGAGCTGGCACCCAGGGGCCTCTTTATTCATCCAATCTGCTCAATTCCTGCCTCTGAATAGAAATCACCCTGACCGGCCTGGTCCCTAACAGAGCTCGAAGACCCACAGTGTGGAAGCCTTATCCAAGGCAGAGGAAGAGAGTCAGAACGCTTTAGAGAAAAGACAGTCCCACTCAAAATGCCTCCCTGTGTTCTAGCTGGAACTGCTATGCCAGCTCACAAGAGGAAGCAGAAAGTCCCAGACCTGCTAATGGAGAGCTCCAGCGTTGATGCATTTCATCTCCTGAATTTTCCTGATAAAAGCAGTGAGGTCAGCTCTGATTTAAGCAACTTAAATAAAACAGATGTCTCCCATGGCAGACAGGCTGCGTGTGTGGAGAGGGAAGGAATGGATGGCACTCAAGCCATCATATGCTACAAGGTGTGTAAGGGGTTTTGATAGTACCTACTGCTGCTTACGCATTTTAAGTGCGCATGCATGTTCTACATGTTTCTATTGAACAATGCTGCTCTGGGGTCTGAGCGTATCGTGAAAAGCACCCTGGCATGCACAGAATTAATAAAATTCTCCCCTGCTGTGGCTTCTTAGTGTTCTCAACTAACATAATGATATATGGAGCTTGTTATGCTCTGGCTTTTCAATGAAAAACGAGTCTCATGAAAGGGTGAATCAGTGGAGCCTGAAGATTTTATTTGTAACAAGAGTCTCATATTCTTAATGCTTCAAATCACCTCTTGAGTTTGAAAAGCCATAGGAAAATTACCTTCATATATATATTTTCTACATTTTTTTAAAAAAGTATTTTCTCATGTATTATTCTCTTTGACTTGTGACAGTCCTATGAGAGACATAGACCCAAAAGGTGTTGTTGGGCTTGATACAAAAACTTAGTTCTTTTCTCTTAAAAATAAAATGGTCTTTCTAGAGTTATCAAATAACAGAGGTTCTTGTAAAAAAAAAAAAAAAAGCTAAACAAACACAAAGCTTTAGAATTTAAAAATTCTATTAACATGCACTTCAGAGATACGCATTATTGCGCTGGTGATTTAGTTTCTGAGACACTCTTATCTCCTCGCCCTCACCAGCCGTGAAATGCCCTTAACACTTCCAACATCACGTATACGGCTACCAGTTGTAATTGTTGCCTAGAACAACAACATAGCTTTATTCCCAGCTCACACTAGATTCTTTTCAAAACATAATTAGTAAATGATGCTTTTAATCTGACTGAGTAAATGGACACGGTAGAATATTTGGAAGATCCAGAGAGATTGCTAAAAGTTAACTCAAAAGTTCTCAGTATGCCCACTCTTCATAGTGAACAGCTGTCATCTTTTTCTTGCATAAATCCTTCCAGAGATATACTCTATACACGTAAGGATATTGAAAGCGGCATGCACAAATTTATCAATATATCTTTATTTGTCCAGCACATCTCTGAATACACACACAAGGGGTTTCAAAAAAGTTCAGGAAAAAAATTATTACATTTCCTTCCATTTGTTCACAAACTTTTTGAAGAAACCTCATCTAAAATTTCTATTTACAATAATGTAATTATGCTATAAGTTATTTGGTAACCATAACTCTTCTTTTATTGAATATTGCATGGTGCTATTTTTCCATTATCTCATGAAGTGATGTGAAGACTCCCATGTGATAGTGTCAGGAATTGCACTGCATGTACGTTGACTTTTGAGCATTCATGATAAAACTGTGTTTTATTACGAAGATGCTCAAAGCTCTTTTTTACTCCCCCACACCCTTGAGGAAGAGGGATTGAGATGAAGAGGTCCATGCCTTATAGAAAGCCGGAATTGTATTCTAGTCCTTTAGTGTCACTTTTCCCATGCTTATCTTTTATAATGCAGTCCTGTGGTGTGAGGGAAAGATTCGAAAGAAAAAAACACTTGTTCAAAAAGAGCTAGGAGTTATACATGTGTATATGCTGAACTGCATCTACTATATCTAGTCCATAATAATGGTTCTCATTATTCCATGATGGAAGGCCATTGCTGGGACTCTCTGTCACTCTGCAACTGCCTGAGGGGCAGGTGCTCTGCACGCCACCTTACACCAGACTTCCTTAAAGCTTCCCCATGCAGGTGCAGCTCTCTGACATTTTAAGCCACTTGTAACAGGAGGACTATCAATTCCAGCAATACTCAATCTACAGTCCTACTGTCTCCTGATTGTTCATTTTATAAATTATGTACATTTTATTCAAAATACTTGGGACCAGAAGTGTTTCGGGTTTCAGAACTGTATATCCAATGAAATATCTTGGAAATGGGACCCAAGTCTAAACACAAAATTCATTTGTGTTTTTTGTATACCTTGTACACACAGCCTGAAAGGAATTTTATGAAATATTTTTAATGTGCTCGTGTTCTTCCCATGTCTGGTCACATGGGGTCAGATGTGGAAGTTTCCATTTGTGTTGTCACATCAGCACTCAAAAAACTTTCATTTTGCAATATTTTGGAATTGGGATTTTCAGATTAGGGAAACTCAACCTGTACTGCAAAGAAGTTGCTTTTGTTCTTAAAGATGGTTTGTATTGATCTTTTACCCTTGATGCACATAATCTAAAATGTCACATGTGCCTCCTATTACATAATGCGTAATGCATAATGCAAAGCACAGGCGAAGCACCAAATAAATACACTGGCTATAAAAATGCAGCATTTTAGAGAACAATTCTGCAATCAAATCCTACGTGGAACTATCTCGGTGCCTATGGTCCATGTGGTATCCCAGCTTCTGCAAAGAGACCTAGAGAACTAAACCGACTTCCCCTGGAGCTCAGCTCCCGCAGGACGGGATAGAGAAGGAGTGTGGTTGTCACAAAGCACTGAGCTGCCCTTCACTCTCACTGGGCGATTCAGTACCCTTAACATTGACCTTTTCAGTCTCCTCTCTTTCTCCAGGGTGTGGTGAAATGGAGAAGAACTTTGAGCTTCTCTTTGAGCAAAACAATCTTTTTATGAATGTTCAGAAACCAACAGCCACAGTGCAGTTCCTAGCATTGTTCCCTCGGAGCTTTCACACAGCTTTGCAGGTCGGTGGAAAATACCACACAGAGCTCAATAAGCATGTGGGCGAACAGGACACAGAGGCTATGATCAGTATTTAAATATCAGTCTCTTGACCCCTACCTCCTAGCTCCTTTGATTACTTCCTTCTCATCCCTCCTCCAGAGAAGCCAGACACTTGGGTCAGGATAGAACAAGACAACAAGTAGAGCAGATTTATTTGACAGCTTTCATCATCTCACAATATGGTGTCTATAAAATTCACGTTGCCTTCAAGGGACTGAAGAAGTTCAGTCCTGCAGAAATGATTGAAGGGAATGGTGCATTTGTCCCAAGCCCCTTAGCTCCCATTCTGCTAAGGCAAAATCAGGAGCTAAGTGCCCACCTGAGAAACTCCCCCTGCAGTAATGGGGCAAGGACTGCTCATCAACAGGGCGTTGTTTTCTCCAGTCTGCTCCGGGTTCTCCATGGGCCACCTCCTTAGCTCTGAGACACAAAGAAATTTCAATAATTTGCAGTCATAAAAATGAAAAATCACCGCATGGCAAGAAAGCCCATACATTCTGGGCAACTCATACAAAGTGAATTTTTTCTTCCTTCCACAAAGCATTCTACTCAAAGACTAGCTACACTAAACAAACCATGGCATCTCCCAAGACTTGTCTTTTCCTACACAAATCAGTATGAACGCCTGGTTTACTCTGGGGAGTTTGTCCATTGCCCAGTATCTATCTCTCACGTAGACTTCAGTGGAGTTCTATAGAAATGGATCTCTTGAAGAACTAGAAAAAATTCTACACCTGGCTTAGATCCATGGTGATTCATTTTCCTTTAACTAGTAAGCTGTACAAAGAAAACTTAAACACATGGATAGAAAATAGGATTAAATGACAATTTTCTTTTTGTGCAAAACAGTTTGGAAGCCATGTAGGTTCTTTTTTCCCAATTTGTATTTTCCATGAACTTCGCAAAGATTCCTTATTAATGATTTCAACCATAGCACAGCATTTTGTTTTGGGGCCTTTCATTGGTTTGGAAAGGATTAAAAACACTGACATCCAAGTCTCAAACTCAGCTAAGATTCCAACCTGTGAGTGAAAGACCATGGAAGTGAATAAAATCCTGGAGATTTTGAAAAAACAGTTCCCATTCCCCACCATCCAAATATAGTGAAGACGGAACCTTGGGTTTCTGCAGATTTTTTAAAACCCTACCCTAATATATATTCAGCTATTTATTTCCTCTGATTTTAATTAAGTAAGTTCTGAAGTCTTTCAGGTCTAACAATCCAGGAATGAAATTACAGGAAATCAGTAAATTCCAGGTGTTCCTCAGTCAAGGAAAACCATAGAACAAACAAAAGAAATTCCATTTTCTGTCTTGAGCCTGTTCAGGGACCATACCTACGCAGTTTGTCTCCTACTTGATGGGGTTCTAAGGTTACTTCTGAATCAGCTGCATGAAGCCCTTTCTCTGTCTTAGTTCCCAGTCAACATGGAAAATGGAGACAAGCTCTAGGAATGAGTCATGAGGTGGTTCGACCTGCCTGACCATACATGGTCACGGGACATCTTTCATCACTTCCTGTGATTCAGTCATGATGCTCTCTTCCTGATTTCTTTTCCCACTGACTTTATCCTTTACATTTTTATTTAAATAATCAGTTGTGAGCAGAGATGAAGTGGTTTGTAGTTAGTTTTGGTGAATAATGCAAAGTGAGCGGGAGAGATGTTCTGAAGGTTACTAGTCAAATCTCTTCATTTTCCAAATCAACAAAGTAAGCCTCCGGAAGTGATTTCCTAAGATGTCACTGCTTGTCTTTGACAGAGCTCAATATGATTTCTCACACACCACTGGTTAAAAGAGTTTTATCCACTGGCCTCTCTTATGATGAAATAGTCTCAGGAAAGCCGTACAAACAGGGGATAAACTCAAAATAGAGGTAAGATAATTCAAAGGTGATTTTTCATTTTTATGACTGCTAGAATCTCTGCCACTCATTGCTCTGACACCACCAGCAGACACTAGGGAAAATGATAATAAAATGTTATGAGATTTACAGAATATAATTGAAAGAGGTACTCAGAGCCAAGGAAAAAGGATTTGTACAAAAGAATGTACAGATGGTCAATAAGCATGTAAAATATGCTCAATAGCAACAATAATTACGGAAAAGCAAATGAAAACCAAAACAAGATACCACCTCTCCCCTACTGGGACAAATATCAAAAACAGTAGACAATAACAAGGGTTGGCAAAGGACATGGACAAACTGAGATCTTTGCACATTATTGCTAGTAACGTAAAGTGATACAGCCACTGTGGGAAACAGTGTCAGGACATCTCAGAAAGTTATTGGAGAATGGAAGTAAGAGGGTGAGCCTGAGGAAATAACAACAAGGTCTGTCTTAGGAGGAGAATGACTTCACCATACATGTCACAGCTGAAGCTGGGGATTCGATCTTTGACTTCCAAGTCTCTGAGAAGTAAATTTGCTGACAGCAAATAGCAACAAAACAGATTAAGGTATTCAGAACATGTGGCTTAACATGCAGAGTATAAGTCTTGAAGCCACAACTAGAAAGCTAAGGATCCCGACTGAATCACATTGCTCTCGGCTCTGGGAAGTTATTAACCTTTAAAAGCTTCGTTTTCCTCTTCTTCTAAATGACTTACAAAAACGTTGCTCGCTGTAACCACAGAGAAGGCTAGCTTGGCTGCTGTTATTGGTATTTCTGAGCAATGGAAGAATGACTGCAGATGGTACATGTGCCTAAGAGCTATTGTATTTTTGTAGAGCCCACCAAAGGTTAAAGAGGAAGCCTAATTCTGAGACACAAGCAGCAGTTATTCAATCCTCTTTAGGACTGTAAAAGCCACCGAATTAGGTCCTGCAGTAATGTCAAAATCTTTGGTTCAAGAGAAGGTCAGTATTCTTTACATCAAAGTCATTTGTTATTTTTGTTTGTTTTGCTTATTGTGAGAAAAAAAAAGAAAAGAAAGAAAAAAAAAGAGGTCATAGCCATAAAATAGATTCTACATCAAAATTAATCTCTATCATTGTTTCAAGGTGTGTTTTCTTTAACAAATGCCACTATAGCCATTGCTGCCAGTTGAGACAATTCAGAAAGCTCCATAGATATTAGCTTATTTAATGTCCAATCCTACGAGATAAAGACGCCTTCTTACAGATGAAAAGCTAAGATACAGAAAGTGAAGTAATTTTCTCAGTTTCACAGCTGGTAATAAGGTTAAATTTAAAACTAACATTACTTTCAAAAGCTTCTATTCTTACCTATTACATTACTGGCATTATTTAAGGTAAAATGTCATTTTGAAGAAGATTCTGAACATTGTATAAACTATAAACTGAATTCACCAGTTTCAAACAATGATCTGGGGTACTTGGAGCCAAGAAGCAAAAAGTTCCAATGTTAGACTTCCCTAATCTCCTCTTGACTATTGGAATTGTATAAGTACTTAATCCTCTTCCTGCAGAGTATTAATCTTTAGCAAGTGGGCGCCTCCTGAAAATTCTGAGGGATAAAATAAAGTGGGCTTTACAAGTAGAGCTGTATTTTAATTGCACTGCCTGGATTAACAGCATGATGAGTGAGCATGTTTGGGGCTATGGTAGAATCCTCTTCCAGCAGGTTTCCCAAAGGTTATTGGGCCAGAAGCTGCATTCACACCACAAACAAAAAAATCAAAATGGCTATCATTATAGGTGACCACATTTATGGGGGTAAGAAGGAGATTTTCTGTAATTAGTGAAGTTAAAATTCTAAGGCCTAAAATGTCTGTTGCTTTCCTTTGGCAACATTAAAGAGAACTGCCCCCTCTGTAACTTGCTTGTCTGTGAGTCTACATCAAAAGAGCGAAACCCAGCAAGATAAAGCATGGAGAGGACCTCTGGTGGTGGACGGGTCACAGGGTATGGGTTTCCATCTGTGATGACTCTTCTAACATTAGCCTTTTTCACAAGGCTAAATAGTAGGGCAATGCTATGGCATCCAGCAGAAAGCCATTATAGGGCCAATGTCAAGCTTATCAGATGTTTTAGCTCCTCTACAGAGCCAACTCTGGTTCTGTTTGGAAGGATGTACTTACTTATGGTGGGTTTGTAACTGCTCAGGAAACAGCTATCTACACCTTTCTCAATAGAGCAAGCAGACATTATAGATTAGCTCAACCACGCCACAACATGCCTGGCCATGAAAAATCTCACTCTCCACCCTTCAGAACCAAAGGCAGTCTGGAAGACCAGACTTCATCAGCATAGCACAGAAGACAGGTCTGCACCGGTTAGATAGGGTAAGAGCAGAGGTGAATAGATACTGCCAACATGGACAGTCCTGGGACAGGAGTTGGAGATGTAGACAAAACACAGAAAGCTGTGTAGATGGAAAGAGGTGGTTGTCTGTGGAACAGCCTCCAAAGAACTAAGGCCATTGTGTCTGATTTCTCCCCGAGTCGCTCATTCTCCTTCCCAGAATACAATGGTGTAGACTAACTGAATGTTACAACTCCAGGTCCTCAAAAATTCTGGTTTGGAGGTATTCACTCTAACCCTTTAACAAGAATAGTGGTGTGAGGAAAATGAGATACTGATAAGACACATCTGAAAAGGCAAACAAAGTCCCGATATGCAATGTTTGCCAGTTTCCACGGAGGAAAAACTACTGCTGATTTCAGTGACTGATGCTACTCACTGCAGAATTTGTAAGTGATGCCATAGTCACTCTCCTTAAACAGGTGTCTGATCTCGGCATATCACACCACTAGCTGTGGTCCACATTAGCTTCTGATTATCAACCTGTGCCTGTGAGAATTTTATTTGAAATTGCAGCGGATGATACATGGTTATGAGGCTAAAACTTAGTTTCTTTGACATTTGTTCCTCCTGCAGAGATTTTAAAGAGGGTGAATATCACCCAGAGAATGGTCACGAAAATATAAGGTGGTTATAAGTCTCTGTTCAGTGTCACACTGCCATGACCCTCTGTGTTCACACAATCCAATTAGTCTTCTTTAATATTCAAATACTAAGACCCATTCAACCAGAAAAACACATAAAAATTAAGCAAAATCCCATTTCTCTGTTGAAAATGCTACCAGAAGCAGGATCGTGACAGCTAGCCTGTTTCTGTGAGCAACTGGACTTCCAATTAGGAGACTCTGTGGAAGCAGGGAAATTGAGGGATGCAGATACTTTTGAAAGAGGACATGTGAAGAAGAGTAACTAAGATTTCATCCTCTCTGTGGGAAGAATGACACCCACAGGGTGTTGAAGAAGGAAGTGATGGGAGAAGGCAGCAAATTGCACAGGTGCTCACCCTCACACAAGTGGTACCAGACGACAGCCAGCCAGGCTCCTGAAGCAGCCTGGGGATCATCAGTCCTGCCGAGGACTACAACGTGGAGCCACGGGGGAAGTGTTGTCCAAAGGATAGCGTTATTCCTGTGATGGCGAGAGCAGAGAGGCGGTGTGTTTCCCCTGCGGACTTCCCCAGCTGCTTAAGTGCGTGCCTTGCAAATAGCTGTCCTTACCCGTGAAAGAGGATAAAGACGCCAACCCGCAACCTTCTTTTGCCAAACATCTTGTTCCGTTCGTGTATTGCACTTGACTGTTAAATTTCTGGTTGCTGAGGAGCATGGCTGCCCCCTCAGGAGATGGGATCAGCACAAGTCTTGAGGGATGAAAGGCACCTACCTTGGTTATACCCCTCCTGGAGCACATCCTCTGCTTCTCTGTGAATTCTAATGAGATGTTAAGAAACTGACCACAAGTGTTAATTAATTGGGACAATCCCAAGGTCATTTGCTTCCCAATGCTAAAGCACATTCCCTGTTTTATTTCTTATTCCAAATTATGTCCAACCAGTATATAGGAGGTTCTGCAACAAAAACAGATTAATAAAATGCCAACCAAATAAACATTCTAATCTCAAGTTCTTAATTTGATTAACCAAAAGTGTCAATGAGAAATCAAAGTTTGAAAACAAGCACCAAAATTCACGTCTTCCATTTCCATATTCTGCTCATGACTGGTGAGAATATCCATCTAGTGCTCTTAACATGTGCAATGGTATCCTGTAGAACTCTCTAGAATAGCGTATTGCCTAGGTCTTTTGCTCTGCTGACTCAGCCCCATCTGGTGGCCCAGGCCCCTTGGGGCAGTCCTAAGGCCCAATGCTCCTTGACATGGCTTCTTATGAACAGATGTGCTCTTGTTTTACATAATCTGAGTTTTCCTGCACCTCCTCAAATTCCAAGTCATCCTTCCATCCCTATTCCCCTCACCCAAAAATAGTGTGAGGGTGGAGTTAAAATGCACAGATGTACGGCTGACTCACTGCCAGTTTCTATGCAATCAGTGACTTAAAGGCACACTCCTAATCCATTTAGGAAAAACTCACAAATTAGACTTTGATACCCTGCTCAATCTGTTAGTAAAAACATCTACAACCCAAATGCTTTTCCTCCTCCAACTTTTGGAAAAGTACATCTCCCCATGCCCTATTCATCCCTCCGCTCTGTTGAGTTTGACCTGGCAAGACTCTCTTCCTCTCACATTCTAGGTGCTCCTGAGTATTACATATGTGAGAACAATGCAAAAACAAAACAAACAAACAAAATGCAACAGAAACATATCCCTGCTGTACTTCAGGAGAATTGTGGTAGCATGATCCTTAGGGACCATGCCCCAAGAGGAAAGAGATCTGTTTGGTTTAGGAATATTTATTCATGAAGAAGAAAAATGATTCTAACTTTGCCTAAAACACTAGTAGGAATTTTTCTTTTCTTTTTTTTTTTCTAATCATAACAACCACCTTTGATGAGTAACTTCTAACATTTAGAATGCAGCTCTTGAATCTCCCTTTTTATTAACAGGGAATTTTTTTTTGATGCAATTTTTCTTCTTTGTCTATTACAGGATGGTTGACATTTTATATTTTCATTATTTTAAATGTATTTGAAATGTGGAGTGACAGAGAGCAAGGTAGAAAGAGAGAGGAGAGAGAGAGCATGTACAAGAGCAAAAGCCAGAGGCCTCTTCTTGGCTGGCTCACTACCCAAATGCCTGCACCAGGTATAGCTGGGTTGGGCCGGGCCAGAACCAGGAGCTGGGAACTCCAGCAGATGATGACCTGTACCCGAGTACTTTGGCCATCCTAGTCCGCCTCTCCAGGTACATTAGCAAGAATCCAGGTTAGAAGTGAAGGAGCTGGGACTCAGACATGCATTGAACAAGGGATGTAGGCATCCCAAGCATCAACTAACTTATCCCATTGCACCATGATGCCTGCCTCGTGATGGTTCACTTATTAAAGAGTGCTTCCACTGTCAAAGCAGAACATGCTTATTAAATAAAAGCTGAGACCCAGAAAAGTAGGCAGAAGGAAAATGCACACTTTCCCTCACTACTGAGTAAAAACTGTTCACATTTAAATGCATTCATTTAATTTCTTCTCAGTTTTTATGCTTATAAAGTATTTCCTTGGATTGGAAATAGGTCAATTACCCATAAATTAAGCTATTCATTTAATGTAATTCTAAATTGCAAGGCCTCATTAGAATGCAATTCTAACATAATTCCCTGTGGATTTCTTTTAGAACTTGATTAATTCACTCTAAAATCAACTTAAATATAAATGGATGAGCCCATGGTTTGGATACAAATGGAGTGTCCCCCAAGGTATCCCATGTTGAAATTCAATTTCTTCTGTGCGGTCTGAAGAGGTAGAAACTTAATGTGACGATGGTATTGGGATGTTGGAGCTCCAGAAAATGAATCAAGTAGCGCACTAGGACGAAGTCCCCACAGCTAAATTTTGTAGCTGTGTAAGAACAGGAAGAGAGACCAGACACACAGACAGATGCACATACTGCCTGCCTCTCACCACGCGATGCCGAGTGACACCCCAGGACCTTCCTGGCAGGAGGGCCATTGTCAGATGAGAGTGCTAGCCCTGGCACCTGCAGAAATATAAACGAAACTAAACAATTAGTACAAAGTAGCCTGTCTAAAGTATTTCTTATAAAGCATTTCACTTTTTATTTCAAAGTATTTCAACTAATACAAGAAATTATGAAGAAAATCCAACAGCACACCTAAATTTAACCACTTTTGCCATGTTAGTTTCATATGTAAGCACATGTGTATATATGTATATATGTGTGCATACATATATATAATGGAGAAAGTATATATATTGTATGGTATGTATAATGATAGTATATATATATTATATGATATATATACTGTATGAGAACATAGTATGATATCCATTGTATTATAAATCTTGTATGGAGATATATAATCTACTTTTAAAATAGGATGAATGTTACTATCATGTAACACAGGGTCCATGAAGATTGTGAACAAAACAGGAGTATATTATTACATAAAGGATATAATCCAGTAAAGGTAATATAAAAAAAATCTAGGTATCATACAATATGACTTCCATACATTTTAATATAGGTTACTTTATGACTGGAGGCATATTGTTTCTTTCTTGTCTTTGTTCAATCAGTGTATTCAGGGCTATTGCTAAAAATAGTCCCTGGACTACACTGTGTAACTCTAGAAAGTTATTCCATCAGGCTGACCTTGTTAGGTCCTTCAATAGTCTAGGATGTTGGATTGAAAACCAAATATTTCCATTATTTTCACAATGTAAAAATAAATATTTCAGTATCCAACTTTATAAAGAGTTTTAGTTCGGTAAAAATTCTGCCCTCACATTATGAGAGGAAAGGAATAAATTTGCAATGGAACTTTAAAAAATTATCCTTTCATCTCATTAAAAAAATAAAACACAAAAATCCATTAGGAATTTATGCTCTCTCTTTAAATGAAAGGTTATTGTAGACAATGCTACAACAAAAGAGTGCCGAATGAAAGAGAGGGAAATTATCCTAATAAATATTCAGTTAGCAAAATATCCCAAATGCCAGATCCATATTTCTTTTATTTTCTTGCAATAAAAATTGAAACAGTAGCTGAATGAAAGTGTAGATCAAAATGAATTGTTTTGATAAACTGTGCAGATCCTGTCTATCATAGAGGTTACAATTAATGGAGAACATGCTCGAAATATATTTTGCGAACTCGGCCTGACAATTTGTCTTACATCCTTCGCTTTGAGAAAAGAGCTTTTGAAAACATAAGATATTTCAGGGTTGGCTCTGACCCTAGTTTTGTTCCAGTCAATATTTTTGTTAATGACAGACAGCAACGGCTTTCTGGCCTCATAACCTTGGCTGCGGATTGAGGACATGTTCATACCGGCTACCCTCAAATGGGAAGTTTGAGAGGTCTTCGAAAATTTAATGGAAAATGCGCATTGTCTTTACATTCCATTTCTGTGAAGTTTTTGAAGTTCTGTGGTAGAAGTGTATTTATGAAAAGCTGTAACTGGCATTCCAACTTGAACCACCACAACAGAGGGAAGCCATACCCGATCCTCTAGCCTTGTGATTGTTTGGTTTCAGATTCCGTGAAAACAGAAAAGGCTATGTGAATCCCAGTGTAATTAGGGCAAGTTTTAGTCTCACAAGTTATTGGGTAAAGATCACAGTCCCAGTGTTTGCTGAACTCATCAGGAAGTTTAAGCCTAACAGGATTCAGTTCTAGATCCAAATTACAACTGGTAAGTCCTGGAGAACTGGAGCAAGTTCAGATAAGCATGACCAAGATGTTTAAGGCATCAAAATTGTCCCATGGGGAAGCTATTAGAGAAACAAAAAGATGGGAACATTCGCACAAAACAATGCATGTGTCTTCATGGCTTTAAAAGGCTGTCATGCTAAGCTGTCACCTGCAAAGCCCAGGATCACACTTTAAAGCACCAGTTCCAGTTGCAGCTGTTCTGCTTAACTTTCACGTGCCTGGGAAGGATGCAGAAATTGGCTCAAGTACTTGGACCCTTGCCATCCATGAAGGAGACCCTGACGAGAGTTCTGGGATGCTGGCTCCTTCTCCTTTGCAGCCATTTCTGGAATGACACTGGATGGAAGACCACTTTCATGGTGATCTTCTTCTATTCTTCTACCTTTCTTATAAAATAAATTGCGAAAGAACTCAAAGCCAGGCATTGAGCCCAGGTACTCTGGAATGATGCTCCAGAATTAAACCAACTGCTATTGCAGAGGAAGGGAATTTTATACTCACACAAAGTAGCTGAAAGAATAGTCTGTCTAGGTAGGAAATGAAGACCCTGTCACTGAGGCCAAAGAGATCTTTGGGGAGGTTTGGAGAATGCCTGGATGAAAAAACAATGGTCCTGAGGCAGTCTAACTGGAGGAGTAGCTTGAACAGCCTCTGTACAGCCCTCCACACCCAACGCCACAAAATGCTGTGTATGAATCAAGTTTCTCTGTGGTGTCTTCGTTGCACTTGTCACCATCTCATTAAAATTCTTTCTTCTGTTTCTGATTTTTTGCAGGACCCCATGAAGAAATTTTTTACTTGCTTTTAATATCCCTTATGGTATTCCACACAATCTATCCTGATCTGTCTTGTTAATATTGTCTGTCTGTCTCCTCCATTCAATTACATGTCTGACATGTTAGAGATGGGCTCTTGTTCCTTGTTGATTCTGTGCTTTAATTCACAGTTTCAGTCGTGAATAAGGGCACTTTTGTAAATACTTGCATAAGAATCTCTAAAAATAATGATTTCTGGAAGAAAAAAAAAAAGGTCATTGAAAAACGTCTAACACCTTTTATGCAGAATGCAACCTTGAAGGGAGTGAGCTGAAGTTTAAATGCTCCATTATATAGCCAGATGCCATTGTGCTGCTGTGAAAAACTGACTTCTTCTGAATTCAAGCTGTTCTTTGCATATCGAGAAAGCTGTTTCCTGAGGACACTGCTCATCACAAAAAGAATAGAAGTCAGGAATTTAGAAACACCAAGAGGGGAAGTGTGAGAGCATTGTTTGAGCCCCAACATTCTGATTATGCTGAGCCTGACATGCTAGGCAACCCAGCTCTAAGCCAATAACTGTCAATTTCTTAGAATCACGAAATGGAAAATCCTATATGGCTGTGTCCTGATGTACAGACTTTTCATAGGGATTCTATTTAAGTGAACCTCAGGCTCAAAGGTAACTTATCAACTTCATAATCTTCACTCTGATATGAGAAATTATAGATGGTCCCAGCCATCAAGAGTTGGCACACTGCAGCTATAATTGCAATCAGGAGAGTCGGCCTTTGCCTCCCACAGTTCAGATGACTGGGAGCAAAGCATGATGAGGACAGGTAACTTTATCATGGATATAGTTGAGATTGTCAAATTTATCAGAAGTGTTTCTTCCGATGGCAAAAATATAATACATGTTGATATCATTGATTATAATTATTCTTAATTTTAAATAATTTATCTGTGGCACCATGTGTTCATGCATTTGTTATTCATCAACATTTATTACACAGTGTATATGCACAAAAGACACAGAATATTATCTCTCCCCTGTTGTCAAGGAGCTGACGGCCCATTTGAGGTGTACAACCTGAGTTTTAGCAATGGCTGATGCTGTCAGGGAGTTGCGTGGGCTAATAGACAGATAGGCTCAGGTCCCTGGTAGAATGAAAAAGAGGGAGAGTTTCTCTAAAAATGTCCAAGATGCTTACTTCTCCCAAAACGCTGCCTTTGGTAAACTCAAAGTGTAAACCCACTCTGAGCTTCTGGTTTTACCACGACAATAGGAAATGACAGGCACATTTTGGGATGTGAATCACACTGCTGAGTTCCTAGTTCCAGCAAGAATATCAAGGAAGAGATGGAGTCCTTTATGATGGTGCAGAGTGCTTGTCTCTCCCCAAAGCTTCCAGATCCAAGTGCCAATCCCCTTTCCTCTGGGTTTCCTGCTTTATCGGGAGAATAGCAAAGTAGTGTAAGTGTCCCTCTCTGAGCTTTCAGCCTACCAGGACACTGGGGAAAAAGCTCCCTGTGTCACCTCCCCCCCACGATTTTTTGTTTTATTGTGAGCAGGCTAGTCAGGTCTCCAATTCTCTCCTTTAATGAATTTTATCCCCACCTTCTGATTATTTGCATCTGTTCTTTTTTTTTTCTTTTTCTCCCAAAATTGTGCTTAACAGATTCCACTTCCACTAGGTTTTTGGGTCTTTCTCTTAAAGGTACCCTCTTAATATGTCAATATCATTTTTGATGTAATAAATCTTGCCTTGATCACTGATCTGTCTGCATAGAAATTCTTCTCTTATGTGAGACAAGAACCAAGGTGTTCATCTCCTCCACACTGTTTGCCCATAAAGATCCAGGAGATACAATACAGAGGAGAGGACAGGGGGATTGAAATAGTGACCTCTGCTCCATCACCGTGCCTGCTGCTGAGAGCACCAGGACACCTGAACACTCTGGGACCATGTGGCTTAAGCACACATTACAATGAAAGTGCCAAAACATCATAGAATGAAGTAGCGAAACAAAACACAGATGCACCATCATCCAGGCTAATCTACCTCGGGCTTTCCTGATCCAGCTCGATCCAACACTGCTGAGGGGTGCCATGCTTCTGATTGGTCGGATTGCTGCTATCAGGAGCTCATCTTAGGGCTGGGTGAACCAGAATAGGAACTCTGCTTCCAAAAGCACTCACAGAAACTGACCATTATCAGGGTCAGCAGGGAACATTAACCAGACTAGGGTATGGGTTCTTCCAGGCAGCTGTTCTCAGCTTTTTCTAGAGCCATATACGATGGATGATTGTATTCTTGTACACCACAATGCCACAAATGTAACCCAACTTGAAAAATCATACTTTCTCCTAGAACCTTATTTGGCAGGCACTTTCAAGCATATCATAATTATAAAAGAAAAGAAATACTTAAGATTACTGCAAGGGTTGGCATTATGTCATAATAGAGTAAGCCACAAATGTACCGTATTATAGCCAGGCTTTTCCAATGAGATTGACCAAGTTGGAGTGGAAATAAAAAGATGATGCCTTCCTTGAGCTGACTCTAGCTTACTGTGGGGCCCCTCCCATCGGTGAGCATCTCAGTGGTCTCTTGCACTTGAAAGAGCAACCCACTTTAAGCCCTAGTAACAATGGGCTTCTCATCAGTCCTTAAGCAACTCTGGACAAGGGTGAACAATTCATGCTTTGAGGACATTGCTTATAGAACTTCTTCCATTGGGAATACTCTTAGTTTTTCCTACCATTATGAAGTAACTCCAGTAGACTACTTTATATGAAAACTAGGTTTATTTCACTGTTTCGGAGGTGAAAGCCAAAGAGTGGATTGTTCCATCGATTCAGCCTTTCATGATGGTCCTGCTGATAGATGGCCTTGTGGTGGAAGAATACGGAAGAGGGAGAGACCACACTGCAAAACAGTAAGCCGGAACACGACCTGTTCCCAAACTCTTCTGAAAACATTACTCAACTGAGTAATCCTGAGAATCCTCCACCAGACTTCACTTCTTAAAGCTTCCAGGCTGCCTCCTATCACTACCCCACAGGGGCCAAACTTCCAACACATGAATCCTTGGGAAGACACATTCAAACTTTCCAATCCACAGCTCATGCCCTTTCAGCTCTTCTCTGTTCACCTAGTAATTGTTTACCCAACACTGCACTTTGAAAGACACCCATTTCCAAACTCTACCTACTTCAATAGAGGTGGTCATTCCCTCATCTGGGCTGTGCAGCTCTGGTTCCCAACTCTTGCAGAATTTCTCATCTAGCTTTTAAGTCGTTCTCAAGTTAGATTGTGAGCTCCTTGAGGGCAGTGATGGTTGTCTTCACCCTTGTTTCAACAAGACTCATCCATGATTGGCACAAAGTTTGTGTTCAGTAGATCTGTTCATCTAAATCAATCTAATGAAAGTAAACCTGTTCAGTATCTATGTACCACAGCATCAGCTTCCTGCAAGCTCCACCAGTAGACTGTAGTGGTCCTTCAGGACAAGGACAGCAATTTTTTAAAAATCCCTATAGCCCCACAGTAGCCAAGTGCATGGTCAGTGCTCAATAATCATTTGTGGAATGAATCAGAGGATACATTTCAAGTGCATTTCTATAGAACATATGTAATCAAGCATAAGGAGTAAACCACTCTTTTATATCAGATTAATAGGAATATAATTACAGTTTGATAGCATCCTAGCTGTAGAATGTTTACCTGATTGAATAAATCAGCAGAGTTCTGAATTACCTAATCCTTGCTCTTCTGGCAAATTATGTCATAGTATCACTCACCGAGTCTTTAAAATGCATACTTGCAGATTCCACTTCAACCTCTTTAATCAATCTCTAAAAGCGACATTAGAATTTTTACAAACATCTCCAAGATCAGTATAGAATCAGGGCTGAGAAGCATTCTGGGCTCTTAATTTAGCATCCCTGTGATTTAGAGGAGAGCAGGAAAGTGTAAGGAGTGAATCTAAGGAGAGACAGGCGATAGGCTGGCATGGGTGTTATGTACTTATTGATGAAGGAAACGTATTCAGGATACATTCTAAAGGAAAAAAGTTGCACAATTTGCTTTGTCCAAATAGGCACATTCATCCTCCCACACAAAAGCATGTAAAAATGTCTAGAGAATATACACCAAGATATTATTGTTAACATTAGCTAGATGACGGTATTTTTAGCTTAACATCTGGTTACTCAAGAAAATACTTACCATTAATGACTCAAAATAATAAAAACGTGATTTTATTTCTGAGCCTAAGTAAAATAGAGCTAAATTTTCGGCTCTTTGTATCTATAAAAAAACTATGTTTATCATCTTAAGAGCCTGTACTTGGAGGAAAAATGAGTTTAATGCGTCTGCTAATATTAATACACAACTTCATAGTCTGAAGGTGATCATCAGATAAAATGTTCCACCTATTTTCAGTTTTGTGTGCCCTTCTCAACTCTCATGTACAATTGAAATGAAAGGGTATATTGCATCTGCTTCTCTTTTATATATCACATCTGCTCTTCCTTCAATAGTACAATGTGAACCATCTATTTTAAGAACCTCTTTCACATTTGCTTCTTCTATTATATTAACTTCTATAATTCAAACAGTTCTATTTTATGGTCTCCATAGTTTAATAGGATTTACTTTATAATAGGCATTCTCTACTTTTCCATTTAATATTTTATTTCTGTTGCCCTGTCAAAACAATTCCCATAATATCTGAGTCACCTGAGAGTATAGATCTTATTCAGGGGCATAATTCTGGTGTTAGTCTGAAATGATAAAATAAGAAACCAGTGTGTCCCCAACAATAAACCAGTTCTTCTTCCAAGTTTGTCTCCATCAATGCCTGGTCCAGAGACAAGTGACCACATCAGTTATGTCACAAAAGGCACCTGATGGGAAGATTACTGAAGCATTAGAGAACAAAAATTCAAATAAAGGATACTGAGCTATTATAAGTGTTGTGATTGTAGGAAGCACAACTACTCCTAAGGCAGGAAGGACAAAGAGAAGGGGCGCTGAGGCTGTTTAAATTTACTTCCTTGGAAATGTGGTCCCAAAGACCTAGGATGAAGACCTCCAAAGAGAGGCCATGAGTTGTCCGATCATCATGCCTTGGGACCCTGCAGGGAGACATTCCAGGGAGCTGGCTCTCAGATTCCAGAGCACAGGACCTTCACCACGCTGCCTGGTGCTTCTGTTCCAGAGAGAACATCATGGAGCTGGCTCCACTAACGACTGGTAAGCTGCAAACTGCAGCTACTTCCAGGGTAGACAAAGATTGTTGTGTTGCCACCGAGAAGGGAAGACAGTGGGCACGAGAGGCAGACATGGCCTTATTCCCTCTGCCAAAATGGTGAAATTCACTAACAAAATAAGAAAGATTTGTGAAGTCCCAGCTTTGGTGTCAAAAGCCCAACATAGAAGGGTGGTAACAAACTAAGATATACTAGCTAAAGACCCCCAAAACAGCTTCCATCAAGAGCATCTGAAAATCATAGAACTCTGTGCCTATTTCTGAGCATGAAAATAGGAGTTGGGGAGCATAGAAGAGTGGAATTGACTTGGGTGTCAATAGATTGTGTCATTTATCCTTAGGAGTAAGCAAGAAGGGAAAAAAAAAATCATGAAGGTTTCTAATGCCCAAGAGACTTTAGTCCATAATCTGACTATGCCTCTTGCCTGTGCAGTCCCTGGCATATTTCACTCATCTCAGTCAAAGTGGAGAATGAATCTGGATTTCTGAATATTAGCTGTGAGAGCTCTCCCACATGTACTCAATGATGAATATCGTGCTTCACACACTGTACATCTGATAGCCTCCTCCAGTAATACAGGGCCCTCAGTATCCTACCTTTGCTTCATTCATTCCCATGAGATCTCTGTTGGCCTTCAAGGGTCCCATCCATGCACTTACTCATCTACTCACCAGCTCCTTTCAACAAGTGCTTATTATCTGGAACCTTCTATGCTGAATGTTAGTCTGGACACTAGAGACACCACAGAGAGAAAACCAGACTGGATCTCTGTCCAGATGCAGTTTGCATTCTAGTAGGAGAGTGAGGAAAAGGCAGGTATGACACCAGCCACCTGCGCAAAAGCACATCCTACAAAGTCACAAAGTCTTTAGTCCTACAGAGATGAAGAGGCACAGGAACAGAGAGAGGAGCCGGGCTCTTAGGGATGAGAAATGACCACGGAAGGACTCTAAGAGCGTGACCGTTGAGCATAGGTGAGAGTGCCGTGCAGGCAACAAACATCCATGAAGAAAGTAATCCAGGTTCAGGGAGAAAAGTGCAGAGATACTGGCACGTAAGCAGATCTGACCTGTAGATGAGAGCAACGAAGAAACCAAGGATGCCCGGGGTTAGAGGCGGGGCGAGGTGAGAGACTGAGGAAGGAGTATGTCCTCTAAGCTCTGGCAATCACTCTAAAGTGAACTCAAAAGCCACTTAGAAGAGATGAACAGGAGACAGCAACTGGTTGATTTTAAGTAACACTAATAAGTAATCCTGCTGGTTACTGTGTAGGTTAATAAACCATAGGCTCTAAGAACCATCAATTAGAAACCCCATTATTATGCAGATACTACTAACAAATGAGAAACACTTCAAAAGAAACCAGCGAAACTTTCTAGTGAGTGAGGAAATTTTTTGTGTTTGTTGAAAGAGCTGTTCTGAACTTATTCAAGCAAATACTTATCGTCTATCACTCTTGTACTTAAATAAAAGGAAAATATACAAAAATAACTGAAAAATCTTGTCTTCATCTTCAGCAACCAATCACTTTGAAGGTTTTCACTTTGTCCAAAACCTTTCTCATTTCAGTCAGCAAGGATGCTATGAACCTCGCTGAGTCATTAGTTCACTCCCTGAGCAAAGGCAACCAAGCCCCTGCTGTGGCAGTAAGCAGTGTCCTCCGTGCTGCAACACAGTTGGAAACAGGACAGGTGCAGTGGCTCACTTCACCAACTTTGCAATGCAACAGACAACAAAAGCAAGAAAGAAGAACAAAAAGCAGAAAAGAGAACATTTCCTCAAACATGCTGTCCTGACTCTCAGCTGTTTGCTGTCTGTTCTTCAACAAGTTATTTAACCTCTCTGGTCATAGGCTTCATTTTATTAATATCTACCTCTTAGAGATGTTTCAGGTAAAAAAAAATGCATATAAAAGTATATGGGCAATTGCTTTCATTAAAAAGTTTGTAATTATCACAGTATCTTTGAAAGCGAGACAGAGAGAGAGAATCTTGCATCCTCGCTATCACTCAAATGGCCACGCCAGCCAGGGCCAGGTCAGGATGAAGCTGTGAGCCAGATCTCTGCTGGGGTCTCCCATGTGGATAACAGGGATGCCAGCATTTCGGATATCATCTGCTACCGCCCCACATACACTAGTAGGAATCTGGGAGAGAAGGGCAACTAGGTCTCAAACCCACACTCTGATGTGAGATACCAAAACACTGGCCATGAGCATAATTATTTTTATGCTTAGTTTTTATATGGTTCTCAAATTAACTCAAGGCATCCCTCACACCGTTGATTCTTCCTGAAAACAGCTACAGTAATTGATTCCTTCTTTCTGCAACCCTTGCGGAATCTTCTCAATATGCACAGGCAAAACTGCTACAATGCGGCCATTATTTCTTCTCACGATTATTCATGGAGTTGACATCTTGTTTGTCTTTTTCCTGACTCTAAAGATCTCAGAACAGAACATGTCCTTCCTCCATTTGTGTAAAGAAGAATGCTGTTTGTTATTCCCTTGTATTTGGCAGAAGTAAAAATTGATAGACCAAAGAACGTGATCAGAACCTTGACTTAGAGATACCGAAGAATTCAGAAACAGGAAGGGGGCTTGCTCCAAGAGGTGCATTTACTCTGTGTTCATGTGAGTCACGCTAACAAGCAGGTCTCTGCCAGTCCACGGAGTTCCACATCCAAGGCTCCAACCCTGAATCCACCGAGGCCAAGGCACCATCACCCACTGCATGAGGTCATCATTGCAGTCCATGGGTTAACAGAACTGAGAGCGCTTGCGTCCTAGTCATCCTCCTGGCCATGTGTTTAAAGGTTTGACGAGGCTTTGTGCCATTTCTAACAGCCGTATGGAGGCAAAGGAGACACTAGCACTCTTGTTTCCTATTCAAAAATCATTTTTATTTAAAGGTAACTAGACAAAGTCAGTAAGACAGAGAGGTGACTCCCTCTGTGACTTCACTCCCCGATACCGATATGTGCCAGAGCTGGGCTGGACTGAAACTAGGACCCACAAACTTAGTTCCAGTCTCCCACACGGGTGGTAAGGATGCAACCCCTGGATCCATCACCTGCATGCATCATTAGGTAGTTGGAATCCGAAGTAGAACTGGGACTTCAATCAGACATACCACTATGGGATCCTCTTAACCAGCACGACATGCATCCACTCTCCAACTCCAACTACTTCTATCTGAACTCTTCAATGATGTGTGTTGTTTCTCTCCGCAATGTTCTTGGCTCAAACTCCTTAGATAATCTGGTTACATTGAATGAATTCTAGATCTGATTAGAAACCTCATTTGCCATCTGGCTCACTTGTATGAACTTCAGAAAGCTGGATTAATGAATTAGAAAATGGTACCATTTCCTGTATGTAGCTTCCACAAACATAGCACTGCAGTGAAGGCTAACCAGTGATAACTCCATGCGTCACCACTGCCTGTTCCGGATTTACAGGGTGCTAGGAAACAGCACAACTTCAGAACAAACGGGGCTCTGTGGCTCCAACGCGGTTATGAAGGCATAAGGCGGCTTTCAAATCCTAAATATTGTTAAGTATGCATAATGTTAAGTACTCATATATTCTCCTAGTACCTAGTCCTCCTAGGTACTATTTGGCTCATTCTCCTCCAGATGATGCCTTAATTGTAACGAGCACCTTGAGGCCAAGAGTAGCTAGAGGATGGTCACAAATGGTTAATAATTAAAATCCCATTCCATTAAAAAAAAATCACTGGAAAGCCAGAAGGAGATTAATGAATTCTCCTCCTGGCAACATATGGTCTTTAACTACAACAGATATATGAATGTGCACTATGTTTATAAATTTCTAATTTTTCAGAATGTCCCAAGCAGTTCAAATTAATTTTAAGCATGTGTTGCTTCTTAAAACACACTCCAGCTTTTGATTCACAAAATAAAATTGATTTTTTTCACTTGAAGCTTTAACTGATGTAGCTAATCAGATGTCAGCTGTGTAGAGAAACCCATTTCACTCAAATTATAGGTAAATGACATGCTAGGCCAATGATATTTATTTCTTCAAAAGGGCTTGCCTACCCTATTTTCCACACATTATCTTTCATTATGTGATCGGTGTTTTACATTATTTCTCCCATCTCTTAACTTCCAAAAAAAAAAAAAACACAAAAAAAACTGGAGTCAAGATGGAAAAACGCTCCTCTTCAGGATCCCACATGGTTCCCACTTCTCTTTCTGCAATTTTCTAACCTACTGCCTGATGTTTATGGATGAGAAAGGTCAGGGTCATGCACCATGTTGAGGTTGACAACAACGATGAGGAGGAGGATGCTACTTGCTACTTCCTTCAATCAAAACAAAATTGCCATGCACTATTATATTTTTTTACAATCCTTTTACATTTTTAAAAGAGGTATTCATTTTTTATTTGAAAGGCAGATTTAGAGAGAGAGAAAGAGAAAGAGTGTGTGGAATCTTCCATCTGTTGGTTCACTCCCCCAAGAAAAGAGGCAACAGCCTGAGCTAAACCGGAAGCCTCTTCCAGGTGTCCCAAATGGATGCAGGAGCCCAAAAGACCTGGGCCATCCTTGACTGTTTTCTCAAGTCTTTAACAGGCAGGTGGATTGGAAGTGGAACTGCAGACACGCCATGCAGCACCCATATTGAATGCCAGTGTTACAGCCAGAGGCTTACGCTGTTATGCCATTATACTGACAACTAACCATTTTGCATTTTACACTCATTTAATTCTTACATCAAATATGCAACAGGCAGAAACGAATATCCATTTTTATAGATCATGTCTAAAAATTAAACAATTTCAGACCCGGATGGTACCTAGTGGCTAAAATCCTTGCCTTGCATGTGCCAGGATTCCATATAGGCGCCTGTTCTAATCCCAGCTGCTTCACTTCCCATCCAGCTCCCTGCTTGAGGTCTGGGAAAGCAGTTGAGGACTGCCCAAGGCTTTGGGATCCTGCACCCACATGGGAAACCTGGAAGAGGCTCCGGGCTCCTGGCTTTGGATTGGTTCAGCTCCAGCTGTTGCAACCACTTGGGGAGTGAATCAGCAGATGTAAGATCTTCCTCTCTGTCTCTCTTCCTCTCTATATATATGACTTTCCAACAAAAAATAAATCTCTAAAAGAAATTAAGCAATTTCACAAAATTCCAGTCATTAAGGACAGGTGAGACCCCTGTACCTTCAGCACATAATGGGTAAATATTGCTTAGTATTCCATGTAACTATGTTGCAAATTTGTTCTAAGTTATTACCTAGGTGGATGTGGCTTTAGGAAAACGCCTTAAAACTTTCCTTTAGTTTCAGTGTATTTGTCAGCAAAATGGAATAATATGCAAGTCATGGCACAGCTCCCAACATATCCTGTTTTTAAGGTGTAATTGCAAAGATTCTCCTGAGCTTCTTCCTGTCCAATCAAATAACCTCATGGCTCATTTCAAATGAAAGTTTTGCCAAATTAAAGAGGATTGATGTAATCAAGTGTATTTCTAAATTAATTTCAACAGTTGCTACTAATAATTGACATTGATTGAGTTCCTATTATGTGCTATGCTTAGTCCATTCTAAAATGCTTTATATGTGCTACATACTAATATTATTGTAATCTCTGCATTAAGAAACAGGCAAAACTAGGGTAAGAAACTTCACAGGATCAAGTAACCAAGGCTGACTTGATCCAGCCAAACTGGTATCAGAGTCAATGAATCTTATTTTTAAGTGATAGCATACTGGGCTAGTTAATTTTGTTTTCCACAAACGTATCTTAACATCGTTGTTTTTTTAATGGTGACAATATAGAGCATGATGTTCTGGTTCTAATAGAAAGTTGCCATGTACAAGATAAGGGAGAAGAAAGGCTAGCAGTTCAGATAAGTTCACTTTACCACACAGCTGACAGAAACCCTCCGGCTTTCATATTTGAGAAAGATGTAACAGTGGAAATTGAAATCACTGACATGAACTGCGAATGCTGAGAAGCTTTTGTCCTGGAACTGGAATTATTTGTCTGTGTTTGGCACTGTCTCTTCCAAAGTTGGTGATCATGACATAAGTCTCCTCTTTGACTTCAGACTGAACAGGACTGTCACAGTCATTCCAGACTTATGCAAATACCCCACACCCTACCAATAGTTAACTTTGCCACCCTGTGGCTACAAATTATGGCAGTAAATTGATCCCCTTCTCTTATGAACCTCTTTTTTTTTAAAAAAAAAAAGACTTATTTTAGTTCTTATTGGAAAGGCGGCTGCAACCGCTGGAGCTGAACCAATCCAAAGCCAGGAGCTTCTTCCAGGTCTCCCACGTGGGTGCAGGGTCCCAAAGCTTTGGGCCGTCCTCAACTGCTTTCCCAGGCCACAGGCAGGGAGCTGGATGGGAAGCGGGACTACCGGAATTAGAACCGGTGCCCATATGGGATCCCGGGTGTGCAAGGCGGGGACCTTATCCACTGCGCCATCGCACCAGGCCCTCATATGAACCTCTTTACAAGCCAGATGGCAAATGAGGTTTCTTGGTCCAGCAAAGAAATGGGATCCACATTCACCTCTGAATCGTGATCACTTTGTAGAGGACGGTATGCCAAGGAGGATACAAAGTGATTTCAAATCTACACTGTGGAGCTATGCTTTCTCTTATCCCTCAGCCAGCATGTTGTCCTGGGGTAACCCTGCTTTGAGAGAGCCCAGGCTACATGAACAGGCTGTATGGGGGTACTCTTGTCAACATTTCCAGTTGCACCCAACATTACAGCCATGTCAACTTAAGTGCCCTGCATGTGAATGAAAAGAACCTCTAAATCATGTCAATACACCATAATTTCAGTCATGCGAAGTTTTCAGGTTGTGATTATAGGGAAGATCGGAGAGCAAAAACCCATGCCTGCTATGCCTTGGCAAAATCTTTAACCTGCCTCCTAACTCAAGTTCTCAAAACATTAAATCAATTCATTTTTTGAAATACACTCCTAACTTGGTGTCAGATGAAGCAGTTTCAGATACGAGAAAACACACATGTGATCTGACTTCCCATATCCCTTCTGCCTGTTATAGCCGTTGGTCTACACAGCAATGTTTAGTATCTGTTTCTGAAAAGGAAACACCCCCTCCGAACCAGCAGAGAGAAATAGATTACATAGACACGATACTATTTTATTGTGAGCAAAGAGCCAAATGACAGTACATGTGAAATCCAAAATATATGCACAACCCTTATAACTCAAGGGGACACCTAACCCGGTTTTTCAAATGAGCAAAAGGCTTGAATAAACACTTCAGCAAAGGAGATGTTATCCATAAGAGCCAAAAAGTAGAAATAATTTAAACATGTGTCAACCAACAAACAGCTAAAATGTGGTAGGTATTTATAATGAATACTTTTCAACAACAAACGGGATATAAGCTAAACTTTGGATGAACCTCACGATCATATGCGACATGGAAGAAATTTAATGTAAAAATTCACATGTTTTATGTTTTCCTTTAATATAAAATACCCAAGAAAGACAAATCTATAACTTGAGAAAACTGGCTACTACCAGCCTGGGGCAGGAATGGATATGACGAATGACTGTAATTGAACATGATGAAAATGTTCTAAAACTGGGTTGTGGTGATGGTTGCAGAACTCTACAAATTTGTTAAAAGTCAATTTACTTGTATAATTAACATGAGCTAATTTCATGGAAAGTAAATTATATCACAATGAAGCTATTTCAAAAAGAAAAACTCACTGTAGAATTGATTCTAAAATCCTTCCAAAACAAAGAGAAAAAAAAAAATAAACTGGATACGGCATGCAAAATGAAGTGTATAACTTTGAAATAAATTGTTCCATGGGGTCTGACACAATGATTCAGTAGGTAAATCCTCGCCTTACATGCACTGGGATCCCATATGGATGCCAGCTTGTGTCCATATTGCTCCACTTCCCGTCCAGCCTTGGGTCCCGGAACACCCATGGGAGACCCAGAAGAAGCTCCTGGCTCCTGGCTTGGGATTGGCTCATCTCCAGCATTTGCAGGCATTCGGGGAGTGAACCAGTAAATGGAAGATCTTTCTGGAAATCTGCCTTTCCAATTTAAAAAACAAAAAACACCGTTGCAGGAACAATTTTTTAGAAGCACATAAACTTTATAATAATAAGATGAGCAAAAAAAAATACATTAAACTTGACTCTATCCCAGGCACTGTGCTAAGGCACTTGATCAGAGGCAGGGAATGTCAGGCATGTGGACTATTTAAGATTTACAAAGTCATTTGTCTAATTTACTAAAATAAACATAGGTAGGGCTCAAAATTCAATAAACCTATGGCAGGTTAATGTTTAATTAATAATTTTGCCTGAACTGTGAAATAGTAGAACTATATGATCCTTAACAGAGAGAAGGTTCTCCATGTCTATATCCTCTAAGATTGATACTGTATCCCCTTTAGGTACATTGTAGAAACTGAGACCTGCCCAGAGATAAAAGGTGAGATGCTAATGTTGGACAGAGTCGGGTAGATAGAAAGTTGCATCTCAGCAGGTCTCTGTCAGTTTCTCAGTACGATTTGTGAAAACTATGGCTTACCCAGTAAAACATAGAGATGGCTGAGAAAGTCTTGGTTAGTACATTTTTTTCAAAAGGTTTGGTTTATTTATTTTAAAGGCAAGGTTATACAGAGAGAGGAGAGGGAGAGAGAGACAGAGAGAGAGAGAAAGAGTCTTCCACAGTAGGGACTATAAATTGGCAGCCTGAAACCAGGAGCCAGGAGTTACCTCTAGGCCTCCCACATGGGTGCAGGGGCCCATTCTACATTAGCGGGGGATTAATTACAAATGGAGCAGTCAGTACTTGAACCAGTGCCCATTCAGGATGCCCACACTGCAGGCAGCAGCTTCATCCACTATGCCACAGCCTCTGATTCTTCAAACATAAAATACATAAATAATGTGTAGTCCACAAATGAAAGAAGTAGAATATAAATTATTTTTAAATGTAAATGCTAGCATTCATAGGGCATAGTTTCTCTACTTAAAAATGACAGGTAAAATTAGTAACTTTGACTCAGTGGAAATAAAGGGTGAGAGCTTTGAAAGTTCTAGTCCAGGGAGGTAGAAGATGGGACAAAATGAAAGAACTGTCCATCTGTTATTTTGCTGCCCCAACCCTTGAGAGACTGCTGTTTTATGCTCATGCCAATCATTGTAACTTTCTTCTATTGAGATCTTCCAAGAGGCTGATAGGTGACAGTGATGCTCCATAATGGTCAATGACATTAGCATGCTCTTAGCTAAAGAAAATGAAATAGAGGCATAAACTGAATTTCAGAATATCCACATCATTGAAATCCATGCAGGTTTTTCATAAAATGCATCTTTCACAAGCTTTTTGAAACTCTTTTGTGCAATGGGAAAGACTTTTTTTTAAATTTTTTACTTGCATCACTTTGTCTCTTAAAATTCTCAAGCCATTCCTAAGACAGTGCTGTCTGCCTGCCCTGTTAGGAAGTTCCCAACATGAGTGACCCAGATAAATTGTGGTCACCTTATATTCACTTAGGAGGTTCAGTTTTGTGTTAAGGATGATTCAAATGCTTGCATTAAGAATGGTATCTTGGGGCCAGTGCAGTGGTGTAGCCCATATGGATGCTGGTTTGAATTCTGGTTTTTTCCCTTTCTGATCCAGCTCACTGTGTATGGCCTGGAAAAGCAACAGAGGATGGTCCAAAGCCTTGGGACCTTGCACCCAAGCTGGAGACCCAGAAGTAGCTCCTGGCCCCTAGCTTCAGATCGGCTCAGCTCCAGCAGCTGCAGCCACTTGGGGATTGAACTAGCAGATGGAAGATACTTGTATCTGTCTCTCTGCCTCCAACTCTGCCTTGTCATTTAAAAACAATATAATAAATATTTTTTTAAAAAAGAATATCTTACAGAACTTGTCTAAAGTGTTATTTAACGCTTTTAAAAGACCTCTGAAAGTAAGTCTTTCGTAAAGTTATTCTTGCACTATTTCCATCCAAGTTTACTGAATAAAAATTTTTTTATTTCTATGCCTTAGATCCTAGATTGCTCTCTGCCTGAGACATTCTAATATTGGTTATACTAGATCTGAAAACTCATACTGGATTGGAGAAATACATGGAGTAAAACTTGTACTCTTGCAATAAACTGAGTCCACAAAAAGGAAAAAAAGACCTTGAGAATGTAATATAAGAAAATAGTACTGAGACAATATGAAAACTAAGGAAAATATTTCAAATAATAGTAAAGGATATAAATAAAGATAAGTTTCAGGACATACAGAGACCAAATACAGAATATTTAATAATAAATATGAAGGGTTAAATCATTTCTTTATTAAAACATGTAATTAAATACAAACCTGCTTATAAGTTGTAGCCAAGGCCAGTATCTAAGGATGAAGAATCATATAAAATGAATATGAGTGCAAAAGCAAAAGGAATTTCCCTAAGAGGTGGCTGTCTCCCAGTCTAATAGTCTTGTTTAACTGGTGGCTGAGAGAATCCTTATTTTATAAGCTAAGGTGTATTTCTAGAGTTTGTTTCAAATTGAAAAGGCAGCATGATTATGGCCAATGAAACAAAAGTGGAAGCTACAGAGGAGCTTCTAGGCTATGAAAGAATAAGCTGTCTCTAGCCCTCCCTTCTTCCTCCTTCCACTGGCTGGAGTGCGAGCTCCGCAGAGCTGGAGTGTCCTTCTCACAACCCCAGGGTGATCTGAAGAATGAAAGAGACTCAGAAAGGATGAAGAGGTGAGGAGCGAGGAGCTCCAGGGACCCCATTGATGCTGGCATTGAATCACTTCTCCACTGTCGCCCTCTCCCCATATCTTGACTCTGTGTTACCTATTGGGGTACAGGGAGATGGGAATTGCCCTGCTTAAGCTGTTCTTATATAGCCTCTATTACTGAAACCCCCAAAGTAACTCCAGAGCATATTACTATATAACAAGTTAAAATCCAAGGTGAAAACACAACAAAAATAATAGAGCATGCTTTTACTGGTTGCTTAGTATAATCCTACATGAATATGTATGTCATGAATCCTCCTATGACAATAATATAATATTAAAATACACCGTGGGACTTGTACAAAACACAAGGAAAACATCCAGGATTTCAATAGTTATGGGAAGAATCCAAACTGCTCAGAGTCTTTGACACATTGGGAAGAAATGAATAGGAAAGAAAATAAGGTTCTTAAGATTATGGAAGAAACAATAATGGTAACCTAATAATACGCATATAAACATAATTGCGTGAATTTAATTGTCTTATAAATAGAACTCCTAAAAAATCAATGACTCTTTAATTCCCAATTATTATGGTGATGATTAAATCATAACAGAGAGACACTAAAACAACCGTTATACTTCTTGATAGAAAACATACAAGAAATGAGAAATCTTAATAACAAACCAAAGTCCATAGAATCATGGCACTTGGCTAGGAAGAAACACATTAGCCGTTAGTGTGACTTGCATCTCTGCATTTGGAGGTATTTATTTATTTAGGTATTTTATATCGAAGACATATAAAACCCTAAAAGCACAGAGGACTACACCATCTGTCTTCCAGAGGCTTCTTTTGTCGAGAACACTGCACTCCATTTCATTAGGGAATGTGTCTGCTGATCAGCCTGAAGGTGTAACCTCTTGTACCTATTAGCACAAGTAATTACTAAGTGTAATGCTGCATTTATCTTTTCTCCAATATTTGAAGGATTTCTTTCTGCCTTCCAGGCAGTTTTCTCAATAATACTGAACAGTGGGTACCATTATCTCTTACTGATGATTTAGTGTCTTCATTACTGCATCAAAATGCCAGGTCAAAAGGAAAGGACCCCATGCAGGGTTAGGTCCTTCTAGGAGCTGACAGTTATTTAGGTTTCAAAAGCTCTGCTTTTATAAAGTGCTCTCTGCACCTTTACAATGGGGAAAGAAGCACCCACTTTCAGGGAATATTTTGAGAATTACATCTTGTGACATCTGTCAAACTAAATGGAATTTCTCCTTTTCTCTACCCTATATCCTTCCCTGACCCTCACACTAGCATTAAAACTCATCCACTTTGCACAGCTTTGAGGAGAGACTCACCACTCAAATTTAGCTGCTGAAAGATAACAGTTCAAAAACATTCATGGGGCCCGGCGCGGTGGCGCAAGTGGTTAAAGGTCCTCACCTTGCACGCCCGGGATCCCATATGGGCGCCGGTTCTATCCCGGCGGCCCCGCTTCCCTTCCAGCTCCCTGCCTGTGGCCTGGGAAAGCAGTCGAGGACGGCCCAAAGCTTTGGGACCCTGCACCCGCGTGGGAGACCCGGAAGAGGCTCCTGGCTTCGGATCGGCATAGTATCGACCCGTTGCGCTCACTTGGGGAGTGAATCATCGGACGGAAGATCTTCCTCTCTGTCTCTCCTCTCTGTATATCCGCCTTTCCAATGAAAAAATAATAAAAATAAATCTTTAAAAAAAAAAAACATTCATGCAATGCATAGTGGGGGTGTGGGGAGGTAACACCACATGGCTGCACGTCAGGCCACTGCCTGTGACCCTGGCATTCATATTAGCATGCGTTTGTGTCTCAGCTCCTCCACTTCAATCCAGTTCTCTGATAACGCACCTGGAAAACCATCAGAGGAAGACCCAGTTGCTGGGGCCCCTGCCACCCACGTGGAAGATGCTTAAAGAATTCTGTGCTTCTGATTTTGACCTGGCTTAGCCTTAGTAGTTGGGACCAATGGGGGAATGAACCAGCTGATGGAAGATCTCTCACTCTCTTTGTGTCTCCCCTCCTCCTTCTGTAACTCTGACTTTCATATAAGCAAATATATATATTTTTAAAAATCTATGCATGAGAGCCTGGGACAGTAAATCCAGTGCCTAATATCTTTGCCTTGTATGCCTAGGATCCCATACAGGTACCAGTTCATGTCCCAGCTGCTCCACTTCCCTTCCAGCTTCCTGCTTGTGTCCTGGGAAAGCAGTAGAGGATGGCCCAAAGCCTTGAGACCCTGCATCCATGGGGAAGACCCTGAAGAAACTTTTGGCTCCTGGCTTTGGATCGACTCAGTTCTGGCCATTGTGAACACTTGAGGAATAAACCAGCAGTTGGAAGATCTTTCTGTCTCGCCTTCTCTCTGCAAATCTTCCTTTGAAATAAAAGTAAATTGCAAAAAAAAAAAATTCTATGCATGAATTTCAAATTTTTCTTGTGTCAAAATGGGTTTATCTTGTAATTCCATTTTTTTCACAAATGGTTTGAAGTACCCACGTGTACCACATTTAAATATTGGCTACAATGTCAGAGGCACTTTAAACTCAAATTGTCAGCTCATTTCATTGAGAAAAAAATTATGGAGATGGGATGACGATTCACATTTTACCCTGAGAATCTCTGCGGGTTGTGGCATGCTCTGTTATCAGGATCGAAATCCCGCTGGAAGAAGTTCATTTCCTTTGCTTTCGAATCCATACTATTTGCCATTCTCTACACACGTAGGAAAACTTACTTCCTTCGTGCAAAATAACTGAAAAGATCAAATCCCAAGTTTAAATTCCAAGCCTCTGATCTCTGCTTCCCCTGAAATCAGAAGTTTAGTTTGATGTATAAGTCATGTAGCGGTTTATCAGACTGTGTCTGTCACCTGCTCTGTTACTCTGCTCTCCTTTCCTTGTTTAACCTCTGATAGTTACGTGTATTTTTCTGCAAACAAACGATGGATTGGACCATGCCAGCGGCCATGACAGCTTAGGTGGTAGATATTCTTCAAAAATCAGTTACTCAAACCTACGTATGATTAAATATTTAGCCATACAAAATTGAAATTCAATATAATATGCACTTTTAAAACACATCAGACATGTCAAAAAAGAAAAAAAATTTAAGACTTCAATAAGAAAAGAATTTATATAAGGGATAGTTATGAAAGAAGGGACCATCACAGTTACAAGGATTGCAACAATTGCTAGAGTGTTACTATGGTGAGATTTGTAGGCCCATCAGGGGTTGAATGGTGGTGGTTTTGTTTTGCTTTGTTAAGAGCCAGATCCACAGAGCTCTCGTTCTCTGAATCACCTCTCAAATGTCTGCAATGACCTTGACCGGGCTGGGGCTGAAGCCAGTAGCTGAAACTCAGTCCATACTTCCCAGCTGAATTGAAAGAACTCAATTATTTGAGCCGTTACCTTCTGCTTCCTCGGCACACCGCAGCACACTGGAATCCAGGCGGAGCTGAGTTGGAACTCAGGTGCTCTGACGTGGGGTGTGGGCTTCTTAGACTAACACCTGCCATCATGGTTGCTTACATGGAGGGTAATGAAGCTAGAAAGAACCAGATGTGGAGAAGCGGAGTTACTGGGGTGGTACGACCTGCCAGGAGACCAAGGGAAGTTTTTTACTAGGCTAGAGAAGCTTCTAGCGAGCAATTGTTTGCTGGTGTCATCTGAGAGTGAGCCAAATTTCAGCCTGGAATATTAACCAAAGCTTGTTTACCCAGCATTGTGTTTTGATTATCAGTAGGAAAAACACCACATAGCTAACCCCTTAGGAGATAATCAAAGGAGCAGGGACTGGGAGGGTGTGCATCTGACCTTGTTAGAGGTATTTATGATCCATCGTGAGTTGCAATAAGCAGCTCTGGAATATAAAGGGACAGGATGACACTCAAACCTCTCTGCTACCCAGGGCCGCAGGGCTCCACACTATCAGAAAATGGAAACAGAAAAGATGCAGCGTCTTAGGGCGTGAGGAGGCCAAATGATGAACCAAGGAGATATTACACACATTCACATAATGTTTAAAGCCATGGTTAAGGAGCTGCAAGAAGATTAACATTCATGAATAATAAACATATGTCATTTAATTCTTAAACACCTTCATGATACCTAGTAAATAGATGAGGAAAAGGACTTAAAGTATTATAATTATATTGAATGAAATCACAGACAGCAAACAGCAGAATCAATTTGGATCCACATCATGATGACAACACAGTCACCATTAATGGAAGGAAAAAACCGAGATATCAACTGAAAATGTATCCCATGGCACGAAGGCAATACCTGGGAGCTCCAGAATGGTCTAACACAGGGTTAATGAGAAACTCCTGTTCTTCCCTCTGCCATAAGGAGCAGTGACAATCCCTATAGAAATGAGTATCTGCAACCATTAATATAGATTTTTAAAAAGATTTAAATGCTATGCTTATAATTTTATTTCAAAGCATATTTATTTTTTATCTTTAGAGAAAGATGTATTACTTCAAAAATATATGTAGTGTGACTAGAGTTCTCCTAAGGAACGGGTTACACCGTAAGCTGGAGGGAATTTATGGAACCTTGAACATCTGTCTTCCGAACTCTCCATCATCTTATTTGCTAGAACTGAAATGTCTGCCCCAGGGGCAAAGCATTTTCTCCCAGGAAAGTTAAGACTTATGAAATAAACGCTCCTACCCAGCAACTCCAAGGGATACATGGCTGATATGAGACTGATTTTAAGCAAAGCTTCCTGGTGGAAATTGGGGGAGAAGTCACTGACCTAGGATGTCTGATTTCATCAACATAGATAAGGGAATGGATATCCAGTTGTCTCAATATCTCAAGATTTTAAAATACAAAGCATGGAGAAAATAATAAGGCAAGGGGCGAGAATAGAGCACTAAACAGTTGATTCGCAAATTGTTGAATTTCATATATAGTGTATATAACGGAAGTTGGGCAACTTTATTGGAAGATAAAGAAAAATTTGAAATGAATTATGCACAATTGTATCCTTTTTGAAAATAAACTTTTGTTTCATGTACTTAAAAGTGAGAATATAAGAAAGTCTCTAAGCAATACCAACAGAATCTCACTCCTTTATAATGACTGGAATGTGACAAGATAATATCTCAAGGCGTTCATTCCTTTGCCTCGATGCTCATTAAATGCAGTTTTTAGTAGCCCTCGGTTATTATCCTGTCAAGACTAAACAGGTGGATCTTAGTAATCCACAGCTTTGGAGGAAAAAGCTCGCTGCAGGACAGCCCGATCTGTGAGCCAATGGCAGAGTCCTTTAAAAATCAACTCAGTGTCTAGCTGTTTTTGTCGGCATCTGGAAATGGCTTATCACTAACTCTGGCCATACTAATTACCCAAAGGACCAAACTCCGAGGTACCAACTGTTCATAGGGAAAAGATGCACATTCAACTCGCTCTGACAATGGGAAGCCACCGGGACACAGAATCAGCCTGCGTCTGAGTGATAATAAATGTTGGCCACAGAGGACATTTGTTTGAGCTGACAGTTTTCAGAGTTTGTGTCCTCTAACTATGGAGGGACTGCACAGATTTCAAAGGACTAGAGACTGGTGACCAAAGTGATGAGGTAGGAATTGTGTCACCAACTGCCGGAGGACCAGAGGATGCCTTCCTATGAACTAGATGCCTGCCTGGTACATAAGGAAGAGATAGGAAATCTGAACATGGGAAACTGAACATGCACAGGGACAAAGCTAGATTAAAACAAGGAAACTCCCTTATCAGGCAGTTTCATGGTAATTTGTGTGAATTTCTAAAATCTGCAAACTTTGAGTCTTCTGAAATATTCCAGTCTTGAGGCAATGGTTGTAGCACATTGAGTTAAGCCACCGCCTGCAGCATCATCCAATATGGTTCAAGTCCTGACTGTACTGTTTTCAATCCAGCCCCCTGAGAATGACCTGGAAACAGCAGCAGGAAAAAAAAAAAGCCCAGGTAATTGGGCCCTTGCAACCATGTGGAACACGTGATTGGAGTTCAGCTTCCCTGCTCGAGCTTGACCCAGCCCTGTCCATTGCAGCCCTTTTGAAATGAACAAGATCTCTCCCACAAGCATTCTCTCCCTCTCTCTTTCCTTCTCGCTCTCCTGCTTCCCTTTCTCCCTTCTCCCTCTTATTCCCTGTCCCTCTCCAGCCCTCTCTGTCTTTAATTCTGCCTTTCAAATGCACAAATAAATATTTTTTAAAAGAAAAAAAAGTGAAAAGCCACAGTCTGTGGTCAGTTGCATTCTCAGATGCAGCTATGAAATGGAGGACCTCACTTTCTCGTGGCCAGAAACAATAAATGACTGAGGCACACCAGGGCAGAGGAAACCTAAGGGAATATAGTCGGAGATCTGTAATCTTTTTCTCCTCCTTACCTTAGCATTTTGTCTGGATAGTTTTAAAGTAAAGCAATGCTTAGTTCTAGGAGGAAAAAAATTACCCAATTAAGTGTGTGAGAGTTTCCAAAGTAGAAACTCATTGTAATTTTCGTTGCTGAGAAAGAGGGAAGAAACTCTGCTCTGTGGTTTGGAGATGGCTTTAGTGTGTTTTCTCAGAGATTCACAGGCTACAGTGTGGCTATCCTGGAACCCTAAGGGGATGAGGCCTGGGGAAGGTAATTAGGTCACAGGGGGCTCCACCTCCAGGAATGCATTGATGTTGTCTTGTGGGAACAAACTGTTATAAATAGGTCATGGAGCCTGGTCCCTTCCTGGTCTCTTGCTTTCTTGTTTGTGCATCAGTTCATCCTGCATGCAACTGGTGCTCTCTCTACCTCTTTGCCATGCTGTGACACAGCCAGCAGCTCTCATGAAGATGCTGATGTCCTGCATGTGGACTCTGCAGTCACCAGAAGACAGAGCGAAATAAGCCCATTGTCATTAAATATTGCCCTGAAGATTAAAGGCAATCCCAAATCAGTTAAGTAGAAAATCTCCTTCCCTCCCTGCTCACCTGGGACTATGGATTCCCATTGTATAAAACTGGGTCTCAAGAAAGCAGAGCACACACATGATGTCACATTCATTATGGGTCCCATGAGTGCCTGAGGCAGCCCTGAGGACTGAAGCCAAGGCAGGACTGGAAAAGGATTAGCAGAGGGGCCCAGCACCAACACTGAAGGACGGGCAGCAAGGAAGCCAAGGTCTATGGTTTCTGTTCCTCTATGCACATTTCTTCCCTGTACACACATTTGCATCTCATGGGAGCGTTAATAAATCCCACTGTGCAGCTTATATCCCAGAGCAATCTTTTCTGAACCTTTGTAGATGGCACCTAAAATTGTTGCACTTTAAAGCAAGGATGGCAAACCCTACCCTGGTGCACAGTAAACCTGTACAATATACTGCTTTGAGAGTGAGCTGTGATGCCAAGCTGATTGCACCCTGTGAGTGCGCACTTTACCAAAGCTTATGTTATCAGGATAGCAAGATATGGAATGCTGGGCTGCCTCTCATGATGCAGTAAGCATGGGCCAGAGCTTTCCAACCAGAGTAGAAATGCTATGAAGATAGCGATCAGGAGTTACTTTGAGCCGGGTCCCCTAGCGCTACTGGTTACTCAAGGTAAAGATTTTCAGCTGAATCAGTGCATCATGCCACGGCTTGTAGTTGTTATGGTCAGTCAACATCTGATAAAGTTATAGTTCTGACATTTTCAAGTGATTTATCTCTTGTTAAAGCAGAAAGGTTCCGATGTTATCTTTTTAACAATAGAATTAACATGTACTTACACCCTGGTGGGTTCATTCATTCAACATATATCTACTCAATAGCTGCCATGTATGTTCCATATGTGCCAAGCTCAGCACTAGATACTAAAGACTTAGCAGTGCACACCACCACTTTGGTCCCTGATCTCACAGAGCTTATCTATCAGGGACCAGAAACATCCAAACACAGTGTTACATTGAGATGAACATGATGACAGGCAACATTAAGGCTGCAAATTGTACACAAAGATATGGATTCTTAATAGAGGTTAAGGAGTCCTTTTGTCACTATGAGATCTGAACAATAACTGCTGAGTCAAAGAGGAAGGTCTGTTGCTAGAATCACAGTGAGAGGATGATTGCTAAGACACACCCTCAAAGGTCCTACCTGGACTCTAGAATTTGGATTTCAATCAAGCTCCCAGGTTGCAATGTAGGTCCTCCCAGTCTTTGGGCAGCATTTTACCAGTTCTAAAACACTAGTTTTAAGAGAATGTTCAGCTACATTTGCATCCAGCTGAGATCCTGTTGCATGTTTTTCCCTTGACTGCAATCCTGGCATCTTCTGGGATATACACTTGGTATCTTCTACCTCTATAATTTTCCCTTTGCAATTCCTAGGAATGAATTCACAGCGGAAGGATTTCAGCTGTCAGGTATCGACCTTGGCTAATCTGACAATCTATTCTTTGAAATTTCTGTCTGATAAGTATAAGCAGGATGAAGCCATTCTGTCAATCATTGACTGAAGATACTTAGACTGTATTTCAAAAGGCAGGTTCTTTTTTTTAGTTACACAAGCCATACCTTCATATAGAAAATATGTTTTGATGTGTAGTATAGTGTCAACAAATTTCTCAAACTATGCAAATATTTGTCCTTTTAAAAAGTCATTTGGTATCTTATCAAAAATATTTGTCAATCCTCTGAAATTGCTTTTCGCTTGAAACCATGTCAGAAAGAAAACTATAATGTTATACATAAATTTCAGCCTTTTTTTGGATGCAAAAGTCTGGATTTGCACATGTGTTTTAAATCTTCACAAAGACATTGGCTTCGGTGCACCTGCTATTGCTATGGAGAATTTACTCATCTGCCGTGTGATGCTGGCACTTTTCCTGCTTGGAAGATTTCAGAATTTCTCCTAACCTTAAATCTCCTTAAACATTACTATTTCATCTAGATTTTCCTGGAGTATCCTTTCAATTGAAGCTTCTATTCCTCTCTTCAATCTCAAGAAACTTCCGATGATGGTTTAATCAAACATTTTCCTCTGAAATATTTTTTCTTCTTTTTCTTTCTTCTTTCTATAATTCCCAACATTATAGAAAAGAATTTTACAATGCAAATACATTAAATACTTGCTAGACACTATCATTAATTTTTCTTTTTTTTTGAAGGATTTATTTATTTTTGTTGGGAACTCAGTTTTACAGAGAGGAGAGACAAAGATCTTCCATTTGCTGGTTCACTCCCGAAGTGGCAATAATGGCCTGAGCTGAGTTGATCCCAAGCCAGGAGCCTGAAGCTTCTTTCAGGTCTCCCATGCAGGTGCAGGGTCCCAAGGATTTGGGCTGTCCTCTACTGCTTCCCCAGGCCTCAAGTTGGATTCTGTATGGGAAGTGAAACAGCCAGGACACGAACCAATGCCCATATGGGATCCCAGCGAGTTCAAAGCAAGGACTTTAGCTACTAGGCTACTGCGCCAGGTCCAATTTTTTTTCTTTATCACACATCATTACATCTACAAATCAATCATTTTAGGGTTTTAAAACATATTTCAAATTAGACATCAGTACAATTTCTTGCAAATACGTTGGCATGCATTTCATTAAACAAAAACATAAAAGGTTTTTTTTGCTCTTTTCAGCTTAAATTTCTCCTAAAGGTATGGGATTTTGGACTAGTGATTAAGACAGCTACATCCATCCTTCACAGAGTGTTTGGATCCAGCCCCACCTGTAGACCCTAACTGCAGCTTCCCTCCTACAGGGGCTCCTGGGAAAAAGCAGTGCTGACTCGAGTAACTGGATCCATGCCACCCACGCAGCACCCAGATTCGACGTTGGCCTAGACCCAGGACTTGAGGGTATCCAGCAGGTAAACCATCCATGGTAGCTCATTTTCATCCATCTGTCTCGCTTCTGCTGTCTCCTTGCCCCTCAATTAACTTTCCAAAATTGTAAATAATAAAATACACAAATCTTAATTATACTTTTCAATGAGTCTTGACAGATACGTGGCACTGTGAATGCCAGACCCTTGTCAAGAGACAGAACATTAGCCATCACCTCCGGAGGTGTCTGCATACCTCCCACCCCTGTCCACAGATGCACCCAATCCTCCCCTGATCTGTCATAGATTAGTTTTTGCTTATTCCCAGGCTCACAATAATTAAAATCATAAACTGTGCATTGCTTTTTGTAATAGTTATTTTAAATCTACAAAATGAGTTTTAATGATTTAAAAATTAACCCATGTTGCTGTATGTATTATCACTTTATTTCTTTTTGGCTGCTGGGAAATATTCCATTGTATGACTATCTTCTGATTTATTTGCTCATTCTCCTGTTTTCGACTAACAGAAATAAAACTGTGATAAACACCCTTTGATGCTTCTTTTTGCCAATGGATGGAAAAGCCTGGGATTTGATGTCTGGGGTCACAGAGCAGATGTGTGTTTTACTTGACTGTAAACGCCTAGAACTTTCCTCTCCGAGGTTGCTCTTCTCCCCTCCCCCCACTTCCACCAGCAGGAGGGTTTCACTTGCTCCACCAACTTTGGGCACTCAGGCATCCTGCTGAGTATGATGAATGGCATAGCATTTTTCCTATCAGCCCTCATGGGCTGTCCATATAAATCTCTCCATTTTAATTATTGGCTCTTTTTATTATTGTTATTGACACGTTGTTGATACTAGACCTTTGTCAAGTGTACTAAGATACTTTAGAACCTCCATAGAGAATATGAAATGGAAAGGTAAGTGTATCTTTCTGCAAAATAAATAAATAAAATAAAATCCATGCATAGTTTTACATAATGTTAATTTCTATGAAATGTTTGAAGTGCCCTCATATGTTTTTCTCTAAGTATTGGCAGTATGCTTTAGTTTCTGTTTTACAAGAAGACATTTTCAAATGTCGTTAGCTGAGCATAGATTGTTCATTTTAATAGCAGTCTAGTTTATCGATTTTTCTTTTCTGATTATTACTTTCTATATCCTGTTTGAGAATTATCAGTCAAGAAAGCAGTGAAGATTCTCCTGTGATGTCTCCTCCAGGCAGGCGGCTTTGAGTCTGGGAACCGAACAGGTAGAACTTGGCCTCTGGTCGTTTTCATGTTGATTATATCTAGATGTTTGGGCCCACTTGTTCAAGACTTTTTCTTTCTCACCACAGTGTTTGGTATTCTTGCCAAAAATCCAGTATCTACATTAAAAGGCTCTATTTGGACTGTTTTGTGGTAATAGTCTGGTCAGCACGCGTTAGGATATTCTCGAATGGTCTGGAATTCTGTAGCTTCACAGAAAATCTTGAAGTCAGAGAGCTGAAGCTTTCCAACGTGATTCTTCATCTCTAAGAAGTTTTATATAGTATAGATACATCAGATTTCTATAAAACTGTGGTATTGTCTTATCCCTTTATATTCAGGATCTTGATTTAATTGTGGGTGGAATTTCATTAAATCTACAGATTCATTTGAAAACTATTAACATCTGAACACTGATGCGTTCTCCTGCCTTCATCTTGATATTGCCCTATTTTTTTACACCTTCATTCATTCATTCATTCATTTCTTTCAACACAGTTTTATAGGGTGTAGCTCAGGTCTTATGTTAAATATTTTCCTAATAATTCTAAATCTCTACTTACTATTCCTATGAATTACACATGAAATTATTTCATAAATCTTATTTTTCAGTTCTTTCCAATTATTTTAACTCTCCCACTAGAACTCATTATGTGGATGTTCACACATTTTGTATTATACATATTCTGAATTATTTTTTCTATTTTGTCAAAATTTTATCACTCTCAGAGCCTTCTGAGAGTTCTACACTTGTCTTTTAGCTCATTATTGTTCTGCCATTCAAAACATTAATACAACTTTTTTTTCCAAATATTTATTTTATTTTTATTTGAAAGGCAGAGTTATAGAGAGGAGGGGAGACAAACAGAAATCTTCCTTACCCCAGGTAACTCCCCAAATGGTCACAACGGAGCAAAACCTATCTGAAGCCAGGGACTTCTTCCTGGTCTCCATAGGTGCAAGGGCCCAAGGACTTGGCCATCCTCTGCCACTTTCACAGGCCTTGAGCAGGTAGCTGGATTGGAACTGGAGCAGCGGGGACACAAACTGGTGTCCATATGGGGTGCTGGTCCTACAGGAGGAAGCTTAACTTATTCTTGCTAAGGCACCAAACCCTACTCAACCTTTTTCCAAAAAGTATCTATTTGTTTGGAAGTCAGAGTCTCAGAGAAGGAAAAGAGAGAGAGAAGGATCTTCTATCTTCTGGTTCACCCCATAGATAACCAGAACGACCAGGGTTGAGCCCATGCCTAAGCCAGAAGCCAGAAGCCAGGGTCTTCATCTGGGTCTTCACGGGGGCCAGCTTCTGCTGTTTTATTCCAGGCCATTAGCAGGAATCTTGTAGGGAAGCAGAGCAGCTGGGATAGAGATTGGTGCCCCTATAGAATGCTGGCATCGAAGGTGGCAAATTTATACACTACTCCACAATGCTTGCACTATTTAGCCATTTTTGTCACAAATCATTTACTTATAGAAATGAACTCAGTATTTCCTATTTTAATTCTTTTGACTTCTAGTTCTACTGCATCCTGATCATTTTCAGAATATTGCCCTCTCAATCATGAGCACCAAGAGGTGGTATGAAGGGTCCCAGAACACTTGACAATTTGGAATTCACCCATCTTGTCAAGTATGGGCAGCACCTACACCTTGTTTCCTTTCTCTTTTTTTGCCTGTAAACATGAAATCGTGTGGCCAGACAATAGCATAGACTTTGCCTAACGTTCCAATGGCCCAAAGGCCATCACTGCCCAATTTCATGCACATTAACTCTCACCTTATGCTTGCCTTGATGGCACTTAGGACACCTTGAAACTTATCACAGCTTGATGAGCCTGGGTACAGCCACAGATAGGCCCCAAATCCAGACCAGAATCCTTGAGAAAAGTCTTCTTCACAAAAGCTGAAATGAGCACAAAGTGATTGACTATGAGACATCTGTGTGGGGCAAGAGAAAACCAGATCTCAATGGCTTCTTTTCCAAAAGAAAAATATATTCTTTCACATGTCTTAGAACTCAGGTTAAACAAAAAACACATTAAATCAGCGGAAACAATAATTTTCATGATTTTTTCCACTAGACTGTTGGGATGTACAACCTTGAAGTCTAGTTTCATTCTAAATATCTTGATTATTCAGTGATTAAAATTAATTTTCCACTTGGTATTGGGACAAAAGTGCCCTTCTCACTTATATGTCTATGATTTGTTAGTGCCCAGTATGAACCTTAGAGGCAGAGCTCCAGGTAAAGGTTCAAAACAGCATACACTTATAAGAAGATGAGAAATTGACTCAAATTCTCCAAACCTGTTTCCTTAACTGGGAATTGCTATTTCTCTCCCCTGATCCTAACAAATCCAAAGCAGTGCAATAATTAACCCCTCAGTGAGGACACAATCTGGAAACAACAGCCAATGTTACCATCTGGTAACGCTCAAAAGTTGTGTCCTGAGTGAAGCCACAATGATCAATTTCCCCCAAACCCAGCCAAACAGGTGCATTTTAGTTAGAACACACAAATAGAAATGGACACAACAAGAAGTTCCTGGGAAATCAAGCCAATTCATGCAACCAGCTTGGAAGAGTTCATTGTTCCCTGGGCCTGGATGATGTGCAATGCTCTGGACAGAACTACAGTCAGGTGCATCATAGAAGGAACCAGGTAGCCAAAGAGGCAGTGAATAGAATGATGCCTCAAACCAGTCCAGACTCGGGGTAATAATGAACTATAAGAGACATCATGGCTTTCTGGAACTGCTGACACACCCTGCGAACTTTGCAGGAGTCACTCTTTGTGGGATGGCACAGAACAAAGATAGCAGCCAGTGAGACCGCATGGCAGCAGACAGGCTTGTGAAGTGCTCCTAACCACCAGAATGAGGCCAAGATTACAGGATGCTCAGGACGACATGTGCGTGGCTACACAAAAGTGCTGCATTTGCCTTACTGGAGTGTCCTCTATGTTGCGAGTCTCTACTTAATGTTGTTAGAACGTTCCACATTGTCAAGACCTCTACGGTCCTGCCACTTCTATATAACATTGTATTAGTTAGGTAAGTACTCATGTTTACAAGCACAGCTAGATCTCATAAATGAAAACACATGTATTTAGTATTTGGTTTGGTATTAGGTTTACACATTTCCTCTATAACATCATGCTTGGCCAGGGATCATCTGTTCTTGTAGGCCTCAGGAATATCATTGTATGACATGAAAGTGTATTTACTTAGGAGGTAGGCATGTGAGTAGCTTCCACTTTGGAATGTCTCATTGATTTTTATCACCACGACCATGTAGGTGGCTTCTTAATGTGTTCCTCAACAATATTACAAAGAATCTTTCTGTGTGCTTCCTTGTACATACGCATAAATATTCCTTCTGTGCTGCCACAGGTCCAACCATCACCTACCTAATACTGGCATAGAGAGAAGAGCCTGATCAGAAAGCTCTCCACCTCCCCTACTGCAGAATCTGCTGTGTTCTCGCTCTGTGCCCCCACTTTACAAGGACCTAACCGATTTTGCCCTCACCCAAGTGTCTCATGGATTTTGTTAAACATTTTGTTGAAGTAAAACAGTCCTACAGAAAATATATGCAGTCTACACATAGAGTGTAATGAGGTTCCCCAAAATGTATATTTGTCATTTAGATAAGATGGAAAACTTTCAGCATCAAGAAACCAAAGAATTCATGGAAAGTTGCATGGGATTGCAACTTTAGTCAAAGCTGCTAACTCACCAGGCCCTCCTGTATGGCACGCATGTTCAGCTGGCTTCCTAACCACTGGCCTTAGCATCCACCCCAGGTACACATTGTCATGTCCAATGCAAAATGACTCACATGGAGACTTGTGAGAGTGTTTTAGCAGTTTTTGGAAGCCAAATGAAGGAACCTGTAAATGCTTCTTGGAGGGACTTTTTGGGTTATGTAGGAGCAGTTGTTACCGTCTTAATGTACCTGTCTCTACAGTGTTTCCTTGCTAGCATCGCCCAGAACACTGGACCTTGGCCGGGACTGAGGCAAACACACTCCAGGCATCAAGTCTGCCCTAGGCCCTTCCCAGGCCTATCAGAGAGGTTATGGCTTACTATCAAACATTACCCTCACACAACCTTTTAAGATTTATTCCTTTTCAATTGAAAGGCAGATTTACAGAGAGAAGGAATGGAAGATCTACCAACTGCTGGTTCACTCCCCAGGTAGCTTCAACAGCGATAGCTGAGCCGATTCAAAATCAGGAGCCAGAAGTTTCCTCAGGATCTCCTCTACAGGTGCAGAGTCCTAAGGCTTTGGGCCATCCTCGACTGCTTTCCTAGGTCACAAGTAGGGAGTTGGAAAGGAAGTGATGTAACCAGAACATGAACCAGCATCAATGTGGGATCCCAGGGCATGCAAGGTGAGAGCCACTAGGGTACCATGCCAGACCCAACCTCACACTATTCTTCTTATTATTATTATTATCATCATCATCAACATCATTTTATGATACAGATCCTTAGGCCCTGGGATTTCCCCTACTCCCTCCCCAAATCCCCCCCAACACACGGAGTTCCCCATATTATTATAACAATATAGTTCCTAAATTGCACTTTAAAATGTAGCTAGAGCCACAGGTGAGAATATGTGGATATTTTGAAGAGTTCATGAAAAAATCAAATTAAAATTTAAGTTTATGTTGGCACTAAAATGTTTGAAACCCTTGCATAACTGTTTACAGTAACACAAATTTTTATGAACTTTCAGAACACCCTTTGAACAAAGAAACTGTTTAGCTCCATTTATTGAAAAAAAAAACATACACACCAGTAAGTCAACAACTGGATAAGGACTGGAAGCCAGAAAGTAGCCTCCACTGAAAAAAATGATAATGATGGTTCGATTTCACAGGGGACAAACATGACCTCAATGAGTGGACCTGCTGATTAACTCAACTTCCTGTATTTCCAAGCAGAAACATGGTAAAGAGTCCACTGTGGGAGTTAGGGAAGCGCCTTGGGTGAGAGGCCTGTCCTTGCAATCACATGGGAGGCACTGAGCGGAGAGAGACTGTAGAGGCAGCAGGGCTATGCCAGCTACTGGATCCTAACTGTGGAGGAGAGAGAGCAAGGGATGTTTGCTGTTATCAGGCAGAGCACTTCAGGGAGGTGGGCTCAAGCAGGGCTCTGTGCCTCTGCTCAGCTGAGCTCCAGCCAGAAGGCTCAAGAGGCAGAGGAGGTGGTGAGCTAGCTGCAGCTGCTGCCCAGCTCTGGGGAGGTGAGCTGGGCTCCCTGTCTTGCTGTGGCCATAGGCACGGCACACTGGAGGCCACCTGAGCCATGCCTGCCAACCACACAGAGGGCAGTACCACTTCCAACCAGACCACACTGACTCTAGGCTTGTCCCCAGTCACCTGTACAGCAACTGTGACTTTCACTGAAGTGGTGGACCAGGAGGAATGGGGCTCCTTCTATTATTCCTTTAAGGTAAGTCCTTGCCTGCCTCACTCAACACTGACTTGAAACAATGAAACCGAACTTAAGGCAGTTAAGCTATACATGGTGAATGGGTGTCTTTTGTCTGTATTGAAATGGGTAAAACAGAAAAGCACAACCTGATGGGCTTTAGCAATGAGTGTTTCAGTGTGTAACGTTCTATATTATCATTTCCTAGGAATGTACAGTGTGGTTTGTTTGTTTGTTTGTTTGATTTTGCTGTTGCAGTTTCTGAATATGTGTGGCTCCTGAGTATCATTTCTGAGTGGATTTGTTTTTTTTTACTTTCTCCCTTTGCTTGTGCAAAAGCACGTCTAACTAATTCAGCAGCAAGATGTGAAATATGTTTGTAATACAAGTTAGAGCAGGGAGTGTCTGACTAGGCACCTTAGAGGCAGGGAAAGCCCACATCCCAGGCAACACCTGATGCCAAAAGACCCAGCACTGAGCAAGGAAAAATCCCACTTTCCTTGTTGATTCTTTTCATTGAGCTCCAGGGAAAACCCAATCCTTTACTGGGGTTGGTGCAGCCACGGTTAGCAACAGATTGCCATCTGGAATAAAGGAAATCAGTGTGGGAAGATTCTGCTCCCTAGAATCTGAGAGCCACTTGTTTAAAAAAGATCCGCATTTAACCTAATTCTGCTTCTTATTGTGAAGCAAGATATTATGACAGGAAGCTACCAGATAGCTGGAAAGCAGCAGTTTTGTGCTGGTCGCATCAGAGTGCTGATTTGCTTGTGGGGTCGCTTCCCACGTTGCTTGACAACCCATGCGGTTGTTACAGTAACTAACAGGTCCCGAACTGGTCCCATAACACAAGAAGCTACTTCCGGGAAATTCTAGCTGTGGCTCTGCTCTTTCTGTAATCCTCTGGATGTTCCTGATATGATCTGGGGTGGACACTGCAAGGTAGAATTCCTGCAGCATCCACGCCTGGAGCAAAGGCTCACTTGTCGTGAAGGTGCGGAACAAAACTTTTCAGCGGGGAGCTGTCCTTCCGCCGGCTACCTGCACGGGACACAGAGCTCCTGGAGCGTGAGGAGCCCAAACAAACCACATGCACCTGTCGCTCAGAGCCACCTCCTACGTATGCACACGCACGGTCTGGCTGTCGAGTCGCACAACATAGCACAGGCAGCGAAATCAGAGTTTGTGACTACTTACTGTTGCTTGAACAATCCATTGCTGCTTGAACAATCCCCTGCTTGGAATCAGCCTGCAGATGCAGGACGCTTGCGCTGTGTGCCCAGGAAGCTACTGACTCCACTCTGACACTCCCGCCTTTGTAGCCTTTGATATTTATAGAACACGACAGCAAACAAAATGAAGAGAGACTGTCACTTGCAAAGGAGATAATCATCAGAAATAAGGCCGTTGTTTTTGAGACCCCAGCAATAAGCATTCCCTCGTTGAAATCTCATTTGCCTCCCCCACTTCTTTTTGGAATAAAGCACATGAGGGAATGCATTTTAGGTGCCGTTCTCAGCTAGTGTTTGTGTCTGTCCTGGCAGCACTGTCTCAGCCCTATGTAAGATCCCATCCTCTGCATCTATGCCTGTTGAGCTGTTCCTAGGAAAACAAATGGGGCAAGGGACAAACAGAAAATTCCAAAGACAGAAATTATGTCAAGCCTGGAGCTCAGGGTGTTTCATCTTTGGGGAGATGCAGTTTTTAACTAACACTCGGTGATTTTGAGTGACATGGAATACAGGGCTGGTAAGTGTGGAAGCCTGCCTCCAATACCCTGGCATAACTTTCTTCCCGGATCTGCATGGATCACAGGTAGCTCTGATGCCTCCATCCCACAGACTCTTTTTATCCCACTTACACCTGCACCCTGTCTGCTCTCTCCCAAAGGCATCCTCCAGTCTCCATTATCCTTGCCACATGCATTGAAAGTAGCAGAGAAATAAAAATAGTCACAGCAGGGAAAGTAGCAGAAGCTACAGTAGAAGCTGTGCAGCTTGTTCACGGTCACCCCCCTTGGGGCCACGGCTTGCTCAGTAACCCCTCTGAAGCATCTAATTTAATTCTCACAGCCAGCCTACACTCTAGCTCTCCCTATGGCATCACCTACCATCTTGACAAATATGTATCAAAATTCTATGCATGCTTTGATGTCCAACTTTGCTTGCTTCCTCATTGAAGCCCTTCCTCCCTCCTTTGAATCTCGGTAGTGTCCTAAACTGCTCCATTTTCCTGGCCAATTAAATACATCTCCGTCTAAAGCTGCTGCTCCCTGCCCTCCAGCCCTTCCATGTTTTGGGTGGATTTGTTGCAGTCATTGAATGCCTCCAGTGAAAAGCATGTCTCAAGTTTGCCTCCTGCTCTCACCAGGCCCCAGCACCAAGCTAAGCAAGTCGTTCTACAATACTGCAGCAACCAAGTGTGGCATTATTTTTCTGCCAATTACCAACATTTTGTCAAATGGGGAAAAGACAGATTTCTTTCTTCTTGGTTCTTGTGGGAGTCTCATTAACCAGGATTATGCCCATTGGTGTCTTATGCCTAACTTCTTCCGGCTGCAGGCACCGAAGGCCCTCCTCACAAGCACCTTCGGCTTATCCTTAGCTCATTTCTAAGGCAGTGGGACCCAGGTAAGCTATAGAGTTCACTGGGCACAGTGTGGAGCCAGTCATATACCACGGGCTGGCATCCGTCACCTGCTCTGGGGGATACACTACTACCATGTTACAAGCCTGTGGGCCCACGTGTCTTGCTGAGGCTGCAACCTGGGTTTTTCACTTAGCTTGCTATCTAGCACTCCTCTCTGGGGAGAGAGTCCCTCCTCTCTGAACCCTCACTCTCACCGACAGGAGACGAGACATCCAAGACCATATCTCACTGTCCCTCTTAGCATGCATTGCGCCTTTCCCTTCATTGTATCTCTACCCCCAGATATTTGTTTCTATTCTCACTCCGCTCACCTGCCCGGCTGTCCTAACCACCACGGAGATCCCTGCACATTAGCACACAGATCAGAGGTGAGTTAGTCTTATCTGCCTCCATCCTCTGCTTTGCATGACTGCGTGCTCTTGGATTCAAGGCTCTATGCACCAATCTCAGTTCACTTCACAGGTGCCTGCTTCTTGTGTTGTCAAGGTCCTACTCAGCTCAACTCCTCTGCCCAAAGGCTCCAGCACTTGGGCACCCCATGGGTTTTTCAAATCCACCAGAAGTCTCAAGGAGGGTGACATCTGGGGGCACCTGAACACCAGATCATGCATTAGAAAGATAAAGACGGGATGCTTCATACAAAAGCCCTGAACTTCGACAGAGAATTTGCTAGCAATGTTTCCTGAATCTCTCATATTTAGTGATAAGAAACCTAATTAAAAGTAATTGAGAAGGAGACCTGTCTGAACAAGTAAATTACCTGAATTATAAAATATGCAAATGAAAATTCAGTTTTATTGCTCTTATGTGAGGGTAGACACATGACCCAAGATTGATGAATGTTGTCTGATGAAGATCTTTCTCAGAACCTCCTTCAGTGGGCAGTTACAAATAATACGCAATTAGCCTAACTATTGTTTATATGTAAATGGTGGCTTCTGAGTGCACTGGTGATTGGACAGTTTGTCCCCTTCGTTTGTACACTCTCCCTGCTGTGCTATTATTGTTGATTTTCCTCAACATATCATTCTTCCATTTAGACAACAAAAGCAAATTCCAGCCCAACCCATATCCCGATTGTGTCGCCCCATGCCTGAAGAGGAGCTCATTGAAAGTCTGTTAAGGATACTGTGTTTGTTTCTACTACATTTGAGTTAACAACATATTCCCAAGACCATGCTCCACCCAACGGCTGCTAGGATTTTCGTGTTCTAGGATTATTGTGTCAATTCTTCTTTGCCCACTCACTCATTTCTCCCTATCTTCCCTTCACCCATCACACATGAGAATGGAAGTAAAATCAACCTACTCAAGACCAAAAAAAAAAAAATTGCATTGTATATGTGGCTTAGGAGGCTTGCAAATCATGAGTCACAGAATTTAAAAAATCTTGAAAGCATGCTGCTCCAAGATTTTACAAACTGGTGTGTCTGGTTTCACAGCCTATACATCAAGAAGGACTGTCAAAGGCACTCCTGTTTTGGGCAGAATTATGATTGGTATAGCAAAGATCAAACTGCCTTGTAGGAAGGGCACTGGGAAGTATCAGGACACAAGGGGAATGTGTTCCACAAACTGGTACAAAAGCTGGCAGTGCGACCCAGGTCACGAGCTCTGGGCACCCTGGCAAGTGTGCACAAACAGCCCAGTTCAAGAATTCACCTGCAGACCTGCCTGAGGGCTGTGGAGGCAAGAGTCCCCAACTCCCATCCAAGCACCCCAAATCAATGCCAATCCACTTCAGTTTTCTTCTGTGACCCCTCTCCTGGGCTTGCTTCCTGTCTGGATGTCCAGAAATTACTGGTGCATTTCCTGGGACCCAAGAGTCCCAAGTCCCCGTCCTTTTAATGTATCTCCTTCAGTTTGTAATGAGGGGTGTTGCCTTTATGTTATGTATTTTTTATCCTCTCCTAATTAGGTCCAATCAAAATGTTCACTTTAAGTTTCAGCAGTTGAGTATTGCAACTGTTTTAAAGGGAATTATTGCCAGGTTGGCTCAGTTAAAGAATTATTAAAGCTCTGATTTTCCCCTCCTGGGTTCTGTCACTCAGACCTAACACTGCTTTTCCAGTCACCCAACCTGGGTCGATTCCACCATGTGGTGTGCCCAAGAACACTCCAGGCAACTGACAAAGGCACACATGTCACTGGGTGACTTGGAAAAGAGAACATGTGATTTCTAAGCTATTTAGTTTATTACTATACATCTGATGACCGGAACTATAACCTCAGTTAATTCAGAGCACTCTGCAGAGTTTTTCAGACTTCGAAGGAGTTTCTTGGCTCTCTGTCTCAGAGAAGACATTTCATTCCATGGTCCCCTGCTTTGTGGAGGTAGGGCACAGAGGATATGCTAGCGAGAAATCTTGGTGAACTCACGTCAGCTGAAATGAAGCACACTGTCTGGTCCTCCAAATTGACCATGCTTGCTCCAGGCCCTTGGCCACAAGCCCAAGAGGCACAGATCAGCCCCACACTACTTTCTGGGGTAAGAGCCACTAGTCATAAGCTGCCCCTTTCTCCCTTTCTCAGTCCCAGTGCAATTTCTGCATCATTTGGCACAGAAAGTTGCATAGCTCCTCACTTAGTTCAGGGTTCCAGAGAACACAGTGCATGGTGGGGTTTCTCTCTCTCTCTCTCTCTCCTTGACATCACAGCCATCCACAGGTCATGATGGCTGGGGGATGTCCAGGAGGCTTCTCTTCCAGATCCTTGTGCAAGTGCACCTTACACCCTTCTAAACTTCTGCTCCGCTAAAGTCAGCAGATGTTCTCTTCCTTCGTCTGTGTGCTGATCCAGGAAGGGAACAACACAACACACTCTCATCCATATCTAGGTTTCCCCCTTATCTCTTTGTATCCAATGGCACTATTTTCCATATATCCCTCTGTGCCCCCTCAACCTCCTTTCTCTTATTGTGTGAAAATTAACTACATGGTGGCCCTCCCGACTTGCCATTCTACATTCTCTGGTGTGCAAGTTCTAAAGACTCATCTTCTTGCAACGGAAAAAGCCACTTGTATCATGCCTTTGGTGATAGCCTCCGATGGTCCAGTCTCTGTATTCGTTAGTATACTTCCAGGAATTTGTCCTTTGACTCTCTCCCAAGGCAGCTCCTGAAAACTGAGGAGCCACCATTATCTACATGGAAGAAATTTCCAGGAAGCCGAGAAAGACCGCCATAGCCTGAAGCTTCAGGATGGCTTCATCACGCCTCCCGGCCTCAGACAAGGCAGGGATCTGAGCTATTTCTTTTCTTGTTTTCATTTTTAACTTAGACCGCAAAAATGTAGAATAAGATACAGATGTTTAGGGAAGATGCTATTTCTGATTCATTTTCCTGATGTTACATCTAACTCTTGTCTGAGAAGCTTAATGGCCCATTATATGAGGGGCTATTAGAAAAGGTGGGAAATCTAGACAAAGTGAGCACGGACTTTTTATTGTGACAAAAGGATTTTCCAGGGCAAAATCACCCAGGGTTTGAGATGAAGCTGTGAGAAATAACCAGCATGATTGTGTTCCCATTCAGGCAATATTGACAGCTGCCTCAGAATGGTGGGTTTCTTTTCACTCCACCAACACTTCATTGTTTATGATGTAATTGCACATCATCACGTTTAGAGGAAACTCGCATCATCTTTAAGGAAGAGGATTTGAATGACATTCTTTTTTCAAAGTCAGATATAAAAATGAAGATTGAGAGGAAGTTAAAGGTAGCAACTCCATAAAATTAATTTTTTAAAAGTTATAAGAAAAAAGTAAGACTATTAGGATTTCCAGCTGATTTGCTGATGTAACAGTAGGATTTGACTCTGTAACAGTAAACAACTAAACTTTGAGTGCAAGAACTTTACCATACCAAAGGCTTATTTCACTCCCAAAACACATTTGCCACTTTGGACTAGGCTTCCTAGAACAAATGACTGCAGAGGGAGATAGGAAATACCATCTTCCTAGCTTTGGCCTACAATGATACACAACTTGGACTTGATCTCATTAGCATGGAAGATGACCCTGGTGTGGGAGAATATATACTGCCTAAGACTTGGCTTGGCTTCCGCATAAAGAATGTCACGTTCTTCAGGCTGGCCTACTGGCCTTTCCCAGGCTGAGCCAGCATTGTTCTCTGCTCCTCTCCTTATGTTCTGTATCCCTTGCAGTGGATAGCTCACCATGTTCTGAGGGTCCAAGGTTCTGTCTACCCTCTGCCGCCATTAACGCACTTTCTTGTGTCTTCGTGTATCTCTCAATTGCCCTCTCTTCTGTGAAGACTTCAGATTCACTGAGTACCTGGCAGCGTCACTGTCCAAGGACTCCCAGTGCACTCAGTCTCCATGCAACATGATAGATCCCTTGGCCTGTATGCTCATCCACACCACACATGCACGCACACAGAGATTTATACATGTACATGTATCTATAGACACATTCACATAGATAGGTGTGTGCACACACATCCTGCACATCGCTCATTTAGGAACATCTCTGGGACCACTACCCCTGGCATTTTATTAAATAAAACAGCATGTCAAGAAAAAGTATACAAAACAAACTTATTCCTAATATAAATGGGTTAAGGTGAGTGGAGCCTTACACCTTTATTCATCAGCTATCAACATTGAATTTTCAGTGTCACAATTATTGTAGGGTATTTCTGACACCAGAGAAAGCTGTGTAGTGTGTGGGGTGCACAGCCAGTTTGCAGTCCTGAATCCAACAACACCTGAGGCTTTTTTTGTCCCTTTCCCATGTTGTCAGGTTCTGCAGTTCAGGCTTAAGATCATCCACCTGTGAGCAAGGCACAAACCTTGCCTGCCCACCTCCATTCTCCCTGTGTGAGTTCTGATGCCTGGTTCTAGAAGCCAAGCCACGCGGGGCTTCTGCAGGGCACATGGAGCAGACAGTCTCCCCATGGAAGTGACGCTCTGCTCCGGCGGAGTGAGTGAAGCCTGGCCCATCTGGTAGAAATCGCAGAGAGGCTGTTACCTGAAGTTGTGCTCCTGTCTCTGTAACACTTGTTACACCTGTAAGCCTCAAGCACTTCGTCTGTCCTGGGAATGGTGAGGATACAGTTGGTTTCTCTGTGCTGAACCCTGAACTGTACTGGGAAGCCAGTTTTGACCACTAAGGAACTAGTAAGACCAGTAAACTAGTAAAATTAGTAAAGCCAGAATGGTAAGACAATAAATATGCTGATATTGATTCTCAACCTAACACTTACGCATAAATATTTTTCACTCTTTCTCAATTTAACCTACATTCCAAAACACACTGAATATCATTTCTTAAAATAAGTCACCGCATAATACTGTGGAATACAGTCTTTAAAAACACCTTCTAGAATACATATTCCTTCATCCAACTGCATTGAAAATCAGATTGGCTTTATTAAATATTTCTAAAGGCACAGGGGATTTAGAAACACACGAAACAGGTACTTTGCCCACAGGAGAAAATAAGCGTTTAGTCAATAAGGGAAGAACATGCAGTCATTTAGATAGAGAAAAGATGGATAGTACTCAGGGAGCCACATGAACAAGCAGCAATGACAAGTTCCTGCATAGAAAGCCAAGGTGTTCTACATAGCATACAAATAGACTGAAGTCTGTGGGAAAGAACTGGTGAGATCAAAGCAATGGAATGTACCATCCCTCTGAAGCACATTGATTTTTTTTTGTCCTTGTAGGCAAGAAGAAATCTTTTGAGTTTTATTAGTAAAAATGTGAATAATTCTACGATTTCATAGAGATTTCTCAGACTGAAGAGTGCTGCATGGGTTGAGGAGAACTAGGGGAAGGGCAGTGATGGCATCCATGATGATCTTACGTGAGGTGCTGAGCGCTCAGACAAGGCTGGTCTGATATGGGAAAGGAAGAAACACTGGTCACACGTGGGATCTGGGGACCCCAGGCAGCTGGAACCATGTATATTTGGAAGAGAGAAGAGAGAGGAGAGGAGCGCTCAGATTGATACGCTGATTCAACATTTATATGGAGAGGAAAAGAAAGATGAAATACACAGTAATTCAGAATGAAGTGCAGAAGCCATGCAGGTTTACAGACTTCCCATAAAGCTATCAGGTGGTATCGGAGAAAGAATAAACACCCAGATCAATGGAATAAAATAGAGAGTCCAGAAAGAGATCCACATATTTATAGCCAACTGGTTTCTGACAACGATCTAAAAAAAAGAGGCAATACGATGAGAAAAGAAAAGGAAAAAGGCTGTTGCAATAAAGTCATATGTGAAGGTGAAGTCCAACCCATCCCTACCACTGGTTAAAAATTAATCCACATGGATGATAAACCTAAGTGTTAAACCTAATATAAAATACCTAGAAGAAAATATAAGGGAAAATCTTTATCAGCTCAGGTTAAATCAATATCTCTTACGTACAACACAAAAAAAGTAGAATCCATAAAAGAAACTTTTGAAGAACTGAGATTTTATTAAAATTATCAACTTCTCTTCTTTGAAAAAAATCTATCAAGGAGATAAAAAGACAAGCACCATACTGGGAAGAAAAATTTATAAATCTCACACCTAATACACTCTTGGTATCCAGAAAAAGTCATAGTTCAATAAGAAGAAAATAAGCAAGACAATTAAAAATGGCAAAATATATGAATGGTTACATACCAAATAAAATACACAAATTGAAGATAAGCACATAAAAAGCACATTGTTAGTCATTAGGCAAATGCAGACTAAGACCACAGTGAAATACCACCACAGGCTTATTGGAACGGCTATCACAAAGGCCTGCAGCATCAAGTGCTGGCAAGGGTACGGAATTGCTAAACTGTCTCAGGTTGCTGATGGCAAGGCAAAATGTGAAAGGCATTTTGGAAAATAACATTTTCCCATTTGTTTTCCATATGTAAAAGCACACTGAGCATACAATCCAGAAATCCTATCTCTTGATATTTGTCCAAGAAAATAAAATATACACCTATGCAAAAATCTAGATACAAATATTCATAGAGGCTTCCTCTATAATTACCAGAAGTTGGGGAAAAACAAATGTTTCTCTGCTGATAATATCCATCACTTGTGGCACATCGTTCAATGGGATATTCTCCAGCACTATAAAAGGAAAAAAAGTTGCTGATGCGCACAACATGAGTGGGTTTCAAATGTGTGATGCTAAGTGAAAGAAACCAAACTCAAAATGCCATTTTTTATGATGATTTTACTTACATGATGTTCTTGAAAAGACAAAACACTAACTACAGTAAATAAATCAGGGGAGAGGGACCGGCTGAAAAGGGGACCCCAAGGAATCTTCACAGATCATGGAACAATTTCTTAATAACTTGATTGCTGTGAAAAATGCATGCCAAAACTCAGGTAAGTGTGCATTGCAAGGATGAATACAGCTCATATGATGATACCAAGTATTAGCAAAGTAGCCATGTGGAGAAAGCTGATCCCAGACCTGAGGTGTGTTCACTTTTTCGGAAAGGCATTTGCTCAAAGTCATTACGCCCCCCTTCTCTCCTGAGCCCTGCAGGAGATCAGGAAGGTCATCCAAGGGCTAAAGGATTTCAGTAGACCCTTGAAGCCATTGCTCCTGCACTTGACTGCAGCCATGATCCACCCAGGCCTCTGCATTAACAAGCTCGCCTCAGCCCCAAGAATTCCACAGCCACGCATCTACTGAACTGGAATGTTTGCTCAAGGAACATTATGCACAAGTCATTATTCAATAAAAAATGAAAGGCTGCTCAAAGGCCAGCTTTGCTTCTTTCATCTTGCAGAGTAGACTATAACCCTTGGCAGCACACAGAAATTCAAGCAGATAGGAGATACTCTTTCGGCCAAGAATAAATTTGATTTCCTCTCCAATGCTTTCAGTCCCTTTTGAGAATTTTTGGCCCAGGTAAAGATGAAAATGAAAAGGACACAGGAACACTATTAGCCTAAAATAAAGCTGAGAATACTTTATTGAATGCTAATCCTGTCAAGCACTTAGTCTTCTCAATTGATTAGCCGATTTATTCCTTCATTAATCAAGTCAAGCAAGTCTAAACCAAAGTAAAAAAATTACTGGATATGCTTAGTGAGGTAAGACTATTTTTTATGTTTATTTTCTTCTTAATTTTATTCATTCATTTTAAGGGCAGAGTGACAGACAGTTGGATAGATATCAACCGTACCACTTGCTAGATGCATGTAGCACCCAGGGCCCTACCAGGAAGCGACCAGGAGCTAGGATTGAAGTCTCTGACATGGAAGACAGGCACTTGCTGCTCCCAGGACACCTCTGAGTAGGAAGCTAGGACTGGGAGCAGAATCAGGACTTGAATTCACCCACTCCGTTTTGAGATGTACGCCTTCCAGGTGGAGTCCTAAAAACCACGCCAACGTCTGGTGTTTGTTTTCTACAATGAGTCACATGTCCACAGCGGGTTTTCGGGGACTTTTTTCTTCCTGTAGCCTCTCAGGGACCCAGGGTGATTGAATCTCTATTTCAATTGGTCCTTGAGAAGGAGAGAGAAAGGGATTAAAGAAAGGCAGAGCAATATAGAAGGAGAAACAGGTTCCATGCCTTGATTCTGCCCATATTTGACACCCATGGTCAAGTTTAATACCAACAGAGCAGAAAATATAATCCTCCTTCTGGAAAAGGCAGGGGATGCTGGTGCTCCGTAACAGTCTACTGCAGCTCTTAAAGCTCTGAGAGATGCATTGTTATCCTTGATGTACAGAGAAGAAAAATGGGGCTCAGAGAAGACAAGTTTTACTCAATAGTGAAGAATCCAAAACTTATAACTCACATCTGATTCCAAAGTCCATGTTCTCTCTGCTGTACCAGAGCTCCCCAAAGTTTGCTCAAGAGGTCTGCAAAAGAAAGAACAGTCATGATGCCTAGTATACACCATCAAATGCTTAGAAGGTCCATGAACCTATTTAGTCCTCAAAGAACTCTTACAATGAAGAAACTTGTTTAATTCATATTCACCTGCATTTCCCAAATTTACCTGATCCCACGACCTACTAATGGCACCTCTAACAAAGTTGTTTGGAGCCAGTGACCCCCTGGAAGAGATGATCTTTCTCTAAGGACCCTGCAGGATAACCTAACAGAACCTCTTCTTCAGGTGGATGAGGCTCAGAGGCAGCAGCCTTCCCAAGGTCATAAGTCATTTACTAGTAGTTAGGACACCTGCAGTCTCTACAGATTCACGTCGGAACAGCTGAGCAGCTGTTAGAAATGCTGTAAAGCACAGGAAAAGTCGAATTAAGCACTGCACAAATTTAAAATACCTTTAATTCTCAATGCTAAGTGTTACTGAAATGGACTGATTACACACAAAGGTGCATGATGTTTTAATGTACAAGTAGGATGTTTTATAAAGAGATTAATCCTCCCCAAAATTAGCACGTAAAATCGTTAAAGTGATTTTAGTGATAATTCTAATGAAATTGCTTTAAATTGACAAAAGAATTCAAAAATTTGTCTTAAAATATGTGAGAAAAAACATTTTCACATAAATGATAATGAAGAAAATGGGTTTTTCCTATCAGCTATTAAGAAATACTAACACACATTTGGTAAAGCGTTGCAGTTAGCTCAACAATTGCAGTCAATAACGACAGTTTGCCCTAAAGGAGAAATCTTACTAGGAATACGAACCTCACACTGCAAGGAATCTACTGATGTCAGTAAAGAAAATAAAATGAACATGTTGGCATGAAAGGAATTCAGTAGTGCTTGTTTGGGTGAATATTGGTTAAATTCACTGGATGCAGAATTCACAGACAGACGTGTGTGCAGTGTGTGTGTGTGTGTGTGTGTGTGTGTGTGTGTGTGTGTGTGTGTGTGGCACTTGGAGGTTCTATTCCTGCTGCTGAGCCTCTTTCACGGCCCCTCCCAATCCTGCCCTCATCTTCCAGAATGTTCAGTCCACACTTGGGCTCTCACATCTGCTTCTGCTCTTCCACTTGTTAGTTGTCCCTGGCTTCTTTGCAGTTATTTGATTTGGAGCCTTTTTTAGGAACAGGAAACATCACTGAGCACGAAGCGGTGCATCCTCAGAGGAAGGCTCATCTGACACGCTGCCCTGCTACTAGGAGCTCCAGAGCAGAAAACAAAGTCCGGTGCTTACTTTTCATGTGCATCACCAGCAAGATTATTTTCTTGTTATTTTGTTGCAAAATAATCACAGTAGTTACTCTGCTCCAACTCTCTCTCTCTCTCTCTCTCTCACACACACACACACACATCTGTGGGTCCTGCACCCAGTGAATTCAACCAAGCACAGATTGAAAATAATCAAAGTATAAATTGTGTTTGTATTGAATTCATACAAACATTTTTCTTGCCATTATCCCCTAACTAATACAGAATAACAACTATTTACATGGCACATACATTGATGCCTAGGAGGCATTAGAAGTAATCTACAGATGGTTTAAACTATACAGAAGAATTTGTATGGGTTGCATACAAATGTTATCCCATTTCTATGAAGCACTTAAGCACTGTGGATTTTGATATCAGAGGAGGGGTCCGGAATCAACTCCCTATGGATATTAACGAACAATTTATGAGTAGTTTGGGTTCTATGATATTGTAGAGATTTGGACCTAACTGACTCAAATGTCAGATTTCTATATTTCAAGAGTCTAGAGCTTAAATAACACTTCATATGTTAATCTCAGTTACTGCTATACAGTGGAAACTGCAGCTGCTTAATAAACAAATATTAATTACAACATAGAGTTGTAACTCAGCAGGTTTTCAGATGATTCCTAACATCTGTGGTCTGGTATATTATGGGAATTTAGATGGATTTAATTGGCTCAAAGCCTCCAACACATACTGTTGGCTGATCTGAAAATTCTTTCGTGATTGAAAAAAAACTAAAAAAGAATTGCAAGAAGAGACCCCGGCTCAACTTCTACCACATGTTCTTTATTCAGGATTCTACACCATCTCCTTTATAGCAGTTTGCATTGAAAAACATTTACAAACAAGTTTCTGTCATCAGACTAGGAGCTCCCTGTGTTAACCTTCTATATAATAAATAAATAGTAAGCTTTGCCACTCAATTATCAAAAACTGTTTACTGAACATCTTATGCAGACCAGACCCCTATCCTCCTGCTACTACAAGCCAATGTAATCATGTCCACAGATCCACAGTTTCAAAGGTGGTTTTCCACTTCTGACCTGGGTATCATCTCTGAATCAAAGCACCTAAACCAAACTCTCCTCTCAACGTGAAGATTTCCCTCTGACTTACTCCCTGAGACTCCACAGAATAACCCTCAGTTCGCAACTGCTTGGAACCACAATGGTTCTTAGCCCCACGCTCCATCTCAATAGGCCAGGGTGTCAAGTGTACCTTTCATCCAATGCACCTGAACTTTTAATCATGTACGACAACCCATCAGCTTGTTCTGCCATCCTCTAGGCAAATCCAAAGGCATTTCAGAGGGTATTATAACAAGTCTTATAACACTGTAAAAATCATTGTCCATGCCCACAGTGATGGACATATGATTGTGTATGAAGAACTATACTATAGTAATGATATAGGGGAACTCAATGAGGGGGCAGGGAATTGGGGAGAGGATAAGGCAAATTCCACGAACTATGGAACTATATCATAAAATGATAATAATAAACAGGAAAAAGAAAAAATAACACTATAAAAACCTTGAGTTAGCATCCACATTGATATATATCTTTATCTAGTTTTCTCAGTTTCTGTAACTGTGATTAATTAAAATCTTGTCATCCCTGTTGTCTTAAATGATATTAGAAATGAAAATGTCCTGGGTAGTGGGGTAAAAGAGTTAGAGATGGTAAATGCAGCAAGGTGGTTCTGATGACAGCCAGTCAACTATATTATCAAGGGTGTCTACCAACTGGGTTATGGGAAAGGTGAGGAAAAGGCAGATTTTCAGAAAGGGTGACATCTGAAGGAGCTGGTCATGGGGAGCAAGGCAAGTGTTTTTCTTGAGCCGAGTCCTACCCCCACCCCCCACATACACTCACACCTCTTTGTTGAGCTTTACTGGCTAATGTTTCTGAAGTTGCATGTTGCCGAGTAAAGTTGGAGGAATCCTTGAACAAGAAGCTTCCTACTGGTCAGTTACTGCTCATGAGTCTCCATGACCTTGCAATGAGACTCCCTCTCCAACTCCAATTTAGCAGCTTCAGGAATCCAAAGCTTTGGGGTCCTTTCTGTGCTGCCTCACTCATCATGATTCATCCTCCGTGGAATTAAAGATGTCAAGATTTTGCTTTTGAAATTCCCAACTCATCCATGCAAATTAAAATGAATCTTTGAGTGCACAGGTGGGTGACAGATGCCACACAGTCCTCAATAACAGGGCAGCAGATTTCTTTGCCATTTGGCTGGGAATTAACGCTGACTCACTGCAGGTTTCATCAGAGACTTCGTTTCCTGTCTTGAAAAGTAACAGATACCTGCTCCTGCCTGTGGTTGAGAGATTTATCTTCAATATTACAGAAATTACTGTACTCATCAAACAAATAATAAATCTGTCAGATGTACAGGAAGCTCTGTGACCCCTGGGACAGAAGATATAATTGCATCTTCTATGACATTTGTGACTACTGTTGTCTGACAGCCACGTGTTGCTACAATTGCCCATCCATTCTAATACCCTCAGCATGGACCTTAGCTCAGGGCACACAGTGGTGGGTCTGACCCAGCACTGGAAAGCCAGCTTCAGACATGTTTTGGAGCAGATGGAATATGAAGATTTCAATCTCACTTGAAATTTAAAATTACATAAGACAACTTTACTATCGCTGAACTGAACTGAGAATGGAAAAGCATTACTGTACACAGTGCACTCATGTTCCAGTTAAGCAAAGCCACTCAGATGCTAGCTGTATCACTCATAAGGCAGGTGGGTAAATCCTCTGAACCTCACTGCCCTAACCTATTAGACTGAGGATGGTGCCACTTCATTGCACAGGTTATGATGGTTACAGGAACAACAGTATGCAAAGCTTCAGACTGGACCTTTGGTCCATGGCAATGATTCAACAGCAGAGATTCCTTATTCTCTTCCCATACATTACAAAGCAAATGAAGTACCAGATTAATGTGATTAATCAAAATAATTCAGTTCTCATTCCTCTTATAATTATTGATGACACTTTAGAATTTCTATCTTCCAGTGTCCAGTGACCAAGTAGGAAAGAGGGCCATCCTTCCCGAAAACTGCAGATCCTACTTGAGCAACTAAATTTCCTGACATAATTATCATTTAAATGACCTTCTCTGATGTCCATACTGTTGTGGATTGTCATCTCCCGTGTGTTCTAAGTGTTGTCTATGACGCCTTCTCTGTGGGCCAGGTACATGTCAGCTTGGGGGATGATTCAGACCTGAGGCATGTTCTCACGTGCATCCTTTTAGTCTGGAAGCATACAGAGTCCATGGAGCTGAATTTCATCCCTGTGTCTACGCGAGCCTCATCAAGAGAACCTGGAAACTCCCTTCTCTCAATCCCAGCTTGTAATTACCGGAGTCTACAGAGAATCAGTGGCACTGAGCGTCTTGATTAGTTTGAGGTGAATGCCAATCAGTCATGAGACACAAATCAGGGAACTAAGCTGAAAACATGCTCCTAAGCACTCTAAATCCACCTACTCTTCTCAACCAGTATTTCAGCATCTGCCTGAACTGCTGCCTCACAAAACCACTAGGGGGCATTTAGTCCCCAACTATATCCTGGGATAAATGGAGAATGGAATGGTATTGGGACATCCTCAATACTGGAGTGGGCAGTGTAATAATGTAAAAGTATCTGTTGGGTTTGGTGAAATTCCAATAGACTGGTGTTGAAACTGGAATGGACAGGATGAATTCAAACATCATTATGAAAATTTAATAAGTTATCACTTTTCAAATGTATTTGTAGTGCACTTCACTAAGGAAAGAGATAAACCATTTGATTCTGTTCTTAGGAAAACAAATCATAGAGGTTATAATTTATGATGTGTCAGAATCTGATATGTGCCAAAGACCTTGTCTGCCCTCCAAGTTCCTGCCATACAGTCCACTTGCTTATGATACAACAGTTCCATTAAGCTATTCACTTGAGTCCCTTAACACAACTCGCCCAGTCTTCATATCGCTCAGCAGTGTGTGGGTGTGTGTGCATTTGAGAATGCTGTTAAAGGTATTCCTCCCTAATGACTTTGTACTATTTGATCAAGTTTAACCTATATACTCTCCATGCTTTATTCTTCCCCACTGCACGTACTGTCTGGCACACATGAGAGAATAAACAGATATTACAAACATTTATAAACAATTAGTAAACATAAATTTTTAGGAAGACTCTAGAAAAAAAAACAAACAGTGGAGAACTTCCTGTATCTGGAAGTTTTTTGACACATAGGAGGTAAGATCAGCTTCCAACTGGAAACTAAAACGAGGGACAAAGGGGGCTTATTTTTCACAGGATTTGTTCTGCCTGCCTCATAGTTACCACCAATCCCAGGGAGGAATTTTTGAAAAGTGCGAGGATGCGTTCTGAAGCCATGACAGTCTGACTCCCAGGTTTTGTCGCCCAGGAAATGAAAGAAGAGGATTCCAGCATGCAGTGTTAGCAGTTGGCACTGGGGCAGCAACAAGCAATAGCATCTGTGTGCAGTTCACCAAATGCTACAGGTTATTATAGAGAAGGACAGTGGCCAGAGCTTTCTCCCAACTGATGGGATGTGACCAGCTGGCCAGGTAGCACTTGGAGAGAACTGTGCAATGAAGGCAGGTTGTATTTTACGTTCCACCTACGCTGCTGTCACCTCCTGCTTTGAGCGATTCCACGCATTGCTGACCCATCAGCCACCACCGGCGCCTGGATTTCTGACTCGACAAAGAGGCACCACAAAGCAAACTGAAGTTTCCCCACCTTCTTCATGCAAGACTGAAAGAGTTCAGCAGAGGCCAAAGCAGTCCTGGACAAATGCAGAAACTATACTCCTTCCACACACACACTGTTACCCAGATTGAAGAAATTGCTGGACGTGACTCAGTGTTCTGTAATTCGTCTAAATGCTGCGCCCCTTGACACAGAGTTCCTGAAGCAAGGTCTTGGTCGGTATTCTCAGCGGGACTTGAAGGGACATGATGTCAACGAAAGGGACACACAGGAAAACGTACTTCCTTCATCGCATTTGAGCATTGTCATGTAGGAATGCAGGAGACAATCTCACCAAAGTCACGAAAAACAAGGGAAAATTGCATCTGAGGAGGGACAGGCAGTGGGGAAACTCAGGAATATCCCGTGAGAGCCATGCAATCAGGACGCTAGAAGGGAGGTCAAAAATCAGAAAAATTGAGAACCATAACGGATGACAATTTGCCTGACTGCAAAATATTGCGACTTTTCCTATACAAAGGTCAGAAACAGCCACGGAGAAAGATCTAGCCCAAACCAATAGTACCTACATTTTGAGAATATTAACAACAACAACAAAAACAACAAAATACAAGAACCTAGACAAGAAAATAAGTTATTCCAAAGGGAAAAAAAAATCATAGATCTGTGCCACACAACTTTGAAGCCCGTCATGTATTCTTTCACTTCCACATTCAAACCGCAGGTCTGTTGAGCTGTAACAGGAAAATGGCAGAAGAAAATGCCAAATGCCAGAAAGAGTGCAGGGATTCATGTTCCGGAAACATCCGCATTAAAACATCCTCTGTGACGGTGGCGTGTGTTTGTTTTCCTTCCTCGAGACGTTTATGTTGTTACTCTTTTCCTGAGGTATGAGCCACTACCCAATCAAAAGGGTCAGAGCTGGTGGAGAGCTTGAAGTCCATGCTGGCAGATCTGCCAGAGATTTCCCCTCAACAGGTGAAAATTCAGAACATACTTTACATTTCAAAAAAACATTGTAATTGAGTTGCCACTCTATTCAGGAGTTGATCTAAACAAAAAACTTTCAAATACCAGACATATATTTAAAAAGAACAGTAAAGAGACCAGTGAAACATAGAATAAATAACTAAATTATTCTTGGTGATATATTTATGAAGCTTTAACACACATTTTGAAAATAAATCCTAGAATGAAAAATATACTATATTAAATTTAAAAGTCATCTGGGTTTTAAAAATCAGAAATTATTTTTGACATAAGCTAGGGGCAAGTGAATGACAACAAAAGCCAAAGAGTATGTTTATTTATCGATGTGAAGAGAAAACTCAATAATAATTGAAAAATTAGACTCCAATGTACATTCCTCTGAAATCAGCATGTGTGGTAAAAGAGAATAAATAAACTTCAAATTGCTACAGGATAGAAGTACTGGAAACACCAATGTCTAAGAAAAATTAACTAAACTTTTTAAAAGTTGTCTTGTAACTTCTTTTATATCATTTATCACAATAAATCATGACAGATTAAATGTCAGTGCTGAACATACACCAAATGCTTGACTAAAGCAAGTAAAGCAAAATGATTAGAAATATTTACTTGAATATAATAAAACTCAGGTTAGAAAAATTGGTATCAGGACAGAGATCATTCCAGAAAACATATGCTATAAAATTCATAACAGAGATATAGAATCATAAGCTAATGAAAAAGACTGCACTAAAATATAGAAGCAAAATTATTAGGAACAAAAGGTAAATTTAAAATGGGCATAAGGTAATTTGAATAATGCTATTCAAAAGTTTTATTTATAGATATATGCTAAAATAACCCCAATGCTAAGTATTGATGAACTAATTATGCTACTAAATGCAAAATGATGAAATTAATCACAAATAAAACACCAATAAATAATCTTATATGAACTATTCATTGACATTATAAAAGTAACTTTAGAAATTTTGTCATGTAAATAATTCCATAAATAATATTTATAAAACTCACATTATATGACCATAATATAGTAAATCACCAGAAATACTCCCTGAATTTTCAAACTATGCCATCCGTCATATTGTAATTTGAACATTGTTTTGAAACTTTTAACCAATACAATGAAATGAAAAATATATATATACTTGAATGATAGAGAAAAAAGGATTTTTTCCATTGACATAACTGTCTGCATTAAAAAATACAAAAAAATTAATGAAACAAGTACTAAATTAATGGAACAATTTTTAACTTTGCTGATTTCAAAGTGAATGTATGCAAGTAAGTTATCTTTATATAAGCCAACATTTGCTAGTTCGAAAAATATATTGGTGTCATAAAAACCATCTATAATGAAATTTTAAATATAAGCTATTTAGGAATTTTTAAAAGGCTGAGAAATGAATGAGAGCCAGGACGGGCAGCATTTTGACATCATCTGGCAGTAAAGGTTTACTCCTCCCATGCCCTGGGACTTAGCAGTATTTCTAACCACTCCAGTTGAAATCACCAAGTGTTGAATGTGTTTGCTGTAAGGTTCCTTTGTTTTAGGCTTGGTCTCCAGTTGGTAATGCTGATGAGCCCTCTGAATGCCTAAGCCTTGTGGACAGTGGGTACATCATGGGAGTCCCACCCTTGGAAGGGATTCATGCTGGCTTCTCAGTAGGAAATACTGGATTGTTACAAAAAATGTGAGCTTGTCCCCAGAGTCTCTTCTGTTTCCACTTGGACTTTTTTTATGACTTACTTATTTTTATTGGAAAGTCAGATTTATAGAGAGACAGAAAGATCTTCCAACTGCTGGTTCACTCCCCAAGTAGCCACAACAGCTGTAGCTGAGCCTATCCAAAGCCATGAGCTTCTTCCAGGTCTCCTACACAGGTACAAGGTCCTTAGGCTTTGAGCCATCTTTCACTGCATTCCCAGACCACAAGAAGGGAATTAGATGAGAACTAAGGCAAGCAGGACATCACATATGGGGATCTGTGTCTTCTCTGTGTCTTCTCTCTCAGAGAGAGGCACGACTTGGTCTTCATCGTGTTAGGACAGAAAATTCCAACATCCCAGATCCCCATTCCCAGGGCACAGCCCTATCCCACAGAGGCCAAAGTAGATGGATGCATAGCCACACTTTACTGTGACAGTAGCAACAGGGGTGAGTTTTGACCCTTGTAAAATAGAAATGAAAATGACCTTTGATCCAAGAGAGACCAAAAAACAAACCCTTCTGTGAAATACAGAGACCTTAAAGGACGAAAAGCTACACAGACAGCATGTCAAAAACGGAACTCATCAGATGAAACCATTTTCTGGATTATATCACTACCTGGGGGCTTCAGAGGGTCCTCAGAGACCAGATTGTCCCTGACCCAGATATTTCAGTGGATTTGGCAAAATTGATAACCGCCCTGTTTGTGTCAGTTCCCGAGCACCAGCCATGATCGATTGGGCTTATCTCCTAAGAATGCTGAGCTGCACAAAATGCCTTCCCTTCCTCTTGCAATAAAAAGCTGCTTTCTTCTCAGTGGAATGTTCATTCAGTTTTTAACCAAATCTGTGTCTCCTGGTGCACACCCAACTAAAATTGCCTTTGCTTTTATTCTAACTCTCTTTGGAGTTCTTGCTTCACCCCTCCCGTATCAGTTAGCCTTAGTTAATTGCTGTTCCCTTCTCCTCTGGACACCCTTCCCCTACAACAATGAACACGCTGCAACTTCCCCCAACTCCAGGGAAGGTGGAGGTGTGCAGGCCCTTGTGGCTCTCCCTTCCATGTGAGTGAAGACAGGTGGCAAGGAAGATGGCGCAAATACTGTATTTGCTCCTGTGCTGCCCGGGCCTGCTGACTGACCTATGCAGACCTAGCCATAGAGGGGAGCATGTGAGACTCTTGGAGAGGTCATGGAGATGGATATTGGTGACCCACTGATGTCTGGGGCCTCTTCTTACTGTAGAGCTGAAACGCCTGTGCTCAAATGCTCAATGAGCACGAGTCTGGAGTGATTTTCAGGGTCCAACCCTCCACTGCTGAGTTGACCCAAATTTCTGCCTTCAATTTGTCAAAATGGAAACAGTTTCATAGTATGAGATGGACATAAATTGGATATACTATTTGGAGCCCACATGCTGATAGAAGCACTATATAATTTACTATCCAAACCAAGACATTTGGGGAGAGTAAAAGCACAATTTATGTAATTACTTTGGGACAAGAGGTTAAAAACTAGGACTGTCCTAGGTAAATCAATCAACAGTAATCCTAGCCACAGGAAACACTAGGCCTCTAATATGCACAGCCACTCTTAACCACTCAGACTACAGAAGCCAAAAAGTCGCAACATGGTTGGGGGGCTTAGAGTGCTGAGAGGCTTAAGGAAGAAGGACATTCAGGAAGAAGAGCTTGATTCAGGAGGACTGGATCACCCACTTGCCTCCCAGCTCTGCCTCGACCCAGTTATCACTTCAACTTGTTCCAAAAGACTGAACAAGATTCTTCAAGGGCCAGAGTTGTGGTTTAGTGGGTAAAGCCACTGTCTGCAATGCTAACATCCCATATGGGCAGTGGCTCATGCCCTAGCTCCCCTTGCCAACCAGCTAGCTCCCTGCAATGACCTGAGAAAAGCAACGGAGGTGTCTCAAGTGTTCATGCCCCACTGTCTGTGGGAGACCTGGAAGTAGCTTCTGGCTCTCCTGGCTTGAGCCTGGCCCAGTCTGGGGAGTGAACCAGTGGATGGGAGAAGTGTGTGTGTGTTTCCTTCTATGTGACTCAGCCTCAGCCTTTCGAATAATTAAATCTTTTAAAAATGTGCTTCCACATTCTAATTGGGACAATCATTTTCACAATATTTACTTTTCATTCTTGATGTTTTCTTCATCCTAGTCTGAGTTGGCCAGGAAAAATTGAACCCATGTTGAAAGTAGAGGATCAGAGCAGAGTATGTGCTGCCAACCATACAAAAAGCTGCCATCATACAGGAAATGACATAAACATGTTGTGAGTAAAGTATGGGCCACTTGCACCCTGTCCATTCACAGAGATTTTTAATCATGCAGTCCTCCCATGCTGGTTCTGTACCTAGCATCCTCAGCACCATCCCAGACCCATCTGCACTAACTTCCATAGTTCTATAGTTCCAAGGCCTGGCTTCCACCTAGGGCCTCAAAAACACATCTTTAAATCTAAAATCTAGAACTGAAACATCACCTGGAGAGCTTGCAAAATGCAAGGGAATGCTAGCTTCCGGCTGGATTCCTGGCAGGCATGGGACCTGGAGGAGTCATTGCAAGGAGCTTCTCCTGTCTCTGCAACTGGTGTGACAGCTTGAGGTTTCCACCTGGCAATTCTAGAAAACTCCATGCCTGCTGTCCTCTGAACGATTTAGGAGCTAAGAGAATCTGGGTGCATTGCACATGCTTATGAGTTCTCTCCACTGCTTCCCTCTATACACTTAACATCTTCCTGAACATATTCTGCTTTGCTAGATTCCATCTGTTTTTGTATTTTACTGAAACATTATACAAAAATTCACTTTGACTGAGACATTCCTTCGACTGACCAGAAACAGCGTGCACACTCTGTACAGTGTAGTGACAAAGTGACCTGCACTCAAAACGCTCCTATGTATTTGCTCAGTGTGCTTATAAAAGTTTTTAAAGCTTTCGGAAGATGCACTCTGCAATCCAAATGGTGTTTGCCTTCCGAGGGAGGGGAGCTGGCCCAAGTGTCGAGCAGTACTCGGAGAGGAATTGGATTCCTCAGATTGTTCCAGCTCCCTAAAGAAGAATTCAGTCTTCTGCCATGGTGGGATTTAAAATTCATTTAATCAAAGAGGGGAACATGCTGCAATGATAGCTTAGGAGTGAGTGTATCTGCCAGGATTGTCCAATGTTGTACAGGAAACCAGAGCTAATGAGGCAATATGTTAGGGCTGTGTGTGTGTATGTGTGTATGTGTGTGCGTAACACAGAAAGACTTAATCGTATGTATAAGATACTATATTCCACACAGACACATGAGAGTGCTTCAGAATGTTACAGATACAAAGAAATTTAAAGATATCTCTATTCTGGTGCAAACAAATTTGAAATCACACCATTTTTCAGAATATTAATTTTCTATACATTGTTTAAAATTAAAAAAAAAATCTATGTGTCGATTTCCAACATTTTTTTGTGCACTGGACTCAAACCATGTTTTAATTTTTCCCAAACATTTTTAACTTCCTTCAGATAGTGAGACAGAAAGAGAGCAGAGGAATTTGTTCATGCACTTGTATGTAGTGGTGACTGGGGTGCACAGAGCAGGGCGGAAACTCAGTTGTGTTTTCTATGATTTTCAGGATGAATTCTTTCTTTTTCAGGAAACATCACCCTTCATTCTTAAGACCTTTATTTCATTGGCTGAAACCAGTCCACATTATGGAGGGCCACCTGCTCTAGTTAATGTCAATTAGCTATAGATGTCAGGCTGTTCTACACAATGCCTTTACAGCAATGTGTTAGACTAGAGTTTGACTCATGGACTGTGTGGTCTACCCAGAGGATGTACACCATGGGAATTCCTTGAGGTGGTGCCTATCTGCTCCAACAAGAGCAGCACTGTAGGCTTCAGGCCCAGCATGCATTCTCATCAGGACTCTGCCCAGACCTTTTGGGCAATGTCATTGTTGGGTTATGTCTTTCTTTGGGCTTCAGACTTGCCCCTGATGCCCTTGGCCCGTTGCGTACCCTCATGAAGCAATCCAGTGCTATACCTGTGTCCTGCAATCCCATTTCCCTGGGTTGATGCTTATTCTGAGCATTGGATGTTAAACAGATGATGAACTCTATTCACAGTAATCAAGGAAAACCTTTTATGAAGGACTTTGCATTTTAAATGAGTGTTATTTTTAATTATTTTTACTAATAACACATATTTCAAATGAACTGTAGTATTGCCATCTTGTGAAATTCAAAGGAAACAAGGAAGGCTAGCCCATAATCACACTCATTTAAAATAAGCACTCTTAACATTCCTCAGTCTGTTCCCTATATATATAATTTTGCAGAGTTGTAATCATATCCAATATACAATTTTATTATGTTTTCCCACTCACAGTTTTAAGTATTTTTCATGTTGCTACATAGTGTTCACAGCCATCGTTGTTATTAACTGCACAAAGGTCCACTGGGTTGAAGTCCTAGATTTATGTAACTGTCCTGCTGTCTTTAAACTACTTCCAATTTCATCTTATGCTGAGGATGCTCTTCCTTGGATTACAGTGTTCTTTCACATCTTAAACTCTTGCACAAAGCTAAAATGACATGGCCAAAAAATACAAATGGTTGTGCTTTGTTCTCACCCTCCCACCATGTATTTTCAAATGGATATTTTAACGGGAGGCCCCTTTATTTTGCTGCTGCTATACGTGAGGATCATTTCTTGTTGTTCTCTTGAGAGTAGAGCTTTGACAGGTAAGAGTCAGGGACCAGGAGAAGATCTCACAGCACCCAGCCAGGGTCACAGATTCTGCAAGGGACCTGGTCTCACAGCTGCATCAGTTTTGTGTTGCTATTTCTTGCAGACGGAGCAACTGATCACCCTGTGGGTCCTCTTTGTCTTCACCATCGTTGGAAACTCCGTTGTGCTGTTCTCCACAAGGAGGAGAAAGAGGAAGTCAAGAATGACCTTCTTCGTGACCCAACTGGCCATCACAGGTAAGTAATCACACAGGTGGACAAGAAGGAAGCTGTGTACAAGACTCCTATGACTCCCCACTTCCAAGGATTTTACTAGTGGAAAGGAATTATAGCAGTCTAAAGTCATAGCCAACTTGGAAAAAATTTCTGTATGAACATTAAACCCCTATTTGAATATTATCACCAGAAAATTCAACACATTTGGATGTCCAGAAGATCCTATTATAAAAGTAACTGACTATGCTGCAGGCTTAAAAATATCATTATCAGCACCACCAATGTGTTCTATGGGGCTTCATTCTCCCTATACATATCAGACTACATAATTGACTAAGGAGATATTAACAAAGCACCTCATATTATGAGTTTAAGGAATGCATCCCAGAATGAGCCAGCATGGTTTCTATTCAGTAATAAATGTGCAGAGTCTCAGTACCTGGCAGATTAAAGCTTGTGGACTTTATTTTTGAAATACAACTGACATGTAACACCACTGCTGGAGGCAGCATTAAGAAATAAGATTAAGTTCGGAATCAAGATGCCCCAGTGTATAGTTTTTACAACCAGCCTATCCAGTAGCAGTGTGAGCACAGCCGTCTCCCTACCCCTGCCCCAGAGCATGAACGGTGAAATATTCTTAAAGAAGAAAGTGATTGGGAAAGGAAAATACCCGGAGGGGGAATGGAGGCCAACTGGCTGTGCTAATGTTTGGAAAGAAACCGTATGTGATACCACCACACAGACCAGAGATGAGAATCGTGGGCAGACATGCAGAATTCAAGAGGTTTAGCCTCAGCCAGTCGGGGAGTTTTGCCTTCTTTGACAGACAGCTGTCATGATACCTTAATTTGGATCAAACTGTAGGTAAAGTGAAAAAAAAAATGGGGAAAGAAAAACATTAAGCGCTAACAAGAGTGGATGGTAGATGGCTGTTAGACAGAAGGGGTTGTTTGGAACATTTCAACCTTTCCATCTCTAGTCATCACAGTGACATCCCATTACGAAAATTCCAACACGGAGATGTACAAGTTAATCCAGTCATGCATTGTTGAAAACCTGAGGTTCCCCCTTTTTCACACCGTAGCAAAGCATCAAGATTGTTTCTGCCTGACTGGATAATGGTCGTCAGAGTGAAAAGTAAGACCACCTAAAACGTAAAAGATCTAGAGAAGATAAAGGAGTGTGAGTTAGGAATGTGGGACTTGTCATGTGGGGATCCTTTGCTCTTTTCAACAGACAGCAATCCTGCTTTCGCTTCTAGGATTTTAGAAGTAGCAAGCAGTTGGGATCCTGCAGCAAATGCTGAGATGCAAAAGCAAACGCTGAGATACAAAATCACTCCATGAAGCCGTTATCCCTCTCATGGCATTGCTCCAATTACAGGACTGCAATCCACATTCTGTGGAATTATATATGCTTTCAGAGAGTAAGAATTTAGAGGTGACAGAGATAACACCTTGGAATATCAGATTTTACTGCCAGTAACAAATGAGCACTCTATTTAGAATTTTCTTACACATTACCAAATGGGAAAGCTGTTTTCCTGTTCTAACTCAGAACCTGCTGTGGGCTTACCTGCTTGTGGATGTTCTGGAAAGTCTGTTGTTGTTTATTGAGTCCTTCTGCAAAAACTCACTGGATTGGGTCAGAAACATGTCAGGTGAAGACTAATTCTTCAAGAGAAAATAATTGCCAGAGATCTAAAAGGTCAAGGAGCTGAGATTTGGACCCCTCACATAAGACACTAAAATTACCTCCACCCTTGGACTCCAAAAGTTACATAAGTGTGGCTGGAGTTCCATCTTGTTTGCTTTTGCCTGAAATTTTTCCAAGTTGTTTGTTCCTTTTATTCCCACGCTCTGGTTGACATCTCACCCTCCTTAGCTCATCTTTGATTTTATTCTCACGTTATTCCAAATAAGAAACTCAGTCCCTCTTTCATTGGTTTTCTTTAAAATCACCCGAGGAAGCATGACTTTCTATGTTTAAAACACTTCACAGGATAGTGCAGGCAATATAAGGATATTAAACCATTAAAAGGCAAATATGTTGAAATTAAACATTTCATATTCTCAAAACTTCCAGCTAGCACCAGAAATTTCTTCATTCTTACTCTCCTCCAATCTGTGTCTTATTTTTTGCTTTTCTTTTTTAAATGGCTAATGTTTTATGTCAATAGGTCTTAATTTTTTTCCTGATTTCTGTTAGCTTATTTTTACTTCTACCACATAATGTTAGACATATTTTCAAAAAAAGTCCATGATGAACAAACAAATCTACACATTTGTGTTTTTACAATGTGTTGACTAAAAAAAATAAAAGAGACTGAATTATAGAAAACTGTATGATACATAGCGAGAGCTCAAGAATAAGGTATGTGGTTTGTTTTCAAAAATTTGGAAAACACTTAAGATTAGCACACCTACCTGCAGTACTTAGAAAATCTGGACAAAATGTAAACATTTTATAGGAGACATTAAAAACACCTAAGACTTAAAGTGCCACGATGTCCCAGAGCAGGAAATTCTGAGAGGTTAATTCTTTCTTCAACACCACTTTTCCCCCACCAGGAAGTAGGTGATTTAGAAGCATAAGTAGGAAATATAAAGAGAAGTAAAATGTGAAAATTAAGGAAAATCTCCATGATCTTGAATTTGAACTGGCAGTAACCATGTAAACTCATGGTGCCTATGATGTTGAAAGTGACTTCTTGTCTTTTGAGAATGGGTACTGAAATATGTATAAGTAAGAAGATAATATATTTTAGGTTTACAGCAAAAAAAAAATTAGTGTGGGAGTGGATAGAATACAGTTGTAACAAAACTGATGATTGTTATACTATCATGGTGAACACATTAGATCTTACCTGTTTTCTCTAACTCCCATACGTTTCAAAAGTACTAAAACTAAAAAACACATATACACAACAATAATAGAACAGAATAAAGAATTTGGGGGCAAGAAAAATTTTAAAGTGCTTGGGTTGCCCAGATGTGAAATACCAGTTCATATCAGATTGTATCAATGAGATGTGTTGAAACCACCTCTGCAGGGCCTTCTGAAATTTGAGGACTGAATACCCGCCGTGGGTATAGGAGGTGGCACATGCAGAGAGATGTTTCTAGAGTCTTGAAGGTTTGCTGTTGTCTCCACGGCGTGTTCTGGAGGGTCTGTTGCTTCTTTCCTCTTGCTCATTTCCCTCTTTTGGAAGGTTTATCCTAGGTCTGTCCTATAGTTGTATTTGGGAAGCATGTTACTTTGCTGCAATGACAAAGCTCACACTGGAGGGGAAGTTACCCCAGGATAAGCATGCCTTGAGTATGACCCATATTTAACTTAAATAAGAAACTGGATTTGGAGTTTTGAGTTGATGCTGAGTGAGTCCAGGCGTTTAGGGGACTATGAAGATGAAATGAATGTATTTCACACATGAAAAAGACTTGAATTTTGGAGAAAAGGAATAGAATGCTAACTTTTTAAAAAAGATTTATTTATTATTATTTGAAAGGCAGATTTACAGAAAGAAGGAGAGATAGAGGAAGATTGTCCATCCACTGGTTCATTCTCCAAATGGCCTCAATAGCTGGAGCTGAGCCACTCCAAAGCCAGGAGCTTTTTCTGGGTCTCTCACGTGGGTGCAGGGTCCCAAGGCTTTGGGTCAGCCTCTGCTACTTTCCCAGGCTGTAAGCATGGAGCTGAACTAGAAGTGGAACAGCTAGGACACAGGATGCTGGTACTCGCAGGTGGATGATCCATCTGGTGAGTTACTGTGCTGGTCCCAAATGCTAACTCTTAAATGTGTTCCCAAAAATCCCTGTGTTGGAAACATAATATGCAGTGCATCAGTATTGAGAGGCAGTGGCTTACAGAGGTGATTAGGTCGTGAGAACTCAGCCCTTGTGAATGAATTTGCTTTGTTGCCCTTGCTGTGAGCTCCTTAGACAAGGAGAAATTATGGTAGTTATTTTCTCAATCACCTATATTTTACCTTCTGCTGCACCATGACACACCAAGAAAGCTCTCACCAGATGCTGCCCTCTTCACCTTGAAATAATCAGCCTTCAGAGCTGAGAGAAAGTAAATGCTCATTCTTTATAAATAACTCATTATTAGTTATGCTGGTATAGCGGCACAAAATGGATTAGCACTAATAATAGAATAAGAAAACATAAACTGAGAGACAGCCCATGCCACTGTACAACTATACCAAAAATTCATTCACTCCCAATGCCTCTTCGTATCATTTGTAGCACTATGGTTGCAATAGTAATTACTGAATTTGCTTGAATTTATTTGGGTGTGTTCCCTTTATAATAAATCACCTAATTATGTGCTTCAGTTGAGTTTTTTCCACACATTCTTCTACCTTGTTTATGTTAATAACATTTGTTTAGAAAACACAGTGCAACAACACAGAGCATGAGTTGCAATCTCAGATGCCCTGAGGAGTCAAGCCCTGCAGATGAGACAAGGAAAATTCAAACTGAGAACTGGGGAATCAAAAATTCAGCCTCAAGGTGCTCAACCTCAGTTTTTTCAAAGGAATCATGCATGGTCAAATACATCACACATGCAGGACAGACTGGCCTACTGGTCACTTAGTTCCAATCATTTACATTTCATACATACACACATATATAAATGCACACTATATATGCATATATACAGCATATGTATATTGTATACGTGTACATTTTTAAAAATTATGTCACTGTAAAGTTCTATACCTAATATTGAATATGATTTCTACCCTTAGTCTGAGAGATGAATTGTTAAACTTTTGGGGATAGCGCTTGGGAGAGTGAAAGCAGAGAAATGAAAACCTTAACAATTCCCTGGGCTTAGGCAAATAATACATTTGACAAGGTTTTAAAATGTATTTTTCTTAAAGAAAAGATGTTATGTTAGATGGCCTGGCTTCAGGTTATTTTATTATAGATTTTTTTTATTTGGAAGTTAAGCCATAATATGTCTCAGGAACTGTAACAGTAGGAAATAAAAGAGTTTGCTAATGACGTCACTCCTGTCTATCCATGTACCCTTAACTCTTCATAATTATCAGACGATCACCAAGACCCACATTAAGAAGAACTGTGAATATTCATGCATAGTCATTTCTGTGTACCGCCAGCCGTCTTTTGTCAGAAGGCCACGCATTAAACTTCTCTATAGGAGGAACATGGAGTTACTAGCACTGAAAGGATGCTATTAAAACAGAAGCTGCTGGCTCGAGCTTAGCATGGGTGAGTTGTTCTCACATAAAGATCCAGCTATTAGTGTTTCCATGCAAGGCTAAGTGTGCCTGCAGACACGGAGCTATGATTTTATAGCTCTTCCCCTCTTGGCATCAAGAAGAGAGTCGTTTTTCTCTGCCTGGCTTCCATAAGAAAGTTGTTGATTAGGTAATGTAAACAATAGAAACATAGTTCCTTCAAATGTTGCAGGTTGAAAATCCATCAGGTGCCAACAGGTCAGGTTCCACTAGGCCTCTCCTGGCTTGCCAATGCCTCGTTGCGTTCTCACGTAGTCTTTCCTCAAAGCCTGTAAATAGAGACAGAGAGACATCCAGCTCTACGCTGTCACCCATAAACCGGACCAGATCATGGAAGCTAAGTTTTATGGAATACTCCCCATGGAGCAGCCCCTGTGCTAAACGCTTTATTTAATCCTTACAATAGGTCCATGGTTTGGCATCACTGCAATGATAAAAATTTAATAGTCATGGAAATTAAGACTCAAACAGACCTTGCTCTCAGTTATGCAATGAGTGCGGGATCAGAGATGCAAACCCAGAAAATCTTAATCCTGAGCTTTCAATTGCCACAGCATACCCCTCCTCAAGTCCTAAGGGTAGTGCAGGGACCTGCCTATGGGTAACAGACTAGTTGGAGCAACAGTGAGAGAGGCTGATACCAATACATGTGACAGTAAGAGAGATGAAGTAGGATACAACGTGAGCCACTGGGGTGAAGAATACAACGGCTGAGTAGAAACCCCAGAGGATATTTGAGAATGCTATGATTCTTCCACAGTTACTTCCAACTAAGCAGTTAGCTAGACTTGCATCCTATGCAGCAGCACCAGGGTTCTCTTCTTCATGGAGAATGACCCAGAAGGGCAGTCCCCATCCCAACCCCTATGCTTCCCAATCCTGTTCACTTTTTTTTTTTTTTGCAATATTCTCTAGTTATGTAGCAATGATTGGGTCAAGCCAAAGCTAAGCAAATGAACTCAACCCAGGTCTCCCACATAGTTAACAGGGACCCGGTTCCTGAAGCAAGGATTTAAATCCAGGCATTCTTTTGTAAGTTGTAGGCATCCGTGCTGGTGGTTTAACTGCTAGTTCCAACACCAACTCACAGAATCACTTCTCTGAAAACATACACATCTCATGCTTCATTTCACCCATGGTCATCATCTGGCAGTGTGCCGGAACAGCTAAGAGCCTTTGCTTCAGGTCTCTGCTGATGCTCATCCTGTGATGGCTTAAGAATTTGGGTCTCTTTCCCCCATGTGGAAGACCTGGGTTGAGTTCCTATCTCCTGCCATTGTCCTGAGTAGCTGTAGTCATCGTTGGTGTCACTAGGTGTGAGTACTGTTGCTTCATCCACTGCAAAAAAAAAAAAAGACTAACTTAAACTCTTTTAAGCAACTTGCTGAAGTTGAGGTTGCAGGTCTGAAATTTCACTTACAATCCTGCTCACTTGATTTGCTCTTTGTGGCTTTGCTGTCTAGTTCAGGACAATGGATTTGGCTCAGTTGTGTCTTTGGCTCTCCAGTGTGGTTTGGAAGGAGGGCCAAATTTTCTCCTACAGATTATTCTTAGAGAAATTCACGACATACTTCATTAAAGTATGCTATATTGGTATATCGATCATTTTGTGCTTAAGGTACTTGAAAAAAAAAAAAAAGAGGAAATGCAGACGCAGTCATTCTCTAAACCACTCTTAAAGACAGATCTTCCAAAATGACTTGAATTGTCATAGATCCTCTTCCCAGGAGTTTCATTATCCGGGAAGTCCGACTCTTGTCACTGAAGTGAAAACTAGAAGTTGCCATTACAACCAAGCTGCCATGTGCTATAACATTCCACCTGTTGGAAGATCATCTTCTTATGTAGACAAGTGCCTGCTGCTGAATATTTGGGTTTTTTTCTCCCATTTATGCTATTATCAGCAATGAATATTCTCATAATTAAATACTTGAAAGCATGTTTTATTATACATCTGAGGAAAGTTTACAGAAGTGGACTTACAGTACTCAAGAAAGTTATTCATACGGCTTTCAAATCATCTAATGTTCTTCTGGGTCACCAAGGTCTGAAAAAACACATTGGGGAATCTTGGCTGAAAGATGGATCTTGAGATTGGAAAGAAAACAGAAGCTGCTATTTTGGCATACTCTGTAATTTTTAGCACATCCATTCTAACAATTTTCTGGATGAATTTAATGACTGTTTACATTTTATGAGCTAAAGTGCCAATTAAAATGTATTAGTCATTTATCATCTTCAGAACTTACTTGTCTGTTTTATTCAAATGTAATAAAGAAGGGACGCTAATTAGAGTAATTCCCATTGAATGTTCAACAAAGGGAAGAGAGAAAACATATTTCTTTGGCATCCATTCAAATAATTTGCTTTTTCTGGTAGGCCAAACCTTCTCATATTTGGAAAGGAAATTAGCTTTGCCTCAAAGCACTTTCTGGAGACTAGTTTGCTAATGAGCCCAGGAATTCTCTCCCATCCCAGTCCTCTGATAAATTACCTGAGTTTCAAGAGTGTTGGAGGCCCAGCAAGGGAGATGGGACTAGAGGTGCTGTGTTGTCCAAGGATGTCTGTAGGGCTCACTGTGCCTGTCCTGTGCACAATTTCATGTTTCCCTGACTTTTGAGTTACACACTTAATTCAACTATTTAAAGTCTTATTTGTATAAAATACATGAAAGTCTGAATTTTTCTGAAGTCATACATGGTTATATGAAATATGAATGCTTGTTTTCTAGATATTTAAGTACTGAAATATTTCCTTTTCCGCACCAGGAAATGGCCAGTTGTTATGTCTTAATTTTTAGGTAGCTTTAATTTTATTTACCATTCTATCATTTGCACTCAATTGTTTTGTTTTGTGGTCTATTTGAAATGATTTAGGTTCCTTAGGATTTATTAAAAGTATCTTTGAGAAGTAATATTTAATCATTATCTTGGAAAATATTTGTCTATGAAAACAGAACAGACTTTATGTCGTGAAAATAAACAAAGATCACCCAAATGAGAGCAAAATACGATTATGTATTCATCGATTGTTGCAGCAAGTGAGTCAGCCACGATCATTTGTGTTGGCAGTCTCCAAGGCATGGAGAGTGGGGAGAATTCTTACCATAGAAAAGAAGCAAAGGCATCAGGCTTTGATTGAGGCTGTTTGTCTGAGAAATTGCAGGCAAACTAACTAGAAGCACAGAAGTCTGCGGCTGGATTAGTTAGGCTTGATGTTGGTGTGTTGGTCTAACATTAGGACATAAGGCAAATCGACCTGCTATCAGTTAAGCTCTGGGTATTCGAGGCCAATTAGTGCAAGAGTATTGTTTGGCTCGCTGGACTGGTTTCTGTGGATGGTAGCTTGACTTACTGAATTGGGTAATGCAGACGGTAGGTTGGATTCCTGAGGCAATTGCTGCAGATCGGGACTCAGAGTTCAATTTTTGTAGTCTGGCTCTTATCCACATCCATATCCAGTATCTCAATATGCTCTTTTTTTTTAAGATTTATTTTTATTTATTTATTTTTTAATTGGAAAGGCGGATTTACAGAGAGGAGAGACAGAGAGGAAGATCTTCCGTCCGATGACTCACTCCCTAAGTGAGCGCAACGGCCGATACTATGCCAATCCGAAGCCAGGAGCCTCTTCTGGGTCTCCCATGAGGGTGCAGGGTCCCAAGGCTTTGGGCCGTCCTCTGCTGCTTTCCCAGGCCACAGGCAGGGAGCTGGAAGGGAAGCGGGGCTGCCGGGATAGAACCGGCGCCCATATGGGATCCCAGGCGTTCAAGGCGAGGACCTTAACCACTGCGCCACCGCGCCGGGCCCTCAATATGCTCTTTGTAGTTTTCCTTTTTAATGTTTCCTTACTAATTGTGGTCTTTCAAATATTTCTATTTTTGTATATTTCCTACTCATTTGATATCCATGGGTAATGAAAAGTGGTGTTAAACAGCTTTCACAACAATTTTTCTCATGCTTTCCTACAATTTTTAAACCAAGGTTTATTTTATAAATTTCTACTATTATTTGATTCCTAAGAGAATATTTTTCATATATGTGCTTACTCTAACATACACATAAACACACTTTTCACTAACTTTGCTTTACATTTCACTTATATTAAAATTAATCGATAGTTGTTTTTTATTACATTTGTTTACCAAGCACAAGACCAAGCATTTGAATAGCCCACTGAAATATTTTTATCATCTGTATTCTGCTTTATGACTATACTCGCGATGTGTCAATATGTGTTTCTCTGATCCCCAAGATCAGAGCGGATTTCTCCATTCTTGATTCCTCTATTCCTATATAGCTCTCAACTTCCTATACTACTTTGGGTAGTAATTTTCTTTTTCCTTTCTGAATGAGTACCTTAATAGAATTCCCAAGCACCTAGCATTTCTGAATGAGTTTTTCTCTTTTCTTCCATCATAATGACAATGCAAATAGGTATAGAAAACTTGAGCTCAACTATTCAAATTTCCGTGGCTGTTGGTCTATTGACTTCTGGCATTTTGTGTTGGAAAGGAGAAGTCCAAAGGCAGCCTGGGTTTCTTCCTTCATAGGTTTTCAGAGTTTGTCTTTTGTTTCCAGAGATACTTCTTTTCCTTTCAGAATTTATACTTTCACCTAATTGTATCTATTTATTGGTCCTTAGAGAAGTTCGGCTAGTTGTAGGGTAAGCTCATTTGATCTTCAGATCAAAGTGATTTCTTAGTTGACTGATGTATGTCTCAGACATATCTTTCACTTTTTAAATTTTATCTTCAATAACACTAAATATCCACACAATAGTATTTACAGTTTTCCTGCCTCACTTGAATATCTTGGTCCTATCTTCTACTTTTAGAAAGATTAATCAACTTTTTAAAATAATCGGTCCTATTAAAAAGTTTAATTAAATCCATCAGTTGATGATTGATTTCATTATCAGTAGTGTCATTAATATTTTTTATTATTTTCCTTTTGCATTACATTTCCAAATTTACTATCTGAAATGATTAGATAAAGTTAATTTAAAACCTCATCAACTACTTTACTTATAATTTTGTACCAAAATATTTGATACCTACTTGTTATAAACCTTCACAGCATTGTGCAACAGATCACTGGAGGTTATTCTTCCTATCCAACTGAAACTTGGGACTCATCAGCATCTTCCCTTACCCTGTTCTTATTCAGCCTCTGGAAACCACAATTCTGCTCTCTATTTTTATAAATTCATCTTTTTCGAGCTCTGTCTATAAATGAGTATCTGCCTTTCTGGGCTTATTCATTTAGCATAATAGCCTCTAGGTTCATCCACATTGTCATAAGTGATAGGATTCCTGCCCCCATTTTTAGAGACAAGTTCCACTGTATTTATATTTCACATTTTCCTCGGCCATTCATCTGATGGACTCCTCAGTAGCTTTCATATACTAACCGAGGAATGCTGGAATGAACACCAGAGTGCAAATACTTCTTTGGCATGCTGGTTTCAATTCCTTTACCTATAAATCCAGAATCAAGATTGATAAATTATATGATATTTCTAGCTTAGTTTTCTGTGCAACTTGCACTCTCTTTGCCATAATGGTTGGACCCACCAAGGGGACCAAGAATTCCATTTCCCTCTTTGTCTTCTCATCAGCCATTTCGAAAATGCAAGGTGTTATCCATTGTGGTTTCAGTTTGCACGCTCCTGAAGGTAAGTGATAATGAGAATTTTTCATAGATGTGTTAGCTATTTGTAGTCTTTTGTGAAGTATCTATTTTGGTTCTTTGATATTATCGATTTGCTTTCAAATGAATTGAGCTCCTTACAGTCTTTGATTTTGGCCTCTTCTTAGATGTGTATTTGCAAACATGTTGTTCTAAAACAAAAACTGTCTCTTCACTCTATTAACAGTTTATTTTGCAGTGCACAAGGATTTTAATTTTATGCAATTCCACTTACTGTGGCTTTTGTTGCCTATTCCATTTATTTTGAATTTCATTCCATTATGGCCACAGAAGATTCTTTGTGCATTTTCAGTTTTTTTTATGCTAAGACTTATTTTTTGATGTATTCTATGATCTATGATCTGGAAAATGTCCCATGTATGCCTCTAAAGATTGTGTACTACGCTGCTGTTGAATGGAATGTGCTAGCAACATTCTAAGTCTATTGGTTCTAAAGGGGCATTCAAATCCACTGTTTCTTTTTTCTTTTTACCCTTTTTTAAATTTTAAATGATGTTAACATCTTGATCAGGGTGGGAAGGATCAAGGGTTAGGGAAAAGTGGGTATAATCATTGTTTCCAAATTGTCTATTTCTTCTTCCTGTTTTGGGAGGAGCAGGGAGCTGGATAAGGGCAAAAGCCATACCCAGCCTTTCAACAACCCCAGTATCCGAGGATAGGGAAAGGCCACACGATATCAATCCAGGGTCCAAATGTGGTGCATGCTCTGAAGATTCTGCCCATGTGGTTTTGATAGTTCTGAAATGCTATTGATCTCACCAAGAATGAGAGTACCCTTTAATGTTCATTGGCTGAAATAGTTGACCTTAGAGTCTCCATCCACCCAGATATTTGCTGTCATTGTTTGGCTGGTATAGTTGTCCAATTTGTTTTGCCCTCTTTCGTACTGTGCCAAGTGATGCAGGCATAGTACAGATGACCTCTGCAGGCCTCAATGGGCTGCTTAATTCTCCATGTGTATCTGGGTATGCCATCCACTGCTCCATTTTTCCCACTGAGGAGGACCAGTTCTTGTAGGTGGGCCCAAGGACCCAGATCCTACTGGTCTGCCCACCCTCAAGGTTCATGGGCCTTATACCCACCGAGAAGGCGGGCCAAGGACCTGAGCCAGTTAGACCAGGGCCCAGCCAGACGTGCCACCCCACAGAACTGGTACCCGCCATGCAGGCAGGCCAAGCACCCAGGCCAGGCAACCCAGACCCTGCCAAGCCACATCCCCGGGGTTCATACACCCAGTATCCACCAAACAGGCAGGCCAAGGACCTGGGTCAGCCGACCTGGACACCGCCAAGTCCCCCACCCCCAGGGCTCATGGACCCGGCACAGGTTATATCAATTTTCTGCCTAATGATCTGTGTGAAAAGTGGTATATTAAAGTTCTCCTCTGTTATTGTGCTGCTGTCTCCCCTATGTTGTAACTCAACTAAGATTTGCTGTTTAGATCCATGTGTCCCAAGGTTGAGTGCTTATGTACTTTTATTTAAATTGTTACACTGTAACAATTAAATCAAAAGAGCCCCCCCTTGGCGTAATAATCTTCTTTGTCCCTTTTTATCATTTGTGACTCAAAGTCTATTTTGTCTGATACAAGTACAGTAACTTTGGTTTTCATTATCATTTCTTTGAGTTCTCTTTCTCTCCCTTCACTATTATTTGTGTTTCTTTACTGCTGAACTTAGTCTCTTGAAGGCTAATATTATTGGATATTGGTTTTTCATCTATTCAACCACTCCCATATTTTGACTAGGTATTTTAACATTTAAAGTAATTATTCATAGATAAGGACTGCCTATTGGCACGCTGCTAATTCTGTGTTTCATTGTTTCATAGTTCTTTATTGCTGGCATCCAGTCTTGCTCTTTGTGATTTGTTGTATTCTGTAGTGGTATGCTTTGATTTGTTTCTCTTTGTCCTTTGTAGCCAATCTATAAGTCCATTGCCTTTATCAGCACTCTGCTGGACCTGCTGCACTTCACTCTGGTGGGCAACACATGCAGCAGTTCTTTGCATGGACAGTATTGATCACAGGCAACGGTTAACAGGAGCTAGAGCTAAGATGCTGGAGTGCTTCAGGAACTACTCTGGACAGGAAGGTGGTAGGCCAATCTGGCTGTGTCTTCTCAAACTGGCAGGGCAACTCCAGGGCTACAGCAAAGATGAACAACACCAATGAAGGATGCCTTCAGGATCTGCCATGAGTAGCGGATGGTAAATAAATCATAGTGCTAGATGCAGTCAAGCCTCCCAGGAGTTTCCTGTGCAGGATGGACACTTCCCTGGCTGCAACTGAGAAGGGTAAGAGCCCAGACATGGCCCCTTAAGATTATTCTTACTGCAAGAAAGCCAGAAAAGTTATGCCAGTGACGCAGAGAAGTGAGTCTCTTGCCAGTACTCTATGCATTCGGAGTCATTTCACTCCTGGTTTCTGACACGGGAGGGCTGGAGTGAGGCATGAACCCTTCATTAACTGCTGTGTAACAGGAGCTTACAATCCGTCCCAGGGGCACGAACGGACAGGTCTCCCTCTGGTTCTGGAATGAAAAGTTCAAAGCTGGTCTCACAGCTGAGGGGGCTGAAGAAACTGATTTGCAAAAGCACTTTTGTTAGTTTCTTTTTTCGCAGTAACTAAGCTCTCTTCAGGATAAGTTTACCACAACAAACCAAAACACCAGATGCAGCGAGACACACAGGAGGTCCTTTATCCCAGCAAGGTAAAGGTCACAGGACAGGAGGGTGAAGGGGAACACGTGGGAGCCATTGCTATGCTCTCAGGGTGGATCTTAGAAAGTCCTGGGAGCCGGGAGCCGTGAGGGATTGGTTGATAGGGGATGTGGGCAGGCTCCAGAGGATTGGTGGCTAAGACTGTTAGAGCTGCAGGGGATTAGTAGGTGTGGTGAAGGGCGGGGATTAGGGAAAGGGGCCACGAGGGATTGGTGGGTGGGGTTGTCAGGTAGTGGTGTGAGGTTACAGCGGATTGGTGGACAACCAGAATGTGAGCTGTGGGAATGGGGAAGCAGAAATCCAAGGTGATACCAGGTCCAGAATGGCAGGGTCTCATCCATTTCCAGGGTGATATTCGAGCCACTCCTCACACGTGTGGGTTCGCAGTCAAGACTGATGTTGTCATGGTGAGACTGACTGCTAAGGCACTACTGAGCCTGATTCTGCCTGGATCTCTTGGCCAATAATCTGGATAGCCAACTCAAGGCCGAATGGGGCTGTAGCCAAGCCCTTTGGGATGTTTGACTATTTAATAGGTCTGAACCTGAGAGTATGACCTGTGTATCTGCCACTTTGCACTCCAAACAACTCTCCTAGGTTTTAAGCGGCATTGATGTGTCACGGTCTGAAGGCTTAGGCTGGGAGCTTTGCCGGTAGCTGAGTGCCACATTCTTGATCCGCCCAATTCTGCCATCGTGGTGATGTCACTTCCACTTTTTATTTTTCCTAGGGCATCTTAAGGTTTGGTTTTCTACAACAAGCTTCGACACATTCTTTCTTTATATTATCCAGTGTCTTTTTGCTTCTGTCATCACCGCCCCCCGCCAGTATTTTCCTTTTTCCACACCCTATGGAATGTCTGATTATCTTGTCTTTCACCTTTTCTTCCATAATGTCGAAGTGTTTCCAGAAGACAGAAGGAACACAGAACAGACACTGCACAAATGGAAGTTTGTTTCCTGAATTCAAGTTTTTTTGATATTCTCTTCTGGCATTCTTCGTGTTCTTACCCTCTTCATGCTGAGAAACCCTTCATTGGAGCCTCATTCTTTCTACCAAAGGTTGCTTAGTTGCCTAACATCTGAATAACTGCACATGTTTTTATTGAGATTGTTCTTACAGTGGCTGCACAATGCCATCCTTGTTCCCTTTTCTCAGAGGAGATGGTCTATGTTCATAAAGAAAATCAGTTTCTCTCAAGCAGGAAAAAGGGGCATTGTCTGATCACTATAGGGATAATTTAGCTAAAGGCAATCAACTCTTCTCACAGCATGGCTCTTTCTCCTTTAGACAAATTGGTTTTATTCCTGTTCCTGCCTTTGCTCTACCACTAGTGCCCTTTGCCTCGGGCAGGGCACTTCACCTTGCTGAGTCTCCATCTTTTCATCTCTACAATGAAGCGCTTATCACTATGATCTTTAGGAGACCACAAACCATTCACTTCCAACGGTCCTGTGCTTTTAACTAGAGATTTCCACTGCAAAGGTTGAGGGGAAAGTTTTATCATTTTATAAGCCTGCTAATTAAACAATTTTTGCTATAATGAGTGCCAGTTACCTTTATGAAGTGCCTTTTGTCACTTAATCACAGAACTATATGGCTCTTGGCCCATGGAGAAGGAATGTGGCTGAGAGGTCAGTTGCAATGTTAACCCCGATCCTCCTGGTGCGTTGTAGTCTACTCGCCAAGATCAATATACTACAACTCCATACTTCTCCTATTTAGTCAGTCCACAAATACTAAATACTGACTATGATGAGGCATCGCTCTAGGTGCCAAGGGCGCTACAGTATGTTTGGATACACATTCCAGCTCAGACAGCAGAGTGATAATGAAGATCATCCTGCCTTCATCATAGAAGGTTCTGTTGTAGACTGGGCCCTGAGCCTGGCTGTGTTAGCAGTTCAGTAAAGGTGGAAGGCATGAGGATCCCCCATCCAGGTTTGAGGCTGCTGCATTCATGTGCCAGGGATGCCATAACAAATCACACAGCAGATGCTTTAAACTAAAAAGATGCCTGTTCTCAGAGCTCTGAGAGCCACAAGCCCACAGTGACAGTGTTGGTTTACTTCAGGCTGAGGCTTCTCTTCCCTTACAGATAGCTATCACCATCTTTTCTTCTCACACAGCCATCCTTCTTTGCATATCAGTGTCCTTTTTTTTAAAAAAAAAAAGTTTTAATTCATTTGTTTGTTTGAAAAGAAGACTGAGGCACAGAGATCTCCCACCTGCTTATTCACACATGTGTTTCCATTTCCACCTGTATTATAGTTGCTTGCTTGTATGTATCCTCTGCCCCCGTGAAGATATGGATACCGAGGACTTTGTTTTATTTTGTCTGTTTCTAGAATGTCTGTATCAGGTCTAACCCACAGCATATATATGTATTGCATTGTCAGAGACCATGCATAAGGAACCGAGACTCTTCAAGTTCTTCACTGAAATACTGCAATTTATATTCTTGCTTTGTGGTCGTTGTGGATATTTTTCTTCTTTTTTTCACATTGGGGTTATTGGCAGCATTCAAACCCATCTAGCTACCAAATCTGAATGATAGGTACAATAAGATGTATATAACAGTATGACTAGCAGGTTATTGTGGTACAGAGGTGAGGGCATAGATGATAGATAAGTTCCCCGGTGACTTGAACATGCACGGAAGGTTAACAGTCACTGCTGAGGATGTAGGTGGAGGCCAGACCCACCTACGTGGGGGGAGCACCTAGACCTAGAACTGGAGTGTCAGTCCACTGGCTCCTCAGGAACTCTTTGAGCAGAGAAACTATGTAAACAGAGATGTATTTAAGCGTATGAGCCAAAGTAAAGCATGCGGATGTAAGAAGGAGACTTAATTACTTCTGAGAAAAAGCCCTTTATTCATTCCTCAATGGGTTTATGTAATCATCTCAGTTCTGTCTCCAGTTTCCTTCTTTCCCTAATTATGTTTTCCCCATTTACTCGCCCTGATAGCCTTATTCTCATCTGGGTATCTGTCAAAAGGCTACATTTCAGTGTATTAATTCTCTTGCTGAATGGTACAGCTTGAAATTCCATCTGCTAGTTTTATTAAAATTTAAATGGGAAAGAAGAAAAAAAAACCTCTCCAAACTCTCTAAGAGATTCATGTGAGGTGCTGGCCCCATAAGCAAGTGACAAGTGGCATGATCTTGGGGATGAGCCTTTGGTGGCTTCTGGAAAGGGTCTGCCTGGGGGATACCTCCCGACAAGCAGCCATCGTTACTGGTTCCCAGTTCCAATTGTCAGCTCCACCCTGGTAGAGCAATATACAGCAACTGTGAACTTAAGAATTCAGAAAAGAAGAACATACTCTCACTTTTCTGAAAGAGTTTGTCTCTCCTTAAAGGAGTCTGTATGGTCCTGGGTTTTGCTGGCAGTCTTTTGATGTTGAGGATAAATGTGCAAAAAGATGAAGAATCAACTCAAAATGCGAGATGAAAACCACCTCTGGAATTCCTCCTTGGAAGCCCTCCCTCAACCCATCCTCCAAATTATAAAATCAAGAAGAGGAAACACAGTCACTTGGCCATGTGCAGAGAGAATGACCTCCCGGGATCAGAAGTGTAAGCCAGTCTTGAAGTGGGAAGGCTGGTGGAAGTGGAAGCTCCACACAGCCTGATGGGTAGAGATGAAGTGTTTGAAGGTCTGCTTTCAAACAGAAAGGGAAGTCAAGGTCTTGGGCCAAGTTCACGGAAGCCAGAAGATGGCACATTTCTTCCCTGCCTGTTGGGACATCACTCACCACGCAGCCTCAGGAAAGCTCCCCTGTATGCATAAGAGTGATGGAGACGGAAAAGGCAAATGGCAGTTTAGACTAGTTGTGAAAATAGTTTTGGCTTTTCAGGACCCACAGAAAAGGATCTTAGAGAGCCCAGGAGGTCCTGACTCCTCTTGAAGACTCTGTTTTGGAAGATTGTTTTCATGACTGCTCTGAAACTATCCATCGCTTGATTTCCTACTATCTCATGCAAGCTTCCAGGGCCAGAGAGCAAGGACAGAAATAGCTCCTTTATGGCTAAGGGCATGCCTGTATTTAAGATCAAGAAGTGTTGGAGTTGGTAGTCATACAGTTTAGTATGGGAAAGAATGGTGGTCGGGTTCTTTGCCGACATTGCCCGTTTGCAAGTCTGAGATCCAGGGAGGAAGCAGCCATGGTCTGAGAAGCAAAGCACCAGAGGCCACCATCTAACAGTTGCATCGATGTAGTAGAGTAGTTACAACACATGAACTCTGAGCTCTGTATAGACATACACTAGTATGTAAGTCACACACATGGCAAGTTATATGCTCACCAAAATCCCCAGGAGAAACAAAGTGACAGGTTTATTTGACATCAAAATCCATGCTTTTCCCAGACCTGCTGTCTTAGTGAGAAACTGTCAAGGAGCAGAGAGGTGGAAAATGTGTTTTCTAGAAATCTATCCAGAGTCTGTGACAGGTAGTAACTGTGTCATGGCTTGGATGTGGTTGGCCCTCCTCAAATGCGCATGCTAGAAACTTGACCTCAACATAAGGAGATTGAGAAATGGCAAGATTTTGAAGAGGTGGGACCTGCCGAGACATGACTGGGTCATGGACATCCTAGTGAAGGGATTAATGCTGGTCTTTTGGGGTGAGTGGGGTCTTCTAATGGGTATATGAGCTCCCTTAAGAGTGAACTGTTACCAAATAACCAAACTGCCTCACGCATGATCCCCTGCTTCCTCTGTTGCTATCTTCTCTCTCCACATGTGCTTCACCACTCTCACACGTGTTCCTACCATGTAACGCCATCAACAAGGTATGACGTAACGTGAGACCATTACCAGAGGGAGTTACCCACCATCCCAAATCAGAACAGAAATAAACATATATATGCAGTTCCCAGATTCAATTATTTTGGTAAAACAACACAAAACAAACTGAACTATCATGCCAGGAGTCTGTGAGCACCCAATACTTAATGACTACATGTTGGAGCTGTGGGCAACAAGTAGAAACTAGCATGGCACCCTGGCTGATTGTAGTGGGACCAGGTGAGGGCAAATGCCCTGACTGTACATACCTGCACATGCCTTGTGTCTGATCATCTCAGAAGAGCGAATGGGAGGCATGCTGTTTCTTCTCTGATCATTGAGATGCCGATGCCAGACATGATGTGCTGCTCAGCATTTCCTCTCTCAGGGCTTGGGAGTATGGAGACAAAGCGTTGGCATGCTGGATTGTTTCCAGCCTTGGAGAAGCAGCAGGTGACCTAGAAAAGATCTTCCCTGCGAAAAGAAAAAGAAAAAAAAAGTAATACCATTGTCCCTAGATAATAATGCCATTCTTCTCTATACACTGTTAAATTTCAGAAACATGATGAGAGCTACAAAAGGGATTTTTCAACAGCTGGCAGCTTACTAAGTAAATATATATTTCATACCTGTTCTCTTTTAATGAAGATTCAAAATGTATTCTCATACCACTGCCAGAGTATGTCCCTAAATTGCAGACAGATTGTTCCTATGCTCTTATGCCAAAAAAAAAAAAAATGTAAATGGCCTTTCAGTCAAAGATTGTGCTTGGCTAACCAGCACTCCACACAACCTGTCCCATTTTCTCACTTTAAAAATATATAGAAAAAAAAACTGAAAACTCATTACTATGGAAAACCACCAGCAACAGACAATAGAATGTCAGAACCAGAGAGGATCTGGCACTAATTGTAAGGCATAAGGAGCTGCGCTAAGAAACATCAAGCCAAGGGGCTCTCCCCGCCACTCCTGGATCAGGTCCATGGAACAGAGAGCAGATGAAGGCAGCCAGTGGCCCAGGTCTTCTCTCTAGGGACCTGACCTACAGAGGCCAGTGTGCTGTGAGGTGAGCAGGGCAGGGACTCTTCATACTACGGTTAGCTTTCTGGAACAGGATACAAGTCCCTTGGGAAAGCAGGCAGGATGTGCTCTGCTGTCCCTCAGATACAAACATGTCAGATGAAAAAAGTCATCTAAAACAGTGCTGCACTGTGTGTGTGTGTGTGTGTGTGTGTGTGTGTGTGTGTGTGCGCCCGCGCGTGCGTACATGTGCCTAACATTAAACATCAAGAATACTAAGCAGAGGTGGGCACTTGGTGCAGCCCTATGACCACACATGGGATGCTGCCATGCCTGGATTTGAGTCCCAGTTTCACCCAAGCATCCAGCTTCTTGCTACTGCTAGAAGCTGGGACTGCTAGGATACTTCCATCCCTGCTCCCTCGTGTAGGAAACCCTGAGCAAGTTTCAGTCTGGTCCATTCTAACCACTATAGGCTTTTGCAGGGAGTGACCCAGCAGAGGGAGAGCTCGAGCTCTGTCCTCTCTGTCTCTCTCCCTTCCTTCACTCTTCTTTCCTCCTTTCAAATTGATAGATACAATGCGATATGCACCCCTACTCCCAAATCAAAGTTGGACTCCCAATGAAACTGTTGGACATATCTACACAATGGGATGCTGCACTGTCTGTCATTGTCTGTACCAGCAATGTCAGAGCACACTTAAATAAGAGTGATGGAATTATGGCTCCTTATAAAAGACTACACTATTGTAACAATATGGGGAAAATCAGTCAGATATTTTAAAGAAATTCTTTTAAGGCATCCAGTGCCACAAGAAGACACAACAGGAGCACGGCCGTAGGCAAAGGTGTGGAGTGGGTTGGGGGATGAAGAGAACGACCTGGGAGAACAAGGAGCAGGGAGAAGGCTTGGTGCAACATTGACCCCAGAAGGCACAAAGCATGGTCATGTGCAAGCATGATGCAGAAAACTGATCAATTCCTGGAAAGACAAATTTAAGAAGGCTGACAGCATAGCCTAAGCAAATGCAAGCAGTTCAAGGGGAGAAATGGAGGACAGCAAAGAGCGTTTTTAAACAAAAACTAGAAAGAAAAAAAAAAGGAAGACAGGCAGAATCAAAGCTGTACCACGAGAAATCCCTCCCTCCTGAGCTTAATAAGGCAGGAGGGCTGGTGGGAGAGCTCCCCCTTTGTAAACACAAACCAGGACACAACAGTCCACATACCCAATAAATGCTTCTATCACCTGTTCACCAGACACTGCAATTACAAATGCTAACAGAAAGCCTTCACGTTTTAGGTAGAATAACAGCGTTCACATACAACATCCACAATGATTTTACACTTGCCAAACCCAGTATCAGAACAATGTGGGAGACAGCTACAAATATTTTGGATAGTTTATGACCCGCAGATCGCATTTGCCATCAAGTTAACTTTCATGTATGAAACAAAACAGATGACATGCAGATATGCAGTGGTATAAACACCATGGCATTAATATGGATGTTTTAAACAATATATAAAGGTGTTATACAATCAATGTAGAGCTGGACCAGAATTATGACCTACAGTTGAAGACGGAACAGCACGGGGCACCTGAAATTACTACAATGCAGATAAGCATAGTTGAACGATGTGGTTTTAAACTGAATATACATGTCAGACATCACACTAGAAACAGAATACATATGCATACACATACACACTTAGCAATTAGCAGGAAACAGGGAATTACTCAAGAATTATTTAACAGTTTTTAAGAAAGACCTAATTAGCAAACAAGTGCCTAAAAATAAAAAAAGAAAAGTTAAAAGTAGAATAAAACAATGGTGGAATTGCTTATATAGACTTAACTTCCACTCATTATGAAATATAATAGAATAAATGTGGCTAGAATTCACTTAAATAGCAATAAACTGTGAAATATTACAGAAAAACAATAAGCTAAAACCCAATATTGCAGTATAATTCTGTCTTGGAAAAATATGTGTAAACAAACACACTTGAAATATATAATAAAAATGAAATTAAGAGATAAATTTGGTTTGGGTGACAAAAATATCAAAATCTGGGGTAACTGTGCTGGCATGTGGGCTAAGCTACTGTTTGTGATGCTGGCGCTGTATCTCAGAGTGCCCATTCAAATCTCAGCTGTTCCACTTCCAATAAGCTGTCTGCTAATGTGACTATTAAGGCAGCAGAAGATGGCTCGAGACTTTAGGTACCCAACTTCTGTGGGGATTTCCTGCCAGCAGGCCCCGAGACCACCAAGGAGGTCAAGCAATGGTGTTCTTTGCCCACAAGAACCACCAGAAACAGTCTGATTGAACATGTCTGTTTATTGTAAAGTGGGCACAACTTATATAGACTAGGAAAGGGGAAGGCAGAAGGGTGTTTCCCAACAGTCCTCCCACCGAACAATGACACTGTAACTGTCTGGACGGCATATCTATCTCTCTGGACCCTCCAACCAGGTCACAGGTTATGTTGCTCACGAATGGCTGGAAGCTATGCCCTAGGTCACATTCACTACCTGTGTCTGGCAAGTAGGTTGTGGCTGGCATCTGACTTCTTTAAAGACGTCAGCACAGCTCATCCAAGGACAGAGCAGAGACTGGGGTGCAGCCCACTGGTCTTGCTGCAGCCCAGTGAACACGCCAGGTTGAGATCTCAGCCGGAACCACTGTCATGGGCTTCCCCAGGGGACACAGTATACTGTATGCCAATGACCTCCCACATAGGCTAAGTAGGCAGGGATCCAAGGGCAATCTCCCATACCTGACACTCATGTGGGAGACCTGCAGTTCCAGGCTCTTGACTTTGTTCTGGCCAGGCCTAGCCATGGCTGTTGGAGGAGTAATCAATGAGTGACATCTCTCTCTCTTTTTCCCTCTTCCCTTTCTGTAGCTCTGTTTTTTGAATACTTTTTACATTATTTTTTTAAATCCATGCAGAGCTTTTTCAAAATATGCATTTTTCAAGAACATTTTGGAGGCCCCTTATAAGCATGAATTTTGAAAAGTTTCTGAAACCAAATGAATTAATCTTTCAATCTCATTTTCCATGAACTTATTAAAGTTTTCCTAGGTATATAAATAGAAAATAAAGAATAGAAGCTTTTGCCGTTAGATGTAATTCTTAAAGCAAAAGGTTTTTCAGGCTTGTTTCTGCTCTATAGTGATTTGTTTTGGACTCATCTGGATTTTATAATTTTCCTGTAATTTACATGTAAAAGGCTGCAGTAATTACCGTGCAATGCACCATTATCAATGCAGATGGAAATATCTTCGCCACTGGAGATCGACTCCAGGAAGAGCCAGCAAATCTTCTCAGAACACTTTCTTTCTCTGAGTTTCACAGGAGGAGAGAGAGCCAGCCAGATGGAGGGGACAAAAGGCCGTTTCCCCTGGAAGTGTGGGGCTCGTTGTCTAACCTGTCTCCCCGTGGCCTTCCCCAGCCCCATGACCAAATGTGACCCTCACCAAATCTGAATGAACATTTCCAAAAGATGAGTAAAGCACTGGTCCTTCGGGAACCTGTGAGTGGTTAAGCCTGAGTGAATGCATCCATCCAGGCTGCTGTAATCCCCAGACAGTGCTGCCCAAGGCAGCAGTGCTCTGCAGAAAGGGGTGGATCTCTGCTCAGCACCTCACTACTCCTGGATGGAGAGCCCTAGGGGATCCTGGACCAGTTGAGCACAGCACAGTTACTATTTCAAGCAAAAGTTCATTTGGCCTCAAAGGCTGCTAATAGTGGAGTGATGTCCCAGCCCCCGGTGATCATCACTGTGACCTTCATTAGGGTGGTCCCCAAGCACCTGCTCCAAAAATGCCATCAGCAAATCAGCGCTGCTGTCACAACAGGAAGAGTCCTCAGTCTGACAGGTTCTCCCCGAGGACTCCCTGTGCCGGTGGATTTGAGCAAAGCATCTTGTGATATGCATGAGGGAGGCAGAGCAAATTTCTAAACAGTAAAAAATAAAGGTTGGCCTATAATTACCTATTTTTAGCAGACATTCGAAGGAAGAATAAGCCATTAAGATTTCCATTGCAAATCCCCGTGAAAATGTTTTACCACTAATTTCTTCTTCACTTACCCATTCAGCATTTATACCAGTTATAATTTATAACAATAAATATGATTATAATCATTATAAAATAAGGTCTTTATTTCATCTTTATAACAATCACATGAAATAGGCAACTCAATTTCTACATTTATCCTAGAAAAAATTCATCAATTTGATTGAACTAGAATTCAGTTATCTCTCTCATTAAGGAATTAGTCTCATATTTTTAAAAAAAAATGGTATATCTTTCAAAAAATCTAAAATATATGGGTTTGTACACAAAGGAACGATCAATGTTTAAGGTGACAGATATGTTAATTATATTTCTTTGATCACTGCACATTATGTACTTGTATTAAAATATCATATTGTACTCCATAATAATGTGGTTATTATGTGTCAATCAAACCTATTAATAGAAAAGAATATGTCATTATCAAGATAGATAATCATCCATTATATACTTTCATTTTAACCTTTGCTGTCAAGCTTGCATTATTAGCTGGTCTTTCAATAATTATAATTCATACTGATTTTGTAGTTTTTTTTAGAGATGCTGCTATGTTTACCAAAAGGCAAAGTAGTTACAGAGAGGGAGAGAGAGAAAGAGACAAAGATCTTTCATCCACTGCTACACTCCTTAAGTGGCTGTGGTCACACCAGGGCTGGGCCAGGAGCCTCGGACTCCATCTAGGTCTGCCATACAGTGCTTGTAAGGGCACAAGCCACGCAGCCAACTTCTGCTGTTTTCTCAGGCAGATTAGCAAGGACTTGAATCAGAAGCAGAGCAGCCAGGACTCACCCTGGTGCCCCTAAGGGATGAGAGTATTACACAATGGTGGTTTAGCCCACTGTGCCACAATGCCAGCCCCAGCTTTGTTTTTATAACTTCTTATCACAAGATCTTTCAGATGCTACAGCTAGCAAAAAAGAAAACGCCTAACCAACCAGCATAACGAATGGCCACTGAAACCAATGGGGAGAAGCAAGACAAAGAACTCGGGAGAAGCAACGCACATCACTCAAGTCTTCCTCAGGAACTGGCAGTCTTTGTTCAGCCCACACAGCTTCACTTCCTCACATCTGTTCTTTTCTCCCAAGATCTGGAATTTTTCTCTCTTCTGATACACTGTGAAGTGCTTGTGGAAATCAGGTGTGTTCAGAATAGGAGAGAAAGCTGACAGCCTGACTCAACAAGCCCAAGGTAGAACCCAGAAAGCTGGATTTTCTTAACTCCCTCCTCCAAAGCTTTTTTAATTTAGGCAGTTTGAAAGCATTGCATTCAAGGCTTCCTGCAGGGCAGTGTTTGGCGGTAGGCATGGAGTGGTTAGGGACAGAGTGCTAGCACTGGGGTCAAATTCAATTCTATGCTTAGGGAGCTGGGCGAATGTGACAAGTTAATTCATTATTAAGGCCCCAAATTCTGATGAGGGAAATAGAATCTGAAGATTGAATGAGACAGTATATGCATATCAAAGTACCTTAGCATAGTGCACAGATTATATGAGGTTGTCAATGAAGAGTGACTTCTCACATTATTATCATTACATTAAAGGTGCATTGTAGTATGCAGTGCAACCCGCATTTTATTAAATGGAAATGGTTCCATATGCACCCTAGAATATCTTTTGCCTGTGAGGTTCAGTGAGGGAGGTATTTAATGTAACAGCGAAGCTACACAAATGAAAGAAAAATAATCTATACAACTGCAGCACAAAAATACTGGAGCCACAGAACACCACAGAAGCAACTGTCCCTGAATTCATATATGCCAAAAAGAGTAATTGTAAAGGAATAAAATCTGGTAATGGAGTCACCATAGACAAACAAGACATCGCCATGCATGTCGTACCACCCATAATGACATTGAGTGAGAATTTACCGTGTCTCGTCATTTCCATGGCAAGTCAGGGGCCAGCACCACTCTGGCTTTTCAGACCTGCCTTGAGCTAGTTCGCTGCAGTGCACAGGACAACTGGAGACTGCTTCAGTGCTCTCCAGGGAAAGCACTTGGTTGGTCTCTGTCTCTTTCTGATCTGAAATTCTCATTTCCTGGTGAATAAAACATCAGAGTATGTTCAAACCCAGAGAAAGGGTGTATTCTTGATTTTGCAAAATTTAAAGATCATGAAAAATATTGATCACTCTCTGAAAAAGATAAGAGCAACAGAAAGATCAATGAACCCAGAGTCTGCAATTCAGTCTAAGTAATGTAGCTGACACAATGCCATAAAAAAATAATGCAATGTAAATAAAAGTGAGAAATGATCAAAATTATCAGTCTTCAAGCAATGTGACTAGGAAGAAAACAGAAGCTTGCTTTTGAAAAATCATTGGGTCAAATCAGAAATCTAATCAAAAAAGTTGATGAAAAATATATAAAATATAATACAAAAGATTAAATTTTTAGTAGCAATCAAAATACCGAATGCATAGGGATAAACATTGAACTAATTATGGAGATATATATGAAGAAGATTTTGGAAATTTACTGAATGACATGTTAGAACTTTAATAATTGAAAATCAATTCAATGTTTTTAGTAAGGGAACAAGATCAAAGGCAAGAAACAAACACATGTAAGAATTTGGGATTTAAGAAAAAATACATTTGAGATGAAAAGAGAGAACAAGGTTAAGAAAAACAAACAGCAGAGAAATCACCAGCACATTGACGTCCCTGTCTTTTGAACACACCTGGCTTTAGGCTGCCTGCAGACTTCCTGCGCACTGCTCCCTTTGCCCTTAAACTTCCCTGGTATCTAAGCAGCATCCTCCAATGCGTACCGAGCCCTGGGGCTGCACTCATCTCCCATAAGACTGGCAGGTGGTAGGCTCAGTTTTACAGAGCACATATGCAAAATAGGCAGATTCTGAATGGCTAAAACAATCAGAGGTGTTAATAGGCAAAGCTGGCACCAGTAGACTTCCCAGCTAAACGAGTCCACACTGCTGTGAAGACATAGGAAGCCTGGAAGCCAACACACAGAGGTCATCCTGATTCATTTATGTCATTCCATTTCGAAGGCAGGGTTAACACCTAGTGCTGTGTGATCTTATAATCTGTGTTTATTCGATTTGCGCTTGTTATGTTTTCCTCATTAGACCATCAGCTCCAGGGCAGCAGAAACTGTCTCACCATTGTTCATTGTATTTCCTCACCACTGAAAACACTGAACAGAATGGGAACTCATTCACTGTGGGAAGTCAGGGAGCAAAACAGGGATGAAGGGAATTTAATAAAATAGGTTAAAGATTCCAACCACACCATGAGCTTAGTTTTGGGAGATATTCTTCATTAATTAGAATAGGAAAATATTTTTCTAAGCATGTCAAGGTAGAAATCATTAAGAAAAACCAACAGATCTGGCTGACATACAAAACTACAAAGTATAGTTGCATTTAAAAATTTTATTTACTTACTCTGTATGAGGTAGACAGACAGAGAGAGGTTTCATTCACTTGTTCATTTCCTCAAATGTTTGCAATGGCCAAGAATGAACTGGGCCAAAGCCAGGAGCTGGTAATGCAATCCTGGCTGCCCATGTAGGAATCAGGAACTCAGTATCTGAACTGTTAGCACTGCCTCCCGGTGTTCGCATTAGCAAGAGCCAGGAGTCAGAAGCCAAGAGGCTGGTGTTCTACCCAGGAATTCCAATAGGGGCCACTAGCATCTTCACTGGTATCTTAACCATTAGGCTCATCACCCACCTTTAAAGTAAAATTTCAAAATAAATGTATAAACTATGTCAGATACTTATAAATCATATTTATATATCTAGTTTTACTGAGGCTAGAGATGACTTCTCCATGTTTAAAAGCACAGAGAACATCACTGCATGAGCAAATGAACCTAATGATCACTCAGTAGCCAAATTCCAGTTAGACTCCTTTTTGTGTATTTATCAGTGCCCACACATACATGCACTGATACAATCAGGCTGCTGCCCTGTGAAAAAACTCACCAAAGGAAGTCATTTGGAGAGACAAAAACAAGAGGAAATTACAGATAAATAGCCATGTCCCTGGGAGACCGGGATGGAATTCCAGGCTTCAGGCTTCTGCTTGGCCCAACCCTCATCATCATAGCTATTTGGGTTCTCTGCCACTCTGCCTTTCAAATAAACAAATAAATAATTCCTTAAAAAATTCTTTCAACTTAGATGGAAAACAAGGCGATGATGAAATAGTAGTTAACATCAAGTATGACCAGGTCCGAGGCTTGACAACAACATATGCAGAGCAAAAATAGCAGGTGATGCCAAACAGAAGTTAGAAATCTTAGGAAATAATTTTGTTTGTAGAATTCAGATGCTACACCATTGTGGGAAGAGAGCTTCATAATCACACCTCTATACAAATGTGGACTCTATAGGAATAATTAACATCATTCATCACTCCTGGCCAGTGTTACTATAGAGATGCAATGCAAAGTGTGCTGTGGCTGTATTCATGGAAAAATGTACAGTGATTTCTATTTAAAATTATATTAGTTCTGCATCTACAGGGTTGTTACAGATTTTTCAACTAAAATTTATAGCATTGTATGAACAATTATGTAACATTGAAGCAAATGGAATTTCACCACAGTCTTGGCATATTTCTCTCATGAATGCCAGAGACTAATTTGTTACTTTTGTAGGAAGTACACGGAGGAGAAATGGACAAATGACCCCAAGGACTTGGGAATGAAGCAAGCAGGCAGTGTTGTCTTTCAGAACATGCGTCATGGTTGAGGTCCTGGGAGTCACAATCGAGGGAGTGACAGAGTTGGGTGGGTGTTTCATGAGTCACTGGCACAGAGGACAGACTGCAAAGGAACCTGGGGGAGGCAAGGTGACAATGTAGGGGACGAGTTCAGCAGTCCTGAACGGCTGTAAGGACAGTAAGTTATCCTCAGCCTTGGCTGAACACAAGAATCAGCTGGGCAACTTTGGAAGCTTCAGATGCTTGATTCCACTCTTCCTGTTTAACTATACCAGATTATCTGGGACTGACATTGGGGCATCAATATTTCGTTTTTTAAAATTACTCAGACAAGCTTGATGCAAGATGAAAATTTAAGATACTACTCTAAATAAGGAAAAGACAATATAAGTGAAGATAGCTAAAAAATAAAAACAACAAATAAAAGAAAAAAACACTTAAGAAATAAAAAATAATGGCACCTGACTGGTTGGAGTGGAAGAATAGGAAGGGTTTAATTTCAAGGTATAGAGCCTGCACAGCTTGGAGGATAAGAGACAAATTACTAAGATACAAAAGCTGAAGAAATTTATCAGAGTCGAACACATTTCAAGTTTAGAACATATTCCAAAGTGCAGTCTCTTCAAAATTTAATGTGTCTCCTAATCCTAACGACTTGGAGCAGAAATCAGCAAAGGAAACCTGCATTATTTCAAAAACCACTTTTTGCTATTGCTAAGCAAAATACATCTCAAAAGTTACACACAAGATGATTTGACTATTGATGCCTATTTTAGAGGAACACCTGAATGCCGGAATAACAACATCTAATTCTGAGGACTTCACTCCAATGTGAAATCAGACTGACTGCTTTTTATTATTGTTTGTTTTAATCTAGACCTAGAAGGCAGGAACTTCATCCAAGCCACGATGCAGGTGCAGGGACCCTACTATTGAAAGCATCACTGCTGCTTCTCAGCATAAGTGTTAGGAGATGTGACTCGAAAGTCAGAGCCAGAGCCAGAAATTGAACCCGGAGCCTCCAATACTGGACACAGAAGCTCTAAATACTAGGCTAAACCTTTGCTTCCTTTTGTAAGAAGATGGAGAAAAACTCCTCAGAGGACACTGTTCTTCAACATGTTCTAATGATCAGAAAGCTTCATACTGATTACATTTCCGTCTTCTTGAAAACCCCCATCTACCTACTGGCATGTCCTCTGTCACTTACTGCTGGCCTTATCTGCTACTTTCTTGCTCTTGGTTTAATGGCTGTATTTTCCTCGGAAATGGTGTTTCTCTCTGGCAGACTCCACAAGAAGCCCCAGTGACCTGTAGTTTACATTACTCTTAGAGCCAGCAACCAGACACCATGGCCACAGGATGAATGAACTCTGATTAGCCAGTCCTGTGTCACAAGTTCCCCCTCTTGCAGAGAATAGAGTCAACACTGTCTAAATAATCTAGTGTGAGACCTGGCGGAGAAAGAGTAATTGAGATAGTACTCTCAGAACAAAAATGTGTAAAATGGCTGAAAACAATACAGGAGGAGTAGAACACTGAGTGTGGGGTTCCAATTTCCCACTCTCCCGACCCTCACCAGGATCATGGCCCCCACGTGGGACCCTTGGGTTCCTGTGTCCCTTCCCTCCCTGGAATCCACACACAGCCATGTGTGGAGGAGGGAGAGAGGTGGTCACACTTGTTGGGGAAACCCTGGAAGGGTCAGAGAAAAGACCCCTTGAGTGAAGGTGAAAGCTAAAATGAAGGTCATTCTTGACAAGACCATCTGTGTTGTCTAATTCCAGAGTCCAGTTCCCCTCCTCTCTTTTTGTTGGCTTTGATACACGAATAAATATTTGCTTGAGAACACCTATGTTGTTTACATAGTCCATGACAGCCATCCTTCTTTCCCCCAAAGAATAAATTAAGGGTCAGAATTTAGAACAAGGGTTAAGGAAGCTGACATTTAGGATGTTCACACCCCATTTCAAAGTGCTTAGTTTGAGTCCTGGCTCTGCTTCTGATTCTGGATTCCTGCTAATGTGACCCCAGGAGGCAGCAGGAGACAGCCCAGATACTCAGATTCCTTCTAGCCATATGTGAGAACTTGAATGTGTTTTGAGTTCCTGACTTCAGCCTGTGATTGTAGGCATTTGAGAAATAAAAAAAAGGGGAAGGGGGAATGGAATGAAAGATCTTTCTCTCAAATAAAATGAAAATAAATTTGTTAATATATCTACAAACAGAACAAATTGATCATTGGATTTTCAAGGGTTAAAAAAGATGCCTGCTGTCTGTGCTCTTCAGGACCTAGAGAAAGCAGTACAGAGGCGAAGGCAAGCTCATGCCTCATGAGCTAATTCCCATGAGGCTGAAACAGAGTTTTAACATGCACTTTTCTTTGAAACAGTAAAGTTCTGATAATTATCCAGAAGAAATCAAATAAAACTGCTGATGAAGCTTTTGGCAGAGATTTTCATTGCAGAGCTATTTTAAATAGCAGAAAATCGTAAACAATGTAAATGCCCAACACCGAAAGAACAGTTAGATAACATAACAATACCCACACAAAGAATATTAAGTATGATTTAAAATAATGTTAATAAGAAATTTTAATAATAAAAGAGATTAGAAACATGACAGAAAATCCTATCTCTATCATGAACTCCAGGTACAGAAAAACATAAAGCTTAGAGAAGAAGCTGGGAGGAGAACTCAAGAATGTCAATATATGTTGTTTTGAGTCTCTACAGAATGCATTGTTTATCTTCCAACTTTCTACATCTCTAATGTCCATATTTTCAGGAAGCATAACCACTGTTGGATTCTCACTGTTGAGTTGACAAAACCAAGGACCCTCCCATTCCTGAAAGGCCCTGTTAACTTTCTTTCCCAACAACAAACTCCATTGTTTTTTTTTTCTCCCACCCCAATAATTGCACTTATGCTGTCTCTTCCCCTTGGTTGCCATGGTGTTGGGATTCTGTAAAGACACAGAACTGATAGGAAATATGAGAGGAGATGTGGCTCACACAATGGTGGCAGCTGAGAAGCCCCACAGCAGCGTCATCCTCAGGCCGAAGGCCCGTGGATGCTGGATTTGTAGCCTGGTTTTAGTTTGAAGGCTTCAGAACTATGAAAAAAAGAGAAGCTACTTCAGTTTGCATATAGAAGCCTGAGTGTCCAAACATGGGACTATTAAAATAAGTCCTGAAGTTCATAGGCAAACAAGTCTAGAGTTCCATCGTACGTGGCAGGAGTCAAGTGCATCCCAGCTGACAAAGGGCGAGAAACCATTGCACCTTCAGGATTTATTCTCACAACACTCCCAGCCAGTTGATAAGGCCTACTCATACACTCAAAGGGCTTTCAGAAACCACCCACACAGGACACACTCAAAGTCATGTTTTTTCAGGTTTCGATATATCACATTAACATTTAAAATGAACAATTTTAATCATCTTCTTCCCAGCCTCTTGATACTGAATATCTAAGTGTTTCATTTCAGACCTTTGCTCTTCTCCAGTCTCATTCATCTCTTTGGTGATCTCACACAGCAGCATGACTTTAACCATGATCAATATACCAGCAGCTCTCTTATTCCTATCTCCAAACGAGACCTCTCTCCTGAATTCTAGACTTGAATACACAACGCAGTTAGGCATCTCCACAAAAACATATCTCAAACAAATCATGTCCAAAACTGAGGTCCCAATCTTTTCTCTCCATCCCTACTCTACAGACTCTTCTGGCTTAGGATATCTGCACCGGCTTTTCACTTTATATGCAGCGTTTTTCCAAGAGAAATGTGAAACATCTACATGAGCAACTCCCACACTCTCCTTTCAGTCTTTGTTCTAAGGTCTCCATCTCCTCGACCATGTCGTTTAGAATCTTAAAGCAATCCTCTTCCACCACAGCTCTCCAGTTTCATCACTCCTTTCTCTTCCCGATAACACTTCTAACGAACTACACGGCTTTTATATGTGCTGCGAATTTTGTTTTGGTTTGCCTTCCTCCATAAGAATAGAAGGCATATCAATTAGTGAGCTATTCTCTTGGCTTTCATTCCTGGAAATATCTTAATGATATTTTTCTTTCTTTCTTTCTTTTTTTGTAAGACAGTATTGCTGAACATAGAATTCTTGGTTGACATGTTACATGGGTTGTTTTATTTTCTTTTATTACTTGAAATAAGTCATTCCAGTACTCAGTGTTTTCTGACATAAAGTGACATTGTTAATATTATGAAAAGTCCTTTTACATGACAATTCATTTCTCTTATGAACTCGTTTTATTTTTCAAAAGTTTAAGTTTTGGCCTATGTTAGACTTCTTTCATTTGCACTGACTTAGGTTTGTCTTTCAATAGAGAAAATTTGGACCGTAACTACTTCTGATAGTTTCTCTTTTTCTCTCTGTCTTCTTTACTCTGAGATACCTAGATATAAGTTTAGAATATTGCCATGCTTTCTTTTTTAAATTTTCTGCTCTCCTGATCTTGCATATGACTCTCTTGATTCACTGTATCCATGGATGCTTTTGGTAGTTGTTGCTGACGTGGGCATTTGGCCTACCAGTTAGATGTCAGTTGGGATGCCCATATCACATACAGGCAAGTGCCTAGGTGGGATCCTTAGCTTTAGCTCATCACTGGTTTCCTGTTAATGTGGAACCTGGAGTCAGCAGATTTTGGCTTGAGTAGTTAGGTTCCCATCTCCTGTGTGGCAGGCCTGGACTGAGTTTTTGCCTTCTGGTGTTAGCCCAGCTCACCCATTGTTACTGCAGGCATTTGGGGAATGAGTCAGTGGACGGAAGCACTAACTCTCTGCCTCTGTGTGTGTGTGTCTATGTTCTGTGTGTGTCTTAAATAAAACGTACACATGCACACAATTTAAAAAATAAAAGTCATTATCCGCCCACATGTCTTCTTTCCGACCTCATCCTTTGCAAGTATTTACCTATTTTCTGTCCCATTACTGTTTGTCCCAGACTGCAGTGGCCAGTACCTTTGCCTTTAATTCTTTGCAGCAAGTGCTTCTCCTCAGAGAGTACTACATTCCTGAGAATGCTCCATATTAGGAGAAACAAAGACACTCTTTATTCCAGTTCTTTAGAGAGCAATCAGAGCTCAAAATACAGCTACAAATCTTTGTGACTAAGGTTTGTTATTCCCGTATGACACTAAAGCCTATACTGGAAGCACAGTTGTAGTCATGGTCACCAGTGACCTAGGGAGGACACGGGCACAGCGAGTAGACTAGCTAAAAGCTTCCACACTCTTACCACTTCACAGCAGCCTGCTCCTTCAGTCAGCTTTTCCTCGTTGCTTTGTGATTCTTCCACATTTTGCCAGCTTATCAACAGCTGAAAGGATAGAGCCTTACTGTGTTTCCGGTCTGCCATTCTCAATATCACTTCTACCCTTTAGGAGCTATTGAAGCTAAAGGCTTAGATAATTTTTCACAGCTTCTTCCTTTCTAACACAAGCATTTGAAGGCCGTAAGTGCTTCTCAAGGATTCTTCAGTTGCATCTTGAAAGTGCCTATGTGTGATCTTTCATTATCATCTCATTATAATTAATTAATATCTAATTTCTATTATAATTATTTTGATGAATTGTCATTTAGAAGATTTTTTTTAAGTTTTCACAAGTATTACACTCCAAAACAATTGCTTATTTGAAGGAGAGACACAAAGAGAAAAAGAGAGAATCTTTCACCTATTAGTTCACTCCCCTATGGTCACAGAAGCCTGAGCTGGGTCAATCAAAAGCCAGGAACCAAGAGCTCCAGCTCAGTCTCCCACAGACCATCATACCCTGCCTTTCTAGGCATACTGGTAGGGAGCTGGATCAGAAAACGAGCAGCCAGGCCTGGAACTAGCACTGTCTTAAGGGATGCAAGCATCAAGATCAGTGGCTTGATCCAATATGCTTCAGTGCTCAACCCAGAACTACATTTTTATCTCTAATTTTGTTATTGTTTTCTAATTCAATTGCCTATATTTTTTAGATTTTTCAAAAATGAGAAGAAAACTATTATAGTGTCTAATGTATAATGACTTGACATTATTCCACATACCCTGAAATATATGTATTCTCCAGATTTGAAAGGTTTTCCTTTATGTCCTTATGTGAGGTCAAGTTCGTTTACTGTGTTAGTCAAACCTTCTCCAATCTGGCAGATTTTTAAAACCTATTTGTTCTGGAAATATCCAAGAGATGTTGCTAAAATCCAAAGTTACAACGGTGATCTGTCTACTTCTCTCTGTGGTTCTAATACGTTTTCTCTCTCTCTCTCTCTTTTTGTCACTATTTATTCTAACAGATTTAGAACTGCTACATTTTCCTTGTGAACTGAACATTTAGTCAATACTCCATGGCATTCTTTTTCTCTACTAATGCTTTTAGCCTTCAAGAAGATTTTATCTTAAATTGATGTTGCTGCATGATCTTCCCTTTAGTTAATTTTTGTGTAAATTTTTAACATGCTACCTCCTTGTGATTTAAGTGCCTCCTTTTTCTCTTTTCCTGGGAACCATTTTAAATGTCTGACCTTGTGTAGGGTGCACTGCCTACCACACTGGTACTAGTAGATCTCACGATAAAAAATGCAAGATTAGGGAAGAGCGAATGGAATTTTGATGCACCTTCAGGGCTTCAATTAGTATTTGTTGACTTATCACAGTTTATTCAGATGTCTGGGCCTTCTTCCTAGTGTTATCCTTGAACCCAAATATAGTTATCTCATGTCTTCTTTGGTTTTGAAATTCGGCGTTTCACAGGGACACCTAGAACTCCCTGTCTCTAACCAGCTCCTGTTTGGGTTTGTGAGGCAAACAACAACCATCGTATCTGTGAGTCCTGATACAATTATGATGTTGTCAAGCCATAATATAGGAGTTCTAGAATGAGATTTTTGCTATGTGTCTTATGTTTGAACGTCGACATCCTTCACTAATTACAGAAATTTTGTGACCTCTTTCCCATTCTCTATTTCTTTCTCTTTCTCCACTGAGATTGGACTTTCTTGTTCTATTCACTGCGCTTTTTAACATCTCTTTGATCCATGCCTTTGTCTTTTTCCGTTACCTTCTGGGTCACTTCTCTAGACCAATCTTCAAATTTAACAATTTTCTTGTCATCTGGTTCCAATTTTCTAATTAGCATGGTCATTACGATTTTTACTTTAATTATATGCATTTTCCTTCTTCTGTTTTATTCTTGTTAAAAAATATCTGGCCAGTTACAGCCATTCTATAATCTCATCAGACTTAACAACCCCTTATTTAATTTCTTTTGAAGTTCTTAAAATAGTACATAATGTTATTTATCTGGTATTTCTAGTATGTAGAATCTTGTGAACCTTGTTTATGTGTCTATTGAGATGTTTACGTATCTATGGCAGAATTTTTCAGGGGCCTTAGTATGATCATAAGAAAATGAATGCTCAGGGTCCGTCTGCCCAGCATTGAATGTGAGAAATAATGACCGCTGCAGGGCATGGGCAGACAACTTGAAGCAGCCATATGAGTGCTCCCACACCCTACAGTTTGGTGTGAGGATCACTGGAATGAACTCTGGGCAGCAACAGCCATGCCTTTGTGGCAGAGAGAGAGAAAGCCCACGACCCGAACAGGTCCTACAATTGCAATGAGGGAAGCGCACTTTTGATCTTCTGATAACCAAAAGCCAGACAGGTGAGAGACATCTCAACAGATACCCAAGATGGCAGCTGAAATCAAGGACCATCACCACACACACACACACACACACACACTCTCCCTGATACTGTGTAAGAACTTTATAAAACCTGAAAATGACTAAGGAATAAAAAACATGAAGCAGTAAACACATAATTGATCGCAATGAAATTCTTAGATCCAGCAGAGCAGAAGTCCACCCTAGCAATTAATTTCAGTATTAGGAATTAAAGAATATTATTTTCCCTATATAAACAATTCAGATTCCAGGATTCGTGGGCTAGGAGGACAGGTGGGAGGAGGTAAAGAAGAGGGCAAGAAACTGGACACTGCTGCCTCGCTGCCTTCTTTCCTTTAAGATCTGCAGCACAAAGGCGACCCACGGTAGTTCCAAGTGTGTGTGCTGCCTAGCTCTGTGCATCAAGGCTCGCGGCCAGGGAGCATAATTGATGTGCACAGGGCTGCAGCCCTTGCCAGCTTGTGGAGGAAGGGCCTCTGATTCAGAGAAAAGGGAGCTGGGTCTCTGCCAGTCATGCACCTTTTATGCTTTTGTGTGGACATCAGTCAGACCCTGATTTCTGTCTGACAAACTAGGAAAAATAAAACTGTCAGAATCAAGGCGCACTCTTTACTGGGGCTGTTAGCCTGGTAATGGAGAGGAATGCTATTGCTCCAAGCATTTGCATAATATCTATTGATCAAGCCTCCTCTAAGCTGCTATTTTTCATGCCACCTTCTGGCAGTGAGGGATGAGTGTTTCAGGTATCAGTGTCGCTACCTGGACACACTCAGGTTACGCTACGGTGGGGGACTGGGAACTCCATAGAGCAAAAAAAGAGTAGACAGCCCCAGGCAGGGGCAGCAGTGTGAGGCTGAGAATTAGGACAGCTGGGTTTTGTTCACACTTCACTGTGTGACCTTGGGCAGGCTGCCAGCCCTTCTGTTCCTCTCTGTATTCTACACTGCCTGGAACCTCTCTGCGTTGGAGAGTTGCTCCTTGGCCAAGGTTTGATGCCCTCATTAAAATGAAAGTGCTGTCAGGAGAATAACAGGCCTTAGTTATTAGCTGGGGAACACTAGTCATCAGTGAGATCTGCTTCCAACTAAGGGTTCATTGAGGAGGTGTTGGAAGGCTTGCTGGAGTGCGGTGAGTCTTCTGTCTGGGATTGCTTTGGGTGGCACTCAAGAGGAACCAAGTGAGTCACTATAGACTCATGGACACCTACGTCCAGGAGACAAAAAGGGCAAGCCATCACACACAGCTCCCCACTAATCTTGAGTCATGACAAACAGACCCCGGACCTTATACAATACCCTCCTCCTGAGGCAAGCTTCATGGAAGCAGCGAGAGGCTGCTGAGTAAGGATGCTGAGTCCAGCCTTGATCTGAATTCCACACTTTTTCCAAAAGGCAGACCTGGAGAACGTGTGTGCCAGGTCCTGTGTACAGGTCTTTTCCAGATGAATAGTAATACCTAATTGCTTTCTCTGGATCATGCGCACCCTAATCGAAGCTGAGCTTCCTCATGGCCAGGCTCTGCCTGATGTGTCCCCCAAGAAACCGCCAACCTCAGTCCTGACAGTCCTTGGTGAAAGGAGGTGTGACAAACTGCATGAAGCATGACAAACTGTGTTTAAAATTCCTCTCTACTCAGTCGACTCTACTCCCTCAAAGCCTTCCTCAGCTGCTTATATGCTCCTCGTTCTCTTGCATGCTCTTTTCCAAAATTTCCAAGGGAAAAAAGAAAGGACTAGAAAGGAAAGTGGAAAAACACAGAAAGGAATGCCTGCATTATTGGGAACCAACTGGGCTCTGAATTGTTAGGACATTTAATCTAGACACAGGGTGGCACTTCAAATCTACAAGGTCGCAAAAGCAATCTAAGATATTTAAGGAAGTTTTCCAAGGTCACAGAGCAATTAAGTGGCAAACAGTGGATTTTGGCAGTGACAAGATCACAGGCCGAACCCAATTACATCCAAAATAATTTAACTCCTCGTGAGAGGAAGCCCTGAGAACCCAGGAGTAGATGTTGAATAGGACAGAAGGCATAGAGGACAAAAGTTCTAATCACAGTTTGCCTCTGATTATAAGAACTTCCAGGAAAGTTCAGTTCTGTCCCCTTAGGTTTTCCTTAGATTCCAAGTCTATTAGGAGGCACACATTCTAAAAACAGAGATGTGTTGAATGTTTAGAATTCAGGTCCTCAATTGAATATTTCAAAATAACTGTTCCTGTGTTTGTCCTTAATCATTGATTTCATTTTTCAGTCTGACTGCCCACATTTTACTAAGTGTTTAGGGAAGGGGGAAAAAGAAGAGTCTAAATCTGGATTCTTATCCATCAATCTTTCACAATCAGGTTGGAATAATCAGTAAATTTCATGATAAATAAAACAAGAGTGGCAATCTGTGGCTCACACATCTACTTTGCCAGGTGCTTCTTTGCACATGCATAATAGCAAGAAAGACAAGAATGTCTTACCAGATCTTTCATGGTGGTTCTGGTTGCAAATATCCTTTTGTGCTGTGAAACCATGTCATATATTTAACAGGATGTTTGTTTTCTTCTTTGGTGTGTCTAGCAAATTTCAACTCATTCTTCAACATCTTCAACATGGGAAGTGCTTTGTGATGACTGAAAACAAAGTTGAAGATTATTCAGGAGTCCAATTGAAGATTTAAACCCAGAAATAACTAATTAGTCTTGGGGTTGGCTGTTGAGCAACCCTAAGTTTGGTTACAGGTTTTATACTTTCCTTAGGGTGTGTGTTCATGAGTCTGGTTTCAATAATGCAATTTACATGTGGTTATCAATCACGTTGAAAAACTCATTGAAAGTCAAAGAACACTTGCTAATAACTAACAGACTTGGTTATTGATTGAAAAGAAGCTTTATATTCCCATACTCAGAGTACCCTATATGCAGGAAGAGGCAAACAATATGATTGTTCACCAGGGTTCCTACAATGGCCCCAAGACAAAACTCTTGTACTTTCCTGAGATATAGTAGATGTCTCCTTGGTCATAGGGTTTGTTGAAAGGTCATTTTGCCTGGAAACCAGTTTCAGGGTGTCTTCCAAACATGATAGCATCCCTGTAGTCCTCTGTGGTCACCAGATCATGATGAAGTTCATAGAAGCCCATCTGGTTTATCTGACTCTTCCTCTTGAAGACTCAACCCATCAGCACTCCTTAATGTAGGCAATATGTAACACTTCAGTTATTTTACATGAAGAACGTGAATATACTAAAGACAGGACTGAAATCCCTTTGTTGGATTTCTAGCACATGGCACAGTACCTGAAGCCAAGTGGTCAGAAATCAATAGTTATTGACTGATGAGTATTTGATGAAGTAATGAAAAAACTGGTAATACACACTGGACTCCTCCAGGAAAAAGTAATGGGGATATCATAGAGGAACTGGAAGTTGCATAGAGCCCCAGAGACTAACATCTGGAGCTGTTGTTGTGCCAAAGGTATAGGAGAAAGCCACCAATGTGAAAGATGAGAAGGAAGAAAAAAATGCAAGAAATGCAAGCATATCTTCTAAGTTTTTAGCTACAAGGTGAGGAAAACAGTTTCATAGAGACTATGGAGCTATTACGTTTAGTCACAGATCCAGCTGGATGCTGATCAAGAACAGAAAGCTTTGGGAACCAGAACTGCCTAAAGAGACATCTGAAGTTTTAATCCCAAAGAAATCGTGAGATGACTTCACTGGGGTCCAAGGTCAACAATAGGCAGAATATATTGACTGCATCTTTAAGCCTTTAAACTCACTTTGGACAATTCAAGCATCATTTGCTGAAGTCTTGGCAGGTCCAAGAAGGTCACCCAACCCTAGGACGCTTCCCAATATCCTGTCTCCCTCTCCTCTCCTTTGTAGGAGGAGAACAGCTATGTCCAGGACCAGACAAAAAACTGGGTATAAAGGAGTTGACTCCCAGGGAATAAGAAAAGAAGAAATACACTCCTCATACACATGCACACATGTTCTTGTGTATCTGTACACCCTCTGTTATTCTATTTGATAACAGAAGTTCCTTCTGAAAAAGGAGCTGAATAGCTGGAATTCCCGAGTAGGGAAGGGTACCTTTCTTATTCTGATTGATTATTCTTATCTTGAAATGCAGTCTAAACTTTTACACATCCTGTGACTATCAGCTGATGAATTTTCAGAAATGAAAATTATACCCATATAATATACCCAGAAATGAAAAGTATACCCATCTAACCAGCACCCAAATCAAGAAGTAGGATGCTGCCAGTGGTCCATAAGTCCCACACTGCCATTTCCTTTGTCTCAAACTCTCACCCTCATTGGGAGTAAACCCTGAGCCCCAGACAAGCTTCACCTAATATTAAACTTTCTATAAATGGAGCTTACAGCATATGTGCCATTTGTGTCCTGGCTTCTTTTGGGCAGCATTGTGTTCGTGAGATTCTCAGCATTTTGGCAGGTGTTTTTAGACTGAGACTCTGTTTATTGAGCCCTGCTGTGTTCCACCATGTGACTTTACTACCATTGATTTCTCCATGCTGTTAGTGATTGGTATTTGGGTCATTTCCAGGGTAGGGCTATTATGAATAAGGCCGCCTTGAACATGCCAGGACTCACTGTTTTCTGAGATGCTTACTCTTATTATTTGAATTTTGTAGGATGTACATGAGTTACTTTAAAAAATATTTTACAACCCCTTTCCAGGGATTTTTAAATAGGATCAGAGACTTAGCTCCTTCCCTGCTGATATGCAGAAAAAAAATAATAATGGCAGAATATTAGCTGATATTTACTCAGTGTTCACTAAGCCAACTCTTTGAGGAAATAAATCTTTGCATTTACTTCCTCCTTTAATCCTCTAAGTTACCCAGAGCAATAGGCACAATCATTACTTCCATTTGGGACCTTGGAGACTGAAACGCAGAGAAGTTATACCATTTGCACAAAGTCACACAGCTGCTGATGGGGAACCACAGTACCAACACAGGTGTCTGACTGCAAAGCTTACATCTTTCACCTCCAGCTATGTGGCATTCTCTGACACAGGCAAGCGGTCAGGGAGCCTCCTGATGGGAGGAGGAGGAGCTGAAATAGGAGAGCTCAGCCCAGCACAACCTCATGGATTGTTCCTTCTCCCACTGGGTGTCCTAATTAATCAAAGCCTCCTGAACATGAAAGCGAATAAGATTGGATTTTTGTTAAGATGAATGAAAGGAATCTGTTCCCATCTGGTGCCCTCAAAATTCTGCTATTTAAGCCAGTGGGGAGCGTGTCAGTGCAACCTGCATGGAAATTTTAATCATTTTTGAGTAAAATTTGGCAATGTTGCCACCAATCCAGATCCACCAGAACATGAAAATAAGGGCAAGAGGAAGGTCCAAGATCTGCAGCAAGGGTCAGCACACTTTCCTGCAAAGGCTAGTTTTTTTCAAACTTTGCAAGCTATATGATCTCTGTGCTGACTACCTTTGCAATTATGGCATGAGAGCAACCTTGAGTAACATATGAGCAAATTGGTACAGCCATGTACCAATAAAACTTTATTTGTGGATACTGAAATTTAAATCTCATATAACGTTCACATGTCCAATAACATGTCTTCTTTTTTTTATTCAACTAGTGAAACCTGCAAGACATACTTAGTCTGAAAACTATATAAAAATAGGAGTGGAGCCTGAAGAGTTGGGGGCAAACCCTGACACTATCATTTACTGTATCTATGGCTTCTGACATGTGACTTACATTGCCCAACCTTTTTCCTTGAAAATTAACAGAGAAGTCACCATGCATTCAGTCTTTCTAGTGGCTGTGCCATGTGCTTCATTTGCCTTACTGAATATAATTATCATGATGACCATAAGAAGCTAAAATTTTATCCCTATCTTTCTTGGATGGTTAGAGTGATTAAAAGAGATAATCTATGCATTGTGCCTGATCTAGATTTCATTGTTCGTTGTTGCATCCTGTAGGATGCAGAAGTCTCTATCTAGGTGGGTTCCATGAGAATGTCCTGGCTGTTTCTAACATTCTTTGATTTTCTTAAATCCCTACAGTTGAACGGTAGTAAGAGTGAATCATTATCTTACCATGTTATTAGGTTCTATCAAAATTACATCTGCAATTTACACTCCAGAATTCACTGACCTGAAAGTGGAAGGTACACTCTGAGTGGTCACTACCTCTATTTCCTGTGCAAGGTGGGCAATTCAGTTCATTCATATTCAAAACACCACATCAGTTAAGATCATACAAGTTAAATACCCAGCTCAGTTTCTGTCACACAGGTACCAGTCAGTATGTGTTCCAGCCTTTGTTAGTGACAAAGAAGTGACACAATGAAATTAGGGGAACATATCCAGAGAGACAAAGCCATGGCCTTGTAAGACACACCAGAGGCAAGCAAGCCTCTCCCAGGTAGTAAATCCAAGGTGGCTGGTATTGAGATCTTAGCTCTGCATCAGGCAAATCCTGTTGTCCTACAGCACTGGCATCCCACATGTGCACTGGCACAAGTCCCAGCTGTTCTGCTTCCAATCTAGCTCCCTACTAATGGCCTGGGAAACCAGAGGAGGAAGGCCCAGGGTCTTGAGGCTCTGTACCCACATAGGACACTCCAAAAAGCTCCTGGCTCCCAGTTTCAAAGTGGTCCAGCTCTGACCATTGTGGTCATTTGGTTAGTGATCCAGTGGATGGAAGAGTTTCTCTCTCTCTCCCACTCTTTCTCTCTCTCTTCCCCTCTCTTTTTCTCTCTCCCCACCCCTTTCTGTAACTTTGACTTTCTTCTAAAAAAAAATTACTTTTATTGGAAACGCAAATCAGATTTACAGAGAGGAAGATCTTCCATCTGCTGGTTCACTCTCCAAATGGCCAAAATGGCCGGACCTGAGCCAATCCAAAGTTAGGAGCCAGGAACTTCTTCTTGGTCTTCCATGCAGGTGCAGGGTTGCAAGACTTTGGCCAAACTCTACTGCCTTCCCTGGGCATAAGCAGGGATCTGGATGGAAAGTGGAGCATCTGGGACACAAACCGGTGCCCATATGAGGTACTGGCATGTACAAGGTGAAGATTTAGACATTGATCATTTCGCCAGGTCTCCATAACGTTGGGTTTCAACTAAAATAAATAAATCTTTAAAAAAGAGAACAATACTGGAAAGAGTATCTGAAGCTCCTCAGCAGGCAGGAGTAGAACCATGAAAACACAGTCTGGCCTCTGAATTTCCTAACTGGTTTTGAATGTCAAGTCCACTACTTGCTAGCAGTTGGGCCTGCTGATAACCTTGTTGATACATCAGTTTCCTCATCTGTAAAATGAAGGTTGTAATAGCATTTAGCACAGCTGACTGAAGAAACAATTAACTTTCAAACAGGTACTCAGAGCAGTTCCTAGGACATAAAAAGCTGTATGTCAGTCATTTTGTTTTTTGATTGTTTATTACTTACTAAACAGACAAAAAGACACCTATCGAGAGCTCTCATCTGCTAGTTCACTTGCCAGAGACCCTCAAAGGGCCACAGCAAAGCTGGAAGCTGGGAATACAACCCAGGTCTCCCATCCAGGGGATGGAAACCCAAAAGCCTGAAACATTACCACTGTCTGCCTGACCAGTGGCAGGAACTGAACCCAGGTACTTTACTGTGGGACATGGTATGTTCACTGCTAAGCTAAATCCCTGCTCTTGTTTATTTTTTTGTAATTTTACTGTTAATATTGAATTTTATGACACAATTCTGTAGAGCATCGCCATGACTGGTTTCTAGATTTCACCACCAGAGCATGACGTTGCAGCATCTTGTGGGAACAGATATTGTTCTCAAAACTGTCAAATCTCTCGGAGCAAACAATGAATATGCTCAAAGGCATTAGCCTTCCAGGAAGAACTGCAGAGATCTGAGCAAGAAGAAACCAAGCTGCTCTAACTCTGAGTACGAGAGCCATCTTCTCTCAGCACGCTGCCTCTATCTTTGCAACTGTGCACAGATTACAGCCATCCTATCCACTCAAATTTGCCTCTAGGGTTGGAGCCATCACATCCTGCACACTGGCTTCTAGGACATGTATCAATATTAGCTTTTATTTTGACATAAATTTAGGATAATAATAAATCTCCAAGAAATATACAAAGTGTCTCCATGTAATATAGACTCACAGTCTTCAACTGTTAATATCTTCCACATTTGCTTCATTATTTTCTGTTTCTCCATCTACCCATTCATCCATCCATGCAAATATCTCCTACTATGTAATGCATAAATCTGCTCTAAAATCACTTAAGTATCCTAAGAACATTCTTTACATCAGCAAAAAATGTTATAGCATGCATTGTATGCAGTTGTTGTGTAGTTTTACACTTCTTTCATTTAAATCATAATGATTATTTTTATTGACATAATATCTGCTCATGTTTAGGGGATGAATTATGAACATCTGACTTGTGTATAATGTGTAATTATCAAATCAGGATATGACTTATTTCCATCTCCTCAAAAATTAATCTTTTAATTTTGGGGAGGCCTCTTCAATCTGGAACATTTCCTCAATATAGCTTTTCTTTTGATGGTATTGACATATGTAGTACAAGTTCAATATTCTTGAATTAATTATCCTGCAATCTGGGTTTATGAATTGCTTTCTCTTGATTACATTTAGGTTATTCCCTTTTGAAAGATCTATCACAAATATAGTACCATATTCCTCTTAATATATATCAGCACAAAATTTAAACTTGTTTCATTGCTTGTAATATTATAGTGATAATTATTCTTCCCTTTTTGTACCCAATAATATTTTGATGGTAGAAATATCTTGTTATTCCTCAAACATTTACTCACAACTATTCATATACAGGTTAGATTCTTCTCCCAATTAATGTGATAAACTTTTCCGAATCATGGTTTTCTAACTCTGTAATCCTCTCTATAATTATTAATCAGACAGCTACTCTAAAGGAGAGCTTTCTTTCCTTCTCCATTCATGTATTACTCTCAGGATAGTTTAATGTAGCCTTAATTTATTCAGTGGGTTATAATTTGTTCTTACCACTATTTTCATGCTCAAATTGCTAGACTGCCCAGGAGAGCCCTGTGGTCTATCTCCTTTTGCCATTGAGGTACTCAACATTCTTTGGCCACTTTATTACTTATAGAGCAACAGAATAATCAAGGCTTATCTTCATTTTTCCCAGAACCCCCAATCTGGAATTAGCCATTCCCAATCAATGTAGACGAGAATGCTGTTGGTGAAAGGGCCACGACCTACATGAAATGAGACCATTCCAGGAATGCCCAGTTATATTCTCAGTCAACCGTTAGATATTCTTCCTCATGTCAAAGACTCTAAAAGGATGTCATCCTGGGCCATTTGGAAATATGAGGCCTTTGGAACTATCACAAAAACTGGGATAGTGGAAAGGAGGTGCTACTACCATCTGTAAAACTCATTAAAGAAATGCCAATTTTCCTACACCATGCAAGTACACCTAACCTAACTGCTTTGTAAATAACATCTCTGCTAGCAAATAGTGGTGCAATCCCAGGACCACTCATCGTAGCTCATCTTTCTCATATTCGATTCTCTGAAGAACTGAATTGATTTTTTTTCACCTTGTCAGCCATCTGTTAATGTAATCAGAGCTATTTTCTCAGCAGACCTCAAATGTGTTACATTAAGTAGCATGCATTATAGCAAATAAGACAGCCAGTCTATACCATACATCCAGCTTGAAACATATACAACATATTTAAATGTTTCTTTATTCAGAATACCCTCTTCTAGAAACTTGGCTAGTAACTCAGGAACTGTGATGTCCAGTCCCACCAAATCATCAGCCATGTTCATTGCATCAATGAATCAGGATTCATGTTCCAAGGACTTTAACAAATATTTTTATGTGTAATATCTCATTTAACCTTCACAACAGCCTTGTATGTTATTATCAGATTGTACAAAAAGCCAGGGGTTGGGTGTATAACACACCAGGGTAGCACAGCTAGCTAGCAAGTGGAGAGCCAGTATTCAAAGCTACATAGTCAGGCTCTAGGATCCAAGCTGCTTACTCTACCTGTACATGTAAGAACACAGTCAACAAGATTAAACACAAAATGTAAAATAGGAGGTGACAGAAAATGCTAAGCCATAACTATAGAAAAGAAAAAACAGCAACTGTGGGTTTCAAAGAACTACAAAGTCACAATAGCTGAGCCATATTTCATTCTGTGTTTCCTAATGGCCACAGCCAAGGGCAACATTAACCAGCATGATATGTTCTAGCCTGAGAGAAATATATGGCAAAGCATTTTCTTATCAAAAAATTTTGATCTCATGGTGCTCTATAGACAGAACTTTGAAGATAGAACGGTAAATGTGTACAAAATCCCTACACTGAGTGAATACATGATTGTTACAAAACTGCAATAGAAACCAAAAACTGTGCTGCCCAACTGCTGGACTACAATGTCAGATAGGCTCTGAGCATACATGTCTTCATGGCAGTAAGTTCTGGCATCCTGTTAACTTTCTCAATGGTTTTCCTTTTCAGCAAGAAATAGTTTTGCTAAGATTTTAGATGATGAGATGTGAAGACTCTTGGGGAAGCAAATGCTAAAGAAGAATTAGTCATACAAAGGCCTTAGGCAAAACAACACAAAGACTTGCAACAGGTCTCCCCTGCGAGGTGGTAATAACTAGAACCTCCTGCCCACACTCACTTAGTCATTGGAAGATTGTACAAAAACATCAGGATCTCAACTGAAAACCTGGGGCAAACTGACAGAACCCAGTAAATGAAGGCTTTACTCCAGAAGCCAAGGCCTTGAAAAAGAACTTTAATGTGTGCCTCACCACCTTAGGGAGCACTTCAAAAAGTTGATGGGAAATTTAATCAAACAATAAAGGTGTATTTTGGGGGGTAAAGTAATTTAAAGTCCACGCATAACTGTTTCATAACCTGTGTTTTCTATGAACTTTCTGCAGATGCATCCTATGTACAGCCCTGTATGTGGGTGCAGCAACGAGAAGAAAACTAAACATTTCTTGTAATTGTGTGATTGCCATCTCTTACTTCTCTCTCAGCCTGCTACAACTCCACTCTCCTTGGGCAAATACCGCAAATGGGGAAAGTCATTTGAAAACCTGGCCACCTCAATAACTACAAACAGAATTCTCCTCTCATTTACTTGGAATTCCGACCAGCCCAAATCACTGATGGAAGTTTTTCGTGCTAGGAAAACAAAATCTTTTACAAAGGAAACATTTACATTCAGAGTCAGTTGGAGCTATACTGTGCAAAGATGATACATACTCCTGTGCCTTGAAATGGTTTTCCTTAAATTTCCTTAAATAGCACTAGTACAGCACCTATTTTCCCTGAATCTGAGGGAACACTTGCTCTTGCAGTAGCTGAACCACATGATTTTAAATTGATTGTGGGGACTAATGGAGAGAGGACAACACCAGTGGCATGTGTGACTTGTTAAAGACTAATTGAAAATCTCATGAACAAAACTTTCTGAGAGTGTTCTAATGAGAATGAATGTGATGATTATTTACTGAATAGAGCAGTAATGACTGAGGTGTGGGCCACTTTGTGGGGTTAATAAAGAGCCAGGGGGCGACAGTTTTAGGTCGTTGCACTCTGCTGCAACTTAATCTTGGTGAAGAACATAGTGACAAAATCATATTAGTCTTGTAAAAAGAGCCCAAAAAACAGAGCTTTTTTCTTTCCCTGTTTCTTTTTATTTGGGTCTGAAAAGGAGTTCTCATCTACTGGTTCACTTCCCCAAATGTCCACAAGAACCCTGGAGGCACCGGGTGGGAGCCAGGAACTCAACTGAGGTTCTTCCTGGGGGAGTCAGGGACTCAATCACTGGATCCATAACTGCTGCCTCCCAGGGTTTGTGTAAGCAGAAAGCTGGAACTGGGAATCCCAAGCACTCTGGCATGTAACATGGGCATCTTAAGTGGTGTCTTAACCCTAAGACCAAATGTTCATCCTGAGAAAAACATTTTATTTGGCAGTCATGTACCTGGTATCAGGGTGGGCAATGCAAATTCTATCGTCAAACAAATTTTTATGTAAAGTCTTTAGAGTCTCCTATAGCATTTGGCCATTTAAAAAAAAAAGGACAGGAAAGAGAAAGAGAGAGAGACCCTTAGCAATATCAAAAATGTTTTGCTGCAAATAGCCACCTGCAGTCAAGCTATGCACACACCACACGACACCCCCCACTGCCGCCCTTGCTTTAGAAACAACAGCAAGTTGAGCTGGAAGCATCTGCTGGAGTCTAGAGAATCACAACTGACACTGTGATTGGCAATGTCTCTTTCAGGAAAGCCAGAACACAGCTCATCCATAATACCACAAGTAGAAAGAACTGTATTATCAGAAATAGAAATGTCTTCCTAAAAATCATGTTTGTAGTCAATATTCCCCTCGTCTAGGATGATGAATGTCCACATGCTATTTACCTTTCAAGAAAAAAAAAATGACTCACTATGCTGCATACTCATTTTGTCTGGTGTTGTCCTTGGATGGAAAAGCCCACAAAAAGCAATGAGGCAAGTAGGAAATCTAGGAAATGGTGATTCAATTGGCTAAATGTGCAGGAGGAATACTATAGCGGTGGGCTTCACCTTTTTAAGAAGACTTCAAAAGTGTATGCTAGCATAGTTGGCTTGTACCTTGCATAGCTGTGCCTTGCAAGCACCTGGTACCTCACCAGGCACGATAAAAAGAAATGAAATGGCAAGTTTGTATGCAGCACCAGTAGCGCCAATCAGCAAAGCACAGATCTCAGAATCCAGAGAACTCTTTTAGAAATCTGCTTGAAGAATCAAAATTTCTGGTCATGTTCTTCCTTTAAATCTTCATTTCACAATCATCATTTTAACCTACATCGAGGCAGATGATGAATACAGCCCGGTCCATTCTGTTAAAATACCCGTGATGTGGTCAGCCAATCAAGCAATAGTAATAACAATATATTAATTCATTTAATGGAAATTGACTTGGTTGTAACATCACAGTTCCAGTACCTGGACACATGGAACTAAATGCAAAATACTCTCTCCTCCCATAGAGCAAGAGGAGAAAATACACAAAATTAATACGTTGATTTATTATAGATTCTATAATAGTGGAGTAAAGAGATGTACAGAAAAAGGAATTACCAAGTCAATCTCAATAGTCAGAGTCATAAAGGAGGCAGCCTTGAACTACATCTTACGGATATAGAGATATTCTTCAGATCGACCTGCCTAAGCTCCCAAGCAAAGGCAGGCTGGGAAGAAAGAGCAAGCTAGAGTGAATAACTGGGTGTGGTTAAGGAGGACTGGGAATTCTGAATAGAAGCTCCTTCAACTGCATCTTCTAAATGCATACTAGAGTCATCAACACTGTTCTTTCAGCAAAACCCTCTGACTGAACACCCACAGCTAACCAGAGAGGTCCTAATGAGCCTGTCCGCTTCTGCTCCTCTCCAGTTCTATGAGTCAGAGGTGTCTGCTCCAAAGCCAGTCTATCCCACTCATACTCATGACTAAAACCATATGATTTCACTAGCAAGAGTTGTTATTACTGTGAAAAAAATAAGATGAATATTTTGGAAAAACTTGACCTTTTAGTCTCTAAAAAAATTCTACTAGAATTAAGTTGAGGCAATGCAACTATAAAAGAGAAAGAAGACTTTAAAAAAAAAACCCTGAAATTAGATTCTGTGACAGCTTTTTCTGTTGATATTAGAGGTTCTCAGCCCAATGCTAAGCAACCAAAACTAAAAATCAAAAAGATGCAATCCAGGGGTATTTTATACAATAATAATGGTGCATAAATATCAAAGTCTTAGTCACACCTTTCTAAAAAATGACAAATTAATATTTCTGTTTCATATTGAAAAGCTTTAGGGTGAGTCTTTCTGTATGCTTCATCTCTCTAGCCAATTTCTTAAGCAATGAACCACATGCCAGTACTAATGTGCTGGTTGAGAGACTTCCTCTTACAGCCTGAATTTAGGATGGAGGCCGGTGTCTCGATGGAGGAGGCTAACCCTCACCTGCAATGATAGCATTTCATTTCGGTGCTAGCTCTGTCCAGGCTGCTCTGTTCACTTTCCATCCAACTTCCTGCTAATGCACCTAGGAAAGCAGTACAAGATGGCTCAAATCCTTGGGCCCCTGGCACCTATGTGGGACACCCGGAAGAAGTTTCAGATTCATTGCTTTGTCCTGACCCAGCACCAGCCATCGCAGTCATTTGGGAAGTAAACCAGTAGAAGGAAGATTCCTTTTGTCTCTCCTCATTTCTCTAACTCTGCCTTTCAAATGAGTAAGATTTTTTTTAAAAAGCATAGAATGAGAAAAGACTTCCTGAAGACAAAGAGAGGAAATCAATGCATTTGGGGTTTATTCTGTCTACCAGTGGTTGGCAAATTACAGCTACTGGCCAAATCCAGCCTGCAAATTATCTTTACAAAAAAAGGTTTACTGGAGGGGAGTAGTTGCTGCAGCGATCATATGTAGAATGTGGGAGGGTTTAGGTCATGCCTGAATCTACTGAACTGCCTGAACAGTTCTGTCAACAAAAACTCTAAGCTGCTATGTCACCACTCACTGTTACCTCCAGACTGACAATGAAAACAACAGAAACCCATCATCTCTTAGGACAGATCCAGAACAATAGCACCAACACCACAGGAATTCTCTCACTACTAGGGAAGGACATGAGACTCTCATAGGTGAGACCTCCACATGGACAATGGCAGGAGAGCACATTTTGTGCAAAGGAGGATCCTATCCTGAAGGCCTAGGCACACTGAGCCAGGACACTAGAGAAGCCTACAATCAGATGCAACTGGAAGTGGAATTCAGCACTGAACTCACCCCACCCACTCCCACCCTAACAGAGCATCCTAAGAAGAATCTTAACTGTACGAGGTACTGAAGGTGACTATAGTAACCAAAAAAAAAAAAATCCAGCTTAGTCCATTCCCAGACATAAATAGCATCTATTGCAATTTCTTATACTTTCTTTTTCTTGTCTTGAAAACAAGAATAATGCCCACTGTTAAATCTGGTTCAGATTTTTGAGCAAAACAGTTTCTTAGGGTTCTCTTACAGCACCAAGTTTTAAAAGTAGGAATAATACATGAAAGTGATTAAGCCTTTAAAATGTACCCTTTGTTTCCAAAGTTCTGTTAATTACCATTTTGGAGCATTTTATTTGCAATGTGCTGAATTGCTTAGGTAGCTAACTAGCTTTTTACTGATCAGATTGTGCATCATTTGCCTAATAGCAACTAACAAAAGCTGTGGCACAGTTTCATGGATAGTTTATTCCGAGATAAGTTTAAGCCTGAACTCCAAGGAGAAAAACAGTTATTAGCAGAACATATTATAATTTTATGTGACCACTTAGATCTAGAGAAATGTAAGTATTTCTCACGTTTTTTTACATTGGGATATAACCCCAACTATCCATTCCATTTATCTCATCCATTCCTTGTTAAGAAAGCATTCATGACATTCTATTTAATCAGCAACCATCCTAACTCTCAAATTCTTGATCAGATCTGACCTTCTCAAGTGAGAATTTCTCTCACAACCTGAACTGTCATGAGATTTTTATTCCCAAGTTTTTGACATTTCTGTTGTAGTTTGCACGTGCTTGTCAATGCTATCTGAAGAGAAGCCAAAGGCAGAGAACAGAGAGAAAGGCAAAAAGATCAGGGGTAGACTATGTCATGTGGATGGTCAAGGAAAATGCCTGGAGAAGTAGACACACTCAGACAGATGTGGAAACATGAGTAAGGCTTCAATGGGCTGACAAATAGAGTCCATTCCAAGCAGATTCACTCAAAGTTGCAGAATTTCCAGGTTGCATAGTTTATGAGTGTGGGCCAGGGGAATATTCATAGAAGTGTTTGGCCACCTTTTTTTCCCTCCCAGTCCTAAAGAGCTATCAACCCATGAAGTTTTCTTGCCTCTAACAAGCTATTATGTCTCATGTACTCAGGTGAAAACGGGACTCCCGACAAATGAATGTTTGCTAATTTAATCTTATGTTTCAGTCCTGCTCAACAATTAACAGAGACCTGCAACTCTGTTTCCCCAAAAGCCTGGATCACTTGATCAATTGATGATGTCTATCAGGGAGAGACAAGAAAGGGACTTTAAAAATTATACTTTCCCATTTCTGCTGTTGACATTTGCATAACTTACACATTCTATAAATGGAGATTTGAGCACACAACACACCCACAGAAAAGTCCCTGAGCTCACTTGGTTCCTCCATCGTTTACTTATGTTAATTAAACTGACAGATCATGCACTCAATTCTTTTCCCCAGGGCACATGTTGAAAGGGTAATGGAAAGGAAATCAGGAGAAACTAGTGGGAGGAGAATGAAAGTTGAGGTTAAGCACTTAGTGAAAAGTCAAGTTGTAAAGTCCCAGGTGCAGAAAAGAATTCTAACAGGGTTTCTCCAAACAGAAAGGTGAGTCTTTTCCTGTTCTTTGAGCTTTGATTTTCCACACAAGGCTTAGTTTAGGACAGGTCTAGACTCCCTTCAAATTCCTCTTCCATGACTGGAAAGGTCCACCCTGTGTTACTCTGCCCGCTCTTCTGTTGCCACTGAAATTCTGTTTGGGAGGTTATGTGCAAGTGGTAGCAAGCTGTGACCATAGAGCCCACGGGCTTCTGCCTTGCCCCAGGCTTCTTCACTGGTCCTCTGACAAGCACCTGAAATCTGTTTACAAGCTCCAATTTGAACTTGAAAGACTGAAGTTAAGCACCCTTGTGTTTTGTTAGACTCTTTCACAGGACTAGTCAACATCCTGACAGACATCATCTGGCGGTTCACTGGAGACTTCATGGCGCCTGACCTGGTTTGCCGCGTCGTCCGCTATCTGCAGGTAGGTAACACTTTCCAAACGTGATGACACAATTTCAAATCAAAATCAGTTGCTGTATTCTTCAAGAGGGAATCCTGTACCTCTGTTCAGCAAGGTCTCTACTTTCTCAGAAATTAAAACAAGCAAACTTTGTAAGTCTTTCAATATGTTTTCTTTGTTGAAAATAATACATCAGGGGCCACCCTTGTGGTAAAAAACATGCAACTTGCAACACCAGTACCCCATATGAGCACCTGTTCACGTTCTGGCTGCTCTAATTCCAACCCAGCTCCTTGCTAATGGCTTGGGAAAAGCAGTAGAAGGGGGCCAGTATAGTGACAAAGCAGACTAATTCTTTACCTGCCTAACCAGCATCCATGTCAGTGCTAGTTCGTGTCCTAGCTGCTGTATTTCCAGATCCAGCTCCCTGCTTATGGCCTAGGAAGGCAGCAGAGGATGGCTCAAGTCCTTGGGTCCCTGCACTCACATGGGAGACCTGAAAGAAATGCCTGGCTCTTGGCTTTGAATCAGCTTTGCTTCAGCCATTGAGGTTCTTTAGGGAGTGAACTAGTGAATAGAAGACCTATCACTCTGTCTCTCTTCTCTCTGTAATATCTGCCTTTCAAATAAAAATAAATAAATACCCGCTCTGCCCCCATAAAAAGAAGGAGAGGAGGGAAGAGAAGCAGAGGAGAGAGAGTCGGGGGTGGGTGGGAAGCAGTGGAAGACGTTCCAAGTGTTTGGATCCCTGCTGCCCACGCAGGAGATCCAGATGAAACTCCTGGCTCTCAGTTTTGGTCCAGCTCTGGCTATTGTACTCATTTAGGAAGTAAACCAGTGGATAGAAGATCTCTCACTGTGTCTACTATCTTTGCAACTCTGAATTTAAAATAAATAAATATTTTTAAAACACATATACAAAAATATAAATAGCAATAATAACAATATAGAGTATTTGCATTTTCAGGATCAATGTTAAGGCTTTTGATATTAGGAGTAAACATTTGTCAGAAAACTTGCCAATTATATGTCACTTTTAACTTTCAAACTAATGCAATGCTGACTGTGAGTACTCTTGGAAATTAAAAAAAAAAAAAAACTTTGACGAATTATTAGAAAATAGGATCAGCTAGGGCCCGGCACAGTAGCCTAGTGGCTGAAGTCCTTGCCTTGAATGTGCCGGGATCCCACGTGGACATCGGTTCTATTCCAGAGCCCTGCTTCCCATCCAGTTGTGGCCTGAGAAAGCAGTCGAGGACAGCCCAATGACTGTACCCACATGGGAGACCTGGAAGAGGCTCCAGGTTCCTGGCTTCAGATCAGTGCAGCTCTGGCTGTTGCAGCCACTCGGGGAGTGAATCAACAGATGGAAGATTTTCCTCTTTGTGTCTCCTCCTTTCTGTATATCTGACTTTCCAATAAAAATAAAAATAAATCTTTTTTAAAAAAGAAAAAGAAAATAGGATCACCTCTTTAACTGGAGCCCAAATGGCGCTCTTTCAAATATCTAATGGCAACTTAATTTCCTCTACTCAAAGTTATTAAACTATCTGAACTCTCTTAAAATCAGGATATTACTTTTCTGGTTTTGCTAAGATTCATTTTTTGATTAAATATGGGTATATTCTGCCTCCCAATATGCTTCAATGTCACAATATATATATATGATACGTATTTTATTTAAAATACATATATATATATATAATTTACTTGTATTATAAATACATTATTTGTGTGTGGAAGTGTTATTCAGACCCAGACACTTCAACTAGGTATAAAAGGCATGGACCATTTACTAAGTAGGATTGATGTGTTCTGAGTTCTGCAAATTATTGTCCCTGTATGCATTTGTATTCTGCTATCGGCACTTTAGGTCTAAAGTATTACAGCTTTCAAAATGCATAACACATTTTTGAGAAACACTTCCTGTAAGATTCCATTTAGGATTTGGGAGATCTCTGCATCTATATTCATAAGTCATAATCTTCTTTTTTTATCATCTTCAGATCTTGGTGATGGAGTTATCCCAGCTTCAGAAAATGAATAGGGCATAGTTAAAATTAAAATCGTCATTTATTCATAACCTAGGTGTTAGGTGTAGCTAGTATTTTCCCTAGGTAATTTTTAAAGATATTTCAATTTCTTTTTTAGGATTTCACTTCCATATTGATAAATGTTTCCAACCACTTACTATATTACTGAGACACATTATTACAAATTTTAGTGGCTTAAAACAGTAAACTTTTATTATGTCATAACTGCTATTAGTCAAGAGTTGAGGAAAAGCCTGACTGGGCAGACCTGGGTTAAATTTTATTCGATGCTGCTGGAGGTTGTATTATGGCTAGGAGTGGACCCACTCACTTCTACCGTGGGTTACTCACATCACTGGCCAGGTACGTGCAGGTTTTGGATGAAAAGCAAGTTCTTCTCCACGGGCGATCCTCCGCGTCCTCGTGTCATGGCAATGGCCTTTTCCATTCATCATTGACCCAAGCGACTATAGTACAAATAGCAATGTGATGCACCACTCCCAGAGACCACACACCATCACCTCCACATGATTCTCTGGGCTGCACAGGTCAACAGCCCAGAACAGCTCTCATTCACACTGAGAACAACCCTGACTCAGCATGAGGAGAAGAGAACCACCAAAGAAACTGCAACCCTGGGACAAACATTACTGAGAACAAGTTGGAGGCTGACAATCACTCACACCCTCACATTTTTCCAAAGATTATTAGCAAATTATGTTTGGCTTTTATTCACTTAAAAATGTCTTCTTGAGTGGTGCTATGGCATACTGTGTGAAGCTTCACTTTATTGTGCTGGAATCCCATATGGGTGCTGGTTCAAGTCCTGGCTGCTCCATTTCTAATTCAACTTCCTGCTAATGCATGTAGGAAAGAGTGGGAGATGGTTCTAATGCTTTGGTTCCTAACCCCACAGAGGAGACCCAAAAGAATGGCTCCTGGCTTCAGATTGGACCAACTCTGGCTACTAGGGCCATTTGGAGAGTGAACCAGTAATGGAAGACAACACATTCTTTCTGCAATAACTCTTGTCTTTCAAATAAATAAATCCGTCTATTAAAAACCATGCTGAAAAAACGTCTTCTTGATTCAGAGATATTCCTATCAGTAACATTTTCTAACTATATGTGTGATGGTTATCAAAATGATATATTAATACATACATCATGATGCTATAGCAATACCTTTGGACACATTCTACCAATTCCTTCTTCTTAAGGCAGAAGGAAAACTTGCAAACTTTTGTCAGACTCGGATTTTTTGACACATCAGAGATTAAGTAGATAGCTCAACAATTCTGGGATTATTGATCCAAGAAAATGACTAAAATTCAATAAGAAGAGTAAACTTTGTGGTGGCTTAGCTTGCAATGGCCTCATCTCTCAGTATCCAGCTATGTGGTAGCCTTGGAAATGAACAGCTCTCATTCACACTGAAAACAAGCAGCACAGGAGAGAACAGAACCCAACAGAGCCCAGCCAATGCCTCATAGCAGAAACCTGCCTTCTATGATGTCTGCTGGTTTCTCCCAGGATACCTATCTGAAAAGACGCCTGTCTGTGTCTCCCTTTATTCCAAATTCTCCCAGCTGTGAAAAACTTTTTCCTTCTGGGGATTTGTCAGAAACAATTACAAGTCATTGATAACTTCACAGATGCCTGAGATGTGGGTGACAGTTTCTTTATACCAAAACAGGTACACAAATCAAGCTATACTTCAAATGCCAAATGGAGAAATGTTCCAGATAATGGAACATTATTTGGCACTAAAAAGAAATAGCTAGTAAGTACATTTAGAGTTTACATGTCTCACACAAAGATAGGAAAGAACTTTAAATGCACATATTTGTCAGCTGAGGAGGTCACAAAACAAATGGTTCAAACTTTATGACATTCTGGAAAAGACGTAACTGTGGAGGGGCCAAAGGAAGAGAAGGGTGAACAGAAGACACGGGACAGGAGAACTATCTGAGGGATGTCACACCAGCAGATCCTTGCTATTACACATTCGCCAAAGAACATGCAAATCCTCTCAGAAATCATGCATTCGTGTGCTAGTGATGGGCTGACGTGGGTTCACCTTGGGTAACAAACTCAGCAACCTTTGTGCAGCATTTTGATGGGGAGGAAGAATCTGTGTTTGTGAGGTGAGAGCTTGTAGAAATACCTGTACCTGCTGCTTGATTTTGTTGTTAAACTCAGACTACTCTAAAACTAACGCCTGACATACAGCAGTGGCCATGTGATATACAAAGAGAAAAATAAAAGCTTACTTTTTTTTAAAAGAGTGGATTTGAATATCCAAGAATTATGGAGAGAACACAGGTTTCAAAACACATAAGAGAAATATCAGAAGAAGATCAAAGAAAGTAGTAAAAGAAGTAATCAAAACAATGAAAGTTGATTTTTACACAGTTGATGACAGACACGATATCACAGATTCATAAACTTCAGAGAACACCAAAGAAGGGTAAGTTCCAAAAAGTAACTCCTAAGCATTTTATTTTCAAACTTTTGAAAACCACATCTAAAGAGATCATCTTGATAGAAGAAGTTCAGAAGGGAGGATACCTGACCCACAAGTGAACCATAAGCATTTCCTCTGGCTTCTTACCAGAAATCATCCGAGGAAGAAGAGAAGTGAACAGAAGATTTGAAGTATTGACAAAACAAAACCACATGATGTAGAATTCTATGTTCGATGAGATTAGTCTTCAAAACTGGAGGAAAACTGAAGCCTTAATCAGGCAAACATTCAGGGAGGATGACCGGGTACTCCTGCAAAAAGTCTTAAAAGAAGTCCTCCAGCAACTGAAAGTAGAGTGACGCAAGTCAAAAAGCTCAGATCCAAATGGAGCAAATCATCACAGAAGGAATGAAAGAAATCTTTTATGTCCCTTATTACAGATTGACCTATACATATATGTACAATATACTAATATTATATTGATCATATTTATGGATAAGAGTATGTAATGAAAATAATGGCAAGGGGAAGAATAGCTAGTTACTAAAGAGATATCCACTGAAGTGACCTGAACTGTTAATCAAACCTACCTGATGGGAACTTACAGAATATGTCATTCAACAACAGCATATTTCATTTGCTATCAAGATCACATGGGACAATGTTCACCGAGGGAAATGACATACTAGGTGATAAACTATATCATAATAATGTAAAAAAAATAGCAAGCAAAGAAGAAAAGAAATATCACACAATAAACTGCCAGACTGCATAGAGTATAATTAGAAGTCATTAAACAGGAGGACAGTTGGACAATCCCACACTAAACACGTTTCTAAGTAACAAAGGTAATGAAGAATTGTTCTCAAGGAGATTTTTAAGTATCTTGAAGTAAATGAAAATATAGCATCAAAATGTATGGATGCAGTGAGAACCACGCTCCAAAGGAAACTTACATCACTGAATGGCTATATTAGAAAGGAAGCAATATATACAATCAACAACCTTACAACCAAGGGAACTAGAGCAATAACCTAAGATGAAATCCTTCAGAATAAAAGAAATAATAAAAACTATAGCAGAAGTTTTTTTGGTTTCAGAATATAGATTTTAAACCCCACAATAAAAAATAAGAATATAAGGAGTCAGCATTGTGGCATACTGGGTTAGGCCTCCATCTGCAAGACCAGGATCCCTTTTGGATGCCAGAATTTATCCCAGCTGCTTCATTGATTCACTGATGATCCAGCACCCTGCTAATGGCCTGGGAAGGCAGCAGAGGCTGGCACAAGTACTTGAGTCCTTCATATGTGTGAAGCTCCTGGCTACTGGCTTAGACCTGGCCCATCCCTGGCCAGTGCAACCACCTGGGAAATGAACCAGCAAGTGGTGCAACATTCTCTCTCCCTTCCCTATTTTCTCTCTCTCTCTCTCTCTCTCTCTCTCTCTCTCTCTCTCTCCCTCCCTCCACCCCCCCCCCGACTCTCTTTCCCACCTTCTTCCCCTTTCTCTGTCTGGCTCTCTCCCTTCCTCTCCAACTTTCAAATAAAATAAATAAATCTTTTAAAAATAATTAGAAATAAGAATGTGACATTAGATGGTAGCTTGACTTGGCAATTTCATATATATAGATATAAACACATAAATGCAGACATACTACATAAATAGAAAATTTCTATTTTCAAGTAAAGAATTCTTTGACAAATGAAATTATTAAATTACAAATAGACCATAATTAACATAATGTAAACAAAAAATCTGTTTCATTAAAAATGACACTAAAGTTGATAAATTTCTAGCTAAGCTACCCAGGAAAATAAGAAGGAAGATACAGATTACTACTGTTAGAAATAAAAGTGAGATCATCACCACAAACCCCCATGAACATTTGAAGAGTCATAAATGGATATTCTGAACAACTCAGCACTCACAAGTTTCAAAAGTTTGATGAAAAAAGTTAACTCATTAAAAGACTTATCTACCGGGCCCGGCACGGTGGCGCAAGTGGTTAAGGTCCTCGCCTTGCACGCCCGGGATCCCATATGGGTGCCGGTTCTATCCCGGCAGCCCCGCTTCCCTTCCAGCTCCCTGCCTGTGGCCCAGGAAAGCAGTCGAGGACAGCCCATGGCTTTGGGACCCTGCACCCGCGTGGGAGACCCGGAAGAGGCTCCTGGCTTCGGATTGGCATAGTATCAGCTGTTGCGCTCACTTGGGGAGTGAATCATCAGACGGAAGATCTTCCTCTCTGTCTCTCCTCTCTGTATATCCGCCTTTCCAATAAAAAAATAATAAAAATAAATCTTTAAAAAAAGAGACTTATGTACCAAAAATCAGGTTTAAAAATATATAATATGAATAACTGCTAAAGAAATTGAATTATTAATTAATGATCTTCCAAGAAAAAAAGGATTAAGCCCAGATGGGCTCACAGTTAAATTCGATCAAGCATGTAAGGAAGAAATAATTCTCTCCAATCTCTCCTAGAAAACAGAAGCCAACATTTTCTAGGTCGTTCCGTGGGGCTAGCATTGTCCTAATGCCAAAACCCAAAGCATTACAGAAAGGGCAGAGTGTAGACCAGTATCCCTCAAAATGTAACAATAAGGTAGCACGCCACATTAACAATCAACAAAAGGTCCAAACACACATCTCACCAACATTCTAGCCAACAAGCATATAGAAATTTAACATCCTAAATCATTAGATTAGAAAATCAGAAATTAAAACAACCACGAGATATTCCCATACACACAATAGACAACAGCTGAAATTCCAAACCTCACAATACCAAAATGCTACTGAGCTGTGCTAACAGAAACACTCAGTCCTGGGGGATTTAAAAATGGTCCAGGTACTTGGAAGATAATGTAGCCAGTTGGGTTTCTTTTTTTCCTACCATACTCTAAGTTTTTCATTTATACATTCTCACCACTGTTCTCATAAACATTTGCAACAGCTGTTCTGGTTCCATAGTGAATCCTTTTGTTGTCTCAAGAGTCTTTACACATTCCACTGAGGTATCCTTTGCTGGATCTACCAACAGATCCTTTAATGGCCAGCAAGTTTATCTTCTTAATTTGTACCTTTCAGAAACTCTTGACCATCTAGAGTAAGTCAATGTAGTCTGCTTTCATATAGCCATTGAATGTTCATTTCACTGCTGCTTATTTGTGAAGAAAGAAATACTTAGCATTCAAACTAATCCCCCACTTGAATACAGGTGCTAGCAGCTACCAGGTCCCAGCTCCCCAACCTTCCTCCTTTACCTTAAGGTGCCCTTGTCGTATTTTGTTTTTTTGTTATATAAAGATAAGAAATTACATGTATTTCTAAGATTTTATTCTTTTTGTAAGATTTTTTTTTAATTTGGAAAGTCAGATTTACAGAGAGAAGGAGACAGAAAGAAAGATATTTTATCCACTGGCTCACTCCACAAATTGCCGCTATGGCTGGAGCCGAGCTTATCTGAAACCAGGAACCAGGCGCCTCCTCCAGGTCTCCCAGACGTGTGCAGGGTCCCAAGGTTTTGGGTTGTCCTCGACTGCTTTCCCAGAGAGCTGAAAGGGAAGTGGAACAACTGGGATATGAACCAGTGCCCACATGAGACCCTGGCAAATGCAAGGCAAGGACTCCAGCCACGAGGCTACCATGCCAGGCCCCAAAAGATTTAATTCTAAGAACATAAAGATACTCCCTTTCCTCTTCCTTCATTCCATTTCTTCATTTTTTTTCAACATATTTTCAATTTTATTTATAGTCAAGGCTTCATACTCCACTGAATATCAACAAATGAAAAGCAGAGAGGACACAGTTCCTCAGAAATATAGCCAAGGGGTAAAAATGGTTATCAAATCATAAGAAGCCAAATTCATTCATGTACATTAAGTTGTTGGTACTCTACCATTTACTACAAATCAGAGAAAATATATTTATCTTTCTGGGTCTGACTTATTTTATTAAGCATAATGGTCTCCAATATATTCATTTTCTTTGTAAAGACAGGATTTCATTTTTATGGCTGAGTAAAAATTTCTTACAGAGTTACCATTATCCTAATCATACGATCCAACTATCATGATCCTAGGAACTAAGGCAACTAAGCTGACAACTTGAATTTGCACAAAAATGTCCCTAAGATTGGTATTATAAGCTTCAATCATATGTGTACAAAACTGGAGGCAACCACGCTGTCCCTTAAAAGTAGAGTAGATTGGGCCCAGCGCGGTGGCGCAAGTGGTTAAAGGTACTCGCCTCGCACGCCCGGGATCCCATGTAGGCGCCGGTTCTAATCCCGGCAGCCCCGCTTCCCTTCCAGCTCCCTGCCTGTGGCCCAGGAAAGCAGTCGAGGACGGCCCAAAGCTTTGGGAACCTGCACCTGTGTGGGAGACCTGGAAGAGGCTCCTGGCTTCGGATTGGCATAGTATCGGCCCGTTGCGCTCACTTGGGGAGTGAATCATTGGACGGAAGATCTTCCTCTCTGTCTCTCCTCTCTGTATATCCGCCTTTCCAATGAAAAAAATAATAAAAATAAATCTTTAAAAAAAAATTTAAAAAAAAGTGGAGTAGATTAATGGACTACGAAATACCCATTCAATGGAGTAACAATCGGTGATAGAACAAAGTCATCTAGCCAGCTATACAAAGGCGGTGAAGAATCTTAAAGGTACATTGTCATCTTGAAGCAGCACATCTGATATGCCTAGGTACTGTATAATTCCAACTATACAACACACTTTTTAAAAGACACAATGAGGTAACAGTATAAAAGTGTTATTAATGCTGAATAGTTCCCAGGGAGGTGGCAAAGCACAGGCATGGCCAGCACAGCGATGTTTTTTTCCGAAGGCTGCTGTGATGATGAGCTCCCATACAATTATCAGGCAATTGTCAAAACCTGCAGAACTGTGCGACACAGGGAGTTAACTCTGATACCAACCAAAGGTTTCAGTTAATAATTGTGTTTGGTTCATCTTTTTAACAAATGAACCACACGGATGTAATCCGTTAGTAATTGTGGGAAGTGTGTGGCTGGCAGAGAGGTATGTAAGAATTCTGTACTGTCTGTGCAATTTTCTGTTAAGTAGAAAACTGTTCCACAATAAAGTATATTTTTAAATGCAGCCCCAGGAATCTTCTTTTAAATGCGACTAATCTGGCACTTTGCTAAGTAAATGGTGTCTGTTTCCAGCATAGCGGCCTCACTTCTCTGTGTGCAATCTTCCTTGGTTTCCTATTTCCTAGGTCATGTCTGTCAGAAATAAGGGGTGGGGCAGTGAGAATTCAGACAGATGTCCTCCTGCTGCCATCTGTTCTCTGAGTGATATCCCATATGTTGTTGGTGTGTTGAGTTTTCATTGTTGACATTTATGAATTGAATATAATTGTACTCTGATTTCCTTTTTGACTTAATTAGGAGGGTGTTTAAATTTCCAAGTGATTTTTTTAAATGTTGCTAATTTTAGTTCATTGCTGGTTTTTTAAAAATAATGCGAATTATATAAATTTTACTTTTTGGAGTCTATTGGCTGGCTGTTTTCTTTCTGCGTAGTTTACGATATGGCTAAATTTGAAATGCCATGTAGTTATTTTGCTGTAATACCTATCATTCTTATGTTACAAGTTTAATTTTTTTCCACTGATGCATTTTATGCTTTTCTCCTCTGTAAAACACTAATCATTTTTGTCATGCAAGTGTCTCTGTAGAGTTATATTACTTTTATAAACAAGTTTATGAAATGCTATCACTATTATATATTATATTTTATCAACATAAAAATTCCAGCACCACAGGTAATTATGCTTTCCTTGAATTTAGTTTTCCTAACAGCCACATTCCACAAATGTATTTTACAAATGGTTTCTTTCCATTTTCAGTTGCTTGATATATGTATTTTAAACATTCACCTATTTTTAAGCTTTGACATCATTTGGTTCAGAAGTTTGTTTTCTTGGTGATATACAGTTGAGTTTTAGGGAAGGTTTTTAAAAATATTTACTTATTTATTTAAAAAACAGAGTGGTTAGAAGAAGGGAAAGAGATCTTCCATTTATTGGCTAACTCCCCATATAACAGCAATGACAGGGGCTAGGCCAGGCTGAATCCAGGGGCCAGGCACGTGATTTGAGTCTCCCACTCGGGTGCAGGAGCTCAAGCACTTGAGCCATATTTTCTTGTGTCCCAGGTTCACTCACAGGCACTGGGATTAAAGCAGAGCAGCCAGAGCCTCCGACAAGCCTCCCTCCCCGTGTGGGACAGTAGGCAGCTTTACTCAGGGCTCCTCAGCACTCGCCATACGAGAACTGTGTTTTCATAGTTGTCATTTGGGCAAGCTGTTCACATTTATTCTGATGAGCAGTGTTTGTGATTATTTCAGTCCTGTCATTTTAATCTCTCAATGTTCAGTTTTCCTTTATTCATTCTTTATTCATTCTATGTTTAAATTCATTGTGCTAGGCTGATAAAAGGATCCCAATAAAATTCTATATCTCTCCCTGCTGAAACTTGAATGAGAGCTCAACTTTTCACTCAGTAATCAAACTTGAGCTGTACTAAAAGCAAGCCAGTAAAGCTAAGACCTCAATCAGAGCTACAACTGTTTGCACAGATGGTAACAGGTGCTGTGTGTCCACTTCCTCCGTCATGAGTGACAGGATGACCTGACTGGTATTTTTCTAGGGTTAAATTAAAAGATTCTTCTCTTTTGCTTTTAGGTTTAGAAGATACAAAATACAGGCTATTTGTCCACCTCAGTTTGATTTGAAGTAGTAAAGGAGAAGGGAAGTGGGTGGACATTAGCATTTCCAGTGGGATGTTCCCCCTTGATGGGTAACAGTGTCAATGTTTCTATCAGCACACATAGCATATGGCTATGAGATCATGCATCTCACTGAAGTAACCAGAAATCATTATCTATTACTGAAAGCCAACCAAACAGGGAGACAGTTTTAGGTTCAATAACGTTAAGTATTGTACAGAAATATATTGGAGGCAAAGTTCAGTTGATGGTAACGATCCATATATTACTGATGCTAAATATTATTTTTAACAAAGAAAACTGCACTACAAAAAAATCTACATCCTAATTTCTGGACTGTGCATAGGTTATCTTAAACACCAGAAAGAGACTGATGTGGAAACAGAACAGTAAACTTCCTTCGGAACTAGGGAGAGGAGCTTTCTCTGGTCCTTGCCTGGTTCCGACTTTGGGTCCCCACCCTCACTGGCAATGACCATCAGGATCGCTCCAGAGACCCCTCAAAACTAACAAACAAACAAATAAACAAAAAAAACTAGAATAGACAGAGGACAATAAGGAAAGCTTAGAAACAGATAGGAAACAGTCAGCGGGGATGCACTTATAATTCATTGGGTGGGACACAAAGATTAGTTACTCCTCACTAGGGTATTGAAGATATCTCTGCACACCCCTCCTAAAACTGGTCACCTAAACTGTTGACATATGTCTTGTTAGAATTACAGAGTTAGACTACCCATAAAACAGCCAGGTTTAGCAAAATCGTGCTTCAACATTATAAACTGCTAAATATTAAAATTAAAATAGACATGAGACAGCTGAATAGTAATCTATAGCCACTTTAAGGTTTATAGAAACCAGTTATATATAAACTAATCATTGAAATGTCAATGTAGAAGTCACAGGATGTGGTTCAGAACTTGCAATCTTTTTTTCTCTCTCTTTTAACACATTGGTTACTCAATACCATGTCAACTAATTCCATTACGTTATAAAATGTTACTGATGTAATGTTGGGGTTTTTAATTGATTGGGATGATACTCTGTCTGCTCTACCTTCAGACCAGAGATGGTCTCCCCAAGAAACCGGTGAACTTATCTGGACAATAAGACACTGGACTTTATACTTGGTAGATGCTTGCAATGAAAGAATCTCAACTGAATTTGATCTGTAGTAATGCAACAAGGTGGAGGAATCCACCGGGGCGGTGGGTTGAGGAGGGGTGGGGGGAATCCCAGTGTCTATAAAACTGTGTCATATAATGCAATGTAATCAAGAAAAAAAAGAGAGACAGAGAGAGGGGCGGATGTGGCTACAAGCAGCTAGACAAGGCAGAGGATCCAGTCTGACTTGAGTTCCTGGTGATTCAAGTGCCTGGTGGACTGTGCCCACACCCTGATTTGGTTCATGCCATGATTTCAGCAGATCCTTCTCTGAAATGTTCCTTAACCAGATTCATAATTATCTGATAAACATTCAGTGTTTTTAAAACTGTGTTGCAGACTACAGCTGCAGTGTTTTATCAACCCTTTCCTCTTTGTGAGCTCTTGACTGTGACGCCACTCTCAGTCAACTGAAGGTTTCCTCCAGGAGGACTATTGCAAAGAGTGTGTGCAGTGTTATATTTCCTTCTCCCTTAAATATGAGGAAATTGTTATATGCCTTGGCATACAAATGATATTTATAAAATTTTGGGGTTTTGGGGTTATAATTTTCCCCTCAAGATTCTGAACATGTTGTTACATTTTTTTCTGGCATTTATGTTTGTGAAGAAGGAGGATCCTGTGAAATACATCTTTTTTAGCGAACCTTTGTTGGTTTTTTTAGCCTGTCTAAATATTTGAGGAAATTTAATCTTTTTTTTATTGTGTCTCAAAGTTGATCTCTTTTTTTATTAACACTGTCTGCTTCTCCAGGCTTGCTCCAAAAACCCGGTTTATGACTCTTCCTCCTACTCTAGATACTTCACTGTGTCAACCAGCTCACCCAAGACAGCTGCACCAGCCTCACTTGCTTATGATGGAGCATCACATTCCTCCCTGTGGGGTTCGGCATTGGGTGCCATCTGTCCCAGCCCTCTCTGCTGCCTTCTCCAGCGTGTGCCCCAACAATTCTGAATCCACAGATCACATGCAGAAATCTCATTCCTTCATCTTGTTCTTACACATAATTTTGTTTTCTAGTTTTCATTTATCACTTTTTTCACAAGAGTTTCTTCTTGCATCCTTCAACAGAGCCTTCCATCTCTGATTATTCCTCAGAACCCCCATTCACAAGCACCTGTGACAGTGTTCCAGAAATAAAAGAACAAAGAACCCAAACTTCCACGTTTTTGCCTTCTGATGGTGTTAAAATCATCATTCTGGGTTGTTTATTTGTTTGTTTGAATATGGTATTCACTAAATGATGTGAAAGAGTCAAGACTTAGTTATGGCAGAGGCTTTGTGTTGGCTGAGGTTTCCCATTTACCAGCTGATGGGAGCATTCTGAGCATCTTTAGACAGGCTAGGCTAAGTCACAATACTCAGCAAGTCAGGTGTATAAGCCACTTTTCAATTCACAATACTTTCAACTTACATTAGGTTTACTGCAACTTATAAGGGAGTAGACCTATATTTGGTTTCTACTCCTCTGACCCAGGGCAGGGAAGAAAAAAAAATGAAAAAGGCACAGATTCAAAACAAAGGTGAATGCTAGAAAGAAGGCCAGACGACAAGCTCACCTACAAATTTCACTCTTCAGGCTAGTTGGCAATGATGACATCGAGAATTCTCCTGAGTTCCATAGCAGAGACAGAGGGCACTCTTGGTAGAAATGAGGCTCCAAGTTCCCCAAAAATCTCCATCTTGATCTCCCTTTCAGAGAGCTTTCATTTCATTATTTCCTAAATATGCTCCTCACAGAGAAGATATTAACTTATCATATCCCAATTTCCTTGTCTTCAAAGTATGCAAATGTTACTGCACACAGGATAAGTAAAGGTTGTGGGTAAGGTTAATAAAAGAGAGAACATGAAGGAGGAAGGGGAGACCCCTGGGACTGACCCCAGCCAACAGCTCTGCGGATGCGGAGTGGGGGGTAGCTATGCATGTGTCAGCCCTGATGATGACAAATGATTCAAACCAGCACTCGGCCTCACTGAAACCGGAACCCTTCTATCATCTCTCAACAAATGGCACTGATAAAAAGGCAAATGGAGTTTTGCTTCTAATTATTCTGGAATGTCAATTGTGGCAGAGAAAATTAGTTTAGTTTTAAAAGTCAATTATAGATAAATGTACCACGCGAATGTCATGAGGGACTGATCCTGAAATATGGAGTGTTCAAGAAATCAAGCGAACAACAGAGCAGGTCAGGGACACAGTTGTGCTCACACGCCACTGCTAGGGAGGCAGAGGGCAGCACCGAGGCCTGCGGTGTGTCCCTGGTACAGAGGCATCCTACCGCCTACCCCCACATGTGACCCTCCCTGGGCTAATTCATTCCTCTCTAATCCTCCACTGTGTGTGTTCCCTCACCTCTCATTTCTGTCTGCAGGTTGTACTGCTCTACGCCTCCACCTATGTCCTGGTGTCCCTCAGCATTGACAGGTACCACGCTATTGTGCACCCCATGAAGTTCCTGCAAGGAGGTGAGCTGGCTCCATCAAGCACTCTTCTCTGTCCTCCTTGAATGTGGGTAGAATTGTTCTCACCGAGTCAACTCTGAATCATTTTCTTCCTCCTGATTGTTTTCTCTTCCTTCCCTTCGCTCTCCTCTGCACCATGAGTCTGTCTAAAAGCACACAAAAGGAGAGGCTGGACAGACCGCAAACACCCCCACTCCCCAGTCTTCCATTCTGGTGCAATTCATCCACGTAGTTCTTTTAAACTCATGCTGACACATGTGTCTATTCAGACATAAGCAGTCCCGATTCAAATCACAGATTCATCCAAAAAATCTTTTTAATTCGTAATCACACTGGAAAGAAGAGAACCCTTCCATTAGCAGAATGGCTGGGGTCCCTGAAAGAAGGCAAAGAAAGGTGGGTTAGAGAAACCACACAGCCCACAACAACCCAGTGACACTGCTGCCATGTGAGAGAAGCCATAAGAGCGCTTCCTGAACAGATCAGTTGGATAGCAGGAGAGTGTCCAGCGTGGAGGACAGTCACGGAGCTCTCCCTTCCTGGTGCCCTGGTCCATCGCAGGAGGAGGGCAGCGGAGGTGGCAAGCCCCGCTTCCAAGGCTGGGTTTGAAGGAAACAAAGGTGTCCTAGGGAGCAGTAATGCTCTGGAAGGATGGGAGGGCCCATTTTAACAACAGGTTACCACTGCTCTGTCCCAAGGCAGATCCCACTCCTCTTTATGCTCCCCTGAAAGTAAGAGCCCAGCGCTCAGCACTCTGCAGTAACTTCCTGTGACAGCTGATGAAATGAAAGCCCTCACAGGAACCCTTAACTACAAAGAGGAGGTGCAAACAAATATCACCAAAGAGCTAGCAAAAACCAAACTGTGCGGAACAGGTAACAGATCTGAAATACAATCCCACAGGATTTACACCTGAGAAAGCAGAATCAACAGACTGAGTAGAGCCCAAGAATAAGTAAGCACAATGAACGCCATAGAGAGCTGCAAGAAGGCAGGAAGTTGTGGTCACGTGTCTGACAGGAAGACAAGTAGCAGAGAGATTTGAACGGGAACTTGCAAAAAATTGTTTATTACTAAACTGGAGATTTATTTCCCCAACAAATCCTGACAAGTTGTCAACTTAAAGGCTCTCAAGGAAACGTAAACATTATGAAAATGTCAATAATGATAAAGTATATAGTAGCAGACATTAAAACGTAAGACATTGATTCTTAGAATGGTGTGACTGACACCAGAACCACAGAGCATATAACATCTCAATTCAGTTGGGAAAGAATGAGTTAGTCAGTATATGGTGTTGGAATAGCTAAGTAGTCATTATAAAACTAGCATATCATCATATGTGACAGCTAATTACACAATAAATTCTAATTGTATAATAAAAAGGCACCATTGTAAAATAGGAAAGCGCCAAAATAACTTCCAAGTGAAACTCATAATCTTAGTGAGGAAAAACCTTCCTAGGAGCACCCTGAAGCAGCAGCAATGAGATTTTTACTATAACAAATTTTTTAATTTATTTGCACAAATAATAGAAACCACAAGTAAGTTTAAAAAGTAAAGGGAGGCAGGGGTGAGCACTGTGCCACAGCTGGCTAAGCCTCCACCTGTGGCTCCATGGTGTCGCAGCTGCTCCACTTGTATCCAGCTCCCTGCTTGTGGCCTGGGAAAGCAGTGGAGGGCAGCCCAAAGCCTTGGGACCCTGACCTGCATGGGAGACCTGGAAGAGGCTTCTAGTTCTTGCCTTTGGATTGGCTCAGCAACAGCCATTGTGGCTATTTGGGGAGTGAACCAGTGCATGGAAGACAGCTCTCTCAGTCTCTCTCTCTCTCTGTATTTCTGCCTAGCAAAGAAAAAATTAAAAAGAACATTTTTAAAAGGGAAGGGTCAAATGAAGACTATTTTTACAGAATAGATAAGGAATAATATTCTTCATATAGAGTAGTGTGGTGAAACTATAACAACGTGCCACTTGAAAAATGGGACACGGACATGACCAAAATTTTAAGAAAGAAACACAAATGGATAGAAGATACATAGACATGCTTATTTGTACTATCAATTAAGGTATTGCAAGAGCAAACATTGGGACGAAAATGTTTCCCAACAAAATGGCAAAAGAAATATTCCTTTCATTGTTGGGAGAACACAAAGGAATGGAAATATCAAGTCCCTGTGACAGCCGTAATCTATAGCCAGTTGGGGGTGGGGGTGAGGAATGTGCCCAGACTATTAAAAAGCTTACGAATATTCTGCTTGTAAGAATTCCTATTAATAAGCACAACTGTAGAGAAAGGTATACAGAAAGCTTTTACAATGGAAATGATTTGGAAACAAAATGCTTTGTACTAGACTATAGAGAAAACTGCAGTTGAGTGTGACCATGGGAAAATATCACTTATCATGTTTTCAAGTCACAGGTCATTCACAGGGGTTCAGAAAAGCAGGCTTCATGGAACTACTGATGTCACCCAGCTGCCAGCCTCCAGCCCTTCTCAAGATTTTCATTCTAGGCTCAAAATAAAATTACATTTGAAGAAAGGCTCTTACTGCCTGAATGACACTTGTACATATGTAACTTTTGATAACACGAAAGTGAATAATAGTATCTTTCTTCAGAGAAAAAATAGGTTTCAAAGCAGCATTCACATTATAAATTATATTATATTATGTTATGTTATGTTATGTTATGTTATGTTATGTTATGTTATGTTATGTTATGTTATGTTATGTTATCAAATGCCAAGCTGACTATTGCCACCTTAGATTTTTCTTCTTATTATAAATTTTTCTTGCTAATAATTCTACAACCAAGTATAACTTACATTTTTTAAAAGTGTTGTATATTGTACAGAAAGATAGAAGACTGAGAGAAGTGCAAAACTGGACAAGAACAGAAGGGAGAGGGCACTGACTTTCTGTGGAGGAGACTCTACAGCCAGTTTAGCTGGCATTCAAGCCTGCACTGCTTTTGCTTGGGGCTGGAGCCTCAGGCTCAGAGCAGTCTCCGAAGCAGGTGTGCTCAGCGGGCTTGAAGGCCAGCATCTTTCTGCGGTGTGTTTGCAAGCTGTACACCTGGTTGAGTTACAGCCAACACAGTGTGGCTGTTTCAGAATGGCCCAGGACCCCTGCAGCAGTGACAGCTCCAAGCATGAATCCTGTGGGGCCTTTAGAAAACATCTTCTAGTTAATGGTGATAGAGTTCAGTCTGTAGCTTAATCTTGTGCTCTTCCATTTCATTATTTCTATCACCATCCCTGTTAAAAGGGACTTCACAGTTAATACCCCTAAGTATAATCAGAGTAAGGCTCAAGCAGCATAGACGATCGTAAAAGTCAAAGCCACAAGATCTACAGAATCAGGTGTGCAGATTCTAGCCAGTGTGTTCAGGAGTCAAATCCTAGTACTGTCTGCGTCAGGCAAGTGGTCCCACTGAGATTTTCCAAAGAACCAAGTAAACTTCCAAAGGTGAGTCAGCTTCAGACAGGGCCACATCAAGAGAGCATAAAGTCACCTCAGGACAGTGAGAACTCTCCTTGCTTTTCCCCTCGCTCCAGAGGCCCCCACAGTGAGCCACCTGGGGAGGAATGGAGAGCAGATGGGTTGGTCCACCTTCCTGGACTTCAGATTTTTTTCTAAAGGGGGGGGTCTCTAATTATTTATTTAAAAGTCAGAGTTATAGCAAAACAGAGAGAGAGAGAGAGGAAGAGGACTATCTTTCATCTGCTGGTTCACCTCCAAAGGACCACAATGGTCAGGCTGAAACCAGGAGCTATGTGTTTCATACAGATTTCCCACATGGATTGAGGCCATCTTGCACTGCTTTTTCTAGACCATTCACAGGCAGCTGGGTGGCAGCTTTCCCCTCTATGCCACAATGTTAGCCCAAGAGTAACTTTTTGTTCTTTTTGGTACTCATTTATCTGACAGAATGGCAGAAAGAGAGGGAGAGAGAGATCTTCCATCAGATGGTTTGCTTCCCAAATAGTCCTAACAGTCAAGGTTAACTGGGATTAAGCCAAGAACCAGAAATTCCACATGTTGGTAGCAGGGTCCCAAGTACATTGGACATCATCCACTGCTTTCCTTGGCTCATTTAGCAAGGTGCTACAATAGAAGTGGAGCAGAAGGGATTTGAATGAGACATCTGATATGGGATGCTAGCATTGCAAGCCCTAGATTAATCTGCTGTACCCCATAGCTGGCCCCCAAAAGATATTTTTTTAAAAGTGTTGTGATGCTTTCTGCTAAGCTGTTGTCAAAGTTCATCATTTTCTTTCATTGCTTGGCCATGCTGGCTGAGCTGACTCTTCCTGGGATTCAAGAAGTCACCCTCATGACAAACCATCAGAGCAGGTGTGAGGCTTTGGATGGCTGAGCATGATGAAGAGCAGTATGAAGGTATAGCCCAAGAGCCAAAGAAAAGTGGAATAATGTCTTTTCTTCTGGCTCTAGTCTGAAAGGGTTTGGAATTACATTCTATTAGAAACCAGAGATTCTCAGGATCTTGCATCTGACATATTGTAGAGTATAGCTGGGGCTCTGGTCTTGGTGAGTTGCACACACTAAGAAGAAACATCAACTGTGCTTACAAAAGAGATGTCACCACTACACTGAACAAGTCAGAGTCTTGAGTTAGAATTTTAACTGCAATTCAATTTGGGTTATCCCTTGGCCATTAATCCAATGATCCACCAATCAAGCAGTGGCAGTGGCTCTCTAGCTTTGGGTTGAAAACTCAAAGTGTGCTCCTTGCACACTGGACTCCCAGTGTGTTCCCAGAAGATTCTTCCAGTTTCTCATGTACATCTCTGTTTTCTTTGAGCAGAAAAGCAAGCCAAGGTGCTGATTGGGATCGCCTGGGGCCTATCTTTCCTATTCTCCATTCCCACCTTGATCATATTTGGGAAAAGAACCCTTTCCAATGGTGAAGTGCAGTGCTGGGCCCTGTGGCCTGATGACTCCTACTGGACGCCATACATGACCATTGTGGCCTTCCTAGTGTACTTCATCCCTCTGACAATCATCAGGTAAGAGGTCAACTGACCGGACTCACATGGGGGGCTTTCCTGGATCCCCAGCTGGTATCCTCCTTTCCTCCCCTAGAGGCCATTTGTTATCCCTAGCATTTGTGGGGAACTAGCCAGGCCACCAGATTTCTTCTAAACCTATGATGGTTTGATATACCATGATAGGTACTGATATTCAACCCTTTCAAAGTAGAGGCAGGAGGAGCGAACTAATAATTCCTGAGCATACTACAGCAAGGGAACTGTGCTAAGTGGTTAATAATCATCGCCATTAACCACAGCACAACCCTATAACATAATTACTATTGCCCTACCCAGCAAGTTACAAAACACAGATTCAAAGAGGGTTGAAACTCAGAACTCTCAGACTTCACATACAATTCTTTTTCTTACATCAGGCAGCCTTTAAACTACAAGGCATGATGCAAGTTTCAGGGATCTGGTTGAAGACAGTGAGAATGTTGAAACAGCGAGTGGGCGGACAAGCCAGGCCAGGAGGAGAGAAGTTGTCAATAGCCCCCTACAACAGCTGAGGGAAGCTCAACTGTAAACAGCCAGGCATGTAAACCATTGGTTGTCCTCTGCTTTCTGTGGCTGGGGGTAAACCAGAGGTAGTCTTTCTGCAAAAATGAGTCCAACAAACTGACCATAGTAGGTCTCACTTGATCCCTTTGCAGGATCATCATGACACAATAGTTATGTGTGCATGAGTAGGGTAGAAAACTACAGGAAGAGACTGGTCAGGTTGAGTGTGTTCATGGGCTACACCGATCTTAAACTTTTTGAGTGCCTCTAATGGTGTGTCACATGATAAGTTCTGAGCCATACACAAACAGCTTTTTAATTATATAAAGAGCACTGTGATTAAAAAAAAAGTAGACATCTGACTGAATGGTCAAGATGCCATATAAGATACACGTCAGAGCACTGGGAATCAGCAGCGAATCCTAATTCCAGTTTCCTGCCTCCGCAGAGCTGTGGAGACAGAGGGGACGATTCAGTGAGTCAGTTCCCAGCATTTATGTGGGAGACCAGAACTGAGTGCTCAACTCCTGACTTTGACCTGACCCAATCACAGTCACTGTAGACATCTAGGCAGTGAACTGGTGGATAAGAACTCTCTTGTGCCTCCTCTTTCTCTTTTTCCTGCCCTGCCTCTCTCTCCCCCTCTCTATGTGTGTGTGTGTGCATGTGTGTATGTCTCACTCTTTCAAATAAAATAGATGAATAAATTTTTTTAAAAACTTTTTGCTAGCATAAGAGGTTTCAAAAACTCATTATACTAATATGCACTTCTTTAATTAAGCTGATTGAGCATTTTTCAAGTGCTTCATGACATTACGGGAATCACCTTTTCCTGTTCATTCTTCATCTTTCATAAAATACTAACGCTGGGAGAAAGGCCATTGATCCTACTGTCCAGCCCCTGAATTTATCACCAGAATCAATGAAGGGCGAGAAGCAGCTAAGTGAGGTCCAGCCAGGTGGGAGCAGTAACCTCACCAACCAGAGCTGCCATTTTGCTGACTTTATACATTGTCCTACCGTCTTTGCTTAGTAGACAAATTAATATCTACACTTTATCTCAATATCCCACTGTCTTCTCCACCAAGTTGTCTGCAGGTAGTTTCTTCAAAGAAAGATGGAAGTTCTTTAGAACCAACTGAAGGTAAGTCACAGCCACATTAGAAGGTCCACTGGTGAAAAAAGTGAGGCTGGACTCAGTGGATAACTGCTGCTCAGCCTGTGCCCCATACAGCTCACCACGCTCAGCATCTGGCCAGGTCTGTCACTCAACCCTGCATGACCAGGACTTGGTCCTTGAAAAGACAAGACACAGTTGCTGATAAAAGGAAAATATCCCGAAAGCACATTCTGCTCAGCTCTCATCAAACCAAGGCTTCCAAAGACCTGCTTCATGCTAATTGCTTTGGCCATGGTGGAGACATAAAGCCTCAGTCATGGATGCCCACTTGCTGGAGTTACTCGGAAGCATGCCCTACCTGATGAGAAGCCCACTGCTCACCCAGTGTCTTTACTCTTCCAGGACAGGGAACTGGGTAACTCTTAGCAGCAACCTCCTTCCTGAACTGAGAGTAGGTCCAGGTAGAGCCCAGTGAGCTCCTGGTTTTCCAACTAGTTTCTGCTATGGTAGCTATAATTCCACAACTGTCTGAGCTAAGGATCACATTCTTTCAGTGTCTTTGTCTCTCTTCCTTTTATCTCCTATCCCAAAATGTAGTTCTCCCATGCACACTTGGTTTTCATAGCTCTCTAAGCTAAGGTTCCAATTCTTTCCCACCTTTCCTTCCTTCAAAAGACAAACCGATGGAGAGAGAGAGAGAGAGAGAGAGAGAGAGAGAGACAGCGAGAGAGAGATCTTCAATTCCCTTCCTCTGGTTTATTTCCGACATGTTCATAACAGCTGGGGATGGGCAGGTTAGTTAGGAGCCAAGAACTCCATTTGGGTCTCCCACAAGGATGGCAGGGACCCAAGTACTAGGGAGCTGGATTGGAAGCAGAGGAGCAACATCAAACCCAATATTCTAATAAAGGTTGTTGCTACCCCAAATAGCTGGTCAAGCTACTGTGCCTCAATAACTACCCCTTTTCTTCTCCCCTCCTTAAATCCATCCCTCCTCATTCTCCTTCCTTCCTTCCTTCCTTTCTTCCTTTCTCTCCTGTACCACAATCCCCTAACCCTGATCCTCCTGCTATACCTCACTTTAGTAGGCATCAATTCTTAATACCAAGCTTAACTATACAGAAGAAACAGCTCAAAGGTATTATCTCACATTGTTACCCACATCATTCTTCAAAATGCTCAACAAAATTCTCATTTTCCACTACCATTCTGAAGACCACATGTGTATCTATGTATATTTACCAAATCTACAGAGGGGTAAGGCAACATTTCCTTGTTGTTTTTGTTTGAATTTCTTTCACAACAAATGAGAATGAATGTATTTTTACATATTTATTACAGCTTTAGAGTATATATTCATATTGTTTTACTCACTTCTTAATGTTTTCATTTTCTCTTTAGAAATATTCTTTCCACAATAACATTTTCCTGTTTTAATGTTGTCTATATTTTCGTAGCTTGTCTTTTGCCTCCTTTTTTTCTGTTAGTAGTGATAAACATAATTAAGAGAGCACAAGTAACTAAATTAGTGGTTTTTCTTCCACAAATAATACATTGCTTTTATCTATTGCATCTTTACATTCATTTAACGCTTGCTAGGAGGGATCACTGGTCTTGTTCCGAGACTCCCTGGCCGTGCCAGGCTGAGCTGCAGATGCCCTTGGCTTGCATCCAGAGCTACAGCCATGAACCCCGATGTTCCACTCTCCATGAGGCTTTGTGTGCATCGTTTCTCCTGGCCAAATGGCTGAATTGCCCTCAGTTCGCCATTCCTCACTTCCGGCAACCTTGTTCACAAACTTATTAGTGTCTCATTTCCAGTATCAACTCCACTATGAAACTGTCCAGGCCAACATTTCACTCTACAACCTCAGCTGGGCTTTGCTCTTGCTGTGAAGGTTTCAGGGTTATGCAGCTGCCTGCTGGTGTGGCTGCATCTTAAGAGCACAGACACTACTGCCTCCTAGTATCTGGGTTCCAAACCTGGCACACAATAGACACTTGGTAAACTCTGGATTGAAAGAACAAGGCAGGCCTGACCGATAAACTGCACCAATCACGTAACAGTTGTCATTCCCCCTACACACACACACACACTTAGTGCCTACATCAGCTTGGGGCATATGGTAGCTCCTCCATAAATATACATGTCATGAAAGTAGAAGGGAGGAAGGAAGGAAAGGAATGTGGGGCCAGGCAGGGAAGGGGGGAACACAGAGGAAGGAAGGAGCTGCAGCATCTGTGGCAAAGTCTCCTGAGGATCGTGTATGAATAAAGATGTAGCTTTTCTACCACCCACTAAATCATGCTCCCAGGACTGGAAATCCTAGTGACTGACAGCCAAGGAAACACATTACTTTTCTGGGTCAAAACAACTCCTGTGATTTCAAAATTCACTTGATGCAACTGTCTAATTGTTACAGGCGAGGTTATTAGTCCTGGTGTAACTGCTTTACTTTAGCCGTGCTTATTTTCTCGTTCCCTAATTGATTTCTCATCCGCTTATAATTTTATCTCTATGAGATAAAGGTATAGGCTGGAAAAAAAATTCAGAGCCAAAAATTGCAAATGAAGAAGTGGAAAAATGCACATTAGTCATGCAATGCTGATAGGTGATATGGTGGGGGGGGGGACACTCATCTATTTTACTTGGGGAATGGTTATCAGCCCCATGTCAGGTTGGCATAATGCTGTGGAGTGCAGGATCATAGTAGGCATTGGGGACCCGGGAGTCCAGCCATCACCATCCAGGGTCTGAGATCCAAGGCCAAGAAGGTTGACAGAGCCTGAGTCAACAACTGTAGCAGGAAAAACAGTGCAGCCCTATGTGGTATTAATCAAAGATGGCAAGAGCAATGTCTCTTGAAACACTTTCTTCTTGGTTTGCTTTGTTATGGTAGAGGCTGGAGGTTCCAACTTGGATTCGTTTCCCTCTTTTTGCCATTCATGAACTCATCCACAACATTGCCCTTGGTATGTAACTGATTCAGGAAGGGCTACAGGACCCAATTCTGGCCACTGGAATGGAAACTGCTTCTTCTTCTGGTATTTCACATGAATAATTACCAAAAAGAGAACTTATGTTGAAGCAATTTGTGTGTATTAAGCATGTATTATGTCATGTCCAAGACTATGTTAGCTGACAGAGCTCATGAGACAAAGAATGCCAGATGATTTATGGAGGGACAGAGCCCCTTGGCAGAGCCCAACACGACTAACCCCTCGTGATCAGGCCCTCCATGGGCACCTGAGGGAGTAGTGGGCCATATGAGTCCTGTTTCCATGGCAGGATTTCTAAGCCAGAGTGCATGGGATACCCCCGCATCACGTTTTCTCTGACTGCAGTCATTTTACTAAGAGGGAATAAAAATTCAAGGACAACTGGGTCATTCGACATTCCCCTGATTGTCACCATTTCCCGCCCAGTCTAGTGCAATAGCTTCTTTTCATTTTCTACCTTTTAAGTTGTTGCTCTACATACTAGCCAGAGTTACCATTTGGTGTGGAAAAGTACTACGCATCCAAAAGACAATAAAATCAGTAATAAAAATCCTCCTCCTCCCACTTGCTCTCAGCTATTCCTTTAGAATTACCACTGCTAAGAATTTCTTGTACAGCCTGCCAATTCCGTCACATCCCTATAATTTTATGTAGTTTTTGCACAAATGCAAACAAATTATTCATTATGAACAATGTTTGATCTTAAAAAAAAAGGAATGATGAATCATTTCTCTTTCCTGCTTGGAGTTCCTCAGTAGGCTCCTATTGTTTCAGGATAAAGTTGAAAACCTTTCACCCACCCCACAAGGCCATGCAAGAACTAGTCACCACTTCACTTTCTGTCACCTTGGGCTAAGTAAACTTCCTTATTCTCCAAGCTTTAGCCAGCTTGGCTTTCTCTGTGTTCTTCAAATATGCCACACTCCCTCTTGCCTCAGAACCTTTGCACACAATTTCCCCTTGGCTTACATGATTAACTTAAGTATTGATAAATTATTTTTAATTTTTATGCTTAGCATATTTTAAGTAACACAGTAATTATACATAGTTATGGAGTAGTACGCTGTGACATTTCAATCACATGATGTATAACGATAAGGGATCAAGGTAACCAACATACCTGTCACTTCAGAATTGATCATTCCTTCATGTTAGTGACATACAAAATGCTTTCAGTTAATTATTTGAGAAAAACTTTCAATCCCTCAGATCTCATCCAAAACATATGGGACGCCTTTCTGGAGTCCAAAGCACAGCAAAGCCCCTTCAATGTCCTTTGCATGTTTTCTTCACAGCCCATTGCTCTTTCACTCGCATATCCTATGTGTATCCTCAATTTATTATTATCTATTTAGCAAATAAATGTTTGCTGTACATGGCTAGGATCTGGTAGGTTTGACTATTACAGTACATGTAATAGGTCAGAAGGTTCCCAGAGTGAACAAGTGAAGGAAACCAAGGCTGTGTCTGGCTGATCATTGCAAAATCTGAATTAGACTAGAGAGTTTTAGGGAAGGGGCACTCTCCACAATCTGGGTAACCCTTTACCTTTCAGATTTCCAGAAATCTTCCAGAAGAGCTGAACTGATGGTGGGAGTGGAGATAAATCACACATATGCAAGAAGTCACCCCCAACACAAAGAGGCTTCTTTTTCCTTCAATCTGCTCTGTTTCTTAATCTTCAAGATATGGTTGCCACAATCAGGACTCAGTTTGATTGGTGCTATACCAGCACAAAGTTCACAAGGAAGAGGGTGCTAAGTATGGCCAGGAACAGGGTAATTCGAAAAAGTTCTGCAGTTAATGGTGTGTGGAGAATGAATTTTAAAAAGGATGAAAATGCATTCCAAGGGGAGATCAAACACAGAGGAAAAGTTCTGGAAGAGACATTCACTGTCTCCTGCATGGTACACCTGACTTTAGGTGGCCTGCTTCTGTGGGATAAGCAGACCAGCACAGGGGAAAGGTGTTCCCAGGGACAGGGGAGTACAGGAAATAGGATATTGCTGAGTGGGGTAAGGACCTGAAAAGAATACAACAGGAGCCTGTCTGCTCTGGCCAGAGAGACTGGATATCACCATGTGGAAATTTGGCTTCAAGTCAGGGGAATGGTAAGCCAGGGTTCCCTGATTTGCAGTCAGAATGAGAAGTCAGGAATTTTCTATCATCTACAAGATGGGATTTCAAGCCATGGTTCTCTGTCCCAGAATTCCAGCTCCCTAGGTGCCAAGGGATTCAGAGACAGCAGCTCAATGAGGATGCTAAAAAAAATCACAACAATGATTAGGCATGACATTATCCACCAAGTTTGGAATGAGAGATCAGCATGGCTCCTGAGCTTGGATGACATAAAATGCACGGAGTGTCCTGCATTGTTATGTTTGGTTAGCACAGAATTTCAGCTGCAGACAGATGGCAGTGATGCTTGCACAATAAGATGAATACACTTAATGCTGCAGAAATGTACAATTAAAAATGGCTAACACAGCAACTTCAAAGAAGTCATCAAAACATACCACTACAATATGGCAAAATACATTTTGCTACAACTAAACAAGTTATCCAAATAAATTTAAAGAGACTGTGGGGGGTCTGAATGAATACTGGAGGGTAGAGACAGAGAGGAAGAGGCAGGGAATGGTCTATCTGAAGGGACAATTCTCAGACAGAGCTGATGGATGAGCCGAAGGATGTGGGAAACAGGACGAGTGTTGTGGAGGTCTTGCTGATGCATCGCTGCTGCACACTAAGAAGTTGTGCCTGGTTTGGGCAGTGAAGCGTTAGAGGCCCTGGAGCTGGTGGGTGTTCTCCCAGCTAACAATAAAATTGATGCTGGTTCCCTACTCACTTGACAAATCCTAACAGAACAAAAGGGCCCAGATTTCTGTTGCAGAGAATCCTTTTTCACTTTTCCACTATGTATAGAGTTGATGTCCAATAAACATTTGCATTACTGACCAATTCAATATTAGGGTTTAACTTGTCACACACCAGGAACATTTCCAGGTAATAGTAACCTTGCTTTGTATTTCACTGACCTGGAAAGCAAGGCGAACATTGAACAGAAGAAGAAGAGGCTAATAACTCTTATATAATGGAGGCAGACAAACTCCAGAAAACCCCTGGGTAAGTATATGAGAAGGAAGGGAAATTTCAAAAAATCTTGGGCTTTCCTGGATCACTCAGCAGGGCTTGCTCAACAAGAATGGGAAACGACAATTGAACAGAGGATTTTTAACAAGGTCCTTAGTTAACTTATAGTCTGAAGATCATTGAAAGTAATTAGTGCTTTGTCAGCTACTGTAAATTGAAGCTTGAATTTTACTTTAAAAAAAAAAAACTTATAATCTCAAAAGGAGAGACTGTGCTATTTTAAAATTAAGCAACATTTTGTCCTGAAGTATTAAATTGAGGTCTTTAATAAATTTAACACATCAAATAAAATGAAAAATGGAATGGGGGAGCCATTGCAATGCTATGGATTAAGCTGTGACCTAAGACATTCATATCCATATCTAGAGTACTAATCTGAGATTCATGTGCTCATGGCCCAGCAGTTTGGCTCCTGCAAACACACAGGAGATCCAGATGCAGCCACTGGCTCCTAGCTTCAGCTTGGCCCAACCATGGCTGTCGGGAGCATTTGAGAAGTGAACCAGCAGATGGAAGATTCCTGTCCTTCTATCTCTCCCTCTGTCACTCTATGTTTCAAACAGATGAGGAAAAAAATGTGAAAGGGGGAAATAGGTTTTTATGTTTGCCAAAAGACACTTAGTATACAGAATTTACTAACGGCCGTGAGTCAAGCACAGAATACATAGTGGAAGAGTGGATGTAATAGGAGGCTAAATGGTGGCAAAAAGACAAGAAAAAAAATCTGGCCTGGCCATTAAGATGCCCATGTCCCAGACCCAACAGCCAGTCTCTGATTCCAAGACATAACTGTTCTCCCTACCATCTGGGATTTCCTTAAGGAAAACATTTTGATTCCCCAGCTGTTAACCTCCTCACTTTAGAATGAAGTCGCTCCACTGAGATGATCGTTGTGGTCACTGTGAGTTTCTGTAAGGAAAGGGGGAAAGTTTGGCTGAGAGATTCCCCTGCATCCAACTAAGCGAGAGTGGTTCTCTCTCTCTGTTTTCACACTCCAGTCCTGCCAGTCTTGTTAATACTCCCTTTGATTTTTTCTGCAGTGTCATCTACGGCATTGTGATTCGAACGATTTGGGTTAAAAGCAAAGCTCGCGACAGTGTGATTTCCAACTGCTCAGGTAAGTCTGTCATCTGCATTTCGCAATGGATTATCCCGTTTCCCCCAGCAAACATCAGCTGGATATACAAACCTGTAACATGATTGTTGATGTGTATGTGTGTGTGTATGTATGTGTGTGTGTTGGAAGGAAAGATCACATCACCAAACAAGAAGCTAGAGAATTCAGGGGTGGGGCTCCTCCTTTTCTGTTTTGCTTCGAGATTATTTACATGAAAGACTGTGTTACAGAGAGAGGAGGAAATAGAGGAAAATCTTTCATCTGCTGTTTTACTACCTAAATGGCTACAACATCTGAAACTTGGCCAGACAGAAACCAGGAGCCAGGAATTCCATCTGAGGCTCCTAAATGGGTGTCAAGGGTCTAAAATCTTGAACCTTCTTCTACCACTTTCCCAAGCATGGTAGCAGAAAGTAAACAATAAGGACTCAAACTTGTGCCCATATGGGTTGCTGGTATTGCAGGCAGAGCTTAACTCATTGCATCACAAAGCTGTTCTCTTCTTTCTTTTTTAAACATTTATTTATGAAAGACAGTTATAGAGAGAGGGGAAGAAAGATAGAGAAAAAGAGAGAGACTCTTTCCTCCATTGGTTCACACCTGAGATGGCCACAATGGCCATGGCTATACCAGGCTGAAGCCAAGAGTGAGGAGCTTCATCCCGGGCTTCCACATGGGTAGTAGGGGCAAACTTTACTGCAACTGACTCAGTCAACTTGAGAAACCACAGCTAACCAAACCCTAAATATGACTTGGTAGAAGATTGGCTTCCAGTGTTGGTTACGTTAGATGATAAACTGGTTTCCTAGGCTGGTGGCTACAGTGTGTGGGTCAGAGTTCTACTTTTAGATGGATGGGCAACATGCATTCTATTCAGTCAGTCTCTCAGACAGACAATTCAGTGGTACAGAACAGCCAATGGCAGCTCTGACACCAGTCCTCTGTAGGTGTTAGCACCTGTAAGTCTATATGAGGCTTCAAAGTGGTGTTATCAACTTTCTTTTACAGGACAGAGAGGTTTCCAGGTTAAGCAACTTGCTTGTTCCTTCAGACAACATGGCACTAGCATGACAATCATATAAATAAACATAAGATTGTCCAAAATCCCATGTTTTCCACCCTAAATCAGGCTGCCTTCCAAAAGGAAGAACATTATTGAAAGAGAAATATTGAATGGTTCAAAAATGAGCTCAAAATCTAGGAAAATAAAATCCAAAACCCAAAAACCTTTAAAAAGTCAAATTCAGCTCTCTCTGGAGTCCTGCCATCAGGGTTCTCTCTTGCCATATCTTCTGAAGCTTCTGTCTTGCTGTGTTTAAAAGCACCAGAGGAGATGTGGCTGGTAGCGTTAGGGACAGCTTTCACAGAGAGCAGAGGAGAGAGGTGCCTGAGGGACTCCCTGCGCTTTCAGACTGAAGTCAGATTGGTTTAAACCTTTCTCCTGTGGTTTCCACCAGTTCCAGAGCCTGGACTGCCAACCCCTGCCTGTCCCACTGACACCCAGGCTCACTGGCTCACCTCCCAGGGCTGGCTCTTCTGTCCCCTCCACTCCTGACCCAGGAAGTCACAGCAGGCAGCCCAGCACCCTGGAGCCCATCACGGACCAGCGTGCACGGAGCAGACTTTGTTGGTGTGTTAGTGGGAAGAAGTTTCTACACTCTGCCAGCTATTCGCACCTGCTTTCTCAGAGGCTATCACCCATAGGGGCTGGGCGCCTGGCTCTCTCCACAGTCCCCCCATCTCTTCCTGCTGCTATACTCTCCAATCCCACTGATGTATGGCATTCCCATTACCCCTCTCCCAAAGTGGAATTGGTCACAGTCTGTTTTATTCCTTAATACACTCTTGTATCTCCATTACCCCTATTTGTTTTTTAGAGTCAATAGGTTTTATTACTATCAGTGACCTGCTTCTGAAATGAGGGCAGCTGGGAGTTTAAAAAGCTCATATATCTTCAGTATCTTATTCATACCTGGAGCTCACTTGATTTCCTGTCTGTCATAGCAGCCAGATAGCTCCAGGGCGGTCTGGTAAATAGGGTCCCTGGCAGCATTAGTGGACAGGGTTATTGCTCATCAGCAAAAACACATTAGCCTTGATTAGTGTGAGCAGGAGCTCACTTTGTAAACACTGGCTGCTAAACTCAAACCATCCTCTGGGTAAGGACGATTTTTCTTGCTGACAAATGCATCTGGGGTTTTTTGGGGTTTAAATTTTTTTTCTTTTTCTTTTTCTTTTTTTTGCATTCACAGGCTGACAGAAAGCAAAAAGAAAAACAAGTGTTTCAAACATGATCTAAAGTCTTTCCCATACATAAGTGTGCAGGGTGAGATGTAAAGCAATGTTTCCAGTTGTGTAAATTATCTTTCATAAACAAGCATGCTCTTGATGCTCAGGGCTGTTTACATCCATAAAATAAGATATTTACTGAACTTGGGGGAGGAGGTCAGGGAGACACCACCTCCAGAACAAAGTCTAATAAGAGAGCAGTTGGATGTAAGAGGGTCTGGCTCTTTACGACTTGGCAGCTGTAACGCAATCCAGACTGTCTTCAAGTTGCATGTTTCGAATGAAATCAGAAAGATGGTGAAAAAAAAACGTGGATGAAAACTGGGTTAGAGTCCTATTCCTTTTCTACCTTAATGAACTAAAGCTCATTAGTTAATCACACCAGCAACCGTGGATAAAATGATTTTTCTACAAGTAAGTGCGTTAACAAAAGATCTCAAGAAAATCAAAAGGCACACGTGAATGATTCTAACATACTAATGGAGAGTAAGATTATTATTATAATCACGTTCGCTCTCCTAACCGATCTACAAGTTAAGGCAATTTCAACCAAAAATGAATTAGAACATTTTTTGGAACTTGATGAGTATGTATTAAAATTTACATGGAGAGCTGGGTGTTTAGCACGGCATTGACGCTGCTGCTTGGGATGCCAGCTTCACATATCAGAGGGCCAAATCAGAGTCCCAGCTCCATCCTGACTGCAGCTCCTGCTTCTGTGCCCCCTGCAAGGGGCAGCAGGAGATGACTCAAGAACCTGGGTCGCTGCCACCTTACAGGGGAGACCCAGAACAAGTTCTCAGCTCTTGGGCTTCCATTTGACCTACCTGTTTGGACATATGATGAGCAAACTAGATAATCCAACATGGTAGCATAACTGCTATGAACTTTGGATCCAGCAGGAAAGATGACACAATGTCCACACAGCTAGGTGAGATGAGAGATTTTGCAAACCAACTGTGAACAGAGAGCTGCCCCCTCCTCCACTGTGCTGTGGGGAATGAACAGACAATGCACTGTGCAGTTTCAATGAAATGGAAAGTACTGCAAAGGCAGAGATGAAGTGTGTGCATGGGCCTGGCAACACGTGGGAAGCAAAGGACAAGAGAGTGTAGGCTGTGTTTGGATCACAGGGGAGTCATCGTGCTGCCAGGGTGGAGAAGAACCAAGCACAAATTCAGAGGACCTTAACTATCCTCCTGAGGAGTTTGAGCTGAATTCTGCAGGCAGCAGCAGGCCCTTGAAACAGGCCCTCATGCGCTCGTGTAGTGTGAGCACCGACTCGCTGGAGGGGACAAACCAACCTCAGGAATAAGACAAATGGGGACATTTTAGGTGCAAGCAACCCAAACTGCTAATTATATTTGATTCCTATTTCCAAAGACTAACCTACAAGGCCACTGTTAGGGACTGGGGGAGTTTTCAGTGACTCGTAGAACCTTAGTGTTGTAAGCAGGCAAATGCTTGTGAAGCATTCACGGCAGCAATTTTAGCTGGGGCCTTCCTAGGAAATTCTCGCAAGATGTGGTCACATTTTTGTTGATCACAACAGTGAGTCTACAGGTACTCCTAGCATTGAGTAGGTAGAGGGCAGGGACAGAGCTAGGCAGCCAGTGCACAGGACAGACTCTTTCAGCAAAGAACGGTGTCATCCAGAATGCAGAAGGTGTTCTGGGGAGAAATCCTGGTGTCTAGGCTAACACCTGGGTGGAGGACACAAGCTATGAGATTGGTCTCAATACCCTCTCCCTGATCTACCGCTGAGAGGCTGCGTAACCTTAGCAAGTTGCCTAGCATCCCCAGCCTCAGTTTCCCCATGTAGAAACTGAAGTGTAGAACTCCCAACTCACAGAGTTAGTTCAAAAATTCAAACAAAATACTGTATTCAAGGATTCACAACCCATGCTGAGACAGTTGGGACGAATGAAGGTTTTCCATGATTTCAGGAGGGATATGCCTTTTGGAAAAGGAACAGAAGGCATTAGTAACATAGATCTTCTATTACACAATGTAGCTAACTATAAGGGAATTCTACACACCACAAAATTATAGGGGTAGAATTATCCCCACAGGGGCCTGGGAGAGAAGACAGCAAAGCCAATTATGCCCTTTCAAAAGGTGCCCAGTTGCTAGCAATAGGGAACAGTCAGCCCCTAAACAGTATTGGCTCTGAAGGCTTAGTGGCTCTTTCAGAAAAGTTTTTGAGAGTGACATTTGTACTCTGAAATCTGTTTAAGATAGAAACTCTCAATGCTTTCCATGGGGCACCTGGGTGACAATATAATCAGCCACCTGCCAGTGGATCTCCCAAGGAGATCAGCCAGGAGCCCCTTTAATCTGACCACGCCAGGAAATGCAAAGCCTCAGGCTTCTAAAGATGGCTCTTCAAAGAGAGCTGAGCTACAGAATGCCAGTAATTCGCCTTTATTGGGAGATAAAAGGATTATTTCTACTCAGGCCTTGGCGCTGAGCTCTAGTGAAAAGCAGTAAAATCCAGCTGTCACTGTGCCTTAGTGGTCTGCCTGGCCTGGGGGTGGCAGGTCCCTTAGACATAGGCCTCCAGGAAGCACGGGACTTGGGCTGCTTTTGTTCTGGGGTGCCTCGGTTCCCCTTGGTTTTCAGTGGAGGATAAGTTTAACTCTGGGTGGCGAGGGGTGATGGGAGAGTGGGAACCAGCAGGTGGAGTGTGAGGGTTTCCAGGTCTGTTCTACAGTGGTGCATGTAACTTGTTAGAAAGCAGCAAGTCTGACTGGCAATATTTCAAAAACAAACATGGTACACACATATGGGAAAACTTTGTGTGCTTTGGGTTGATTTAAAGAATTAGATTTTTTAGCAGCTTTTCCTGACCTTTGCAATAGTTGAAATGCATCTTGAATCAATGGCAGCATCTTTATCTACCTCTATGACCTAAATACACCCCCAAACTCAAGAGTTAAATATTTTCAGTGTCTCAGGTCTCTTTGTTTTGAGATCTAGCGGACTGTGTTTTGCCTGTCTAATCAACCTTTGCCCTACCACTATTTCATCACCAACGAAAGCTTGGTACCAATTCACTCAACGAATAGGTATGATGCTCTCAACTTGTTTCTAGGATACAAGATCAGGGGAAAAGACAAAGCTGCTTGTCCTCACTGAGCTTACGTTCCAACAGGGCCTTGTATTCACTCTGTGATATAAATTCACTTTTATATCCAGGCTCTTATTTTGGGACAGTTTTTCTTTAGCCTTGGCTGGTGCTACCACTGAGAATTAATTTCTGAGTTAGAGGAATGAATTGATCTGGGGCAACTGCTCTAAGAAAATTATTTTCCCAGGTTGCTGAATGTGGGTCTCAGCGTAGCCTGGGGCTCAGAGAACAGCAGTGCATGCCAAAAGCCTCAGTCCCTCTGTTGTCACATGGTCTAGTTCCAGCTACAACTAGCTGCAGTTCAAACCATCTGACCAACTCCCCTGAGAGAATACAGGCATCCCATAGCAATGGTTTTTAGTATTAATTACGCAAACTGAGCAGTTTCCAGCCTAGAGCTGTCTTTGCGTCAAGTGCTTGCGAAGAACCTCCTGGACGCAGTGGGCAGTAAGTGATGCTGTCGGCAAGAAAACTATGGGTGTGATCCCCAGTGTTCCCCTCAGCATGAACATAAATTGTGGCATCACAAGCACTTCATTTTACCATCCCCCTATTATATCTACAGATGGAAAACTGTGTACCAGCTACAACCGAGGACTCATCTCAAAGGCAAAAATTAAGGCCATCAAGTATAGCGTCGTCATTATTCTTGGTAAGCGACATCCCTCCCTCTGTTCCAGAACTGTGTGAACATTCCACAGACTAATTTGTACCTAGTGGCAGAAAGCCCACACAAGAAGTGAATCTGTCTACAGGCACCTTTGTGGAAAGGTGCCTTTTTGGAAAGGAAGGTGTGGCATTTACCAGCCTGTCTGTGGCTCCTTTAAGAGTGAACTCTTGGTTCTTAATCCCTCTCCTTATGAATTTAGCTGCTCACCAAGATTATTGATTGGTTAACTTGGAGAAAATCAGATTAGGACCTCCCCACTTAAACAGATGCTTACATGGTCCTGAAGACTCAGTGGCTTCTTTGACAACACACTTTTTCGCATGACTGACGTTCATGAGCAAAGACAAGACATAAATGGCATTCCATTTCTTCTGGATATTTAATTTCAAGGTCCCTGCTAGTCTGTCCTTCACCCCCTGTCACTGCCTTCTCTGCTTCCTTCCTCACCAGTATGCACTCTTGCTGAACCCCTTAATTCTCAGATTATTGCCTGCCTTACTCACTTACCTCATCTTGTTCCCCAACAACGCCACCTGCCCAAGACCTCTTTCACAAATCTTTGCAAAATAGTCCTTCTCTAATCTTGCCCTATCTCACTTTTTTTTTTTTATCGCTCCTACTTCTACATGACACCTTAGGATATATATTGATTTTTTCTATTGTCTATCTCTCCTGCTGGAATATCAAATCCATGGCAACTGTAACCCTGCTCTTGTCCTACTTACACCATTATTTCCAACATCTAAAGTAGGGTCATGCACACATGGCTTAATTAATATTAGTGAATGAAGGAATGGTTGAAGACATGTAAAAGGCAAGCTTTTCCTTTTTCATTAACTCAGATATCCCCCTTCATGCCCCTCCGGCAGCTCTTGAAAGCTCAGAGTAAGTAGAGCTTTCACATTTACTGCATGTCAAATTACTAGAACCATCCATCTCCCCTTTCTGGAGTGCAACTGTGAAATGCCAAACAGACCACTTGCAGTGTGACTCAGCCAGCAGAATATTGGCAAAAAACAAGACTGCAGGCAGACAGAGCAAAAAGCAGCTACAACCCACCAGGGCTCTGAAGTAGATCAAAGACTCCTTTGCCTTCCCCATCAGAATCACAGATACACATTCCCTGGGTGTTGACCAGGAAATGCATGCTTATACATGTGTACCAGGGAAGGCATAGTCCTTTTAAACAGGGGCCATATGACAGTACCCTATGGGGTCCCTTCAGCCTTTAGGCAGGATACTTGCAGAAGGGTCAGCAAGTGTCAACTGCTCTATCAGAACAAAATAACCCTCTCTATAACAAGTATTAGTACTGCCCTTTCATCATCCTGAAATTAGCTGTATAAAAACACATAACACTGCATACTCACCATAATTCCTTAAAAAAAAAAAATCAACGTGTTTCCCAATAATACAAAGAAAGAATAGAAACAAAATAATTTATACTGAAACACTATTGGTTTTCATATGTAAACACTTGGGCACATGTGCACTTCAGGAATAAAGAAACAGATGCTTACAGTCAGATGTGTTTAACAGCTACAAATGAAGAGCAACACACTGTATTGAGACATATAAAAAGTATAAGCAATATAGCTATCAGTGGCTTACTTTCCTGAGCAGGCAGAAAAAAAAAACGTGGTAACGTCCTAAATTTTAGAAAGTAATCTTTCCTGCATTTACAAGAGAATTGCATTTCTGGAAAGTTCAGTTTTATGCATTTATACATAGCAGATTTCTAGACTGGGGTAAAGTACAAACACGCTTCTTTCCTATGTCAATGACTGTTTGGTATTCAAAGGATATATGAGGTATAGGACAAGTCTTTGCTGGCTTGGATGACTGTGCCAGGCAGGTCTGGCGTCTGTGAGACAACCAAGCCTCTTCTCCACACTTACAAATACAAACACACAAGCGGGTCAGGCAATTTTGCCCCTCAGTGCCCTAGAAACATTCTTTTGTTCCACTGTTGGGATGAACCACCTAGAGCCAGGATACATAGTGGATCTTAGGTTGAATTGGCCAAGATTTTAGGGAAATTCAGAAATCAGTTTCTCATTCCAAACTTCCCAGAAAGCTATTAAATACCCCCTGAACAGCTGTGGAAGAAGAGTGTTCCTCTTTCTTTGCCTGTAGATGTCAAAAGAAGCTAAACTTCTATCACTTCAAAGAAAAATCCTATGGGTAGAGCTGATGCTGTAAGAGAATAGGGAAGCACGCGTCCAGGCAGACAAGAGCATGCAGCTTTGTACATTAGTATAGGCTTTCCAAACAAATAAAATATAGCTGAGATAGATAGATAGATAGATAGATAGATAGATAGATAGATAGATAGATAGATAGATAGATAGATAGACAGACAGATATTATGAGAAAGTGAGATAGATAGAAAATAAACTGAGACTTATAAGAAATAAGTCTAGGCTTTCCAGAAAAAGCAGAAGAACAGGTTGGGCTGGATTAGGTAAATGCTGATTTATTAGCAGGAATTGGCTCATATTGTGAGGGTGAGCAGCCCCAAGACCTGCAGCTGGTGATCAGGAGACACAGAGAACAGAAGGTATATTTCCAGTCCAGGTCTGAGTCTGAGAACCAGGCAGGTTGGTGATGTACACTCCAATCTGAATCCAAAGATGAGGCAGAAGAGAGTCTCAGCCCAGTGAGTTCATCAGTTTTTGCCTTCTATCCACATCTTCAAACTGAACAAAAGCCACACCCACTGGAAAGGACAATCTACTCGACAGCAGATTTCTCATGCTACAGATTCAAACATTAATCTCATCTGAAAACACCCTTACAGATACATCCAGAAAAAAGCAATTTAACTAGACAACTGGGCACGTGAGGTCAAGCTGACACAGTAAATGAACCATCTTCAGATCACGTAATTTCCATTCATTTTCTTTGAAGATTTGGAATCAAACAGAATTGAAAGTCTCACACAACCACACAATCCAGTTGACTTGCAGAGGAGATTGGGTGGATGTTCTCAGTCAAGAAAAAAAAAATGGAGAACACTGTGATTTAACTGTGTTATGCTTTGAAAATGTTAAGATCTTTCCTGTTCCTTGCCACACTCTAAAACCAGAAGTTATTGTCCGGTGTTCTTCTCCAGAGCGTTTGTAAATATTTCAAGGATTCTATTGGGCTCTCCTCAGCACTCTACTGGGTGAAAAGCTGTTCCAAGCTTTCAGTAAATAAACCACAACATTGTCCAAAAAAAAAAAAAAATCAGCCCTTTCTGCACAGATAAACTGCAGGAAATCTACTTACTTTTAGAAATGTACCTGTAAGATGTGTACACATGTTAGTATACTCGCTGTCCCTGCTAACACACAACATACCCAGCTCTAACATTTCTGAGAGCTCCCAGGCGCCAAGGAACCCTCTGGTTGGGACTCCAGTCATGCTCAACCAGTAGGGGACCTCAGTCCAGGCCCACTGAGATGGTAATGACTCTCTCCTTCCCCAGCCTTCATCTGCTGCTGGAGTCCATATTTCCTCTTTGACATACTGGATAATTTCAATCTCCTCCCAGACACCAAGGAGCGTTTCTATGCCTCTGTGATCATCCAGAACTTGCCAGCCCTGAACAGTGCCATCAATCCTCTCATCTACTGTGTCTTCAGCAGCTCCATCTGTCTTCCTTTTGGGTAAGGGATGCTCTTCTTTGCACTACACACTGGCAACCATCACATCTAAATTCTAAAACTGTGGCAGCCTGCAGAGCCACCATTTAAGTATGAAATACTTGACAGTCAAAGGATTTCCACTAGTGTGATACATTCAAACACAGGCCTAGGCTACAGTTAATACTCTTTATGCTACAAAGTATCGCCTCCTACAGCAATCTCTATAGTTGTCATACATTGAGGTTTCTCTTTTGTTGGATTCTTATCTATAGGAAATTTATCAATGTAATCCTGAGTGACAGCAAGGCATCAAGTTTTACCATCATATACCTGGTTAATAAAATTAACACTCATGAGATTAAATGACGTGGCTGGAGTTATGTAACGAATCAGTAATGTGGTTGGAGTGAAATCCTGCCAACAACTACTGCTGACCTGCCATGTTTCGGCTGTTTTCCTGCAAAAGTCACAGTGGAATTCATGAGAGACAGAACAGTAGAATGTCTAAGCATTCGTTCAATGCTAGTGGCTGAGGTTCTGAGCCTCTCGTTGCTTGTTTGCCGCCGTGTATGACCATGTAAGACATTAAGTCATTTACCATCCGTAAACCTATTTCCTCATCCAAAAAATGGGGCTCACACTAAGCATCTAACTTTTGATGGATGATACCTAATTTGTGGGCTTTGATGAGAAGGTGAAGAAGGACTATGAGGATGGGAAAGAAATGTGAGGATGTTAAGTAGACATGCCCACAGGCTGGCGCATACAGGCTAATCCTCCACCTGCAGTGCCAGCATCCCATGTGGGCAATGGTTTGTGTCGTGGCTGCTCCACTTCCCATTCAGTTCCGTGCTTCTGGCCTGGGAAAGCAGAGGAAAACAGTTCAAGTCCTAAGGCCTCTGAACCCACGTGGGAGATCTAGAAGCTCTTGGCTACTAGCTTTGGATTGGTTCAACTCTAGCTGTTGCAGCCATTTGCAGAGTAAAACAGCAGATAGAAAAATCTCTAAGTCCGCCTTTCAAATTAAATAAATATTTAGAAAGAAATACATAGGGTCCAGCACTGTAGCCAAGTGGCTGAAGTCTTCACCTTGCACGTACCAGGATCCCATATGGGCACCGGTTCTAATCCCAGCAGCCCTACTTTTCATCCAGCCTTCTGCTTGTGGCCTGGAAAAGCAGTAGAGGATGGCCAAAAGCCTTGGGACCCTGCCCCGGCATGGGAGGCCCAGAAGAGGCTCTGGGTTCTTGGCTTCAAATTGGCACAGCTCCGGCCACTGCAGCCGCTTGGGGCAATCCTCTCCGTATATCTGACTTTCTAATAAAAATAAAAAATAAATCTTAAAAAAAAGAAAACAATACATAGAAGTGCCCAGTACAACTGTCAGATTTTTACTATATTCTCCATAGCCATTCTCTTTCGACATCTATGACTTCACCAGGTGAAATCACTGTCCTTTCCTACTTTGTTCTTTCTCTAGAAAGCGAAGGTCACAGGATTCCAGAATGACTTGCCGGGACAGAACTGAGAGGCAAGAGATGCAAATTCTTTCCAAGCCAGAATTTATCTAGATCCCAGAGCAGTGGCAATGCCTCACTAAACCCATCAGCTCGGCTGCGTCCCTGTCAGCTTGGGCATGTGCATGGAGCCTGAGTGGACTTCACCCTATTCTTGCGTTCCAAAGAGAATGTGTCACCTGCATTGACAAATATTGGCCAGTAGGAACTCCCAAACTATTCATGACAGCCAAAAAAGACTTCGCCTCTTCCTCACCATTGTGAGCCCTCCTTCCTACTGGTCAGCACCTGAATACAATGGACAGAGACATCACTGGCCCAGGCTCCTGGCTTGGGTGAACTGAGAAGACAGGCAAGCAGAGGCGATAAAAGAGACAGGGTGATACATTAGTTTTCTCATTACAATTCAAGGAGTAAATAAAAGACTTCACCAAGTCTTGATTTTTTTTTTCTTCCCGCTTTGGATTGTAGCTTTGGTGATTGTAGCCAAGATGCTTGTCCTTGTAATGCCAACAAATTCATTTCCAGGCATTGGCTCTTTGTACCTCCCCTGCAGATCGTCTGTTTTGCAGATGGATGTGTTGGCAGCAGTCAAGTTTGCACTCCCATTGTATCAACAACATTTCTTTTCTTTTGCTTTTTTTTTTAACCAAGAGAGAAACTGCTGGCCCCCTGGAACAAGATTGAAGTGGAGGCATATTTTCTCTGATAGGAAAAAAATTGTGCTGAAACGCTATGGGAACACTTGGCCTCCCATGCTGAGAGTTGAGACCCGGAGCTGGCACATCTTGGAGGATCTCTGCAGACCCCTCTTCTGCTTTTGAGGCTCGGGTCACTCAGAACTTCACTCCTCACACGGCAGGGGGTGTTCCCCCCCCCGCCCTGGGTAACCCAAGGAGCCCTCTCTCTGGTTGGGAGCTTAATTCCTGTGGCTTTTCCAGGCTGGGTGTTTCTATTCCCCACTTTTTATCCTTTTTTTGCATATTGCAGCCTTTGTCTAGCTAACACTCCATTTGGGAAGTGATGGTGGGGCTTGTTTTGACAGGACTGGAGTTTGATATTTATAAGCATAATCCATGTGAAATATGACTAACTGGCTTCTAGCCAATTTCTTCCATCAGGTTTTACCATAAGTGGAAATGGAATAATTTAATTTGATTATGTATACATCCCCACCCACAGTTCTGGGATGCATGTGAGCACCTTATTTTTAGCATCACATACATTCCTGACATTAAAATCTCCTTGGCAAAATCCTCCTTCCCAGAATTATTCAGTCTAATTCTCTCTCTCTCTTCCCCCTTCTCTCTCCTGCTAGTGGAGTCATTTAATTTTTCAGTATGTTTTAATTGCACTTCATTTGTCATTATGATATCAACTTAAAGTGCATGTTTAAGGTCACAGTGGTATTTTTGCCATAAACGGCTCTTCCAATGTAATTTAACCTTAGGAAATGTATCGTTGTGGGCAGAAATTGGACACCTCAGTAACCATCCCTCTGAGGAAATGCCCTCTGGGTTTGAGGGGTCTGATTAATTTGGTTTTACATGTACCTGACTGGGTTTGAACACTGCCTCCTCTTCAATTCACCAAAACTTGAGCATCCCTGGAAGCTCTCAGTGATTGGGAAGAGCTTTTCAACATTTCACTTTAAATCAAGATGTGCCACAGAAGACCCGTGGAATTGTTGCCAAAATAGCTGCCTGCACAGAAGCCAATTAACAGAGCAAAATCTGGCGGGCATCCTAGATGGCAAAACAGGAGGCCCAGGCTCTCCTGACAGCTGCTTTCCATCTCTGTCAAGTTCTGGTCTGCAAAAGACATCACATGTCTACCTCATCCATCAATCAATCCCTACTGTTAAGGAGACAGTGATGAGAGGGGCACTGTGTACTCAGGAATATGACTGGCACCACTACAGCCCTGATGCTGTGGTTCCTGAGTCCTGGCGGTCGGGAAGAGGAAGGGACTGCACAGGATAACCTGTCATGAATGGGAAATTGCATGTATTCCAGAATCCACCTCTGTATTTGTTTGACTTGCAGAAACATGATTTAAATATTATGTGAAACCAGTAATTATCAGTCCTAAGGCCTTGGATTAATCATTTTATGTATCTGGGTGTTGACTGTCTCATCTCCAAGATGGGGGACAAGAGGAGACCGGAGCAGGGGGTCTTGGAGGCTTCTTGCAAACACAGGCTATGATGGTCTCAACAGCATCCTCAGAGCGAGAGCTTCTGAAACCCTTTCCCCAGGGGATCAGTGAGTCAGTGCTGAGTCATTTGTGCCTTAGAAGTGTGACTTTCCCATCAATCACTGTGAGCTCATAAACATTATTACCCAATGCGAAATATAGCTTGAGGTCTCAGAGTTTAGGGCTATGATGCCACACCTGTAGCTTCTGATGCTCAGATGGGGTCAGAGACATTGGCAGAGTGATTTTAAGAAACACAGAGACTTATTTCTGCAATAAGATGTCACAAAATTCTGGTTACGTTATCACAAGGTTTCAGGGACAGGTGAGGATTTAGGATAACAAGAATAGGGATGTTTAATATATTCAGTCACATTATAAAAAGTGTTTCCTCTTTACTGAACTAGGAATGTGAAAAGGAATGTGAAAAGTTCTCTGCTTTCAGAACATATGTGGAACATAATTTAATTGAAGTTTAATTTCACCAAGCAGAATCTCCCACCTTTTTTCCCCCCAGAATGTGGTAATAACTTTTTAATGACTTTCATTTATGATTAATTGTGGGGAAAAAAAAGTATTCCTCTTAAATCAGACCAACATGCACCTTACATTTTCTTTCTAGCTTCACATTTGAAATACTTCATATGCAGAGATGACCTTGCCTCTTTCTTTGGCATCCACACTGTCAGCAAAGAGCTCCAAGCATGTCTACTGAGCAAACAGCAAAGCACATATATATATTTTTAGCTAGAAATAAAAAGGATTCTGACCTTCTAGAGTCATGTTGAGTGAGCTGTAGACGCTAGCCAGCTTCAATTCCTGTTTATGGTCACCATTTGACTATAACTCATCATGACTTCGGGTGTGCTAGTGTTCCCAAACGATGTTCAATTATATTTGATTGAAAAGCAGTGGCTTCAAATGTTCAGGTATCAAATCAGGTTGGGTTTTTTTTTTTTTAATATGAAAAGCCATGCTTTAGTCTACAGTTGCATTTTAAGACAGTGTTATCTATAATAGGGTTGATCTAGTTTACATTTTAAAAGTGCAAAATAGGCTTGTCAAATGTTATAGTAGATAATCTTGTGGTTTTCAGACTGCTCTGGGACTTGCAAAGCACTTCCAAAGTAGTGGCCCCATAGTATTATTTGTGCATGCAACAAAGAATGCAAATAAAGAAGCACAGCATTTCAAACTAAACAAAGAAACAAACACAAAAAAAACCCAAAGAAATCTAAATGATAAAATCACTCCAACTTTCCATATTCTTTGATATCAATTATTCTACTTTCTACTTGTGTGAGATCAATTATTATACATTACACGAGTGAGAACATGAGGTATTTGTTTCTTTGTCGGTCTCATTTCACTAGTATAATGATCTAGTTTCATCTATTTTATTGCAAAATGACAGAATTCCATACTTTTTATAATTGAATAGCATTCTACTGTTAATATACACCTCAATTTCTTTTTCCATTCCTCTACTGATGGATATTTTGATTGAGAACAACACAGGAATATGAATAAGATCCCATATATCTTCGCAATTATGGTGTAACACTTTTAAATAATAAGAAAACCACTCAAACCCTCCAAAATAAGGCATGAAAAAGGCTCATGGAAGAGCTGGGACAAATAGAGAGTTCATAGGAATCTGATGAATTTTTATCCAAACATATCAGTAACTAACACAAGTGTGAAGAGACATTAAAGATCTATTAGATCAGGTTTTGTTTTTATAAAATTAATAATAATAATAATAATAATAGCTATGTCATTGATAAATGACATACTTAAAACACAAATTCACAAAGTATGAACTTAAAAAGATAGGGTCACAGCAACAGTACACAAAGACCAAAAGCATTGCTGTTAAACAGGAACACTTTGTAACAATAAATGCTTTTTTTTAAAAAGTAAAACAGTAGTTCTAAATCCCTGTGCCATTAAAGATATATTTTCTTAATAAATATTTTAAATACCTGCCAGAACTCTAAGGCAAACAGAAAAACCACAGCCATGATTGGGAATTTTATTACGGATGGTTCCATTGATGAAAGCACACAAGATCTGGGGATTATCTAGATAACTTGAACAACACAGGCAGCACATTTTACCCTACCATCCCAGAATAATCCTCTGCCTCCAGCACTCACAATGCAGTTTCAGAAGTCCAGCACTTGCTAGGCTGTAGGGCAAGCTTCAAGTCTTTCATAAGACCGCACGCACGCAGTATGGATTTTCTGCTTACCATGCAATTATACCAGAACTCAAAAACAGGATGACAACAAGCAAATTCTAGAATTTCAGAAATACAAGTAACTTATGCTCAAAAAAACAGAGAGTTTATGGAAATTATAAAATAATTGTCCTGAAAATTAATGAAAGCATTATATATTTTCACATAAGGGATACTGATAAAAATAATACAGGGAAAAAGGCTTACAAGTCAATAAACAAATCATCTATCCCATGAAGGTAGAAAAATACACCAAAATAAACCTAAAGGAAGTAGATGAAAGATAATAACAGTAGGAAAAAAGTTAATGAAAAACAAACATAAGAGAAAGTCCCAACAAAGATAAAATTCAATCCTTTGAAAAATAATGAAATTAATAGACCTTCACAGAAACTAGGCTAAGGAACAAGAGGAGAAAGCATAGATGGCAGCCTCCTCTAGGCCTTAGGATGATCGGGGAGGCCGTAAGAGACTACTGGCAGGATCATGTCAAAAGACATGAAAAGTAATAACTGGACAAGTTACTAAATTACATGAGACGATAGATGGTTACATAGCAGATAGATAGTTATAATGGATGGCATCAAAGAAAGAATTACTATCAAAGAAAGAATATGACTTTGCTGGTAAGTTCTGTCAATTCATTTTACACACTCTTCAAGAGGACAAGAAGAAGTGTCACCTCCAAGATGTTTTATTAGACAAAAAAGAAACCATTAGAACAAAAATCCTACAGACACTGCAAGAAAGGCGAACTACCAATCAATTTTGTTGTGAAAACAAATGTAAAAATTGCAACCAAATTTAGCAAACTCCAACAAGGCTAGCAAATATGATCAAACTGGAATCATTCCCAGAAGGCAATGTCAGCTTAATATTAGGAAATTATCCAACTCATTACCTTAATAGATTACAGGATAAAAATAACATATTATCCACTTAATAGATACAAGAAAAAGGCTTGATGAAATATTCAGCCCTGAGACATGATAGAAGATATTTGGAATTAAAGGGAAATTCTTTAAAATTCTGATGTGTATGCACACACACACACACACACACACACACACACACACACACACAATATCTCCATCTTCTCCCTTTCTTCTGTTCATCAAAAGATATCATAAAAGATAATTTACAGAATAGGAACTTATATTCCAATATTTCTAACCGATCAGGATCAGGATCTAATATTAAACTCACACAAATCGATAAGACAAAACATTAAAAGATAAAAAATAAGTAACACTTGCCTTGAAAAAGAAGTTACCCAAGTAGCCATGAGACCTGCATACAGGTGTTTAGTCTCATTAAAAATCACAAGAACGTAAATTAAACCACATTGAGACATAAGTATTCCTATCTATCCAACTGGCAAAAGTTAAAAATATTGCCAGTATCAAGTGTTAATAAAAATGTGAAGTAGCAGAAATTCTCACCGGGTTCTGGTGGGAGAATAATTGCTATGTAATATTTTTAAATGTTCCTTCACTAGTAAAATTTGCTTCTTATCCTGTCTGACATGGTAATTCCATACATAAATATATAGTTATGTGCACCATAACATCTGTGAAAGAACATTTATACTAACATTGAACTTAATAGCACTAAATTAGAGGGCAAAGAAAATATGTATCAAATAGAATGGATAAATAAATGATGGTGCTACCTACGGAATACTGAGAAAAATAATGGAGAGGCTTCCACTGTTAAAATGATATGAAATGAATCTTTGAAGTAATATAAAGGCAAGGAGAAAGATGCTAAGATATACCATATGATTCCATTATTATAAAATTCTAAGCTAGCCGAAATTAAACAATCATTTTTGGGGGGTAAAGATATAAAAATAGATATGAGAGAGAGAGAGAGAAAAGAGAGAAGATATAACTCTGGAAACCCTGTTTTCTTGGAGTCCACACGGGAACACCTCTGTGCATCTGGAGGCGGACGTGAAGCTCAGGGGCTGGAAGGGTTCTGTTTCTTGCTCTGGGTATCAGGTTCAAGGGTATGCATTTCATTCTGGAGCTACTACAGAAAAGGCAGCCAGACTAGAAATAGGGAGGTGATCAATTGAGTCTCAGTTACATGTGGCAACAGAGGAGACAGCTGAAAGATCCTTCTCTACATTCAGAGCCATCATCTATCATTAGCATTCAGCGATAGCACGAGTGTTGGTGCCAACATTTTTCAAAGTCTGAAGAAGTATCTTGGCTCCTCTGCAGAGCCTTATGACTCAGTTCAGCAGGAATCAATCTCTGTCTTCTGTTTGCTTCCTGCCTGACAAGGGGGCCTGGAGCCCTTTAGCTCTTATTCCCGGTCACTCATTTCCAATCCCATCCAAAGACGTCTCCTTATTGTCCTCCATTCTTTCTGCCCTTCCTCTTCACTACAAGTGGAACAGGTATACAGTATACTTGCTAAGATGTCGTTCCAGGAGCACAACTGAATGCGGCATCCCTCAGGGAGGATTTGCTGTGCACTAGGGAATGCTGGAGATAGTGCCGTCTCAACTCCCAAGAACTAATCCCCAAGATAGGTACCCTGGGCTTGCAGTGGGAGGCTTGGGGAAATATCTGGGACAAACAACTCAATGCACACAACTCCCTAACTACCTACCAGATATGAGGAAGTCTGATTAAAGGATTCCAAAGCCGACTTCATCATGAATCACCCAAGGAGTTAAAAATTACATACAGAAACAGATGTCTGAATCCCCAGCTCCTGAGATCCTAATTCTTTAGGTTTCTTTGGAAATCTGTATCTAAAATAACTGATACAGATGGTTCTCACACAATGGCTCTATCATGGCTCGTCTGGGGGTGCAAGTTCATGTTCCTCATGATTGGGAACTATGTGGGCTTCCTTTGTGTACAACAGTCTAGCTCCCTTGTGCCAGCTGATAACAAGCATGCTTTCCTTAGAAACCAACTCTACCACTCCGTGCAACTCTCCAGATACCTATTGGTAAACTGAGGACTTCTCTAATTCTTCCTTTACTACAGACTGAACACATTTTTCACATGAAAATAGGCCTTCACCTAAATTAGTCACGCTTTCATATAAACCCTCAATAGAGACACATTGGGAAACATAGACTTGTGTTGATGTGACTCCCTGGAACAAAGGAGGAGACCCCACAGAAGCCTTCTGAGGTCTGAAGCATTACCCGTCAAAGTCTCTGTAGCAGCCATTCTCAAACATTCAAGGTATCAAAGGACAAAACAAGCCATGTTCAGGTAGATTATGTCTATTGATACTACATTGCACCTTAAGCCCACAAACATTTTAATACTTCACTAACAATTTAAAAATAATAATGAACTCAGGGCCAATCTGATGGCATAGCAAGCTAATCCTCTGCCTGCAGGTGAGCATCTCATATGGGCGTCAGTTTGTATTCCAGCTGCTGCACTTCCAATCAAGCTTCCTGCTGATGGCCTGGGAAGGCAACACAAGATGGCCAAGCCCTTGGGACCCTGACAATGTAAGAATCAGAGCAAGCTCCTGACTCCCAGCTTTGGATCAGCTCAGCTCCGGCCACTGCAGCCACCAGGGGAGTGAATGAGAGGATGGAAGAGCACTGCGTGCATGTGTGTGTGCGCGTGTGTCTTTCTCTCTAAATCTGCTTTTCCAATGGAAAAAAAAAAGAAATTTTTTTTGAAAAAATAACAAACTCATTACACATTAACAAGAATATCTTTAATAAAAAGTTACTATATTTCAAGAAAAATTCAGTGAGAAGAATGACATCATTTCAACTTTTTGCAAATCTCTTCATGGTTGGCCTAATAGGAGACAGCTGGATTTCCATATCTTCTACATTCAATCTGTTGCAATATGTTGTTTTGATGGAAATATATAAAGAAAATCAGGCTTAGCTCAAATATGTAGTTAGCAAGAAAAGGAGTATTTTAATCTGCTTTTGCACTTAATCTGTGCTGCTATACATGCCAAATAACCTTTGGAAGATTCCATGGAACACATGAGAACATGAAAAAGAATGTAAATATTGGTCTTAAAATTGTTAAGCAAATGGGTTTTTAAAATTTTTATGAATTTATTTATTTGAAAGGCAGAGATCTCCTTTAACTTGTTCATTCCACAAATAGCTAAAAGTGGGCCAGATTGAATCCAGGAGCCCAGAAGTAAATCCAGACCTCTCACACTGGTGGCAGGGACCCTAGGGCTTGTGCCCTTACCTGCTACCACCCAGAGCATGCATTAGCAGAAAGCTGGATGTGACAGCAGCATCAAGACTTGAACTCAAGCCCTCCCTCCAATATGGAATGCAGGCATCCCAAGCAGAGTAATAATCACTAGGCCAAGTGCATGGTCATGAATAGTTTTAACTTCACAAAGCTTCCTGAAAGTTTCTCCAAGTGTTGGCCTCCCACCCCTACACTGCCTCTGGATCACATTTCCATGGCTGCATCTGTAAAGAAAAAAACATTGTGTGTGCTCCATGCGCTGCCAATATGCAACCTTTCTGTAATACAGCAAAGCCTGGGCAGGTATTATGGACAAGCTCGGGGATCATTCCTATAGAGTTGCAGAGCTGATTTAAGCACTGATGGGAGCCAGTGCTGATGAAGGCTTTTGCTCAGCCAGGAAACACCCTGGCAGATTCCACTGGTGAGGAAAACTGCCTCTGCTGAGACTCCCAGCCTGTAAGCCCACGCGAGCAAGCTGCTCGAGCACTGGGGAAAGCACCTGCTTGTATGGAGGAAGAGAACGACCAATGTTCAACCTCAAACTCTCTGGCCACTAATGTGGTTCCAAGTATGAGCAACCAGTAGCAAAACTGGCCTTTTGCTGAACTTATGGGTCAGCCCCTCTGTACTTTCAGAGCTCAGCATCTTCTGCTGTCCCCATCACTCTCTTATCTCCAGCTCCACGAGCTTCCGTGCTGTACCTTGAATGCACCAGTCACACACTGGGCTTTGTGGAACTCTTCCTCCACCAAAATGCACCAAAACCCTTTTCCTCAACACACGCACACACACAAACACACACACACACAATCTGCTTGTCCAAATTCCTTGTCTTCTCTGAATGTTTACACAAATGCCAGTTGCGAAATAACGCCCACCCAGACTTTTTGGTTTAATACCTCAACTGATCACCATTCTCTGATTCCCCTGACCATTTGGGATTTTCTCTTTTGATCATACTACATAATGCACTTATAGGTTATATTAAGCGTTTATCATATGTATCTCTCATGAAGCTTGGGAATTTTGTCTATTTTGTTCACTGTTGTATCCCCAAAGACCAGAACAACATCAGGAATAGAAGATATCCCCACAAACTTAAGTTTAATGAAGGAACAAATGGACAGGCAGAGGAGAATGTTAGCTTCCTACAAGCAGCCTGCTCTCAAGAGAAGGAACAGCTACACTTGGTTTATGGTTAAACTTAGGATTAGAAGGCTAGGCCAATCCTCCTCCATTGGGAGACTGGAAGGTAAACAGAATCTGGGAGCATAACATCTCCAAAACAAGAGGAAGTACTAGAAATGGAAAAGAAGAATCCATTCATCAGAGATACCTACTGTGATTTCTCTTTGCCTGCCTGGATGAACCCTGACTGACCCAGCTTCCTAGGGAATTTTCTGGAACACAAGGAGTGAACAAGTTAGAATTTAGTTTCATAGAGCTCTTCCATGAATCAAAAAATCTTGATTAAATCTACTGCAAGCCTCAAAATTCATGCCTTACTAATCTCTCTTTACTAATCATGTCCTTCCACATCGTCCAATAAAGCTAGAGTGACCATACATTCCAATTCACCTAAGACAATCCAGTTTTACCTGTTGTCCCAGTGTAATTATTAACACAGACTATTTTTCCCTTAATGCTATCCTAGACTGTATGATAAATTATACGGTCATTCTAAATGAAGATGGTTACATGTTCTACAATAAAATTCAATGACAACATTAAGACATTCCAGTAATAAAATACTAATTACAAGATGTTCCAGATATGAATAGGAGCCCCTTCTCATCATGAATTTCCTGGGAAGAAATTAAAGTTCAATGATTAAATTCAATGATTAAGTTCACATACAAGATATTAAAGTCCAAAGGATTTAAAGTCCAGAATCATATACTCTGCCCCTTGTGATTTAAAGTTCAAAGAAAATTAAATTCTATAATCATCCCGATTTATTATTCAGTCCCTGTGTTTTATCTCTCAATGTTCCTGGGCTGTGCACTACATATTGCAGTGGAGGGAGTCCAAAAATAGCCTCCTTATTCCCCAGGAGAGTTTTGATTTTCTAAAATAAAACAAAGAATGACAGACGGAAGATTAAAACAACATCCTTTATTACTAATGAATGTAAGTTGTTGCTCTGCAGGCACAAGTATCTATTAATAATGGATCCTTCAGCTGGCATGCTACCCTCTGTGGCAGAGAGCTACTGCCCACAAGTATCTCTAGTCAACACTTCCTCTGGGAGCAACCCCACTATACATGGCCACTTCAGAAAACTCATTTAAAGAAAACTAAATTGAGAGATTTATTTATTTTGGTGCATAAAAAAGTCTTGAAAACCAGTTTTTCACACTGTGCATTTTATACAAATCTTTAAAGACTTCTCATATTTCTTTGCCTCTCTTATTTTTTTAAGATTTTTTAAAAATTTTTATTGGAAAGACAGATTTATAGAGAGAAGGACAGAGAGAAAGATCTTCCATCCACTGGCTCACTTTCCAAGTGGCTACAATGGCTGGAGCTGACTCAATCTGAAGTCAGGAGGCAGGAGCTTCTTCTGGGCCTCTCACATAGGTGCAGGGTCACAAAACTTTGGGCCATCCTCAACTACTTTCCCAGGCCACAAGCAGAGAACTATGTCCTGGAAGTGGAACATCTAGGATATAAACCAGTACCCATATATCATCCTGGCATTTGCAAGGTGAGGATTTAGCCAATTGAACCCTCTTGGCCCTTCTTAACAGTAACTACAATTATGCCATGTACTTGCCTTATACACAATAAACTAAGTGACTAACATGGCCAGCGGAACACAGGAAAACTTATGTGCATCTACCCCACATGGTCCATATGAGCTTTCACGAGCATTTCTCATGAAATGCTTTCACAGTCACCCTGCCATGTCCATTTGCAAGCTGAATGGAGAGGACTCTGACGTCTTAGGGGAAGGCAAGATCACGATCTGCTGTTTTTGTATTTCTAGAAGCTATTGCTTATAACAGTAATCCTTTGCTGTCTCATCTACCCAGTGAAGCGATGGAAGCCCTGACTCAGGGTAGGTTTCCCTGTGGTAGGTTCTTTACTGTTCAGGTGAGACAGAGAAGCAAAACTAAGTTCCAACACTCTTGGACAACTCATCCCAATAGAAGGAAGTGGAGTTCAACAGAGCATGCTCAGTGTAATCTTCCCATCTCTGTGCCAAGCAGATCAACCCATCTCCTTTCCCTGTTAGAAAAAACAGAGCCCGTTTCCAGAATCTAACACAACGATACCTCCAAACAGATAGAAACAACCCCCTACCAAATACAGGCCTTCTTTTTGAGCACTCTTCTCTTGATTTCTAGAAATATTTTTCTCTGCTGTCCTTTTCTGATTCCATATATTTCTTCCAAAAATCACTCCATCTAGCTTCCTTAACAGGCATGAAATAGAGGGGAACTACTTAGTTTCTCTATTTCAACCAGATCATGGAAAGCCAGCATATAGTTTTCTTTGGGCAAGAGTTAAAGAAGAAACAGACTTTTTGACCCCTCTCCGCATGTGCTCCAGATTCCAGAGTTCATAGAAGGTCATGCCTAACTAGCTGACTAGCAAAGGGCAATGACACCGTCATACGGAGAAAGGCAAATAATGGTAGGTATGAGGAGGGACTGCAGGGATGGTGGTGGGAACTGACAGAAGATGTAAGTTCTTCCTAAAGGAACTTCATGGTGTCAGCAACTCTTAAAGTCACCCTGCCCTGTGGGTCCACTTCCCTTCTCCAGACTATTTGAAAGGAGAGAGTAAAGTTTGGATCCTTATCATAGCAGAGATTATGCTGAGATGGGCCAGGAACTTCCCATGCCACCTCAGAGGCAATGAGGATAGCTGATTCTGCTCTGCAAATAAGAGAAAGGTCACTGAGAGACACTACTGGAACAATAGCTTCTTCCAGAATCAGCATCTCTTAAGAGATTATAGAACAAAAGCTGTCCCCTGCTTGCTCACTAGAGTCCTCTTGGCAGGGCCTCAGCTTTGGTTTCAGGGTAAGTTCAAGAAGTCTGACATTCAGTAAGGGAGCTCCCTTATGGAAAAAGAGCCATTCTGAAACCTGCCTATCAATAAACTAATGAGGCACACCACCCTAAATGAGGAAAGCTCAGCCAGTTTCATTAAAAATTCATAGCATGGGAAACTATAATATTCCTTTATTGCATTGTCTCAAAAGCAAAATGATTGTGGGAATCTAATGAGATGAACACAAGACTGACAGTTCAGCTAACCAAAGAGCCAAGCCACACGGCACAGCCAGCAAAAGGTTATTAAATAACCCCCATGGACACCCCATATACTTCCCTTAAAAAGCAAAAAGTTGGCAGAGGGGCATTTTTCAGAAGCCCTGGGAGATGTTCAAGACAATGCTTGAAAGTGAAAATTAGGAAGGGCTTTACAACCCCTGCCTCTTCTCCTCCTCTACTAGAAAACTGTCCCTGGGATGAAGGGAGCAAACAGCAGCACCCTCAGCCACTCACAGTGCTCCCACACTGCCTGAGCCATTCATCTCTCCCTCACTCCCACCTCAGTAACTCCTACCCCGGTGGAGAGAAAATTCAAGTTGAGCATTTCTGCACCTGTAACCAAGGAGGGTTGAAGGTAACCCCTAGAACCAAGGGAATCTGATTGAGATCTGAGCCTACCACTGTACCTGACACCCACCCAGCCTGCACCCTGCAGGACCCACCTGGGGCACGGCAGCACCTGCTTTGCGCACCAGACACCCGGGTAAGCCTGCCCTTTGCATAATAAGCAGATGTCCACCGATGTAAGAAAGGACATGAACAGCTCACACTGTTCCACACCGTGCATCAGGGATTCAAGAAAATGAGTCCCATAATGCCCTTGGGAAGCTGTGCACCCATCTGGCTTTCCTCCAACACAGCATCGCCCCAGAACTGCAGCAGGCAGGACCCTTTGTGAATGACGCCCTCTGCAAACTGCTGGGGAAAAAATGTCCTGCGCTACCAGTGGCAGCAAAATATCAACACAGAAACACAGATTAGACAATAAAACAATTCAAGTAAAACAACAAAACAATTCAAGGGAAGAAAACACGGGCCCAGTCATTCATAATGCTTTACAAGGATTGTTCTAAAATGCAAATCTGATGACTTCAGATCCTGTTTAAAAGTTCTGACTGTTCCACGTGCTCTGCTGTAGTAGCTCAGATGTAATTAGCTACTGCCAGGACGGTTGTAGCACTGTCCCAAAGACCACGTTTGCCTCAGTCTTGATAAGTCTCAAAACTCATCCCAGCACTCCTCACCCCTAGAGACAGTGTATGGTTTCCTACACCTGGAGGCTAAATTCCAAATGCTCAATAGACCTCATAACAACCTCCTTTTACTCATTCCTTTAGCAAATATCGAGTGCCTACATCTGTGGTTAAAGATGTGAGGGACACAGCAGTGAATCAAAGACCAAAAGCCCCTGAAGATATACTAGGATATTCTATCCTTGGCCTCTTCCATAGCTGCAATGAATGGTGCAGGCAAGGGCACCAGTGTTTGCTGTTCAGCAGGGAGGGACTTGGTGCATGGAGCTGATAATTGCACACATGGACTACTGACCAATGATCAACATGCAAAGTTTATTAACAGCAAAAGACTTTTAAAGACTGAGGGTCATGTAGGCATAAAGATTGAGGATTTGAAATAGGATGTGGTTTATGTACTAACATGCAAGGGAAGTCAATCAGTAAACAATGTGTTCTTTAGGAGGCTACAAATGATTAACAACATATGGAAGAAGAAGCACCCTTCTTTAATTTATTATCAAGGTTTGAGGATCTGGGAGCTCCTGCACCTATACTCTTCCATTCCACCTGCCCCAGGACCTTTGCCCTGAGTTCCAGAGCTTTCTAGCAGGATTACAGCTGGCTACGTTTTCACACTGGCATGATTCCCCACTGTCCTCTCCCAATCAAATTATCTTCCTACAAGGTAGTTCCTATGCTCATGTTTCCCCATTCCAACTGCTTCAGAGCCTTTGCCCTGAGTTCCAGAGCTTTTTCACAAGATTATAGCTGGTTACGGTTTCCCACTGGTGAAGTTTCCCATCCTCCTGATTCTGTCTTCTCACACACCAGCACAGGAAGGCCAGTGGAATCTGTGTCTGCCCCATTGTCTGTGCGAGTGCTGTGCTGGCTGGAAAGCAGCCATGGGGATGGCATTTATACCTCAGGAATCAGCAGGCACCACAAATCAGCAGATTTGGGGCTCCTTTCCCCCCTTTTTAAGAATAGATTGTTGAATATAACCAGCATATCCTGCTTACATTATAAAACACATCTGTTTGTATTTCCCTAAATGTTGCAGATTAATATGCTTCCATGCCTTCACTCCTAGTATACTCAAATAAACAGTTTCAGACCCAAGGAGAGCTGGTGGTTATTTTTCTCCTTCTTCCTCCTTTATCCCCTCTTATACTTCCATGTTGCCTCTGTACCAGCTTCACATCTCAGCGCCTGCAGCATCTACTTAGTCATGTAATCATAGCCTCCTCCACTGTAAATTGCTTGAAGTCAAGGACAAGATCTGATTCATCAATATCTTCTATTGCTAGGACAGTGCCTGGCCCAGATCTGAAACACTCTAAAACAAATTCTTATTGAGTGAATTCGAAGCCAAGAGAAAAAAATAAATGTATCTTATTTTAACAGCCATTATCCAGCACCATTTTTAGGAAAGCAATCAAGTGTGAGCTGAGATGGGGTTGAACCTAAAATGCGGAAATGATTATGGAGCACTAGATATCAAAACATACAACAATGGATATCTCCTTATCTGTATGAAAATTATCCCATATTTATGAAATGCTTGAAACATGAATACCTTATGTGACTCATTGAATGGCTGATATTGAGGAAATGGATGAATCCTACAATTGAATTAACGGTTACACACTAGGGAGAGCACAAGCAAGCCCAAGATCGAATTCACTTAGAAGGACGCAGGATCCTGGAGAAAGAGGTGAGGGCAAATTAAACCTCCTGGAAACATGAAAATCCTAGGCAGGCCAGGGCTTTTAGAATCCTTAGAATGGAATGTGAAATCCATCTTATCTAGATGTGAATGTACAGGGTGGCCTAATTTGACAAATTGATCAGGAAGAACTGGATAGGATGGCTGAGTATGTGAGTAGATGGATGGACAGATTGGTAAATGAAAGGATGGTAGGTTGTTGCATAGTTGGGTAGATGGGTGGAAGTCTCACCACAGCTTGTCCACAGAAGAGAAACTGGGGTGCAGCCCAGCACTCTCAGAGCCTATACGGCCATTGAACGGGCCAGGCTTAGGTCTCAGTGAGCCAAGACCATTGTTGGGAGAGGAGGATATCGGTGGGGACATGATGTACCATGACACTATGACCTCCCACGTAAGCCAAGCAGGCAGACATTCAAGGACAATCTCACATAGCAAGCCTGTTTCCCTCTGTCAGTGGCTGGACCACTTCTCCTTCTCTAAGCTGTGAATGCATTTGTCAGGGATGTCACTCCTGGGAAATACTCCCTCCATGATTCCATTTATCCCACTTGACACACTGAGCCCTAATTATAGGTTTAATTGCCTGCTTCTACTCCCGACAGCTACAGACAGAGCCACTCTGTCTTCATCCCTGTGGCATCATCACTCCTAGACAACAGCAGACACTCCTTGCTTATTTACTGAGTGGATGGGAGAATACATGAAGGAACATGAATGAAGAGAATGGAACTTCTCTTGACAGTGTCACTCAGGCCCTAATCCCACCAATAAGTAATTAAAGATCAAAGTGGCCACAACAAGCAAGTCTTCACACTCTGGCTGCTGAAAACATGGTCCCAGAAACCATAACTTTAGTCCCCCTTGGACGCTTGTTAAAAATTTAGGATCTCAGGCTGAGTCTAAACCTGCATTTTAACAAGATCCCGGAGGACTGCTACTACATGTTCAAGTCCAGAGAGCCCTGTTCTAAGGGGCTAATGTCTTTCAAAGCAGTGGCTGCTACTAGTGACCAACCCACATGAACTGATCAAGAATAGGAGAAGGCAGTCTAGGTCAGTCTTTGGGGAGAACTGACTCTGCAGCTCCATGACCAGATCACTGTCCACCTCAGATTGACCTGGAGGTCTCCAAGTTCAAGGTAAGGAATTGAGCCCTCCTTTAAGCACATCCAGGAGTCCCACTGCTGGCAGCACCTAGGTGCTATTGTTAGAGGGGGAAAAGGGAGCAGTGGGGACAGGGTACCATCTGTGCTAAATGAGAAGCAAGGCTTCTGTCCGTACTCAGAATGACAAGCCCAGTTCTGTCTGGGACAACGGCCCTTTGTTCCAGGATTTCAACAGCAGGATCTAGCCAAATGGGCCCGGAAATAATTAAGAGACAAAAGGCAGGGTATTGTGTGACTTTTGGGCATCCAGTGTTCCCACAAGCCCTGGGCTCATCACCATCATCAGAATTACAGCACATGCCTGAGCATCTGCGCTCAAGGAAAGTGGGGAGCTATGGCATACTCAACCAGGGTCTGGGAGGCCTGGTAGGGAAGGGGGCGGTTAGGGAATGGAGAAGAGGTAGACAGAAGGTGACAATCCTTGACTACAAATGGGTCAGGGGAGGGATGCAGATAAGACCATGTGTGTAACACTGCCTCTGTGAACAAAGATGAGAAGGAACAGGCTAGGGAAATAGTAGCACTGTCCCACAGCATGGGGCCATGAGCCACAAAGCCCAAGTTCAATTCTCTGACTCTCTCACAGACTATTGCACTTGGGCATTTGCGTATCGTTTCTGGTTCTCATTTTCCTGATAAGCAAAATGCAGATAGTGATATTTGCCTCTCGAGATGACAATGGAATTAAATGAAACGAAGCATACAAAACACTTAGCGCAGCACTTGGCATGTACATCATGAATCCTCCATCAGAAAGAACTGGGAGTTGCTTTCCGAGCCCTGGCAACTAATATAATATCACACGCAGCTCTGCCACTGCCACCCTGAGAGGAGTGAATTCCCCCAAGAAGACACAAGTGGAGAGCCCAAAAGAACTGATGGCTTCTGTTTAAGAAGAAAGACTCTACCGATGGAAATAGAATGAAGAAAACTGGGAGAGACCTAGGATGATGTCTGCCTGAGTGAATAATCTCTATGGGTAGCACTTTCTAGTAAGCATCATTTTTACCGTTGCCATGTACAATGAGAAAGGTTGTGGAGAAATACATGACAGCATAACAGACTTGGAATGGCAGGGCTGCAGCAGACTTGGGGAGACAGCAGCCAGTGGGGACCAGGCCTGCGGAGTCAGGATCTCAGGTGGATGGCAGAAGTGACAACTCCCCCAGCCAACCAGGCTGAGTCAGCCCCGACTTCCTGCCTATAGTCCTAGCCCCCAGTGGCCTAGAGGAGCTGGGGAATAGGGAATTCTAGGTTGGTTCACCAATCCCAGGAGAGATTCATCAAGATGACAGTAATTCTCATGCCCCCAAAGGATTGGGGTTGGAGCACAGACCAGTCAGAGTGCTGATGGGCACAGGTCTCCTGGTGTGTGGCTGGGACAGTGATTTTTGAAGGAGTGACAGAGCCTGGAAATACTGGGGAGGGGAGCTTGTGAAAGCACAGGATCAAAACTCTGGCCCTTACGACCCCGTTCCTAAACCACAGAGAGGCAAAACTATCCCTGTGCTCTTACAGCAGCAACGAGATGGGGCAAAAGCTTCCATAGAGAATGCTGCATCATGTTCCAGGCATTGGAACAAGTGTTACTGCACTGACTGCAATCACTGTCCAGCAGGGGGTGGGGGGTACTGTGGATGGAGCTCAAGATTGAGGCACAGCCTTTGAAACACTGAGCAAAGAGAAGGTCCAAGTGGGAGACTATCATAAGGCGGTAAGCCCACCCACCCTGGGATCCAGAGGGATCACCTGACTGAAAGGTGGCCTCAGAGATTGATATGTGGCAGATTGTAGAGAAAATCTTGATGCCCACTGAAATCACGACACCGAAATGCCTGAAGACCAATCCCAATGCTCAGCAGTGGGCTTAAAGCTGACATCACAAAGGGCATGTATGGAAGTGTGAAATGCTGTCCACATTAAGCCTGAGTGAACAAGGTACCACTTGCCCCTTTAATTCAGACACCCAGAAGAGGCACCAAGGGCCAGGAAAATTTAGACAGAAATAAACAAATGAAGATGTTACACCTCCCTCCCCAGAAAAGATACTTGCAGTGGTGTTAAAGACAAAGTAAAGAATTGAGGTACACTTTGCATATTGTGAAGAGTAACCAGAATGAGGTCACATGTGCTCCCTCTTATGCAAACAGGAAAAGCTTGGCCCTCAACCATTCCAATTAGCTTTCATCTTCCCAGGGTCCTCATTCCTACGTCAACCCCATGCTCTGTCCTCCAGGGCACAGCCAGAAGGAGGCTTGGCCAGCCAAATTTTCCTAAGTGCCTGCAAAAGGACAGCTCTCACCACATGCTGCAGGTGGTCCTATGCCTGGTGTCCCTTCTTACTGCCTGCACTGGCACATGGACACCTGCTGCTCCAGAAATGAGTCACAGCAAGACAGGTTGCAGCAGAACCAGCAGGGAGCCTTCCGACAATACAACTTTCTAAACCTAGAAATTCTAATGCAATAATCCGTAGGAAAGAGCCCTTCAAAAAATGGCTCTTACAGTGTCCCTCCAAGCCCTTCCTCCATCTCTCCATGGCCTCCTTCTCTGTGTCTGTGTCTTCCTGTAGCTTCTACCCTCCTCCAAAGAGGACACTGGTCATGTCTGATGGAGGGCCCAATCTGCTCCAGAACAACCTAACGTTACCCAACAGCATTCATAACATCTCCCTGTGCAAACAGAGTGGGGCCAAGAATCATGCTGTGTGGTTTAAACCACCAAGATGTTGAGATTTCCTGAGATTATCCAAAGGAAAGTCTTACAGATAGCGAGAGATGTATTCTACTAATGAGTAAGCACAGCTCTCTAAAGCAAGTGTAAGTCACCAGGAAATATGATAGATATGGTCACTTATCCCCACGGGTATGAGCTGTCGGGTGTTGCCCACGTGAACATCTCTGAGGAAGATGAAATCCGTCAATGTTCAGGGTCTCCATCCAATTAAGGAGGTTACAGCTACAAGAAACCAACATGGAGCTTAATGACCTCATTTTTCAGATGAGGAAAATGAGATCCAAGGAGAGGATTTAATTTGTCTAAGAGCAATTAAAGTGCCCCTAATGATTTCAGGCAGTGTTCAGATGTCGGACTCAATCTAGAGGACTTTTATACATACACACTTAGAATACATTCAATGAAATAATAATAGAAATAGGAAAATGACTAATGGTGTGGGCAAAACATGACTAAAAATAGAAGATTAAGATCAAAGAAACATATGAATGAACTGTGCAGATCCTTACAGACCAAAAACATATCTCCACTAAGTTTCAAAATAGATTTTCCATTTAAAACAGGGGCACAGGCATTTCGAGCGATCAGATGCCCACATTGGGTTCCTGGGGTTTGAGGCCTAAATATGGTTAAGATCGTTGCCTCCTCCCAGCGTACACCTTGGAGGCCAGAGCATGATGGCTCCAGTAGAGTCCCTGCCTAGCTTTGGCCCTGTTCATCCCAAGCTGTTGCAGGCATCTGGCGAGTAAGCAGCAAATGGGAGACAGATATTCTCTCTTTACCTCTACTTGTCTCTCCCCCCAAATAAATGCTTTTTAAAATGATTTATTTTATTGTTATTGGAAAAACAAGATTTACTGAGAGAAAGGCAGAGAGAACATCCTCCATCTACTGGTTCACTCCCCGAGGACTCCAATGGCTGGAGGTGAGATGATCTGAAGCCAGGAGCCAGGAACTTCCTCTGGGTCTCCTATGTGGGTGCAGGGTCCCAAGGCTTTGAGCTATGCTCGACTGCTTTCCCAAGCAACAAACAGAGAGCTGGATGGAAAGTGGAGCAGCCAGGACACAAACCAGCATCATTATGGGATTCTAGTGCATGCAAGACAAGAATTTAGCCACTGAGTCATCGTGCTGGACTCTCAAATAATTTTTAATAAAGAAAAAAGAACAGACAATGAGCTTCCTAGAAACCAATGCAAAAAGTTGGCTTGATCCGTTACAACAGGGAATGAACTAGTAGGTAGAAGATCTCTACCTCTCTGTAACTCTGCCTTTCAATTAAAAATAAAATCTAAAAAAAATTAGCCTGCCATGGATTTACTGAATTTTGAGTATTGCCTGTAACTGCCTAGGCAGGGCCAAACCAAATGACTTCTCAGGTGTGGTATGGCCTGCATGTCAGATGTTCCCCAATCTTACACGAAGGTTCAGCACTCTGCTGAATGCAGAGATCAGACTCCAGTGGGTACTCAACGTCCTCCAGCTGTAAGATCACTAGTCTCTAGTGGGCTGCCACTGACTCCGTACACCCTGGAGAGGCATGGGTGTCTCAATACACAGAGATTACGAACAACTTACTGCAGGATCCAGTGTTTTGAGGGTGTAGGGTAGTGGAGCAAGTCTTTGCTATGGATTGGAAGCTGTCAAGCTAGCCTTTGATTGTGGATCTTACTAAGTCTTCTGTTGAGGACAGCTGAAACAGTGACTGACGAGGCTACTCTTGTTAACCAAGGCCAGGGAGATGCTTCAGCCCTCTTAGACTCTGGACAGTGTCTTGCCTCTGTCCGCATGCTTTGCAGTCACAAAGTGGCCATGTCACACACGTTTCAGTGTGTGACACCAGGCAGATCTCAGCCATCAGGGCTTGATTTTCTCTTCCTCAGGAGGTGGGGAGGAAGGGAGGGTCAGAGAAACAGCTAGGGGGCCACTGATGTAATTGTCAGTGATTTCCATGGAGATTACAGCATTTCAAGAGGCTTGAAATAGCAGGATTCAGGGCGACTTTTCAAAGTGCAGATGATGGCATTTTTGATAGATTGTGTTAAAAAAAAAAAAAAGGCAAGGAGTTCAAGGTGAAGCTGGGAGTTTGCAAGAGATGAAATGGAGTTGCTCCTTATAAAAATGCAGGAAATAGTGACAGCGGACACGGGGCAAGCTGAATTTCAGATGCACGTTAGAGCAGTGGGAACAGAATAGGCACTTATGCATGAATCTGAACTTCAGGAGAGCAGGACATGCTACAAAGTCCATTTGCATGTTACTGGTACACAGTCAATGTTTGGATTCATGGCACTGGACAGCTCAGGGAAATGAAACATAGGTGGAGCATGGACCTCTCCAATTAGGGGATCACCAATGTTTCACACCCAGCACAATGACTGAGGTGGTACTGTTATGGTCTTCGGCAGCTAGTTCGGGGTCATGAATTTGAAAGCCACTTCTTCCCCACCTCTGTAATCCTTTCTGACCATCTGTGAGTCAAACGATGCACAACCTATTATCACCTGGAACCTGAGTGAGGCGGAGCAGTATTGCACTGTTGCAGGACCACTCCCCTCTCAAGCACCCACAAAGGCCCATCACGGGAAGAGGCTTTCTCTTGGTCACATGCTTCTGTCACTCTCGCACTCTGTCTCTTGGCCTCCCTAGTACTCACGTGCTCTCTGGATTCCCACGGACAGACTCCAAGGACAGAAAACCCCTGAACATGGCCCCCATATGTCTGTATTCCTCACCCTCTGTTCACTGCTTCAGCATGTCAGCAAAGATATAAGATGCTTTGTATTTCTAATATGTGTGCCCTCAAGAGTTCCAGGAAAGGTGAGGCCAGCAATAATGGATTGTGAACAGAGAAGCCAGGGAAAAGTGAATGTTTACAGCTTTGTAAGTATGTCCAGGTTGTTCGCTGTATGTCTTTTAATTTATATTGCTGAGGAAGCTGGAACATACATCTTCAGTTTAGTGGATGGATTTCAGTCATGACTATTTGTTCCTCTCAGGGTTTTGATTCAGATTGGATTGCCACGTGGACTTGTCATTTGGTAATTTTTAGTGGACACTATCATCACCAAGCGTGGTTAATGAAGACTCTTAAGTATAGCTTAGACTTGCCTGGTGTGATTTCTCTCGCACTCAGCAACATAACTCTCCTGTGTGTCCAGACTGAATCACATTCCACATCTGGCAAGAAAATGGGGCACCTTGATTGGTATTCTCATCAAACCCACACAGAGTGGGAAAGATGTGATTTTCTTAAGCAAAAAAAAAAAAAGACTCAACAATCCATTTGTCCACTTTGGCATTGAATGTGAATCTCCCATTCTTTTTTATTTGAATTGTATAGTTAACAGAACTTATCTGTTCATTAGTGGCATGTGTGACATATTTTAAGGACATATGGTTGGAATACTTGTTGTTCTAGCATTGAAAATGCAAGACTGTTGTTCCAAATCAAAGAATTCAATGTCTCCCGCACAGTCCCTGAATGATTAGTGTTTCGACACAACGCAGTTCACTACGAAGATCTAACTGCAGACCTCTTTATAAGTGTGACCTGGCCTCCCAAATGCTGACTGTTCACTCTTCACAGCCGCCAACGCCAAGGTTGCACTCCCTGCAAAGGGAAGGCCAAGGGGGCACATTTTAAGCATCCTGGGTTAGATGAGATGGTCCTGGTGATTGAATGCCAGTTAATAATTTGAACACAAAGGCACTTCAGCCATAGTCCTCATTTGTCATCTCCTAACAGTTTTCTGTGTGCTGGGACATTCTGGACATTTTTAAAAATTACCCCTTTCCCACTGGGAAGGCCCTCCTAGGACTGGCTGCCCAACTCCTGGAGTCAGGGCAAGGCCCACTCATGAACATACCTTTGACACTAACCAGTTCAGACACAGACCTCATGTACCCACACACATTCCTCTGGATTAATCATCCCAGGACTGAATGCTGGACAACCAGGAGTCATCGCTACAGGTTAGAAATCAGCCAGATTATTCACACCAGCCGTTTACCTGACCCTAGCTTGCCTTTCCTACAGAAACTTGGTCTAGCCTACTGTCCCCTCACTGTTGCCTTCTGCCTCCTTAACACCCTGTGTGACTTGCCATGCCTCCTTTCTCTAGTGATAATGACCTGGCTTTCATTAGTCTCTCATGGACGCATCTGACTGGTGATCACCTAAGAGAATTCAGACTGATTTTTCTATTGCCTACAAGGTCACCACCCTTAAAGGATATGAGGTCAGAGCCCAAGAAGATGTATTTGAAATCCTTCTCCGGGTCAACAGCAAGGCATTTGGTGCCAGCATGGCATGGCCAGTCTGCAAGCCTCTCATCAGAACCAGAACTCAGTCCACTTGTCACCACAAAGGCACGAGGGCTGGTACGAGGGAGTCCACTCTTCTTGGCTGTGCGATACCCAGAGAGCAAAGACAGCCAAGGACAGTGACTCCAGATGAAAAGGGAGTACTTCACCAGGGCTGCACAGCCCAGGAGGCCAGCATAGCCCAGGAGGCCAGCATCTAGCCACAAACCTGCTAAAAGCTTCTGCCAAGGGCAGCCAGCATCCTAGTCGCTTGCAAATTGAAGGTGAAAAGATAGGAGCCCTCCGGCTGTCAGCAGCCTCTATTTGCCATGCTGTGTGTCCCAGTCCACTTATAAAAGCCATTTCCAACCATCTCCCTGCAGAGTGTTAGTGTAGCAGTTTGGGTTCTGGCAGTTCCAACCTGATTCTCCATTTGAAGTACATGCTTGTTATAGACTTTCTTTAAAATAAATCATATTGCTCTTTTCAAAAGAAAATAGCTCTGCAGGCTCATGTAACTACCCAACAAGGACACAGAACCACAGCCTCGATCCTATACCAAGGGCCTCACTGTCTAAAACCAGACTGCCTGGAACTGCAACTATGTCCTCCCACACCCCTGCAATACAGACCACCAGCCAGTAACTGCATGTGCTGCAGAGCCAGAGTCTGCATGCTTTCACCATTCTTGAAGAGGGCTGGGGCCCACGGTTGCATGCAGACAGAAGCACAGGACTGATCCTGTTGTTATGCAAAGTGGTCATCTCAGATGACCGGGATGATCTTTTATCCAAAGCTCCCCTAATTCCAGCAAATCTTCTAAGGGCAAGCGCAACTCTCCAACATGAGGCTAACTAAACTCACATGAGCCAAAGCCTTTTGCTTCTCAAATACCTAAGCAGTGCTAAGAGGGAAGGAAATGGTTACTGATTGGTCAGAGCTCACGGTCTCCACCTGGTTATGGCTTATGAGTAAGAAGCATTCCTGGACCTTAAAGGTCAGTGCTCCTGTGCATTGACTCATGCTGCAGGAAAGAGAAGGCGGGAGTGGAGAGAGAGAGAGAGAGAGAATATGAGGGAAAACAAGGGTAGGGGAAGGGAAAGGGAAGATTTAATCTTCCGTCTGTTCATATTCCAGATGGAGGCAATGGCTGGCACTGGACTAGGCAGAAGCCAGGAGCTTCACCTGAGTCTCCTGTGTGAGTGGCAGGGGTATAAGTATTTGGGCCAGCTTCCACTGCTTTTCAAAAGACATTAGCAGAAAGCTAGCTTAGAGCAGTCAGGACACAAAATGGTACTCACATGGGTTGCTGGCATCAAAGGTGGTGTATTTATCTGCTGTGACATAATGCCAGGTCCTGTTTTGATCTTTTTAAAAGACTTACTTATTTTTATTGGAAAGTCAGATTTAATGAGACACAGAGAGGAAGATCTTCTGTCTGCTGGTTCACTCCCCAGGCGGCTGCAACGGCTGCTGCTAAGCCAATCTGAAGCCAGGAGACAGGAGCTTCCTCAGGGTCTCCATGTGGGTGCAGGGTCCCAAGGTTCTGGGCCATTCTCAACCGCTTTCCTAGGCCACAAGCAGGGAGCTGGAAGGGAAGTGGAGTAGCTGGGACAAAAACCAGCACCCATGTGGGATCCCAGTTCATGTAAGGTGAAGACTTAAGCCACTAGGCTACCATGCCAGGGTCCCTGTTCAGATTCTTAATAACTGTGGATATGTCCCTCACCTGGTAGTCACACTGAGAGGAGGTGTCACTGAACTCAGAGATGTTGAGAGTTCCTACAACTCAGACAACAACGCCCTCAGAGGCTTTATAGGGCACCCTTGGTCATCAGATGACTATAATTCAAAGGAGATAATGCCAGTGACATATTCTGAGCACACTACACTAAAATTATTTGAAAATCAGTCTTGATAAAGCCAGTATCAGTGTTGGGTTTAGGACTGGACTATGGCCAATGTGGAGCCTCTGTAATAAGACAGCCTAACCCCCAGAACATATGAATGTGCTGAGTTACATCCAAGTAGGAATTAAAGTTGCTTACAGGATAAAGCTGCTAAACTGATGACCTGAAAATAGGAAGATTATCCTGGTTTATTTGGGTAGATTCAATGTAAGTTGAAGATGAAAGCAGAGTGAGGACAGAGGGCAACTCAAAGAGTACCTGGCCTGACATGGATGCCTGTGGAAACAGTAGACAGATATCAAGAGAGAAGAAACATCAGTGCTTCTAAAAGCTGAAAACAGCATGGGAATGGTCCTTCCCTACCGCCTCAGAAGGTCCTGCCACACTTGCATTGTGTCCCCAGGCAACCCACTCACACATGCCTGACCTGCAGACATGTAAGGTAAGACGTGTGTGTTAGTGGGGGCTTGGTTTCAGCTGGCATGGGATACTGGGGCGCCCTCTTGGCCTGCGTTTCTCTGCTGCAGCAGTGTTGACACTCAATTCTGGACAATTCTTTGTGGCAGGTCCTGTCCTGTGAACTGTGGGATGTCTCACAGGATCCCTAACCTCTGTCCACCAGATGCAGTAAAGCTCTCACACCTTCCACCAACTTGCAACAACTGACAGTGTCTTCAGACATTCTCCTGGCAGTGGAGTAGAAAGGTGGGATGGGGTGGCGAAGAAGAAATTATGCTGGGCTCAGAACTATTCTGCCTGGAACTCATGGGGTGAGTGACCACATGTGCATGAAAGCATCCAGACCAGGCCTAAATGTTAATTGCAAAGTGTGTGCCTAGGGAGGTGCCTCTGGATGAGCTTCCATCATTTCAGTGATGTTGGTGCGATGCTAGAATGGAAAGGGGAATCTGAATGTGTTACTATGTAGGGAAGAAGTTAGGACTGAGCTCCATCAAGATAGAAGACAGATGGCCCTCCATGTGCAATGCTGTGTGTACCAAGTCCCAAGCTAGGCTCTGAGCTGCCCTGTGCAAATGAGGAAAGCATGGTTTCTGTTCTGAGACCTTCACTGTCTCAGAGGGCTGACCTGCACATAATTTTTTTTAAATCCTTGACAGTGATGGAAAGGGCCATCAACACACACATCAAAGCTGCAGGCAAATATAACAGGGACAAGCATTTCAAATCCAGACTGTCTCCGGAATATCTACTGCCAGGGTCCCTGAAGGAGTCAAGCATCCATGGGAAGCCCTTGGAAGAGTGCCCGGAAAGTGGCAACTGGTTCATAATTGTTCCTATTAACATTATGGAATGCATTATAATTACCCATGCTTAAACAGTGGAGAGACTGCCATGAAGCTACATGAGGCCTTGCTACAGGGCACAATGTTCTGTCCAATCCCCACAGGGAATCAGAATGCATTGCCTGGGGAGAGATGTGGCATAGGGAGAGCAGCCATGGGCTGGAGCATTCATGGGAGAAGGCCCTGGAAAAGCCGAGTGAAGAAAGTGTGCACCTCATCGGCCAACAGGACAGAATATGCATGAGCTTATAGAATCCTCTGGGCTTTACTGGCTGTATCCTTGCACTTGGCACATGAGGGCCCTCACCGTGTCACCACTAAGGACTTCTCAGTCTGTGTCCAGGGTGCAGTAGAGCAAAGTGGGGCTTGTGGTAAATGGGAGATGCGGGTGCCTTTGACAAGAGTCATTCATTTCTCAGTTCTGGCCTACTGTTGTCACAGAAGAACGTTAGTTTAGCAATGCAGGATTGACTACTCATTCATAGACAAGCCAGTTTCAGCCTGCAAGTCACGCCTGTGAGACCCTGGGCTAGAGACTTGCGAAATGATCCCCTGGCCGGGCCCTTGGATGTGGAAACAGCACTGTCAGGAAGTCTGGAGGCTTTTCTTGTAAGATTCTAATGGGTCCCAGAGGCAAAAATTATTTCTGGCTTTTCTTTGGAAGAATCCATATATTGATTAAAGGGGGTGTTATCTCTTTAATACCACTTTCTACCACTGTTATTATCTTGGTTGGCAGCTGGCCAGCTCCTTCAAGGCCAGAGGCCTGAATGTCATTTGTTATCTGCTCTCCTCTCCCTCCGCAGTTTGCCCAAGACTTAGAGATCACCCGGATGCCTCCTAGATAGGTTGCATGTACTATCATTCCAGGTGAGGCAATCCCTTGCTGAAGTCCTTTGAGGTTTCCCAGAAGGTCCCTCATTTCTGCTTGCATTTAAAACACCCACCAATTGAGGGTGTCAGGTTTAGCACACACCAGGACTCAACTCTCCCTAACACACAAAATCTGAACTGCTTGGCATAACACTCAGGCACAGGGAGTGGTGTCTGTGGGTGTGCCTGCAGTATATTACAGGCTTCAGAGGCCAGGAACATCAGGCAAGGTTCTGATCATAGAGGGTTTTGAATGCCATGTATAGGGGCTTCAGGCTTCCTTGCCTAGGCAGTGGAAGCTTTGGAAGGTCCGATGTAGAGAAGAGCTGTCAATCTCAACATGGCTTTCTTCACCTATCACAGTTGGTAATTATCTTGTTGGCTTGCTGCTATTCTTATATGTCCCAATAGGTTCATGACAGGCAAGGACTTCTGTCTGTTTTGTTGATGTTTACTTCTCTGCTGTCCTGTAGGTAGCTGGAATACACCGAGAATTCAGCAAAATGTCATTGGATAAATGATTAGTCCGTGAATAATGAATGTGGGAAGAGATGCGCAGAATCAGCACCAAACCAACCATGAGTTCCATCCAACCCACAGCTCAATATTCTCATTTCTATTTGAGATCCTTCTAGAATCCGTGAAGACAAGATGCATGTGGGTGTGAGGTCCTGGAGCAGAGGGGTGCAGCAGCAGTAGCAGCTGGATGCAGACAGCAGGCATCTGATTGAGTCAAGCACAATGCAGAGCAGTGATTGGCAGGAAAGGAGAGGACTGAGGCCTTCAAAAGTGCACACAGGCCTCAGGGAGTGTTTAAAATCTGCTAATCCTTTAGGGAACATAAAGGCCAAACTTCAGCATTCAACTTGTTCCATCAGCATTAAGGATCTTTATTCAGATGTGACCTTTTTTCATTTAAAATTTTTTTTTAATAATATGGACCTACGTTTTGGAGTTCTTCAGATAGTAGAGCCTTCTCATTTACTCCAAATTTTCATAATATGTTTGCTTTACTTTTAAAAGCAAGGGTAGACATTTGGCCTAATAGTTAAGATTTCAGGTTAGGTGCTCCATCGTCATATCGAGGCACCTTAGTTCTAACTCCTCTGACACCAGTTTCCTGCCACTCCAGTGTCTTCGTAATGCTTGGGAGGCAATGGCTACTGGGTTCCTGGCACTCCTCACATGGAAAACATAAATTAAGTTTTCAGTTCTGGCTTTGGCCTGCTCTGTGTCATCACAGGCACATGAAGAGTGAACCAGCAGATGACAGTTCTCTCTGCCCCTTCTTTTCCAATACATAAATAAAAATTGTCTCAATTTTTAAAAATGGAATGGTTTTTACAAGGGAATGCATTTACAGAGTGTTGTCTGAAGTCTTATAATTGATATCTTCCAAATCCTTTTAATGCCTTTCTTAGAGTAGGTGACTAACACAGTATCCTCTGGCTGGAGCTGCTTTTTGTTTTTACAGGTAAATATTTGTCTACTTGACACTCCTCTCTTACTGCACAAGTTTCCAGCACGGCTGTCAATCACAGGGATGGGCAGAAGGAGGAGGAAGAATCCTGAGAGGTTGAAGAACCAGATCCAAGCTAACCCCTAGAGCATCAGCAATCACTTTCTCTGGGAACAGTACTTCATCCAGACCTGTTCACACGGTTCAAACAAGGATGATGAGATGACTTCCGTTGGGCAGGTCTTTGTTCCTTAGACCTCCAGGCAAGAGAACAAATAGATTCAGAAACTTTCACTCAAACTCTGAATGACAAGTGAGCTTGGCCCAACTCCTTAGCCTTTGCAAAGGAGAATCAAAGCAATAAATTACCTCTTTTCGGTTCAGGTTTGAATTTACTTGCTGTCACAGTCATCGGAAAGAGTTCTTAAATAACCACACATATCTAAAGCCACCTGTCAACCTTGTCCTGAGTTCCTCATGCCTACAGTTTTCGCTTTCGTCATTTATTTTAAAAAGTCATGTACTACATTCAACTTAAACTTTACGCTGTAATTTTAAGTTAAAGACTTTTGCTTCCACCTGAGTATAAGAAATGAATTTACCTTTCTATGTAAATAACACAAAGGGAAATAGCTCTATAAAACCAAAATTTTTCAAAGCCCTCAGTACAAGGCAACAAAGGACAGTGATCCCCAACATGATTAACTAATGAGATGAGTCTTATGATGGCCCCAGACTGTCACTTTCAGAACATTTACACACTATGGCTTTAGCAGGGATGACACAAAGAGACTCCCAGAAGTGAGGCAATAGAGCTGGGAGTCTGGAGAAATGGAAAGAATGTGTCTTCCCCAGAATATTAAACAGGAGATGGCTACACAAAGAGTGAGTTGGAGAGGTTCCTTCTCAAATATTCAGTGGAGGGTTGATGAGCACACACAGATAAGGAAATCATCGGAGGCTGGGAAAACCATCTGGAGGGACAAGAGAATAGAGCCCAGTCCACAGCACTGTAGATAGTGTCTGTTCCTACAGGCCAGGCTAGGATAGTGGGAGAGAACATAGGGACCCCAACTTTCAGCTCCAAGGAATAATTATTCTAAGACTGAGCTTGACTCTGGGTTCATCTTTTTAAAAAATTATAAAATAAGACCCAAAAGGATCAAAGTGCCTCAAAGTAACTTCTCCGCATCCCAGAATGAAGTTTAAAGATATTGGTAGGAATATAAAAATAATCAGCACAAACTGTATGAAATTCATGTTGTCTAGCATCTAATCAAAGAATATCAGATATGCAAAAAAGAAAATATGACCCATAATCAATCACTAGAAACTGACACAGATGGTAGAACAAGCAGAAAGGGACATTAAGGCATTTAATACAAATGCATTCAAACATGTTCATAAAACTAAATAGAAATGGAGAAGATATAAAAAATAATCACCAAAATGGAGCTTCAGGGAATGGAAAATATAATTTCTGAGACGAGAAATGTATTAGATGGCATCCACAGCAAATCAGATGTTTCCAAATTAGTAAACAGAAAGCCATAGCAAAAAAGACAATTCAACTGAAGCCCAGAGACTAACAAGAATTTTTTCCTCCCTTCCTCCATCCTGAAACCCCAGAACAAAAGGAGCCCCAGGGAGCTGCAGAAGGATTACAATGCCTGCACAGAGTCTCCACAGAGACAACAGAAAGCGAGATATGGACAGAAAAAATATTTGAATAAAAAGCTGAAACACACAACCCAATCAAATTACTTAAATCTAGTGATAAAAGGCAAATATACCCTTAAGAGATTTATGCATTAGTTGAAATCAGAGTTTCAGAGGGAGAAAAATGGCTGCAAGTGACAAGGCTAAGGCCAGGAGCTGAAAGCTTCTTCCAGGCCTCCCCGTGAGTAGAACAGACCATAGCACGTGGGCTATCTCCCACTCCTTTTCTCAGGCCACCAGCAGGAAATGAGCAGAAGTGCAGCAGCCAGACCTCAAACCAGCACCCATATAGGAAGCTAGTATTGCACGCAGTAGCATAATTCATTACGCCTGCAATGTTGGCTAAAGTGCAAATTTTAAAAGCATCAAAACATGTTTAAAAGGACCTTTGGCTATTTAGGCAAAGGTATAGAACTTATCCTGGAAGCCTCGGTGTATATATTAGGATGTTAAAGTTTCTGAGAAGGTCATATTACATTTTAAGTTACTGGTCTCCGAAGTCCTCCAAATTATGGACTCCAGGATTCTTGAAACACAATGTGAAAATGATTGATTCCATTTTATAGCCTTACACAATTAGAGAGAAAGCTAAACTACAGGGAACTAAAGCAAATTGCCCAAGATCACACAAGACATCAGTGGAGACTTACCAAGTCTTTTGGAACAAGTTCACTGTTTGTCCCCATCATCTACACAGAACCCTTGCAATTCTTGGAATTCTCTTTAGGAATTTTTTTATCTTTTCCAATCAATTTCACAGCCTACAACCTTGCCCTTCTTTTCAAGTGTGTTGGTGGGTGTTTTGGTTTGTCTTTCCACTACAAAACTCAACAACTCTCTGAATCAGTGGATGCCAAGGCCGTTGGAAGCAAATCAGATCTGGAGATCATAATGCTGCTGTGGGAGCAGAATGGCCATTGTGAAAAATGCATCTGAAAAGACAACGCCAAGCTTCTCTGAGGTGGCGGTTCAACTTGGGATTGGCAACCATTTCCCCATCATCACTCAGTCATTCCTGATTCAGTGCAGGAGATAGGCCTGACACTGCCAGGAGTGGGAGCCACAGCAGAGCAGAACAGAGCTTCCAGCCCACCAGATCCAAGCAAGCCCCTTTACTGAAAGGCAGAGTGAAAGGGGTGGCTGTGGGGCCCAGACTGGTTGGACAGAAGATTCATTTTCACCTTGTATCCCCTTGTTTTTCTCTCCATACATTTAGATGAATTGTTTTTATTCTCAGTGAAAGCAGAAAGGAATGATTCACTTCCCCCTGATGGACTGGGGAGACACCTGCAAGGAAAGGAACCAAAAGAAAACCTCTGAGGTTTTCAAAGTTAAAAATGGCATAGAATCAGATGCAGCATCCGGTCTGATTGGCTCCACTGAGCCAGGCATTGTGGTTAAGCAGAGGGAAGATGGTGGGAACCTATTCTGCCATTTATGCTTGATGGTCAAACATATATTTTAAAAAGTCCTGATCCTCTGGATGGTAAAGGCCACTTAATGGATGCATCTGATGAAGAACATGAAGCACCCTATGCAGAATTCTGATGAGACTACAGACAAAGGAATGACTTTGTAATGAGTGGGGATTTAGGATTTGACCAGAAGTGGCTCTCTAAGGCTCTCTCAATCTCAGGAAACTGATTCTGGGCAGAAATCTCTGCTGAATGCAACTCTTTAGGTTCCCACAGGGATCTCTTGGTAATAATGGAAGTTCTTAGTGTCTGGACTAAACAGAAAACTACAATTGTTTGCACAATGCAAAGTGAATGCTCACTCATGTACAACAAGAAATGAGTTCAGAGTGAGTGGGAAATAGCAAGCAGAGGCACCAAGTCCTTAACTACTTGGGTGAGCCTGGTACTGCCTGGCATCAATGTGTATTGGTTTGATACACTACCATGTAAGCCTCTACACTGCTGCCATAATGAGTGGAACATACACAAAGAAGCCCTCATTTATCACGTTCATTCTGCAAAGTATAATGCTTCATGCAATCTTCCTCATTGCTATATGGAATCTGACACCATTTCTTATCCACATTTGACCTAGGAGAAAATGGGCTTTCAATAACCCATAGTTGTGGCAGAGCATGCACTCCAGTCCACAGTCGGTATATTCTCAAGTTCATGTTCTTTCCATACTACCCAAGGTCTTGGGATAGGACATAGGAACCAGTCTGGTAAAGTCAGGTTCACTACCAAGTGCCAGTGTACTATTCCTTCCAGAACAATGTCTTTGTTTGCAAAAAGGTGTTGGCTTCAGCACTGTTCCAACCAACTCTGTGGTTTTATTATCCTAAAATGTTCAGTGTTACCTTCATCTCCTACAACTGGTTTCTCCCTTCACACTCAACTGAGGACCTACCAAGGCACCTAAGGAAACTCCTTTTACAAATTGTGATTGTTGGAGAAATGGAATCTTGCCATTGGGATTTGCTGTTGTAGATGATCCTTTTTACATACATTAATGTCTGAGAATGTCTAACATTTTTCCTCAAAGTTGAATAGATGCTGAAGGAAAGTTATAAAATAGGAGTAAGGTAAAAATAGACTGTTCCTGAATTATGGCAGATCACTTCACAATTTTTAAACTTTACGATGAACCCAAAGTGATGGTATTTAGTAGAGTGTACTTGGAGTTTTGGATTTGGACCTTTGCTCCTGCTAGCAATATGTGGGAGGGACAGTCTTTCTTTGTGTTGTCAGGTGCTCCCAGCTGGAGGCAGTTCTGGGGGACGCATCCCACATAGCACGGCATGCTGTGTTGCTAAGTTATCCTACGTTGGAAGTGCTCTGAATTGACCTAATGTGCACATCATGACATAGTCCCCAGTTATCTTACACCAAAGAACATAGCTTTGAAGACCCCCAGACACTCTTACTCCATTGCACCCCTTACACAAGGTAGTGCTGACCACTAACTTAGTTCTCTTCATATTTTATGTTTTAATCCACCAAAAGCATTTCATTTAGCTTTGTGTTACTGAGCTTTTTATAAATGAACTCACGTGTATTCCTCCACAGTGGGTGTTTGGTCTTTGTCTCAGCAGTATTTCCCTGTGATTACCCCAAGTTGCTGCTGACAGTCGTTTCACACCTTGATGTGGACAGCAGAAGCCCACTGGATGAGCACAGCTCAGTGCTGTCACTTTATTATCTGCTCCGGATACATGGCTAAGTCCCAGCTCTCTGCTGTTACGGACTTTCATACTCATCAAGTGCAGGCGTGTAGCAACTTCCTGGGGCAGGTGCCTAAGGGGCAGAGATGATGGTTTATGGTGTGTGCTTTCTCCAACTGATCACCAAGGTCATTTATGTCCAAAGAGGTAACTTTCCACAGGGAATAAGGGAGTGTTCATACTGCTCTACCTTCTTCTGTCATTAAAATTTCTTATTAACGTTATGAATTATAAATGGTGATATCATGGATTTATTTTGCATTTATCTGATTTCAAAGCAATTTTTAAAATTGTACAAGTTATTTGCATTTATTTTTCCTCACTAGTTATTCCACTTCTCAATTTTTAAAAAATATTTACTTGAAAGGCAGAGTTACAATGAGAGAGAGAGGAAGAGGGAGAGATGGATTTTTCCATATGATGTTCACATCCCAAGTGCCTACAAAAGCCAGGAATGTGCCAGGCTGAAACACAAACATATATATACACACACATGTATATATATATATATATATGTATGTTGGGGGTATATACATAAGAGATATATATCTCACATATATAGGCTATATGCATAGGATACAGAGGATATATGTATGCACACACCCAATACCTCTATAATAACTGTTACAATAAATCTGGCAGGAAAAATGTCCTTATCTCATATTCTTCAAACTTGTTTATTTTTTTTTAAGATTTATTTACTTTATTGGAAAGGCAGATATACAGAGAGGAGGAGAGAGAGGAAGATCTTCCATCCGATGGTTCACTCCCCAAGTGGCTGCATGGTCAGTGCTGATCTGAAGCCAATCCAAAGCCAGGAGCTCTTCCAGGTCTCCCACGCTGGTGGAGGGTCCCAAGGCTTTGGGTCGCCCTCAACTACTTTCCCAAGCAACAAGAAGGGAGCTGGGTGGGAAGTGAAGCTGCCGGGATTAGAACCAGCACCCAGATGGGATCCTGGCGTGTTCAAGGTGAAGACCTTAACTATTACGCTATTGTGCTGGGCCCAACTTGTTTATTCTTAATATCCAGACTTTTTACATTGTTTGTCAAGCTTCATAAAAAGTCTCATTGGGATTTTGATTAAAATCAGGAACAAATCTTTGTACTGCTGTTTTGACTCTTAATGTTAAACTTATTCCTAGGCTTTTGTCTGCATTGGTATTCATGAATGTAACAATCCTGCAGCTCTCCTTTACTGCACTGACCTTATTCTGATCTTGGTATTAATGTTGCAGTCACCTAAAAAACCGAGTTCTTCCACTTTCTACTCATCAAATGTCTGTGTGAGACTGGAATAATCACTATGTTGAACTGTCCTGGTTTTGTTGTTTTCTTTGAGGGAGGATCTTTTTAATTACTGATTTGTTTGGTAGACATGATCATTATTTCTAATTTCTGCTGCTTCTTGGATCAGTTCTGTCAAAGTGTATTTTAAATGAATTAAACTATTTTATCTAACAACCTACTTATTAAGGAAAGTGCTTATAATATCTTACTTTACAGGCTGACTCGCTGCAGTTTTGTAGTTGACCATTCCTAGTTTTTATGGTATCTTTCTTCCGATAATACTTTCAAATAACACTAAATTTGCTAATATTTATTTTGTACTTTCAACTTCTCCCCATTATTTATTTAAACATGGGAGTGGCCAGAGGTGCATGTTGTATTTAATTTTTAGCTTAATGTATGTACTTTATGAATATGTGCCTTATGTATACCTCACAAGCTATTTGGAATATATCATTGTTCTGCCCCCACCCAAGTTTTCACCATAAACTCTCTGACTCATGTATTATTCATAGCTTCATTTTTAAATTCTGTATTGATTTGTAACTTAAGGGCTTTAAATTTTTTTTGAGAATTTCTATTGATTCAACAGATATTGATTACTTATCTGTGTGAGGTACCAGTCAGGCACTTGGTTCCCATCAGTGAGCAAGAGGCTCCAATCTCCTGTGGTGACCATAGATTTGTCTGCACCTGTTTATAATTAGCACCCCTGATGGACAGCCTTATGAAGCAACACGCCTTATTCCACAAGGTTTGTAAAGGATGGACATAGAACTCCACTTTATTTGCTCTCACAATGTTACATGATTGCTGCCAACATCTGCCTCTAAACATAACACCAATCTGTTCTCACTCTGGAAAATTCCTGCTGCCTAGTCTTTAACCACATTTTAAGAGCTTCCTGATCCGCTGTCAGACCAGGCCTAGCCATCACAGTATCCTGGACCACACAACTGAGAACAGGTTCCTGAAGGGTCCCTGTCCAGCAGATAGAGAAACTGTCGTTACTAGTTCACACAGCTTCCCTTTGAAGGCAAAGCTGCCAGCTCTCCCCAGAGGTATGCAGCTAGACAGCATATGCCAAGAGGTTATTATTCTCCTGTGTGTGTGACATTAATCTCATCTGAAGGTGCCTTGCATTTGGTTATTCTTCAAAGATTAGAAACATAAACTTCCACTCTAAAAAAAAAAATCTGGGATGTATCACATTGTTGAATAAAAAAGGGCTTCTTTGAAAAATCATTAGGCCAGTATTACCTGTCAGGAACTGTGTTGGAAGTACAGTGAATTCATGTTGGAATAAAATATACGTCCCACTTCTAGCAGGACAAAGTACAGCAGAAAGCCACAGTAGTAGTCCTGCCATACAAAAGTTATAGGAGCACTGACTATGTGGAATAGTTCACTCAGTCCTAACTGGTAGGAAGTTAGGAAAGGGATGAAAGAGTTGCATGTTGAAGTAGACACTGATCAAGAAAAGCATCTACAAAGAAAAACAAAACTGATTTCACATTACTTGGGGAGTAAACCAGTGGATGGAAGTGCACTCTCTATGTCTCTCCATCCCTTGTTCTTTCAAACAAACAATATCTTAAGAAAGAAAGAGAGAAAGAAAGAGACAGAAAAAGAGAGAAAGAAAGAAAAAAAGCAAGCAAGCAAGCGAGCGAGCCACACTCACCACTAAGATCTAGAGGGATTACTGACTTGAACTTCCTAGTAAGAGGATTCCCAAGGCCTGAGGGAACCTGAGTCTGAAGTCTGACCAATACAGATACCATGACCACAAAGCAGAGCATCACCAGGGATGCGGCCTGGGGCCTGAGCTGTACCAGTAATGCTGAGCTCAAGAGGCAGTCTGCCAGCACCTTGAAAAAAACACAAATAAAAGCAGTTTATATGGTAAGATGCAAATCTATTTAGAAACTTTCGTTCCTTACATTCATTTCTATTATTTATAAATTGGTAAGAACTAAAGATGTCAAAAGCAATCAACAAAACAACTGGATGAGCTTAATTTTTAAGTATACCAGGTGCTTAAAAACTAATGAAATGCTAATTATGCAACATTAAAAAGAGCATGCCTACATAAACTGAATACTGGACAGCACTGCTGTTTATTTTTTAGTCCTCTAGACAACACTGTACACAAAGAAATAAGAGTTTGGGGTTAGAGATAATTGGGTAGAAAGAACTGCTTTTGACAGTGGAGCCGGTATCACTGCAATCCTAATCTCTTTGGGAAAAACAAAAATCTTACCACTCAATTTCACTATAATCACTCAAAATCTTAAATTTCTTCAGAATTTTAAAACCCACTCACACAAGCAAATGTAAAAAAAGAGGGTTTCTAAGGCCTCTCTGTACTATCCTTGATATCCTTCTATATCCTAATACAAAAACACATTTGCCCCCATATAGTGCTGTGAAATAAAGACCAATTCAGAAGTGTCAAGCAATTGAGAAGCTGCTCCTGGTTTTTTTTTTTTCTGATTTAAATGATGAGCCTCTAGTTGGGGCAGGAGGAGGAGGAGGAGGGCCACTAGTTGGGGGTAGGGGGGGAGGAGGAGAAGGAGAAAGGGGGCCTCTAGTTGGGACAGGAGGAGGAGGAGGAGGAGGAGGAGGAAGAGGGCCAGCAGCCTGTGACCTCAGGCTGATTCTTGGCTGCTCTCCAGCAGAGGAAGGAGATGAAGGATTTCTGGGGTGAAAACAAAATACAGTGCAAAAGCTTGCAAACACCCACACAGCAGTGAATTGATGTCTTTTTCTCCTTCCCCATTCTAAAAACAAGGTCCAGTTTGTGGCATCTAAATATTTAAATGACCCGTAACAAAGAAGGGACTTCATAAAATTCAACTCCACATGATGGGGTGTGCTTCGGGGATGTAGCACCCCCCTGATTGCCAGTCTTCCAACCTCACCGGCACCCCAGGCATCAGGGCAGCTGTTCTCAACTATGCTCCTAAGACGAACGGCACCAGCACTGCCTGAGACATGGTCAGAAACATACCTTCTTGGATCTCACCCTTGTATTGCCACAGCACTCTACGTTCCCTCCAGCTGATTCAGATGCCTAGGAATTCTGAGAACTACTGCGTTAGAATTTTGCACTCCCCAAAGATGTCAGCATCCAGGTGGCTCTCTGCTGAGAAATTAATTATATATGGATGAACAAAGCTACAATGCCTTTACTCCAAGTGGACAACACAACAGAACTGCTGTTTCTATTAAGCTAAAACACGGAGCTACAATTTAGGAAATGTTATGGCACCAAATTGCCTGTGGTTTAACGTGTGAGAAAATGCTTTCACATACTCTGTAATTATCCCAAACATATAATTTTAATGAACTACTGTGCCCCTTGATGGAAAGGATCAAGAAGTAATGTGACTCTGCTCTAAATAGGAAAAAAAGTTTGGAAAATTCCAGCTTGTCCAATGATCAATGATGAGATCAAGGAGGCTCATGGACCCAATTAGAAACTCTTTCCCTCATTTTAACACATGTCTCAGACCAATCCATGGCTTCCTGGCTACAAAATGAAACCAAATATATCCTCAGTTGAGGTAGAAATGAAAATAACAATCAAGAAGAAAACACCTTGTACATTTTTCATGATCTTTTTTATTTAACATATATAGTATGTGTAAACAAGTGGCATAAAATTCATAAAAATACTTCTATGCAATATTGTTTTATTCCTGATACATCATTTCATCTTCTTACAGTCACTGACCTATTGTAACATTATGCTTTGCTGCCAGCACTGTTAGAGGCTTTTTTTTAATAGAAATATTGCCTCAACTTGGTTTGTTTAAATGTTGTAACAATAACTATTTCTATCTTCTTCCGCCCAATTCAGCTTTCTCCATACTAAAACAAAAATATTTTTGAAATGTTAAAAATATGTAAAATACTGAGCCTTAATACTGCTTTGCTTTTCATAGGGAACGTACTGCTACTCTACACTGTCCTGACAGACACTTGTATTCCACAGCGCAGGCTGCTGCGAAACGCGATGAAGGCCAAGTGTGCAGTGCCCGCTTCTGCACTGACCGGCTGGAACAGAACCAGGGCTTGCTGGTGGGGATGCATCACCAAGTGCTGCTATGAAAGGACTCATCCGGAGAAACATTTGTCTAGCTGACTTTTACTGTTTCCCGGCATATGACACTGTTTTAACAACATTTCCATGTTCTCCTGTACAGAATTTTCAAACATCACATGAGAATTTATTGGCAAAGGAATTTGGGGAAGGTGAGGAGATAATAATTTTAAAAGTATGACTGAAAAAAAAACCCAAAACCAGCCAATCTTGGGTGAGAAACAACCGCAGACGAAGCAGAGCACAGCCTCCATCCTGTCCCTTCTCAGCCACCAGCGCCCTCTTCCCATTTCTCTGTCGCTGCATCACTGCTCAAATGTTTCTTCTACTCCATAAAACTCTGGGGGCTCCCCTACTTCCTGACACTGGTAAAAGTCTCAGAAATAAAACAGCCAGCCAACCAGCCAGCACTGTGCGGAGTACTATGACAGAACCAGTGTCCCAGGCTGACTCCAGGGAAGGAAGAATTGGCTCCGGACACTAGGGCAGGGATGGCGAGGGCATACTCCTTGGTGTGCTGTGCTGGCTTCGCACCTGTTGACTCAGCAAGCACCAGCCTTGTCCTTTGGCGCTGGTGAGAAGGCAAATAGCTCTTCAGGGGCTCCCAGGAGTGAGTCCTGGAAAGCCATCCCTGAGGACTCAGTTCTCAAGGACAATCCACAATGAGGTAATCTGCCTGTGGTTAGTAAAGAGAACACTATATAATTAAAGGTGTACTCGGCCATAGTCAGAGTTTGCTTAGAGTTTAAAACCATTTCTAAGAACTGTAATGTTGTACTGTTTCGGAAGAATCTCATTTCACACAAATTAACTCCTAAGAGACAAAAATTCATACAAGAATTCAAAGTTTGGAATATTTTGAAAATAAATAGGAAGAAAAAGAAGAGGAAGACTCAATATACACATTCCTCATACTAAGATAATGGTTTTTAGAACCAAAATTATAACATAAGGCTTAAGGCTTTGTCTTATTTAAGACAGGTAATCTTAAAAGTAAAATATAAAAACTCATTTATCATATTTATTTACTTTTTGACTCAAAAATTAGTCACATTTTAATTATATCTGAATAGTAAAAGAAAAATTGCCATATACTGCAAGCTAATACTCCACTGTAAATTATGCCTAGTCAAATATACATTAGTTTCTACATACATTATATTTGGGGTTGTTCAAAATAGTTTTTCTTAAAACTACAATTAAACATAAAAAAATTTGAAAGTGGTTTAAAGGTATTAAAATATAAACATTTGAATAATATTAAAAATGAGAAAATACAGCTACCATTATTGGTTTTTTCTTTTTTTCTTTTTTTTAGCCAAGAGTAAGTACTAGATAAGCAACTCAAGAAGTAAATAGCACTTATTTGACAAAAATGGCAGGGAAGGTTGGAGAGGCAGGAGTTTCACAAATTATGCAGCAGGGTTAGAAGTCAGAGGAACTGAAGGACATTTGGTCCTAAGCACTAAGAACAAAAACCGGAGTTAAGTGACGGGTTGGAGAGGCTTCCGTCACCAGTGCAGCAGACGACGGGAGGAAGCAGACGAAACACTCAACTGCACCCTGCCAAGCCCCACGCCTGCCCCACCGATCAACACTGGGCTGGCAGCAGGGGCTGGTGGGGTCTCAGGAGCTTAGGAGAATCAACAAAATTCCCTAAAGACAAGAGAATGAGGCAAAAGGAAAAAAAAGTTAGGACATTCATCGTCCCTTAGAGAGTCCCTACCAGAATTGACTGTTTGCATCCTCCTTCTCATGATCCATCCAAATGTTTTATACAGGTAGCTTTGCTCACTTCAGCACAAATATTAAATACAAGCAGTTACTCATTTGCATAGCAAATTTCAAGGGATGCATTGAAATAGTAACCAACTGATAAAGGTATAAGTTGCTTTACAGTCACAGTATAATTCAAATTAACCAAATAAAACGTTTTCTATTTGAAAACAGTTACTTATAAAAGTTTAGGATCTGAATTAAAAACAACACATGACTTATTAGCAAAACATGAAAACTGTTACTGATGTGGCTGTCTGCAGGCAGCAGCTCCTCTAGCAGTCACTGTTTGATCACTTCGAGTACTTTGTAAACACTGTTCTGGAACACGGTGGTGAAGTGCGGCTTGGACTCCTTCACCAAGAGGTGGCACAAGGGTGTTTTCCCCGCATTAGCAGGATCTTCCACATCCCAAATTTCAGGCATGCTACAACCAGGCCTAGGAAATGAAGATACACATTAGAAAAGGATCAGTGCACATCACATAAAAATGCAGACAAAAAGCAACAGGTTCTGTACTTCCTATATTCTTCATTTCAACTTTTTTTTTTAAACTTTAGTTTCCAAGAACTCCTACCACAGTTCTTTGTATTTTGTTTAATGACCACAAGCCCTTTATTAGGGCAAGTCAGATCGACCCAAGATGACTACAAAGAAACACATCTATAGAACACTCTCATGCAGGTGCTGGAGTTGGGAGATCATGGTTCAAGTCAGCCTCAGCTATCTACCAAGGCCAAAGTGCACAGGCGACTTCTTTTGGCCTCAGTTTCCTCATCTGTGAAACAGAGAAATAGCCATGACAAAGGAGATCGGGTACCTGGCACCACGTCTGGTAAAGAGTAATCGGCCTACTGTTGATTTCTGAAATCTTAATTAGAAAATATTCTCAATTCACAGGGAAATTTCATCAACTATATTTTAGAGTAAATTTAAAGAAAATTTGTTGGCATTAAGTTTACATATTAGATTAATGCATAATTAAGTCTAAAAGTGATGCATTGTTTCATAAGGAACAAAATGAAAGAGATCATGTGATACCTTGTTTGCCTAAGTAAGTCCTTCAAAGTAACTGTAGTATTTTAAATCAAGAACTGTTTTATAAGTGTAACTGTTGGAACTTGATATAATTCATTTTTCTTATTTGCTTCTGGATAAACTGTAAGCAGCAGGAAGCTGACAACTGCTTACGTTCGGTCCTAGTTGCTTTACTCTATTTTAATGTAAGGAAATAGTTCCTAAAAGTTCCTTTCAGCCCTGTGACAGTCCTGCCCCATTCTCCACTATGTAGCACCAACAGTCTTTGTTTCTTAAGCTTTTCCCAGGCTAGCCAGCCACATTGTTAAACAGCATTAGTGAAAATTTGAATTATTTTTCCCCTGGTTACATGTATTTTACTTTTATGTCAACCCTATTATTGAAATAATGAAAGAAGGCAGACAATTGAAAATAAAAGTGTAGTTAAGCAAAAACTCATCTACAGCTTGCATTTGAGCAGTGAGTGTTGAGTATTTAAGAAATGCTTAAGCCACTTGTAAATGAGAGTCTATCAATGCTCAGCAAAGTGCAGGCACAGTTAGATATTGGATAAATATTAGTCTCTCTTCTTTTCCTCTCCCTTCTCAGTTGCCCATCTGCCTTACTGCAGCAACAGAAAACACAGCTTTTATTTTGCTCCGAGGTTGAAGCTCAGATCTGTCCTAGGTTTCCTGGGAGTAAGCACTTAATCTGACTCCGATCTTATGCTGGATGGAAATGAGTTAGGAAAACAGGTAATGAGTTGGGAAAACAGACAATGTTACCCTCTCAGCTTCCACCCTCATAGCTGCTGCTGGAACAGGCTCAGCAATGGCAAGCCAAGTCCTCAAAAGGGAAGCCACACACTTGCCCCTCCTCGTATTCTGTCAGGGCGTGCCCACTGGGACCCCAAGTCAGTTCAGTGGCTGCTGGCTTTGTTTAGTGTGCATGGTTATTGCCACATTTCCTGCAATTGCTTCTATCCACCTTCTTGTGGACATGAAACAGGGCTCTGGCTACCCGAACATGAGGCTACCACAGCTATACAAACCAAGGAGCTCTGCCAAACCCTTAGAAAACAAGCCTTTATAATGCTGACATTTTCAAAACATGCAAGGGTCCAGGAAAAAAGAATGAAGAATCTTGATTCAGGGTCCACTGTGTCAGTTCTGAGGCGGGGGGGGGGGGGGGGGAGCATGAACCTTTTTTTTTAAATCTTCTAGTAACCTGTAACTCTCAGGAAAGTGAAATCCAAGGAAATAAAACCGGTACCAATTCTGATGGGAAGCTGTTGAGCAGGCGTCTCCCTACTGAAAGTGTCAGCTATCATTTACCACCATGCACTCACAGAAGAGGAGTATATAACTTATGGTTCCAAATTCACATCAGAAAGTTCATTCAATGTATGCGAATTCTGCATATATTCACATACCAAAAGCATTTTCTAAACTACAAGAATAATGTTTCTATAAAGCTTGTGATTATATTCAAGTCAGCTGGCATATACTTATAACACACTCATCCCGCAATTGCCAATTACTTCATTTCCCTTGTGAGCAAAGCGGAATAGCTGCTATGCCACAAAACTATCTTCATTTGTGAGTCAATATTTTACCTTTTATCTTAATACCCAAGTGTTTTACTGAGATGTATGTTGGACAAGTCACAGATGTAGCAATCTCCTGGCGGTTTTCGTTTATAGATCAGTAAGAAAATTTTCCATAACAAAAATTCTACAAAATACTCTCCATTTCTGATGCAACTGCGCATGTGCTGTACACTTCAAGAGCAGGAACGGTCACCGGCTGCGCAGCCGGCCACGGGCAGCCCTTCTACACTGCTGACTTCCCGTAACCTGGCAGTTACACTGCGCTTACCGAACTTCTCCATGGGAACAGAAATTTCTAAAACTATAAACTCAAGACAGCATGGGTGTCTGTAAAGTTCACTATTTTTGTACCCAAAGAAGAAGTGAAACAGCAAGAATGGACAGTTTCATCCTAAGCCGATGTGGGAGACAACATTCAGAGACTGGCCTCACTTCATTAGTGCTGAATTTCAGACTCTGGACATCTTATGAAAGAAAAACAAATCCAATTTTTTTAAAATAAAAGCTTTTAAAATACCACTGGCAAATATGAGCAATTTAGAATATACCAATCAGTTCCAATATAACTGCTTTAAGGTAGTATGCTCTGATAGTTATAAATATTCATAATGAGTAGAGAAAATACCACTCCAAGTCAAATGATCTAAAATCTTATTTTTCACATTCAGTACGCAAAGTGTTATCTGTGTCTAACACAAACAACACAGCACTTGCCATGAGGCTGAGTGAACTCCCCAAGACCACATTCACCGTAGTTAGTACTCACTTGGATCTTCTTACACACCATGACTCTTCTAGGATGTAATAATTCACTTTCAGCTTTATCAACTCTCGCTTCACCTCTTCAGCTGCTTTTCGACTATACATTGAATATACTATTTTTGTTCTAGCTCTTCAAAGAAAAATAAGGGGGGGAGGAAACAGAACTTTTTTCAAAATTCAAAGGATGGAATCAGCATATTCAGAAATCAGGTCACAGAAACTTCTCACTGATGGAAGCAGCCAGCAGCACATGCCCAGGAGAGGAAGTCGGACTTTAGCACACCCCTGTGTTTCCAAAGTTAGTCTGCTTTCTACTTGTTTGCTAGTTTTTGTTTGTAGCACTTTCATCACTGTACCACACATAAACGTAAGACACTCTGAATGTGGACAGGGATGAGCCACAACCAACACAACCACAGGACTACACTGAAGGTCAACTCCCCCCCCCTTCAATACCAATTAGTATTACATGGCTATCCACCTAAATTATAGATTCACAAACAAGCAAATAAGAAAACCACCTTATTGAAATGGCACTGGAAACTACCTGCTGAAAATTTTTAGTGAAAACGCTTTTATTAACTATACATCTCATGTTTCTATAAAAAACATACACATCAACAGGATCCACCTAGGAAATGATAGCTCCACATACCCTAGAAATTGAACAAAACATAAAGCACCTCTATGAAGAGAATACAAAGCTATAAATTATGAACAAACGGTATAAAAAAATCCTGAAAAGTCCCAAGGTCATTCTAGGAGGTTATACTGATGAAAATCTGAACAAAATCCTTTTAATATGGTTCTATTTCAATGAGATACTCAGAATGCAAGAAAAAAAGCCCCTAAGAAATATTATTAAAAAAACAACAAGCTGGTTCAGGAGAACTTGAGGCTAATGATGAATACCAAAGGACCTAGGTATTCTGGTGTGCTGTGAGCCTACAGAAATTCAAACAGCACGGTGTCTTTGTCTGTCTGTTGTCCCACTGTCCTGGGGCAGTAACAAAGCTCAACAGTTTTGTTTCCAGAGCAGCAGTCTTATTTCACCACTTCTCTCCCTTCCCTGCTAATTCTCAGCTCACCACATCGTCTGGAAACACCCCTCACTGGTAGGCTGGTTTCTTCATGGGCTGTCTATTTAATAAGGAGAGGTCATATACTGACCTCAAACCTGCATCTTCATAGTGTGGGTGGTTCACGACTGGCCGAAGTGCAGAGAGTTTAACGCTGGCCATGGTGGGCATGGCACCCGCAAACACTGCATCTGCAAAGCCAGAGGATCTTAGTAAGATACATGGTGAGTAACAGCAGGTGTCTCCTCATAGTTCAACTCAATGATCTCACAGATGACAGAGTGGAGGCACAGTGAGGCTGATGGCTCAACGACTCAGTGGCAGGACCAGAATGTACTGGATTACTGAGAACGCAGAGCAACTATTTTTCTTGGAAAACAGAGGTTCACCTCACCACTGAGGATTTCTTTTCTTTCCTTTTTTAACTTCAAAGTATCCTAGAAATCTTTTTTACCTCTAAGAAACAGCAAATTCACTAGCTAAGCTTTATAGCACCTAGAATATTCTAGAAGATGATTTAATATTCAATCATTTGATATTTAGTGGATTACTGTCTCTTTTCCTATACATGAATAAAACACCACATCCCAAGAGTTCATTTCAAGAAAGAATATGAGGACCAACACCAAAAATTCATCAAGAAAATAAGCATGATAAAACTTTTAAAATGCAGCATCTAAACTCTGGATAACTTTTGAAAAACAGGAGGATCTATACAAAATGACAGACTATTAAGAGAATATTTTAACATTTCTCCTCCAAACCATTAAACAGCACTGAGTTCTCACCTTTTCTGAATACAGGAACAGTACTGCTTAGGAAAAAAGTACCAGAAAGAAGACTTTCTAGTGGCTTGTAAACTATTTTCAGAAAAACACTTACTAAATAATGACTATTTTTTTTTACCTGGTTTAGTACTATATTTGATCCATTCTATAAGTTCTTCTTGAGGTAAATTGCTGAATTCCCCTACAATGTTCCACTGGGTCTGTAGATTTGCAGAACCTTGTATGGACATTGCTGCTAATACAGCAAAAACAACAGCACCAGGATGTATTTTGCAAAACAGCCAACCGAACAGCTGAAACCAAATTAAGAAGCCATTGGTAACTGCTAGTATAAAGCATCATGTATCCAATAATCAGAAGTTCTTCCCAGAAAAGAATATGGGCCCTCTAGGGTCTCAGATAAAGAATTACCCTATGAAAAATGCAGACACAGTGATTCTTGGGATCAAAGGAATTCCACTACCATCAGCCTTACACAGGTAGTACATGATTTAAGAAGTTCTTTCAACCTGCTCCCTCTACTATCAAATCCACATAAAGCCAGAACCAACCACACAATTTATGAGACTCAGTGAAAAGTGAAAATGGGAGGCTCACTGTTCAAAATCATTAAGAAGTTTGAAACAAGAGCAAACATTAAATTCACTATAGAGTCCTTCTGACTTTGTAATTCTGGGCAGAAGGTACAGCAGAAGTCCTGCCCTCAGTGAGGTGGGACACTCTATGTCTGAAGGGAGATGGAAAGGCTCTCCATGAACTCCCTTTATAGCCAACCCCCTTTACAGCTGCATTCAGGAGCTGGGGAAAGCTGGGTGTAACAGAAAGCCCTCATCCTAGGATAGACTGCTGTCCTCATATTCAAATAGTCTACTCTCTCTGTAACAACACTTTGTCCCTGCTGTCTACCTGATAGCATTTATCTACAGTTTGGATCTCGGGTTTCTTGAGGCTAAGAAACTCCCGTCTTGATCTACTCCATCCTCACCCCTAGAGTGTTGAGAAGGTGCTTGGTAAGTACAGGTTGCATTTCTAAGAGGAGCTGCTGGCCTCCAACCCCTAACTGGAGTGGGAAGTGATGTTTTGGACAAGGTGAACCTGCAAATGCAGAGCAGGGAGCCAGTCACCAGGAAAGACAAGGAGCAAATCCAGCACAGCTTTAACTAAATTTGAATATCAGGGTTATGTACATAAATTGTATATGCAAATAAATTTTTAAAATGTTAAAGCTTGATACTAAAAAAGAATATGTAATTTAAAAGTATTTATGTCTTGAAATCAATTCTTAGAATTCTTTGTGATTTATATGTCAAAATAACAAAAAATTTTTTATACTGTTAAGGTCCATTTGCTATCAGCATCTATAGTTATCACTCATAAACTTAGCCTGCACTGACAGTGTTTGTTTTATGCTAAACACTATTCTAGGAATTAGGATAGAAAACTGATTCGCTTGGGCCCTCACCCTGCAGTAAGGATGAACACAGAAACAGGAAAAACTTTAACTACAATGACCTCAAGAATTTGAGGGTTTCTCAACAACCAAGGCTGGGGCAAGTTATCCTGGCAGCCAAAATTCCAACATCACCACTGTGTTACCTGTCTTGAGCAGAGCAAGGAAGCCATGACACACATGTGTGGGGTCAAGAAGAGCTTTAGTCTCATAATTAAAATGCCGAGGGCTGTATATGCCAACAGTTGCAGTGCATGATAAACCAGCTGAAAGAAAGAAGAAAGCTTTTTTCATTATTTATTTGTGAAGAATACAGTTTAGCAGGTGAATATACAGTAAAGGGAAATTTTTTCTTAGTAACAAAAATGAATACTTACTACATTGATTCCTGAAATTTCTAAAACAACTGTTAAAACCCACTGCTCTATTTAAGTAAAAGGCTAAAATTACCAAGTCATGAAGGCAAGTGTTTCTGTAATTTCACTCAGACAAGCATGCAAGTTAATTCAGCCCACATTTCTGAATTCCTTTTGGTGCTACCAGCAGAACAAGGCAGCAGCAAGATGAGAGAAGTGATGTGGCTTCAAGATGCCAGACTCCACTTGGGAACTGCTAGGTAAGCCAAGCTAAAGCACAGACAGCAGCACACAGAACCAAAGGTAAGGCCTCAGGGTCGGTCAGTGAGCAGCAAGCAAAGTGGCTTTCTGCCAAGCAAACACAGCTCACATGTGCATCTAAATGGGCTCCACTAATCAACTGCTATTACGGCAGAGCTTATCAGAGAAGTCCTAACACATTTTCTGCTTAATTGTTTCAACAAATGAACAGTCTGTGGATGTAAATGCAGCCTTCTAATAAAAGCACACATTGGGATAACTTGAAGATGAGTCACAACAACTGTCAATAAACTTAGAAATTGGAACTAGAAAGGACAGTACAAATAATACCTAGAAACCTAAGCAGAATGTTGGTAACATATATCCTTACCTCTCCATGATCAAAGTGGTGTTTTCTGAAATGGGAAAAAAAGTATTCTATGTTACCGAATCACTTCATTACTTTCCATTTTAGCTTATAAATGAGATTCACAGCTTCTATAACATTCCCTCAGGATCTAATATGTAAATCAAAATATCTAGAAGTTATATCCCAAAATGGGTGCTATAACCCTTTAAGAAGTTTATTCTAAACCTGACAGTGCTGCCTTGTATTCTCAACACCTGACTACATGGGTATGTCTCAGTTCGACAGACATACCATACGTGAGCAAATCCCTCCCAGCTGACAGTCCAGAGAGGCAGGAAGCACCACAGAGCACTGGTGCCTTTAGTGTCATGCAGCTGAGACAACTGAGACTTGGGGACACCATGTGAACTTTTCTCCGTAGCAACCATGGACTACACAATTACCCACAGACCTCCACCTTTAGCATTTCTTGACAGTTCCAGTTCCCTAAGAAAGCAACCACGGACTACACAAATACCCACAGACCTCCACCTTTAGCATTTCTTGACAGTTCCAGGCTCAGTGCTACCTTCACAAAAACTGAGAAATTCTCAACCAAGAAGGCTGAAAAAATAGTACTAACACATCTAAATCTGGAGTCTGAGCGAGAAGCAGAATTGTATAAGCTGACAACATACTTTTCTGTTTAAGCACTGATCCGAAGCAATGACTGGCCCACAGAACACAACACAACAGTTTTTCTAATGGATGGATAAATGTTACTAACAACTCCAAACCCAGGCAGCACATCAACATGATCTGAGAGTCTGACCTCAAAATCAGTGATATATCAGAAAACACAGTCACAATATATGAAGGTAAGTGAAGTTGGTAAAATGTTTGTTTCTTATCCTTTCACGTCAAGTAAAAATGATTAGCTACCATTCATTGTGTAACTACAATGTATGTACGTAGAGAGTCTATTAACTCAGACCGTACAATCATCTCTTAACCCAATTTACTGAAAAGAAATGTGAATTCTAGAGCTACTAAATGGTAGCAGAACTGTATTTGGACTGATACCAATCACTAACATCTTTCCTGCTATGTCTTGTTTCTTCTGTTCTGTTTTATCTGGTAGGTTCCAGAACACAGAGTATTTGGTGGTCACTTTTTAATAATGAAAGATCAATCCTCTGCCTCTCTTCTTCGTATACATGACATGACTTTGCTTCTTACACAAAAAGAAAGTCAGCATGCTGTTACACTTCCAGAAAAGAATTCTTGAAACTCAATGGCTTCCTAAAATTATTTCTACAGTTCTGTTATTCTTGAAAGGAGAGTTCTGTTTCTGACAGAAGATCTACTCTTCTTCCAAAAATGTGGACTATAGCTATAACCTTGCTGCTCTTTCTGAAGTTCTTCAGAAACAATTCCACATCCAACAAAGAAATTACAGTAGCGTATACCAGAGCCCCTTTCCTTTCCTCCCAGCTCTCAACTCAAACGCTTCAGTATAATAACCAAGGGTAAAGCCATTGAGAACTATTTCTAAATGAGAAAGATTTTCTCAGGAGTATGAGTAATAGTTTATCATTGTGTTGGTAGAGACTAGGAAGTGAAAAATATTAAGGCTGTAAGTATTTAATACGTAAAAGAAAACATGGACATGTGTATTTGGTAATCCCTTCCCCTCAAATAAAAATAGAATCAAACTTTCTTTCAACCTGTTTCCCAATCTTACACTCTTACAAGCTGAAAGTTTTATCCTTACAGATAAACATAGATGGACAAATAAACATAGAAAATCTCCACATTTTAAACAAAGAAGCAATCATGCTATATAATTTTGTATTTCCTCTAACCCCTGCATACATGGATATCATTAATTTTCACAGATCTAATTAGTAACTGTTTTGTACTTTAATCTCTTTCCCATATGACTGGCTACCTTTTCATGTTCCACAGGTTGTATGTAAATAATTCATTGTTCAACTAGTATTATTCTCATGTGCCACCCACCATATATCAACAATGGAACTGAACAGAAATCGGCCATCCCTTCAGGAAATACAGGTAAAATATCAATATTTAAGAACAAATGATGATAACAACAGAGAAAGACAGAGAGTGTGATGGTAAGCAGCAAGCAGAGAGAAAACTAATTTAATCAGAAATGATGATCTGGAAAGGCTTCTTGAAGGAGATACTTAAGGGAGGCCAAAAAGAGTCATGCTGTCAGGCTGGAGAGGGCACGGTGGTGACAGGGACAGGTGCAACTCCCACAAAGCTGCACAGACAGGAAACAACTTGCTGCGGTTAAAGAAGACAGAAGGGCGTCCATGGGGCATGAGCATAGTAGGAAACAGAAGACGTGATGGAGATTTTTTTTCAATTTGTGTTTTTCACTCATCTTCCTCATGGCTTTTATCATCTTTTCATATTAAAAGTCTGTTATAACTTACAGTCATTAGTCCTGTGTCATGGATCATAAACATTTCCCCTGATTTGTTCTTTATCTTTGAACAATGCTTATTGTACTTTTTACCATATCAATGAGTTCCTTCATTCAACTTTGTCAACCTGTACTACTAGTACAAAAGTTTCATATCTGGCTAATTTCAACATTTGGGGAGGGGGCTTTTGGACTATATTTAAATCTTTTTCTGGAATCTATTTGTATAAAAAGTTATGTTTGAATCCAGTTTTATATTCTCCTACTCGTTTCTCAAAAGGCAGTCCATGAGATCTAAAACCACTCAACAGAAAAATTTACTTTCTTTGCTGAATAGCAATGTAAAGCTGTGTCCTTAGAGTATAAATTATATGCAGGGCTACTGTCAGATTAGGCTAGATGTGGCCTGCACAGGAAGAGAATAAAGCGAAAAGACAAGAGGAAAGGCAACAACAGAAAGCATCAAACTTCAAGTATAAAATTGGTATGCAGCACAGACTTAATACATGAACAGAAGAAAAAATAAGCTTAATAGTATATTTACCTTATATGTGTCTGCTGTTTAGTTAAGACATACCACATGTCACTAATAATCTGTAAATAAATTTTTAAACATTTTAGAAAAGTTGTTAGAGGAAAACACTTTATCTTCTAAGGTTTAAAATTTTTATTAAAAATTTAAGAAAAATTGAGAATAACTACAACAACATGGCCCTATATTTGTATATTTGACTATATCAATAACCCTGAAAAACAGATTAAAGTATACTCATTTTACAAAAGAACAACCACTCAGGTGGATTAAATGATTTCCCTGAAGGCAGTCAACTATTCAGAAACACTCCTAGGGCCTGAAATCTGCTCTTCAGGTTTCAAGTTCACACTCTGTGCTGCTTCCACTCTGCCTAAATTACTGACAACACCTCTGCTTATTTATATACACACAAACCTGGAGAACTGGCTCAGAAACTGATCGCCACAAGTACACATATCCAAAACATGCTCACTGCGCCTTTACATTTACCACCGATTCAGATTCTGAAATCCAATCCCCAGTATGGATGCTTTTGATGAAAACAATGCAAAGTTTTAATCCAGTCCTTGGAAGAACCACCCTGCTACTGTTTCAATCTGTAACCCTTTCTGAAACAACCCGGATCATTTCTGGCTGAAAGTCCACTCTTTTGGAACTGGTCACCACCCTAAAGGACCAAAATGAATGTAATCCTATTTTCAAATAGTATGTTTTAAAATATTTGACACTTCTTCTCTTTTAAACCAAACCACTCAGCTTCTTTAGCCTGATTTCATTTTCAACATCTCTTAATGTCCAGGCCATTGTCTTCTGAATGCCAATATATAGTACAAATCTTGTGAGTTCGTAACAGGTGCAGAACCAAAGTATAAAAACGGTAACACAGACGCTGATACATGGCAGGAACAGACTAGAATGGCGCTGTGCTGTGAGAATGCCAAGCAGAACACCACACAGTGGCCCTCGGAGGGGTTCTGTATAGTGTCTGACTCGGCCGTTGCTTTATAATGGGCATGATTTGCTACCTCTTTGTCTTCCAAATTATATGACTATCAATATGTGAATCACCCCTGTTCTGTGTGTATATTATCTCAGAAGGTACCAGAATACCTTGAAAGCTTATAAATGTCCATGAGGAGCTACCAGTAAGAGAATTCATGTTTCAGTAAATCCAAACAGAATACTACATCACATGAACATGAGGTCAACTATACGTAATATGATGCCAAAACAAAGAAATGCTATTTTTATAAAAAGACAGCTCTTAAATGATAAAATGATAGACATACCTTTCTAACAATTGCAATAAACACTACAAGAACAACGGGAAGCAACAACGTCTTTGTATATCTCAGTGGAGTCTGAAATTCAGAGAGGTTTTGTTAGAGAAAAACATTATTTTAGCCAAACAAAATCTCATTCAAATAATAAACAGGTGATTTTCTCAAACTATAAATAGAGAAGTAGGAACATTCACTCATCAAGATTCTGATCTACCCACTGACTTCCATCATGAAAACGAAGGCATATTTCCATAGAAATGAATTTCCCTAAAATGCGAAATTGAAAACACTGAAACTACAGTTCCCCAAAACTTGCTATAATGAAATGTGACCAGAGAAATTATTCTTCACCATTTGCATGTTCCTTGTCCAATTGTAGAGTCAAGCTTAACACGCTTCCAATGTTAGCTGAACTCTTCTAAAAAATGTATTTTTTGTTTATGAGAGAGAGAATATCATCCATCCACTGATTTACTCTCCAAGCTCCAGGACCCTGAAACTCAGTCCAGTTCCTCCACATGGGCTGGAGGGATCCAAGCACCTGAGTTGTTGTCTCCCCGAATGTGGGACTCAAATCCACAGGGGCTGTGAGTGTCTCAAGCAGCACCTTAACAGCTATACCAAAACACGTGCCCCTGTAGAGCTCCTTTAAATGCATGCACTTGTGCAAGATAACAACTTCACCCACGCTGCGTGTACGTACACACACACACATCATGCATGCACACACACTGCCATCCACACACAGATCCATACAAAATAATGCTCAGTGTTTATGAAGCTAACAAAACACACTTGGGGGATATTTGAGGCAGGGGGCGTTGGGGCAAAAAGCCACAGAGTGCACAGAAAGATATGGCTGCCTCTAGTCCCAATCCCTCTATGTTGGGACATCTTTGGGGTCAGCAGTTACCCGACTAGGACTCAGCTGATGACCACAGGTGTCCAAACAGCTATCTGCAGATGTCTGAACCAACACAGTGGTGAAGATACTTAAGGATGCAGTGGGATAGAGGACAAGCCTAAGCTTTGCACAAGGCAGGCCCCTGCAAGTGGCTCAAAGTCTGTGCGCTGGTTGGGCTTCCTGTCCTCGATAACCTGGATAAGGGTAGTGCCTGACCTCCTCTGCTGAGTGGATGTGTTTGTGCACCAGAGCAAACTGTACATGGAGGGGTTCCAGAGTCTGAAGGGGAGTCAAACAGTGGAGTTCACCTTTCAAAGTTTGTCAAGGACCTGAAATCCATCCACTTCATGGACCTGGTGTTGTGTACTAGGAGAGACAGCCAATAGCGAAGAACATGAAGAAGCAAAGATATAAAGCAGAAAACTGCTACAGCCGTTGAGGTCTAAACCACCTTGCACTGGAACGCATGCTGCCACCCAGCCCAAGAAGTACCACTTCTGCAAGAACATCATCCTATGGTGGCCTTGTGTCCCTGAAGACTCAGCAGGCCCTGGCTCCCAAAGTCAGCTCACTTCTGGGAGGATGAAGAGGAGGTCCACAGACCTGTTTTGCTCCCTGAGGCCCAGAATTTGGCTACACTGGCGGCGGGGTGGGGTGGGGGGGTATTCTTTGCTACCAGGAAGTTTCAAGGAACAGGCTTTATCTGCAGAGTAGATAAAGCAGGGAGAGGGTGGGCTGGGGGTAGCTGGCACTGCAAGGTATTTCAGGCAGGTTCATAGGAAGGAGCAAGGCAAAGAATTCCAAGCACATTGTATTTAAATGCAAGTGAGGGCCTACATGCTTTCTCTGAGGTCCCATTCAGAATCTCCAACTTTCTAAACAAAGTTGCCTGGATGAAGAAGTTTTCTTTTCAAGGGAGGATATAGAGTAACACTTTCCTCACCCTGGTGCCAAGATTGGTTCTAGAACCAAATTACTGGACCCAACCCATAGGCCCCTATATTGTTTGGGAGAGGATCGGCAGGAATACAGCTGGGTTTCACATATCCTGTTTCCTCACAACCTAGCCCTTGGACAGTGCTGGGAAATATCCGAAGCAATGGGTTGTGATGACCAATAGAGCTGTTAATGGGAAGGGTTGCAGGCTCACTGCTCCTGAGCTCCTTCCTACCCCCTTCTGGGCCAATGTGCTTTTATTTATTTGCTTCCCTGGATAAGCTCACCTTGAGCCCCACTTTATCTAAGATGTGAACTGCACTGTGTGGGAACAACCTACTGCGTGCATTTTAACTTTTTGTTTTATCATAAATATCCCAGTTTTTCTATTTTAATCTAAGGCCTTCATTGCAACACTGCATTCTGAAGTACAGGAGCAATCTCTAGGATTAGTCAGCAGCAGGTCCAGGTCTGCACAGCAGGAATATTTTATGTTTCAATTACCATGAAGAACAACTATTTGGCATGCACAGCCTGTTTAAACACCTCAGCTGGCCAATTAAAACTGTTTTATTTTGTGACGGTGTTCTCTCTTAAAACCGTGCCCCTCCTTGAGAATATTTCATGGGAGATGAGGTGTTAATTGGGCTGCCCCATGACTTGACCTGCTCCTTGTCCTGGAAAACTGAACACTAAACATGGAAAAGTGGTACAGGCAAGTTAACAGCTGAACTAAGTGTAAGGCTCAGAGAGGAAGCCAGTTAGGATTGCCTGATCGAGAGGACACAGGTCTTTTGCTTTAAACAACGGACTGATCCAGCACCAGATTAAACCAGGCCCACTACACTCAACAGCGTGCGTGCGTGCGTGTGTGTGTGTGTGTGTGTGTGTGTGTGTGTGTGCGCCTGCACATGTGGGTAAAAAAAAAAAGTGAGCTGGTAAGGATGAGTTTGAAGGCTGAAGTGCCTTCGACTGAAGTTTTGCAGCAAACAAAAAGAACTCAGATATGGATTTGCAGGGAAGGGGAGCTCTTCTTGAAGTGAGGATCTCACACTAGTTTTTCTTCTGTGTTCCCCTTCTCCTAGCCTATTTTGGATATTCCACATTTAAATCTTGACTCCTGCCCTACCTTCTCCATTTCCCATCCACAAAACAAAATCTACACACCCCCACGTGAACATTTAGTTCTTGGGCATCCCCATAACTCTAAAGCATTTGTGTAAAATTCATGAACCTTAATGAATGGATGGATGGATGAACCTTCCATCCCTTGTTCCTAGCTTCCTAAGTCAAGACCATTTATTGATGTAATTCACACCAAAAAGTTAAAGACACTAAAGGGTTTGTTATATCCTAACAGAGAAGAAACTGGGGGGGCCTTCCACGCAAAGAGAAAATGGTGTCTTTTCAGGAAGAGAGCTATGAATGTATACCCAAGTCACTCAGGCAGGAACCTTTAACTCGGTGAGAGAAACTTACGACAAAGTATCCATGAGATGATTTGGTAGAAGAGAAGTGTAACTCTATGTTTACTCCTACAAACCAAAGCTCTCTATGAAGTCTCCAATTCAAGGGAAGGTTGAGGGGCAGAAAACCTTGTGTCAGGCCTTTTTCAAACCCCTTTCCTCAGTCCTAAATTCAGGAGACTAAGTCCCCTTGGTCTCTGGTAGCCTAGACATAGCAACTAAGTCTGCGTATCTGAAGCTTAAATTTTGCTGTACTAGGCATTCATTTTCCCATTTCTAAACACTTTTATCCCCCTGGGCTGACTCTCCTTATTAGTTCTCCTCTTCCTGAGGAAATATAGTAAGTCAAGCCTTACTGGTACTGAGGAAAAAAAGTTTGTGAAACAAAGCCTCACACAAGCCCCACACATTATAATTACACATGTCTTTTGTTTATCATCTGAAAGAAAAAGAAAGTTAAAATTTTGCTCTTCTTTACTCCACGTGCTTCACTCGTTGGTCACAGCATTCTGTTTCTGACATGACATATCTGAAGTATTTTATATTGTTAGTCTGACAGCACATTATGAAATACCATGTGAAATACTCCTCATATTTTTTAACAGGGACGCACTACCTGTACTGCACCACATTCTATCCCTGCAGCAGAGTTCTTATGCTCTAAGGGATGAGCAATGGAACCAAGGGCCTTGCATTCATTCCAAATCAACTGAAATCATGCTGTGCTTCCACAAACAATTCTTTCACCACATAACCAAAGGTTAGTACTCTCAGGGAACAGTGGCACATATGATATCTTTAATTATTTTGATGGGCTTCCAATGCATCCTAATCCGGTCTTGATGTTTACCCTCTATGTTCTGTATCACTGCCCTGAAGGAATCTGGATCTCCTGTGAACATGCATTAGTGTCTCACAACATATTTTCTTTGTGTCTTTCAGCACTATCACTCACGTATCTTTTCTGATTACCCATTTTGTGTCAAGTCACTTGCCAGAACACAGTAAGTGAAGATTAACAGGGCCTGGGGGTGAACAGTGGATTTGCAGAACACATTTTGAAGGGCAAGCTGAGAAGAGCTAGCACACATTGCTCAAAGTCTACTGGTCTAGAACTCAGGACAGTGGGCTAATGTAGTGGGATCATGGGGAAACAAGTGTGTCATGAGGTGTCACTGGCCAGTTTGATACACACATACCAACAGCTCTGAGTGGAGATACATCACAGATGACAAAACACAGTCAATCAGTGCCACATGAGCAGCAGTAAAAAGTATACAAACACGTTTTTGAATCAAACCAGCTCATGAGGTATTGTGAAATGATATTAAAATACTGAAGTATTTTCCTATGTATTATCACATTTTGTCTCCACAATTCCTGTCTGTAGGATACTGCTAAGGTCAATTATAACCTAAAGGAGAACCATTTGTTCATGACCAGTAAGTAGTAATATTGAAGGCTCCCATCTCCCAGTTTTTTGAGGATAGGTTCAGGAAGAAGGATATTTCAATGACAGATTCATACTCAGATATTGCAAAGCAATGTGATCATTCAAACCATCACAAAATGGGTGGAAACGTAAGAACCTGAGTGCCTGACTTATAGATCAATGCTGTCACTGAAAGGAAGCAACTCGAAATGCCTCTGTTTCCTCATGCAAGTCCAAACGCCTAGTTCCAGATTACCAACATGAGAAGGGCCTTCTAGTTAAAGGCGCTGTACAAATAAACTGGAACATCTTATCTAAGCTGCCAGATTTTCCTTTTCCTTCAAACTGTGATAAGAACACACAGTGTCTGAAATAACAGGAGTCCCTTTTCTGAATAATGAAGGGGCTAAAACCCAAGGAAAGAACATGAGAAATCTCAACTCACCTCCTTTTCCATAAAGTCAAATTCCGCTGCACAGGTATACAATAAAGTATCAAAATCCTTGTAGCTGAAGAATTTTGATGTTAATAAATTGCCAATGTGAGCCTAGCAAGAAATAAAGTGAGGGATCATTGCATTTAGTTGAATATTACAATGCATTTTAAGTGATATCTAAAAATAGCTTTCATACCCTTATGGAACCCACTATTCCCATATTAGACCTGCTTCTGTTAAGCAAAGTGCTGTGCCCTCCACGCTCACAATGTCTCTCCCCCGTGCTGCCAAGTGATAGCTCCTACACTCTAGCATGGCCTCTCATTCGCACACCAAGCTCAGGCTTCTCCCTTGGTAAAGTCTTCACAATCTTTGCACAGGTTGTGCAAACTCACTTAAGAGCAGTTTCCATTGTTTGTTTGTTTGTTTTGTTTTGTTTTAAACCAGGCTTAAAGCAAAAATCACCTCCTTCATTGGGGGGAAAAAAAGTTACATAAATAGTACGTCAGAGACTATTAAAGAGTCGATAAAAGAGCAGACAGGTCCCCTGCAAGAGTCATGGCCAGTCCGGACTTCCTAGAACCCAGCTTCAAAAGCCAAAGTTTTAATCTAGTGGAGGATGAAAAAAAAAAAAAAATATATATATATATATATAGGTGGCTCCTTTTACTTTTTCTGTGCCAAACTGCTTTCTTTTAAAACTAAATTTCTGGGGCCCGGCACGGTGGCGCAGTGGTTAAGGTCCTCGCCTTGCATGCCCAGGATCCCATATGGGCGCCGGTTCTAATCCCAGCGGCCCCTCTTCCCTTCCAGCTCCCCGCTTGTGGCCCGGGAAAGCAGTCGAGGACGGCCCAAAGCTTTGGGACCCTGCACCCACACGGGAGATCTGGAAGAGGCTCCTGGCTTCGGATCGGCATAGTATCAGCCGTTTGTGCTCACTTGGGGAGTGAATCATCAGACAGAAGATCTTCCTCTCTGTCTCTCCTCTCTGTATATCTGCCTCTCCAATAAAAATAAAAAATAAATCTTAAAAAAAAAAAACACTAAATTTCTGATGGCCTCCTGATTTAAGATGTTTTAATAATAAAACACCCAACCAGGACAGCAATCATACTTGCAAAGAATCCTTAAAGTTATAAAGCAAAATTCTTTCCTCACTTTCTCTCCTACACAAACACTTCTCTAAATAAGACTCTCTTATGTTAAATTATTGCTAAAGGCTCAAAAATATTTTAGAATTCCTCCGAAAATTTGAGGGGATTAAACAGTAATACGACAATATGATCTCTAGTTAAGGGTCGGAAAATAGTGCTCCCATTTGTTACAAACACGGATTTTTTTATCCTTTCTGAATTTTAAAAATTGGGCCACCTGCAAGCCAGTATTGCATTGGGCCCTGGTTCATGTCCACATGCTCTGCTTTTGCTCCAGCTCCCTGCTGGCAGAACGGGACAAGCAGCTGAAGGCATCCAACTGTCCTGGATGAAGCTCTGGGTTCCCCCGCTGTGGCCTGGCCCAGCGCACATTATTGTGATCACTTGAGGAAAAAGTCAGCAGATGGAGGATCTCTCACTCTCTAACTCTGGCTTTCAAATCAACAAAAAAATCAATAAAAGAAAGAAAGAAAGGAAGGAAGGAAGGAAGGAAGGAAGGAAGGAAGGAAGGCAGGCAGGAAAGAAGGAAGGCAGGAAAAAAGAAAAATGGATTCACAGACCTTAGATCGCTCCAATTTTCTAGTATTACATTTTTTAAAACTTCATGATTAGAAGGGGTCAATAAGAGAATTTGTCAAGAAGTTAATTCTGGATAATAGAAACTATGCATAAAATCACATTTATTGACAATTATATTAAGTAGGTAAAATAGCAAGTGAATAGACTTCATCCTAGAATCTAGTTAAGTAGTGATAATTTTACAATACAAATCATACATTCTTGGCCTATTAATTATTTTAAGTCTTCCAAGAATAAGTAAAAATACACTTACATCATCTGCAATACCAAAGATTTTGGAAGTCAAAAACTTCAGAATTACAGTTCCAAATAACCAAAAAGAGCCTTGGATAACCTACAAAACAGAAACAAAATTTAACTAAGTATGATGACTGAAATTCCATAGCCAAGGAAGAAAAAAGTAAGTGCTCTAATTATATAAATATGAAATGGAAAATAAATAAATGTAAAAAATCTCTCTAAGAGAAAACACATTTCATTTAGTTTCTCCAAAATCAAGACTAAAACTAAAAATTTATTATCAAATTTAAGATATTTTAAGAGCTAAATTCCCCTTGTACAAGTGCTTCCTAGAAGAACTGCAATTCAGGAAAAACCACAGATAATAAACAAAACTGAAATTCTTTATCACAGATTAATTTTAACAGGCTCCATGAAAAGGGCGATTCGGCATATCAAGACTAAGCCCTAATATGTTTTAAAACTGTCAGATGCCCTGCATTATATAGATCATTTCATTAAAACTAGAACATAAAGCCAATAATAAATTTTAGATAAGGAAAATACATGCATTAAAATAGATTGATTTTTACCCATAAACTAAGTTCGGATACATTTATTTTCAGAAAATGTGGCTTCATTGCTAGCAAGCCCTGAAAAGAGGAAATAACAGTTAATATTTATAAATTCAAGTACCAAAAATTTATGTTATTACACTAAAGAATCTAAAATTCAGCACACAGGTTGATTCTGCACACAGCACCTCCATAAACTCACTTCTGTAATACATAACTTAAAAACAGCTTTATTTGATACAAAGTAGGTCAGGTCAGTTAGTAAATTCATATGACTGAACATGGTGAGCAAATGTGAATTCCTATGATTGGTTTTACCATAGCTTATTAGCTAAGAACCAAGAGATAAATAACAATTTTAGAATTTAGAAAGCAGTTACACAGGTATAATACTTTCCTTAATTTAAAAACTGCAACTTCAGATAAATTACAAACAAAATTTTACTGATTTAAATATTTCTCTATAAAATTTTATATCTTTCTAGGTAGATAAACTCCCATGTACTTTAGAGTTTATTCCAAGTCAGTACTGATTTCAACAGGTCCCCTGTACATAAGCAGCAAGTCTTGTACTTCTCTGCAGGCAATAATACTACTAGCCAATGCACCATGTAAATTATAGGAGGAGTATATTGCTAATTTGGGAAATGGGCTCTTAAACAGTAATTGCAGGAGAGTCCAAATTTGTTAATGGTTCTAGAAACCAAAATAGCCAAAAAGATCTAAATAGCTTGAATGACTATGCAAGAAGCAGACATTTCAACTCATTCAGGGCAACAAATGCATTTGTCTTTAGAATACTACCTACAGCAAAGCGCACGCACTTTGAATATGAGAAAGAACTTGGGTTTGCAAAACACTGAAAAAAAGGCATAGCCATTCCTAGAAGCTTAAATTTTAAAAGAATTCTGCATTTAGAATGATGCTGAAAATAAGGAAGGAAAAATTCAGCACACAAACTTGTTGAAATGAAGCCTGTGATTAAAACTTAGGTGATACAAAAACTGAGGAAAGAGAAGCAAAGGACAGACTGGAATCTGAAGTGAGGTGCTGTGCTAATAGTATCATTTCTGGAGGGATATTTCCCCATCTTGGAAGTTCTGAAAGTGAGAAACTGAACATTCTGTCACACGTAGATACATTCAGTAAGACGCAGGAAACAGTTCTTCCAGAAACTCCTCACACAGCCCAAGACAGTGATCAAGAAACGGATAGCATTAGCTTGAACATCAGTCCCATGCTTAAACAACACTTACCCAAATGACTATCAAAGAGGAAGCATAGTAAGATGTTAATAACATCGAGTTCCCAAACATCAAAACAAAACAAAGTGCGAGAGAAATCTAGAAAGGTACAAGAAAAATACAATTAATGCACATAAAGTGTTTGTTCTTATCGTATAAATTGCACATGCCCACAACCAACACAATATAAGCTGTTCAATGGGGAATACACCCTCAAGATGGAATGCTTCACCCTTCTGGAAATGATCACTGCCAACCATCACCCTTGTGCTTCCAACTAGGCGTCAACGTGTATGAACCCTTGTTTTCACGCTTTACATACACACACGCACAAATGCAGTCTCCTATGATCTACACTAACTCCTGACTTTACTCTGAGGATGTTTCGAGAGTTTTCCGTATCACCCTAAAACAGTCGATTCATTGTGGAAAGCACTGAAGAAAGCATCCGACTCCACGCAGGCACCATAATCTATGTAACTGATCCTCTGAATCTGTTCAACACTGACGCACTCACCAGTTGGGTGTTTCTTTTTTTTGAAGATCATGTTTTTTTTTTAAGATTTATTTATATTTTTATTGGAAAGGCAGATAGATATAAAGAGAGGAGGAGAGACAGAGAGGAAGTTCTTCCATCCAATGGTTCACTCCCAAAGCAGCCGCAATGGCTGGAGCTGAGACAATCCGAAGCCAGGAGGTCTTCCACGTCTCCCACATGGGTGCAGGGTCCCAATGCTTTAGCTGTCCTCGACTGCTTTCCCAGGAAGCTGGATGTGAAGCAGGGCTGCTGGGATTAGAACCAGTGACCATATGGGATCCCAGTGTGTGCAAGGCGAGGACCTTAACCACTATGCTATCGCGCCAGGCCCAGTTGTGTTGTTTTTTTTATACTAATACTGGCATAACAAATATTCTTATCTGTACATCATAATTCTATGTCAATACATTTGGATAAATTACCAGAAGTGGAATTGATGAGTCAAAGATACAGACACTGTTAAACTTGTACGAAAACCAAAGACTGATGATGATCTCTCTCACCTGTAAGGTAGGAGAGCTTCGGTCAGGCTCCCTACAGCTCATGCTGTCACTACTACTGAGAAGGTCCATGGCCGACAGGACAAAATGTGCCATCTCGCTGTCTGCCTTGTCCATTCACTCAATACTGGAAGACACACAGCATTGTCTCTCCCATTGGCTATTTGTGTGAACTGCTTATCCAGACTATTATTTTGCTGGGGTTTATTTTCCATAAGAACTCTTATAAATATTTCAGAACACAAGTTCCTTATAAGTTAATATTTTATAAGTGATTTTCACAGTTCATTTTTATCTTTGTGATATTTTATTATGATAATTTGCTAAAATTTAATGTCAAATTTATCATTCATTTCCCATAAGTCTCTAGGATTTGTTCCCTTACTTACAAAGTTTTTAAAAACAATTTGTATTCCTTTCAAGTAGTTTTATGTTTAATCCACACATACATTTTTATGTAAATTTTATAAGCTTAAGTTTCAAAAAGAATTTTTAAAATTATTCAAAAACGCACAGTGCACTTATATCTAACATTCCAGCGATATTATATTAAAAAGAATGTTTATTTATTCTTCAATTTATTTTACATATTTTAGTGAGTACGTTTCCCTCATTTAAACCTACATATTTCTCTATTCTAAAGTATATTGTTTCTGCTGGCATTATATCAACAATCTTTTTCCATATTTTGAGATCATTGTTTATATATAGAAAAATACATTAAATCAAAGTACACAATGAATATAACTTTTCCTGTTTCCAATGTTTACTAATTTGAATTTCTCAAGTATTCAAATCATATCACCTGCTATCAATGATGCCTTACAACTACCTTTCCTATTTTTAAACTCTTTCTTTTCCAGCCAATTGTATTGGGTAATATTTCTGCAACAATGTTAAGTAATAAGAATGGCAATAGACATATTTGTCATGCTTCTGGCATGAATGGGACTAATTCCCATTCATTGGGTGATTCATTATACTATGTGATGCTGGCTTTGGAATGAGGTATGTGTGTAGACACACACATATAGAAATATATACACAAATATCTATATATACACATATAGATATAACTTTCAGTAAGATTTATTTTTACTTCTAAGATGTCAGAATTCAGAAATAAATGTGGACTTATTAGCTATCACATCAAGGGAAACAACCATGCTATTAATCTTTCTCAAAACTTTTTAAACTGATAAATTATATTATCAGAATCCCCAATGCATTCCTGTAACGATCTTTATTTGTCATATTTTATTCTCACAAACTTGCTACATGGGTAAATAACCAAATTCTAAAAAATTAATGACAATACTTCCAGTCCATAAATGCTAAGATTTAAGAATAACTAAAAATTTCCTAATACGTTATTAGTTAAAATGAATACAAAAAATTATCTTTCATGGGGTCCAGCGTGATTGCCTAGTGACTAAATCTTTGCCTTGAAACCACTAAGATCCCATATGCATGCTGGTTTGTGCCCAGTTGTTAAACTTCCCATCAGCTCCCTGCTTGTGGCCTGGGAAAGCAGTCAGAGACGGTCCAAAGCCTTGGGACCCTGCACCTGCATGGGAGACCTAGAAGTGGCTTCTGGCTCTTGGTTTCAGATGGGCACAGCTCTGGAGTTGAAGCCACTTGTAGAGTGAGCCAGAAGACATAAGATTATTCTCTCTGTCTCTCCTTTCCTCTGTAAATCTGCCTTTCCAATAAAAAAAAATTTTTTTTTAACTATCTTCTGTGATCACAACAGTAGCAGATTAGGAAGGTATAAAAATAGAGTAACTTGAAAATTTAAAAATTTGTGAAAATGAAACAACCAACAGCCCGAAGAAGGAATCACAAAAGTAAATTAGAAAATAGAGGGAAATGGAAATGAAAACTCAATATATCAAAAACTTTACATGAAAGAAAAGCAATGCTAAGAAAGAAACTTATAGTCCTATAAGTGGTAGATTACAAAACAAAACTTCTCATCAACAACAACATAACTTTACATCTCAAAGAACTAACCAAAATAAGGTAGGAATCAAGGGGCAGGGAAGAAACCGGATGGGAGTAGACACTTAAAAATGGCTCAGATGGAAAAGTCTGCTATGTGTATTTTACTACAACAAGAAAATTATTTAAAAAGAATAAAAACCCTTCCTAGGGACAATTCTATATATATATTTTTATGTAAACCCTAAGAATTTGGGAATCCAGAAAAGTGATAAGAGGACACAGAATAGTAAATCCTATTATGAAACACAGTATTTTCCCAAGATAGCTTCCACTGTTTGAACCTATATAACTTCAGTTCTTTAAGAAGTAGATCTGAGTTGAAGCCCTCAGCTATAGCTGCCTATCTGACAATGTGACTGGCCAACTCTGAATGATTACCACATAATCTGATTTATATTGCAAATTTAAAAACTGTACTAAGCAATTTCAGAAAAAAGCCAAATATTAAAAATATATACTTATTGTATAACTCACATATGAATGCAGGCATGAAAATTATAGCAAAATGATAAAAACTGAATCCAGCAATATAAAAAGAATTTGAGCTTAGCCAAGAAAAGCAATTTTAACATTAACAAGTCAACTAATAGTAATTTGCCATGGTAACAGTTTAAACAGTACAAAACAGATAGGGACATCTAAATAAAAGAAAAGCATTTCATAAAGCTTAATATTTATTAACTTGTTTTTAAAAGTACTCAACACAGTGAAGAGACTCTTTTTAAAAGAACAGAAGAGATTATTTGGATGGTAGGACAAATCTGGAATAATGCAAGCATCAATGCAAATAAAAATAACAGAATACACTGCACTGAATTCAATAGATGCTATTTTCGCTTGAGCCTGAGAAAAAATGGTGAAAGATACAAACAGAATTATCACAAAAGCAGAAGCACAGAATAGCCCATAAACATAAAGAAAGACACTCAGTTTTGTCAACAGTAAGAGAAGATGCAAATTAAGGTCACAAAACACCACTCTGTAACCTCCAGATTGAAAAATAAAAATGGATGTAGAACAACACTGGGTCTTATGACGTTTAAAAGATGCGTCATTCATCACACAGCAAGCCTACTACTGAGTAAATGTGGAAAAATTCTTAATCTCTAAGCCTCAGGAGATGTGAACAGAATTATTCATGAGGAATAGCAGAGCTTAGCATAGGTGAAGAGCCTAAATGCCCTTCACCAAGGAAGCAGATAAACAGTACAACAGAAAACCTAAAGCAGTGGAAATATCTGAACTCCAGGAACACACAAAACCCAGATCAATGGGCAAAGAGGTTTCACAAAAGAACATCATTTGTATAAACTTTAAAAACAAGGCTTTGTTTTTGTTACTAAGCAAAAACAAACGCAAATATGGCAAACTTACACAGAGAAGCAAGGGAATGACAAAGTCCATGTCAGATAAGGGGATACGTTGGGGGCTTGCAGACTTCAGGGAATACTAAGGCTCTTTTTTTCATTTTAAGGTTGCTCACCTGATTGTTTTATAACTGCATTCCTACCTGCTCTGGACACTAAAAATGTCAATTATCAGGAAATAAAAAATAACAATAGTCTATTATAATAATATTAAAATCATTAGAAAAGGAAAATACCAACGTTATAACACTAATGACAGGAGACAAATTGTTTCTAAAAATGCTGACCTTTGTACTAGCTATTTCCACAAACTAGAATGTTCCCCTCTTAGCACCATCTACTGAGTTCATTCCCTCTCCTTCCAATCTTTGTTCCACAATCCTTCATGCTGACATGCCTATCTAAAGTCGCCCTGATTTATTTTTTGTCCTATAATCTCTTTCACCTTTCACCATTTATTTACTGAACTCACTACTTCTCTTCTGTCTTTCTCCTTTCCCCACTGCGCTAAATGTCAGCAACACAAGTGCCAGACCTCTGTAGTTCAGTCACTGATGTGTTGCCGAGCCTGAAGTACGTGCTCAATGAATGAACATTCCACTTCCTTTTAACAGGCAGCTCCTGGATTATATCTCATTCTAAGTTTGCTCTTTCATGAATTATTTATTTTACCAATAATGTATAATTTAGGAACAACTCTAATCAGATATGACCTAAATTAAAATTTTGCGGGCAACCTATTTAAAACCAGATTTGTTGATTTACTATAATGTTTAAATGATATTTGCTTTAGTTATGGAATCATTTTACAACTAGTTTCAATAATAAATAAGTCAAATATTAGCCAATTTACTTAGAGGTTAAACTAAAAGAAAAGCAGTAAAAAAAAACTTACCATGTGTATATAAATGATCTTCTGCAGTTTACATATATCAATGTACCCCACAACATATACTGCAAATAATGATGCAATCTGAAATGTAAAGAAAATGTAAGTTAAAAATAAAAGTATACCTAAAATGAATAACTGTAAGAATGAAAAAAGATTACTGCTGTTTCAAATGGATTCATGTTGTTACAAAAGTTGATTTAAAATTTTTCCTTTCATTGAATATGACCGATACATTGATACAGCAACTCTCTGTTAATGAAAAACCCCATACACAGATCTGTAAATAAACAGCATGATTTCCTACTTGGCTGGGCTATTCGTTAAACACCACTCATTCTAACATAAGGTTGACTCAAAGGCCTACATACACAATTACAAACGCATAACTAAAACGCATACATAAAACCCAAAAATAATTACATAATACACACATGTATAAAATATATTCAGTTCTGATTGCCAGTCACTTTGCAAACATATCCATTAGTGTTCTCTTTCATTAGCACAAATATTCAACTGCTAGCTACAAACTTCATATTAGAATAAGCACTTTCACCACAAAGGGAGGTTTTTTCCCCCATTCTGAAGAAAACTGCACCATATTACTCAGGAAAGCTAAGAATTCTAGAACTCCTTAGAACCACCAATTGAGTAAATGAAGATAGCGCTCTTCTTGCTTGAAGATATTATCTCAGACTATGCATTTCTTGCCTCCTTCATGAAGAATTCAAATTTATCCTATGCCTCTTCTACTACACACAGTATAAACAAATGCAAAACAGCCAAATTCTTAAACACACTGAGCTTTATTCATCAACTCTTTATCTTCAAGAAATCGACAGCAAATTCCCCCCTATGCAGCAAGAACAACAAGGTTTCTTCATACTCCAAAGGACCCACGGGCGACACTGCACTGATGCAGGGTGACACGGGATGTACTGTGTGCAAGAGTGTACTATTACTCAACAGAAGCCTCAAAGCCAAAAACAAGCAGGCCAGCTCCACTAACAAAGTAATGAGGAAGTTCCTTTTACATTGTAGAGGCTGAGCCAGCAACCATCCAAAGGTAGAATCTTAAGGGGAGAACACAGAAATAATTTAAACCAGAAACTGATTAAAAATGGGGTAAAACTTAACACAAGAGTCTAAAAGGTCAAAGTAACAAGTAAATACAAATAAAGCCATTTTTAAAATAATAATGACAAAAGCATTCAATATTACTAACACTTGGCTATCAAGCACTATGCCAGCGTCTTCTATACATTAACTCATTTGAGAAACAACCCAATAAAGTAGGGTTCTCTTAATTATTTTCCCATATCAAAAATGAGAAAAACTTCAACTGAAGATTTCTGTCCATCTCAATAAGCCATTACACATTACACAGAATCAGGATTCAAATAGAGCTATAACTTCATTTCCCAACAAGATATTTCAAAAAATGTTAAAATGCAATGTTTCAACTGCTTTATAACAACACTACTGCCATTATAAAAAAAAAAAAAAAAACCAGAAAGCGGGGCAAAAACAACACACCATTTACTCCCTCTCTCCGCAAACTCTGCCTTTGTATACCTTTATCTGAAGGCACGCTACAACACATGAAAAGCTGATAAATAAACTTCAGATTGGTAAATGGAATAATATAAAACAGGAGCTGGTTTGCTATTTATGCTATTATCCTATGTATATTTAACCAATATGTAAAAACATATGGCACTATTCATAAAAGAAATACCTTTTACTTATGAGAAAGACTATAGTTTTTTGGGAGGAATACTTAAAGTCCTAAACTGGTCTTTTAAGCACACTACCAAATATTTGCATTCGTGAAAATTGTACTTTAATAAATGCATAATCAACATTCATTAACAATATCTTACACATTGTGCTACCCTAAACTTTGTTCAAGAGCATTAAGCAGGAAACATTTTAGGGCTTAAGAATTGTAACATCTCCATTGTAATTTTACACAAATGAGTTGACATAACCAAATGCAGTAATCTTATAAAAACATAATCATCTTACCTGAGTAAGAAGTACAAACTGTGCAAACTGCCATGGAAGCATGAAAAATACATTGGAAATGCAGAGTGCAATCAAGCTTCCTCTGTAAAGTTTCGTAGCCCTAGAAAAGATAAAGATCAGTTAAGTTTAACCACAAATAATCTAGCATGGCTCCAAATTAGAATCTCTAAATACGATATGGATATTGCACAAACTGAACATAAAACAAACAAATGAGTTAGAAATTATACCTCCTGAGACTCAGTTACAATTATGCAAAGCAAATACTGTTAAAAAATACAAAACCTGTTAAAGAAGGGAAGGGTGACCAGGTCAGTACATCTATTGAGGACAGCCTCGCCCCCCATTATATTTCAGTGAATTCATAACCCAACATTTTTTCAAGCTGAGTCAACAGATTCACTGGTTGGAATGAAAAGGTATTTTTGAAATAGTTAACAAGAGGTAGAACTTCCTGCAGCCTGTTGGCTGCTGGAGGTCTCAGGCCAGGTCCGACTCCATGCTCGGAGCCCTAATTCCAGCCACCACGAACACAAAGTGAGCTCTCCCCGGGGCCTGCCCAAGCTCCAGAAGCAAGCACTGGGGTTGTGGGACTATGAACTGCTGCCTACACACCTCCATGTTGAGCCCACTGTGCTTCTGGATTGCGAATCAATCCCGAAGACTCCCAATGACAGAGTAACTTTTCCTTTGAAGGTAAGCGAGGGTACTAAGACCAGGTAGTTTCAAGGAGAGTGACCAGATGATCTTTATGGCTCAGACTAATATACCAGCCTCCTTTGAGTCCTCTGCAGAACTTGTTATCACTGAACAATGCTGACCACCATATACTAATCCATGCAAAAGCTAAGGCTGGGGCTTAGCTGACAGAATGAGGGATCAGGAGACGGATCACATCAGGCAGGGACATGGCATTAACCAGCACACGATAGAACCATTTCCGGGGATAGATTCTATGGGGGATGTTGGGCCAAACCTTATGGAAATACTAGTCGCACTGGTTAGCTCAAGTGTTGGGGTGGTGATGGACTCAGCTAGGTGTGACCAAGGAGCCTGCCATCACTCACGGGTAAAGGAAGTGACAACAATCTGGGCTGGCCAAGGCAGCAGCATCCAAATGTGCATCCTAAATGGGGTGTGGGGTGAACTGGGCTGCAACATTCACCAGCTCATACAGGGCCAAATGGAAGGTCAGACTATGCCGGACACTGGCCTAACACCACTGGCATGTATGAGAACTGGGCCTGGGAGTTGATCGTGTGGAGGAACTTGGGAAATTCCCCTGGCAGGTCATAGCTCCCACTGGTAAACACATAGTTCAGGCTTGGGGGTCAGACAAGCTGGGCAAAGTAGCTCCAATGGCTGGCTAATGTGTGGACTGGTACTGGAACAGGGTGGACTAGGCAGGGCCGAGCAAACCTTAGCTCACAAGCAAAAACAGAAATAAGGGATGGAGCATAGGTCATGCTGAGCTAGGCTCTTGCACCTACTGGAATGCATGAGCCAGGGACACTAGGCCACAGCATCTAGGGCAAATGCAAAGACAGGTGAGGGGCTGTGCCAAGCTGAGTTAGAGCAAGCACTGGCATGCATGTGATCTATGGCTGGGAACAGGCCTGGCTGGGGAGCTAAGAGGACACACTCACTGGGTTGGGATTCCCACCGAGGAGCACGGGGGCTAGAGTGGGAGCTATGTTCTGATCTGGATATGGCTGTAGTCTCCTTTGTGGACTAGGACTGGACACACCAAGCCAGGCTAGACTCCAGCACCATCTAATGCTCTGGAGGACCTGGGAAGATGTAGGATGGAGTAGGCTAGGTCTCTGCCCCTACTGAACCATGTGTGAGCTGTGTTTGGATATGAACGAGTTGTGGCTGGGCTGAAACATCCAACAGTAAGAACCAGAATGGATTGAAGGCCAGTCAGCAAAGGCCACTGTCCTGCTAGAACAGGAAGTGGATTGAGTAGAACTGGCTCAAGGACCCACCAATATGTGCGAAATCTGGCACTGGGGGCCCGGTGTGGTGGCCTAGTGGCTAAAGTTCTCGCTTTGGAAGTGCTAGGATCCCATATGGGTGCCGGTTCTAATCCCAGCAGCTCCACTTCCATCCAGCTTGTGGCCTGGGAAAGCAGTCAAGGAGGGCCCAAAGCCTTGGGACACTGTGTCTGTGTGGGAGATCTGGAGGAAGTTCCTGACTCCTGGCTTTGGATCGGTACATCACTAGCCGTTGCGGTCACCTGAGGAATGAATCATTGGATGGAAGATCTTCCTCTCTGTCTCTCCTCCTCTTTGTATATACGACTTTGCAATAAAAATTAAATTAAATTAAATTTTAAAAGAAAGAAATCTAGCATTGGGAGAGGTTCTGATGGAGGAGCCTGGGCAACTCCTCTGGCAGGACACAATCCCTGCAGGTAAGCACAAGAAGCACGGTAAGGAACAGCCCAGACCAGGCCAGGGAAAGGTATCCACCAGCATACATTTGGCACAGGTCAGGGCAGACCGGGCTAAATCAGTTCACCTCAGCCGCTGACAAATCCGTGTACCAGAACAGGTTGGTTTGGGCCAGGTATGGTTGCAACACATACCAGTACACATTACAGCTTGGATAGGATGTATGCTGGGCTGGGCTAGACTGTAACCCTCACCAGCTGGAATTGGGGGTGGGCCAGGCTGGGCCAGGCTACAGCACCCACTAGCAAATGTCAAAGGGAGGTGGGCCATGCCAGACTGGGCCGCAGCACTAGTAGGAACCAGGGAGGGAGGGGTAAAGCTGGTAGGGGGAGTGTGGAGGGCCCCCTGCTGGAACACCTCACCCACCGGAGAACATGAGTTGGGATGGGGGCACACAAGACTAGACAGGGCTACAATATGTATGGGCCTCATGTGAGCTAGATCAGGGAAAAGCCAGGTTGGGCTGACTGTTCCGACTGATGCAAGCAAAAATTAGAGTGGATGAGGGTTGGTTGGGCTTTGCCACATCAGATAGCAGATGCTGTCACAGGTGGCTAATCTGTCAAGTTAAACTATAGAACCACCAGGAGAATGCATGATCTGGGAGTAAGAGTGGCCTAGGAGGGAATTAATGGGCACTTCCCTCTTGGTTACCACTACTACTGGAGAGCATGAAAACCAGGACTAGGGCAGGGGTGGCTACACAGAAAGGCCTCCGACAGTATGTGTGTGGGCTGGATAGTATGGCTGGTTGGGTTAAGCTAGGGTTCAATGCCCATTGACATGTATGAAAGCTGAATGGGATGTGGGACAGACTGGTCTAGTCTACTGCACATACTCACAAGCATGGGAACCAGCGTAGTGGGCAGGCCAGGTGGGAATTATTGTGGGTCGCTCTGACTAGGCTGCAGCTCCTACTGGTTTATGTGAGGGCCGAGTCTGTGCTGGGCAGAATCAGGCTGGACTGCAACACCCATTGATTCCAGTGGAAGACATGGCTGGAAACAGAATCGACTCAGTAATTGCCACCACCTGCTGATTGGGGCAATGGACTGTGCCAGGCCCTGTACTTGCAAGTACACACAAGAATCTGGTCTGGGATCACCTCAAAGTCTCTTTGGAGATCTCCCCAATCAAACTGCCAGACTCAGAACCCTAACCACGAAGGGAAGTGCAGGTTCCATGGTCTGCCATGGAGTGTAAGTGTCAGAGCCAAGCCTCCTAAGAGGCTCAGACAGAGCAGTGGACAACATAACCAGCTGCACATGGAGGATATGGCAGTCTATCGAAACCTGCAAAGGATTCCTGGCACCACAACAGGACAGAACAAATCAATCAACTACCCCAACCATATGTTGGCAGTGAAAAACTGGGCAAACGGAGACTCTGAGGTGGACTATGTCAATCAGTGGATTCTGTAGTGACTTCATCACGCTTAGAATGGCGAGATTTGCAGCAATTCGTAACTGTTGAACTATCAAAACCACTTGAGTAGGATCCTAGGAGCACGCCCCACATCAGGGACCTGGGATGGGTGGGAGGCTGGGTGGGGCTTCTCCTTTATCTTCCCCTTTACCCAAGATACAGAAAAAAATGTGGAAATAATATTCTTACCCACTTTCCTGTAGCCCTTGAACCTTTGTGCCCTAATTAACTATGTAAAGATTTTCAAAAAATAAAAAAAAATGTGAAAAAAGAAAGAAATAGTAACAGAAATAAGCATATTCTAAGTGCTAAGTACTGTATGGACAAGTACTGCAAGCATTCAGAATAAGGATCAAATAGTTGGGGGAAATTTTTGTGTGGCTGTGGGGGAAAAGTGGGTCTTACTGCAGACAAGATATTAAAAAGGGAAGAGGCAGGGGTAGTGGGTGGAAGATCATTCTGGAGCCACATTTATGGGCTTCTCTATGTATCTAATTGTATGGCAGCAAGTTATTTTAAGAGGTGAAGAGTGATGATTTCTTTTCTCCTAAATCTATGAGTTAGCACACAGCCAATACACATAAGTGGAGTCTGAATGTTAACCAACTGAGCATGCAGCCTGGACAAGGCAGAGATCTTTCTCATAGGATACGCCTACCTAGGCACTGGATACTATAGTGACATGCCTCTCTACTTCAAATATTTGTTCTGCAAGACTCCAAAACTTTCATGAAACTCTTTTTGTAATTGTATACAGACACACACATAGGTGTTTACTGGACCACAGTATAAAATTTATTTCTTAGCTCTTAGACATTACAACCAAAAACATAAAAATCACTGTCTAAAATAAAGCATTTCTCTACAACGTTTGAATACTGAACATCATCTTCATGTTTTAGGTAACAAGAAACATTAAAGATCTGTGAGTAGAATTTAATGCTAATCTGGAGACTGGGTACAGAATGCACTAGGAAGAAACAGAAATGAACAGACAGCAAGGAATTCCAAGTGGTGCTGGTATGATCAACACAGCACCGACTCAGGATAACAGAAGTGGAAATATACACAGCGCCATGAAAATCAAGAAAAGCTAAGACTAAGCTATAAATTACATGATTTATATAAAGGAGCATGCTTAAAAATTCTTAAAATTTCCGAAAAAATTCTTAAACCTCAAAACTAGACAAAACCAACTCATTAAAATAAAATATACTAGTTACCTCACATGATTCATAGTATAAACAGAATAACTCCTTTTCCAGTTTTATAACAGCACCCCTCCACACCGCAGCTGACATCAGCACCATACTGCTTAGCCAGGTCTTTGTTCACTGACTCCAGCCATTCTCAAACCACCTCCCTCGAACACCACAGGGTGGCAAATATAGACGGAAACCAAGAGCTCCACAGCCACATGGCCAAGAAGACTAATGCCAGTAAAAAGGATAATGTACCAGTCGATGTGGATACCCAACAGAGACAAAGTTATCATCCTTCAGAAGAAAAGCAAAAAGTTAGCTATAAGCAAGAATGTGGTCTCCCCAGCAAAAATACTGCAACTGTTGAGAAAGAAGCTGCCACCCCAGGCACAATGAAAGCAGCCACATTTCCAGTCAACCAGCAATAGCCACACCAGGTAGGAAGAATCAAGCCAACCATGGAATGAATCCAGAAAGCCATGGGGATGATGGGGAAGATCAAGATCAACCTGAAAGGGACAGTGCTGTGTGTGTCTGTTAAGCCCTGCCCATGACACCAACATTTCAGAGGGTGCCGTATCTGTTCATGTTCTGGCTGCTTCACTTCTGATTCAGCTCCCTGTTTATAGTCTGGGAAAAGCCAAAAATGGCCAAAGTGTTGGGGCTCCTTCCACCCACATGGGAGATCTAGCTCTTGGCCCCTGTCCTTGGCCTGGCCCATTCTGGCCATTGTGGTCATCTAAGCAGTGAGCCAGCCATCTTTCTCTGTCTCTCCCTTGCTTTATAACCCTGACTTTGAAACACGTAAATAAAAATCCTTAATAGAAAACACTATCTGAAGAAAACAACAGCTATTTTAGCTTCAAGTGCCCAGAAACATGAACAAGAAAGGGTCTACTTCATAAAAGAATAGAGAATGATGGTGATACAGAAGAATGGAATTCTTACATTTCTTTCTAATGAAAAAAGAAAACAAAAATATTTAAAAAAAGAAAGAAAGAAAGAGAATATAAAGGCAGGAATGATGGGAGAAGGTAAATGAGGCTGAAAATGACCATGAGACCAAAGAGAATGTCAAGAAAAGAGTCTGCCACAGAAGCACCTGGGAACAAAGCCTACTGCAGCAGCCCATCCCGGTCAGCAGAATAACAACACGCAAAGATGGTGCTGTTGTGATGCCTGGAACCCACAGATATGTTACACGGCTTGGCAACGGGGATGTAAGGCTGTGAATGCAATTATGATGACTAATCACTTGACTGACCTTAAGAAAGGGAGTCGATCCAGGGGATGCCAGTGCAATCTGAAGGGTTCTTGGTAGAGAGGCAGAGGGGACATCTGACTAGAGCAGGACACAGTCCACTGTTGCTGGCTTCAATTATGAAAAAGGCCACCAGCCAGGAAAATCAGGCAGTTTCCCAAGCTAGAAAAGGCAGGAAAACTGATTCTCCCCACCCGGGTCTCCAGGGGAAGTGCAGCCCTGCCAGCCTTGATGTTACCTACAGTCTAAGATAAAATCTAAGTTTGTAATGATCTGTTATTGCAGCAGTAAGAAGCTTCTAATAGTCTTTGGGTTTCAAACAAAAGCATAGGCAGAAGAGGAGCAGGAATTAAAGAATCACAGACAGTCTACTGCCTGCCATTCATGGGAGAAATGTGGATGGGACATACCAAATAAACACACAAATAAACAGGCATACAAACACTGAAGCGGAGAAGCCAAGACTCTCAAAGAACAACAGTTCTTCCAGAAATGTTTGTCTCATGGCACCCCGAGAATAGTACACCTATTTGAAAGTGCTAAAGAAGTTTTCAATCATATGATAAGAGGAAAATTTAGGGGAGAACAGTAAGGTAGACTCAAGCGTCAAAGACTTCAAGAAGCTACTGCAAAAGCCACCCCCAGGCCATACAGTGTGAAAGTTGTAAGAACACTACCTAGGAGGACTGAAAGTAGTACTGTGGATCACCAAGGAAATGGGTCAAGAGGGCTCACGCTGTGGACTTCAACACCTTTCTTATGAACTCGGCAGATCAATGAATGCAGCTTGTTATTATTTTCCATGATACAGATTTGTAGTTAGAGATTTCCCTTTGCTTCCTCCCTCCCCATTTTCTATCCTACCACTCCCTTCCAAATTCTTACAGTAATATAGTCCCTTACTAATAGTTACAAGTTTAACACACTGCTATTTAGCTATATCATGGCATTGTAGGCACAGGCCAGGGTAGGAAATCTAGTGCCATACTGTCAAGGTTTAGTTAACTGTTTCTTTGGGAGTCCATCTTTTATTAGGGAGTAGAGATGCACACTGCAATGTACCTTCACTTCCCAGTACGATAGTCTCCATTATACAGTCATGAATGCAGTTCTTAATCCACATCTCCTTCAGCCTATTTATCATGATCAAGCTTTGCTCTACATTTTTATGGGCTCCATTTTGTTTTATTTACTACCTTCTGTAATAAGTTTACTTAATATCTGTCAACAAAAAGGGGAGCTAATCATTTTCGGCTCTACTGAGATAAAACAGATGAACACAGCAAAATCCAATCAAATCCTAAATTTCTGGAAAGATTTTTCCTGGCACACCTTATGTGTACTGAAGTAGTTCCTTTCTACACATATTATCTGATTCTCAGAGGCACTAAACAAATTTCCCATGTTAATGAATCCGAGTACAATGATTCTGTAAACCATTCTTCATTCGAAGGGACTATACCTCGCAACACACACTCCAGACTGGCCATCATTCCCCTTCTTTCTGCCTGGTTAAGGACAGCTGACAGAAATCAGAGTGAATTTGCTGCACATGAGTAATTACTGTGGACCACTAAGAAAAAGAGGACTAGAAAGTACATGGAGGAAATGTCTTTGGTTTAATTATTTTTAAGTCATACTTTTTACAAAAGAATTTATTTTTATTTGAAAGGCAGAAATAGGGGAAGCAGAGGTAAAGACCTTCCATTTGCTGGTTCATTCCCCAAATGACCACAACAGCCAGTAGTGAGCTGATCTGATTCAGAAGCCAGGAGCTTCATCCAGGTCTCCCAAGTGCTGCAGGGTCCTACGGCTTGTGGCCATTCTCCACTGCTTTTTCAGGCCACAAGCAGTGAGCTGGGTGGGAAGCAGAGCAGCCAGGACAAAAACTGGTGCTCATATGGGATGTTGATGCCACAGGAAGGAGGATAAGCTTGCTAAGCCACCACAGTGGCCCATTAAGTTATACTCTTAAAACAGCTTTTACTAATTCAGTATAACAATATCATTTTAATTATGTTGTTTTTTTATTACAAAAATGCATGAATATTTAGTTCTTAAAGGCAAAAAAAAAAAAAAAGGAAACCTAAAGATAAGTCAAAATTACCTGAGAATATGAGTCACGAGCAACATCTGCAGCACAAGGAATGGATAGGAGAAGCTTTCACGGAGAGGCGGGGTCCACATCACACGGGTACACTGAAAAAAAAAATGCAGAGCGTACAGTGATACAATACACTGGTTACAGTAGCTAGCTAAGGCTTACCAAGCAGAAGCTGCTAACTATAAACACAAGGAGAAGCACTTTTAAATTGTCTGTTACTAAGCTATCAGACTTTCCAAAACTAGCCAACTGAGGAAGGAAGCATCTCTGAGAGACACGCCAAGTGGTAAGTCATGAGCTGTCACAGAGCTCCAACCATACCTTAAGAGGAAAGGGGGAGGGCATTTCAAGCAAAAACATGTTCTATCAACATCAGAAATGTTTCTTTTTAAATAATTATTTATCTGCGGATTGCCTTCTTTCCTATGAACTGCAGCAGAACTACCTATAACTAATACTTGAGAATTCTTCACAGTCATCTATTTTGGAATTTGTGTTCCCAAAAGAAGGACATTTCATTTTGTTCTTTCTTCCTCTTTGCCCAAGCAACTCTGGGTTACAAACATGAAAAAGGAATTAAACCGCCAAAGTTGTAAAAAAAAAAAAATAAATAAAAAATAAAAAAAATTCAAGCATCAGGCCTTCCAAAAAATTTACTTTAGACATAATTAACAAAGTAGTCCCTGAGTTTTATTATTCAGGCAAGTTCTTGAATATATTCTAAATAGGAAAAATCCACCTTTCCACTTAAAGAAAACTCCACTGCACTAAATGTAAGCAAATCGAATGGCTGCCACTAAGCCAGCAACACTACAAGAAATCATTTAGTCTTCATGTCAAGCACTGTTGATTATACCAAGAATATAAAGGAATTGCAAAGACCATGTTGAAAATACATTTCTTCTTTTTAGCTCTACTTCAGATTACTGGATACTTACACTAATGCTACAAAACTCTGGGATATTTTTTTCCTTTTCTATTAAAGTTGACCACCCTCTAAGAAATTGATAAAAATACTTATTTATGAATGAACTATACTCCACAAAACAATCCTGATAATGCATATTATAGTTACTGGAATTCAACTTTAAAAAACTACAGATTAAGCAGCAGCTCTGTGTTGGCCAGCACTCTACGGAGAACTGGTTCAACTCTCAGCTGCGCTGGCTTCTGATGCAGATTCCTGTCCATGCACATGACAAGTACTCAGGACTTTGCCACCCGCATGGGAGACGTGCCGGCAGTCCCAGAGCTCTGTCCTATCCCAGTCCTGGACAATGCAGCCATCTGAGGAGTTAATTAGCACAAGGAAGCCTCTCTCTCTCTTTCTCTGTCTCTCTCTCCCTCCCTGACTCCTTACTTTTCTCTCCCTGAGCCTCTCTTTCTCCTCAATTGCCTCTTCTTCTCTGTTACTCTTTCAAATAAACCTATATTAAAATCCTGCAGTCATCAGAAATTTTAGTATGACTGACAGTAAGATACATAACCAAAAATTATAAAACTAATAGTCTCTTGCAAATGCAGCAAGAAAATGCCCGAAATATTTAACATACATTGGAGAATTTTCCTCATTCAGTGTTCAAAAACAATTTTTGTTACCCAGATTCAACTTCCTTGACATTTCTCATAATTCATTTATTAGCTAAAGTCATTCAGGTCTCTCAAGCTCAATTAAATCCCCCGAAGTAGGAATAAGAACATCCAATTACAGGACTGTAATAAGAACAAGGTCTTCCTCCTTCAGAATGCGAAGAGCTAGTGAATTCAAATGCACGTGGCAGTGCTTTTAAAGGCTTCTCCGACAACACAGCCTGCTTTACAGCATCTGCCACGGACATAACTGCTGTTTCAGATGACCCCACATAATTTGAAAACAGTCAACAAATTTGGTTTAATCACACCCTTAGTTTCAACAAATGCTTTTTCTTAATTACAATTTTAGATGGAACACAAAAGTCTTCTACTTGTCTATGTAATGTCAAAGTTTAAAAGGGCAGTGTTTGTTGAAGGTAGTATCTTGCAAACTAAAAATTAAAGAAAAAACACATACATGTGACCTACTTCAAAAACAATTATACAAATGTGCAATGTATGGTGCATATTAAATGAGAAATTTGTTGTCAAAGTGAAAAGCTGTAGAAGCTGTTGTCACGTAGCACGCCATGTTTAACACACATTTCACTGCACTGCACAGGACTGCAACAGAATACTGTCTAAAGATGGCTGGCAGCAGGCTTTCCTTTATTTTTCTGCTTATTGAAAATGAATTGTTTAATAATTCATTCATGAACCAAAATCTAAGCAATTTTAGCAACAGCCAGCTTTATTTTCCAATATCTCCTTTCAAATATTTTGCTGATAATATTAGAGATGTAGCATAATCTACTTACTTTCTCTTCATGATTTCAGAATAAACAGAAGTATTGGGCTATAAATTGTGGTTAGCACTAGCATAAAATAGAGCATATTTCAGGTTTGACCCAAGATTTCTGACTTGATAACTTTTGGATTTAAAACAAATTGTTAAAAACAAAACAAAACAAACAAACAAAAAACCACCACACGTCCAGGGACAGTGATGTATTGAGCAGCAAGCTAACCCTCCACCTGCAAGCACAGATATTCCATTCCACATCGGCAGCAGTTCCAGTCCTGCCTAATTCACTTTCAATCCAGCTCCCTGCTTGTGGCCTGGGAAAGCAGTGGAGGATGACTCAAGTCATTGGCTTCTCAACACATGTGGGAGACCCAGGGGAAGCTCCTGGCTCCTAGCTTCAGATCAGCTCAGGTCTCGCCACTGTGGCCATCTGGGGAGTGAACTAGTGGGTGGAAAATCTCTCTCTATCTTTCCTTCTCTCTCTGGAAAATGTCTTTCAAATAAGCTGCCCACCTTGAGCTCAACATGATAGCCTATCAGCTAAAGTCCTCACCTTGAAAGCTTGGGGTCCCATATGGGCACCAGTTATCATCCTGGCAGCCTTGCTTCCCATCCAGCTCCCTGCTTGTGGCCTAGGAAAGCAGTTGAGGATGGCCCAGAGCCTTGAGGCCCTGCATCCGCATGGCAGACCCGGAAGAGGCTCCAGGCTCCTGGCTTTGGATTGGCTCAGCTCCAGCTGTTGTAGTCACTTGGGGAATAAATCAAAGGATGGAAGATCTTCCTCTCTGTCTCTATTCCTCTCTATACATCTGATTTTGCAATAAAAACAAATAAATCTTTTGGGGAAAAAAAAAAAGCTGCCCACCTCTAACTATTGCTATGCTGAATTAGTTGTAATGTTGCTTTATATTGCTTAATGCTAGCTATCATAAAGCCTTAAACACTATACCTATGAGTACTCCCATTAAAGATACCTGGCCACCATTCTTTAGAGAATGACAGGTATAAGCATCCTACAAGTTATGTGAAAACCATAAAGAAAAAAAACCGTGCTATCAGTGATGGCTTGCATATCTATGTTAAAGGGTCTCACTCTCTGGGTAGACCCTAATCTTAGTTTGGGCTTTGTGCTTCTGATGACACTGCAAATTGGTAAGTATTTAACTTAGCTGCTTTGTTAGCGTTTTTGCCTATTTCTGTACCAAATACTACTAAGTGGCTCAATTATCAAGTTACATATTTTCCATCTGAACTGATAATTCAATTTTGCCTCACGCAGGGATTAATACTGCCATGATAAGCAACTGCTATTATTTAGCTTCATTATGTTTCTATAGAATTTATGTTAGTTCCACATAAAGAAACATATATCTTTTTCTCTAAATTTCCAATATATCATGACATCTTATCCTCAGTTACTTTTCATTCCCTTAATCAAATACACTTATTTAATAAGTTGTTATATCAGTACTAGTGTAGTAATTCTGAAAAAAGCACTTTATTGTATTATAGAATAAAGCAAGTAAGTGTTTAAGATGTGTAGAGAGATACAAACATGGAGCAGCAAAAGGAAGAACATAACACTAGGTAAGAATTAGAAGAATCAATATGAATTAATGATATTTTTAAAATGCATTTTCTGGGGACAGGTATTGGTACTAGCAGTTAAAATGCAGGTTAGGATGCATCCCACACCACAGTGCCTGCGTTTATTTCCCACCTTCATCTTCCGGTTCCAGCTTCCTGCTAAAGCAGTCCCTGGGAGAGAGCTGTCAATTCAAGTAACTGAGCTCCTGTTGCCCATGCAGAAACTGGGTTGAGCGCCAGCCTCCAAGTCTCTGCTCTTGCTAGAGGGCCGCTGTGGGCAAGGGGGGAGCAGGAGCAGGGTGTCAGTGGATGGGAATGCTCTCTCTGTCTCTCTGCCTTAAAAACAGGCAGCTAAAACACATTTTTCTAGCTTTCCACAAAAAGGGAACTAAAAACAATTACATGCAAGTAGCACTGTGCACAGCATGCACCTAGGCTGTGGTCTCCAAATACTATTTTTCCACTAATAGGATCAAATTTCTTGTAATATAGCTGATTCCATATCTGGGGACAAGACAGTACAAGACAATCCTGGAACAATTTTTATTGACAAAAAAAGCCATGTTCAAAGGCTGAAAGGACACATCAAAAAGAGAATACCATTTTCTAAAAAAAGCACATAAACTGCCTTAGAATTAATCTAACAAACATAGGCAAAACAAAATATGCTAAGAGAAATTAAAGAAGTAAATGAAGAGCTGTGTCCAAAACTGCAGGGATGGTTAGTATGGTTAATATGAAGGAATGGTTAACAGGAAATGTAATTAGGAGGGAAAAACTATTCACACAAAAAATTAATCACATACATTTTTCAATATAAGTTCTTACTAAATTTGAGGCACATTTGTAAATGATACCATTTAGTCAACCCCTAAATAATGTGAAATTTATCATATCAATTCAGTTATTCTTACATTCTTAACTGAAGCAAACTGGGTACCACTTGAGTATTTTGAAGAGTTAGGAAGAGCCAAGACAGAACTGGCAGGTGGAAGCCTGATGAATTCCTGCTGAAAAACTGGGGGAAAACACCCTGGTATGATGAGCAGAGTGAGCAAGACCACTGTCAAGGAAGAGGCAGAGCCTGGGCAAAGCTTTCCTGGGCATTTTTCTAAGGCTCTGGCTAAATTTCTGAGAATACTTCCTCAATCATCAGATATTATTACTTTGTTAGCATGCTTTCCCATTTCAGAAATTGAGTTCTATAATGTGCTCTTGCCTTGACTGGCCTGCAGCCCCCTTCTCGTAGCCATTGCTTTGAGAGTGCTTTCCCCTTGGGCTTACAATAGCACAGCTACATTCTGTCTTTGTCTTCGGTTACAATTCTTCCAAAAAACGCTTCTGAATCTTGATCTCACTTGTTTCAAATGTCCATTGAAAAATATGTTTTATCTGTAGCTGATCTAGGTATAACAAATCTAGTGGAAAGTTTGTTTCATTTTAATTTTCAGTCTGAATTTTAAATGGAACCAAATGAGATGTTAATTATCCCTGCTGCTAATTGTTGGTCCTCCTCAATCAGGGCATGAACAGGGCTAATTTTTCAATGTTATTAATATAAATAGACTTTCTCTATTTCACAGCTACAGTTTCAAGAAAACAACCCCATTTCCCCTCTCACTGGCTTCCCCCAAACCTTCTCCCCACTCCCCTCGATCAGTTTTTCAGGAGACATAATTTGAATACATTTTGTATTTGTAGGATTTATTTGCAACAAATCATAACTCTGAACAAGTTAAAAGCAGGAAGGCCGCAGTGCAACAGGAGTACAAACAAGGACTAAGCACAACAATCCCATCCCAAAAAGATCATTTAACTCCTATACATTTTTATGGCATTCTATCCTAACTGCCACATACCAGAGAAACCATTAGACATCTGTGTTTTTGAGCCTGGCTTATTTCATTAAGCAAAATGATTTTCAGTCACATCCATTTTGCTGCAAAAGACAGGGTTTTATTCTTTTTTATGGCTGAACAGCATTATATAGTGCATGTGTGTGTGTATATACAGATATAGATATATCACATTTTCTTAAGCCACCAGCTGATGAATATCTGGGTTGATTTTGTATTTCAGCTATAGGTATTCTGGTATTTCAGCTATTCTGTATATGAGCAATAAACGCAGGGATACAGGTGGTTCTTTGTATTTCCTTCGAGTAAATCCCCAGGAGTAGGATGGTTGGATCAGAAGGAATCTCTATTTTCAGATCTCTGGGGAAGCTCTGAAGTGTCTTCTACAATGGCTATAAAAGTTAACACTGCTACCAATGGTGGATCAGGGTACCTTTTCCCCACATCCTTGTCAGTGTTTGCTGGGGACTGTTTGGATGTTTATTATTTATTTTGCTTGTTTCATCTTTGGATGACAGCCAGTGTAACTAGCATAGGTAAAGCCTCACCGTGGTTTTTATTGAAAATTCCCTGATTACTATCCCGAGCATTTTCTCATGTGTCTGTTAATACATGACCTTCCATCTGTTGAAAGCGGCCTATTCCTCCCCTTTGCAACTGGATTAATTTTTTTCCCACCAAATTGATGTGGATGGCTTGCTACTGCAGGCTTTATCTTCATTATATGTCTTCTTAAACCACAGAATCCATTTCTAACTGCTGATTTCTTTAGGGTACTGTCCCCAGATATTTTCTAGAACATCAGTGATTTCACTATTTTACTCAAATATCAGCAAAACATTCATGTTTGCTGCGCTTTAATTTTAGCAGAAATCTGGTTGCACTGATAGAAGTTCTTTCCAAACTAGTATCTAATTGTTCTTAATGCCTCACACTAAGTCCTGTGCAGATATATGACAAATTAGTTTGAGTTTATTTTGATGCAAAAGCTTTCAAATTCCATGAAATGGTTCTCCATAATATCCATTTACCATGAACTTATTGAAGATTCCTCAACTATTTAGGATGTGGATGTCAAGTCTCTTCAAACTGATCTCTAGAGATTCAACATAATCAGCTAAAATTCCAGTAGGTTACATATACGTTGGACAAGGAAGAAGTGGGTGACAAGGTGATTTTAAAACATGTGGAGATAAACACAAAGGACCTGGTGTAACAATAGCAATACTGAAAAACTCACTATCAGATAGCAAATTCACAAAGCTACAATATTTAACACAGTGATTCTAGCTTAAGAAAAAGAAGATGGAGCAGAACTGTAAGTAAGTCTAGAAACAAACCTAAAAACATGCAATCACTTGCCAACTGGATGATAGAGGGCGGAGGGGAGTCTTACTCTATTTCATACTACACGTGAATGTTTAAATAGACTATTGTCCAAAACATGAAAACCACACAAATCAGGCTTCCAGAAGAAAAAATATGAGGAAATCTTAAGTTCTACAGCAGGTATGGAATTTTTAAAATTGGGATACAAAAAGTAATAAGCATGAAGGATTAATAAATTGAATTTCACCAAAATGAAGAACTAACAGTAAGCCTAAATTCCTTATAATGTCAAAGTTATAGAAATTTTATGAATAAAATTAATTTTTCAAAATAAACTTTTTTAGGCAAAATAATAAATGCAATATGTGTGATCCTTAATCAAACTCTGGATCCAAGAAATATCATAACAGGATTTATTTATTAGAATAACTTTAGCAATTTGGATATAAATTATATTCAAGTGCTACTGCATATTTCTGAGGTAAGCTTCTCGGGTGTGATAAAATCACTGTGACTGTGTGTGACAATGTCCTTGTTTGCAGCAACATTTAGTATTTAGAGAGTTCAGGCCATCATGTCTCTGTTCAAATAAGGATAAAGTCCACTCAAGTGTGTACATAATAAAAAGAAAATACAGCAAAACATTAAAACCAAAAGAGAATAATTGAACCTAGAATTTTTCGTGGGGCTTAAAACTTATCAAGATGAAAAACGTAAAGGGAAACATACAGAAACATGTTTTCCTTGCACGGCCTTTGTAGTACAAGATTTACAGAAGAACTAGACATTGCTCAAATCGAGATGCACAGCTGTTGATCTGCCTGAACGCATGGAAACAACTCCCTACTCCAGGAATGGGCCTGCCGCGTGCCGTCCCTGTTGGAACCAGTAGAAAACACACTTTCCAAGTACATACACCAAACCTGCAAAAGCCACAAACACAATGAAAAGTTCTGTCTGACCTGGTAAGAAAACAAAATACCAGTGAAATCTGGAGCAGAGAAAGAGAAAATATTCAAAGGGAAACACAGAAGGAAAAATGAAAGAAAAGAAAAAAAAGCAGGACCTATATCAAACAACAACATGGACCATTCACACAATCAGAATGCTCAAAGGAAATGGGGAAGATGAAAATATCCAGAGAGAACAGACTGGTTAAAATGTCCCCAAATGTGGATGTGAGGGCGATCTGGCTGCGACATCTGTCACCCCACTGATCGCCAGGGTTGATTCGGCTGATCTGGCTGGCTAGGCGGGTGTCCCCTTCCTCCTTCTCCGCTCCATGTGCGTCCCTCCCGAAGCTTCGCGCTCGGTCGAAGAGGACGACCATCCCTGCTAGAGGAGGACCGGTCTTCACTCAAAGGTATACGAGTAGCTGCGCTCCCCTGCTAAAACCTCCAAAAAATGTCCCCAAATGATTTAAGGAAAAAATCAAACCACTGAACAAAGATGTTCAGTGACTCAAGCAGGTTACATAAAAGCCCAGTGCATCTAGGTTTACCACTATCAAATGCATAAAAGCAAATGCAAGAAAAAAACCTTCAACCCTCCAGAGAAGAGGCACATTTGGAGAACAACAATAAAAATAATGATTGGCTTCTTAATAAACAACAGCTAGGAGACAATAGAATGACATCTTTTAAAGTGCTGAAAAATAAAACTATAAATCTAAAATTATCCAGCAAAAAAGAAACTTCAAAAAATGATGAGAAAATAAGGACTTTTTTTTTTTTTACACACAATGCCTAAGGGAATTTCTTGGCAACAGATTTTCACCACGGTGCTAAACAAAGTTCTTAAAACCAAAGAGAAATTGTGCAAAATGGAAACACAGATCTGCAAAAGGAAAAAAATTACCACTGCAATGCTAGCTGAAATGTCTAGCTATTCCAGATAGCTAGGGTTTGATCAGGCGCTGGTGAGGAAATGTGTGCCGGCGTGGGGTGTCAAGCGGGCAGGAAAAAAGGCACGGGAAATAGCACATGCAAAGGCCCTGAAGAAGAAGAAGGGATGGTATGCACTAGGAACTGGACGAGGGCAAGCCAGAGGAACTGGGACACACAACCAGCCTGGAGAGTGATGTCAAACAAGACGAGAAACCCACAAGGGCTGTCTCTCAGGATGTCATTATCTGGATTTCTACTGCAACACTGACTAATTTTCAGACACGTATTTGCAGATTCATTGCCAAATCATGTTACCTTGCCTTCTTTTTTGGAGCTTTCTGAGTTTCTCAAGGTTGAATATAACATCACAAATCCAGAGACACATCAATCAACAGCCTAAACCAGTAATACATCTTGTACTTACACTAAGTTACAGGTTAATATAAAAATTATGTCACTCTCCTCCTTCAGTAGCTTTCCATCTGCTTTAGTCAATCCTACAGTGACCTTCAGGGACCAGAGTCTGCTCCTTCCTGCCTGACCTAATCCATCACTCTCTGTTCCTATGATGGCCTCCCTGCTACTGCCCAAATGGGCCAGTTTCTCTCCCAACTTGGGTACAGTAACTTATCCACTCCAAGGTTAGAGATACACATCAGTACAACTATCTACTTGACCTTCTCAGTAAAACAGGAATTCTGATGATAGGTTAATTTTTCTGAACAAAGTGATGTCTAAACATGTTTAAATACATAAATAGCTAAAAAGTATCAAGAGGAAGTTCTACGAGTGAAAAAAAAAATCATCCAAATTGTCTGAGTCCCCTCTAAGAAATGATGTGCAGGTCACAAGACAATCAAATTATAAGGAAAATGTAAGATGAGAAAGTAACAACCCCAGTACACAGCACAGCATATGGAACACAGCAGACCTCTGGCTGAACAGCCACCTTACTGTGTCTTGGCTCCACAACTCTCAATCATTCCCTGTCTCCAACATCTTGCTATTATACAATGCTTCTTCCAATTTTAATAAATCTGTTCCCATTTCTTAGCTCATTCTCACAAGAATTTATACGTCAACATATTTCATGGTCTACACTAGCATGATGTGCAGCATCCACACAAAGAAAAGCAAAATCATTCTTTTCTCTCTGTCTTTTCACTTTTGGCTCAGAACTCACACTACACTAATTACGATGTCATGCTATGATCACCTATCAAATGCTGTAATCTACAAAGCTTCTGCAGCTTTACATTTCTATGACTCTAAGCACATATTAGTTGAATCTCCATTAGTAATTTACTGATTTTAAAAAGTAGTCCAAATTCAACTCTGCATTAGGTTTGGGCATTACTACTTCTAGTCCTTCCTAACATGTACATATTCAAATACTGCAGAAACCAAATGTATAAATGTATAAACGCTTTCCTTCATGCTAAACTTTCCATGAAAGAGATCTGGGCAAAGATATTTCACTAGAAATTCATTTACAACTATGATTAATTTAAGAGAAGGAATTCGTTGATGCTTTCAATTTATTACAGGATTTAATCTGAACTAAATTACTAATAACTTTAAACTATTAATAAACCAAGCTAACAATTACATTGCAATCACCATATTTCTAACTCTGCTTTAGGTACTTTACACATATAATTTCATTTATTCTCTGAAATAATCCTAAGAGACCAGTAATACCGTTGTACCATTCACCACCAGAGATAAAGAGGATCTGCTTGGTTCACACAGCAACTAAATAAACACCAGAGCCAGGATCTGAATTCAAACAGCCTAGATCCAGGACTACAACCTTTGCAACGCTGCTCTCTTTAAAAAGCCTGCAGACATTTGCAAATGTCCAGGTAGAACGAAGTATTCTGCAAAGGACATCTGCTTAACACATTATGGTAAAAACTTAGTGAATCACTCCTATAAGAAAAAGTAACTTCTGCACAGACAGTTCAAACCTTATCTATGGCTGGCTTGTATCTATTTTCTTAAAACATGACTTTCATACCTTCTAAAATTCAAAAAAAAAAATTCTACAGACCCACTATTTCTTCAAATACCTAAGATATATGTCACATAGGAGACATAACAGCTGTGGAATGGTAACGAAGTTAATTTAGCATGTAAATTTTGAATCACAACAGCAACATCCTATATTTAAGAAAAGCCAAATAGATTGAAATTGAATTTCAGAAGGAACCTGTATTTCTTGAAGTGATTCTGAGAACAACTGACTACTCACCTCTCCATGATTGAAAAAGAAGCACAGCACAGTGACCAGGCCTCCTAGTCGACTGCCACTGAAAAGGAGGATAAGAGAGGAGATCTCAGACAGTGGGAATCCACAGCAATCCTTCCTAACAAACCCGTAGCACACCCTGAAAACCTGCTACTACAACTCGCCTATACTTATTTACAGAATAGTTTATTTCTTCCAAAGTATCACTAGTCAAAATAACTTTCCTTTTGAAAAAGCATTTGCCTTCTTCAAAATGTATAGACTCAGAAAACCAACTGAAAAAGGATTTAAAAAATCAAAAACAAAACAGGTAGTCGTGTTAATTGTGAATCATTCACCCTGACTGCCCTTTTCTGTTTTTCTTTCCAGTGCCATGACTTATTTCTGTCCTTCAGCATTTCTCAAAATATGTTACTTGATATTAAGACATTCATTAGAGAAAAAGGTGAGGAAGAACTGCAGAACAGGAGTCAAAAGGAAAACATCACTCCTTCAGCTTGAACTTGAAAATCGACAGAAAATGTCTGGAGAGCACTAGCTTACAAATCAAGGCTTTTTCATTTGTTTATATTCAGGATGACAACCAGGTTTGTGACTCTAGCCATGAAATCACCAGGGAATAGTCTGGCAGTTCTTACAAATGAAGCATCATCTGTTCTCAGCAAACACAGTGAAATGTGTTTGCTACTTTCCTCCAAGTCTGGCCAGGAAAATCGAGGTAGTTTTTAGGTTTCCTCCCTTGTTTTTTTATCTTTATTCTTCAGGTCTTCTTATTCTTTAATTCACAGCTGCTTTCTCTTTATTGTCTCCAAATATCCTTCCTTCATTCAAGCCAAATGTCAATAAGAGAACAACACAGAAAGGTCAGAGAGCTAAGTGTACAAGTTATCGCAGCTCACTGCATTTACTACTGGGGATGCAGAAATGGGAAAAGTGGAGCAAGAGACAGCAGGAGTAATCCAGGTGGCAGGGCAGGGAGGGGGCTACATGACTCCTCTTTGTCACTCTGACAAGGGGACAAGCCAGGCTACAATCTCCAGCATGGACGACCCGAGTGTCTTGGAAAAGGAGGACATGGAAGGATGCAATGTTTGGTGGCCAGTAGTTTTTGGAGCTCAGTTTTTCCCGACAGACACTCACTTCTAGAGAGCAGAGGTGGCAGTATTAACTCTGAGATGCCACTTCCACTTGAACAGAGGTCAGGAGGGCTGTGGAGCGATGCAAGGGAGCTGTGGCAGCTGGTGACACAAACTTAGTATGTCATAATAATAATAATACGTGTTTTCTTTTTTTCTCCCTCAACTGTCAGCCTGAAGTGGCACAGATGAAATGCCAAAGGGCAAAGGAACTAAGGATGTTGGCTGGTACCTGGCTGAAGTAAGAGGGATAGATGAGAGAGCTCGGGAAGTTAGCACAGGTTAGAGAGTGGAAGCCAGGGTTCTCTCCTTAGAGGTCCACACCATGAAGAAAAGTCAACAGGCTGATTTCAGGCACCATTAAAAGTGATTGCAAATTAGAGAGGTTAAGGCAGAGCAAGTGGTTTGAAACAATAAATAAATTTTAGTATTTTGAATGTATTCTAACAAGACACAGAGTACAGGATTTTCTAACAGTGACTTCCTCCATACCACTGTCCTTTAATCTTTCTCTAAGAGAATCACAATCAGCAACCTCTGTGTGTGCCCATTCTTCCAAGTCTTTCTCCACAGTCATTTCAATGTGATCAAACTACTACCACCCCTTTCAAACTTGCTCCTTTTGTAATTAATCTTTACGCAACCTAAAGCATTCCTTCACAGATGTCAAATACTGCACCACATCAACATACGTCAATTTGTTCAGCCTCTTCCTTACTATTGGACCTACTTGTATTTTTGTTTCCAAAGGACAGATCCAACATGTGATCCATGAGTCAAAGAAGCAACCTATGTCAAGAAGCACAGTAGTACCACAGTGTGTGGTAGTTCTTTATCAATGACACAGTGCAGGATGTGGTGAAATCCTTTGAATTTTGTCCTTTAGAAAGGTGAAAACTTTTTTTTCTCTTATTAATTTTAACTTGTACCTCGCTGTTTACTTACATGGGCCATCATTTTCAGTGCTGTGCTGTGTTTTGACAAAACAGTTCTCTACTGTGAACTGCCACTTGTCTGGTCTGTTTCGCTGCTAGACTAGGGTGATCGAATCTTTGGCTGTCACATGTGAGTGGTGCTGACACTGCTTCAGGTGCTTCATTACTAATCCGGTTCCTTACAGCCTAGGAAAGCAGCAAAGAATGGCCCAGTGCCTTGGGACGCTGCATCCACTTAGGAGACCTGGGAGAGTCTCCTGGCTCCCAGCTTCTGATCAGCTCAGCTCTGGCTGCTGTGGCCATCTGGGGAGTGAGCCAGCAGACAGAAGACCAAGACTCTCTCTGTTTCTCCTTCTCTCTGTAAAACCTACCTATCAAGTAAGAGTAAATGAATCTTTAGAAATGGTATTTAACTTAATTTGGGGAGCATCATCATTATAGGAGAATATCACTGCCCATTCAAATTATTTGGTTCTAGCTATAATTCTTTAAATAAAAACTTTAGGAATAAGAAATATAGTAACCAAGCACCTTAAAGTTAAAATTTACAAATGCATGAAAGATATGATTAAAATGTGATCAGAATAGAGCTTTTCATTATTTTCAGATCCTGAATGGTCATGTAAGTTAAAGAAAACACATCAAGGATCTGAAGGAGAAAATAGAAAAGCTCAATTTTGTGAATTTATCAAGATTCTAACTATGCAGAGGATATGTTATTTCCTTGCATTTTCATATCACCTGGCTACAGAAAGGGGATGAGACAAGACCGCTTATAATGTGATTACAATTGAAGGCAACCTAAAACCCAAAGATAAAAGAAGAAAAAGCTTAGGGAATCTAATGCAAATTTTCCGGTTAAAGGTTCCCTGCAACAAAATGATGCCAAAACTGAAATCCCATGTCTTTTTGTTAGATAGAAACAGACAGGCTCACATGCTTGTGCACACACACATACACACAGCATCCATTTGCTGGTTCACTTAGCGGATGTTCACCATAACTGGACCTAGGCCGGGTCACACCAAAGGAAGGAGCAGGGAGCTCAGGCAGGTGTCCCTCATGGGTGGAAGGAATACAACTTATGCTGCTTCCAGGAGTCACAGTTAGGGGAGGAGCCCTTCAATGAGGAACATGGGCATCTTGACAAGTGTGTCAACTATCAAGTTTAATGTCTAACCTTATAACTTCAATTTTTTAACGGCAAGTGGCAGAGTAAAGGCAGAGAGAAGAGAAGAAAGCCACAAATACAAATTCCCAATAGAATTAAAGAGTGACATTTGCTTATGCAATCGCATACTTCACTCAAGTGCTATACAACTTTGTGGCTCTGGGGGTGGGCATCTTCCTGAAGGCAGAACCAGGGTGACAATACTACGTTTCTATCAAATTACCAAACACAGGTTTTGGTAATTTGGCCACCATCCTCTACGGACATAACTAACCCAGGAGGTAGATTCGCTGGTACAATTTCATGCCCCACAAAGCTAGGAAGGGAAAACAAAATGTGCTTATCTACCAGGAATATTCTGAGTTACAATCACTATGAAATGTCATGGCTTGTAATAAACCTAATAAACCTAAAATAGCATTCCTAGTATCTACCTCCCTCACACCTCAATTCAAAGAAACTACGAACCTAATCAACCTAATTTTGCTTATTTTACCAAGCAAAAAAGATGAAGTAGTCAGAACACTTTAAATCACTTAAAAAATTTTTTTTTTTTTACATTACAGGTGACCAGTTGAGATTCCAGCACTTCCTGGTGGCTAGAAAAAGAGATTTCTTCTGTAATATCACCACCAGCTGTGAAATACGAAAGCTCCTACTATGAAAATTTTAAAACATATTTAGCTTGATAGACATTTACTATATTTACTCATCTACTTCACCTTTCAAGCCTCTATTTCTACAGACATAAAAGGGGAGGAAAATTTTTTAAAAATTAAATTTTTGAAAGATCTTATGAACACTTTCTGGCTCTGATATCCAGGAATCCTGTAGTTCTCTTGCCCACACCCTAAAGTTGAACAGATTTAAATCAGTCATCAAGTTTTAGTAGATGCCATAAATGAGATTTTAATTTCTATATGCAAAAAAGATGAAACATTAAGTTCAACTTTCCAAGAGGGAAAAAAACCAATTATAGTTCATTTGAAATTATACTAAATAACTCTTAGGAGTGAGCTTTCTTACTGATATCCAAATGCTTAAAGAGGGAAAGGACTAATTTGAAAATAAATAAATTAAGAGAACCCCAGTCTCAAGACTGAGATTTAAGGCATTGGAACTCAGCGGTCTAAACCCCAGTGAGGCCTGGTTCCCATTCGCAGTGAGTGGGGAGTTCCTCATTCACTAAGACAAGCAATAATACAATGCAGAGAAGGGGCAGAAAGAGCTCTGTGCAAGCAACTAATTAATGGCTTTAATTTAACTCACCGTCTGTCACACTAAAGAAAAGGATATTTCATTTAGCATCTAATGATCCTCCTAATTCATTATGGTTGCTGTGACAGAGTCACCAAACCTTGGCCATGGCAGAGGGTTGAAAGGCACCTGAAAACCCAACAGTAACCATAATTCCTATTCAGTCATGACTACTGCATTCAATGTCATGGAAATTCAGTCAAACCCAGCACACCACACCTCTCTTGTCATCCTGGGTACCTGTTCCAGTGTGGTCTTATGTTTTTGCCCGCACCTGTGCTCAGTGGAGCCTCTGCTCTAAGCCGATCACCACTCTGCTCAACTCTTCAGAGCTTGGGGTGGGTGGTGAAGGACTAATTCCCGGACATGGATACTCTGAGCCTCTTCCGATATGCTTCCTGAAACATTTTCCTCTGGGAAGCTGGTCTCTCCCTGCTCCCTATCCAACATCTGCACATCTCTACTCTTCCCACTCTGTCCCCACACATACCATCCCAGGCTGCCATCCTCCACCTGCCCCCACTGCAGTAAATGCAATCTTCAGGGATAAATGAATCCAATCACACTACTACCATCCACATTAACCTCCTCTGGCACGCCCTTATTCTCAAAGTCAAACCCAGGCACAGGTGCAGAATGCCTCACAGGATCCGCTCCTGCCTACACTGCCTAACTTCATTCACTGTTGTCCCTAGGATTCCAGATCTTCAAATGAAACGCCTTGGGAAAGCACCGCTGGTGGTAGAGCCAAGGCAAATCCTGTAATAGATCCCTGAGGTGTCCTTGGGGGACAGTGATGGCAAAAAGAGAACCAGAAGCATGCTAGAGACATTCTGAAGATGAAAGCCAAGTAGACTGTGTATCTACTTGGATAGTGGAAGAAGAAGAGAGCAAAGCCAGGCAAACTCTCAGCAGTGAGACCTGGGCACCAGCGTGGGCAGAAGGGCTGCAAACAGATACAGAAGATACACAGGGAGCAGATTGTCAAGAAAGGGTGCCAATATTTTCCACCAATGACTTTCATCAATTTGTGCATACTAAAGAGAAATACTTATCTCTTAAATATTCATATACAACTGTTAGACCAAGTGGGTTTGATAAGAGACATGTTAACAGGCCAACTTAACAGAACATTCCAAAAAATCTGCAGCTGAGAAAGTTTGAGATGGTAATTTCACAGCCTACTTAAGGCACATTTTTAGTTAAGAATCCATACTGTATAAACACAAATGCTTAGTTTTTTCAAGCAAAGTAAGAACAAGAAAATAGATAAAACAATGGAAATAAAATTGGTATAAAGTACAAATTTAACTTTTCCTTAAAAAATGTCAGGGTAGGGCAGTGATTCTATTCTAGAGACTAAAAATACTGAGCGCTTCCTAGGTAACTTGGGTTGGATCTTGAAGACAGAAAATAGAAAGACTGGTTATGCTAACAATGGGGGAAGGCGTGTACAGCACATTGACCTGGTGGTTGAGTTACCTAGTTTAGTCACATATTCTTTGGTTCAATTCCAAGTTCTGGTTCTCAACAGCTTCTTGTCAACATAGACACAGTGAGGTAGCAGGTGATGGCTACCTAGTTGGGTCCCTGTCACCCATGTGAGAGACCTGGACTGCATTCCTGGCTTCCCAGCTCTAGCCACTGCAGAAACCTGAGGAGTAAACCAACAAACAGCAGCACTGCTTCTTAATATTCTCTCTTTCTGACTTTGTATCTCTTTCTGCTTGTTGAATTAGTCTTTAAATTACTATTTACCTTATATGTAAGTGGGAACATTAATCTTAAAAGTGGAAGTTGATGCACAGACTAATCTGTATACATATACAGAATCACAAGGCTTCCAGAACATACCTAGACTTAACATAATTAAGGAATTCTCATTGCAATCAGAGACACTACTCTGCTAATGAATGATCCAAGGAGGTAACAGAAAAAGAGGAAGATAAAAGCATATTGCGCTGACCAAAGCATTTTAGTCTAGAGAACATGGCTGGGTTTTTCTCACACAACCTGGGACAGCATGAGTAACTGAGAAGAGGTAAACACATTACCCATCCTTTTGTCCCAGAAAATCTTTGAAATCTCAGCAGTTCTAACATGTAAACCAACACAATGAAAACAAGAAAACACTGCTGTGTCTTATTTTTAGTCAAATAATGCATAAGACTAATGATAAAATAAATGAGAACTAATTTTGAAAACATACTGTGGGTTGAGTGTTACCTAAAAATCTGATATATGATATGCTCTAAAATGCAAAATGTTTTAGCACCAAATGTCACAAGTCTGATAGTTCAATGTAAACACTGTTTCACACACAGATGGCAAATACTGCTTAGAGTGATCTTCAGTCCATGTGCAACATAAACACAGTGTGCTTAAGACTGGGTATCATCCCCAGTATCTCATGATGGTACGCAAATATGAAAGTTCAACATGTGCATGAGAAACTGAATTTTTAAAATCCTGAAGTCCCTGTGCATAGGTATTCCAAAAAAGAGAGAAAAAATGCAAAACAATTCTGTTCCCAACCATTCTAGATAAGGGATATTTAGCCATCAGTATATATCATACCCAGAGGTACAGCACATTAATAGAAAGACATTCAGTAAAACTACTTGGAAACTTGCAGATATCTAATGGATAAATGACTGCAAGAAAGAAAATCACAAAAATATAAAGATAAATTTTCCAAAAACAAAGGGGAGCACTCAAAAACTGGGCCACCCATTCCTATGAGGAGCATTATGAGCTACAGTATATATGGAGAACGATGAATTAAGGGAAACATGCAATTGCATACACAAACATTTAAGGCAACAGTCACCTTTCCTTCCAAAATGTACTGTATTTAAAATGTCAATAAAGTGACTTGAAGAAAAACTACCTGATATGAAAACCACTAGAATAATTCTAAAAAACACATTAGATACTTAACACTGAAGCAAAATAGGATTCTGAGAGATGTCACTATTACAGGTCTATATATTAAACAGAAAGAGACAATATATTAAAAAAACTAATGTAAGATCAGTTCTCAGAAATCAGAAATCTTGAGAAACGAATTACTACAAAATGAGAATGGGAAGTCAAGTTCCTTCTAAGCGACGTTTATCTTCAAAATGTATCAGGTGAGATGTTTTTCATGAAAAATAAATACATACTTCCTTTGGCAATGGGTGAAACCGTTTTCTCTTTATTACTCAGGGTCTTTACACAATGATTTCAGTACTGTGTAAACATTTAAAATGTAGTCCCACAGACCACAGGGCCACACTCTAGCCCGCATTTAAATCCCAACTGAGAAGCTGACCTGGGAAGGCAGTGGGGCAGACAGATCTTTCATCTACTGGTTCTTCCCCCAAATTACTACAACAGCCAGGGCTAGGCCAGGCCAAAGTCAGAAGTCAGGGGATTCTCCCACGGCTTGCAAGCAGGTGGTGGGAGACCGCTGGCCATCTTCCACTGCTTCCTCAGCAGCATTATCAGGGTGTGTATTGGAAATGGGTCACCTAGATCCTGAACCAGTGCATGGGGGATGCTGACATCACACAGGAGTGGCGGGGTTACTTCCTATACTACAATGTGAGCCCCTGTTGTGCCTTTCTTACATGCAATCAAAAGTGAAGCTTCTTTCAGGAATTTATTCATTCATTCAATCAATCAAAAGTGATTTCATGAAGGTGGCCATCCTTCTGGGTATTCCTAAATTTGCTTATATATTCTCCCTCTAACCAAATAACTTCTTAAAACTTATAAGTATATTTCAGCTAACTTGACAAAATGCATTCTGTTACAATTCTGAAAGGTATGCGCTACACTATATTTTCTTTCATAACTAAAGGCAAATCAACTAACAAGGTCATTCTTAAGCTCTTCTCATATCATTTACTCGAATTATATAAAAAATCAAGTTGAGTAGGTTCCACCTACACCTCAGAAATTCCTATAGCTCTCTGTCCTCTTATCTAGGATTGCCAGCTATCTAAGGAGAACTTCAAACAAGAAAGGTGGAGACAAAAGATATTAAAGGAGCACACTGAAAGATGAAGTTATTCAAAAAGGGAAAAAATAATATCATCAGAGAGAAAAGATATTGAAATATGTAGACTAAGACAAAACTCAAAAAGGAGTGATCACATAAAAAAATAATTAGAAATCAAAAGTATATTAACAAGCATGTAGTAGAAGAAAGAGAAAAATAAGGCTGGTAAAACTTTCTAGAATGCAAAACAAAGCCAAAGAGCCTAAAAATGAACCAAAAAATGAGAAAATAAAAGCAATGGAAAAACGAAACATCAAAAAAAAAAAAAAACTGTGAAAGAGAAAACACAACGAGAGAAGACATTATCAAAGAAAACTTCTCAGGACTTAAAGCCATAAAGAGCAAGAATGAAACAACCCACCAAATATCCAAGGTACCAAATGAAAGCAGATATATGCCAAATAAACTTTGGTGAAGTTTCAGAATCATGGAAACAGAAGATTCTACCAACTTTCAGAGAGAGGAAGAGAGGGGCACAGTACATTTCAGGAATCTGAGTAACTTAGAAGTCAGTCAACAATAGCGTAATACTTTCAAATTTCTTAAGGACAATGCTACATATCTTGAGCCTAACAAGCAAACAAACACAAGTACAAAACAAAAACATATTCAAATATACAAAGTTAATACACATCTTCCTTTCATCTACCTCCTCTTAAGGACAACTAGCAGATATGCTCTATCAAGGTGGAAAAATAAACCAATAAAGAAGAATAAACAAGATACAGCCCAAGAGGTCCAACACAGGAGCAGTGAAAGAAATCCCAACTTAACAGTCTAGGAGAATGCCAAGAATACAGCTGTGCACAGAAACACACAGAAGGTGGCCAGCACAACTGTCTTATGCCAAAGATCCTCATCCTTTATTCAAACTGAAAGGAGAACAGAGCATGGATGAGCCTGGATGAAATACAGATTCTTCTGATTGTAGCTCTTCCATTTCTCACTACCGGTACCAGCTAAAGCCACTTTTCACGCCCACTCCTGATAGCCAGGGTAGTGGTGACACACTGGTGCCTTTCCCTGACAATATTACTGCAGGACATGAAGTCCCTGGGCCATATTTGCCTGTGTCCTATTTTAGGCCAAAATTAACTCATGACTTTGTTTGCTGGTGTCCTAAAGAGTGGGTACCTTGGGGCCTAGCGGCACATTGGCCTAGCAGCTAAAGTCCTCACCTTGAACGAGCCGGGATCCCATATGGGCGCTGGTTCTGATCCCGGAAGCTCCACTTCCCATCCAGCTCCCTGCTTGTGGCCTGAGAAAGCAGAAGAGGACGGCCCAAAGCCTTGGGACCCTGCACCCGTGTGGGAGACCCGGAAGAAGTTCCTGGATCCTGGTTTCGGATCAGCATAGCATCAGCCGTTGCGCTCACTTGGGGAGTGAATCATCGGACAGAAGATCTTGCTCTCTGTCTCTCCTCCTCTCTGTATATCTGACTTTCCAATAAATAAATAAATCTTAAAAAAAAAAAGAGTGGGTACCTTGAATAAATTGTGCATACGATTTCATAGTCAACGCCTTCCTGATGCTCAAGCAGAGAAGCTGCCCTCCCAAAGGCAGGGTGGTGCACACCCAATGCTTGTCACACTTCACAGATCTGCAGACACCTTGATTCTATGGTCTCTATCTGAGGCCTTGGGACAGGGGTCCTACTCAGGACCTTGGATGAGTCACCTCAATGTCACTTTCTTCACTCTAACTCAAATCCTGAGATTTTTCCAGTGCCAGATCCCCAACCCCAGTTTCCTCTGGGAAACTGGTTCCTCAACTTAAGATTACCTATCCACCCTGTGGGGAAGGGAAGAAATGAAGAGATGGGGCCAGCACTTTAATACCTGGCAGCCTGGCTCCATGAAAAGGCTCAACAGGCCAGTGTTTCTCTCAGGCAGGCCAGGACCCAAAGACTTTGTGCCCTTTCTTCCTCCAGGGACTCTGGCCTAACAAAGGTACCAGTGCCTTTTCCCCAGGAGCTGGGTTTGGACTTGACACTCAGTTTTTCAAAACAACACAACACACTGAAAGAGGGTATGTGGTATAATTATAAATAAAATCAAGGAAAAATTAAACTCAAAGTTAGGTTGCTCTTCTGAGGGCTGGGAGAAGGGAGAAGAATGCATTAAGCAGAAATTTAAGGTTGTATAAGCCTTTGATAATTATATTGTTTCTTCATCTGAGTAACAGGTACACAAAAGGTTCAATTTACTAATTATTTAAATTGCTATAAAGATTTTATGTTCAACTCCATAAGTATGACACAATTTGCACATAAAACAGGCTTTTAAAAGGGAAGATACTGTATCATATCACAGATAACAGACTCAAACAGCACAAAACATAAAGAAACTTCATACAACTGTTTCTAGAAAGGCCCTTTCTACAAGCCGAAGGAATGAAATACGAGTGTCAGTAAAAGCTTTCCACACAGAGGCAGAGGATGTCAGGAGCCACTGTGTCCTATGTCCCAGGCTGGGCCATCACCCCACCCACTCTCCTGCTCCTCTTCTCCCAAAGACATGCTCAGACTCTGCTCAACCTACAACAAAATCAAAGGCTGAAGAGCCTAAAACACCAAACTGGGTATTTTTGTGAACCCTCAGCTAGGGTGTTAAATGGGAAAAGGCTCAAAGATTCTAATAAAAGATCTAAAAAGTAGGTTGAAATTTAAGTAATCATATGATTCTGCCCTATTTGTTTGACTTTATGTAAAGGAGGAAAGGGATTTTTGCCCATTTTTCAGCTGCGGTTTAGCAAGAGACCAGTAACTGGTAAGAATAATAAGACCAGAGGTAAGAATAATGAGTGGAGTATCTCCAAGGAACACTCCCAGAGTCCTGCTGGGATAAGCACAGCAGTTCTCAGTGAAGATTCAGGTGGTTTCATGTACCATTTTACTATCCTAAGACAGAAACAACGCAGTCTGCCAATGAAGGACTGTTGGGAAATCACTGAGCAAGGAAGCAAGTGCACAGGGTGCACAGGACCAGCCTTCGCATGGGGCAGCAAGTGCATTCAAAGGATGGTCCAATTAAAGCCTCCCAGTGCTTGAGAGGAGATAAGGGATGAATACATTCTCAGCTGATGGGAAGGAACAGAGAGAAAGATTAAGAACAACAAAGGGTGAAGGACAAAAGGAAAAGAGCAGAAGTAAACTCTAAAACCAACGGAGGAACAAGCCTCAAAACAAAAACAGAGCAATTCACCCACTGAACAGTCTCCTCCAATCACCAACCACTCTGTCCTGACTTAATTGTACACCTTTAGAAACACACTCAAGAAGCTTTCATTTTCAAAATCAGACTAAATGACTACAACTAAATAATAGGGAGTTAAACCTGCTTCAATGACTAGGAGAGACAGAGACAGTCAGATACACAGTGCACACACACTCTCTCTCTCCCCTCAACCAGAGAGTTAACAGATGGGAAACAAGAGCAGCAGGACCTGGGGAAGGGCAGCAATGAGAACAGGGCAGGCCTCCTTGGCTAAGGAGGCTTTCCCACGCTCCTGTGGGTGGTCACCTGGTCCACACACTTTCTTCCGTGACCCTGAATCCATCAACTCTGTAACCAGTACTGTGTTCTCACTCTCTCATTTAAGCTAGTCAGAGTATTTCTGGTATACTGTTTTCAGAAAAAAAAAAAAAAAAAAGAAAAGAAAACCACCCAACTAGAAAATTCACTACTTTTTGCACAGCTTTTTTGTATTAGTAGAGTTTATAATAAATTTTGTGTATACATGCAGGTTTGTTGTTGTTTGTATACATGTAGTTTTTCAACAAACACCAGAGTACCACCAACTATGGGGAAATAACTAATAGCTAAATATACCTTCCAATTTATCCTTCCTCAGCAATTGCACTGATCTAGCTAGAGGTAAGCCCAAACTCCAGAATAAAAGTAAAATAAAAGAAACGGAAAAGAGCTCAGGATTAAGAATGTATTCTTGGTATCTGCTCTCAGGGTCCAGCCATCAAAACATTTGGTGTCTGTCAATAAGAGAATTTCACTTCCATTGAATACACGAAGTTCTCCCAAAAGAAACTTTGAGGGAAGTCCAGAATCACCTGGCAACCTCTGACCATGCTCGCTCCTCACCGTGGGGCAGATTTCCACATGGTGGGTCTGCAGAATTGGTCTCCAGAAAGCATTAGTCTGTGATTCAGAAACATCAGGGAATCTTACAAAATAAACAACTATATCTGTGAATTCAAAATACAGCTTAAAAGAAAACAATAAGCATGTTTAAGAAAGACCAAAATAAGAGCAATTCCAGAAAAAGAAGTCCACCATGAGTAGGCGGCATCTGAAAAAGCACATCGCGCTTCATCTCCACAGTGTGGCAGCCCGCCCCCTCCACTGCACCGTCTCCAGTCTCCAGCCTACTTCCATTTCTGATGAAAGGGTCAGGCATTCCTGATGTCTGAAAATTTATATACTGTATACAAAGACAAATATACTTGTTGATTTTACAGTGCCAGATTTCTAACCTGTGAGATAAATTGTAACGTCTATTTTTCTATCAGCATAATTTATAAAATAGCAATCTAAACACAAATTTAGACAGCTTGCTCCTTAGTCACAGCCGTACAATAAGACGTCTACAGCTTTATCCCACTCATGAAATTATAAGACTGACTAAACTATGCACCCAATGTGACAGCATAGTAGCTTAATCCTCACCTTGCAAACACCAGGATCCCTTCCAGCAACCTACTAATGGCCCTGGGAAAGCAGTAGAGATGGCCCAAAGGCTTGGGCCCAATCAGTCCCGCATGAGAGACCCAGAAGAAGCTCCTGGCTCCTGGCTTCAGACCAGCTCAGCTCCTGCCACTGCAGCTGCTTGGGAGTGAAACAGTGTTTGGAGGATCTTTCTAGCTCTGCTCTTCTCTGTAAATCTACCTTTCCAATAAAAATAAATCTTAAAAAAAAAAAATAAAAAACAACTGAACACCAGCAAGGAAGAAAACAGTAAGAACAAACAGAAATTCAATTCCTGGAACATAAAATATTTAATGTCAAAAGCAGGCTAAAATGTAATGAAAGAAAAAAAAAAAGCTCCTCCACACAGAAGAAACGTCTCCTGCTTCAAGAAATTCGAGCACTGATCCTTCCTTCCTACTCTGGTTTCGATGTGGTTGTCTCCATCACAGCTCAGCTTGAGGCTGGAGCTCTTGAGGAGTCAGTGGCAGGAGCAGGTGTCAAGAAGGTGACTGGCTCCTGGGGGCACTGCCCTCTTGAGTGGGTTAATACCTTTTCTAAGAGACCGAGTTAGAGCTCTGGAGAACTAGACTCGGTCTTGAGGGAATGAGTTGGGTCTCTCAGGACTGGGTCTCTAATCATCTCCACAGTGGGCTGTTGCAGAACAATGCTACTCCCGCTATTCTGCTGTTTCCCACACACACCCACGGACACTCTCAGATACACCTGCCATGTGATGCCAACCATCACCTTTAAGCATGGACGAAGCTCTTGCCAGGCACAGCCATTAGATCACAGCACTGCCCTGCCTCCTGACATGTGAACTAAATAAACTATTTCATAATACTTTCCAAGATCAACACTAAATGAAGACAGACCCTTACTGTCCATCTTCTATTCACACACACCTAATCACCATCCCCATATTTTGCCCTGTCTCATTCTTATTCAGCTCACAGAGGCCAAACATGCACTCCTTCAAAACAAACTACTTTGATACGTATGTCATCTGTTGACTGGGCAACTTAAATATGGATCTCGCACGGAGGGAAAAAACCTGCCCACCAGGGACTAATGGAGCTGACGATTAAGAAAGTTCAGCTCAGAGCCCAGAATATTAAGAACTCCTCAACCAAAAACAGAACCTATCAGTTAGCAGACACTGTACTTCCAGTCTTTGAAACAATGATCCCAACACCAGCATTATAAGAAAATAACATGAAGGATTACTTAAACAAATGCTCAGAAATTCTTTCAATTGAAACACATTGAAAACCAATGTAGCAATTAATTATTGCATATTTTAACTCCCCTGACTTATAATCTGAGCTCCCAAATGTGATAAAGGCATATCCACAAGATAGATGGTCAAATGGAATATGATGAACCTAGCCCACCAAGGTTCTGTCCTTCAGCTTGCTTCAATACAGGCATACTGGCATCCTGACCCTCAAGTCAGCCTCCTTCCCTGACTATCAAAATTCCTGCAGTTGCTTCTCTGTCTAGATTCAAACATAAATCACTCACATCATCACATGATCATACATTTTCATTTCAGTCTCCCTGATCAAATAATTAAAAGAACTTTAAAATTTATCTTCTAATAGCTTCCTCATTTGACAAATATTTAACAAGTAAATGCTATACATTCAAACACTAAGACAAAGATTCAATAGATGTGTGAGCTACTAAACTGAAAATGCTGCACTTCTAAAGTAAAGAAGATAATGGGAAAAGAGCAGATCCAAACTCATTATCCCAAACTGAAAACCATATGCTCATACTTCTGCAACGCAATCAGTCAGCACTAAGGAAGAGAATTCCAAAGTTACTCTGAAGATAGAAGAGTTCAAACATACATACAATGTGTTAACTTGTCAAAAGGAGGAAAATAAACATAAAAATCCTTTTAAAGTTGTTTATCTTCAGGTTTTAGTAATGCAGCAAAATTGCTAAATCAATCAGATCCCAAAATATTTGTACAGAATATTCTTCAATTTCAACATTAGAAAAATAAATTTCATTAATGTTAATTCGTGATAAGTGGGATTTTCACTTATGTTTTATTTAAACTATCTATATATTTGGCAGATGCTCAAATGCCTGTTAATGCTTAAATTTTATCGATTATCTCCATAATGCTCTATTTTGGCCTCAACAACTATCTTTAAAATGGCTGGTCATGACAACAGTAAACTCAGGCAAATATAAAAGTTTTATAAACATCTCAGATATTTTAGGACTGATATCACAAAGCTTAACTATAATTTTCAAGGTCATTAACTATTACCTAACAACTACTCAGCTCATTACTCTAGTTATCTTACATACATACAGTAAAATATTCTTACCTTAAATATGTGCCATATATGAAGAACAATGCCATCATCAATCCATTTAAAATAAAAATTACAGCAACATAAAAGCAAGCAGGATCTCCCAACCCTTAAAAAAATAAACAAAACATATGTTCTAACCATAAATTACTTTACACTTCAAGCAATTTACATTAAACTGTGCTTATTTTGAAATTGGTTGCCAGATACATTAAATGGTTGCCTAGGTTCCCAAACCAAAACAAGACACTACAGCAAGAGCACATGAGACCGGAACAGCAACTGTGGTAGTTTTAAAACAGGGCTGCGGGCCAGGCGCAGTAGCCTAGTGGCTAAAGTCCTTGCCTTGCAAGCATCAGGATCCCATATTGGCACCAGTTTTAATCCTGGCAGCCTCGCTTCCCATCCAGCTCCATGCTTGTGGCCTGGGAAAACAGCTGAGGATGGCCCAAAGCCTTGGGAACCTGCATCTGCATGGGAGACCCGGAAGAGGCTCTTGGCTCCTGGCTTCAGATCGGCTGAACTCCAGCTGTTGCAGCCACTTGGGGAGTGAATCAACAGATGGAAGATCTTCTTCTCTCACTCTCCTCCTCTCTGTATATCTGACTTTCCAATAAAAATTTTTTAAAAAATCTTTAAAAAAAAAAAAAGAAAGAAAAACGGCTGCAAATTTGTTGAAACACCATCCACTGGGTTTGGGATCTATGCCCTCTGAGTCAGGTTGAGTATGTGACTGCCTTGACAGAGTATGGCAGAAACAAAACATACACAGCCACACAGTGGATGACCGCAGTGCCTTGAGCTTCCTGATGACTTGGAGGCACCCATTACAACAAAGCTCAAGTCACATGGAAAGGTCCCACACCAGTCAACAGTCTAGGTGCAACTCAGCCTCACGGTCTCACAAGCCCAAAAGTCAATGTGCACAGAGTCCCTTCCAGTCAGAATCGGGCTTCTTTTCAGAGACCAGAATCTTGAAAACAGTGGCCACTGTGAGCCTGCATGACCTAGCCAAGGTGAGTATCCATCGCCAATACAGCGGTGGTTATTTATACTACCACACTTGCGTTCAGTCTTCTATGCCAAGCAAGCGTGGAGTCAATGTACGATGCTGGCAGCAAGTGTTATTACACGAAGAAGCTTACCTTCACAGCTTTCAATAGGACTGAGCCCTTCTCCTCTGGTAACTGTCCAACATATCTTGGTTTGAATGCCAATCATGTCCATTATTTTGGTATAAATCCGATACCAACTGGCCAAGATTACCTATTTTTTAAAATACAAAACACCACAAGAAAATATACCACTCTAAACAGTTTTCATTAATTAATTAAAGTAATTACAATTACTTTAAGATCGTCTGCTGATTATCAACTTTCCCTTTCCTGGACCATTCATTAGGCTTACAGAATTAAGTTAGGATCTCCAAACATATTCTTCACTTGTCAGTCATCTGTTTCCCTACAGACAGTAATAAAAGATAAGAAAAACCATGCAAGGTTTGTTTCTCAAGTTAAAATACTCTACTAAGGGGCATACAAGAAGATGCATACAAATAGATACACTACACTGATTTGAATAGACTAAATTTTTCAAGACACGAATCTGCCTCAAATTAATTCATAAACATAAAACAATACAAAGCAAAATCTCTAGTGTATAAAATGTATTCAGAAATAGAACAAGGAAATAGCTAACACATTTTAGAACTCATAAACAGTGTGAAAATCACAGAAGAGGGACCAGAGCGATGGTCCAATGGCTAAAGCCCTCCTTGCATGCGCTGGGATCCCATATGAGCACCAGTTCTAATCCCAGCTGCTCCCTGCCATCCAGCTCCCTGCCTGTGGTCTGGGAAAGCAGCAGAGCATAACCCAAAGCCTTGGAACCCTGCACCCATGTGGGAGACCCAGAAGAGGCTCCTGGCTCCTGGCTTTGGATCGGCTCTGCTACGGTCATTTTGGCCACTTAGGGAATGAACCAGCAGATGGTCGATCTTTCTCTCTGCATCTCCTTTTATCTGCATATATGCCTTTTCGATAAAAATAAATAAATCTTACAAAACAAACAAACAAAGAATAATAACCAGAGATCAATGTAACTGTGTACAGGCAGCAGTAAGTCATGCAGATCCTGCCTTGAACTAAGCTACATGAATCAGCACCCAGATGGGACACCAATGCCACAGGTGGTAGTGTCAACTTATTATATTATACCACAGTGCTGACTCCTGCTTCACAACTTTTAACCAACGACATCATAATAGAGCCACAGAATTAATAATGATTTTATCTGATTCCTCAAATCCATAATGTTCTGTTGGGAATGGTGCAGTAGCACAGTGGGTAACCTATGACACTGGAATTCCATACAGGCAACAGAATCCTAGCTGTTCCAGTTCCAATTCAGTTGTCCACTAATGTGCCTGGTAAAGCAGTGGAAGACAGTTCAAGTACTGGGCCCTTGCCACCCATGTGGGAGAACTGGAGGAGGCTCTGGCTCCAGTCCTCGTGGCCATTTGGAGAGCAAACCACGGATAGAAGATACCGCACAGTCTCTGTTTCTCTCATTGTGTCTCTTTCTCCCTCTGTAACTCTGCCTTTCAAATAAATCTTTAAAAAAGGATGTTTTCAATAATCCTTTCTGAGATATTTTCTTTTTTAAAAAGCAAAATAAAATGCAACATATGAAAATGTGTTTTAGAATCAGCATTTAATATTTTTAAAAAGCAGTTCATATAAGTGGAATTCACAACTGGAAAAGTAACTTACCTCAGGGTAAAGATTGAACCTTTTCAATGTATTAATGACAAGAGGGTATTCAGTCAGTTTATCATTCATAATCATCCAGACTCCACTGAAGAATGAGGGTGCTTCCACAATGGTCTTGAAGTAAGAATAATATAATCCCTGAAACAAGGAGATGCTCTGGTTATAAGTGAAAGGTACATAATTACCATGCCCTTTTAGCCTAGCAAAACAAAGTACTTCAAATACACTCTTTGTGAAAGAAAGCAATCAAGCAAGTAATAGCTACAATTAATTTCACAGGTTTCCGATCACAGATAAATTTTTAGGCCGCAAAAAAATCATATACTTTTGTATAACCTTTCTTAACTGGAATAATTAAATACAGTAGCTTCAAAAACACTTTTCTCAAAAAAAAAGTAAACAACTTTCACATACTCAACTTAAGAAAATCCCATAAGCCAAACCAATGTAACTGCTAGAAAAGACTATCTTATGCTCAGAATAAATGGTTTACCACAGAATTACAGTTTACCATGAATCAAAAAAATCTTCTCAAGCCAAAAATGCTTCCATTCTAACGCTTCATTGAAATTCCCAAAATGACATTAGTCATTCTCCCTCCAGATTTATATGCACAAAATGCAAATATGTTGAAAAGGCTGCACAACCGATTACGTACTTTGATACTTCGATATATATGCATTACATATAATTTTCCCTTTGTTGCCAAACAATTTTACACATCATTTTCAGCTCAGCATTAAGAACCCAAAAGAGCTGGAGATACAGAGATGGGGACAGACCAGAATAATTGTTTAGCCTGACATGCCATCTTGAAAATATAGCAGGCGTGAAGTAAAACAGGTAATAATAAACAAGAACATATCAGAAGCCTAGTGAGAAACTTAAGTGGCAGTATAAGGAAAGACAAACAGGATATAAAGTTCATGTTCTATCCAGAATAAGACAAATAAATTGGATACAAACTCCATCTCCTACCCAATTTTATCTATAGCTCCCCTCGCAGTCAGCACCATTTCATGACAAACTCTAAACTTAGATTAAGTCTCAGATACTCAAATATAACTTACCTAGCCAAACATTTATCAAAAAAAAAAAAAAACAACTCGGGTACTATGATGTTTGGGTTTCATATCACTATTTTTAAAAATTACACTTTTGACCATCCCGTGTTGAATCATTTTCCCCAAAACTGCCTGTCAACCTGAACCTTTGAAGAACCTGTCCATATGTGGATGTAAAACTAAGCCGAGGCCACTCTGCACTGACCAAGCTTCTAACCCCACATAAGTGGAATCCTTACCTAAGAGAGTAAACTTGTGCGCTGAGACACAGCCACCCGAGGAGAAAAGGCCAAGGCAAGGGGGAGGCCAACTCCAGGGTGACGGTCGGCAAGCCAGGGAAGCCAGGGACTGCCAAAACACCAGCAGCACACAGGCAAAGCAGGACCTCCACCACCCCCACCGCCACTTCAGACACAACCTGCAAACACTTCACCTCCCGCTTCCGACCCCTGGACCGGTGACAGAATGAACTCAGATCGTCAGCTCTAAGACTGATCTATCAATCTAAAGGAACGTTAGACAAATACAGTAAACAACAATCTCTCTGGATAATTCTATGCGACAAACAATTCCAATTACTAGCTGAAGAAATGACAGAAAAAGAAAACAATAAAAGTAGAAAAGGGAACTGCAAGATTGAAAATCTTTAAAACATCTACCAACCAAATGCAGTGTGCAGACATTGGCTGGACCCCTGCTCAAGCCCATCAACAGCCTGTCACGTCACCAGACGCCAGACGCTCACTTCCATTTGATGATAGTAAGGAATTGCTGTTAACTGTATTCCTGTATGACACTGCTACTGCGGTTCACCAAAACTAAAGTAAAAACATCTTGTCTTTGGAGTTACTTATGAACTCTACAAATATTAGCCAATGACATGACACAAGTCCACGATTTCCTTTCACAGAGGGCTGCGGAGAGATGCTGTCAGCTGTTAAATGTGACAGACAGGGAAATATCTACCTTTTCTTCTTCAGAACATTTTCTCTTAATATTTCCTACTAAAAAACTATTTTTAAAAAATCTTAAACTGTTTTAATAAAATGTCACACACAACTAACCATTTCAGTGCGAAAAGCCATCTCCCTTTCCAACGTTGAGAGGTGAGAGAAATGGCGATCATTTTCAAACAGGTGTGTTATATGGCTCCTGGGAAAAAGAAGCAGTACAAAACAACTACGTTAAAACTTGTACAAAGTATTACATTCTTAAAGTAAGTCTAAAAGCAAAAACACAAGTATTATACACTTGCAGATGATTTAGTAATAAAACTCAAACGCAATGATAGTCCAATTTCCTTGCCATTCAATATGCTTTACAGCTTATTAAAATGTTTCTCTATGAGAAAATACATTCAAACTAGATTTTTAAGATGAAAATAAATGAGATTAATGATATATTAAGTGAAGTACAATGAAAATATAGATTAAATTATAAATGTCATAGGGTATGTTCCATTTCAGAAATGGCTGATTAATGAGATTCATGTGTCTCTCTTCCAGATAATTAAAAAAATTAATCTTCCTCTCCACATGAGCACTATATTAATGGTAAGGGAAGTCAAGACTAAAATGTAGGTTCTTTAATAATAGATTTCTTTTTTATTAAAAATTATATTTTGACTCTGAGTTATCAGCTATTTTTTCAGGTTCTTATGTTACATGTAATATATTTTCATCTATTATTATTCCTTTGAATACTCAGGAATAGCATTGCTTAATTATAAACATCTGCATACAATACCCCATAAGAGGGATGGGTGTCTGGCACAGCAGTTCAAACATCACTTGAAATATTCTCACCCCATGTCTGAGTGTCTGGGTTTGAGTCTTGGCTCTGCTCCTAATTCTAGCTTCTTGCTAATGCACAACCTATTCCGGGAGGCTCAAGGAGCTGGGTCTCTGCCACCGACATCAGAGGCTGCACTGAATTCCCTGACTCCTCGCGGTGTCAGCCTGATCAAGCCTCAGCTGTCAGGAGCATTTCTAATCCTGAGGGTGGGAGTGCTCCCCGCTCTGTGTCAGAGTGTCAAATCAGTAAACTAAACAATCAATGTAAATACATCACAGAAGAAAGAGCAATCTTACCAGTGCAACACTGCTGCAAAGGCGGCTGCAAGGAAAAAAATTTTCAATTATTATTTTAGCTAAAAGAAATGTTTCTTGTTCCATAAAGACTTCCAACATGAGAATGGCGATGCTTTTGGCATGCAACTGTTATTCCAATCTTAAAAATTAGGAAAAGAATACTGACTCTTAAAAAAAAAAAATACCAGGACTATGCCTGAAAACCAGCAGACTTGGACCTTGGGGACGGGAGACGGCTCTACAATTCTCACTCATTCGTTCACTGAATGAAACACAGAAGCGTTCTACTGCCTGCCGAATTTTACTCAATAAAATTTTGGTGGAAGCTACAAGACACAACTGAAAGACATACAGAACCAGCAATCAGTATGACCTAAAATAAAAAATACGGTAACCTAGGACAACACCTGGGAGCCATTTGGAAATATAAAATTTGAGACCCCTAGACTTACCATCGACATTTTCACAGGTTGCATGAAGTGCTCCATATACACTTGTGAGGACACAGCTTCAACCCTGGCAGCACTTGGGGACCCTGGGACCCTTCCTCACCACCAGGGCTGCCATGGGGCTGACCCCAGGGTAGAGGGCACCAGTTGGGAGGAACACATGAACGCTGCCTTCTGGGGCCTCCATAGTGGACAGACTGATTCAACAGACTTCTCCGGGGGCAGAAACCTACACTTTGCAACCCTCAAGTGATTCTCTGCAGTCCTTTGAGAAGTACCATGGCCACCAGGAAGCCCAGTGAGAAAAGTGTGACGACAATCCAGGCGTTGCAATGAAGAGACACTGGCAGTGGTGATGAAATGGGCTTCACTGGGAAAAGGCAAGTATAAATTCAAAAGATTCAAGGGTAAACTCGGTGGCTGAAAAATAACCATTTAAAAAGGGAAAGAATTCTTTCTTGTCTGCTATGAAAGTTAATCTTAAGAACTATGCTTGGCTTTCTGTATGCCTTGTAAGTCCCTTAGCCAACTGGAGTCTCCTTTTCACCAAGGGTAAAATGAGGGGGTCTTACTTAGTTACTTCTATTCCTAGTATTTAACGACCCTGAAGAGCTACACAGAGCTATTACCACTAACGCTTTTTATTTTATAACTGCATGGTTTTTTTTTCCGCTTTCCACCTGTACCATGATGTTTCTGCTTCCCAAATACAAAACCTGTTTTGACTTTCACTTTGAATGCGGTGACATCTATTTTCTATATGAAAAGAAATACCTTCAATTTATTAACAGATAATCAATCTCCAAGTGAGAGAACCTATTGCTCCCAGGAAGGTCTAAAATTCCCAGCAGTCCACATGACAATGACATGGAAGTTGACTGTAGCTAATCTAGATATCCTTCATATATTTGCACTGTACAAAACAGTGTTTTACAAGTTTAGAAAAATTTATGAAACTCTTAATTATAATGGTAATGTCTAGCATCTGCTTATCTGCTAAAGATTACAAAGCACTTTCGGTTTAAGCAAAAAGAATCCAGAGTCCTTTTGAGGCAAATATGGTTATTTCCCAGGAGGCCCAAAAGTCACGTGACATGCATGCAGCAAGGCCTGGAGGAAAGCCCAGGTTTCCTGGACTCCAAATTCAGGCAGGAAAATGTTAAGTTTATTCAATCAAAAGGACTCACCAGCACACAGAGTGAAATCCTTTCACAATCACAAAACATCAAGGACAACTGGTCTTTTTTAAGTGACTACGTGAAAACAGCAGAACCTAGAAAACCTATCACCAACCCAGAGAATTATCAAAGCAAATGTTCACATATTTTAAATATTAGTGTATGTATAAATATTAAAATAGACAACATTTACTAAACTACCAAACATTTGTCTTAAAGTCAGTGACGTCTAACTTTCCACATAAGTTTCATCCTCATAATGTGAATACAAATATTTCTAAATCAAATCACAATCTATATTAACAATTTTCATAAAGTAATATTTTAAAAGTATTATCTTTTAAGAACAAGGAGCTAACTAAAACACACAACAAAATACTAGCTCATGAAATACTTCTGAGCCTGCATAGGAACGGGCAGACCTCTGGCAACGCTGACGGGAAACGTGGAGAAGCTTTAGTGCTGGGGAGCCGCGCACACACACGGTACACATCCAGGCCCACCACACTCAACATGAGAGCCTAACAAGTCCACTAAACAACAAACCTTTCCAAGCTCTCAGGAGTTGGGACTGCCCCCAAACTGCAAACTGCCCCTTAGTCACAGTGTCTTGCGTATCTTGTAACTTAACTGATGAAGAAAGCTGCCAATACCGCTTTTACTGTTATGCTCTGTTCTTTACAACATGGCTGAACAAGCAAATCAATTTTTAAATCTCAAAATTTAATTGCTTTCAAAAATAATTCAGTGGAGACAAAATGAAGACCGACAGACTGACTGTGCAGACACACAGATCAGAAGGTTCTCAAACAAGCAGGTCAGCGCAGCAGGAACCGTGCTTTATCAGACCTCGCAGTTCATCTTCCCGCTGATCATTTCCTCCGACCTTAACCTTGAAACATACAACTTGACAGATGTGATTAACAAAGCCAAGAGACCTTAACAACAAACCCAGATTTTACCCACTGCACTTAGAACACATGTTGGGCCTTTCATCTGTCCCACTTCAGTTTACTCAAGAGCTGAGAGGTAACCTTTTAGCTGGAATTTCTATCCTCAAAAATGACAATAAAGACTTGGATATAGTGAGCAAGAAATACAAGAAAAACATGTTTAAGCATAGTAGAAAACAGCAGCACTTGCTACATGAATACTTTATGATCGGTACTTAATTCCAGAAAAGATTCTGCTGTGTGACAACTAACTATAGCACACACACATACAAAATCAGTGATTATCTAACAACAATAAGAAATAAGAAAATGTAGTGCAGAACAAGAAGAAAAATTTTAGGCAAATTAAGCATAAATTTACAATAAAGCCTCACTCTTCTGAATTACAATTTTCCCAAATTAAAAATGTGCCTTGATAGCAAGTTTTCAAAAGTAATTTGATGCCATTTCATGTTTCAGCTGCTCCACTTCCCATCCGGCTCCCTGCTTGTGTCCTGGGAAAGCAGAGGACCGCCCAAAGCCTTGGGACCCTGCACCCGCATGGGAGACCCAGAAGAGGCTCCTAGCTCCTGGCTTCAGATAATCTCAGCTGCAGCCATTGCAGTTACTTGGAGAGTGAACCCACAGATGCAAGATCTTTCTGTCACTCCTCCTCTCTATAAATCTGCCTTTCAAATAAATAAACAAGAGATACAATTGGTGGTACCAAAACTACACACAAAATCACTTCCGTCTTTGGTCAGAAATGACTCACGGAGGAACTTGCATATGTGATTTTGGTACAGCTCTGCTGTTATGTTAACATTCATTGCTACAACAAGTTAAAATTACAAAATGCCTTCCCCACATTCATTTTGAACAAGAAAACACACCTGACAACGGGTTACTTTGGAAGGAAGTCAAACACAAGGAGTGATGCCAAACAAATTGTTCCTTTACATGGCCTCAGGAAAAAGCCACGGCAATAATGCTGAGAGAACAAAGAACACTATCAAAGCACAAAGATACACTGTAAAGTCCTCATTTACACCCTGAAAATTAATTTTTTTTAGTTTATTCTGATTCAATGGTTTTTATTGAATTGTAAAAGGTCATTCATGGGGACTGATCTTCCCTATTAAACAAGACCACACTTTATGAGATTAAACGACAGCATCAAGGTCTGGACCTGTGAAGAGACGTAGGAACACTACAGCCTGTCCCACCAACGAGTAAAGTTACAATGGCTGGATAAAGTATAAGCTGATGAACTACTACCGAAGCTCAGAAAGATAATCTACCACTGCAGGAACGTGAGAATAATGACATCCAGACACATATTTGGCACAGCAACTAAGATGCCGCATGGGATACCCATGCTGTGACATCAAGACTACTTGGGATCGAGTCCTGATTTTGCTCCCAATTCCAACTTCCTGCTAATGTTCACCCCGGGAGACAGCAAGGGATAGCTCCAGTAACTGGGCTCCGCCCCCCCTTGTGAGAGATGAGGGCTGAGTTTCCTGCTCTTAGCTAGCCAGGCCCAGTTAGTTACTGCAGGAATTTGGTTAGGTGAACATCTGATGGGAGATATTGCTCCCGTTTATCTCTCTCTGCCTCTCAAATAAATAACATAGCTTAAACTAATAAACCCTCTGACCCAGCATGATGGTTCAGTGGCTAAATGCTCACCTTGCAACTGCCAGGATCCCATATTGTATTGTTGGCAGTTCATGTCCAGGCTACTCCATTTCCCATCCAGCTCCCTGTTTGTGCCTGGGAAAGCAGCGGAGGATGGCCCAAAGCCTTGGGAACCTGCACCTGCATGGGGGACCTGGAGGAAGCTCCTGGCTCCATGCTTCAGATCAGCTCAGCTCCAACCACTGCAGTCATTTGGAGAGTAAACCAGGGGATAGAAGGTCTTTCTCTCTCGCCTCCTCTCTGCCAATCAGTTCTGCCTTCCCAATAAAAACAAATCTTTTGAAAAGTACTAATAATAAAGCCCTATCTATCATTTAAAAAGCTAGCAAAAACAATACAGCCTAAAGTTACCCCAAGTATACAGGTTTATAGCCTGCATGATAATGTAAATATCTCTTTAATAAATATTTTGAGATGTTGCTTAAGACACTGACATATGAATACAATCCAAAAAGGTAAGTGTTTAAAATATGTAACTACCTATTCTCTGGCTTCTCTTCAGATCGTATAAATCTTTCGCCTTTTAAAATATGTAACTACCCAAATTTTAACAATATCCAAATATACATTATATTTTGTCAAAAATGTTCAGTATTGATACTATATTACTAACCAAAAGTCCAGCACATATTAGGAATGTATTATTTACCCAAACTAAACCCTTTAAATTTTGACAGTGCTTATAAGCATTACATATTCAGAAATCTAACTGCATTTTGTAATAATAAAATATGAGTTGGTAATTTTAAACATTCTTTACTTTTAATCAGGTGTCTATTTTAAAGGGAAATTTTTTTCCAAACAAGAAATTGTTAGATCCCCAATTCCCATCTTGCTCAGTGGCTCTCCTGGGAATCGCCTGTGTTGACAGACACAACACACTCACAGCTGGTGTTTAGCTGTGTCTGAGGTCTATGTGAAGGCAAGCCCGCTAAGACGGCCAGGGTGCCCGGGACTCACACCTCATCAAGCTTTCCTGGCCAGTTCTAACGCGCTCCTTTCCTTATTTCCCTTGAAGAAAGAATCATGAAAACTAACACTTACTGCACATGAAATGTTGGGCTATTTTTTAGAACTGGATTCTGGGGCTTCTTTTCTTGTTATGCTGTGGCCCAAAAGAGATGTAATATGTTGGACCAGGAACTCAGGGGTCACCAGACCTGGGAGCACAGCCTGGGCCTTCGACATCGTGGGGGTGATGGGCAAGCTACTCAAGGTCTGTGTGCCTCAGAACCCCATCTGTGCAGCGACTATGGCAAGCATCATGGGGAGTGCTGAGTTAACAGTTACAGGAGTTCATCAAGGGACCTAGCACACAGCCTGGCAGAGTGGACCCCACATCAGCAGGATGCACCCCCAGGAACCCGGGAATATGGATTAACTGGGAATACGGATTCAGTTCCTAAGAACGTGGATGCCACTTGTGTTCCAGCTGGTTCCCTGCCTGGTGTCCACACCCAGACCTTTCCTTGCATATCCCACTGTCAACTTGCTGTTTCTTGAGCATCTCAGAAGTATCTCAAAGGTAGCACATCCCAAACACAATTCTACATCTTTTCCTTCAGCCCTGTCCCCTTACCCACACACCAAGTCTTCATCATGAATGTCTATGAATGCAACTTGCTCAATTACAACAACCAAACCCTTAGGAAGCATTTCCAACACTTTCCTTAACTGCAAAGTTCAATTCAAAAGTCATTTCATTTCTACCCCTCTATTACTGTAAGTCATAATTTCTACCATGGATAGATAGATGGATATCTCAGATCCAGCCCCCTCTTTCCACCTTGACAGCCACCCCTTCAGCCAGGCCAACATCGCTCCTGAAAAGTCCGCAGAGAAGCCTTCTCGCTGGTCTCCCAAATGCTTCTGTCCTTGTATTACCACAATGCATTTTTAAGAAATGTGTCAAGTAAAAATGTAGTAATTTCACTCTTCTGTTCAAACAATCTTCAATGGCTCCAGCCTACCCTAGAAACAAAACCCAAGCTCCTTAATAAAATCTGGTTCATGCTCATCTCATCTGGACACACTAGCATCCTCTCTATCACTAAGCTACATCTGACCTTCACACCTGCTGTCTGCTGCCAGGATACAGTTTTTCAGGGCTGGGGTTTGGCACAGCAGGGGATGACACTGCTTAGGATACAGTTGTCTGCGTTCAAGGCCCAGCTCTGCTCTCACCTCCAGCCTCCTTCTCATACACACCTTGGTGGACAGCAGGTAACATCAAGCATCTGGGTCTGTGCCCCCCAGGTGGAAAACCCGGACTGAGTTCTCAGCCCTCAGCTTCAGCCTGAGCTAGCCCCAGCTGCTGGCGGTGTTTAGGGAGCAGGTCAGTCATTGGGAAATGTTTCTCTCACTCTCTAGCTCTTGCACTCTGCCTTTCAAAAAAATAAAAACATGTTTTGCTCTTTCGCTTCCTCTACACACCTAACATCTTTCATAACCCTCATCTTCAAGGTCACCTCCAAAGGAGCATTTCCTGATCTTCTTTATATTGGGCCACTGTGGTAGCATAGCAAGTTAAGTCACCACTTGCAATGCCAGCACCCCATATAAGCATCCTGCTGCTCCACTTCCAAACAGCTCCCTGGGAAAGCAGCAGAAGAAGGCCCAAGTACTCGAGCCCCTGTCATTCAGGTGGCAGCTCCTGGCTTCTCCTTGCTCTAGGCCCAGCCGTTGCAGCCATTTGGGGAGTGAATGTGGTCCAGACATGCCAATATCTGGAGGCATTCTGCCTGTGTGCCATGGGAAGGTACACCTGGCATCTGTCATGTAGAACTAGGGATGCTGCTGAACCTAGGGTGCACAGAACAGCTCCCCCAAAACAAAGAACCGCCCTGTCCATAGTGCCCCAACACTGAGGCTGTGAAGCCTTGCCAGGGAAGAAGCAGGTGGGGGCAGGAGTGTAGGTGCCCCTGACCACAGGCACCAGGCAGGGGATGAGAACGAGTCAACTAGCGCAGGTGGAGGAGCGGGAAAAGTACCTGCTCCATCCTCAGGTTATAGTTTTTACAGTTCCTTCATAAATACCTCAGTTTAGTCCTTCAACCAGACATGGTTTGTTCCTATGTTTAACATGTGTGTCTTCCACGCTAACATAGAAAAGCTGCCCTTACATTCTATTCCCCCTTGAAAATTGGAACCCTCTTGGGCTGCACCTTCTGCCTTCCCTTTCTTGATAAGGGATATGGTACAAGAAATATGTCACTCTTCAACTAAAGCAACAGCCTTATCAGATGGCAAACAGCACCGATGCAGTCCCAGCTCTGGGGAAACCGCAGCCCAGTGCTCGGTGTCCTCATTTACAGAAGGGAGAGATTTCCACAGTGGCACTGTGCAAGCGTCAGCTCAGGGGTGCTGCAGGGTGCTCCGCACTGCCACCTCCATCCCAAATGCAGGGTCGTGGCCCTGCTCAGTGGCTCGGGTATCAGGATGTTTTAAAACTCCCAAGTGACTCCATAGAAGGCTCGATGGAGGAAGTCCCACTGATCTAGGAAGGCCTCCCATTTCACATACACACAAACTGAGACCAGAAAGGCTGCTTGCTGTGCTCAGACACCCAAGTAGTTTGCAAAATGCAGAGAACGTGAAAACTGTTCATCCCAGAGTATTTTCAAACACTGTGTCAGAGCACAGGACCATGAATCAACTTAATGGTTTATAAACAGCCTGGTGGAGCAACAACGAGTGTGGGGGGAGAAAATCCTAGCACACTGCACATTGCAGGGGTAAGTACTTGGTGCCATTCCTTTTATTTTGTTTTAAGATTTTATTATTTATTTTTATTGGAAAGGCAGATGTACAAAGAGGAGGAGAGACAGAGAGGAAGATCTTCCGTCCAATGATTCACTCCCCAAGTGTCGCAATGACCGGTGCTGTGCCGATCTGAAGCCAGGAGCCAGGAGCTCTTCCAGGTCTCCCACATGGGTGCAGGGTCCCAAGGCTTTGGGCCGTCCTCAACTGCTTTCCCAGGCCACAGGCAGGGAGCTGGATGGGAAGTGGAGCTGCCGAGATTAGAACCAGCGCCCATATGGGATCCCAGCGCATTCAAGGCGAGGACCTTAATCACAACACTATCACGCCAGGCCTCGCCATTCCTTTTCAAACCCATACACATATGCACTGGTTGGCCTCCCCCGTCTCTCTAAATCCATGCACCTCCCTCTCCCCCTCAGGAGGCTGGCCCTATAGTGTCCCACTATGTCCCTTGCCCAAGGGTTTCTGGTAGGTCTGACCAGTGTGAGGCACTAAGGAGAGGTCAGAGGGGAGGAGGGTCTGAGGTCACTCTGCGTGACTGGGCTTGCTCCACCAGCACAGCTCCCCCCAACAAAGTTCCCCTTTCCCACCCAAAGGTGCACCTTGGCTTTGCTGACGGTCCCCAAGAGCGTCACGCTCCTCTGTGAGCACTTTAAACAGGCTCATGCAGCTGAAAATAGTCCATTCACCACATCTGTTTTCCGCTAAAACACTAACATGCATAAATAGGTCAACACACACACACACAAGCACATACCTACACATCTGGGTCACATATTCAGAAATGTGACCAGTTTCATGGACACATTACTTACAGCGGGCTGTGACGGAAGTAAGTGTGAGGAACACTGTCAGGCTTCCGCTGACACTTTCACCTCCTCGGGCTGATACGCCATCTCCCAGAAGCCATGCTTGCTCAGCAGTGTCCCAAGGCCTGGGTTGCAGTGCCTGGGCTGCAGTTCCACTCTTGAGCCTAGCTTCCTACCACTGTGCATGCTGGGAAGCACGGGAAAGGGCTGCGGTGCTGTGCCCCACTCCCGTGGGAGACCTTACTAGGCGCCCAGTTCCAGACACGGGCTCGGCTTAGTCCTCGTAATCTTGGGAACAAACCAGAAGATGGGAGATTTCTCTCCCCTCACTCCCCTCCAGGGTTTTGAAATAAAATTTTAAAAACTAAAATTACTAAAAATAAAACATTTTAAGAATGCTTCTTTTATGTCTGCTACCATCAGGATGACATCAAATAAAGACAAATGCATGTTTCTCCAACAGTGCCCGGAGGGCCCATCTGGTAGGCACCACCTTCTGTCTCGGCGCTTGGCACACATGCAAGAGACCCCAATCAATTCCTAACTTGTAAGAATCCGTGCTTCTGTCACAGAACCTCACGTGCTACAAAATTTCTTCTTAAAGAAAAACGAAATCTTTTTTTCTGGCAATATAATACTTAATTGATATGCTTCATCTCTAACTTTTCAGGAACCATAGAAGATTGAAAGTCTTTCAATGTGGAAAGACATTGTCGTTTCTAAATGCCACTCCGAAGCGCCAGAGTGAGTCAGCCCAGGTCCTGCTCATCCTGGGAAGGCAAGAATAATCAGGCAGCTGTCAAAAACCACTAACTTTTCTCTGAAGGACCTGAGCTGCTTTTGGTTGTGTTTTTGGATGCTCTGTCCGAATGGATGACAGGGAGCAAATATGTATGACATCAGGATTGCAGAGTGCAGGCCCCAAGGGCACACCAAGCACCCCAAGTCCAGCCGCAAGGCACAGTCACCTCCCCGGGTGCCCTGGGTGCTCATGTCCTGCCGATGCTCAGGCCTTGGTCTGGCCATCCAACCTCCACAGGTGTGGCAACCAGCAAGCAGAATGGCCCCCACATGTTACACTGTGACTCCAGCAATGGCTGCAGAGGCCCTTCAAGCCCAGTGACAGTAACACAAAGCTGTATGAAGGTACACACGTTACCAGGTCTACAAGCCAGTAATACAAGACTACTCAATGCAAATACAATCATGTGAAAAGAAAATATCCCATCCCTCAAAAAAACAAAAACAGGCTACAGATATTACATCATTATTCTCCTGAGCCTGCCCGAGGAGTCCGTACTTTGTGGCAAAGCGGTCAATGTTTATATCAGCCTTTCAAAGAAAATGCCAACTCTATGGTCATGAGATTTCGAACCAGCATCGCCTAAGTGCGTACTTCTCTAACAGCAGCTAAGACCATCAAGTAAGCCTGTGGCTCTCAGCCAGCCCTCACGATGTAGCCCCCCTGGGTGTCCGCCTGGAGACAGTGGAGCCTTGGGAGTACCCCTCCAGCAGAGAAGGAACAGGCTCACAAAGAAATGGCTTGAAACTTGAGCCAAACTCAACCTCAGCGCTGGCTCCCGCCTGCCGCTCTGCCTCATCTACTGTACCATGCTGCCTCCCCAAGGTGAAGGCAACCTGCACACCGCTGCTCAGAAAAGCCGGGATGTTTCCTAGGCTGCAATCGACCACAGGAAAACAAGATAGCCTAATAACAATGTACACACACACACACACACAGAGCCACGACTGTGCCTTTTAGGACTGGTGGCTTCAAGCATTGGCTGGGATCTCAGGGGAAAACACAATTTGTTGTGTTCCATTCCTCCGCCTTTACTGAACCCCCAAACTCTAGGTACTTTGGGTCACCCTGGGAATCTGAAAAGCTAGAAAGTGATACATCAACAGTAACTAAGTTAACCCACTATGGCAGTAAATACACAACGGAGGCAGCTTTACAAAAATATACACAGAACAGCTGCCTTACAAAAACTCGGGCCCATTATACAAACTGCTCCAACTTGCCTTATCAGGAAGTCACAACGGGTAACAACGGCAACCTTAGGGTGGTCCCCCACCTTAGGAACGCTTCAAGTTTTGGGGGTTTTACCCCGGCACCCTATTTGGTATAATGCAGGGGGAGAGGTGTGGAACCTCCGCAGCCCAGCAGGGAGCATCAGGGCTCGGGCACCCCAAACAAAACAACCCCAAAAAGTGACGCGGGGGAAATGAATCGCAAACCCACTGCCACCAGCGGGGACTTTGGCCAACTAGGAAAAGGCACACTGCGATGTAACGGCAAGTTGAGCAACTTTGCAGGACAGGGGACCAGGAGCGGTGGCTCCGAGCTCCACCGAATCCCGGATCGCTCGCGCCCCAAACCAAAGCACCCGGCGGCCGGGCAGCCCAGGCACCGCAGGGCGGCCGCTCGTGCCGGTGGGGAAGGGGAGTAGCGGAAGCCGGGCCGGGCAGCTGTTGATCCCAGGGCCATCTTTCTGAAAAAAAAAAAAGGCCGGGACACTTCGCCTAGCGGGGCGGATAGAGCCGGAAGGGGAAGGGGAGAAGGAAGAAGAGGTAAGAAGGTCCCGGGAAAAAAGTCGCAGACGCCCGCCCGACCGCCGAGGATCGGCCTGTGGGGCTGCGGGCGGCGGAAGCCGGGGAGAAAAGGGGAGGGAGAAGGGGCCCGCGCCTCAAAGTTCCGCGTCCCGGCGCTCGGGGCTGCTCACCTAGCAGGAGCGTGGTCCACGTCCGGCCGCGCCCCGCGCGCCGCAGGCCCAGCGCCCCGCGCAGTCCGGCCGCCAAGCGCCCCCGGAGGCCGCCCCCGGCGGGCGGCGCGGCGGGCTCGGTGCGGGGCCCCTTCCTGCCCGCGGCGCCCTTGCGCGCGGGGGACGGGGGCGCGCGCTCGGGCCCGGGTTCCCCGGCGCCGAGGTCCGGGGCTCCCCTCAGCGGCGACTGCGAGGCGCGGGGCGGCTGGGGCGCCCTGGGAGCCGCCTCCCGGTGCTTGTTCCGCGCCTGTAGGACCATCTTGGCATAGTCGCGCCCGCTCCTGCGCGCGCCCGGACGGCGGCCGGGGAACAGTCGGGCTGGCGGGCCGGCCGGGCGCCGCTCACTCTGTGGCGGGCGGGCCGAGGGCGGGCCGTCCCCTCCGCGCGCGGGCGGGGAAGGCGGGGAAGAGCAGCGAGGCCGGGTGGCGGCTGCCTGACTGCCTGCCTGGCCTCGTTGGCTGACTGGCTGGCTGTGGCGGTGCGGCCGGGAGGCGGCGCCGGACTCGCCCGCCCGCCCGCCGCCGTGGCCGCCGCTCGGGTTGTCACGGCGACCGCGGAACGCCGGGGGGCGGGGGCGGGGACTCCCTCCGCGCCGGACGCGCGCGCCCAGCCGCCTAGCGCGCACGCGCAGTCCTCCCGCGCGGGCGGGGCCCCGACCTCTCGGTGGCGCCGCGCGACCCTCGCCTTGGCCGGGCGCACGCGTCGGGGCTCGGCCGGGGGCTTTTGGGGGGGGACGCTGGACGGCTTTCCCGAAGCGGGGTTGGCGGGGGCCGAAGGCGGCGCCCCCTCGGGGAAGGGCGGCGCTGACCGAAGTTTCGGAGCCGGGTAAGGGCTGCGCGTGGAGCGCGTGGACAGGCAGCGGCCCGGGAGGAGAACGCCGCCGCGCCGCCGCGCCGCCACAGAGGGGCGCCCCGGAACCCCCGTCGGCTCCACAAGAGGACGAGTCAAGTCCGGGGATGGGGTGGGGAGAGGTCTTGACACCCACTGCCACGCGCGGCCTCCCAACTTAAGAAGGCGGAGCGGAGTCGCCCTGGTGACCGGGCGCGAGGCGCTGTCTCCGGCAGCCGGAGTCCGTGGGGAGCCGGCCGGGAGCGAGCGAGGGCAGGAGGGCGCACCGGGGTGGGAGCCGGAGCGAGGGGCGCACCGGGCGCGGGCCCTGAACCCCGGAGCCTGGCAACCACCGTGTCCTGTTCGTCCCTCCTGAGCAGCAGCCAGCGGGAGAAACTTGCTGTGGTTAAGCAGGGGCGGCGTGCGGGAGCGGAGGGAAGCCGCCCTTCCCAGCTCCTCCCGCGCGAGCGCCGAGGCGGCGGTGTTTCTCTCCCTGGCTGTGGCCCCTGGACTTGCTCCAGGAGTCGTCTCTCGCACAGGCCCCGTCTAATGAACCAGAGCATCTGGGTCTGCTCATCCCCGTTGTAGCTCACGTGACTGGCTGCTCGCTGTGTGTCTCAGCCCAGTGAGTTCATTAGCACTGCCGTTCATTCACATACTAGGCTATTTTTAAGGGATTGCAGGTTGTTAGGAAAGGTGTTTGCCTAGCTAATTAAAATCCCTCTTAGTATATTTTTTTGTGTGCAGATGGGTCTGTGCAGCCCTCCTACGGAGACCGAGTTTGCCCAGCTTCTGGCCGCAGCCCTTGCAAACATCTGAGGAGTGAACCAACAAATGAGATACCTTTATAGTTTAAAATATATATATATTTTTGAATTCTGTGTCTATACATACAACAATCTGCTGACTATGCAAGGAAGATGGGTTAGCATTTAGACTGCGGGTTGCTTGTCTTCTCTGTGTGCCAGGGGCCCCGGATTCAGGAACTGCTTCCCCGCAGGCCCTACCGTTTTACCAGACAGAGTGCTTGTTGGTTAATCTGTAAGCAGGAAGGTGCGAGAAGTAGCATTATCCAGCAGCCATGCATAACACTGTCTTCTTGGTGCACTTGAGGGTCACTTCACGGTAGCCTTCTGTCTCATCCCGGGGTCTCAGATAAGGCAGGGAGTCTTTGCTGTCACCTCCCACTTTCCCTCAGAGCCAAGGAGCCAGGGGAGCAGAGGGCAGCCCTGTGATACTCAGCCCAGCCTCACTGCACAGACTTCCGGCTCCTCAGCTGCGTGTGCGGTGGGTGCCTCCCCGTGGCCCCTGCTTCCCACAGGTGCTTTGTCAGTGCTCCGTCCCAGCCGGCTAAGAGAGCAGGTCCCCAAGAGGAGGACGCTTGCCCCAGGGAGGGCAGAGGGGGTAGACTCCAGCAACAGTCACCTCAGACTATGTGCCCAATTTCCTTTCCACAAGATCACTAGCACAAGGAATGGCAACTTACTCCTATATGATCCGTAGGCAGTGATGACTGCTTAACAAAGTAAAACGGACTCGGAGGCAGTAAAAGCTGTGTCTTGTAAAACCACGTGGATTCCGTGGATCAGTCCGAGGTTCTAACAGCTTTGGCGTCATAGCTGCTCACCCACTTTCCGTGAGCGTCGCGAGTGCATTGAGAGAGTGCTTCCTTGGGCACCATCAGAATCTCTGTGCTAAGGCTGAGCATGGGAGCCTGAAAGAACAGCTACTGCGGAGGACTCCCTAGTTTAATTCCCGGGCCAGGATCTCGGCTGTCCTCAGCATGAACTGTGCTGTGGACATTGATGTAGAAGCTGTCAGCCTAAAAGAAGTGCTTTGTTTTTAAGATAATTTTAGGGGTAAATATTAGGCACAGCAATTAACGTCTCCACTCAGGACACCCACATCCCATGTACCTGTTGCTGAATTCAAGTCCCAGCTCTACTTTTGATCCAGCTTCCTACTGTGGTGCTCTCAGCAGGTGATGGCTCAACCGCTTATGTCCCTGCTACCCGTGCGGCAGAGCCAGGCCAAGTAGCTGGCTCCTGGCTTCGGCCTGACACAGCCTGGGAATCTGTGGACGGAGGATCTCTCTGCCTCCTGCTCTTTCAGCCTTGTCTACTCCCGCTTTCTGCACCTGTTCCCTTGTCTCCCTTTCAAGTTAAAGAAGTTAAAAAAAAACTGAACTTTTCTAAAACTTTTAGGATGGAGACATGGGTTATAAGGAAGAAAATGACAGAAACTAAAGAAATGGGTCAAATAATAAGTAAATGCATAAAAATAAAGCTTAGCGATATTGAGCTGTAGAACTAGGGAAGCATTGTCAGATGTATAGTGTAAAATGTAGATTTGACCAAGCAGAGGCCGTGCTGGGAACCAGTTTCCTTCTGTCTCCCCACGGGAGCTTTACAGGCCCATTTGAAACATCCATGCTCTCCCTCTCCTCCCTACCTAGAGAGTGACCGCTAAATGAGAAATCTGGCATTTCTCATTTTCTTGAACTATGCCACTTCATTATTGTGTTAGAGAAGTGTCTAAGGGCCAGGTTCAAGATTCTAACAGTTGTCTCAGCAGCAGTTGCTCAACTCCAGCAGAGGAGCTTGCATAAGCCCAGCTCAAGTCATAGAACCCTAAAATGGGTGCAGCACAGTGTGTGTGTAAGGTTCAGCTTCGAGCAAGGCTGCAGCATTAGCTTGTCACCACGTGATAATGCATTCCTGCAGTCTGGTGAGAACATGTGTAAATTGCTGCTTTATTGCTCTTTACATTTTATCTTCTTCTTCTAGCTGACCTTGTAATTTAAACTGTTCATGCTCCACTGAGTGTTCCTGAGAAACTGGAGTTGGTTATGAGTCCTAGTTAGAGCACATCAGCCGGAGCCACCCTGTTGTGCAGGGCTTGTCTCTTTAAAAATGCAATTTCTATTAGAGTGGAGACATACGTTATCCTTACGTGCCTTAAGAGGAGGGCAAGACATACCCCCCCCAAAAAAAAACCCATGTACCAGGTCCCCCTCTACCAAGTTCAGTTGGAGAAGCAAGCTACACTAACACAAAATGTAATGCGGCAAAATCCCCAACTCCTTACAGAAGTTAACAAGAGGATGCTGTAGACAAGAGGTGATGGTTGACAAGAGCCAAGAGTTCTCTGGGAAGAAGTGAGATTTCAAGTTGGGCCTGGTTGGGAGAACATAGAAGAGAAAGCATCCCCAGATCAACTCGGGAAGACCCTTCTGCGAGGCAAGCATCTCCCAAGGCAGCTGTCTGTCCTGCCCTCCCGCTCTCCCTCGCTCCTTCCTTCCCAAACATTGTTGATAAAGTTCCTTATACCTACTGTCACTCCTGTGTCCCTTTGCAGCCTTTAGAATGATTTCTCAGTCCTTCTCAGGCTCATACAAGTTTGATATCTGCATCTAGTACTCCACAGCACTGCTCTTGGCCAGATCACTCATGTCCCCGTGTTGCTTGGTTCACAGGACACACTAGTCTGTCCCTATTGTGTCATTTGTCCACTCATGTCCTTTGGTCTCTTTGACCTGAACACTTGGGCTTTGTGATCTCTCTGGCTGCTTTATTCTAGTCTCCCTCAAAGGCACCTGTTGTTCACAAATACTGATGTCCCTTAGAGTTCAAACGCTGGCTTCTTTTCTTTTTGTCCTTGTTTCCTAGGCAGTCTCATTACTGTCTTTCTGTTAGAGACTTCCAAACTTGTGTCTCCAGCCCAGCTGTCCTCCCTGAGTCTCAGACTCCTATGCCCAGCTTCCATTACACTGGGATGTCTTTTTGGCACCTCAAACCCCAAAATCTATACCTGCTTGTCCTCCAGTCTCCTAGAAATGGCATCACCATTACCCTGCTTCCTTATCTGTGGAGTCATCCTTCTTTCTTCTCTTATGCCCAACACCCAATCAGTCTCAGAATCCTCTGAACATCTCTCAGTTCATTCCTTCCACCCTTGCTGCCATTATTCCAGTTGTTGTGCCCAGTGCGTTCATCAGCATCTTCCTGGCTGCTCATCCATCCTGCTGAGAGTTATTTCCACCAAGCACATCTGTCTGATGCATTCACGCATTGTTTCACAACCAGTCAGCATTGGCCCTGTCCTAAGAGTGGCATACTAGACTCCCATGAACTAGACCACACCCTTGCCCCACTCCTCCAGCCCTGCCACTGCTATTCTCCAGTGCCCAGTGACCTCTGTGCCCCTGTACCTCCACTCATTTCAGCCGCACAGAGGATCCGCCCACTCCCTACCAGTTCTGGAAATCCTCACTCGTTACTCACACCTCACTCAGAGCTCACATCTGGCAGGAACAGTCTCCTCCCTGGCCCCTACAGGCCACACATGCAGTAACCTAGACTTCCTCTTGGCACATTGCTTGCCAGACTGTTCTGTTGCCTGTGGATTAATCCAACTTCTCAGACTGTAAACCCCTTGTGCCTGTGAGGGAATGGCAATGCTGAGATTAGAAGGAGAGATGCTAAACTTTAGTCCAGCTTGATAGGGAGCTCTGTAAGTAGACTGACCCTAAGGAAGCACTGTGGATTGCACTAAGGGTCTTGGGTCAGGATGCTCACATCAGCTGTTTGATACTTCCTGCTTGCAGTAAACAGGCAAAACCTCAGCAAGGCAAGTCCCTCCTGCCAAGGGCAACTCCCAGAGAGGGTCTCAGCAGGGAGACCTTAGCCATCAACACCCCTTGCATCAAGAAAATGAGGACATCAGACCCAAGGGGGCTTCTGGGTAAAACGGTATAGTATTCCCTACAGACACTAGAGGCACCTGTTCAATCTTTGTTGATTAGCCATGGAATCTGTGATCACATGAATTAAATAATAGCAAAGTTGATTAGATTCGATGAGTTGAGATTCTGAGTCTTCTGAGGTTCTGAACTGGACCAATCGAAGCCAGGCACCTGGAACTCCACCTGGGTCTCCTTGTGAGTGGCAGTGGTCCAAATTCCCCGGGACATCTGCTTTTCTTAGCAGGGAGCTGGATTAAGCAGCAGAGCAGCTGGGACTTGAACGAATGGTGATAGAGTGCAGGCAAGGCAGGCAGTGGTTTAAACACTGCACCACAGTGCCAGCCCCTCCACTCTGTTTCCAAAGAATAATTATATTCATCCTGCAGATATACTTAAAAACTTGTTCTGCTTACCACACAGGTATTATTAAAACTTCCCTTGGCTAATGCCATAAATCTTACTTTGTTCTCAGGAAACTCAGCTTAAGGGAAAAGCTAGAGATGATTCATTGCCATCTAAGGATGACCCAAAGCATACAAAATGTTCAGCATTGTTGGAGTGAGTGTGCGCTTCACTTCTGCATGCCAGAAACTGTGACGTTGTTACAATATTCATTTTGCAGCAGGTGACAGATAACAGGTAAAGTGGCTTTGACTCTTCGGAGAAAACTGACTGGCATGGGTTACAGCAGCTGATGTCTAACCCAACCGTGGCCCTTGTGCCTGAGGCAGACACAGCTGCTCCAGCAAGAGCTTTGTGCAAAGCACGGTGAAGTTCCCCCCATGTTACCTGTAGTATCTTGCTTGCAGAGGAGTTTGCGTGACAGAGTTTTTTTGCAGCCTCTGGAGGCAAGACCCAGTTGCCACTGATCCTCAGTTCATGAAAGAGAGAGAGAGAGAGAAAAAAAAAAAAGAAAGAGAGACTTAGACCAGTCTGTTGTGACTGGCTCACAGCAGCTTGTTGGTTGGGTGCCATGGACAAAGGAGGAGCAGGAGGCACGAGCTGAGCACACAGTTCGTCCTTGCTCCTGTTACACATCTCGTGCTCCCACGTGGATCTTTTGGAGTCTCTGCCTGTGTTTGGGGGTGACTGGAAATGGGTGCAGTGATGCCAATGATGCTCTAGGGCCAGGGCTGTTCCAAGCACTAAGCGTCTCAATACTCACTTATCCACAGTGTGAAGTCAGAGAGAAGTTCCACATTCGCACAAGAGAAGCCTCAGTATCCCACCCAGCAATCTCTCCAAATGTTGTGTCTTGCTTTGTGCAATCAGAATTGAGTCACACTTGGACTGCAGACAGTCTCATGGCCGAATTGGCACTGTCCCACCAGAGGGCTCTTTGGCAGCTTGTGATAACAGTGCCCTTCACAGTCAGGCTTGGGTTTGTTCTTTTTTCATCAAGCATGACAAAATAAACGTAATTGGGTCTTTAAGTGGTCATCTATGAGGCACACATAAAATTCCCTTTGGGAATTTTAACCTATCCAGTTATTTTATTAAGGGAAGTAGACTTACATTAGAGATTGTACTGCAAGTTATCTCGCATAACACAGAAATACAGCTAATTCAAGATGCAGCCCTCCACAGTTGTCTTGGACAATGAGGGCAGTGCTTGGCAATTCAGCTAATATGCAAGTTACATTCAGATGTTTAAAGAATTAGGGACTGTGATAAACATTCAGGTGTATAAAGGATTGGGAACTGATAGAGCAGGTTAAGTTGTTGTCAACAGCACAGGCATCACTTACGGGCACCGGTTGGAGTACTGGCTGTCCCAGTTTTGACCCAGCTCCCTGATAATGCACCTAGGAGATCAGTGGAAGATGACTCAAGCACATGGGCTTGCCTCTGCAACCCACATGGATTGCCTTGATGGGGTGCCATGCTCCTGGCTTTAGCTCGCACAGTTCTGGCTATTGCGACTATTTAAGGAGTAAGCCAGCAAGTGGAAGATCTTTCTGTCTGTGTGAGTCTCTCACTCTCTTTAACTCCGCCTTTTAAATAAATAAATCATTTCAAAATATTAGTTTGGTGGGGGCCAGAGTAGTGGTAAATCAGGCTGATCCTCCAGTAGTAGTGCTGGCATCCCATGTGTCCACTAGTTCATGTCCAAGTACCCCATTTCTCAATCCAGCTCCCTGCTGATGTGCCTGGGCGAAACAGCAGAGGATTGCACCCACATGAGAGATGAGGAAGAAATTCCTGGCTCCCAGCTTTGACTGTGCTCAGCTCTGGTCATTGTGGCCATTTGGGGAGTAAACCAGCAGATGGAAGACCTCTCTCTCCTTTCTCTCTGTAAAATCTTTCAAGTGAAAAAGAAATAATTCTTTTAAAACTTAATTTGTCTTTCTGAAATCTCTTAAAGGTTTATTTTAAATATTAAAGTTGGGCCCGGCACAATAGCCTAGTGGCTAAAGTCTTCGCCTCACACACAGCAGAGTCCCCTATGGGCGCCAGTTCTAGTCCCACTGGTCCCATTTTCCACCCAGCTTCCTGCTTGTGGCCTGGGAAAGCAGTTGAGGATGGCCTTGAGCCTTGGGACCCTGTACCCACATGGAGGACCTGGAGGAGGCTCCTGGCTCCTGTGGCCACTTGGGGTGTAAATCAGCAAATGGAGGATCTTCCTTTCTGTATATCTGACTTTGCATATATATTTAGTGCAAAGTCAGATATATATATATATATAAATCTTTTTTTTAAGAAAGCAAATATAAATGTTAGAATCATATCAAAGGTTAAGCCTCTGTCCCTAACACTGGTCTCTATTGGAGCTCCTCTTTGTCGCCTTTCCCACCGTGAATCAGGTCTTGAGTGCTAACTTAACAGGATGCAGAAAGTGCACATTATTGGTTGGAAAGTCATTTGGAACTGTAACCAAGGTGCTTGTGATTCATTTCCAAGACCCCAGCTCGGCTGCAGCTCTGGCATTCTGAACGGCAATCTCCTCCCATCTCCAAGCTGGCCAGAATCAGAAAGAGCCCAAAAATGATGGATGTAGGGAGGGAAAGATGAATCAAGGTACAATCTGAGAACCAGTGAAGAATCATGAACTATTTTGGAGATAGCTCCTCATGCCAAATCTCATTTTTTCTGGATTTACCCAAGCACAAGACACATCCGGGGAACCAGCCAAAGAAGAGGCCCCATGGAATTTTAAGCATCATGAAAACAAAAGAAAACCAGGAGGACACCTATGTACTTCTGTATGGATGTGATTCAACACGGTAATGAGGCATTCATTCTTTATGCCTAAAGACAAGAATACTGATACAACCTCAGGGAAGACATTCAGAAAAGGGAAAAGCTTTATCATAGCAAATAATTACAGCCCTACAAAACAGGCCTTTGTTTTTCAGGTTCTGGGCACTGTTTGAAATCTTTTACACAGATTAACTTGTTTAATTATCACAACAACTCACCATGTATAACTTTCATTGTCCACAGTTCACTAGAGAAACAACAACAGAGCCTGGGTAACTTCGCTGAAGATCACAAAGTTAGGGATGACCCTGGAGTATGAACCCAGGCAATGCCCATGTCTAACCCTTGACTACACTATTTTATGAGATGGAGAATTCATAAAACTGTCAGGCATCACCAGTTGAGGTTTCCCTTAGGACCTGGAATATCTGTTGGTTAAATAATCTGTTGATGAATCTGAAGCATTGAGTAGCACAGGGAAAGAGAGAAAGATCATCATTTCCTGGTGGTCATGACATCTTATGCTAAACAAGGCCAAAACCAGGAACTGGAACTCCATCTGAGTCTCTGCATGGGTGGCAGGGACCCCAGGACTTGGGCCGTCACTAGCTGCCTTTCTTGTGCTTTTTCCAGAAGCTGGGGTGGAAGTGGAGGTCTTAGGCACCCTGATGTGAACTGCTGGTGTCCTAAGCTACTGCTAAACGCCTACCTCCTAAAAATTGCTCATCACAAGCTGTCCAATGAAAGTATGTTCAGTGCGTTGGAGTGCAACATATCACAGGATTACTTCAAATTCTCTTTAATTTATGTTTTGAAGTAATTCCTTTGCAGACGTTGGAACTCTGTTGTTAGTGACAAATGACTTGCACAAGTGCAGTACCTCAGTGTATTGTGATACCACCAGGGCTGGAATCATTGGTTTGGAAAATAAACCTGAGCAGAGAGAGATTTATATAATTGTGCTGAAAGAGGCAGCCAGAAAATGCACGGAAGTAGACCTTAGCAGTGTCTATCAGGCCTCCCAGCTTAGAGCTTTCCTAGAAGAGTAGGCAGAAGCTGGTAGGAAAACAGACCCATCATGGAAGAGCAGATGTGCCTATAAAGGGAAGCTCTGCGATGTGTGCTGCCTGAAAAGGTCCCAGGACGGGAGTTGCTAAAGCCACAGCACTGACTGCGTACAACTGATTCAGCCCCGACCGAGATTGCCCCACCGTGAAGGAGCAAATGACAGGCTCATCCTCCAAGTCAGCTAAGTGGCTTCTGTCCAATCACTTAAGACCAGGAGGGATGAAGCATGTGATTTCTGAAGTCCCACCAATTGCAAAAGTCTTGGAAGCTTTGATTAAAACGAGGCTGGCTTGTTATTTTGATTTTTCTCGGAGCAGGGCTAGCTCTGATTGCTAGATGTTCGCTGCCTATTTCCCTCCTGCCTTCAATCTTCCTCCAGCAATCCACCTCCAAATTATTTCCTTTTCATTTCAGCTGAATATGTTTGCCATAAAACCCGACTCCATCTCTGGCCCAGACACCAGGACATATGTATCAGTTCACATAAGCACTATTTAGACTAAAACCTAAGACAAGTGTATATCTAAATGCAAATTCTGCAAGCTCTCCTTTTCTTTTCCCAGTCTGTTCCCATCTAAAATGCACTTTGTGTTATTTCATTAAAGATAAGAAATTCAATATAGAACTTTATTTTCAAACAGCAACATATGCCTTTTGGTTACATTTCAAATAACCAAGATGCACTTAAAAGAGACAATTCCATTTAATATGCTAATAATCACACAAAGATCTCAAAACTCGAAGTCTTCACCATAACTCTCAGTGGTTTTGATTACGGGCACTTTCAATCCTAAGTTCAGTGTGCATGGAGTTCCTAAGAACGTAGGAAAACCCAGTGTCCTTAAGGAGTGGACTTAATCTTGAGGGTAAAAGTGAACAAAGCCCTGCTATCAAGTCTACTAGAGCAGGGAAATATGTGAGTAAATTGGTGGTTGTGTGTACCTTCTGGAATGTCATTCATTTCCTAAAGAGTTCCCAGTAATCTCCCTGTCAGATCTCTCCTTCCTAGCACTTGCCTGTCTCCACATGATCCCAGCAGCCTGCAGCAGAGTTGCATGGTGGTTACGTGACCCATGCAGGGCCGTTTGTGTCCTATTTCCTGAGAGTCTGAATGTGTCATTAACGTAGTGAGGCAAAGCCTGAGAATGAAAGATCAGAAGATCATGGGACAGTCCCTTGTGCTTGACAGCTTATCAGGGTCACCAAGAAGTAGAAAATGAAACAGTTTGCACAAAGAGCAAGGCTACAGACACAGTGAAACAGGAGGGAGAGGACTGCAAGAATCTTAGAATGCAGCCTCCTGACTGTTATCTGTGCCCGAGCCTTCCTGAGATGACCACATTTCAGCACCCCAGGGCTGAGGGCGCTTTCCATGTCGCATTTCTGTTGAAGTCTGCTCATACCGGGGTGTGTGTGAGAGAGAGGGAGCTGTTTGCAACCAGTACTCCTAAAATTAGCACAGTCAATTATTTTTGGCATAACAATTGAAATCAATACAGAAAAGATTTTTGACCTCTTAAAAGAAGCCTTTATGTTCAATGATAAATAAGCCAGTGATAACTCTTTTTTTGTTTTTAAGTTGTTCCACTGTAAACACAGCACAACATACAACAATAGTTTCAAACCATTGAGCCTTGGGAATGGTGATAAGAAATAGTGGTGGACAACCTTATTTAGATCAAGGGAAAAGAAAAAATGCTTCAGGCTATAATTCTTTTTCATTCAAGATGGCTTTATTGTTGCTCCTTTGGGGGAAAGTATATTTTTACAATTCAGCTGAAAAGAAAGATGCCAATGAGGAAAGTTTTTTCAGACAATGAAGTATAATAATATGCTCCTATTTGAGAGTTTATAATACAGATAACTTTTTCTGATTGTCTGTCTTGTGTTTTGAAAGCACCTGAATTTAAAATACACATGCACACACACACACATACACACACGAGTTCCTCTACATTAGCCCTACATTTCCTCCAATATCCTTGAAAAATCCGGCCCAGGAAGTATTTCCATCTCCACTTAATTTATGGATATACTGAGTGTGTGGTTGTTTCAAAAAATGTCCATCAACTCTTTGATATGCTTGCCATCTATGAGGGAATGGGAACAGTGGCTTTTAACCTCCTCCATAAATATGTGGAAAAGGTGACTTCATGTGACTTCTAAGGATGGGTCACAAAGGGAAATTGCGTTCTGCTTTCCTCTGTCTTGGGACAGGTGCATTTAGCGGCTGTGTCTTCATGTAGGAAGTTAAGCTACCTTAAAGAATCCACAGGGAGGGGCCACATTGTGATGGGAGAAGGGCCTGATGTCCTACAACATCCTGGCGCCCAGCTCCCTGCTATGTGTGTGTTCCCAGGCCAGGCACTAGACCAAGTGAACAGGAAGGAGACTTTCAAGTAAACTGAAGTCTCAGATACTATCTGACCTGTGTGAGGACCAGAAACTGCCTTGCTGAATGCAGCCCACCCCCAAATCAGTGAAAGATGGTAACAGGTATAGTAGGACTTATGTTATGGAGCGGATCATGTGCTGCAACCGCCAAAGGTAGTTGGAGTCCAAAGCCACTAGGGGATATTTCAGTGACACTAGGGCAAGAACCAACTTACCCAGTACCAAGTAGACAACCATGCTAGTTGTTCCTGAGGAGCAGGAAGAATAGGTATGCCCCCTCCCCAAGCCTTCTGCCAGCCTGGGCCCCCTCCATCTGCCTTCTTCCATCATAGCTCCCCTTACTGGGGGTGGATGCAATACACAGGCACCACTGCTGCCGGTTTCCAGGCAACAAGAGCTAGGTTTTCTGGCTATTGGCTATGTATCATGCGGTGTGCAGGTGGCTCTGGCATGGAGGAGTGGTACCAGACTGACTGCCATCCTTGGCTTTACTTGCCAGTATTTCTTGAGGACTCGGTAGGCTTTGTTGGCACTGAGCGCAGCACAGGTAGCTGAGTGCTGTGCAGTCTGAATGCTGAGAGATACTGGGTCTGATGGATGATGCCCAGGCCCGAGACCCACAGTTGACTGACTCTGCAGCATGTTATGGGTGCTAACTGATCTTTTCATCTCGCTTTTGTTCTCAGTAAACATTCCCTGTTAAAATGCTACATTTTCATCTGGTTCCTATTGAGTGATTGTTATAGGGACATTAAAATACCAAAGAATCGGTTTTATGTGGAATGAATCCAGGACTGCCACATCCTGGTTTTGTGTGGTCATTTACCTAGACCTGTGTGTAAGTGGCGCCCCCTGGGGTACAGAAGTACTGAGGTTCTGTGCCCTGTGCAAAAATATGGTGTCTTTTACATTCCTGATGTGTATGTGGTATACTTCCAATTAACAACCATGCCACATGCTCCAGGAATTAAGCCAACACCTATTTATCCCAGATATTGATTTTATTCAGCTTTTTGTGTGTGAAAAGGAAAGCCAGCTTATTTTTGCCTGTTATGAAATCGAAATCCAATGGAAATAACCATTGTTTAATGCATATTTCTGCTTCTGTTTCCTAGGTTTACTTTACTCTCAGGCTTCCTATATAACAGATGAGGGAGGACGGGAGAGAGAGGGAATGGAGAGAAGTAAAGAGGAGAAGTAGGAGGAACGGTGTATGTTTGGAGTGGGGGGAGGTTGCTCAAATGATACATCTGATTCATCATTTTACTTACTATCAAAAAGAGAGAGAGAGAGTCTCAGCAAATGAGCTAATATGCAGTCCTAAAGCAGGCAGAGAGATGCACAGAGCAGATTTTCCTAAATGGTCTTTTCAGAGATTACCAGTTTATTAAGACAGTAACACACAGTTTCCAAAGAAAGACTTTGATTTTTTCAGATAGGTTGAGGAAAGGCTGTGCTTCCCCTGTCCTCCCACCCCAATCCCCTGCCCCAGTGACTCACAATTCATTTTCATGTGCCCGAGACTCTGCAGAGTCCTCCAGTAGAAGCCAAAGGACACCAAAGAAAAGACTGCCTTGGCTTGACCTGGCTTGGCACGCCCAGCTTGTGGATCTCTTTTCTTTCAGTTACTGATGAGCAGAGCCCCTGGGCCAGTGTGGACAAACCTTCACACACAGAAAGAGCTGTGACAAGCCAGGCCACTGTGGGCTGGTCTCCATGGGTCAGGGGGACAGCATGGGAGCAACACAAGGTTCTCTCACCCAGATGGACTGAGGTCTGCACCCACAGCAAACAGCTTTCTGTTAGAAATGAAAAAACTTCCATATGGAATCTGAGTAGGACATGCCTTTTCCTTTGCCCCAAAGTCGTGGGAACCCTAACAGGTGGCCACACCACCTAAAGGAATGGACTTTGAGGCCTCTAGCTGGCTGGCTGGCTGGCTAACTGCCCTTTGATCTTCCCCAGAGCCCATTATGAGTGTGTTGGTCCCACCTCCCTGCAGCTCCACAGCACCTTCCTGTTCCCTGGACACTGAGAAACAGTTTCCTCCTGTGTCATATGTTTTCATTTCCGGTTTAGGGTAGGGGGTCAGTCCTATATTCAGAACAGCAAGCATGGGGCCTGGACTAGAACAGGTGCTCAACTAGTAGTCATTGCCAATCCTTACTGTTGCTACCTTGTCTTCCCATGGCTCCTCCACATCAAGGACACAAATGAGGCCAATTTAGCAGGGCTGGTGGTTCACCCTAGGTGTAAGCTCCATGTCTGTATTTCTGGAATTCTCTGTGGGATATCTCAAAGATGTGCAGGAATAAGTCTGCCCCAGCCTCACCTGTCCAAGAAAACTTCTGGGTCATCCTAGATTTTAGATCCTAGCCCATGGCTCAGAATGTATAACCACTCCCTGAGGGTGCTGCACCCTCTCCATCACCTGTCTGTTCTGAGGTCCTAAAATGAAGTGTGCCATGCGTATGAGAATGAAGTGTGGATGCAGAGCGTCCAGCAGTGTGTGCTCCTGGTTGTGGGAAGCTGCCACACAGGGCTCCCTGTAATAGCCTGTCTCTCCATAGGAGACCATAGCTTCTGTACTTGGCCTTTTGCTATACACAGGCAGATTAATCTGGCTTCAATGAGAGCTCCCCCACTAAATCCCCACTTTTTGCAGGAATGTGGGAATTCTGAGAGCATGGAACTCCTGGGAACAGGCCCTCCTCCCTGCACCTTCTCAGCTTTATGTGCAGACAGCACCCCACTTTGGTGTCCATGGAGCCTTAGCTCAGAGGAAGCAAGTTCCTGCCCATTGATACTGAAACCACAAAAATGTGATGACCTCCTGTACCCAGAACTTGTCCTCAGCCAAACTCCTTGTCGCTCCCAACAAGGATACAGTCGCACTGTCCTAGTGCCCTGTTGATTGGTCCCACAGCCACCCTCCACAATGGAATCACTGAGCAAGGGCTGGGAGCAGCACTGCCCAGCAGCCCTCATGTTTTCACCCAACATCTGCCATTGGCTCAGTGAAGTACCAGGGCAGAAGGAGACGAAGTGAAAGAAACAGAAGGCATAGGAAAAACTGGCAGTTCACCTGAGAGCTAATTCTGAAGGATGCTAAAGGCCAGTCCCAGAACAAGGTCTAAGTCAGTCCTGGGCCTCACCCTCTTCACCCCAGCTCTATAGTTTCCTGGCTGTCACAGACATTCCAGCATGCTCTTGTCTTAAGACCTTCGCTGCTTTTTCCCATGGCCTGGAAGGTCTTCTCTCAGACTTCCCCAATGTTCCCCTCCCTCAGTTCAGTCAGTCTCACCTGCTGTGCCACCTTCTCTAAAGGGCATCCTAGTAACTGTCTCTAAGACAGGAGGTATCTTAACATCACGGAAAAGACACATTATGGGGGAAAAAAGGTATGAGTTTCAAAAAAATCATGCACCAAAATAAACTCATCTTTTCATTTTTCCACAGACTTTTTGAAGTACCTTCATTGACTTGCATACCATTCCTCTTTCCTTTTGCGTAGTGGTGCCTGTAAGAAGGTGCTTGCTGGCTTGCCCTGGCTCTCTACATTCAACACCAGATGCATGGCTTTTCCATGTGGCACTAATGTCACTGTGCTCCCACATCACCTTAGGTCTCCCCTATTATGAAGACAAAGCCTTGAAATGCTCTCCACCTGCAAAAAGTAAGAGGCACTTACATTCATTCTGTGTATGAATGTACTCAGGACAATTTCACATTATTTTCCGAGGCTTTTACTTACTTGGGGGACTTGGCAAGATGCACCTGTGAGTTTCTTGCAAGATACCTGCAGGTTCTGCATTATGTGCCCGGCCTGCCCCTGGGAATGAAAGCTGCATCCATGGTACACCCAGGGAATGGCCCCAAAGGCCGCAGGAGCCTCTGGAATCTAACACACTCCTCCTACTGTTACAGATTCCCCTCATCCAACTCTGCTCCCCCTCCCCACCACTCATTGGAAGTCTGATTTCCTACAGAGGAGTTTACATCTCAGCAGAAGGGTGCTAGGAAACAAGTGAACAGGTAACTCATGTAGGGTATTTTATATGCAAGGCTTACAAGGACCAGAACAGGTGTAACTGGAACTTCAAGCCTGGACAGCAGAGGACTGCTGTCTTGAAAGTAAGCAGGTCCTCTCAACTCTTCCAGACACCCCCCCAACAAGGTGGTTGGTTGTGGCGTCCCATAAATGCCTCTGCAGTGCTAGTAATGACTTCTTGCTGTGTGAAAGGAAAGAACAATGCCTTGCTGTGGGCTGCAAGCACCAGGGTTTAATTAGGGGCTCCTCTAGTTTCCCCTCTTCCCCTTGCCACCCTGTGTACCTGAACCCACAGATACTGCCTCTCCCACCCTAAGGTCCATCCCTGTGCCCTGCTTGCACCAGGCCTGAGAAGGTTTGGGAATGAGAAGAGCAGCATTGAAGTAACCTGCTTGGTCAGATGTTTGAGATGGCCTTTCACCCAAGGTCTTCAACTACAGGGCTTCCACCCAGTGTTCCCTGTGCAGGTCTACAAGTGCTTTTATTTTCAGCCTTTATTCCTTCTCCTATACTCTGTCCCCACCTGGCCCAAAGAGAACGTGACAATTCCAAGTCCCTTACTTTCTGGTCATTCATCTCCATCTCCTTTTAGATAAATGACTTCCACCTTGGCCACTTTAGTGTATTTATATATTTATTAGGGAGAGAGAGAGAGAGATCATTCCCATATACTGGTTCACTTTCCAAATGCTCTCCCATCCTAATCTCTATTTTGAAACTGTAAACATAAATGACATAAATATATCTGTATTTGGAGATAATGTCTTTAAAGAGATAATTGGGATGCAATGATTTCATTGGTCTATTCCAGTATGACTGATTTTTATATGTTCCATTTCTGTGTTCTGTGACTGGCCAATTGCATCTGGCACATTTCTTGGTGAGCAAATGAATCTTCAACGGGTCAGACAGAGTCAGTTACAAGAATACTCTTATCTTAGGTGTTTAAGCATTTTCCCCCACTAAAGCAATGATGCATTCAAAGTCCTTGTAACAGAGGACAGTAAAGATCCAAATGCCTTATATGGTGAAAGGATTACAGTGATTCAGGTGGTAGTTTGCATTAAGTGATTGAGATGGGAAGATTTGGAAGGCAGGAAGGATTTTTGAAAATGTGGAGATGCTGGAGAAAATGAGCTGAGAATTACTATTATAGGAGGGCCCCAAAACATGGACAGATTCAGATGATGAAGCAAAGGTTGTCTTGGTTTACTTTGAATAGGTAAGCGATGGGAGACAAGACCAGAAGAGCAGACTGGCATTAACCATGGGAGATCCTCAGTGCCAGGTTAATGATGTTTGCCCCGTAAAGAGTGGGAAGTCCTGGAAAGTTCTGAGAAGGAACATGGCCTGAGTATTCACCATGAGTGTATTGAAGATTAAACAGTGAGGTGTCAGGAGGTGCAAAAGAAGTGATGGAGGCTGGAAGAGCAATGCAGAAATCACTCATGGCTGATGTGAAGGAAGGGATGTGACTGGGGGGTCTGTGTCTAAGTGGGAAAGGAAAGGACAGACCAAGAGGAGTGACAGGGGCCAGCACTGTGGTGCTCTGGGTTAAGCCACCGTGTTGAGTCCTGACTAATCTGCTTGTGGTCCAGCTCCCTGCCATTGATCCGGGGAAGGTGGCAGGTGGTAGCCCCAGTACTGTGCTCCCACCACTCACATGAGAGACAAGGAGAGAGTCTGTGGCTCCTGGGTTCCGCTTGGTGCAACCCTGGCTCTTACATGCTACTGCATACTTTTGGAGGATGAAACAGCAGGATGAAACAGGAGGATGGGATGAAACAGAGACTCTCATTCTCTCCTCCTTCCTCCCCCACCACACCTTTCAAATATATATAATTATATAAAATATTTATATATATAAGAATTACAAGAGGCTGCAGTAATAAGCTGGCAGCCATCAGGGTTGGGGAAGAATGAGGTGACTGACTTTTCGAACCTTGAATATAAAGGAAGGATTAGTGATGAATATGTCCGCTTTGCATCAAGGAAAACCAGTTTTGGCTGGAAAGTAAAACCATTTAGGCCAGTGTAGACAGATTCATTCTCCTGACTCCCACTTGCAACCGAAGCAGGTCTTGGGAGGCAACTCAAGCTGGTGGGTTACACCCCCCTCGTGAGGCACCTGAAGTTAGTGCCTGATGACTGGCCATTGTGGCCATTTGGGGAGTTAACTCTATAAAGGAGGGGGGATGGGTGTTTGTCTGCCTCTCTGAATCTCAAAACACCCCCTCCTTCGTTTTTTGGGTTTTTTTTTTTTAAGCCAGGCTCTCTGATACTCGTTGCATTTAATCTGTACTGCCTATTCCAGAATAGGCAGAATCATCCTTCCTTTATAAGTGACTGAATTGATGTTTACGTGGATTCTATTTTCCGAGGCTGCAGGACAGGCAATGGCATCACAGGCTCCAGACCAGCCAGGTGGAAGCCCACATCCATGCTTTCCTCACCCGTGGCTTCCCGGTGACTGGGAAGACAATGGGGCTAGTGCTTTGTTTCCACCATTTGCCCCCTCTAACACTGTTCCTGCTCTTAGCTACAGTACAGGGACTTCCAAGGGACCTATCAGCGACCAGCAGGAGCCAAGTGTGTCATTATAAAAGAAAAACATCAATTTTAGCTCTGGAGGGTGTAACTTGAAAAAGCTCGACTGTACATCCTGTTTTTTGAAAGATGCCTGTGTCTCCATATAGTCCGTGTTCTCTCTGTTTTGAGGTATTCCCATTATCTGACGATAAGTATGTCATCTGTTTTCTAAAGTATCCTGTGGAGATGGGCGGCCTCTAGGTTCCCGAGAACACACGTTTTACGCCCACATTGAAAAGATTCGGTTGATATGGACATTTTTCTCCCCTGTCTATTTTAAACTACCTTCTTTTCCACCTTCCGCTGCAACAAATGTGTCGGTGCCCATGTGGCCTACACAGTCACAGGCTTTCCGGAGCCCAAGGACTCTAAGAGGTCATCCATGTGAGCAGTCAGTGAGGGTGGCCTCCTGCTGGTCAGGAGAAGTAGCCACACAAAGAAGAACCTAGGGCTTGAAGAAGCTGACTCCAGCAAAGTGATGCCGTGAGATGTTCAGTTCCTTTTCTCCTCTCAATTCCAAAACCTCCTTGGGTTCCTTTATTTGCCTGGTCTGTTTGCATTCATTCATTCTGAAAGCAAGTATCCTGAGAGTTGGGCCTTAAGCTACATCTTGTGTATGCAAAGAAATCGCTTCCCCCATTAAGTCATGTTTTGTAGCCCTAAATGAAGACGGTAGAGAGAGAAAGACACTTCGGATGTTGTAGATGCTGGCATGGGAGCCTGGCTGTGCTGGACGAAGCGGAACATGCATTCCTGCTCATATTTCTAATCAGGAGAACAAGGCAGTCGCCTTTGTAAGATGTCTTTGTGTATTTTTGCTAAACCTTCGTGTTTATCTTCTAGTAGCTGATAGCATTGTAGTCTCAGACAGTAAGGACAATTGTTATGACGCCTGAATTTGTGGCATTACTATGACAAATGTATTCATTTCCATGTGGTGGGAAGCTGTCCTAAAGGAAAAAGTATCTCCCCCATGGAGGGTCTTTCCATCTCTGTGACACGCGTGATGTCCTTGTCCTGCCTCAGAGGGCTGTGCACATCCTGGGTATGGATATGGGCTTTTGTGTATGTGTCAAAAAAATTACAAGTGCAGAAGTCTTTTGTGACAGGCGATCTTTCATATGAGCTTATAAATCCACAATTAAGGGGATGTATAGTAACTGTGTAATGGAGACTATCATATCTAGCAGCATGTTATTTAATTTCATGGCATTGTAGATTTCTATTTTTCTTCCTGTTGTTGATTTTGCATTGTGACTTTATTTAAAGGGATGTATAGTAACTGTGTAATGGAGACTATCATATCCAGATGTGAGGATACAATGCAGTATGCATCTCTACTTCCAAAGATGGACTTACAATGAAACTGTTTACTGTATCTTGACAATAGGATGCTGGACTTTCTGCTATTGTCCATGCCCGCAGTGATGGACATATGACTGTGTATGAAGAACTATATGTTAGTAATGATATAGGGGAACTCAGTGAGGGGGTGGGTTAAGGGAAATCCCAGGGCCTATGGAACTGTATCATAAAATGATAATAATAAAAAGAAGTGAAAATGAACAAATAAATAAAACAATGTAACATGAGAGAAAGACATTAGCTAAAGATGTTTTGAGTTATGGGGTAGAAGGGTAGGTCACCTGAGGGCTTGTTCTTGTAATACAAGTACTCTGTATGACTGTCCACATCATGGAGGTTCTGGAAGCTGTTCCAACGTAGGGAAGGTCACGCTGTCATCCACCTATCCCATACCTTCTCCCTTCCTTCTACATCTCCTTCTCTGTCCCCACCCATCCCCTCCTACTCACCTTGTTTCAGTGGTAGGAATGGGAAAAGCACCTTCGAGTCAAACCATGGACCTAGCCTTTGCTTTCCTTTCTCTCTTCTGACTCTCAAAATGGCGCCCTTCTGTCCTCATTGGCAGTTTGACCCTGTCAGACCCTCTAGTGCTCTCGGAAGTAGACCCCAGGGTGGGAGACCCTCCTAAAATCAGCCTCCTTGTGTGTGTGTATCTTTCAGAGTCATCCACAGGAACCCTTCAGCAATTCCTCAGATGTGGCTCAGCTTTCCCTCTCCTGGCACTGGTTCTACGGCTCTTCCCACCCCAGTCAACCATGCTTTTCTATTCACATCTCCCACAGGAGGCGGCACTTGTCCCTGTGGCCTCTGTCTTGTGGTAGAACTAAGAAGAGCTCTGGCTTCCGGCTTATTCAGCTTTTTTCTCATTGTGCAGGTGGAAGTGACGAGTTCCATGTCCCTCGTGTCCTGGACCAGAAGCAGAGGTCACCTAGGATTCCTTCCGACTTCCAATGGTAGTGTATTTTCAGCCACTTAAATATCTGGGGTCCTGGATGTAAAATGCCGTCACGATGGACAGACATGACTTGTCCGTTTGGTTAGACTGATGTTCCCTGGAGGACTAGGATGGAACATGTGTGGTCTGATGATTAGGACTCTAGTCCAGTGACCGAGGCTTGGCCAAACACTCAGGGGTAAATATTTGTCCTGCATAGGGGCAGGGTTGAAGGCAGAGCAGGGGCACAGAGTTTGGGGGGAACAGATTGGCACCTCTTCAGGTAGGAGGAAGGAGGCGTCTATTCTAATGTTTTTCTCCCCTCCCCCCACCCAGCCCTTCTTCTCTTTATGTCCATCGCTGCATTTAGGAAATGTTCTGGAAAACGTGTGTGTGTGTGTGTGTGTGTGTGTGTGTGTGTGTGTGTGTGTCGGGGGTGTATTGAACAAGTGTTGGAAATCAGGAATCCTGACCGAATCTAAGACTAGCTTTTACTCTGAATCATAAGCCAGTAGGACAGATTCCAAAAGTAGAATATTTTTATAGGATATAGTTCAGAAATATTCTGAAAAAGCCTCAAGAGAAAAGTGCCTTTGAAAACTTTCTTTCGGGGGGGGAAAACAGTTTGTTTGTTCAAAGTACAAAAAGCACGGTAAGTAGAGCAATGAAATGTCAGCTTCCTCACCCAGACCATGTACCTGCTTCTCACTGTCCTGTGGCTGTTGGCACGGGTGTTTGTGTCTGAGACATCCTTCCAATGTTCCTTTCCAAATGCAGATTGCTTCAGGCTCGGCATTGCTGGAGGCTTCTAGTCTGTCCTCTTAGCAGAGGGAGCCTTACAGGGATAAGGGTGACAATGACAGGTTACTGTATGCAATGGTTTTAATTACAAAAACAAAACAAAACAATATCCCAGGCAAAGGGCAAATGCGTGTAACACCCATGCCTGTCAGGGCAGTGAGGCGGCCCTCCCCCTTTTCAATTAGCACTTGGTGATGACCACTGCTTGCTCTTTACTTTGCATTTTAAGAGACACACATATGTCAATGAGAGACAATCACAGAGAGATAAGAGAAAGGAGGGAGAGAGAAAAGGACAGAGAGAGAGAGACAGAGAGAGAGCTTCCAAGAGGGGCAGTGGGAGAGGTCTTCTGTTTGCTGGCTCCCATCGCCCTCAGCAGTCAGCAGTGGGCCGGGCTAACGCAGGAGCTGGCACTCCATGCAGACTGCCCGCATGGGCTCAGGGCATCTAAGCACTGTCCCAGAATGAGCATTAGCAGGAGGCTGGGAGCTACTCAGAAGGGAACCAGGACTTGAGCCCGTTCTTCTGGCATCCTGAATGGGCCCTTACTGCTCACACCAGACATCCACCCCCTGAGAAATGCAGGCTCGCCGGAGCTCGGAGAGCAGTTTGCTATTTGTTCCTTCTTTCCTGCTTGTGTTCAGATATCCCCTCTGTCTTAATGCTGGCTGGCTGACTTTCTGTCAGCCCGCTTTTATCTAATAATGTGGCTGAGGACTGCACCAGCTTTCTCCTGTTGGCGACACTTGCACCGTTATCTTCATCATTATCGTCTACAATCTGCCACATCCTGAAAGGACTACTTAAAGCAGCTTGCTTTATTTCCTGGGGCTTAGTTCAGTTCCATCTGAATGCCAGCACCATAAGCGGGCATAATGAATGCGCATAGGCTCTGCTACAGCATGATTCACTGTAGGCAGGTGCAGGCAAGAAGGCAAGGCCGCTGCCTGGGAGCTCTTCCTCCTTTAGAAAGCTGTGGACCACTGCACCTGGCTCCCGGGTGGACCCAATAAATGGTCCGTGTAGACTTGTTCATTAAGTGTTACTAAGATTCAATAGCTTCCTTAATTTTTCATAGAAAATAAACAGAAGCCCCACATTTGCTCGCTTCTCCTCAGCAGATCAGTGTGTACACAGCTTCCTTAGGGGCACATATGTGAGGCAAAGACTGCTCACAGAGGGGGTTCTCGGGCTGGAGTCACTCACAAGTGGATGCATCCTCGCAGGTGTGACTCAGTAAGCGCATGCGCACACATACACACGACCCAGAGAAGTAAAAGATAAACTAATGCATTAGTAATACAGAAGAACGCATGCAGTAACCAGGGGCTTCAGCTGAGTATCTGTACGAGAGACTCTTTGCGTGGGAAATGCTGCATTTGCGGCAACAACAGTCGCACGGTGAAGTAGAGACACAGAGCTCTTGTTTCTCTTCTGCCTGGTCCTTGGAGACATCACGTCGTTCTCGCCAGGGTACCATGACGACTGGAAGGTCTTTTTAAAGTCAGGGTCTGCAGGTGCACTGGTCGGTTAGGAGTCATTAAGTGCTGTCAACACTAGGTGGCGCCAGCGCCCAGCTGATCTGCACTCGGGCAGCAGCGAGCAGCGCTAAGGGGTGCAGGCTGAATCTGCAGGAAAAACGGACAGCCCGTGTGGGGAATGCCCATGGGAAGTGACTGTGGTGGAGCCCCCAGGCCTCTGACTACTGCTTCCACACACTCCAGGCAGTGATGCCGCCCACCTAGCTGTAAACCTGCCCCGGAGGTGCCTAGTGTCCCCCCCCCCCCCACCGCCCTGTCCCTGTCGGTGGCCTGGAGTCGGTCTGGGAAGCAACCAGGCTCCTCAGCCTCAGCCCTGCTTTTCCTTTGTGGCTCAGATTGTATCTGTGACTTCCCTTCCTTTCTCAGATGTGAGGGTCCATTTGGCCCACAGACCCCAGCACGTACTGCAGTTGCCCAGGCAGCCCATGTCCTTGCATGTGCACCCGCGGGCAGTCTGGCCAGCTCCCCCATGGGCAGGCAAGAAAGCATCTCCTTACTGCTAGCATTTACTGAAACCCTGCACACAAGGGGCCTTCCCAGGGTCTGGAGCATGAGGAGTGCCCAGTGTCCCTCCAGGGTGTGCAGGGAAGGTGCGCTCTGAGACCTCTGGGGGGGAAGGCTTTTGCTTTCCGTGCGATGCTGCTGTAGCCGCAGCTGAGCAGTGGGCACAGCCACACGGATCCCTCTGTGCCCTGGACCCTACTTCTCCACCTCGCTGATGGGGCTCAGGCCGTGCCACCACAGTGGCAGGGTCCCTTTGGCCAGCAGGCTGCTGTGGCTTCCTTCTCCCTGTGACCGTCACACGTGGGCCCAAAGCTGATGCCAGCGTTCCCAAGGCACATTGGGAAGTCCCGAACTGCCCATACTTCAGGTGGCGCCTGACCTCCCTGGTGGGCCTGCTCGCTACAGGCTGAAGGGAAAATACAACGAAGCTGCTGCTCGTGTTGGAGTGGAGGCTGGAGGAAGCCCCCTGGCCAGGAGGGGCATCCGCCATGCGTCCAGATTCCTGCTGCACTGCCTGCTGCCCACCAGGAGCCCCACCAGCACAGCTCTGCCAGGCCCTGCCTGCAGCTGGTGAGCTCTCAGAGAGCGGGGGTCCGGCCAGGGTGGCCCCTCCCTCGGGTGACGCGTCTTGACTCTGTGCAAGCAGGGCGTGTTTTAGTCTCCAGCTCAGTCTGGATGGACGCTTAGAAACGCTTCCATTCATTTGGCAAAAGGGTACGGTCTGAATAGAATGGACAACGTTTAACCTCTTTAAAAATTCATTTGAGGCGATCTTTGAACTCAATAAGGTCCCAGAAGTAAGAGTTTTACACATACATGTATTAATTGCTGGTATTTGAAGGACTAACACAGCAAAGCATGTTTAATTCAAGCAAGTGCAATGCAGTCGATTTAATTTGTGCGAGTTGAATTAAGTTACAACGTGGTAAAGTTTGCTGAGTGCCCTCATCCTGAGTGTGTGGCCTGATGAATTCTAGCCTGGCTCTTTACTCCCCAGATGGACAGCTGACATTCCGGGAGCTGCCCTTGGGCCCCTGCCCACTCTGCACCCCAACTTCAGACCCTACTCTTCTTCCTTTTGCTGGGGGTACAGGTGGAGTTGATGGTGGTCTCCTCTGCTAAGTCCCTTGTCCACAGTTGTCTTGTTCGAGGCAAGCTCAGCCTAACGATGCATCGCCGTTTTCCGTTCACAAGTGTAGGAATGCAGGGCGCCATGAGGCTTGGGGGTGGGACTGTTCCTTTCAGCTTTTCCTGAATGACATCTGGCTTGCTGAGTTTGGCCCCTCAGGAATGCTGGAATTGCATGCTTTTCTCCAAACAGTTCAGTTAGACAATCCAAGTTAAAAATACTCAGGAAAGTTCCTCTTTTCAACAATAAGTTTCAATACTAAAACTTCAGTATATCATTTATTTAGTAAATGATTTCAAGTAATTTATGAAGTCAAATCAAATGTACAAGAAAAGCAAATACATAGAATGGGTTAAGAACATTTAAGATAATATTATTTGGGTGTTCTTAACATTTGGAGTTTCAGTTATAATGCTGTTTCATTCACTTATATGACTATCAATTATCAGCAAGATGATTGGGGTTTGAGTTAACTGGGACGGATTGCTTAGGTGAAATATCCTCATAGGAGTTATTTGAAGTTTCTTTATAGGTCTTGGACTGAGAGCGCAAGCCACCAGTCCCACCTTCCAGTGGATTTTTGGAAAAGACCAATGATATCTACTTTGGGCACAGCTAGCCCACCTAACAAAGTGCAATAAGCCCTGCTTTATTCCCACTTACAAATTCTCCTGCAAACCCGGAAAGCCCTCGTAGTCGGGGTTCCTTATAAAATGACCTTTGAGTTTCCCCACATGTGCAGATCAGTGGTGGCGGGCAGAGGACTAGGTCTGTCATCCTCACCACGCCATCCAGGTGTGTGCCAACCCCGGTCAGTCAGTACTGTGGGACGTGGGACGAAGGAGGGAACTCCGTTTGCACAGAGGGACGGTGATCTCACGCTGAGCGCCACCATACTTCCGCCCTCCTCGCCCGCCCGGGGTGCCTTGCTCACTGCTTTCTCATCAGCCTGGTTGCTGAGTGTATGAGAAACCTTCTCATTTTGCTTTGAAAAAAAAAAAAGAAAGAAAGAAAGAAAGAAAAGTTATTAACTTATTTGAAAGAATAACTGAGAGGGGGACGAGACAAACAGAGAGATGTATCTTGTATTTGCTGACTTGCTTCCCCAAATGCTTGCAATCACCACAGCTGAATCAGACCAAAGCCAAGATTCACAAGGGTGGTAGGGACCAAGTACCAAGCCATCATCTGCTGCCTTCCCATGTACGTTAGCAGGAAGAGGAGAACTTAAACTGATGTGGGATGCGGGCATCGCAAGCAGTATCCCAACACGCTGACCCATAGCACCGGCCTTTTCTGTTTTATCACAAATTATCCACACTTGTGATGTAAGCACCATTGCCTTACCTCTTTGGGAAGAATCTATATATACATATATGTATATGTGCATGTATATATATGCACACGTATGTATGTGTATATATGTATATGTATAATTGTTCAGAATTCTGACCTGAGAATAAACATAGAAAAGTGTTGTGGAGTTTACTTGTTAAAGAGCTCTCAGCTCTCCTGTTAAATAACCCTATTGGCAAGCCTGGGGTGGAGCAGTTTCTACTGGTGGGATTGTGCAGTACCACATGTTTCCTGTAGATGGCACTACCTCCCCACTATGCTGCCCATTCATACGCCCAAGCTTAATGCCAGTGGTGGTTCTATTGGAGCTAAGGGTCCAGCATGTATATGCACACCTCACTGTCCTCAGTGTTAGTGGGAACTGAATGTGCGCCTGGACAGCCATGAAATATTTAAATGAGGGGGCCCAGGAAGGATGCCTTTGGTGGGATTCTCCGAAGTAAAACAAAAGCAGGACAATCTCCTTTTCTGTGCCTGCTTTGACATATCACAAAGTACCTTCATGTTCTAGAAGATCCAGACAGAGGATCTACAGAAATGCATTTGGTAACTTTGCCTCATTCAGAAATTTCATGATTCACACATAGCAAATTAGATTGTTCTGTGGATACTCTTGGAGGTGACACCAACAAGGGGTGGGGTGGGGGACAAGCAAGTGGGTCCTCTGCACCTTTCTGAGGTGGGCTGATCCCCTGGGTAACTCTGCCAGATGCCAGGTGTCAGGGAAGCGTGGGCATGCTTCTTGAAAAGCCTACTTACTCCTGTTTAGTTTATTTGAAAGTACGCCCCCAGAATGAGCGTTAGTGGAGGAAATGGAAGCTGCACCAGTTCCTCTGAGATGGGCCGAACCTGCTGGGCTTCAGCGCCCATGCCTGACCTCTCACACTTTGTAGAAACTGTCCAGTCCTCCCAAAATCAGGAAAGGGAATCTTCCCCTTGCTGGGTGCCTTCTCTGTGCTAGGGGCTGGGCCAGGTTCTTTTCATGCCTAACAGATGCATTCCTCAGAATATTCCCTGAGCAGGTGCCATGTCCACTTCACGGGCCGGAAGAGCTAGCCACAGAAGGAGAGGCCTTGCCCACAGCCTAGGTATCTACTGCCAATGCCCTGAGGACCCTGTGCCAGGCAGAGATGGAAAGCATTTCAGAAAGGAGGTCATTCTGGTTGCTTCAGCTTCAACTGCCTGTGGAAAGGGAACCCCGTTAAACCCAGGTCAAAACCCCAGCGTTGCCACCTTCTGGCCCTGGGGTCTCGAGCAAGTCACTCAACCTTTTTGGCTCATCCATCAGACGTTTGGAAGATTAAACCAGAACAAGGAGTTAGGACTAAGTGGGCATATCATGTACACTCCCAAATATCAGAGGAGGACAGGGACCCAGCTCTCGTGTCCCCACCACCTCCAGGCCAGGGTGGCCATTGGCATGCTGTGCGGGACTCTGAAGCATTGTGCCCGAGGCCAGTCCTGGGGAATGGTGTACAATGCTCGCCAGTGTGCTGGAGCCTTGGATGTGTGCCAGAACCAGGTCAGAGAGTAGACCTGCACCAGGACTGGGTTATCAGAAGTCGGAGCTAAATTTAGGAAGGAACTTTGAACATGAATACTCAGCGGGCGCTCTGGGCTAGGGCTGTGCAATTATCTGGTGAATTCAATTAAAGCAGATAAGTTATGCTGATAATTTGTCCCATCTCAGCCATCCTGGTCTGTGCTGCCAGTTCTTTCCATGCCCCGGCCCAGTGCCCTGCCTCCTCTGCTGCATGGGGCTTCTTTTGTTATTAAATATGTACTTTGAGTATGGCCTTTCCTTGGAGCAAAGATTGCAAGCTCGTGACCTTGGAATGCCATTCAGCTCTTTAGAGGTTCCCTCTGACCTGTGTAAGTTTAAAAAGAGAGAGAGAGAGAGAAAGAGAGAGAGAGAGAGAGAGCTCCTAGTAGAGATTGCACACGAAACTTTAGGTTTCTGACTCTTCTTGAAGAAATGGGGAGATGGAGTGAGCCAGGTCCGGCTTCTCCCAGGGCCACACACAGGTCACTGCGGCCTCGCTTCCGTATGCCCAACTGCTCCCTGCCTCACCACCTCCCTTCACCCCTGCCCCCACCTTCTCCCGCCCACATTCTGCTGTGCAATTTGGGCCCAGTGTGTGTATGTGTCAGTCTTCCATCTGCTGATTCACTCCCTCAAATGCCTGCAATAACCAGAGCCGAGCCAGGCCAAAGCCAGGGGCCTGGAATGCAATCTGAGTCTCTCTCATGGGCGTCAGGGCTCAAGGATTGGGACCATCACCCTCTGCCTCCCCAGGACGTGTGTTCTCAGGAAGCTGGAGTCAGAATGGGGCTGGGACTTGAACCCAGGCCCTCTGAAGATGTGGATATCCCCAGCAGTGTCTTACCCACTGCTCAAAATGCCCTTCCCTGCTGTGGCTTTAATATCCTCCCATCTGCTCAGGAATCAGTACTGGTGTTCAATGAAAGGTTGAATTCGGTTGATTGCCATTTAATCCATTGTATGTGTGGGAGAAAGGAGAGAGGAGAGTGGAGAGAGAGAGATTGATTTTCAAATCTAAGCAGCACTGTAATGGATTCTGTTTGGGCCTGTGTCGTTGAATTAAAGTTTAGATCCGAGGTAGCCTGGCACAGAGTGGACGTGCCGTGCTCTTCATCACAAGGGTGACTCTTTGTACTTTCTAATTATAGTGCAGGGAGGGGGGCTGAGCTGGGCTTTGAGATAAAATCGAAGCAGCCAGCAGGTGCAACTTTGGCTCTGGTCACTGTGGTTCCTTGGGGCCAGGGATTCACAAAATGCACTTCCTGGACCGCAGCCTTGGCAGCATCTGGGACCTTGTTTGAAATGCAAGTTCCTGGGCGTCCCCCCAGGCCTCATGAAACAGGAACTAACTGAACTTCTCCCCAACACCCCTACCATGTGATTCTGATTTGCATTCAAAGATTTATTTATTTATTGGAAAGTCAGATATACAGAGAGGAGGAGAGACAGAGAGCAAGATCTTCCGTCTGATGATTCACTCCCCAAATGAGTGCAACGGCCGATGCTATGCTGATCCGAAGCCAGGATCCAGGAACTTCTTCTGGGTATCCCACACAGGTGCAGGGTCCCAAAGTTTTGGGCCGTCCTCTTCTGCTTTCCCAGGCCACAAGCAGGGAGCTGGATGGGAAGTGGAGCTGCCAGGATTAGAGCCGGCACCCATATGGGATCTCGGTGCGTTCAAGGCGAGGATTTTAGCTGCTAGGCCACACTGCTGGTCCCTCAACCATAGTTTGCAAGGGCCTGGCTTTGTTCCAAGCACAATGGGTTTTGAAGGCCCAGCAAAGCTGGCAATTGGAATTGTAAAGAGATCCTTCCAACCACAAATGAATCCCACTTGCTCTAAATCATCTCTAATGCCTCAGCAGGCCAGAGCACACTGTGAGTCATTCACAAGGGTGTTGAAATCCAGAGACTTCTCCAAAGGCCCAAGATACTACTGCTCATACCCGTTGTGCTCTCAGCTCATTGAACATGATGAGGGCTGCCTGGGTCCCTAGCATCCACCCAGCCGTAAGTTCCTCCATCAGCACCATGGAGTGTCAGCACGGAGAACAAGCCCATCTCATCGGTGGGTATTGGCCCATTGGTGGCAGGTCCCTAGCCTCTTGCCTGGTCTAGTTTGCATTGTGAAAGCCAAATGCCAGCTAACATCAGCCTGTGTTGAATCAGGGTCTGGTAATACGTGTTTTCATCAGGGCCGTCCAGCCGGCATCCTGATGGTGTAGTAAAACTGTCTCCAGCCGTGCAGATGGAGAGGTGAGCCATGCAGATGGAGATAGAGAATAAATCCCAGCTGCAGAGTCTCCCTTCTGGGTGTTTGATTCAGGAGGAGATAGATCTGTGCTCTGAGCGTGTCTGGGAAGCTCAGCAGAAGAGCAGCAGTGCAAGTTCAGCATCCATGTGTGTGCATCATCTTCACCTGGGTACGTCCTCTGCCTCCACACACCTCTATGGTAATGATCCATCTCTCTAGGAACTGACTGCTTCCCCAATACCAGTGTTGAAAACTCCTTCCAAAGACAATGCCCCCAGTGTCCAAACCAACTTCCACTAGGCCCTGCCTCTTAAAGGTGCCACCACCTCTCACATCAGCTCACTGGGGACCTGGCTTTGAGATTCCATGCACTCTCTCCCTGGGACCTTCTGCTGAAGCCATTATCTCAGTCCACATTGATGGCTCCTTGGAAAGAGATTTTTACTGTTCATGGAAGCCCCATGTGAGCCTCTCCTTACCTTTTCAGCACAACCAAGAGCCCGTGGGGAGAGACATTTAAAAGCTGTGGTCTGCAACGTGCAGTGTCTGAAAGAGCAGGGTCGCAGTCACGTGGGAACTGAAGAGTGCAAGTCCCCATGCCCCATCCTATTGTACGGAATCAGAACTTCTGGGAGTAGGCCCAGTAGTCTGCTTCAGCAATTGCCCTTCAAAGTGATTCTGATCCTCTTAAGTTGGAGAATCACCACTTTGTGCAATGTGGATAAAAACTGAGGGGGTTTTCATGGGACGATCTCAGTAATGATTTATGCGGCTGATTGTTTATTCTGCCTTTGCACTTTCTGTTGCCTCTACTGGGCTTGGCATTCATGACGTGTAACACAGGCGCTTTGATTTGGATTCAACTAACACATAATGACCACTTGTTGTATGACAGGTTCAGAGGTAGGGACTCCTTGGGAGCTTATAATTTTATTTGCACAATAACCTTGTTCAGTAGAAGACATAACTCTCGTACAACATAAGGGAACTGAAAACTCAGGGGATGTTCCAAGACTGGCTACAGTGGGCACAGTTGGAGGCAGGAGGCCTGGCATCGGCGCCGAAGGTAGTGATTTGATTCTTCGGGTTAGTTGGAGTCTGAGCCTTGCTGTGGTTGTGATGATGACTTCCATGTTTCCCTGAAGGCTGGTGACTGATTGTGTTTATGGAAGGTGCAATTTGAACAGCCTTCTAGAAAGGGATTTAAACAAAATCCTACACATCATCAATTCACATTTTAATATTCTTGAAATTGGGCTGCATTGTGTAATCAATAGTGCATCATAGTTTAAAGATGTATCTCATAATTAGAAGTGTCTTACTTGCAATGAAATCCAGTGAAAAATATGTGGTCTTTTCCATTTAGATAAAACTGTGTGTGTGTGTGTGTGTGTATGTGCACGCTGTACATATCTGTAACAAGCATAACTGCTACACACTGAATTCTGGGCTCACAGGCGCAGAAATGTTGTGAAATATTTTGGTACTTAAAAGTCTCTTTGAGTGTCTAAGAGGCACTTCTGGAAGAGAGGAGAGCATAATAATCTACATTCTCCATTTCCCAAAGGGAGAACACAGACCCAACCTCATTTACCCCTTTGTCTCTCCCTGAGAAATGTCAAAATATACAAGGAAGATGGATAGTCGGGTTCACCTTTCCAAACAGTGGCCTGAGTCTCACCATGCTTAATCAACACTTCGAAAAATGAGAGGTTTATTTGGCTGGATTTCAAATAGCAGCTGTGACGATCTGTTTTAAAGTTACCACTTTGGTTATTTCTCTTTCATAATGAGCGCATGCTTTGGTAAAGTGTATTTATACAGACAGCAAGGATAAAGGGGCCCAGGGAAGTCCAGCCACCCTCCTCCAGCAACATGACTTTCTGAGCACTGGTCTTGGTTTTGGATAACATGTAATTGGCTGCAGCATGGCCAAACCTTCCGATACTTCCTAGCCAAGGCTTGGACAGATAGTAAATGGCATTTATTATGAAATGCAGGTTTGGATTGGAACACATAGCTGCATGCATGCCTTTCTCCTTGGCAGTCACCATCCATGCTCCATTGTCTGCTTGCTTTGTTGTAAACCCTGGCATTTTGAGCTCTGCATCTGTGCATATAATGAATTTTCTAGCAGTTTTAGTAGCTGGTGTCTGCTGAATTTTGAGGATCACTGTTGTGGTGGAAAAGGTTTCCCACTCTTTGGTAAGCCACTGGACACATCATATGCCTTCGGAGGCACGCTTGACAATGATCAGAACTAAGCAATTGTGCTTACCTGTAGCTTCCCCCAGACCCCCTTGGGTACTTTAAGAAAATCTGTTATTATATCTCTTAGCCTCTAAATATTTCTTTGTACAAGGTCAGGCATTTGGCACCATGATGAAGATGCCGCTTGGGACTCCTATGTCCCATATTAGCCATTAATACCTGGGTTTGAGTCCTGGCTCTTCTGATTGCAGCATTCTGCTAATGTGCACCTTAGGAGGCAGTGGGTGATGGCACAAGTACTTGATTCTTTGCCACCTGCTTGGCAGACCTGAATTGTGTTCCGGGCTCCTGCCTTCACCCTGGCTCTGCCCTTGACTATTGTAAGCGTCTGAGGACATAATACACTCTAAAGGGTAAGGACTGCTTTGACCCATAACTACAACTGCATGACCATTGCTGACAAGTTTCTGATTTCTTGGTGGGGTGGACAGGAGAGTGCCCTTTCTGTGAAGTTGCCCAGAAGTAGCAAATACATAGAAAATAAAACCTGACTGTGTAGATGGAATTAAGGTTAGGGATCTAAAGACAGGAAGATACTCCTGAGTTATTGAGGTGATCGCAATCTGCAAGGCCTGAAAAATAGACAACCTTCTCCTTCTGGAAGAAGCAGAAGAAAGAAAGAGGCAAATGTTGGAGAGATTCTGAGAGGGAGGAGAATTTGATAAGTTGTTACTAGTGCTACCCTGGAGAGCACCACGTGCAGTGACCAGGAAAAGGCCTCGGAGGGCTAAGGGTGGCCTCCAGTAAAGCTTAGACTTACAGGCCAACAACTTGAATGGCCTAGAACCAGATTCTTCCTCCAAAGACTGTAGAAAGGAGCAGAAACCTACTGACACCTGCAATTTGGCATGTTGTGGTTTAAGCACAAGCCCAGCTGAGCCGTGCTGTTGTTGGTCTAGGGATCTATGGAACATGAGATGACAGGCAGGTGCTGTGTTCACTGGCTGGACTGTGGCAGTTAGTTGTAGTTTCAAGGGAAATGGATACTCCTGGTATACTGTGGGTGCTAAGACTTCCCCACTGATTTATTTGGATCCTAGTCTCAGTAAGGTCCACATCTTTGATTTGTCTTTTATTTCTGAAGCTTCTTTTGTCCACATATCCCTGCTGTGTCTTTTCCTCCAGCAGGGGAAAACAGCCCTGGTATCAGATTTTTCCATTGTATCTCAGAGCAGTGTTTCTCTGAGATGGTGGTATGTGCAGAGACTTCATCAGATTCAGGTGTAATTTTTCACAATAGATTTCTAAACTGCATGCTGCATCACCTGGAGAGAGAGCACCTTGTGTGTGGCTGTCGTTTTGTGCTGCCAGGGTTGATCCTTCCAATGTATAGCACTCTATCAGTTTTTGGTAACCTAATGTAATCAGCTGCAGAAAGAGCTCATCAAATGCCTACAGTGTCTGTGAAGCCCACCTTTGGGGAACACGTGACCTGGCTTCCTCCAGAAGAGCTTTTCTCAGCCCTTCAGAGCTGCAGCTATGACGGTGCACTGCTCACCCCAGCTTCCCAGGGACATCTCTGAGGCACGTGTTGGCATCTTTCTAGGACTTGGCACTTCTCATCTGGAGTTATGTTCCATGGTACATTTCTAACAGGAAGCAGCAGGGAAAGATGTGTAGCCTGTTTTACCTTTCAACTTGGTCATTTGGGGCTGTATAGCCAGTTGCTGGACCTTGGCTATGAGCCCCGGAACTCTCTAGAGGGCCCCGTTTTTGGCTCCATCTTCCCTTTCTCATCAGAGTAACAAGCTCAGCAAGCATGGCCAGGAGGAATCACCTGCTTTGATCACCTTAGTCAATCTAGTAGAACATTCTACAGTCTCGAGACTCTCCAACAGGGTTCTTGTCCCTCCACATTGGCTGGGCTGAGTGACCATCCCGCTAATGATTGTGACCCTCTCTGGCCTGTTCTGCATAATCAGAATAAATTGGAGGCTGGCCACTCTGATCAAAAACACCTCTTGCTTTGATCTCTCAGGCAAAACAAGGTCTTCACTGGGGATTCTGATGGTGTTGACCTTGAGCCACTTGTTGGGCATGGATGGCAGGCTCCTCAGGGCTCATTAAGGTCCTTTCACAGCTCTGCAGCCCTGAGGAGGCCCTGGGTTTTGTGCACTGCCTCCGTAATGCAAATAGTTATTGGCAAGTGTGGAGTTTGGCCTGGAAACCCAGACTTTAGTGGTGCCAAACCACTACCTGCCTCTGTCTGCACATTTGGGCTTTGGGCTGAACATCCTAGCTGGGAGTGTAAGGGGGTGCTTGGTGACGGCCAAGGACAACTAACAACACTCTTGCCAAGGGTGCTGGGATCAAGCAATCTTCCTTACTGTTTTCCCGTAAAGAGAATCAGCTCAAGCTTTAGCTCGGGCTTTGGGCTGAGTGTCCCTGATGGCTTGTACTTTGCAGTCGTGAGCAATTGGTCTGGGCTGATTGTTCTAACCATGGGAGGCCTGCCTGCCTTTCTGCCCCTTTGCCCTGACTAACTGGGGAGCTCCTCAAAACAGCAGCTGTAAGTTTTGGAGGCTTGGCATATGGTAAATAGTAAATAGCCTTTCCTGCTTCTGTCATGGGGCAGAGCAGGTGCAGGGAGAGCCCATGAACTGATTTTAATAAAAGAGTTTTTGGAGGGCGAAGAGGAGACCTCATTACATGTCCCTGGTGGGTAGTGTCTACCAGGACTGCTTTCCCTTGGATCAAATGGCTCCTTCCATGCGCCAGCATTCTGGTTCCCATAGCCACCTTTACACCAGTCCCCAGTGTGGGCACGTAACACGAGGGGAGGCCAACTCTGGGAGGCTCACGTCTAACTGGGCCCTATGGTTGGTCCTGGGGTGTGGCTGAAACCTCTAAAACGTACCTAGAAGGTGAGTGTGTGAATAAACAGTAATGTTTATAGGCACAAAGTTTTTGTGCCTCTTCTCTTTGTCCTGCTCAGAGCACCCCAATGAACCTTCAGCTGGAAGGAGAGGCTGTCACACCTCCTGCTTCCTGCCCAGACCTTTCACCCACACCCAGACTGTTGCCCTCACCCCTGGGCCCTGCTTGCTTTTCCCTTGCCTTCCACTCATTGCCACTTCTTCACCAGAACATTCTGGATCCTCCTTCCGGATCTTTCACTGCGGCTAGCCTTCTCCCTGGAACTTTACTCATGTCCCTCACTATTACATGATCCTTCTTGTGGTCCTATAGAACAAGGTACACCTATTTTTTAGAGTCTTTATTATATACTAGGTCATCATTCTTACTCTGTGTCTCTCCCAAGCTGGACTGTGACTTAGCTGTTAGGGCAGTCCTAAACTGGATATTTTATAAGCAAGAAAAATTGACTTCTCACAGTTCTGGGGCCTGGAATATCCAAAATCAAGTTTTAGATTCGGTGTCTGGTGTGGGCCCACTTCCCTCACAGATTAATTTGTTTTCACTATGGCCTCACAAGATGGAAGAGGCAAACAAGAACTCTAATTTGAAGGGCATAGCAGATGGGAATTACGGCACCATGGGTTACAGTATGCTTGGGGACCCCATATCCCACATTGGCGTTCCATCTATTCTATGCTTTGAAACTAGTTCCCTGCTAATCTACTTGGGAGGCAGGGGATGATAGCCCATGTCCTTGGCCTCCTGCCACCCATGTGGGAGACCCAGATAGAGTTCCTGGCATTGGCCTGGCTCACAGGGGCTGTTGTAACCACTTGGGGAGTGAACTAGTGAATGGGAGACTTTTTGTTCTGTGACTCTTTCCTTCTCTCTGTCAACCTGCCTTTGTAATAAACAAATAATCTTAAAATTTAAAATGGACACTAGTAGAATCTATTTGGGTTCCACTTTCATGACCTGACCACCCCTAAAGGGCCCACCTCCTCAAACCTCCACCCTAGGGATTAAGATCTCAGCATACAGAATCCAGAAAAGACACAGATATTCAGAACTAAGCAGGCCACATGATTGTCATGGGCAATGACAGTATCTTTTATGTCCTCTGCACGGGGTCCCCTCCCGTATGAGCCTTTCTCATGGTCCAGTCTTGCCAAATGCCCTCTCATTTCATGCCCATGCTGCCCACATTTCCTTTTGCAGAAACTCGCTCCCAGCCTCTTTCCAATATTGCTCTAAAAAGCTCTTTCGAATTTCCCCTGCTAGGTAGGAGCCCTCACCACCAGACTGCAAGCACCCGACTCAGCCGGGCTTTCACTGGCTTCCTTGCCATTCTCCTGGGTGATCTGCTCTTCCTCCATCTTCACTCTGTAACCAGGAGGAAGGTCTTCTTGTAGCCCAACCTTGTGAGTCCCCTTCCTGGCCTCAACACCCCTGCTGGCTGCCTGAACCCTTCGGAGGAGACTACAGTCCTTCTCAGAGCACAGCAGGTGCATGGCTCCGTGTACCTCTGGGCTCCTCCTCTGCCCTCTCTGCCTTCCCATCTCCTGCTTAACACAGCTCCTCAAGAGAAGCACAGAGGAGGCTGGCCTGCACTCCTCACCCCTTCATGCACACTTCAAGCACCCCCTTCTTAGAGACTCTAATTGTGAGCTGAGTGATTATCCATTCACGCATCTGCATTATGTCTGCCTCTCTCTCTCTGGAAAACAGAGGGTAAAACTCTTGAATGTAGTCCTGTTTCTGCAGGATGGAGTCCCTAGTTGTCACCTGCCACACCTGTAAGCATTTGCAGGATCAGTCACCGAGAAAAGACTCTGCGCAACTTTGAAGGATCCTTTCTCCCCATTAGAAGCAGTTCTGAGACAACAGGGTAAGGACGGGTCCCTTGCCACTCTGTAGGGACAGCAACAATGAGGATCGTAGTAGCTGATATTTTTTTGATTACTTAGCTCAGTGTTGCTCAGTTCCATGCACCATCCTTTACACAACCTTATCAGGTAGACTCTTTTACTACCTCTATTCGTAGAGATGGAATAATCGAAGCACAGAGAATTTAAGTCCATGTTGCTGGAGTCCAGCCAGAAGCGGGCATGTAGTCTAGCATCTGCGTCACCTGCCTCCCTTATCTGAACACCTAGATTGGATTCCCAGCTGTGATTCCTGACACAGTGCAGACCTCAATGGGCAGTGGTGGTAGCTTAAGTAAGTAGCTTCCTGCCATCCATGTGGGGAGACTTCTTTTGAGTTTCCATTTCTGCATTTGGTGTGGCCCCTTCTTAGCAATGGTAGGCTTTAGGGCAGTGAGTGTCCCAAGCAGGTAGGAACTCTATATGCCTGTTTCCCTGTTTCTCTAAATAAATATGTAAATTCTAAAGCTTATGGAAAATCAAAATTAAAAGGGGCTGCTGGGATTAGAACTGGCGCCCATATGGGATCCTGGGCGTGCAGGCGAGGACCTTAACCACTATGCCACCACGCCAGGCCTCCACCCAGATGATCTTTTAATTCCATTTTCCATGCACCTTTTGAAGTGCCCTCATAGTCTTACTTCATAAAATAGTACCCATGGTACTGTTGTATCCTGCCATATTCTACCTTCTCCTTAGCAGAAGAGACACAGCCTGGGTTGACAGAACAGCAAGTTCCAGGGCCCGGTGTGATAGCGTAGCAGCTAAAGTTCTTGCCTTGAACACGCTGGGATCCCATATGGGCACCATTTCTAATCCTGGCTGCCCTGCTTCTCATCCAGTTCCCTGGTTGTGCCCTGAGAAAGCAGTTGAGGATGGCCCAAACCCTTGGGACCCTGCACCCGCATGGGAGACTCAGAAGAAGCTCCTGGCTTCTGGTTCCATTGGATCAGCTCAGCGCCAGCCGTTGCAGCCACTTGGGGAATGAACCATTGAATGGAAGATCTTCCTCTCTGTTTCTCCTTCTCTCTTTATATCTGCCTTTCCAATTAACACAAGTTCCAGGCTGCACACACTTATCTGATAGATGGAGGAATAGCCTTCTAGAAGATTCCAAACATTCAGGCACTAAGCGTAATGGACTAAGGTGGCATTCAAGAATATTCTCCCATTTAAAAATTGTCTTTGGTGAGTTGTAAAAAGGTTTAGACCAGAAACATACATGATTTTTCTTTTCTAATTAATCTGTTTTCTGACAAAGAAATTGACCACGTCCCTTTAAGCAGCACCCAAGCAACGTGCCCCTCGAGGGAGGCATGGGATCAATTCAAGGTGCCCCTCAAGGGAGGCATGGGATCAATTCAAGGTGCCCCTCGAGGGAGGCATGGGATCAATTTTTCAGCCTGGGATGATGCAGCTTGGCTGCCCAGGCTTGGAGCTTTTCATTTGCTTATACATAGAGTGGCTTGAGCTCTATACATCACAAAATCAATGCAAATCAGCTTACCAGAGGCTGGTTCAATCTTAAAAGAATTTCATTAACCAGCAATAAAAGGCCTAGTTTAATAGAATTACTATAGAATCCCAAGCTCATCAGGAAGGATTCCTTTTCTATAATGATCTTAACATTTATATTATGGCATTTTTTAAGGGGAAAAAGGAAAACAAAACAAAACAAAAGCATACCTGAGGAAGATGCTGAAAATGAGTTTTTTTCACTCCTGGGGAATTCAATGTTGTGACTTTCATTAAACCAGCTGCTCTTCCTTGGCGGGGCGGGGTTGGGGGAGAGGACAGGGAGGAAATGCATTTATTTAATCTTGTATATATGGATATCCAGAGACACATGTTCCCTGCATTATTTAATCCATGCAGAATCATAACTCCTCAAAGGCAGAGGGGGCCTCAGTGGCATTCCTACAATGGTTTGATTTTATAGAAGGATTTGACACCCAGAGACTGTAAATGGCAACCAGAGGTCAGCCATCTGGCTAGGGGGCCTGCAAAACAAGCCCTCACTTTCCTTTCCCATTCAGGGACCATTCTCTACTTCCTAGTAGGTGATGGAAATGATCTCCCTGGAAGGGCTCACAGTAAAAAAAGAAAATTCTGGGATATGGAACAACGTGGGTGAACCCAGAATACATTATGCTGAGTGAAATCAGGCAAACATGGAGGGGCAAGTACGGCATGAACCCACCATATACAGCAGAAGTGGCTGAACTTACGGAGCAGTGGGAAGCATGGTGGCAGCCAGGGGCTATGGGAAGGTAAATGGGGTGTTGTTCACTGGCATAAAATCTTACTTAAGCAAGGTGAGTAGATGCCCATAGTTAGCAGTACCACATTGTACACTTTTAGATGAGTTTAGAGGGGAAATTTTCAGTTAAACACTGTTACCATAGTAAAATTAAATTTTGGGGGTCAGCATTGTGGTTCAGTGTGTAAAGTTACCACCTGTGACACCGTCATCCCACATGGGTGCCAGCTCATGTCCCAGCTGCTCCACTTCTGATCCAGCTCCCTGCTAATGAGCCTAGGAAAAGCAGCAGAAGATGATGCTAACGTTTGGGCACCTTCCACCCATGTGGGAAACCTCGATGAAGTTCCTGGGTCATGGTTTCAGCCTCATCCATCCCTGGCCATTGCATCCATCTGCAGAGTGAACCAATAGATGGAAGATCTCTCTGTCTCTATCTGTTTCTTTCTCTGTAACTCCTGTTTTTAAATGAATAAATAAATCCTTACAATATTAAAAAAAATTATAAGGGCCATTTGGAGGAAATGTGTTTATATTTTTATGTGTTGAAGTTGACTGTCTCCTTTGGTGGCTTAGTAAAGAATGATCAGTGAGATGTTACATGGGGTTTCTTTTCTACTAAGGAATTTATTTTTGGCCAGAGAAATTGAAGGTATCCCTTAGAACATCACAGTCCTCAAAGCAAGGTACCCATGAAGGTGCTGTGACAGAGGTAACCTCTACTGCGTCCAAGATCTCAGCCCTACTCCATCCCCCTCCATGTTCTGGAAGAGCGTTTGTTTGATACCTGAGTTCCTGCTGGTCCCAACTGACTCAGGGAAGGGATTGTTGAGCTATAAGCATGATGTATTGCTCCCCACTTCCTGGGTCCTGCTCCCATGTAATAAGCTCACCCACTTCATGGGGAACCCACTGACGTCTTCCTGTTCTTCCTCCTCCACTGCCTGGGACTCGGTAGAGAAATCTTGTAGCACATCCAATCCTCATGTTAGGTCAGAGGATGGAAAGTGAGTGAGGGCCTGGAATCTCACCATCAAGTTCTAATTTTTCTGTTAGCAAAGAGCTCAATATTAGTGATATCAAAACCTCACCCAAAAAATAAAACAAAAAAAAATATTTAAAAGCTTCACTCAGACATAGAGCTGTTTGTTTCCAATCTGGTTGGAAACTTGGAGGTCGAGAGAAGTGAACAACAGGATAGAGTCCAGCAATTCCAAAGTTTTGTGATCATAAAATTCAAATTTATAATTTCTGACCCAAAATGCTTGGGGCCAGAATTCATAGAGGACTTAGGACTGTGCTGTGGAGCTAGGAACTCAGTTCAGGTCTTGCATGTGGGTGGCAAGGACTCAAATCACTCGAACTTTCATCTGCTGCTTCCCAGATTCCTGCTAAAGCAGGAAGCCGGCCTGGAAAGCAGTCAAGACTCCAATCAAGATACTCTGGTTTGGGATGCAGGTGTCCCAAGAGGCAATCATTAGATTCCATAGATGCAGTCTTGCCCCATAGATGAGCAGACAGAGTTTGGGTTTGAGTGGCTTGCCAGTATAACCTGTTTGACCTGCTAACATCACACTTCTCATGTTCTAATGATATGGTTACCATCCTGTGCTTCTAACCCCCTAGTGATTTCTTCCTTCTCTCAAACTACCAAGAAGGACGTTTCCTTCCTTATCCCCCAGCCCAGGAGCTCCTAATGACTTCTGCTGATGCCAGTCCTTGGCCACCCCACATCTGCCTAGGATCCCTTGACCCTTTCCTCACCTTTCAGCTTTCTTTGACCCCTAGCTGTCTTGTCCAGAATGGTTCTTGGAACGAGAGTTTCAATTTGTCCCAGACCAACTGCAGCACACTTATGCACAGAGAAAGGAAACACCTGAGGGATACCACAGGCATCTCTGAATCATCTTGAGATCTTAGTGACTTGTGCTTTGCTGTTTGCAGAAGGCAGTAAACAGACACTTGGGTGGTGGGGGCGTGCCCCTGTGTGCACTGCACTCCAACCAGAAGTGGTCATGCACCCCTTTTACAGAGGCAGAAACACAGCTGGAGAACATAGCATGGCCTTCTTCATCTTGTCCCAGGTTGGTTCCCAGGACTGGGCCAAGGTTGAGGCTGCCTTTTGTCTACTACTTAATAGTTTATGAGTGGAGAAGAAGCCCATCAGGTCCTCCTTACTGGCATTGATGCATCCGGTATTCCTGGCCATGGCCATTGTTTGGCTAGGGCTACATTCTTCAGGTATAGAAGGTCATGCTCTTTCTTTGCTCAGTGGACCCACAAGATTCATCTTGGTATTCAGGGAACATGCCTAAACAAGGAGGGAGAGGTGCCGCTGGGCCCTGGAGGTCAGCCTTGATTTAGAGCAGATGTGGGGGCTGTGCCGGGCCACTGCCTGCAGCTCAGTCACCCTCTGTTGAGTCTGCTTTTGTCTGCGCCTCCACCCTGTACAGCGGAGGCACTGCCACTCTATTTTTAGTCTGCATTTCATCTGTCTGTCTGTGGGCTGGCTTTCCCAGCTTAGGAAAACACACTGCTGCCATGGTCTCAAACGCCCACCCCGTCACCTCCTTGAGCTCTAGCTGACCTCAGTGGAGGTGGGGTTGGGGGCACGGAGGGCCAAGCAGGCCTCCTCTGGGAACCTCAGGGAAAGTTCTCAAGGCTGTGAATTCTTCAAGGTTGCTCAGCAATTCTGTGTCAGGGGGATCCCAGGACAAATCCAAACCAGCAGGGACAATAGGGGGAGGAGCCCCTCGGTTGGCTAAGTGATCACCCAGATTTGATGGAGGAAGACAGGTTCGTGGCCCCCCTAACCTCTGTGTAGAATCTGCTCAAGAGTCCCTGTGAAGTATGGCTTCCCCAATTGTCTTAATTCTTGAGGTTCTTCAATAATCACTGATTGAATTACTAGTGTTGGTAATGATATAGTTATATGTCCATTAGGTACATTTTTGAACTATGTAAGTGTAAATGGAAGAAAATTCATTCTACTCACATGCTATCACCTAGAGAAACTTGCCTTTAGCACCTTAGTGTACTTATGGCTAATCTTTCTGTATATTTGTACATAGCTAGAATCAGATAGTTAACACAAATTAGACGATAGTTGTTAAAAAGCCTGTTTTTTCCAAGTTATAAATGTAAATGTGTGTATTATTTAGAAAGTGTAATAATAGTAAACAAGAAGCAGAAGTGTTCCAATTTCTTACTACTCATGGCTAATCACTGCTAATTTATTGGCCTATATCCTGAAAGTATTTTTCCTGTGCATTTTTAAACATCATCAAGATCATATTGCCTGTTTGATTTTCAAGCACACTCGATGAAGAAAATTCACAGATGCTATGTAGAGAATATCTGCTCTTGATCTTTATTGATTAGGAAGCTCAATGATTCAGTTAATTAGAGAAGTAATTTTGAACAATACAGAGATCACTCTAATTCTTGGACAATAAGCATTGATCTGTTGTGCTACATGATGAGTTTTTTTTAATTAAACTTTTAAAGAATTGTTTATTTGAGACAGAGCAAGTTCCCATTCAATGGTTCGCTCTCCAAATGCTTTCAGTGGGCAGGGCTGAGATGGGGTAGAAGCCAGGAGCTGGGGAGTCAATCCAAGCCTCCTGCATAGAGCCGCGAGTCCAACTGCTTGAGCAAGAACTTTCTGCTTTTCATGGCTCCATTGACAGGAAACTGGAGTCAAGAGTTAGAGCTGGGGATCCAAGCCAGGCCCTTTGACGTGGGATGTGAGCATCGTAACTGGTGTCATGACACAGGGCTGAGTGCCCACACAGCACAATGCTGTTTTGAATCATAGCTCTGTACTATGCTCCTAGGGAGATGCCCAACCACGTAAAATGGTACTAGATGCCGGCATTTATCCCAGCTGGTGTTCCAACCACCAGGACAATACTCCTTCCCGCCTTTTTATTTCGTATTGTTTTATCTTTCATACACATGGATGCTGTTGCCTCAACCAGCACTGATGGAGGAAGCCAAGCACTTGTGGTAAAATGTTCTCTTGTCCAGATAGTGGATTCCTCTCAGAGGAACATTCTCTTAATGTTCAGGAGAATGTCTTCTTTGTCTTGATCTCAAATTGTGTTTCTCTGGTTACCCATGATAGTCTGCTTTAAAATCCACTTATTCTTAATCATGAGGAAATCTAGCCAGACTCAGTGTTTTGTGCTCTACATGTAGAATGTGTTCTCCTCAAGCTGAATTTCTGCCCCTCTGGGTGACGGTGAAGCTCTCCAGTTCACCCTCATCCAGTGGGTAGTTGACGTACACCTTGTCAGTCCAGTGTGTCTTGATTTGTGGGGCTTGGGCACGATTGGTTGGTTTCTGTCAGAACTGTCAGTTTCCACCTTACCCTGTACACCTGGATAATTCAGTAGAAATAGAGAAAATGTAGGTGCTTCACATTGTTATCACAGAAGCAGCAGGGTTATTATTATGTATCCAAGTCTTTTGCTAGGTGATGCCTGGACAGTATCTTTCCAAGTTCATTTGTGTTCCAGTTGAGGTCAGTATTATCCCTGTTTCATAGTTAATGGAAAATGGAATTAAAAGATAAATTTATTTTGATACAAAAAATTGAAGTCCACACATTTTTCCATAAGCTTTTTGAAGACCTCTCATGCATTTGACCTTAAGACAAAAATGAAGTGCCAGAAAGGAGTGTCATGCTTTGTCACTTATAGCAGAATTACAAATGGAATGCCAAGGTTTGCTGAAAAGGAAATATGTGAATTGATTTTCTAATGATTAGGTAGTTGTATAAGAAAATAAGATACTTTTGCCAACTAACCAAGTGGAAACAGGGGGTATACATAGCAAAATAATCATGGACTAAGCAACACAGCTATTATGTAAGTGGGGACACAGTGCTGTGAAGAAAGTTGCATTCTTCTAATTGAAAAACATTAGAGCTGAACATTAGACTGCCGTGGAGATGCCTGGCTCTCTCCTGCACAGCCAATGTGACAGGTGCCTTTTAAGGATGAGCATGATGATAGTTCAGAGTCAGAGACTTGAGGGATAAGTACAAACTTTACTGCAGAAACTCCCAGTTTGTGTTCTCTCAATCACACGGTAAAAACATTTAAAGGTTTAGTCACTGACAGCACCAAGCATTACTGGAAGATTCTGAGTTGGGCCCTGTAACCTGACTATGCAGAGAAATTCAGGGACAGCCAAGTCCAAGTCCACAGGACAGCAACATGAAGGGTATGCAATTAACCCTGGGCTTCTCTTCATGTGTGGTAGATATCCTTGGAAGGTCTGCAAGATGGGGAGGCTGCCGACAGTACAGCCATGATGGTTTCAACTCCACACAATCGGACTGTAGGGACCCCGTCACAAATGGTGGTGCAGGATTCATAAGTGATGTGCTCTAGATCATCCAGCGCATCTGCATTACCATCACCCTTCTTCAAGTTCCTTGTGCCCCCAGGTATGCGAGAGGGAGTACATAGGAGTCCTGGTGGGCCACTGCCATCTCAGTTATCTGGCAAGATCCTTGAAGCATTTCGTTCATGCTGTCACTCTTCAAATATGTGACCATCAAGTATGCCACAGTGCCCAGCACCAACCACCTTCCCTGGAAACACATTACTATTGTTTCGTTCGTGATTGCTCAATGGTGGGAGGGGTTTCCGTCAAAACCTGGCTGTGTGAGATGCTGGCAGAGGAAGTGACTGTGGTTGTTGAAAGAGAATTGAGCCAATGTCGTCCTGCAACCCAGGGGCCCATCCACAAAATCTGAACCCAGCATTTCTGCCTGTCTGCTTCTTAGGGGCTCGAGGCCACACACAAAGACTGTTATTGAACTTGTCCCAGTTGTCTTGATAATGACCATGCACTGTCTCTTAGGGACACACTGTCATTTCTTTACCATTTTCTCAGAACCCTTTTGACTTTTAACTGTGTATTTATGCAACATATATAAGTAGCATGTAATCTATAGGATGTATAATATGTGTTTTCTGTGGAAATATGTTCTTTCACACAGATACACCTCTATATAATCAACAAGAAATTTACCATAAAAATAAGGCATCATCAACCACACTTTAGCCTGGATTCTGTATTGAGATGCTGTGGAGCTGGGCAGGGTGGTTTTCACAGGAACCCTGTGGGAATTGGGCACCCCAGATCTCTTAAGTGAGGTTCTAATATAGTGTGGCAGGGAAGGGAGTTGGGAGCTTCTTAGGTGTTCATATCTTATCAGTGGGTTACACCATGAAAGCTGCTGCTGGTTGCCCTCTGGAGAGAAATTCAAGGTCAAAGTAAAAAACACTCTTATGGACTTCAACAGAATAACAAGAATTTGGGTTGCTGATTTAGAACATTTCCAAGGTGCTGCATTCATTCTGTAGTTTGTGTTTTTATTTTTGTCTCTAAGAGGGAGAGGTAGACAGGCCAGTTGGCATGTCAAGGATGATCTTGTATGTGGACCCATTCTGCCTGGTCCACCATCACACCTCAGGGGTTAAAGTCTGCATTGCTTTGGGACTCTTGGAAGATTTTGGCAATGCTGGATGGCACCATGTATGTGGGCACTGGGACTGAGAGTCATTTCACCAGTCATGGAAGCTTGGCAAGTGTGGACTTCCCTTAGGTATGAGCCACTTAGAATTCATCATACTGTGATAAAAGCTCATACTCATCTGTTTCATCTTGTAAATTAATCCATTAGCAGTAAGCGCTACTGCTAATAAAGATGGAAAAAGAGTGTCGTGTTTGTGACTTCATCACAACACTGCATTTTTGAACACTTTGCTATTAAAAAGAGGGTTTCGTTAAATAAATGACATGCTGGCTCAAGGAAACAAACCATTAATTGATGCCACATCTGCCCTGAGTCATTGAGGGAGCGCAGTCAGCTGGTTTCACCTCTATCCCAGAGTTCCACCTGAGATGCCGTCTGGGGTTGCAAGGTCTGCGGCTTCCACACTGCTCTATATTATCCTAATTAAACATCCTTTCAACAGAGATCTCCCTGACTGCATGCTGGGGGCACAGGGGATGGGAACAGGGGAATAAACACGACACAGCACAGCAGCCAGGAGATCTGGGTCCTGCTTCTGAAGGCTCTGTCCTTGCCTTGCTAGGTGGACTCCAGAAATCTCATTTTGTTCTGTGCCACTTTCCATTTGCCCAAACACTCACTCATGGGAGACTATTCAGACTTCACAACTCAGTGAATAAGGAGCTGTTGGTATGAAGCTGACCCTTGAAAGCTACCAGCTCCAAGCAATTCATCTGCGAGCATTCCAGTCTTCAGGAGAATTTCCCTCTGATTCCCAGTACTTCTGGAGTCCCAAGGGGTACTTGCGCATGTCCAAAAACCGGTTCTGCTCATTGCTTGCATAACTGGCAACCAAACGACCTTACTGGGATCCCACAGGTGCCTTCCCCAACCCCACTAGGGCTGGAATCTGCCTACCTGTCCACGGCCTCTATCCAGCAATGGGGTCTAGTCCCTTGTGACTTCCTTCATAGATGCTGCTGCTGGGAGACTGGAGTGTTCAGCAAAGGGAAACTGGCACTCACGAGGTCTCTGAGTGATGCCCTGGGGGTTCAAGTTGCTTTCCTGGAAATGAGCTTGCACCTGCCCTGAGTCAGCCTTAATATTAAAATCAGAGCAGTGCTCTGTAAGCCCCAAATGAGAACACACATAGCTCCAAATAGCAGGTGATCTAGCATCTTTCTGCACCAGAATTGCACTTACTACCTTTGTAAGCCTCACAGCTGAGGCTGGGCTGTGGTGTCAGAGTTCTTTGTCCTTCAGGATGAAGTTTTACTCAGGGGTTCAATTGTCCCTCTCACCATCAGGTTACCCCTGGAGCCATCCCAGTCTGCCAATGTCTGTAGGCACATAAACCACAATTCAGGCAGGATTCCAAGCTATAGTTTTAATTATATCTTACTGGGAGGCGTTCATCATCCACATATGTAATGGATACGCAAGATGGGCAGTTTTGTCACCTGACACATTTAGCTGGAGTGTCAGCTCCCTGCTGTGTTAGTCAAAGGCACTAACAAGGGGCCACCAGCATTAGAACAGGAGGTTAAGAGGGGTTATAATGTGGAGGTAAACCCTTGCCTCTGGAAAGACAATACTCAGACCTGGGCCTTAGAACCCAGTGCCTCTGTGACCTTGGACCAGTCACTTGGCCCTTCTGTCTCCGTTTTTTATCTACAGAAGAGGGACTGACGGGTGTCTAGTGTATGGGGTTATGAGGTTATTGTGATGATTGCATGGCAAAGTATATACGGTGCCTGCTGTCTTGTACACATTACTGCTGTCATGATCAAGTTTGGAAGTCCTTAAGCACATCCAAACTCAGTGAAGTTGTAGCTGCCCAGACATGATAGAGCAGGCATCACATCATTGTCCTGCAGAGACTCCTGCCTTTTCAGTGACCCTCATGGCACAGCAGACAAGCAACCCTGACTCACAGCATTCCTCCCTGGACCAAATCCCAGGGAGGATTCCCACTCACCAGGCCCAGAACACCAACTTCGGACCACTTTGTCACTACCTGAATGCAACACTCACCAAAAAAAGCTTCCACTAGGGAACCAGGACCTCAAGTGCTGGTGGGAATGGGGCAGATTGTCAAACGGGCATTCATTCAGAGCATTTGACCTCCTGAGTGCTGATTATTTTTCCTGATATTTATACAGCTGAGATAGAGGCTCCTGGAGAGTGAGACAATTCCAGAGGGACTTGGAGTGGGAGAGGTGGGGGAGAGAGTTAAATCGAAGAAGAAGAAGAGAAAAAGAATGCGAGAGAATGTGTTCTCTGGGAGTAATTACTTGATTCAGCAATTTTGGCACAGAAATTCCAATTTACTGGACAGATTTATGAGCTTTCCAGTACCTTTACAAAAGGATGTCTTGTCCATAGCATTTTGGCATTTTTAAAAAAACTGGATGTAGCCAAAATTTGAAAGTTTAAAGGCAAAGGAAAGTCATTAGGGAGATCAAAAGTGCTGCAAGTTATGGATTGAGGTTGGCTTTCTCTTTTTAATTAACTTCATTGTCAGTCCCCCAAAACTAGTGGACACAAGGTAGGGACAGAGAGCTGAGCTTACATCTTACAGCCTGGCTCCATCCGCTTGAAAATATCCAGCAGTCCTTTCCTAGGTTAAAGAGAAACCTCTGCTATTTTCTTTCATTCCTTCCCTAACTAAAGCCTCCAGTGCTAATTGAGGCTTTTTCTTTCTCCTTAAAAACAAAACAACTTCTCACAGTAGTTTCAGATCTCACTTAACATTTTTTATCTCCCAGAGTTTTCCGGTAGCTGAGCTTTTGTTTTAATTGGTTCCTGATAATACCAGCTGTTTGTAAGACTTTCAGTGCATTCTTTTTAGATCTTTTTTTGTCTTTTTTTTAGATTTTTTTAGTTCTTTTTAGAACTAGTCTATATCAAGCATCTGCTATGTTTTTAACACTCTTCTAACTAATTTATGTCTATAATATAATTGAAAAGAATATTGTATGATAAATCTGCTGCCCTTATTTCACTATTAAAAGAGAGGCTCAGAAAGAACAGGTGATTCGCCTGAAACCACACAGCAGATTCTGATCCAGGCTAGCTCACAGCTGATTCCCCCCATTCCTGGATCCCCACCTGCCCTTTCAAGCATCTATTACGCATTGGTTTTGAGAGCTTCATTCATTCCCAGCCACCCTGCCCGGGGGTCCCATGTTCTCAAGCCAGGATATACTCATCCCTTTGTCTCCTTGCTTCGCAAAAGCCAGATGAGTGTCTTTGTAACTTTTTGTTATAAAAAATATTACTGGTTCAGAAAACAAATGAATTTGAAGTGAATCACTATATACGACCCCTAAATCCATCCAGGATCATTCGATTGAACTGGTGTTAACACAGATCTCTCTCTATCTCTTTGTTGCAGTATCCATCCACTATCTATTTTATTTTTTGATGCATTTCAGAATAACTTGCTTGATTCAGTACCCTCCCTCCTAAATACCTTAGAGTGTATACAGAAGAGATGTTTGCAAATGACAGTCAGATCATCTCACTCCCCTGCTCTCATAAACCCAATGCTTCCCTTACCCCTGGAGCTTAGGGTTGGTCCTGCAGGATCCAGTCTCTACTGTCTGTCCCCCTTTCAGATTCCTCCTCCAGACTCCCTCATTCCTCTCCAACAAGTGACCATCCTTTTCTAACATGACACAGTTCCCCTGCCTCAGGACCTTTGCACTTGCCGGCCATGCAGTACCTATTAAGGCCATTTGTAGATCTGGCCATCTGAAAGAACTCCCCTGCATTTCACTTTTTCCTGCTTCCCTGCTTTGCTTTTCCTGGTATCACTCGTCACCATCCAGCATCACTAACACATCTATTTGTTTGGCATACAGCTCCCTGAGTAAGATAGAAGCTTGATGACAGGATAGGTTCTGTCGTCAAGGGCTTAGACTGCTTCCAACATATATCAGGTGTCTAATGTATATTTGCTGTATTTGTTAGGCGGATGGGTGAGGGAAGGAAGGAAAGGAAAAGCAGGGACAAGAATGGAGGGGAAATGACAGGGGAAAGAAGAAAGAACTGAGTTTCTGCTGGGCAGTTGGGTGTAGTCTGGGAGCATTGTCCTGAATCACTTGCTTAAGACAGCACTCTTCATCCCTGTGGCTCGCCAGAACCCAGACCTGAATGAGCAGTGCAAAGTGGAGCTGGGAGTGTTGGGGTGGACAGGTGGCATCCTCCCACAGGAACACTCCTGCTGCCTCCGTGAGAGGCTCATAGGGACAGCTGGAGAGACTCATGTTAGGGGTAATGCCTGTTCTTAAATTCCCACTCCTTGGATTCATGGAGGAAAGACCGGTTGCCTCTGAGAAACATCATGGATGAGGTCTAAAATGCCTTCCAGTCCAAGGGCTTCCCAGCACTGCCCCCCTGTGGTTTTGATGGATGTTTTGTAACAGATGATTCCTGGTCTCCTAGGCTGCTCAGTTCACTTGCTAGGTGCTCACAGACCTCCAGATCACAATCTCTCTGACCCAGAAATCTTTGGGCAGTGCTCAGTCTAGTAAGCAAGTACATTCTTGCTGCAGAGAAAGAATTTTATGTTGTGATGAGAACATCCAAGAGTCGTCCCAAGTCTTCCTGAGTTTTCTGAGACATGTGCAGCCCTGTGTTGCTGTTGGCTTGATTTAGGTGGGAGGAATGACAACCCATCTCAGAGAAGAAGCCCCCGCCCCAAAGATCTTAATCTGGCCTTGGGCCTGGCAGTGGTGGAGGAGATTCAACTATGTCCCTCACCTGCTCTTGTTTGTACCCTAGTGATGCCTGCCACCTACAGGACCACTGTGAGTGAGCCCTGTTGCCCTCTGCCACAGCCACAGGTCCCCTGTGAGATACCTGGGTTGCTGCATAGAAGCAAAGCTATGCCTTGCAAAGTGTGTTCTTTGAGCTGCATGCCCTGCAGGTCCCCCTTGCCTCAGTGCTGGTGTCTGAGGAATGCTCTATTTCTGCACATGGGACTCCACTGTTTGTTATTGATGAAGGTTGCTTTTGGTCCCTCACCTCACCTGGTCCTTGCCTAGTCCTGTGTGTACAGGTCTCTGATGCATTTCTGTGGGTCTTCAGACCACTCCACCCTGGCTCTCTCTTCATTCTGAGGCGGCCCAATCTCCTAGTGGGCCTCCCCTGCTCTTGTCAGAGTTAATCCACATGGAAGGAGGCCAGGGATTGGCTTTTCACGTCAAAGTTGAGCAGTACATGGGGTTCCTGATGCTCTATATTGCTGATGATAACACGGGCTGGCACCCCACTCTTCCACATGCTTTGTGAACGCAGCATGCTTTGTGACCACATTGATTCCCTGACTTCAATAACGTCTTGCTGCTATGACTTCTGTTGGCATGGTATATCTGCACATTTTGTTCCTATGCTACCTTTAAAGAGGATGTGCATGTCTTGAAGGAATCTGAGTGTCACAGAGGAAAGCTGTACAGGCCACATGCGACAGGATATCACTAAGGACTCAGTTTCTAAAACATCAGTGTTAACTGCTCTGTTGCTACATGAATAGAAAGGCCAAAGAAGGAAGAGGCAGAAATGGCAGGGTGGAAGTGCATCTTTGCAATGCCATCTTACCATTTTCTCCTCAGCACTAGCTGTCTTCTCTCCCAAACTCCAGTGTCACCATAGCCCAGATACCTGCTGGCTGCTAAGTGCATGCCCCCCTCCATCCATTCCCTAGGATTGTGAGAAAGCAAACAGATTCTAACAGTCCACAATGTTCCAGAACAGAAATATGTGTGAAAATCCTCCACTACTTATGGCTTTGTTTGTGTGTGTGTCCTTCACTCTTGTTCCAGGCAATTCTGTCATCCTCTGGAATTCCACAGCTTTCAAGGTAGCTTATTCATGGTTTTCATCATGTTTTGCCTTATGTGCAGCTACTGTGCTTATGTCAGACCTCTTCTACCAGACTGGAACTACATCGTATCATGTTTGTGTTCCTTGTTTGTTTATCAGTTCACATTTAGCGAGTACTCTCATGGTCCAGGCGCAGCCCCAAGGACCCAGACTGAGTCCTCTGAATCAAGCTGCTTCTGGCCTGGTGTGGTTGGGTTGATACTGCACAGAACAATGTTGCGTATGAAATTAGAGAGATGCACAAGGGGCTGAGCACAGGAAAGCCTTATGGTTCAGGAAGGGCTTTCCAGAGATGGCAGTTATGAAGTAAGGTTTTGAAGTCTAGGATTTGTCAGACTGGGAAAGGGAGGGCAATTCCAGCAGAAGAGAAGCATGAGCCTGGCGTATTTGGCCTGGCTGGAGCTCAGGATAGGACAAACATGGAGTGCAGAGGTAGGGGAGGGGTCACAAGGAGGAGTCTCAGCGCCCAGCAAGTTCCTGGCACAGAGTAGGTGATAACCAAATGCTTTCTACATGAAAATGTACTGTTAATACTGTTATTTTAAGATTTGTTGTTGGAGAGGCAGAGTAACATAGATGCAGGGAAGGAAGGAGAGGGAAGAGAGAGAGAGAAAGTGTTCATTCACTTTCCAGATGGCTGAATGGCTGAAACAGGACTGAGTCAGGCCAACTGTTTCTTGCGTTAGAGACAAAAACCTGGGCCCACTCTCCGATGACAGTCTGGTGGCAACCTCTGGTCTTTGGACATATTTTGTCTGCCTTCACCACATTTTGAGAAAATTTGCAATTATAACCAATGTTTAAACCTGAGTGACCTCACATGCACATCCAGATTTTAAGCCTTTTTAAGAAAAGAGAGAGCCTGATGACTGTACCATGCTTTGTTGAGGCTGAAGCATTTATTACTTTTACACTTCTTCCCTCTTCTCTGGTTCACTCCCTCACTGTGGTACCACTGGGCACAGTTATCCTGCTTGCCCAAGCACCATGCTGGTAGACTTGCTTTCCTGCCCTAAAGTGACCTCTCATTGGCCTCAGGAGCTAACCATGATCTGATTGATCTGATAGCTTCTTCAGACCCTACAAGTGTCTTTGATCGGGTCTTTGATCTCAGGACAAGTCCAAGGCACCTAAGCCAAGAGAGATAGCCCCCTGCAGGAGGCCTGCGCGTCTTCCTTCCTCCCTTCTGTGACCCTCTCTGCTGCCTGTCCCCAGCAGAGGTGCTGTGTCACCTCTTCTGTTTCAGGCCAATTTCATCTGATTGGCCTTCTCCTGGCAACCCCAAGTAGGTGCTAATGAATGAAAGAATGTGCTGTCCTTACACTTGATAATGAAGTAATTGACCCCTACCTCATCTCTTGCCACTTTCAGTATTTTCTTTTTCAGTGCAGTCATCTGCAAGACAGACACCTAGTTTAAACCTTACTTTAGAAGTCACACTTGACTGAGAGTTCACAAAATGCTTCAGAGTAGTCCAAGGTGTAAAGTTCCCACAATGGTGTCATGATGGCACACACATATTTAAATAGCACTTAGAGGCATTTAACACTCAGAGTCAGAGGGCTGAGCTGCCCATCTATCTGTCCATCTGTTCTTCCGGTCTTCAGGCTGCCTTGATTCATGTTACTACCTTTCAAGCCCTTTTGCCTACTTGTGATCCTCACAACACCAAAATACCAAAAAAGCCACCCACATTTTATCAATGAGAAGCTTTGGAATTCAAACAAATCTTCCAAGATCATGCAACTCAAAGATAATATTCAGACTCCAGGTCAAAGACCATTACAATGAAGAGTTCTCCCTGAAGACGTTCCCTGTCTGGTATACTGTTTCACATGGGATGATTATCGATTTATTCCTAAACTTATGTTAAAAATTCTTGGTCACTCCAGTTATTGGGACAGTTCTGCCAAAAGTACCTGAGGGACCTCATTATGCAGGGATTTCAACAGACACGTCTCGGAATGTAGATTGTTCTGTTTACTGGTAATATCAAAACCTGAAATGTGTTCTGCGGAAGATAGTTCCTGTATGCAAGGTCATCTGTGCTTGCTGTCTCTGGGATTGCCCGCCCTTCCCCTACATTCCAAGCAAGTTATCAGGTCCTCGGTATGCCCTGGCCTTGAAGAAGTTTTGCAGGGCAGCATTGTAAAGGAAAACTTCTGGAAGACTAGGATTCCTTCTGTAATTTATAAATGCTCATAGCACTTGGGTTGGGGAAGTGGAGAGACAAGGATTCTGAGGGTCCCAAGAGAAAGTTCCCTTTTGGCCTGGGGACAGGTGCCTTGTTACAAGCTGCATCAGTGGTATGAGATGCACTCAGACTTGGATGAGATGCTCTTGTGGGCCCTCTGAAGGCCGGGAGTGGTCTTGCATTACCATATAAGGAGGCTCAGGATGGCTCACTCAGATGATTCCTCCAATATTCTGATCCATGCTCCCACAGTGGGACCCAGGCCCATGCACCCATGGCTCTGGACCCTGCCCCATAGGCTGCTAGCAAGGCCCATGCCCCCCCTTTGAGATTGACAGGCGTTCCCTGGGCCCCCAATACTGCTACTATGAATTATTGTGGGAGAAGCAAGGAGATTAAACTGCAGCCTCCAACTGCGGAGGAAGTCATCAGTGTTCATCCAGTGAGTCCCTGAAGACACGACTTCTAGAAATAGCCTTTTACCAGGAAGGCAATTTCTTGAAAGTGAGGGAACTCATTTGCTGGATGCACAAATACAATTTTGGGACATGGGAGGAATAAAAACACAAGGCAACGTGATGCTTCCAAAGGAGCATAGTAATGCTTTTGTAAAAGACCCCAAAGAACAGAGTCACAGAATACCTGCTACAGAATTGAAAAGAGTGATAATAAATATGCTCAAAGAGAGGCGTGAGAATACATGCACAAACAACATGTAATGTGAATGAGAAATTCAGCAAAGGGGGATGGACATTTGACCCGGTGGTTGAAACTCTGCTGAAGATGCCTGCATCCCATACTGGAGTGCCTGGTTTGAGTTCTGGCTCCACTTCTCATCCAGCATTTTGCTCATGTGTGCTCTGGCAAGGTAACAGGTGACAGCTTAAGTACTTGGATCCCTGCCACCCCTTTTGGGGGGATCTGGATTGAGCCCCTGGCTCCTGACTTCAGTTAAGCTTTACCTCAGCTCTTACAAGCATTTGGCGAGTGAACCAGTAGATGGAAGAGCAGCAATCTGTTTATGTTTCTCTGACTTGCAAATATGTTCAATAAAAATAAGCTAATTTGTTTTTAAAAGTGATCGAGCAAATGTTTACAGAATGAATGTACCAGGGTGACAGGAAAAGTAGCAGGGAGCGTGAGGAACCCCTGGGGTGTAGAGTAGACCTGATAATTCCACACTTACAGCCTGCTAAGGGTGGCAGCATGGACAAGGTCGCCTGGGACCTGCACTCGTGCTGGTCAGAGGAGTCTTGTATCTAATGACACTACCTGGCAGGGAAAGTATTGAAATATTTTGGGTGTGATCATAATTCAGGTGCTCATTGTATTATACTATTGCATACTCTGATTTTTGTGGTCCTTCTCATCTTGAGATATTATCAACAAAGGTATTTACTAGACGGCTATTCTGTGTCTAGTCTGGGTTGTTTCACCATGCTACAGTATATCTTCATTTTGCAGATTTCCCACACTTAGAAATAGCTTCCTCCCATCCTTACCACAAGCAAAGTCAAATTTGACTCTTCCGTGGGGTACCAATGTCATGGCCCAAAAGGACAAAGCTTCCTGGTAGAATCAAGAGAGGCAGCTACATGTACAAAGGTAATGTACGAAGACATTAATTACTGAGCTGTGGGGCACAGAAGGAAGCTATAAGGGGTAGTGTGGTACCCTGGGGCTGGCAGCAATAAGTAGACCTAGAAGGGGCATAATCTCACCTAAGCCAGCCTCAGCCCCCGTCACTTCTCTCCCTCTTGCTACTGGGGCTCCCCGCTGACCATACTCAGGACGGAAGAGCTGTGACTGAGGTCTACAGGTACCTGACTCCTCCTTAGTGTGCAGTGGGGTGCAGCAGGAGAGAAAGGGGTTCTAGAAGGGCCAACAGAAGATATCCATGTGGCAACAACATTTCCTGCAGGCAGTCAAGAGCCAGGGGCACACAGGAGTGGGAAAGCCTGACCAGGCCCACAGGCTCCCATGCATACATAGTAAGGAGACAATGGGTTCTCCGAGAAAGGTGGGGCACGCTCCTAGTACTCAGGGTTGCCACTCTGATAGGGAGGCTACATGCTTGTGGCTGGGAGTCTGCCAAACTGGGTGTTGGAGGTCTCAGGTCTGTCCTCCTTCCTCCCTGTTTCCTTGTTCATTTTAATTAATTATTTATCTATCTCTTTTATTTGAAGGCACTGCAGAGAGAGGGAGATATAGAAAGAAATCTCCCATCCACTTTGTCCCTCCCCAAATACCTGACACAGGCAGGCCTGGGCCGGGCCACAGTTCAGAAACAGGAACTCAGTGTGGATCTCCAGGGGGCAGGGACCCAATTTCTAGAACCATTATCCACTGTCTCCCTGAGTGTTCCGCATCAGGAACTTAGAAACAGAGCTGAGATTCATCCCCGAGGAACTCAACACGGGATGCAGGCATCCCAAGCATGTCTTAACTAACTACTGCATCAAACGCCTGACCTCTGTCCTCGTTTAAACAGTAGAAATAGTTTAAACAATTTAAATAATAGAAAAACAGGAGATTCCTGGGGGCTCCAAAGGGGTCCCATGTCTCCCATGCAGCCACTTGTCCCTTGAGCAATGAGAGCAGCGGGCAGCAGCCCTGGCCCTCCTGTGCCTGTGGCCACCCCCACCCCAGCTCCCCACATCCATCCCATCAGAACCGTGAAGGACAGCGCTGTCTTCCCATCAATTTCTCTCGCGCTTGCTTCCCTCACCTTTTCTCCTTCTTAATCTCCCTGTGACTCCTAAAAGGATTAATTAGAAAGATGTGAGCAGGGGTTGGAACGTCAGAAAGCAATCGTCACTTTCCTATCTGACCTCTCTCACCAGCTGCAGAATTAACAAATTGAATGTCCTCAGCAGACAGGGGTGGCACATGATACTGAGTTCATCACCAGCCTGGCCGGGGCCTGTGTGCAGAGCTGCATTTAAACAACTCCAGCTGATTAAATTCCTCCTGGGCACTCCCACCAGATGCCGTTAGAAAATCCTTGCATCCAAGAGGTTTTTAAATTTTTTTTTAAACATGTGCCAATTATTTGCCTGCTATCTGCAGGTGCTGGCAAGCATCACAAGCCGGTCAGGCCAGGCTGTCTACACTCTTATCCACTCGGCGCCTGCCTGGGGGGCTCACGTCGTCAGGAATGGGATCCTGGGCTTTGCTTGGGGCTGTCAGAAGCTCTCTTCAGCCACCCTACAGGGCCAGCCTGCCCTGCCCTGGGCCCCCAGCGCTTCACCATCTGAAGCTCACAGCTCTCTAGAATGTTTCAAGGTGACAACACAGACCCGGGTGACCTGCTAGAAGTGGGGCCCCAGGGTGGGGGCAGGCATACAACTGGGCCTGGGCCAGTGCCAACTGCCTCTCAAGCCAGACAGGGCTTCAGCCCTGAGCCAAACAGGGACATAAAATCGCCATGTCCAGGAGCAGGAGCTGGTGCTTGGCCTTTGCTCACAGATGCCTTTAAAACAAATTTTGAGCTGTTCCTCCTTCATGTTCCCATTGTACCTGTATTTTCTTTTGAAATGCATTTTGTTTATTTTACTTTTATAGAGAGGGTTAAGAGTCCCATCTTCTGGTTCACTCTCCAAAGGCCTGCAGCAGCTGAGGTTGAGGAAGGCTGAAGGCATGAGCTAGACTCATTTGAGGGCCCCCCTAATGGGTGGCAGGGACCCAACCACTGGAGCCATCATCTGCTGACTCAGGGCACACCTCAGTAGGAAGCTGGAAACAGGAACAGAGCTGGGTTCAAACTTGTGCACACTGACATGCAACACAGGTGTCTCAAGCAGTGTTTTAATTGCTGTGTCCACTGCTTACCCCTAAAAGTTATTTTAGGACACAAAATCTGGAATTGAAGTCTTGAATCTGAAGAAAAAAGGATCTGAACACCTTCCTATTGATACCCCCCTTTGGGAGTAATAGTAGAAAAACAAGCCATCTCCCTTCTTCTAACTTTCCAGTCACCATGTCTGCTGGAGTTGGGTCTTCTCCCAAGAAGGTCCTCCTCCCGGGATCCCTAATCTTGTTGCGCCTGTCTTAAGATCATCTCAGTCTGCATTTTCCTCAACATCGAGGGGCAGGGAGCAGCACATGGCATTTTTGGCTCGTACCTGCACTGGTGCAGGGTGGCATAAGGAAGAGCCCTGGGTATAGACGTGGACAAAAAATGTAACATCGCCTGTTCCAAGCTGTACATGGAAAAATTCAGAACTGAGAGTTGGAGCAAGAAAAATCCAACTTTAGGCCAGATGTTTATACAGAACAGCCTGAGGTGGGTTCTTAGGTCCGCCCCTCCCAAGGACACTCCCTTGCAGAGCACTGTGCAATGATGCATGCTGCTGCTGAAAACTGCAAGCTTTTGCAACAAGCTCCTTCCATGGGTGAATGAATGGAAACAATCAATCATTTGGCCACAGAAAGGGTTTACAAATATGGAGAAAGCAGATCTTAGCTGGTGATCCAGGACTCTGAAGTGCTGTGGCCTTAGGAAGAGTAGAGAAATGAAGAAACCAGACTACCTGCTGGTAATGGTGATGACAGAGTGGGTGTGGCTTTTGTGAATAGCAGGCTAGAAAATCAGTGTGAGCAGAAAGCAAAGCAACACGGGAAAGTAGCTAAAACAAGGAAAGAAAGCAAGGAACTTGCAGAGGCAGTGGTAACCGTAAATCCCATTAGGGTGGGCAGGAATAAGGGCAGCCAGGAAAAGAGCAGGTTAATACAGGAAATTACCAGTACCAGTGTTATGGAGGAAAAACTTGAAAAGTTGTTCTGAAAAACAGATGAAAGACAGAATTGATGATGGGTACAAACACCAGGTTTTGTGCATATAGAGCAAGTCTGGGGATGAGATGGTCTCAGAGGACAGGAGCAAAGGCAAATACTCAGCACAGCTCCCCTTCGCCTTGGCCTTGCATACCAAGGTGAGAGGGACAGACACCCCCAGTAAAGTACTAGCGAATTGCATCTGACAGAATGTTGACATTCATCAGTTTCAGACATTTAAATAGTTTAATACGATGAAAATAATAATGAATGATATAATTCAGCAATTTAGTAATCATTGAATGGATGAAAAAATAGAATCATTTCAACTTTAAAAATCCAATATACTGAAGGTTCCAAGTCCAGCCAGATTTTTCTATTTTGTACATAGAAATGTTATGCTATAAATAATTCTAATACTGGTTTCTACAGTGAATTTTATCGTTTTCTTCTACACATCTTGTCTTTTGCAGGTAGTGCTGTGACTTTAGTTCAGCCATTAAGGGGAAGATAACATGGCTCCCTGTTTCGCCTGGTCTCTGGGGCCTCTCCCAGTGCTTCTGCACTCTGGGGTTGGTAGCCACATTGCCTTTCAGTTTTGGTGAGTCTGCACTTGCCTCTAGGGTTGCAGTTTGGGGATACAGGTGACACTTACCTGGAGTGTCCCACACACTGATGCCTTGATCCCTGAAACCCCTCTAGAAGGAAATGCAGACTCTCCTTCCACAAAGGAGCACAGGGGCTCAGCGTCACATGAATCGTCATTGGCCGGCCTCTGAGGAGGCAGCAAGTAGGAGAAGGAAGAGAGTTGCAGAGCACCTTGGGATCAAGGGAGGGAGGAGAGGGAGATCAAAGAAACAGAATTAGTCATCATTTACCTCAATGACCCCGGTCAACTCCGTCACTACCTCCTATCCTCACGGGCTGGTGGGATAGGGAGTATAGCAGAAGTGGGCAAGCAAAGTGCTGTGCTGTTTGCTACGTGAGAGTGGGACTCCTGGAATTCATGTCAAATCTGATGTCAGCCCTCAGTCTTCCAGTGAATCCAGAGACTTGCAAGAAATGAGTGGATAATGAGGGACTGAACTGTCCTAGTTCAATCAATGAACATTCTGGCACTGTCTATGCCTTTGTGCATGCTATGTCTGCCACCCAGAATGCATCAACCCAGGTTTCCCTGAGGCAGAGGCACTTTGCTTCCCATGTATGTGGCAGTCTTAGCACTTGCCCCTTGAAATAGAATGAACTGTTCCCAGGCATGTCTGTAAACTACAGCCCATGTTTCTCCAGGGCTGAGGCCATAGCCAAACCATTTCCATATCCCTGGCCTGACTACATAGTAGGTGTCAGTAAATAATTAAACACAGAGTACAGCTCTCCAGAACTACAAGCAGGAGAGGCTCAGCCTGAGGAGAAGACAAGTGTTGATGAGCAGCAGGGGAATACTATTTTGGCCGCCTTTGGTCCCCTTAGGCTGAAAGGGCTTGGTTTCCCCCTGAATAGGGGATACAAAAATGAGACTCCAAGGGGACATGTTTGAGTCCTCTTAGTATCATGAGTACCATGAGTCTGTGGTTGGTCAGACTATCAGCATTTCCTATGAAATCTTCAAATCCGGTAATCTCATGCACCTTCAAGTGGACCAAAGTTTGTTTCTTCCATTGGAACTCATGAGAAGCCCCTCATGCCAGAAGCAGCTATAAAGGACCTCCTACCTTTAAAAACAATGGCCGCATACAAAGGGCCATTACTTCTGGTCTAGTGCTTAGCAAATTCCCATTGCTCTGCACCTGCATGACCGAGATCCTTACAGTATAAACAGAGGTAATTATGAGATAATCTGAGTACAAAAATTGTCACAAGATCTGAGGGTAAGGAAATCATCATATTCTTCCCTCTGAAAGATAGTAGTATCTTTGAATTGGTCTGTTAATTTCTTGGGGCCTTTCTTCATTTTAATTAATAATACTAGAGTAAATAACATCTTAAATATAAAATTCTGCATCATTTTACACATGTATATTCTATCCAATAGTTTAAGCTAGCAGCTATTCAAAGGGTGGAATAGAATCCTTGGTGTTTTGATATGCTCTTGGTTACGAGGTCTCTTGATTTTAGGAAAAAACATTAGCAAAATTCAAGATCATCTCATGCTTTCTTTTTATATCAATCAATAGGACAGTCATTGTCATCCAAGAGGGATTTTTAAAAGCTCTAAAACATATATCTAACATCACAGTGAATATGTAAATTAAGATAAAATGTTTGGACCTTATTGCTAGGGCTATCCACTGACCATCTTGATTGCCAGAGCTGGAACAGAAAGGATCCTGTTATTGTAGCCAACCATTGACATTGATTGACATCTACTGGGAGATCAACACTGTGAAGGGACTCATTTTGCAAATCTTGTCTTATACAGCACTTTCAACACACTTGGTGATCACTCAGTTCTCTCTGCAGCGCTCCAGTTTCCGAAAAGTGTGCTCATGCCAGAGAACAGCGCAGGCCACTTAGCAGTGTTGTGCTTTGAAAATCATTAGCAGGGCCTTCTTTCTGAGAAGGTGTGACCCTGCAGCTCTCCTCTGGCCAAGAGAGTGCCCTAAAGGACGCTCATTTCTCCAGAAGCCTTGAGTGTGCCCCCAAAACATAGCCTTAAACCTCGCAGAAGCGACCTCATGGGATTGCTTATCCTTCTAATGTTGATCTGGCCAGGAATGTCCTGAGACCAGCCTTTGCAGTTAGATTTTAGCACCTCTGCTTCTGGTTTCAGCAGCAGCACCAAAGGGTAAAGAGATGTGAGACGCTAATTGTTCTTCACCTGCACACCCTTAAAATAACTGAGGCTTCTTGGGAATGATCACTGTTACCTCTGTGCAAGTTGCACAGGAGGCGAAGCAGCAAAGCACCTCCTTGGCTCCCTCCTTAACTGCAGGGATGCCGCTGGGGCACCTCTTGGCTTCTGACAAGAGTGCTAGGTGTTGGGGAAATCAGGGATGTGTCAGGAGATGTGGGCTACTTCATTTTTCCTTTGAAAACATCTGTTAAGCGCCTCTATCATGCTGAACACAAATGACTCCAAGGTGAAATAGAGACAGGCTCTGTTCCATAAAGGGACTCTCAGTCTGGGCAAAATGAAGTAATGAATTATAATAATACCAAAGCATGGCAGACATAGCCAGTTGCCTCTGTGTTTATAAGAATAACCATCCCCTTACTAACAGAGCTCCGTACCTGCAAGATGTCACTACACTATTATCAGAAATAGGCAAGAGCACATGGGTCACAGGCAGAAGTGAGGGCTGGTGTGGTGTGCTGGGAAGTGCTAGTGTGAGGACCAGATCGGGCACAAGCATGGAAGTCCACTAGGGTGCAACGAGGAGCCCTGAGGGCCCCTTGCCCCATCCGGAGCCGCTCACAGATAAGGCAGCACAAAGTTAAACTTCTAGATGCACTGGGGTGGTGCCAATCTGTCAGGGGCGGTGCAAAGCTGGCCAAGTCGCGCGCTAATTGGCCAGTGCACCACTGCCCCGTCCCAGTCCGGCTGCCTCCCTGCGGAGGCGTCAGGATGGCCGAGGCCGGGGGCCGTTGGTGGGGCCCCCACACCAGCTCCCTGATGCCTCTGCCCGTGATGTGATTAACTGAGACCTGTGCCTTTAAGGAGTGCCCCCTTCCCTAGCCCTTCCCCCTCCAATTACAGCACTAATTTCAGTAATGGAGCATTAATAGAGTAATGGGCGAGTGAAGCTGGCCTGAAGGAACTGTGGAGCTCAGCACAAATTGAGTAAATAAACCATATATTAGATTTCTAAACAATACTTTTAGTCCAGTCTCCAGGGAAAGACAGTCGTCAAGACTTACTTAAGTCATCTCCACAAAGTATATGTAAAAGAAGCGGCCATTCAGAGCTGGGTTGTTTGTAGCAGCAGGAAGTTCTCTCTCTCTCTCTCTCTCTCTCTCTCTCTCTCTCTCTCTCTCTCTGTCACTCTTCGCTTCCATCTCTCTTTCTTACTCTTTTCCTGTCTGTCCCCCCCTCCACTTCCTGCACCCGTGCACTCCTCTGAGAGAGAAGATAGCTGTTTCCAATTTTTCTCCTTTCTCAGTATTTCGTTAACTTTAACAGGTGTACCAGAAGTGGAGATCTCCAGGGATGCTTCCATTCTGAGGACCCTGACAGGGTTGTCAGGCACTGCACCCCTCTTAGGGAAAACCAGGGGTGACCCTGGAGGGGCTGGGCGGACAGGAGGAACTGGGGAAGGAGAGAGGGAAACCTAACAGCAGATGATTCCTTTATGGGAGAATGACCCTCCTTGGCAGTGTTTCAATGGGAATCCTTTTGAGAAAAACGAATAGAATGGCCCACATGGGAACCGGTTTGATGGAAATGTCAAAAGTCAGAAGACCAAGGAAATGGGCTCAGCTCTTGTGTAATCTTACCTCTCCGTGATTCCAATTCCTTGCCTGTAAGATGGGAAGAGTAATGTCTTCTTGTCTGCTCCATCGAGTTACTATGGGAAGATGCTGTGTGAGTTATGTGGAGGCTCTGCCCACAGTGGCTGGTTAGGTACATCCCGTGCTTCTGCTGCCCACACGGCCCTGCGCCAGCCTCCACCCACCAAATGTAGAGTTTGCATGAACAGAGACGAGACAATGGAGGAAGGAATCCAGGAGGTTGGTGGGCCTCTCGTGGCCTTCAGTGACCTTTGGGCTTTGACCTGTGGCCTTGGGCTCCAGGAATGGTCAGAGAACCCAAAGAGACACTCAGGCCCAACACATTGCTCCCCGACAGCTGCTGAGTGGTGGCTACCTCCAGGGCATCAAGGATGGGCAGAGGATGTAGCCTTGCCTGAGAAGCCACTAACTTGAACTCAACCTGTGCCACTTTAGGATGCCTTAAGCATACAAAGCACACTGATAAAAGGAGCTGCAAAAACAGAGGGTAAAAATGAGCATGAAAAATGAGAGAGGACTGGGTCTAAACTTGGAATTTGCAGCCAAGTTTTCTTCAAGCCATGCCATTATACATTCCTCGTCCTTTGACCTTGAACCTCAGCACAGTTGTACATTGATTAACTTGCATTGGGCGTACTTTGCATACAAGAAGTTAACCACAAAGGAAAGCCTAACATGGTTCAGAGTTTCTGTGGCTGATCTGACCCTTGGGACCTTCAAGTTCCCTTGAAGCTCCTTGTCAGCTGCAAGTGTAGACTCAGTTTCCTAGAGGATAGCAAGCCATTTTCCTGTTAATAGCTAGATTAGGTGGGACCCCTAGTAGGATGAGGACTCGAAGAGTCTCGGGCATGAAAATAGTTGTGGCCGTATAGGAATGGGGAATCTCCTTTCTGTCAAGGGTCATTTGGACATTTATAATACCGTGCTTGAACCATACAAAATTATAAACTTAAAAATTAGCCTGCTATACACTTACTGAATGTTGAGTCCTATTAGCAGTTGCCTAGCCAGGGTTGGGAACAAATGGCATGAAGCTTAAATGACCCATGCGCTGAACATTCCTTACTCCTCCTAGAGTAAGTTGCATGCTGTCTATATCACTTTAGGGGGAAAAATCCAGAGTTCTATGTGAACCTCATCCTTCACAAAACAATACCTTCTAGAGGTATCCATTCAGTTCCTAGTGCAATTGAAGGTTTGCTTCATTGCACCTAGAAAATGATTTTGCTCTACAAGTAATTGTGTGTAACTAAGGCTTGGATAATTTTTAAAAATTATTTCAGGACTTTGAAAAGAAAGCCTTTACGTATTGTTTTAGAGAAACTTTATATTCATATTCTGAAAAACGGCCTTTTAGGAGAGAAGGAGAATGCTTCTAGCCATGCCTTCTGTCAGCCTGGATGCAAAAGTTTAAAACAGAAGTAGGCCATTACTAATTGCTGTTGTATGTGAAGTCAACATATCCTAAACAGACCCACTTAGAACAGAGGCCTTCTAAGCAATACTTATATTAGTGTAGTAAAGAATGAGAAGGTCGTACATGGGGTGATTCAATGTTGGGAATACTAACAACCTCTGGCCTGGACAGTGTTCAAGCTCCTTCCATGATAGACATGCAGTTCTGTGGAGATGAAGCTCCAGAAGACCTGAAGAGAGCTCTGTATCTCAGGAGAACTGTAGGGCAGAGGACATTGAATAAAGGGAATGTGTTGGGTGGGTGGAACACAAAACTTTCCTGAAGCTTCTAGGTCAATATCCTGGCTGTCCCTCTGCCAGCTGGCTCAGGGAATGGGCTCAGCTCCCTTGATTCCATCTTATGGCTCTACCTCTGGTCCTGCACAGCCATGCACAGAAGCCTTGTAGTTGGGTGGGGTGCTTGCCACGTGGTTTCCTTTTGGTCCCTGGTCCTTCACTCTCAGCAATCTGCATGTACTTCAGGCTGTTTCCCAGAGCAATCCCCAGCTCCCTACTGCTAGCACACATATGCCCCTCCCCTCTACTCAGTTACCAGCCTCTGCCATAGGACAGGACTTGATGTGTTCTTAGGTGATGGCTAACTCAGTCAAGACTTACTCTGGATGAAGATAATAGCATGGCAGTTGAATATCTGTCCCTTCACTCAGATGGTCAAGATTGGAATCCTATCATAGCCACCTCTGTGAGCTCACATAGGCTGTCTCACCTCTCTGAGCTTCAGTTTCCCCATCTCAAAATGGCAAACACTAGCCCCATCTTAATCAAGACCTCCTGAGTGTTCAGTGGGATGAAGCAAGCCTAGGATCTGCCACACAGAAGAGACTCAGCAAATGTCCCTTTGTTAAATCAGTGTCAAGACATAGTCTGTATGCTTGATTTTTAAATAGCTGTGGCAGAGAAAAAAGTAGCATCAATTTTTTTTTCATTCCCATTAAATCTGTTGGCCATACAAAGCCTGCTGAGTGCAGGAGCCAGTGCTTTGAAATTGATTTGGTTTATTTTCAGTTCTTAGAGATTCCCAGATTGCAGTGATCTAACTGGCTTAGCACGTCAAGTGTTGGATCTCATCACTGGTGATGAAAGCCCTAGAGCTTTGTCCATAGGATCAAGAAATACCAATAACACAGCAGATGTGTTATCTGACTGGCACCACCTTTTTACTTCAAGTTGTTATGAAAAACCCCCATGTACTCATAACCCAACAGATCTGATTTTATCCATATTTTTATCTGTGTTTATCACTACCAGAATATTTTAAGCAAATTCAGACTTCACATGATTATACAAGTACTTCATTAGCACACAGCTCTAAAACAGAATTAATTTTTCAGTGTAACCACCGTACATTTTCACCTCTAAAAATCATTGCAATGATTCGCTAGTGTGTCACTCAATATCCAGCCAATTCTACCCTTCTTCCTGTTCCTCCTATCCTGCCCCTCTTTATGCAGTTTGTTCAAACTAGGACCGGATAAGGTGTGCCCATTGTAACTGATTTTTCTTATGGTCTGCTTTGTTCTAATAGACCATATTTTTAGCATCCTGCCCCAGAACAGACTTTGTTATAAGGTACAAACCTATACTGATTATCACCTAAAGTCCGTAGTTGGCTTTAGGGTTTGCTCTTTGTTGTACATCCTGGGTTTGGATGGATGTATAATAAATGTATGTATTCACCAATGTAATATCATACAGAAAGTTTCTTTACCTTAAAAATGCTCCATTCTTTGCCCGTCTATTCCTCCCTCACTTTTGATCCCTATCCCCTGGCCATTTCTTGTCTACTGCTGTCTCTGTAACTTTATCTTTTTCAGAATGTCACAGGGTTGGAAACTAACAGTGTGTAATCATTTCAGACAGGCATATTTTACATGCATTTGAAAGTCCTCTCTGCTTTTTCATGGTTTGAGAGGTCATTTCTCTTTTTGTGCTCAATAATACTTTGTTGCCTTGATATATCACAGTTTATTTCTCTCCATTTACTGATGTATTAAAGAAGAGTTTGGTTGCGTTCAAGGTGTAAAATGAGGACTAAAGCTGCTCATACCAACATCTGCATGGGGCCCTTGTACTTGGCCCTTCACGTGCATGTCTGACCCAACAGCACCAGGAGTTAAGTATTTCCATTAGTTCTCCCTGTTCGCAGACGGAAAAAGCCAAGGCTGAATGGCTATCCCCCTTGAGATTACAGAGCATGAACTGTCAATGCTAGAGTTTAGGATTGGGTAGGAATAATGATGAGAATATACTTTAAAAAGCAAAATTGTCTCGACCAGGGAAGATGTCACTGCAGGGGAAGCTGTGTTTGTTGCTGTCTAAAGATATAGATAGATAGATAGATAGATAGATAGATAGATAGATAGATATAGAGATATAGATATAAAATGTGTATTTTTGGCAGGGAATACTTGCAACACTGTCCTCCTCTATTACAGCACCAGTTCAAGTCCCAGATACTCACCTTGTGTTCCAACTCACTGCTAATGTGCTTGGAAAGGCAATGGAAGTTGGTACCCCCTACCATCCATGGCAAACTTACTGGCTCCTGGCCTACCTTGCCCAGCCTTGCCATTTGGGGAGTGAACCAATAGATGGAAAATTCTCATTCTCTCTCTCTCTTTCCTTCTCTCCATCACTCTGACTTTCAAATAAATTTTTTTTTAAATGAGAGAGATGTGGTAGCAACAGAAGACATAAATCTGGTAGCAGAATACCTGCCAAAGTTTATTTTTAAATCCTCAGTACTAGGTTGTTTTCACTGTTTTTTGTTTTTGTTTTTTGTTGTTTTGTTTTGTTGTCCAGGAATTTTTCCAGCCTTACATTTGAGCTCGTTTCAGGCCTCTGGAGGAGAAACTGGGGATGAAAAAGGGAGTTATACCAGTCTTGCTTCAGCAGACGGTTCAATATTGTAATCTAATTCATGGCTGTGGTCCCAAGGGCGCCCCACTGCACTATCAGAACAGCATTTGTTGAGCCTGGCAAACTGACAAATTATGCCCATGTGTACCCCTTACTGTCTGAAGCCAGCACTTTTTTCTTTAATGCCTCTTTGATGTGTTACAAGATCATAATTAGAACAGTTCAAGAAACCGGTGCCTTGGGCATTGACACTTCAACACAGGCCTAATTTGTGAGCACTGGTAGACATTAACCAGTTGTTGGAAATTTGCTGTGACAGCCCTCAAAGATTTACGGAAGGACTCCAGTCCCACGAGAGATCTCAGATGCCAGATTCTGGCCCTGCATGGATGTTCCCAGAGGTTGATCTCAGATGTTCCATGACTAATAATACCATCCCAGGCTGTCATGGATTAGGCTATTGTTTGCCCAGCACTCTAGGATGACAGAGATAGGTAAGTGTTAAGTACTGGCTTCCTAGTTTCAAGCTTCCTATGGTTACTGCCCAGCCTTCAGAACTAATTTGGGGTCTATCTCTGTAGAGAGTCAACCCCCCTGTGTGGTCCCCACTCATAACTTCCGCTTCCATCTGGCCAGACATCAAGACACTCTTTGTCTCTTAGGCTAAAAAGGAGAAGAGGGGGTGGGTAGTGGGGAGGGTGGAAAGAATGGGTGGAGAACAGCAGAGGAAGGAAGAGGATTAGAGATGTCTTATCTTCCATTCCTTAGTCCATCCCTTCTCCACAGAGGATAAAAATAGCAAGATTTAGCACCACTGTCATCCTGTGTCTCCAGTCTGAAATTACACAGTGTGGGAGGGATATGACCCATTCGGGAACAAGATCATTCCTTCTGATGTGGATGTTGGAACTAGCACCTGGACAAGTGAGAGAATGATAGCCACCATTTTATTCGGAGCCTCTACTAAATGCCAAGCTCTGCGCTCATGACTTAAAAAGAGCTCTTTTACTTCAACTTCCCTATAGCCAAGTGCTGGTCTGTAGATTAGTAATTATTATTTATATTTTACAAAGGCTACCAAAGATGTTAACCCTCCTGCCTCTAGTACATGTAGCAAGAGGCTTATATAGACTGACTGCACTCTGAATGATGCGAGTTGAGTCTTGGTAGTTCCCCCATCTGTAGAATGGGAGAAATAATACTACCTGCTTACCTGGGAATAACAAAGATTAAATGAAACATTTCTATTAAAAAAAAAAAAACACAACCCTGATTGAAGCAGGTAGCAAATTCAAACGGGTTGCATCTGTTTCTACACTCTGGGGCTTATGTCCTGTTCATGACAGCAGGGTTATCCTGGCTCTTGAATCTGATTGCTGATTCCCTAAGAATATGATCTTGGTTTTACACTGGTTGAGGGTAGTACAGAGATCTTTAGTGTCTTGCACACCTCAGCTAGTCCTCAACCATGGCAGCCTGCTTGGGCACTCCTGCCTCCACAACGTGCTTGCTCTTGGTCCCATATTCTGTCCATCATCCTTGTCTGGCACCATAGTTGTTCTGACCTCAAAATGTATTTGTAGTTTTATTCATGCTGAGTGATGTACTTTTACAATGATTAGAATCTTTTTGCTCTTCACCAATTTCCCTTTTCAAAACAGAAGTGCTGCTACACATAGAAGTGGCCCCAAAGTGGATCAACTTTGTACAACTCTAAATGTATTGACAATTGCTGAACTGTATACTTGCATGAATAGATTTTATGATACAAATTGCATGCCTAAATTTGCATTGCCCCAAAATCCAAAACTTTTTGAATGGCTACATGATATTACAAATGGAAAATTATGCATTTGGCCTTGTGTAATGAGTTGCAATCAAAACATAGGTATACCAGACATATTAGATTGATTTCAGGCTAAGGGAATAAAGTGTGCTTCAACACAAATAAATTTCATTTGTAGAGTTACATCCTAACTCTAAGATACATCCTTAGGAATATGCAAGTATTAAAATATTGAAAAAATCCAAATATGAAACCCTTCTATTCCCAAACATTTCAGATAAAGAACACTAAATCTACATGTAAATTATACTATAACGTACAAAAAATTATGTGACATTGGTGTTCAGGCTGGTGATTGAGATGACAGCCAGAATGTGTGAACATCCTATATTAGAGAACCTGGGTTCAATGCCTCGCTCTGGCCTCTGACTCTTCGCTAATGCAGACTCTGGGAGACAATAGGAATGACTCAAGTCCATGAGCTCCTGTCACCCACACAGGAGAGCTGATTGATTTTCCAGCTCCTGGCCTCAGCATGGCCCAGTCCTGGCTATAGCATTGTAGCAGGCCATTTAGGGAGTGAACCAGCAAGTGGGAGATGTGTGTGTGTGTGTGTGTGTGTGTGTGTGTGTGTGTGTGTGGGATGCCTCAGTGCCTCTCAAATAAATAAATAAATTTTCAAAATGTATGGTAATTTCAAAAATAACATAATAATGTGAAAAGGATGATTTGTTTAAGATTACAGAATTAGCAAAGTAGCAATCAAGACTATATGTGCCTCAGTGCACTTTCTGCTAGCTTTTCCATTGCTCCAGTGTACCATTTGTCTCCTCAGCAGAGGGAAAGCTCTTGGAGGGCAAGGAGCATGTCCTTCCATCCTTGGGGCTGCCCTACAATGTTTTCAGCAAACCTGTGAGACCAAGTTCCTAGCAGGTCATGGTGCCACGAAGCTGTTCTGTGCTGGAGTGAACAGTACAGGGGCTGCTATTTCTCCAAATGCTGCCAAGAGTGTTGGACAGTAGGGGTGGGCAGCCCATCAAAGGCACGCCGCCTGATGAACAGTGTAATGACAGGGCTGGCTGACAACGAGACAAAGAGCTGTGCTGTCGAACACTGCGCAGAGCAACCTGCCTCTTCCTGCTCAGTGCAGCACGCTGTAACAGGAACCACAGAGAGCTGCTGGGAGAGGACAGCACTTAAGAATTTGCTGAATGTGTTACCCTTGACAGTCGGGGGAAACCCAAGTGCCCTTGCTGGGACACATAGTGGATAGGATGAGATTACAGACCAGGCCAGAAAGTGCAAAAATGCCACTGAAGACCTTGGATCAGGCTCACCCATGTTTGACTCCCTCAGGAGATTAATTATTGTGTTCAAAACAATTTAAAAAGATGTTGTCAGGAAAATTCGTCCATGCCTTCTCAGTAGGCAGAGCGACTATGGCCTTTCAGTGGCTTGCGGGGCCATACTTTGTGAGGCATGCTCTTTGGACTGACTTCCCATTGATTAGGCTGTTTTACATTCTTACAGTTAACTTGCAGAAATCCTGATAATGTTACCAAAGTTTGGTGTAGATGGCAATATTCTTTCCATGACTTGCTCACCTCCTTGCCATAGTACACCGTTATCACCTCCATCTGAATGTACCGTTGGTTTGGCTACTAGAAAGTTGGTGCAGGAATGTCTGCTTGTCTGAACAGAAGCACCGTGTGGCTTCAGTCTTGCCCTCTTCCTTCTGCTCCAGGAAGACTGAGTCCCTGATGCTCAGATGTGAGGTTGTTTGCTTAGCCTGGGGCTCAGAAAAGTGACATGGTCAGACCTGGGGCCAACATGCAAAGGATACATAGGGTGCAAGTGTTGGAAACCTTGGTTGATCTAAACCAACGATACTTGGTGATTATTTTTTCCTGTAGCATAACCTAGCAGTGGAATCCTAGCCTCAAGTTTTATTACAAAAGGAACAACAACAACAACAGCAAAACCCTATGAACTTAAATTAATCCAGAAAGAGAGAGAAATATAAAGGTTTCCGGAGGTCAACTGTATAAAGTTTAAACCAAAATTAATTAGAAAAGTGGAGAAATTATAGTAAATCCAAAATCCCCCCCTTTTTTAGAAGAGCCAACTACATTGGCAATCTCCTCAAAAGTTTAATTAAAATAAGAAAGGGGGATTAAAAATTCAATATAAAATATCAATAATGACAAAAGGTTTAGGCAAAGATACAAAAGTTAATGAAGAATTTTGATACGTCAATACATTTAAAATATATTGATACATTTTTAAATTCAGAGTAAACAAGATTTTATTCAAAGCTATATTTATTTATTTATTTATTTATTTATTTATTTGAAAAGCAGTTACAGAAAGAAGGAGAGACAGACAGATCTTGCATCCTCTAGTTTATTCCCCAAATGACCACAATGGCTGAAGCTGAACTGATCCAAAACCAGGAGCCAGGAATTTCTTTCTGGTCTCACATGTGGGTCCAGGGTCTCAAGGACTTGGGCTGTTCTCTGCTGCTTTCCCAGGCCATAAGCAGGGAACTGAATCAGAAGTGAAGCAGCTGGGAGTTGAGCCGGTATCCATATAGGATGTTGGTGCCATAGACAAAGGATTAGCTCATTATGCCAACCCCATAAATAAGATTTTTTAAAGTGAAAATACAAATAATTAAGTTTTATAAAACAAGAGACTGAGTAAGGAAGATGGAACAAACTCACAAGAATGTAGAAAATGTTAAAGATCTTTTGCTCAAGTTGCTGCATTCAGAGAAATGTGTAGACAACTTTTTCTTACCGTTAAGAAACACAATTCTTGGATTATTAAATACACAATTTCTTGGACTACTTAAACCGTCCCACTGTTAGATGTTTCTCCTTGGTAAGGGATTTTTCTTTGTGTGGGCCTTTTTGTATCTTTGACTGTTTATTCGTACACTACTTGGCTCTTCAGCTTGGACTTCTGTGTTGCTCCAAACAAGCCTTGCTCTCTTACACATCTTTATGTCCCCACCTTTGAATTATTTCATACATAGAGGAAGAGCTTGTAGGAAGCCCAGCCAGGAGGTCCAAAGCCCACAACCCTTTCAGAAAAACAGCCAGCAATTGCCCTTCTAGGAACTCATTTCAACTACATACACAGATAATTGCAGAAACAACAACAGGATTTATTACAGAGTTGGTTGTAGGAGCAAAAGCTTGAAACATCTAAACTTGTTAGGCACACATGGCTAACATTGAAATTATATTATAGAAGATATTTAATGATACAGAAATATTAATGTCCAGGTGATGGTACCTACTGGACAATTCAGTGGTAATAAAGAGTGAATTTATATTTGAAAATCAGGGAGACTGATACATGCAGGAGTCTTCTATTCACTGTTTCGAAACCTAAATTCCGCAATAGCCGCTGGGCCAGACCCAAACCAGGAACTGGAAAATCCGACTGAGTTTGCTATGTGAATGGCAGGGGTGCCAGTACGTAAGCCAACATCTACTGCTTCCCAGAGTTCACAGCAGCTAGAAGCTGAGATCAGAAGCAAAGACGCAGGTGTACTAAATGGTGTTGTAACTGTTACACCAAATGTGCACCTCTGAATCACAGTATTTTTAAAATTTTTTTTGGAAAGGCAGATTTTACAGAGAAGAGAGACAGAAAGATCTTCCATTTCCTGGTTCACTCCCCAAATGGAACTGAGCAATAGCTAGAACTGAGCCATCCCAAAGTCAGGAGCTAGTAACCAGGATCCTTCTGGGTCTCCCACATGGGTGAAGGTCGCAAAGCTTTGGGCCATCCTCCGCTGCTTTGCCAGGCCACAAGCAGAGACTAGATCCAAAGTGGAACATCCAAGACATGAACCAGCTCCCTCATGGAATCCACACACTTGCAAGGGAAGGATTACCAATTGAGCCATTTTGCCAGACCCATCTGATCGCAGTTTTTAAAGGAAAACGTATTCTGCTTTAAAACTCTAGTAAGACAGACATCGACATGTTATTGAAAATTTTGTCCTAGTGTTATAATTTAGATGTTTTTGTTATTTATTTTTGCTTGCAATTGAGTGGATTCTTTAAAGTAGTGTTTCTTTCTTTAAAGTTGATGTACAGATTACAGATGCATGGATGCCCCACCGTTTCTTTTTTCACTTCCTCTGTGGAATATGAGTGTGGGGACTAAGACTGGAGCATCCAGCTTGAATCAGAGAGAAGAATCACAGATTGGAGATGGCAGGACAGCAAGATGAGAAGACTGAATTCTAAATGTGGTCTCCACACCAGATCTGGACCACTGTGTTCACATGACAGAGAAATGAACTTCTTTCTTGTGAGATGGACTATTGTCTGGAAACTGGCATGGTAGTATAGTATGCTAAATGTCCACCTGTGGTGCCAGCATCCTATATACAACCAGCTTGTGTCCCAGCTGCTCCACTTCCGATCCAGCTCCCTGCTTATGTACTCAGAAAGCAGTAGAGGATGATCCAAGTCCTTGAGACCATCCACGTAGGAGACCTGGAAGAAACTTCTGGCTTTAAGCTTCAGATTGGATCAGCTCTGGCTGTTGCAGCCATTTGGAGAATGAATCGACAGACGAAAGATCTTTTACTCTATCTCTTCTTTCTGTAACTCTCCCTTTCAAATAAAAATGAGTAAGTCTTTGTTTCTGAAAGCACTAGTACTGTATGCTGTGCCCAGACCCCATGCAACACCAGCACTACGGCTTTGCTCCCATCCTTGAGGATGTCTGTCCCTGTGCCAGGGATAGGAGCTCTCTGCTGTTGCTGTAGCTGATGGGAAAGGTGGTACACGGAGAGATCTGAATCCATGCAGTAAGTTGCATGAGAAAGGGTCATGAAACAGTCTCGTGGAATCCCAGTTCCGTCCTTGGAATACTACATAGTCCTGTGGCATTTTGACATTGGGTGCCTGCAATGCTGAAATAACTCAGCACTTTGCCATGCATTTACCCCTCGGGGCAAGTCAATATTAAAGGAAGTTCATCGCCTCTGCTTCTTCAGCAACTAACGTCTGACGCATCAGCTCAATGTACGTCGGACTTATAAGAACTTTCCCGCGGATCTGTGAGGAAAAAAGCTTTTCAGCATCCTCCCTTCCCCCAAGAGTGACCAGCATCTCAGCATTAATGCATCTGATGGCACTGGGCCTTCATGGCCTGAGGGAGGACCGTCGCCAAGCACAGATTGAAATCACATTTTTATTTACATTATTACTTTTCCACAGCTTAGTCTCCTGCAGGCTTTTGATCTATTAGGCCCCACTATTTCGTCTGGACTGAATCCTTGAACTACTTTCCTTTTTCTTCCAAGACTCTGAAAGAACTTGATACACTTGCTTTAGCCATCAACATAGTCATCTGTGGTGTGGCTGTGTCAGGCCTACACTGCATGCAGTGTGGAAGACAATGTACAGGTGTCTCAAGTGTAGCTTTGTGGGTGACTCCTTCATTCAGGAAAAACACTGTTACTTTAGGAAGACCCTGGGTTTATCCCACTCTTGTTAGAGATGTGAAAGTCTGGATCATTACCATAAAATGGAAGTGCAAAGTTCAAGCTCTCTTGTACAGTAAGTCAGTGTCATTTTTATATCTGTCCAGATGTGGCGTTCATAAAAAAAAGATTGCATTAATAAAATACATAGTTAGCTTTTACAATCAGCATCAAAGATAATTACTATATTTTTTAAGATTTTATTTTTTATTGGAAAGTCAGATATATAGAGAGGAGGAGAGACGGAGAGGAAGATCTTCGTTTGGTTGGGACAGACATTTTGACTGATCTATACAGGGTCTCCCTTATGGTCAAGACAGTGAATGAGTAATGAATATAAAAGGTAGTCCTCTCAGCACGGCTACTTAGTTTGGAAAGAGCAACCCCAAATGGCCTAATAACAGACCAACACCAGCCATCTGAGTATTACAAGAGTTAGGAACAAGAGAAGAAGAAAGAGATACACTGAGGCCAAGCTGCATGCGCCAAAATTGGGAAAGCAGCTCAGGAAGGCACAGGCACAAGTGGCCATTTTCTGTGTCTGGGACAGCTGGGATGGTCGGAGGTTGTGCAGAATTCTCTGACTTTCCATCACTGTGGACTGCCGAGTCAGGAGGGAACAGAAAGGCATTCCTGGCAGCGACATGGCGCCGTGACACATGAAAAGCAGTTTATGCAGACTGTGGCTGATGAGTGGATTGCCCTTGCTGGGAAAGGGCAACAGCCACAAGTGCACAGCGACCTGCTCCTGCTGGAAATTCCCTTTGGCCTCTCTTCATCCAGGGTCAAGAGCATATGCTGTTCTGAAGCAAATGGCACTGTCCCTTGCAGATCACTTTGGCCATCAAGACTGGGGATGCCGACAGATATGGTCCCCTTTCTTGTTGTCTGTTTTTGACTGTCCTTCCCCAATCCCTCTTTTCTTCCCTGCTGTTTGTCCTAAGCTGTCTATCAACTTCACCAACCCTCACAACTGGGTATGATCTCATCCTGTACCATCTGATACAGCAACCACTAAACATGTTGGCTAGCAAAATTAAAATGAAGTACAGTCATCGCTTGTTAGTTATTGCCTGTTGATTCCAGCTTCCCCAAGCACTTGGGGAGGTAACCAGCGCGTGCGAGTTCTCTCTCTCTCTCAATATCTTGATATCTTCCTGCTTGTCTCTGCATCTCAGACAAGCAGATTTTAAAAAAAAGAAAAAAAGTTTCAAGGCTTACTTTTCTCAAGATTCTTATTTATTTCAGCAGCAAAGAGACAGAAAGTTCCCAAGGACTTTCTTCCCCAACGACCCACAATGGCTGGAGTTGTGTCAGGCCTGGAACTTGGAGCAATCTCTTAGCAGCAGCAGCAGGAACACAACCACTTAAGCCATCACTGATGCTTCCCAGGGTTTGCATTATCAGCCAGCTGGAGTCAGGAACTAAATGCAGATACTTTGATGTGGGATGCAGGTGTATTACAGGTGTCTTAATCTCCAGGCCAAGCACCTGCCTCTACTGAGACTTATTCTATTGCCTTACTTTTGTCCTGTCATGGAGAATGTTCTATATGTGCTTGTTCTATATGTGCATGTGTTGGGTTGTTGGGAGGGGCGCTCTATAAATGTCTATTAAGTCCAGCTGGTTTATAATGTTGTTCATATTATCTGTTGGCATGCTGACCTTCTGTGAAGTACTATCCATTATTGAAAGTGAGATACAGGAGTCTTCTTTGTTGCTGAATGATCTTTTTCTCTTAATTTTGACAGTGTTGACTTTGATCTGCTTCTCTTCCGTTCTGACAGCACTGACTCCAAGTACTTGGGGGCTCTGTTGTTGTGAGCATCTAGGTTTTAAATGTTAGATATTCTTGTTAGACTCCTTTTGCCCTTGTAAGATGTCTGTCTTTATCTCTGGTAACAATTTTTGCTTGAAAACCTCCTTTGTCTTATTGTTGTACAGCTGTAGAGGCTAGACAGAGAATCTCCAGTCCCCACTTGCAATTCCAATAACCATAGTTGGACCATGGCAGGTGGATAAGAACTCAGTCCCTCCTTAATAAAGGGGGCCCACTACTCAAGCCATCACGTGTTGCCCTTCCCCCAGGGTGCAGGGGCCCAAGACTCTGGGCCGTCCTCAACTGCTTTCCCAGGCCACAGGCAGGGAGCTGGAAGGGAAGTGGAGCAGCCGGAACATAAGCCAGTGCCTACATGGAATCCCGACACATGCAAGGTGAGGACTTTAGCCACTAGGCTATCGCACCAGGCCCAATCCCAACAGTTTTAGACAATAAAATGTGACAATTTCTGGCAAATTCCACTGATCCTCAGGCATACCACTGTCACTGTTATTTACTATTTTTATTGTTTGTCTAGTGATTTTTTTCTGAACTAATTCTACTAAATGTTTGCAGTTAACTGTTCACTTAATTTAGTGCTCAATTATTGGACAGAGGCTTCCTCAGCTGCCTGGATCCACCAGACTCTCAGTGTTGGCCAGGTGACTCTGAATGATGATGGGGCACACCTTCATCTCTTAGCCAGGTGGCCTTTACTTCCTGCTCCTGTAGAACTGCAAGGTTGCCCCTGGGGGAGCACTCAGGGCCCTCGTAGGCTTTCCTGAGCCCATCTGGGCATGTGTCCATTCTTACCTATGTGTTTGGCTCTCGCCATTCCCTTCACTGTGTGGGAGCTTAAAAATGGCCTACGGGAACCATATTATTTCTCCTGCTCTCATTGGAAGTTTTTGGTTACTCTGGTGTTTTTCATAATTATTATCCCTCCCTCAGGTAGCCCTGAAATTAGGCACTTGCTGACAATTGTTTGCAATAAATGTCCTGAGGCCTTTTAGTGATGAGGGGTGAGATGAAGGCTTTTACGCTGAAAGAATTCCAAATCAGTGAAATAAAGGCAGCCTTGCAGGGAGGTTTTTCTAAAAACTGTAAGTCAGAATACAACAACTGCTTAAAAATGACGGTTCAATTGAGTTCCCGCCTTCACCTGACGGTGACCAGATTGCTGATTTTCATCATGATTGTGGGTTGTTAATTTTCAAGGCTCTGCAGAACAGAGAGGGATGGCAATAGGATAAGACAAACTAGTGCAAATCCTGCTATTTTCATTGAAATTCAGCCACTTTTCCTAAACAGCTGGCCCATTGCTGCAAGCTTTCGCTAACTTCAAAGTTCTGAAAATAAAGTTCTGAAATTTAATTAGGATTTTTTCCATTGCTTTTATGATGGGAAAATTTTTAGAGATTTTACTCCACCATGTCCATGGACACCACCTGGGAAAGAAGCCTTGACACGGCCACCACAGGGATGGTAAGGCTTCTTACGTCACCAGGATTGCCAAAGTTGGTTTTCAAGTCTACTGCGGAGTTGGGGAAATGCAGACAGGAATAAGACAGGTTAAAACATTGTCAAGTTCAATATTCTAACTGAGATGCAGGCATTTTTCCTAAAATAAAAACCCCTTGAGCCTGGTGTGATAGCCTTGTGGCTAAAGCCCTCACCTTGCACACACCGGGAACCAATAAGGGCACCACTTCTAATCGCGGCAGCCCTGCTTCCCATCCAGCTCCCTGACTGTGGCCTGGGAGGGCAGTCGATGATGGCCCAAAGCCTTGGGACCCTGCACCCACATGGGAGACCAGGAGGAGGCTCCTTGTTCCTGGCTTCGGATTGGCTCAGCTCCAACCGTTGTGGCCATTGGAGAGTGAATCAACAGATGGAAGATTTTCCTCTCTGTCTCTCCTTCTCTCTGTATGTCTGACTTTCCAATTAAAAAAAAAAAAAACTTGTATTGCAGAAAGCCTTTGATTAATTTCCAGAGATCTGAAAAAGTTAACTCCAATCTCCTTCTCAAGCCTTATTACTGCTTTAGTGGAGAAAATAATTTCCAGAGATCATAACTGCATTTTTTCACTCTGAACATCCCCCAATAAATGATATTTTATATAAATAATCACAATTTATGGTTTCTAAAAAGAGGAGAAAAAGTTTACTATGAAAAGAAAATCCCTCATTCCTAAATTTGGGCATTGTGACTTTAATAATGTTAGTGAACTAAGGGATATTAATGTTAGCACATCTTTCTGTCACCACACAGATTTTGAGACAGACTAATTTATGAGTTTTATTATTTGAATTTGAGGGGGATGACTTTCCTAGTAGAAAGATGGGTGGCTGCTGAGAAAAACATGACAGACACTTCGGCCAAGGTGGCCTCTCTGTGGATGGAGGCAGTCAGGCACCTCCTGCATCCTGTCATTAGGTCTTTTCCATCTCCACTTTCTTAACAGGTGCACCCTGCACTGGGGGCAACGGAAGCACTAGGAGAGGCAGAAGTAGGGAGGATGCTGCTCTGTCAGCCTCTTGTGTTCATTCAGCTCTGATCCCCTCTACCCCACACTAACTTCCTTCTGCCACACTTACACGTCAGCCCCAGAAAATCAACCCCACCTCACCCCATTGCCACGGGGCGAGCTTGTGCAGACCTGAACAGTGCATGGGTTCTGATTATATAATGCATTTAGGCAAAAGGAGTTATTAGACATATCTGGGAAATATGTCTCTCTTTTTAATGGCAAGAAACTTTTTCCTTCTCTGACTTGCATTGATTTAATTGGAAACAAAAATCTTACCACCGCAATGTTAGACAGACCAGCAGATTAATTTAGTATTCCTAAGGTCTTTTGAAGGTTGCAGTTAGGGGCAGATTAAATGCAGCAATTCCTATGACATGCGTTAGAAATCCTTAGATCCCATAGAGTTTCAGCTGTTTTGCATCATCTTGTTATTTCACCAGGAATAGTAAATGTTTTTACTTGTGTAGCTTCTGTGGATTTTCTGAGTTCTGCCTTCTCCACTTTTCTCCTAGATGTTTTAAAAGATGGTCAGTAGAGAACAATAACAAGTGTTTTGTTATCCATTCTTAAAATGTGCACTCTATTCAAATAAGCTTTACTTTCCCATCATTTTTAGCATGGTTAGGGGGAGAAATGACTTATTTTTATTGGAGGCGGTGCTATTTTTCCTAGGAAACGGGACTTCAAGAAAAACAAAATTTAAAAATAAAAACAAAGTAGAACCAAACAAAAGTAAGTAACTATCTTTCTTCTGTCCCAAACCCAAACCCATTGCACAGCGGGAGTGACCCCAGACTTGACTGCCTACGTTGTGGCCACTGATGCGTGCACTGTATTGCCCTCTGCTGGACAGGCTAGCTCACAGATTTTTTTTTTTAATCGTGGTAATAAATGTGAAGTTAGCAGATTTTTTATTATTATTATTGTTGGAAAAGCAGATTTACAAAGAGAAAGATCTTCCATCTGTTGGTTCACTCCCCAAGTGGCTACAACAGCAAGAGCTGAGGTGATCCAAAGCCAGGAGCCACGAGCTTCTTCCAGGTCTCCCATGCAAGTGCAGGGTCCCAAAGGTTTGGGCCATTCTCTACTGCTTTTCCCAGGCCACAAGCAGGGAGCTGGATGGGAAATTGAGCAGCCGGGACATGAACCGGCACCCATATGGGATACTGGTGCATGAATGGTGAGGATTTAGCCACTGAACTATAGCACTGAACTCAGCAGTTTTAAGTGTACAACACGGCATCATTAATTGCAGGCGTAATGGTGTACAACAGATCTCTAGGATATAGTAATCTGATCTAAAAGGAATTTAATACTGGCGAGCGGACTTCCCTTCCCCATTCCTGTTCCCAATCCCCTAGTGTCCTCCATTCCACTCTGTTCTATGAATTTGTTGTAGATACCTTATATATATGAAATTATGCAATGTTTGTTCTTCTGTTCTCCATTTGGCGTTAAACAGATTTATCCATGATGTTGCACTTGACTAGATTCTCCTTTTTTTAAAGGCTGAATGATACTCCATGTAGGTATGGACCATATTTTCTTTATCCATTCATCTGCTGATGGAAGTTTAAGCAGGATGACCTCAGGACACAGGTGCTGTGAACCGAACTGTGTCTCTCTCTAACCCATATCTGAAATCCAGCCCTGAGGTCCTTGGAATGTGACTGTAAAGGGGTTTTCAAAGAGGTCATGAGGCTGGAATAACACCTCAGGAGCGTGCTCAGATGCAGCCCAACTCGTGTCCTTGTGAGAGGACAGGGAGGAGATGAGAATGTAGGCTCGCCCAAAGAGAGGCGTGACCGCACGAGGATACCCTGAGCAAAGCCAAGGAGGGGCAGCCGGAGCAGCCAGCCCTGCCCACATCTCAGGTTTGCACTTGCAGCTTCTGGAACTGTGAGAAAATAAACCCCAGCGTTCCTTCCTCACTCTCTCTCTCTCTCTCTTTCTCTCTCTCTCTCTCTCTCTCCCTACCCCCTTGAAAATAAAATGAAAACAGATAAATTTTTAATGACTAATAGTTATTCCCTCATTGAACACAATTCAGTCATTAGTATTTTATCCCTAATGTGCACCACATATTTATTCAGAGTGGTTTTTAAAAGTTACTTATTTATGGGGCCAGTGCCATAGCGTAGTAGATTAAGCCTCTGTCTATGGTGCCAGCATTCCATATGGTCACCAATTAGAGTCCTAACTATTCCACTCCCAATCCAGCTCCATGCTAATGATCTGGAGGAGTCGATCAGTGGCTGGAAGATCTCTTTCTCTGCCTCCCCTTCTCTCTCTGTAACTCTGCCTTACAAATAATTTTTTTTTAAGAAAAGGTTCTTATTTGTTTATTTGAGAGGGAGAGAGAAAGACAGAGAGCTTCCATCTACTGATTCACTCACCAAATCACTCCCAAGCACCAAAGTCAGGAGCAGGAAATCCAATTAAGATCTCTCTCCTAGGAGGCAGGAACCCGGCTCCTGAGCCATCTATCACCTCTGTCTCCCAGAGTCTGCACAGACAGGAAGCTGGAGTCCAGAGCTAGAGCTGGGGACCAAGTGCACACACAGACCGGACACTCAGGTGTCACAGCAGGCATCCTAACCACCAGGCCAAGTGCTGGGCTCCACTCGGAGTGTTTTGGTGTGTGTTGGACTGGTTCTTCTGTTTGAGGACTCTGGATTTCAGCTTTGAAATAGCAAAATGTCCATAAGCTTGGAGAACCCACTGGACAGATTTCATGTAAATCCAAGAGAAGCAGAATGACTTCATTGCCTTGGATACAGAAGAGACCTCCTTCTCCCTTCTCTTATTTTGTACCCTCAAGCCTGCTATGAAGCCTTTGAGGAGGATCCCTATGCACAAATCCCCCTGCACTTCATGCAGGCCTCTGAGTCTGACGAACACGACACTGCTCTCAACCCGCCCTGCTCTGTGCTGCTGGTTCTTTCCTCAGCGCCAAAGGTCTGGAACATGAGCAGCCATCTCAGAATGAATGAAAAGATTGCAAAATGAGTATATGGGCTCCCTATCAACCAGTAGAAATCAGGAATATAAATATACGAGTTGGGTGGCTTGAGTTGGCATCCGGTTTTGCTGTGATTTTTTTTAAGATTTATTTTCATCTGAGAAGCAGATTTACAGAGAAATAAGGAGAGACACACACATAGAGAAATCTTCATCTGCTGGTTTATTCCCCAAATGGTCACAATGGCCAGAGCTGAGCCAATCTGAAGCCAGGAACTAGGAATCAGGAGCTTCTTCCAGGCCTCCACATGAGTTCAAGAGTCCAAGGACTTGAGCAATCCCTCACTGATTTCCCAGGCAATAGGCAAGGAGCTGGATCAGGACTGGAGCAACAAGGACTTGAACCAGTGCTCATATGGGATGCCAGCACTGTAGGTGGAGGATTAGCCAGCTAAGCCAATGTGCCAGTCCCGAGCTTTGCTGTTGATTGACTCAAAGACCTTGAGCATATTTCTCCATCTCTTTGGGCCTTACTAGTTTTATCGTGGTGTGGGAATAATTAATAGACCATGCCATACATGCTTGCCTGTGAGGAGTCAGTGGGATAATATGTGTAAAGGTCTCATCAGTAACCCTATGCAATGACACACGTGGCAGGTTCTCAATGATGAAGAACTGGAATTAGTAACATGATGTAAGGTGATGTTTCGGTGAACAACGGACTTTATGGATAACAGTTGTCTGCCAGATTATAATGGAACAGAGGGACTACTGTCACCTAGTGATGCTGTAACCGTCATAATTTCATAAGACAATGCATTTTTCACATATTTGTGACAATACTTTCCTACACCAACCCCCCGCAACACCATTTTTATGAAAGTATAGCACATTTACAGGTGGTACATAGCATATAATAATAAAAATAAGCAATTACATCACTGGTTTATTTATTTGTGGTACAATGCTTTAATTGTTGTTTTAATGTGTACTCCTTATACTTAGGTAAAATGTTGGCCCATCAAGTTGTATGCAGCGTTACACTGGTAGCAACCCTATACATCCCCAGTCTCTTTCTCTCTCTCTTTCTCTTTTTAAACAATTTTTATTTATTTGGGAGACAGAATGACAGAGAAGATGATGTAGAGAAACAATGAAAGTTTCCGTCTACTGGTTCACACTCCATGGGTTAGGTGAAGCCAAAGCCAGGAGCCAGGAACTCTGTCACACATGTGGACAGCACTTGGGCTATCTTCTGCATCTTTCCCAGGTGCATTAGCAGGGACCTGGATTGGATGCACAGCAGCTAGGACTCAAACTGGCCACTAATACAGGACCTGGCTTCCCAAGCAGTGTCTTAACCTTTTGGATATCTCTCTGTCATTAAGTGACGCATGACTAGTTATTACGGTCACTAATACAACGAATGATACTGTACTTGGCTCCAGCAGGTACATAGAGTGACCTTAGGCCTCACCTTTGCCTCATCTCCATTCATGATACTGAATAAACACCCTGCTTGTCCCAAACTTCAGTGCATCTTTGCTACTTCGTGGAGGCAGCATTTGTCCTTACTGCTGCAACTCAAATTTTTCTTTGCTTCTCACTCTCCTGGAAGGATATTAGATAAGAAAAACCCCTCAGCCAAGGAGAAAACCCAACCTACTAATTCATCAGGAGCCACAGAAGGAACCCCGACAGGCTGGCTGTCTTAACTGTAAACCCAGTGTTAATGCTCCGTGCAAGGTGTGCGAAGTTGAGGGGATATGGGCACGAAAGGTAGGCACAACCCTAACCCCACCCCAAACACAAAGGCTTGTCTGCATTGTCTTAAAATAGCCAGGATTTTTTTTTATTCTCTTCCTTTTATGTTATCTATCATCTATCTATCTATCTATCTATCTATCTATCTATCTATCTATCTATCTTGTTTCTTCCCAACTGGGGGCAACCTTCTGAATTTGGACTAAGTGGAAAAGCCCAGAGCCCTTCTGATTTGCCCTTCTTTGTAGCATTCATTTGGGATGGAACATGTGATGGTTGGGGGTGGGGAGGGGTGGTCATAATATAGTAAGTGGAACCTTTTAGCGTCAGTAAGTGGTCTGACTCAGGAATGCAAGCGATTGTATCTCCTAAAAAATCAATATTAAGATGCACAATTGCTCCCCTGGTATCGAAACAATTAGTTGATCTACATGCTAAATGACAAGCCTCTTGATAACAGGGATTATGTGACCTGCCTTTCCAAGCCAGAGCTGCTGGGGACCATCCTGTGGGTCCCTAAGGCAGAGATAATCTGATTAGAACAACAAAGACCAGCTCCATTTGAGGAAAGGGTGATTGTGGGAGGTGGATGGGGAACCAAAGAGGAAGTGATGGTGGTGTTGGGGGAGGGGTCCTACTGAGTCTGGGATTGGCAGGAAGGGGTTCGTGTGAACCAAGGCATGGAGCTGGGGCTGCTGGGGAGTGAAGCCTAGAGGGGAGGCGATGCTGTCTCTTGCAGAAAAGGGTGGACAAGGGTCACCTCTAAAGCGTGACTTAATCTCCACTTGGCTCCATAAACACTGCCACACTGGCTCCCAGACTCCGGCCAGACTCAACAGGACTAGCCAAGGCTCCAGACACTAAGGTGGGGTGGCTGGCCAGGTCTAGAAAAGAGGCCTGGGAAAGCCACAGGGGTCCAAGGTCCTTGACCTGCTCCGTCCGCCAGGAATCTCCCAGCAACCTAAGGCCAGGCGCCAAAGGATTCTCCCACCTTGTCCATGGCAAAAGAGGAAGTCCAAGCTACCTTCTGTCTACGACAGGAAGCTACATTTCTTTCATTTGGAGAGGTGCCCTTTCTTCCAGTTTCCTGTCCTGATGGTTGCCTGCAGGGATTTTTGTTTTTCTGTGGCTTTGTTTTATGTCTTTGCAATCCTGTCATTGAGTACAAGATGCTACTATTAATACCAAAAAAAGTTCATTTTTGAAATTTTATGATAATTTTAAAATTAAAACCTGCATCATACAAACTTGTTGGCCTTTTTTTTTTTTTTTTTTTTTTTACAAATATTAACCTCATAGTCTCTTTTTGTTTATGGGGGGAAAAATCAACTCAAATAACCTTTGCTCTTAGTACCTAAATCCTCTACACGTTTTCACTTTCAAGGTATTTTGAGCAAATGTTTCTTGGAGAAAAGTAAGTTAGGGTACCATGTAATTCTAAGGCAAGAAGGCATTCATTGCCTCAGTGGTTTTCTAATTTCTAAAGTCAAAGGGCCTTGGTACATAGTGGTTGGGCTGGGAGTGTTGGTGGGGAGCCTGATATGGACTGAGACAGAGGAACCCTCCCTTTGGGAAAAGGATGTGGAGGGGAGCGCGGAGCCATCACCAAGCCCCAGATAGCCTGGGTTCTTAGAAACACAGAGATTGAAAGAGGTGGCTGCCACCATCTTGGGCTTCCGTGGGCTGAGATGGTAGGCAGCTGGGGACAAGTCCTTCATCAGCTGCTCAGCTCTGACTCCACCTGCCCCTCCTTCCCTGAGCTCTCCCAACATGGAAGAGGCCAATTGTATCCTTCACTTCAAAACAAGGTGCACAGGGGGTAGGGTGGCACCTTCCCCACTCCGGGCATGGGAGATGATGTATTTGAAGAAGTCTCCATGGCTCTCTGTGAGGATGTAGGTGGTACTCAGGGAAAACTCTGGAAGGTTCTGGAGAGCTGGAACATTGCTGGGAAAGGAGCTGGGTGACAAAGCACCAAGAGTTCCAAAGGTTCCACTGGCAGCAAACATTAATGTTCCTGATTGCAAACAGCCAGTGCAGGGGTGAGCCTCTGAGAAGTGCTGGATATTTGTTGCACTGTTCTTTGAGCTTTCCTGTAGGTTTGTAAGCTGTGGAAAATGCAAGTTCAAAAATAGCAAATTAGGAAAAAAAATAAGAATTGGAAAAATATGTGCATGAGATTTGATAAAGATAGATTGTTGGTCTTCCTTCCCTGGTCCTCCTGTCACAAATTTCTGAGTTTCTTAGAAACAGCTCCTAGCTAACTAATCCTTTATTTTGACATTATTTTTATTCATGTTAATACCAATAATAACAACTGCTATCTTTTTTTGCAAGAAAAAACTTGCAGATTTTTTGCTAAAAGGAAGAAATGGTGCACATTTTTGCATGGGCTGATTTTCTATTTTTTCTATTTAAAGAACTAAATAAGATCTTTAGGGTTGTTATCTCTTTCTAACTTCCTTCCTTCAATAAATCGTTGACTAAGTGACAATTAACATCTGTTTAGCTTAAGACTGCACTTGCACAGGCTGAGATGTGGCATAGCCAGTGAAACCCGCCTGAGTCCCACACTGGCACCAGGTCGTGTTCCAGCTGCTCCACTTCCAATCCAGCTCCCTGCTAGTGGCTGGGGAAAGCAGCAGAGTACGGCCTAGGGGCTTGGAGGCCTGCACCCATGTGGGAAACCAGAAAAGGCATCCAACTCCTGACTTCAGCCTGGCACAGAGCCATTGCAACCATTGGGGGAAGTAAGCCAGAAGATGAAAGATTTCTCTCTCTCTCTCATTTCTCCATCTCTCTTATAACCTTAAATTTTGAATAAATACATAAATCTCTTTTAAATAAAGACTTGGAAGGCTTAATGATCTTTCCCCTTGACTGACTAAAGTGCCCAGAATTTATATGAAACTGACTTGCTTAGGTACGTACTTGGGTTTGTTTTTAAAGAATCTTTTAGAGATCCACATCATATTGCTGCAGGTTAAGCTTCTGCTTGTGACACCCTGCATCCCTTTTCACTGTTGCATCCAGTCCTGACTGCTCTGCTTCTGATCCAGTCTCTTGCTAACATGACTGAGAAGTCAATGAGAGAAGACCTGACTTCCTAGGCTGCTGCTGTCCTGCCATCCATGTGGGAGAACAGGATAGGATTCCTGACCTGGCCTAATGTTAGCAGTTCTGGGCATTTAAGGGAGTGAACCAGCAAATGAGACATTCTCTGTCTCTCTGTCACCGCATCTTTTAATCTATCTTTTGAATAAACACATAATTATTTTATTTTATTTTGTTATTTTATTTTGGAAAGGCAGATTTACAGAAAGGGGAGACATCTATCTCTTGGTTTACTCCCCACATGGCTGCATCAGCTGGAACTGAGCTGATCTAAAGCTAGGAACCAGGAACCAGGAGCTTCCTCTGGGTCTCCCACATGTGTGCAGGGGCCCATAGCCTTAGGCCATGCTCTCCTGCTTTCCCAGGTCATAAGCAGGGAGCTGGAAGGGAAGCAGGGCAGCCAGGACATGAACTGGCACTCATTTGGGATACCAGCACTGTAAGGTGGGTTAGGCAATTGAGCCATCATGCCAGCCCTGAATAAACATGTAATTAAATCTAAGTCTGATTTTAGAAGGAGATAAGAAGGTAAGTGGAAATTTTCAAGTCCTTTTTCTCTTCCAATTGTCATTAGATACATAGGTGTGTCTTTAAAATTTGCATTTATCAATTACATTGACTCTTGTGTCAGTTATTGCCAACTTATTGCATCCCAACATTGCTGAAGCTGCTGGTGAGAAAAGTCCAGCACCAAGGAGACACCCTTCCCAGACACAGAGGCAGGCTGTATAATGAATGCTAAGTTCTGTGGCTCACTCGTACCTCACTGCACCTCTGAGTGGGGGCCATAGTTGACATTGGTTCATGGCTAATGACTTGATTGAATGGATGAAGAGAGACCCAGAGCATTCTGGGTGAGAGAACTCAGTAGAAAGAAGGCACAGCTGTGGCTCCATGGGAGGGTGAAGCAGGTTCTGACTCCAGGAAATTCTCAGACGGAAACCAGGGAGGCAGCTAGGTGAGCAAGATGAGGTCAGAGCAGGGTGGCTTTTGTGAATTCTGGAGGATCCATTGGTGCCTCTCGCTTCTTTTGCACATCAAAGACATGGCCAATAAATCACAGTATTACCCAACCTTCTCCATAGCTGTCCTAGAAGCCACTGCCAACTGGATTTGGCCTTCAAGAGGTAATTTATATTCTATTCCCATCTCAAGGCAATATATTTAGAGTTATGTATAGGAAATAGAGGCACACTGTGTAAAAGAAAGAAAGAAGGAAAGAAAGAAAGAAGGAAAGAAAGAAAGAAAGAAAGAAAGAAAGAAAGAAAGAAAGAAAGAAAGAAAGAAAGAAAGAAAGAAAGAGGAAGGAAGGAAGAAAGAAAGAAAGAAAGGAATAGAAAGAAAGAAAGAAAGAAAGAAAGAAAGAAAGAAAGAAAGAAAGAAAGAAAGAAAGAAAGCAAGCACAAGTCCTCCAACCTCACAGTGATCATTGATTGCAGCGTTCTCAACCCGGTTATATTTTCAACCAGAGTTGAGCATGTCAGGAAACACTGGACTGGAGACTCCAGGACGTCACAGTTAAGGTCGAGTTATACCACTGATTTCCTTCTTTGTGCTTCATCTATCTCATCCATAAAATGAAAAGATTTGGATGTATTGCAGACCCAGGCTAGACTGACATTGAGTTTTTAGACCCCAAGAGTGCCAAGAGAGCAGCAAGCAGGCTGAGCTTTGTAGGATCCTCTTCCAGGACCAGACCTGGAGGACAGTGCATGCATGGCCAAGCCATGGAGGAAGGAGGAAGCTGAGCTTCTAGCCAGCCCACATCCCAAGGGAACAGCTCCTAGATGACTGCATGTTGGTAGCATTAGACACTGTTTGTGTTGGATGGACCATAGGTACAGAAGATGAAGTTTAGGCGCCTGGAGGTCTCTCAGTAGAAAGTTGATGAAAGGCTTCATCTGGAAACAGCTTTCTTGAAGAATCAGGCTAGTGGGAAAAGTTGAATGTCATATTGGCCTCCCTAGGGACTACCTTGGCCCTCCTTGTCTTCATATAGCCAGTTTGGCAGAGGTCCCCATCCTAAAAGGACTTTATAACAAAGCAGCCTTTCTCACCACTGACGTCCTCTGCGTCCCTGCTTGCCTTCTTCTCTGGCCTCTAAGGGATGCATTTTTGGAGCCAAGAGGCAAGTCAGGATGAGGTCATGGCTCTGTGCAACTGGGCAGGAAAAGTGCTTGCCTTACACTTGGAGCAGTATGTCCTTTGCTCATACAGAGGCACTGAAGGTTTCATTCCAGTTGCCATGGGTATTAGGAGATCAGCTCTTGAGTTCAGCTTGCCAGTGACCTTGGTGAGACTTCAGGAATGTTGATAAAGTCAAGAAGCACGGAGCCATGGTATTTGAGTGACTAGCTAAGGCAGTTTGCAGGCCAGGATTGCCTTAACCTCTGCATTTATATGTATTCCCACAAGGACATGACAAGGCTGTGCAGTGTCCAAGACTGAAATGTGCCTTTTCTCAAGCTCTCCACAAGTGCATTCAGGGGCCAAGTATGAAAGGCCCCTAAGTGAGGAGTTTCAAGTGGCAAGAGGGATGGCTATTTTTCAGTTGACTGCCTTTTAGAAAGTTAAGTTCTAAACCAAAGAAACATCCCTAGTCTTGGACACATGTGGCTAGAAATAACAAAGTGAAGAAATTAGTATTCTTTACTGGCATTTTACATCCGGATATCCTAAGGACGCTCAGGGGTCCATGGGCAGAAATGAGAAGCTGGAAAACAAAGGAGCTGAACTTGTACCTGTTCCTACTTGAAGTTGGAGGGGTTTTTTTGTAGGCGTCTGTTTATTTGTTTTCCCATCCATCCATCTGGTTACTCATTCAGCTCTTCATCCTGCCTGATAATCTTCTCCATGCCCAGCACTGAAGTTTACACTGCTGATCTCAGCTTCACAATCTCACAGATAGATGGGGAAGAGTTTGCCCTTGATGTGTCTGGTTCTCTGTAGATAGGATGGACTTTGCGTGGTATTCACTGCCTCCTGCTCAGAGATTCTGATCTCTTAAGAACCCAGGCAGACATTTGGCGTAGCAATGAACACATCCATGTTCTACATTAGAGTACCTGGATTCAGTCCTGGGCTCTGCCTCCTGACTCCAGCTTCCTTGTAAAGTGGACCTTGGAGACAGTTGCGATGACTCAAATACTTGGGCTTCTGCCATGTATGTGGTAGAACCAGACCTAGTTCATGGCTACTGGATTTGGCATGGCTCAGCACCCAGTCATCATCTGCAGAGTGAGCCAGCAATGAGAGATCTCTGTTTTCCTGTCTCTCTCTTTTTCTCTCTCTCTCCTTTCAAATTAATTAACTAATTTTTTGAAAAACAGTTGAAAATTTTCTTATACTCATGGAACTTTAGGATTTCTACCTAAGTTGGGGACAAGACTGAATTTGCAATGGATAGCTGGGGTCTCCAAGACCCTTTCTTTTACAGTGTTGGTTTGAGGTATTGGTTTGGAACCATCCATGAACTTGCTCTGATAGCCCAAACAATGGATTTTTGTCTCTAAATTGTAGATGATGACACCCACCCTTCTGTATCAGTGTGAGTATTGCAGGAGGTAAAGCGTGGCTAGTGTGAATATTTCAGTCCTCTGCAAAGGTGTGTTAAGTCTTATTAGACAAGACAGTGGGTTGGAACAGAATTCTATTGCTTTCATGAGCTAAGATTTGGATCTTATGCATTTTATATTTCTTGGCAAAAAAATGAGTTCCTTGCCATGCTGTCACATAATAATAAGCAATCATTATGCAGTAATGATTATATTTCACATGATCACTTATAGTCAGGATTCCAGTTACTTTGCCATGGACATTAGCAGTTCATGTCCTTGTGCCTCTGTGAGGTAGCAGTGGGTGGTTATGCAACATAAATTTAGCTAGCTTTCCTATAACATTATACCTAGATTGGCACTGAATTGTACGTAAATAATTCTCAGTCTTATCATTTCTGAGTGTTGAGGGGAAAGGAAAGGAAGAACAGAAGGGTTTTCTTCCCTAGTGGTCACAGGATGTACAAAGCTTTGGGGAGGAATGTCTGGGACCAGGGGAGACCAAGTGGCTCATGTCCAGTGAATAGAGAAGTTGCAAAGAGCAGGATCCTCGGAGGGCTGTGTAGTCCCCTTGGCTTTAGGTTTGAGCTTTCCCCCTGCTGTGGAGGAGATAGCATTTCCCCTGAGGACAGACATTTCATCCCTTGGGGTAGATGTCAGACCATGCTGTTCCCTTTCCATTTTCATCATTTTTATGGGAGTCTATGAGATGGTTTTTAATCCTGTGGAAGTTCTTCAGGAAATCCCAGGAAAAAGGTAACTGACAAGGGAGCTTATGTGCAACTTCTGCAGACCCAGGCTTTGCAGCACACAGAGCTAGCCTTCCGTGACCTGCTTGATCTCCGTTTCTTCCTCAGCCTCACAGTGCATCCCACTGTGTGTTAAATAAGTTTGCTATTGCTGCTGCAATAAATGACCACACACTTGGTGGCTTACAGCAGCACACGTTTCTCATCTCATAGTTTCCATGAACCAGAAGTTGGGGTGTAGCTTAGTTGGGTCTTATGCTTGAAATCTCATGAAACTGCCACTGGGGAATCAACTGGGGTGCGTTTTCAACTGGAGGTTTGGCGGGTCTTTACTTCCGCTCTTCAGTGTTTGCTTCTGTTTTAATCGATTATGACCAGTTCTCCTTGGAAGGATTCAACAACAGTAAATAAATGAGCTACATGATCCAATCAGGATGTCTGTTACCATAAAGATCATTCCACAACAAAATCAGACTTTCCAGACAAGCATTCAACCCAAAGAGCAAGAAGTCAACTATCTTCAGATCCTACCACGCCTCCCTCGCCACCCCTTCTACAAATACCTGGGTTGCAACAGAAAGATTATCTTTGTCTTATTTGCTCCCATAGAAAGCTACCAACTCTTGCTTCCTTGAAGCAGCTTGGCAGTGAGGACCAATGCACTGTGTTTAGAGGGTAGAGGGCTCGTGTCTTAGTGGTTAAGATTGGACATACTGGACAGTGGCAGAAACCAGGCCTCAAATCATAATGGCACCTGGTAGCCTGGTTCCCTGAGGTGATGTAGAGCCTGACTCCTCAGTTGTAACCCAAGCTCCATCAGACTCCTGTGACCTGGAACAGATTCCATGCTCTCTCTGTCCTGCTGTTTCTTCACCTTTATTGCAGGGGTAACTGTGAATGTCCTATAGAGTCACAGTGGACACAGAATAAAAAGATGTGCATATCATGCTTTCATTTTCAGCTAGTTTAAGTATTTGCCACATGTTGGCCAGGCAATGACAATTACCCTAGAACTGAACTTCTGCTTTTCTGAAATGACTTCAAGTAAAATATACACTTTTCTGAAATTGGTTCTGCTAAATTTCAAGACAAAAATTTCCAGAAAACACATGAACGTTAAATAAAATCATTTTCTGTAATGGAACTTTTGTTCTAGGAAACCTGTATTTCAATCCACTTCGCTTTTCCCAGCTAGCAACATCTCCTGCTTCAGACACATCTTTTTCAAAAATGGCCATGTTTCTAGAATAATTCTAAAGATTGATCTGAATTGTAAGATCTTCTTTCCCTTTCTTATGCTAGATAGTCTCTTGATTTAAATCCCTTTCTTCACATATACACTAAAATTCTTCTGTCTGCTGTGGAGGCATGCTGTTTGCTTTCACTTTGCTCCTTTCTGGACTGTGTTCCGGGGGCCTCAGGAATAGGCTATGGTTTCTCTGTAGGGTTCCTTGTAGAGACAAGCACGGAAATAAGCCAGGGTTGTGGACACGGGTGTGCCTCAGAGCCGAGGTGTGGGAGTGAGGACATGGTGACAGCGTGCTGTGTCGCAGGAGGATGGATGGGTGATGAAGATGAAAGCGAGCAGTCAGGCCAGGCTGCAGAAGATAGGACCGTCCAACAGCACTGATAGGCCTGGTGATTGAGTATGCCAAGACATTTCCCCTCCTTCCCAGGGAGGGGGAAGGGAGAAGTGGAAAAGGGGCTCCATGGTCATGGCACACCTCAGATTCCTCCGTGACCCAGTGAGGTGGGTGGCAGTCCCATACTTATTGGAAGTTACATTACCATAAGAAGGCAGAAATAGGCTCAAACACACCTACCCAAAGAAGTCTCATTTCCCACACCTTGCTTTATTGTGCCTTGCTTTATTCATGTCATAGACATGGCATGATCCAAATCGAAAGTCCACAGCAACACTGCATGAATCAAGTCTGTCAGTACCATCTTCCTAGCATCTCAGATGATCATTAGCATTTTCTAGCAATAAAGGACTCAAAAACTAAGGCAGGCATGCTCTTAAAGAGGCAATGTTATTGCATACTTTATCGATAACAATATGGTGTCAACAAAACTTTTATACACACTAGAAAACCAGCAAGTCATGTTCTGCCTTTACTGTGGTGAGTTGTCGTGCAGCACAGGGTGGGAATCGAACCCACCCCATGGCCCAGGGTTGCCTGTAATGGATGTAGCTGGAATCCAAGCTGGAAGTGTCAGGCCCTACTCAGTGCAAGAAATGGAAACACGCAGGCAATCCCAGCTCTTTTTCTGAGATCTTCAACTGTCACACTCACAGGCCACCAAGATAATTTCTTGAGTACTTGATGATTGCTAGAATTTTTTTTTTAATCTGTTAGACAACTTTTCCAAGGAAATGCCTATCAGTGAAAATGACTTGAGATAAGGGTAAGCAGATACCCACACAGACCACCTAGGATCTGAGAAGCCTTAGCAAGTCTGGAAGGCTTCTAACAGGTAACAAGGGGATGTTGAAGCGGGCAGAAGGATTCAGACTGGGACAGGGGTGGGGAGGGGGCTGGGCACAGGCAGTACATGCACCTGTCTGAGGGATAGGAGTGGAAGAGGCTGCCATTGCACTGATGTCTCAAGAAGTCTCAGTTGCACTGAGCAAGAGGAAGGAGAGAAGTCTCTGATGATAGCCTTGGTTATTCCTCACCTTCAAGTCAAAGAAACAAGGAACAGGGGTTAGGATGAACGGGCCAACTTCGTTTCTCACAGGGTGGGCTGCATGGACAAGAAGCCAGGGCCCATGTGCTGACATGAAAGGTCTGCTGTTGAAGGAGCCACGTGGCAGCTTCAGGGATGAGAGGAACTCCCAGCCACATCTCCATGGGCAGCACAGAATGTCCTCAAATCTGTAGTTCACAGGTAAAATTTATGCACATAGCACGTAGCTCATGTTAAATGATCTCTACTTTCTGAGGCACCTTTGAATCACGTGCATTTGGCATGCAGTCCAATTACAGACTGGCCACACTGACCAGTGACACTGCATGTCCATTGTAAACAAGGAGCTAGCAGTTTACAGAAGTGTTGATAATTCTGCTCTTGAACTCACGATTGAGCTACTTAGTTACTTTATTCAGGGCTCTTAGGAAAATGAAAAGGTGATAAAAAGATTATGTCAATGAGTTGCAGAAAAAAAAAGCCTTATCAGCACACATAATTTGAATGTTAATTATTCATAAATCACATAGTAATCATAAGTTAAACTCCAACATCATTATTAATAGAGGTGCCCACAGAAACCATCTGTGCTGTCATCAGCTTTCGTCAAGTAAATATTCACTTGCACATTTACTCTAACTTGCTTCTTCAAACATTTTAAACTAAAAGTTGCAAAATTCTCAAAATGCTTGCTCAAAAACGTAAACATTGAGACTTATAATAAATCGTGGCTTTGACGTAAATGGATTTTCAAATTGATTTGTTGAAAACCTGGGGTGATTTTATGGACAATATTTGGTTGCTATTTTATTAATGGCACCTAGCACAAATTGAATACTCATTAAATGTGTTAAATTAAATTATGGTGTTGAATAATAGAAGATCTTCATACAGAAGTGTACTTCTTGAGTCCATTCCAATTAAGCAGTACTCATTATGTGTATAAATTTTGTTCATAGGCCGGAAAACATAGCCAGGAATTAATCACTTCTAAATTTTGTGTAAATGTCTTAAGAAGCCACATTTAATGTCCCATTAATAGCATGGCAGAAGAGAAGCAATTTGCCTAATGTAACTCAGAAAGGAAAGCATGTATTTGGTTGACTGGTGAGTTGTGACTTAGATCAAGCTGTCTCTGTTGTATTTCCCCATTATTGTGTGACTAGGAATGACTAGAAAACTCTTGGGTTGGAAGATTGGGTGGTGTAGAAAGAACTGATGAGAGAGCAAAAAGTATTTGACCTCAGATATATTTTTGAAATGTGATGATTTTGATAACCCTTCTGTTAGGCTCTGGCCCTGCATCTTCACTTTTTATCTATTTATTTGAGGACAGGAATGGGCAAGTGATGATGACTCTTCATCAAAACACAGGTTTTTCTGGCATTACGTGCGCAAATGGCACAATGAACCCTTCCCTTTGCTTCCAAACAGCATTTGTTAAGAGGTTTCTTGTCCAGCTTCCAAAAGGAGGGAGATGGCATGAAGCGTGCTTGGTTTAATTTGATGGAGTAGTGACCTACATTCTCAGAGCCATACCTTTGAGCACACAGAGTCACTCCTTCCCCGGATAGGGAAGCAGGGTTGGAAGGAAGGAAACAGTTACAGCTGACATCCATTGTGTTATTTCTGTGCCCAGTTCACACTGGCCAAGTCCCACCTCTGACTCTGCCAACCTGGAAGGTGTTGATCCATTCTTAGGCAGAGCCCCTTAAAGGCCCTGCCTTCCAACCCATCTGCACTGAAGACCAAATTTCCATCCCATGGCTTTGGCAGCTAAAACTATTCTGCAAGTTGCTGACCAAGGTCAGGATTTGACAAGCAGAGCTGGTTATCAGCGTCTTTCTGGAGATGCTGATTAAGCATGCTGTTCTAGATCTTTTACCTGGAGATCAGAGTCTATGGGTGTGGGTTGTCTCCTCTTAGCCCTCAGACGTTTGTTTCTCCTGAAACCCTCCTGAGCTTCAGGACCTGTCCTTTGAGGTCAGAGAACACTGCAGTTCTCTGGGCACACTGCTCAGTCATGTCGCCCAGCCCTGACTACTGCATCGCAGCCAGTGCTAACACTGGTCCCCACCTCTCTTGATGGGATATGACCTAGCCAATGACTCGGACTGCTGGATCTGCCTCTGCAGGTTCTCCCTTGTTCATGTCTGTCCAGGTTCTCCTCCTTGGTGTGCTAGAGGACCCAGACTCAACACTCAGTATAGTGGGAGCAGAGCACATAGGACAAGTTCAGCTCCACATGGAGTCAGGACAGGCCGATGCCATCACCAGGCTGTGTCATCTGCCATAAGGTTGTGCCCACCCAAAGGGGGCACTTAAAGAAAACTAATGCTGCAAAAGAAAATCTATTGCACAGAAACTGTCAACTTCCAGACCGTGTAAGATTTGTCTTCTATCATTCAAATCCACACCTAGTTCTTGGCAGAAGCTGAGGCCAGATGGAAAAACCAGGCAATGGTGTTGGACAAAGCAGTCTTGATCTTGAGAAAATCAAGCAAGATTGATTCAATCTTGAGAAGCTAGACTGTGAGCAAACTGCCTGGGCAAGCTCTCTTTCTCTGTGGCATGTGGGACGACTTTGATGACAATACCAAAGGCAATGTCAGTCCTGGGGAGGTAACACTTTAAAAACACATGTTTCCTATTTTTAAAAGATGTTTCAAAATTTTATCCCACTAATGTACAGATATGATCAATGATGGTTGGGGCTCATTGTGTAAGAAAATGAGGATAGGCAGCTTGGGCATAGCCTGTTCAAATGGTACGGTCAGTGCCACTATGTATTTTTAAAAATCTGAGTTTGTTCCAGGGCAAATGGTATATGCATACAAGCAAACATTGAGTATAAGGTGTGCGATCTTCCAGGAAAAGTACCAGATGAATTAAAAAAAAAAAAAAACTCCACCTGGCTATAATGAACCACGTAGGAATGCATAATTGTATATAAACACACACACACTCAGGACTCAATCACCTCAGTTTAACCAAGTATATTTTTGAGCTGCACATACCCACGTGTTATTATTACATACCATGTGACCACATTTCACATTGCAAATCTCACAAGTGCATCCCACAACACAGCATTGCATCTTACAACTGCATCTGACTTTGTCTACTTGGAGAGAATGCTCACAATAACTCCTCCTCACAGTAGCTCACACACTACAACCCTCAATGACCCTTCTCACAGCAATTATTTTAATATTGAATTATTTTTATTGGAAAGTTGGATTCACAGAGAGAAAGATTTTCCATCTGCTGGTTTACGTCCAAAGTGGCTGCAATGGCTGGAGCTGCGCTGATCTGAAGCCAGGAGCCAGGAACTTCTTCCAGGTCTCCCATGTGAGCACAGGGTTCCAAGGCTTTGGACCATCCTCAACTGCTTTCCCAGACCACAAACAGGGAGCTGGATGAGAAGTAGGATAGACGGGACACAAACCAGTGCTCATATGGGACTCGGCGCATGCAAGGCAAGGACTTTAGCTGCTAGGTTACTGCACTGGGCCCTCACAGCAAATTTTTAAATTCCTTTTGGAGTAAAGCACCGTGTTCCCTAGGATGTAGGTCACAGAAAGATAGAGTTAAAGGCTAACTTTATTTTGATGCAGAAAATTTTTGAAATCCATGAGCAATTTTTACTTGACACACAATTTCCACGAACTTTTTGAAAACCCTTAGTAAGCATGCATTTCAAAACAGTTTTTGCACCAAAATAAACAACTTTTCATTCCATTTTCCATGAACCTTTGGAAGTACTGTTGTGTATATCTCAACCATGTGTTATGTGTAAACTGTAGCATGATTTTTACTACGTTCCTATTCTTTTCAGGCAGGTCACTCAAGAGACTTTTGGTTGTTGTGCCTCCAACTCTGTTTTTGCTGCCAACTCTGTTCTTAGGGGGCAGTTAAACCTTGTGGTGGCGCTGAGTGGCTCACAGGCAGCACTAGACATGCCTGCATGCGTCAGCTGGAAACAGTGCACACCATTCCACCCAGCACTGTTCCCTCCCTCAGTATATTCTGTTCTTCTGGAGGAATCATTTGCTTGCTAATTGGATCCGTATGTAATGCTTGTCCACATATAAGAAATATAATATACAAAGTTATTTTGTTTATTTGAAAGGCAGAGTGACAGAGGAAAAAAGGGAGAGACAGGAAGAGATCTTCAGTCTCTAGTTCACTCACCAATGGCTGCAGTTTCCCAGGGCTGCCTAAGGCTGAAGCCAGGAGCCTGAAATTCTATGCAGGTCTCTCCTGTGAATGGCAGGGGCTCGGGCACTTAGACTGGCACTTGGAAGCAATGGCTGAACTCCAGGTGGTGAGTGGGAGTTCACCAAAACCAAGGAGGGCAGAGGGCTCTTCTAGGAAGAGACTCCAATGTGCCAATGCATTATGTTCTCCCATAAACTAGTACTAGCCAGCGTGCGTCAGGAAAGATGGGCCTTTTCTTCCAAACGCTTGGATGTACAAATGAGCATGTGCTCCAACACAGCCCATCTGCCCCCTCCCAAGATGAATGCGTCGCTCCCAGGGTGAACACTTTTCATGCCAAAGCTCCCTGTTGCCTATTTCTGTCTGATCCTGCCCACTTGGAATATGGGGGAGAAAAAGACATACGTCAAATAATTGCCATAAAGAAACTAAGGATGAAAAGGACAGAGGTGATGGGGACAAGAGTGCTAGGCCAGGTAGGAAATTTCTGGAAAGCCTGAGTACAGCCAAGACCCACGGAGCTTGAAGGAGTCAGCCATGTTACTTTCTGGATGAGAGGGTCAGGCTAAAATAGCAAGTTTCTGGTGCTGTGAAAATACATTGGTGCATCCAACACTTAACACAGAGCAAACTCACTACCAGGAGATTTGTTCAATTGAGAGTCTATGCCACCACAGACCAGTGACATATTTTGTAATAAAAACATATGGAAGCAGTCTGATAAGGTGGATTGGAACACATTAGATGTTCTCTTGGTGACCTCCCCCTGGCATGTCTCCGTAGCTAGATGGCTGCTCCAGAGTCACCATCGTCCACCTAGCTCTTCCAGGAGACACCTCCTGTTTTCAAGTATGATCCAAACATCTTTGAAGCTTTGGGGCCACCCTGCCTCCTGGCCTTCAAGAATAATGTTGTCATCCAAAGATTCCCTCCTGAAGATGATACATAGATTTAATTTTTTAACCCAGCCTACCCATTGGTTCTATGTGGCCATTCTATTGAGAGCCCCAAATTGAATTTGTATGGATTGTTCATTCAAAAAGCCTTTTAGAGAGAGTGGTGGGCAGACTTGTGTAGGGGGAGGGGTCTGGTCGTGATGAGTCGGACTTGGAATCCACTTTCTCCTCCTCTCACTCTGCTCCCTTCTCCTCCGCCCATTCTGTGATTGTTAGAGGTGAAATGAAAGTGGCTTCTCTCTGGAAAGGGGATTTCAAAAGGCAGAGTGGGTAACTAGTGACCCAAGTCAGAGAATTTAAGACCCAAACTGTTTGCTTTTGATTTTTGAAGGCAACGGGCAATGGGAGAACACCAGGACCCTCTATACCCTCTCACCTCTCTCCACCCACATATATGCTCGAGAACCAGGTCCAGGGTTCAGAAGCATTGCCCTCATTTGCTGGTGGCTCTGTTGGGAACTGCTGAAAAGCTAGAAAGGAGAGTGAGGCCAGACCTGAGTACACAACAGAATGGCTCAGCCCCGGAAAGTGGAAGTGCCATTTCTTTAAATGGCTCCCATAGGGAGACCCTGAGCCTGGTGTCATCCTGACACCTCCATTGCTTGTCACATCCTAACAGGCCCCCTGGACCTCTTCACATGTCTTCCTACTTCCCATTTTTTATCTCTGGGGAAAGTCTTATTGCTGGCAGTTGTTAAAAAAAAAAGTATCATCAAAGCAGCTCAGGTCTTATTTCCTGAAAAATTACACACAGTGGATCTGGCTTGGACTTAGTTTCAGGGAATGTAACATGGGGAAACCCTTATGTGTGGTTGGATGGATGGAGGAGACTGCATGTGCTACACGTAGAGCAGGTTGGAGTCCACTCTTGATGCTGGTCTGAGGTTCCAGTTCTTCCATCTGTGTGTTGTATCAAAGCAAAACACCTTTTCAAAGGAGATAGAAAACAAGGCTATACACCAAGAAGCAGCTTCTAAATCCATCTTACTTCTTTTTGCCACATCCAGCTGTGCCCTCCTCAGCTGTAGCTCAGCAGGCAGAGTGCCTGACCTCTCTGACCCTATCTCCTCTTCAATAGAACTCCTACCCTGCCTACTGAACTGAGGTGTCAGAAGAGGCAACGAGTCAGAAAGCATGAGCCCAGAGGAGTCAGTGAGATGTAAAGCTGGACCCTCTTCAACGTATAGGCTCGTCATGCCTGGTGCTCTCTAAGACTTACCATTTATTAGGAAGGTACATATGTGGTGCACATTGAAAACCTGTGGTTGAGACAGATGGCAGGGATGAATTCTAACCCCATCCACCATAGCTTTCATATAAAGATTAGTTGGTAGGGTCTGACAGAGTTCTTATTTATGTGATGTTATGTTGATTGTGATTGCATTTAGGATAATGTCTTGCACCAAGAAGTGTCATCAATAAATATTTGTTGAATGAATACATGAATGAGTGGGCCCATGATAGTCGCAGTTCCTGTTCACGCCTGAGTGCTTGCCAAGACATTTCACATGAGTTTTGCCAGGACTAAGTTTAGAGAAGTCAATCTCAAATTACCCTCTAACCCACAATGTTTGGCTGTGTCCCATCTGATAGCTGCCTGGGCAGTTCTTTCTAGGCCATATGCCTCAGGTTGAATTTTGTGTTTGTGACTGAAACAGGCAAATAGATAGAAGCATCCAGTCTTAATTTCCCGGGGCCCGGTGTGTCCTCCAGATCCCAGCATTTATGAGACAGATGGCACACTTGCCTCCCACTCTTATCACATCCACCTAAGGAAAGGGATAGCCTTTGCCTTTATTCTCTTCGTGGGCTCCTTGAAAACTCACAGCCTGCTTCAGATTTCCTAAATTCCTCGAACCAACTTTCTTTCTAATTTCTTTGAGTCAAATCTTTACAGCCTCTCGGCCACTTGATCATGTGTCTTGAGATGTCCTGGGAGAGCCCAGTGTTTGCTCCCTGCACAGCCTAGGGCCTATTGCTTAAGACACAGTTGGGAAACCCACAGCCTTTATCAGAGTGCCTGCGTTTGAATCCCAACTTTACTGCTGATTCCAACTTCCCGCTGATGTGCACCCACCAAAGCAGTGGGTAATAACACATGCACTCAAGTCCGTGCCACCCACAAGGGAAACCGACAAGTTCCTAGCTCCGGGTTTCACCTTGGCTCAGCCTCAACTCCTGCAGGCATTTGAGGAATAAATCAGCAGATTGGAGATACTCTCTCTCTTTCTGTTTCTCTCTCTCTCTCTGCTAAGTAAATAGATTTTTTTTAATTAACTAAAAAATAACTCTAAGAAAGTTAAAGATAATGGCTTTCAAGTTTTCTTTCTCAACATGGCTGATTATCCCACTTTGCAGAGTCAATGCTTGGAGGACAGCTGTCATCTCAGCGTCTTTACCCTTAGGTTGATTTTCCCGCTCTGAGAGTGGCTGTAAGCAAGTCACATAACAGATGGCCCTGAGTTCTTCCTCATCTAATATCAGTGCTGGGACTGCCTTCTACTGTGGTGTACTTCCCATTCCAGCATGTTGTCAAGGCACAGGCTTCTGAAAAGCTAAAAACTGTGTGCTTACTCTGAAACTTGTTGAGTCAATTCTATGGTCAAGGGAGGAATCTAGGCCATTCACTCAGCAGTGTTTTCTTAAGCATCTAGAAGATGAATGTACATATTGAAACACCTGTCAGCAGAAGTGCCTATTTCACTTTTGCTGCATGTTTCCTGTCCCCTGACAAGCAAGGGCTTCATGAGTTGACTCTGAATCTTCGTCTTCCAAACTGAAAATATAGTCTGGTCTCTTTACAGATGGCAGTTGGTGCTGTGATGCAGGGACTTACTTTTTGTGCTAAATGAACACGTTGGAGAAATATTTCCTTCATCTCCAAGGAGCTGCTGAGGAACCTCTCAGGCCCAGTAGCAAACCATTTTACTGGGCTTCTTCCTGCAATGGTATTTTGATTTTTCCCAGATGAACAGGCTGCCTGTGAGGCAGTCCTCCCACTGAAGCATTGTCCAATGACCCTAGCACCTGGCGCTGACATCTAGTCCAGTCAGCAGTGGTGGAATTTAAGGCCTTCATTAATCAGAGTCATCAGAACATTCCAGCTTGATGACTATAAGCTAGAACACCACTACAGCCAACACATCTCCCATTCACTGCAGCAAGTCCTCAGTAAACATGTACCGGGTTCCTCACCCAAAGCAGAAACTGCCTTCATGCTCCCTGATGGAAACTCAGGCTGTCTGCTTCCCTGATACTTCACCCCCTGCTGCCTCTGTAGTGAGAAGTGTACCCCCTCATAAAGTAGCCAGTCCAGTGTTGAGCACTTCGAACTGCTGGGCTAGATAATGCCAGGGCCCAAGAAAATCACTTTGCAGAAACTGAGGGCTGTGCAGAATCAACCTTCGTTTCCCAGGAGGGCATTAGGAGTTCAGGACTACCGCTCCTCCAACCAGGTCCTTCCTATTCCCACAGGGCAAGAAGTCTTAGGAGGTCTTCAGTTTTCAATAGACACAGACATCTGAGGTCTCAAAAGGAAAGAAGTGTAGGGGGTTACATACCTCCAAGTACTGGAGCTGGAATTTCCAAACAAATGGATGCTCAAAGATTCAGGGTTAACAGAGCAGGTGAGCCTGGAGGCAACCATCTCTTGAACTCTCTTTTGCTTAAGAGGCCAGTGCTGGACACACTCACCTCAGAGGACAGCAGTGTCTAATGCTGCAACTTCCTGGACCACACTCTGGTTTCTGTCTGGAGGATGCATCTCACAGCTGCCCGGGTTCTAGAATGTGTTCAGAAAGTTCTTCAGGAAACATTTAACTGTGACTACTGTGCTGCTTTACAAGTTGTAGGCATCCCCTAACCAAGGAGAAAGGCTGGGGAGTGGGGTGGGGTTGGCGGGGAGGATCTCTTCAGAAAGGCATTGCACTGAACTCTGCCACAGGGTGCCTAAAGCCATTAACGAGCCCAGGCGACAGACACATGGTTAAAAAGGTGAAAAGAGAACCTTGGGGAAATGAGCCATTAACATCAGGGAGAGAGGAGAGAAAGCAAGTGTGAAGTGTGAAAGCTAAGCAGGGTTCAGCGGTTCAGTCCCTCTGCCCAGTCCTCCTGCTGAGCTCCCAAGCCCTAGAAGGGCTCCTGGAACTTCTTGGGGTGTCACGTTGCTTGGATGTCAAGACTAATACAGACGAATCTGGATAATCTTAATCTTAACTTAACCAATGAGTTCAGAGCTTTATTACCTTTAAAATGTTAGCTTCAAGGAAGTAACTTCTGGAGCCGTGCCCTCTTTCAGCAGGTTAAATCACTGCCTGCAGCACCAGTTCAACTCCCAGCTTCTCCAGTGCTGATCCAGCTCCCTGCCAGCCACCTAAGAAAAGCAGCAGAGGATGACCCAAATCCTTGGCTCACATAACCCACATGAGAGACCCAGAAGATGCTCCTGGCTTTGGCCTGGACTAGCCCCATCCGTTGTGATCATTTGGGTCGTGAGCCAGAGGATAGAAGCTATCTCTCTCCCTCTAACTCTGCCTTTCAAATAAATGAATAAATCTTCAAAAAAGAAAAGAAAAGAAGTAATTTTCAAGTTAAATGCTGCCACCAGCTAAGGAAAAGCCAGAGAGATCACTTTAGATTTTGTCTGTGGTTACTCCACAAGGCCTGCCTTTCTTTCTTTCTTTTTTTCTTTCTTTCTTTCTTTCTTTCTTTCTTTCTTTCTTTCCTTCCTTCCTTCCTTTCTTTCTTCCTTCCTTTTCTTTCTTTTCTTTTCTTTCTTGCTTCCTTTCTTCCTTCCTTCCTTTCTTTCTCTTTACATTTATTTATTTATTTATTTAAAGGCAGATTAAAACAGAGAAGGAGAGACAGAGAGAAAGCTCTTCCATACATTGGTTCATTCCTCAAGTGAGCAAAACAGCTAGAGCTGAGGTGATCCAGTGCCTGTTCAGGATCTCCCATGTGGGTGTAGGGGTCTAAGACTTTGAGACATCCTGTGCTGCTTTCCCAGGCCAAGAGCAGGGGGCTGGAAGGGAAGTGGAGCAGCCGGGATGCAAACCAGCACTCATATGGGATCCTGGCACTTAAAGAGGGAGGATTAGCTAACTGAGTCACTGCACTTTCTGCTGAAATTTTAACATCATTGGCTCTGGGGAAATTCTTCCATATGTGGATCCTGAATTCCTTTGATGCTGTTGTAGGCTGGCTTGTTTTATTAGAGAGCAGTGAAGGGTGATGGGAAGGAGAAGTTGATGTGGACAGACTTGACCTCCTAGGATTCACAGCTATGCAATTGAGGAAAAAAAAAAAAAAACCAATAGCATCTATGGTCCCCAGGTCCCTTATCTGTAAAAATGTGGGTAACAATGACCACTTCTCAGAGTTGTCCTGAGAATTAAATAAGGTGAAGTCCAAGGGCATCACTGGTGCAGTGTCTGATATAGAGAAGGTACTCAAACACTTGGCGGTCAACTTGGGATAATTTTTTATGCTGCAACATCAGTATGGAATCCCACACATTAGATATGGGATAGACTAGATGGTGGGAGACACATGTGATTTCATGGGGAGTACATGCCCCCATCCCCTGCCATCTACCCACCCTCCAAGTCACAGAATGCAGAGCTGCCATACTCACATCTCCATCTGTCTATGCTTACTGTCATTGCCCTTGGTGTTTCTGCCCTAAGTCAGTCAGAGAAAGTGCCTGCATGCCTTGACTGCCTGAGAATCCTTTCCTGTTGATTCTGAGCTTGGAAGACACAGTAGAATCCCACATCTGTGGAAACTACACACAGTTTGGGACTGGGACAAGCATTTATGAGCGATAATAGAATTTCTACATTTCATCCAAAGAAGAGGCAAATGATTTTCTTTCCTCCCTCCCTCCATCCATCCCTTTCTTCCATGCTTTCTCTTTTTATTTCCTTCTTCATTCCTACCTTCCTTCCTTTTTAATTTATTTCTTTTTAAGGGATTGTTCTGGGAGTTCTGAACTGGCATTATTTCAATAGTATGTAAGAAGTAAAATTTAAAAATGACCTTAGGAAATTTTATTGAATGAAGGCAATACACACACACACACACACACACACACACACACAAAAGATTACTCGATTCTCAAGAGCTATTGCCAATGAACAAGCAAAGGAAGAGGACAGCTGGTCATGGAGAATAGGAAATGAAAGATGATGTTGGTTGTACAGAGAGGAGCTCTCAGTCATGAAAAGTCCCACCACAGACACTCAGATTTCTTGAAATCATAATTTTATTTCCTCCTAAAGCAGCTGGGTCCCTGACGATGCAATTCACATTTGCACAGGACATTAAATCATGTCGTGTCTTGATACCGTGTATCTTTGAGGACATGATGTCAGACTTGCGAATCCATTTCTCCTCACGGGCATTTCAACAGCTTTCCTGGGGCAGGATGTCTTCTGAAGAGCTGTGTGTGGTAGAGGAGCTGCAGGAAGCCACAGCTCATGCCAGAGAGATGTCTGCCTGAGACCATTCCCGCAAACGCCATTGTCTCTCAGGTTCCCGTGGTATGAAAAAGAATATGTGTTTATTGAAAAAAAAAATGATTTCCACCAATCCTCTAGTTCATAGGTTGGCAAACGTTTCCTGTAGAAAGTTTATGGAATAAATATTTTTGCCTCATGGGCTCAATGCTTCTGTTGCTGTATGAAGGCAGTGACGGAAGGACTGCCTTTTAAGTAAAAGTGGGAAGCACAGTTCCAATAAAACCTTGTTTATAGATACTGAGATTTGAATTTTGTAATTTTATAGCTTACACGTGTCATGAAATGTTCTTTTTGACTTTTGCAATCATTATAATATGTAAGTGGGGTGGGTATTTAGCCCAGCAGCTAAGATACCAGTTCAGGTGCTCAGCTCTCGCATTAGAGTACCTGCATTTGATACCCAACTGTGGCTGCTGGCATTAGCTCCCTGGGAGGCACCGAAAGGTAGCTCACGTAGTTGGGTTCCTACCACCCACGTGAGAGACCTAGATTAAGTTTTCCATTCCTGGATGCAGCCCAGCCTTTCCCAGGTCATTGGGGGGCATTTGGAGGGTGAACGAAGAACTGGGAGCTTTCTCTGTTTGCCCATCTCTGTCATCTTTCTCTCTCTCTCTCTCTCTCTCTCTCTCTCTCTCTCTCTCTCTCTCTCTCCCTGTCTCTGTGCCTCTCAATTAAGAGGTTTTAAAATGTAAATATGTATTTGTGGCTCACACTGGCCATCCTAAAGCAGCCTGTGGGTGAAATTCCACAGGTGGTCTCTTTTTCTGACCTCTGTTCCAAGGCAAAAATCCTTTACATATATAAAAAAAAAATGCCTGATCTGTAACTTTCAATTTGATTCTTGTATGCTGTGAATGTTCAAACATCAGTTTTCCTTTCATGGTGTCACTGAACAGCACAACGCGGGATCATTAGAGTTTGAGAGGGGTCTCTAAGGCATAGTAGACACCCTCCCAAAGAAGAAATGAAAGGTGAGTGTGTGCACCTGCCCTGGTGAACCAATGAGCAACACATGTGCATAAGTCACAACACGCATACACACACACACACACACACACACACACACACACACACACACACCCTGCAGGATGTAAGCCTAAAGGAAGAGAGAGGGTTCTTTTAAAATTATCTGAAGCAGCTGAGTTATACTCCCTCTGTTTAATAATCACGAAGCTCGGCTTACAATGCTTATCAAACTCTTTTGGCGAGGTCTGCATCATTTCATGAATTTCAACAAACTGTCCCAGCGAGGAGAGAGATTAGGCTGCTGTGTTTATTCTCTGTGGAGTTTGGGCCATGATCTCTTGGAGAGGGTGAGATATGAAAATGGCAGTTTACTTCATGGGGTCTTGGTGGGTCCCTGTGGCAGGGAGGAGGCTGTGCTCACAGGCACAGTTAACTAGAAAGCAGACACTGCCTGCAGCCCTCTCTCTCTGGAGATGAGAGTTCATGAGGTTGGGACCAAGCAGGGCTCTGTGCTCTCGGCTCTGGTTGTGGCTGGGTTTGCAGAGGGCTCTGGGCAGCGGCCTGCCAAATGTGGAGAAGTAGGGAAGCCAGTTTGGGACAGTTCTGCAATGTTGGGCTCACAATCTTTCCTTCCTGCCTCGAAGAGGGAACTCAGTGACCCAGCTAGCAGGAGGCTGGTATTTGTCCTAGACCTGCCAGGAGGAGGAGACCAGGGACAAAGAGAGCAGCTAAACAAAGCAGAGTGCCCGGAGCTTTTTGAGCACTTCCAGAGCCCAGCCTTGGTCACCCACAGTGGTGGGGCAGACCCATCTTTCCTTAATTCTCCTCCTCATAATCAGGCTCCAACACACCCCTCCCAGGTTTGTTCATGGGACGACTATGATGAGACCATCAAACATGTTCACCAGCCAAGGCTGTAGCCCACCAGGGAGCCACCACCCAGCTTCAGGTCAGAGGGCTTGGGTATCTGTTCCAGATTCCAATTCTCTTTCCACCCACTGTCTGTCCACAGACTTATTTTTTTCTTTAGATATATGTATTTATTTATTTATTTATTTGGAAGAGAGGTAGAGAGGGAGAAACAGAGATCTTCCTTTGGTTGAGTCATTCCCCAGAGGGCCACAACAGCAAGGAATGGGCCAGGTTGAAACCAGGAACTTGGAACTCAAGTCCCTGGCCTATCCTCTGCTGATTTGCAAGTTGTGCATCACCAGGAAGCTGGGTCAGATGTAGAATGACTGTGACTCAGACTGGTACTCTGATACAGGATGGGTCCGTTGCAAGTGGTATCTGAATTCACAACACAACAAGGTCCATGCACAAAGATTTCAGCAAAAATCTGCAGAATACATTGATGAATACACCATTTTGATGAAAATAGGAAACTTGGAAAAGATGGGGAAATTTTTTTTTCTGAAGCCTCAAGAGAGGTGTGTTGACTGCTACAGAGACCAGAGCAGGACAGCAGCTTGGACTGGTCACATTGCTGTGCCTCCTCATGAGGAGAGATTTCCTTAACCCATTCCCCATATCACACACACAGTGCTATCACATGATGGGCCTGGAGTGCAGATCACTGGCTTCCAATTACATCCTCCCCTCCCCACTTTTGGCCTAGGCTTCCAGTCTATAAAATGTCAGTGTTGGGGAACGTATTTTGAGGTCTTTGTTGAGCCAGTGCTCTCTTGAAAACACTGGGTGTTGCTTTTATGGCTTTCAACTTCAGTCCTGCTGATAGCATCACACTTTGCTGGGGAATGGAAGAGAATGCCAACTTGCCACAGGAATAGATTAGTCACCTAAACCCATAAACCCAAGGCTCTGGCTTCAAAACTCTTTATGCAAAATACTCAATAAAATAAACAAATAAACAAAAAGATTCACCCTTACCAAGCACCTATTCCAGGCCAGGGATTCACATGGGTTTCCTTCCAGAATTCTTACAAGGACCTTGTGAGAAAATTGGAGCTAAATAGGCCCAAAGTTTTAAAATCAGTAAGGGTCAGTGCCAGGGCAGGTAGCTGAATATGTTTAGTTCTGAATTCTGCTATATACTACAAGACAGAGATAAGATTAATCAACCTTCATTACTAAAACCAACAAAACCAAACATCTATATTCTCCCTCCTCCTGATTATGTATCTTGCCTTTCATCTCAGAGGCTGGCCACCAACTTAGTAGCCAAAAACCTCCTTTCCAACTGTGGTTACAGTATGTGCCAAGGAACCTCATTTCAGAGGCATCCTTGAGATCTGAGCTTTGTGCTTGCCTCTGAGCCTTTGCCTGAGCTGCCAACCACAGGTGGCCCGAGTCCACTGCTTCTGGTGTTCGTGGGCCATTTCCAAGTGCTGTCAGTGAAATATGTTATCACAAGGAGTCTACTGCCAGCAAAGACCAGATGGACGTTTTCAATATTGATATACAGGGGTGTAGGGGGAGCAACAGATGAGAGGGAGGGAGAGATGGTCCCAGCCTCAGGGGTTCGCGTGTGTGTCTGCATTGACATTGAATGCCTAGTGCCTCCAATCTGCTTCCTGCTGTCACAGGGAGCTACTGAAGAGCTACAGCTGCACTGGGATCCTGAGCAGCAGCCTCATAGCTGCCTCTAGCACTTCGTGTTTGGGGAAGATGGGAGTAGGCGGGAGAATGCAGCTGTGGAGATCCTGAGGGAATGGTTCTGTCCCCAGACTTGAGTTTATCTTGGGTGGAAAAGGAGTTCGCCTCCAATGGCTCCGCCAAGAATGTTGATGTCACGGGAAAAGGGAATAGAGTTTGATTGTTGTCACATAGAACTGGCAGCAGGCTGCTTCAAGGGACACCCTTATCAATTAGGTAATGTCTGCTAATGATTGAGGAACTGTGTGTGCAGGGCTCCAGCTGTCGAAGTATCCGCAAACAGCAGCAAAGGGCATGGCACCTTGTGGGAAAAGGTTTTTCCTAGGCTGGAGATGGTACAGGGCTCAGCCCTAGAAGACTGGGGCTTCCTTTTTGTCCTCCTACCCCATCACTTCTCTCTTCCCTTTCTTCTCTCCCCTCTCCTTTCCTTCCCCCAGCCCTTCTTTACTTTCCTCTTTTCTCCTACTTTCTTCTCTTTTCCTCATTCTCTTATCTCCCTTCCATGCCTTCCTCTATCCCTTCCTTGAAATACCAACATTTCATGACATCTGCAGTGTGTGAAATACTGATGCTACAGCACCAGTCCTCAAGGGAATCATAGATACAGGGACAAAGTGCACATGTAAGCTGGCATTTGTAAACAGTGTGTGATAGAATGTCACAGAAGTGTCTAGATCTACCATAGCCAGTGTTCATGCTTCAAAAAGTGATGTGACAGAAATATTTAATATTTTCACTCTCCTCTCTGTATTTTCAAAGCAACGCATTTCAGGGTAGAAAATGTACCAAAGTAATTTACAGTCTCATCAGCTGGTCATGAAAATGTGTGAAAGTACATATGTACATATCATATATATATACACAAGTATATTCACATTTTAACAAGTGTGAGATATTACTACTTACACTATAGTATGTTCTTTTGGCTGAACATATTGATACATTCTTTTAGGGTTATTAATAAGTATAGATGTAGCACATCATACTTATTAGTTCCATAGCCCAGTGGAGGCATCATAATGAAGTCTACCAATGCCCTGTTGCAAAGAATCAACATTCCCAACATGCTGATATAATTTTTCCAAAAACACAGCGGTTATATTTGTAAATAAATATTTACATGTTTGTCAGATTATTTCCTTAAGATAAATTCTAACAGTTGGAAATCCAGTAAGACTTGTTAACATAATTCCAACTATGGAATTGATATCAAAAGATATTGTCCTTCTTTTAGTGTTTCCTATTGAATTGTTGAAAATATATTTAATTTTAAAATGCACATATTTGTCATAATTGAAAAAGCCCAAATATTGTAACTTATGCTTTTGACTATTGAGACTATAGTTTTATTAATTTTAGTTCTATTCATTTTATATTTACATTTTTTACATTACAGCTACTAACACTAGGTCATAAATATTGTGATTATTTGCTTAATTTTTCACTTACCTTGTAGGCTTTTTTTTTTCTCTGCATGGTTTTGGTTTTCAGTATGATGCAACTGATAAATTACTTACTGTTTGGCCACTTTTGACTTCAGATTTATAAAATACTTGAACCATTGTAAGTTAATATAAATGCTTGCCTGCACATTGTTCTTATGTTTTCAGGCATCTGGAATTAACTCAGGATTTGAATTCACTACTAAATTCATTCTCTGCTTAATAATTTTAAAAATTTAAACTACGAATATTCCTTTCATTATACATTTATTATAATTTTGGCTGAAATCCAAACATTCAATATGGTATACTTTTTTTTAAGATTTATTTATTTATTTTTGGAAAGTCAGGTTTATATAGAGGAGGAGAGACAGAGAGGAAGATCTGTCTGCTGATTCACTCCCCAAGTGGTGGCAATGGCTGGAACTGAGCCAATCCAAAGCCAGGAGCCAGGAGCTTCTTCTGGGTCTCCCACGTGAGTGCAGGGTCCCAAGGCTTTGGGTCATCCCTGACTGCCCTCCCAGGCCACAGTCAGGGAATTGGAAGGGAAGTGGAGCAGCTAGAACACAAATTGGAGCCCACATGCAAGGCGAGGACTTTAGCCACTAGGCTACCATGCCAGGTCCCCTATAATTTATTTTATCATCCTAAATATGTGTCCCATTTTAGGTTCCAAAAGCCACTATCATTTAGTTGTCCAAAACTATGACCCCCTTTTGAATGGTGAGTGCAGTTTAAGTTTGTTGTTATCAAAAAATAACTTCTGTAGATTGCATATGTGCTGTAACTTTAAGAGGTGGTTAGTGCCTGTGCTAAGTTTTATGGTTGAAAGGTGGATTGATAGTCACAGTTTTCAGTCTGTTTTCCAGTACTTTGCAGGCCTTCACCATTGTTGACTCATTACCCTACTGAGAAGACATTCTTTCCCTTGTGTGAATGAATGTATTAGTTCAAACCAGCAGAATGTGTGAAAGTCCCAACTCCGATACATGCACTACTTCCAAGGTCCTTGCCACTATCACCCTGGCTCCCTTAAGTTGGAGTCTGTCACCTCCCAGAATGTCGGAGGCCATCATCATTCCTCTTGTTTGCTTTCTCATGAACCCTGTTTTCCAATTGTGTGTAGAACTGACATTTTGTGGAAACACGTGACTAGCTGCTTTGTCATGTTGATAGCCAAATTGGGAAGAAGAAGGTGCCACCACTGTGAGTTTGCACGTGCACGAGTTAGGAAGCCAGAGCATCCCCTCAGGGGTGTCCAGCGTAAAGCAGTGGACAAAATGGCATTAAATGTGGGGTATCTGGAAAGGGAATATGTCCTTGGGGTGAGGAAGCTGACTTGTCTTCTGGCAGAACTTCCAGCTGCTGAAAAATAGTTTCTTCCAACCTGATGAGGTTCCAGGCAGCATGTGGCAGCATCCACCTCTTAATCTCATCTTTATTCCTGTGTATTTTCATATTCTAGCCTGTGAGCTTCCGGAGAGCTTGTTCAGTGTGCATGTTTAGTTCCTTAACAGTTTTTAATAGGCTCTTACTCAACATTAGTTGGAGGACTGAATAAATGACACAGCTTTAGGAATGGGGCTGAGAGTAGAAAGAAAACCATAAAGAGGAAAAGAATCCCCCCTCCCACATTAGAATCTTATGAGACACCAGAATACTATAAAATGATCTTCAAGTCCATATACCCACAAAAGACAAATCAGAGAGCAAAAAGTCATTCCCTATATCTCATTTGATTAAAAAAAAAAAACAGCTGGAAATTGTGAGATGTGATTGTTATGACCTTCAAATCCAAAGAGGAACATAAAATATTTGCCTGGTGCAGTGATTTCCACTTTCTTGGAGCTTCAGCATACTTGTGTGAATTCCTGACAGATTCTGCCTCCAGAAGAGCCCTCCTGCATCGTGTGTGTGTGTGTGTGTGTGTGTGTGTGTGTGTGTGTGTGGTGAATTTAAATGAATTGAATATGTATGAAGACCTGTTTTATTGGTATTTTATGCTATTGGGTTACTTGTAGATGCTCTGGAGAATCTAGGTCACACTGTGGGACACTGTCCTGGGTTTTAAATTAGACGGGGCCGTGGAGAAACCAAGCTTGGTTTCACTGTCTCTCATCCCCTGCACAAGTCTTTTCTCAGACTGTCAGTCTCTGCTGTGCTCAGTTACTCCTCACAGCTGAGGCCAGAGCAGCACATTTGCTTCCTGCTGTCTCCACTCACATACCTAGTCCCTTCTCCCTGAAGTCCAACAATACACACAGCAATGAACATAGCAGAAAGAAGCCACGAAGATGGCAAAAGCTTAGCAAGAGTCCCACTGCTCAGGTGGGGCTCTGGGCAAATTACACAGCATCTCAGCTGGAAAGTCTGGGCTATGAAACGCAGCATGCGCAGGTGCAAGCCTTCTGCAGTGGAACAGCTGTCGTGTGCACTCCCCGAGAGAGGGTGATGTATGGAATGGAATGGGCCTCCCCAGCTAGAAATATCCTGATCGCAAAGTCTTTCGAGCCAGTGGGTGGGAAAATTTTCTTTCCCTTTCTTTCTATCATTCTGTCTTTCAAATAAACAAAACAAGAGGAGATGAAGGGAAAGGAGAGGAGAAGAAAGGGGAGAAATGGAGGGGGGAGGGGGAAAAGACTCCATGAAGTGCTCGGAATAATTAGCCAGTAAGAGAGTGAGCTGGGATTGATGATTCTATTTGTCCTTTTAATCAGTATCTGTACCAGGTCAGGCAGTTGTGTGATGGCAGCACAGTCGGTCTGGAGAGCAGACCACCAGCAACCCACATCAGTCTGCCACATATAGGCATTGACAATTGTGTCTTCATGTACAAGACCTTATATGTTACCCCCCACAGAATCCCCTGAAACTTGCACAGGGAAGGGGTGAAGCGTAACCCAGGTCCCTGACAAGACTGAGCGGAGAAGCATAGGTCTCTCCATGACCTGTCTGCAGAGCCAGTGGAGACCCAGAAGGATCTTCCACAAGGTCAGGCATCAGCTGGATGATCACTAATCCTTCCAGAGCCTGACATTACCTGTGGGAGCTTCAACGGAGATTTTTCCCCTAGGCTGCTCTTTGAGTAGCACCCTTCCAGGGGTATTCAAAATAAAAGATGAGGTTATGTTAATGCAAAATATTTTGGAAACTCATGCATACTTTTTATATAATATGCATTTCCCTGAGCCCTTTTAAAGGCTCCTTGAATACATGGGTCCCAAAACATTTTGCACTAAGAAGAAAGTATCCTCTAATTTCATTTTCCATGAACTTTTTGGGACACCCTGTATATGTATGTATTCATGTATGGAAGCACAGATCAGTATGTAGTGTGTGCATACACGCATACCTATGTGTGCTGTGGCATTTATGAGTATGTTGTGTCTGCCTATTTTGCCTTAGGATTTCCCTCACATAGGAACTGATCAAGTGATAGCCAAATCTGGAAAGCCATTTGCCTCAAGCTTTCTCCTAAGCAATAAAACTTTTTGGAGCTCTTACCACCTCTTCTCGAAGCTGTTTGGAAATAATAATCATGATGATGGCTGGTACACAGGGAGAGCATATGATCCAAGCAGTTAAGGTGCCATTAGGAACACTGCTATCCCATATCAGAATGCTTGGTTTGAGTCTTGGTTCCTCCACTTCCATTCCAGCTGCCTGCTAATGCTCACCCCGGGAGACAGAATTTGATAGCTCACGCACTCATATCCCTGCCACCCACGCAGGAGAAAGAAATTGTGTTCAATACTCCTACCTTCAGTCTGGCCCAGTCTGGATATTGTACGATTTGGAGAGTGAATCAGAGGATGGAAAAATCTCTCTGTCTTTTTCTGCCTTTTAAATAAAGTAATAAAAACAAATCCCCATATGTTTGCTTTAGATGAAATCATACTAAAGCAGAAAACATCTCTGGTTTTTTTTTCCAAGCAGGGAAACACTTTCCATTTCTCTGTTCGCTTCCCTTCATTCTAGTAAAATGTGACTTGCAAAAAAGTCTATGGACATGCATACATGTGAGCAGACATGCACACACACACATATGCATCCTGCCTACCAATCCTAGCCAATTACAAAAAGGGTTCTTTACTCAGAGGGCACAGTGACCCCCTCCTTCTGCCCCACCTTGAGTGGCTGGAGCTTCTTTTCCTGTCTCTCCACCAACCACCTTTATACAGGATACATCTTGGTTAACTAGCCATAGCAGCCTTTCGTGGACTGCTCTGTCAGACCATCTGCACAGCAACCGAAAGCACGGCCTGCCCATGTACATGTATTCCTGTTTCCTATATCGGTAAGGAGATAGTTATAACATATTAAATATTTACAATTATCAGAGAAAAGACAGAGCACAGCACTGCACCAAGATAAGAAAAAGCTTTAAAAATATTTACAATGGAACATCTTGCTTCTTCTGGTTCTTCTCTTGGGCCTGGCATTTTAGGACTCTGATCTCTTTATTGTATTTTCTTACCATGTCCCTGCTGGCTTTGAAACTGGCTTACAGAGCTCTCTGGCTGTGCCTGAGGTTTTTACATAGGGGAGAGATACTGGGGAATTTGCTCCTTACTAGGCCTCTGAACCAGGAGGTGTGTCTGAATCTTAAACTGAGGCATGTACCAGATACTTGAAAACGTTCATGGAAATGGGATTAAAAGATAAGTTATTCTGATAAAAAAAAAAACTGAAATCTATACATTTAAGTGTTGTTCATAAAATTCATAGAAAATGCATACTGTTTTTAAAAGGCCCTAATTTTGTACAATTATAAATTTTTTTACCAATATAAAATTACTCCTTCCCCCCGCCCCCCCGAATGCTTTGAAATACCCTGTATCTCCTATACACTCCAGAAGCAAGTCTGTGTTCTATTTCTCATCCTCCTTGGAACATTGCTTCTAGAAGGAAATGGCGGACCCCTGTGTGTGTGCAAACCACAAGGACAGATTTGTGTTGATCTCCTGAGTGTGTTGTTTTATACATCACAGTCACTGTGGTGTTAGCAGTGTGCTGGGATATGACTCCTTTCATTAATGTGCTGTTAAAGAGCTATACATTTATTGCACTCAGAAGCACTGCTTCCTTGTGTTTGATTCTAATCTGGATGTGTTGGAAGACCCTACTCTGTCCCTTTTGGTCACAATGCCCCCACTGGCCCAACATCACTGAAGTTCAACCCATAGTTGCTACATTAACACCATCAAGGAGAGACAAACATGGACTGGAGAGGTAATTTGGCCCTTTGTTAATTATAAAGAAAACATATGTGATGTATGTGGGTGGCTATCCAGAGACCGCCAGCATTTAGGATGGGGTGCCAGACAATTATCAGGGATCCCTAGCGTTGTCTGTGATGGGTGCCATCTTTGACCTTGAAGCGGCAAGGCTGGCACCCCTTTGAGTTCTGGGGCTCTCCTGATGTCCTTGCTCCTCGCGGTATCAGCCCCAGGGCCTCTGAAAGCCTCCACTCCGGGTATGAGGCTGCGCACGTTTCTGGTGTGTATTTATATCGAGGTGGCTGTGCTGCCAAGGAGCTCTGAGAGAAAGCAGAGCGGAGATAACTTCTAATCCACCTTTCTGTGATAATGTGGCGCAAAGTGAAGAGACCCAGGGCTCCATCTCCTGGTCTGGCATCACCGGGGAAGGGCCTGGGGCGGGGCTGGGGTGTGGGGGAAGACCTGTGTTTAGCAGAGCCAGCAGGCACCAGGGTAAGCTTTGCAGACAATGCTAGTTTTCACAGCGAAGTGCCCAGAACCCAGAGAAGACTGCAATGGAAGAGGCAGAGAGCAAGCTGTCACATGCACAGGGAAGGTACTTCAGTGATCATTGATGAGATGTGGACAGCTGGGGATTGAGAACCTCGGAGCCCCAGGAATTGACAAGGAACCAAGAGGGCATGGGGCTTAGAAGGAAGTCCTTTGCCCTGTCCAGCCTCAGCTGGCCACAATGGCGGGACCCGCCCAGAGCACCACATAGCACTTCTTCTGTTGGCTTTCAAACTAGAGTACAGCACCTTCCCTGCCAACATGAAGCAGATACATCCAGGACCATGACATCTCCCTACCCATCTGAGGATGGATAGAAGAGTCTGGAAATCTCCCTAGGAGTGAAGTTGGAGGAGAAAAGGGCAGGGAGCATTCCATTCTATGTCCATTGGCCATATATTCAGAAGGAGTGTGGTGAAGTGTACACAGCACTATTGTTGATATCAGACAGGCTTGACCATACTTCCCAGGCTCACGCTTGCTTAAACCTGGGAGACTACTTCAGTTTGGCGCACCCTTCTTTCATTATTTTTGCAATGAAGATTATTATTATTGTGATCTGAATGTGTCTTCCAAAATTTACATGTTGAAATCTAATGCCCAAGTTGATGACATTGAGGGCAGGGGATGTGGGGAGGTGGTTGTGTGGCATGGATGGAGCCTGCCTGCAGGAGAATAGTGCCCTAGCCAAAAGTGAGAGAGGTGCCTGGTCCCTTCTACTGGGGCGGGGGGCGGGGTGGAACGGGAAGGGGGTGGGCACAGCAAGGAGAGGCTGTCCACAAGCCAGGAGGCAAACTCTAACGAGATTCCTGAACTGCTACAGCTGTGGCCTCCAGAAATGACGATAAATTTCTGTGGTTCACAAGTTGCTCTATGGATGGTATTTTGCTATGGAGGTCTAAATGCACTTTGACAGTCACCTTGCCTACAGACACATTGTGAGACTCATAAGAAGATAGTATAAAATCCCTTATGAGGGAAAAATCTACTTTTCAATTGAGAGTTTTAGTGCCTCAGAAATTGGTCTTTCCTTAGTAAGCATTGTGCATTGAGGTCATTTTATATCCTCACCATTCTTACCTTCCTCTACTTCTCCAGGTCATGCGTGTCTCCTTGTCAGTCACAGCCTGAGACTTATGAAGGTGGAATCACTAACAAAGCTGGATGGTCTAGTTTTCCCACCTCCCCTCTCAGCTCACACGCCTATCCCAAGTGCACCCATACATCACCGCCCAGAGACAACCCTTCTTTACTAGGACATAAACAGACCACACTACCAGGCAGATTGGAGAGCTGGTGAAACCCCATTCCTGATCTCTCTCTCTCACTTAGCAAACTCTTTTGGGAGAGAGTGACATTTTAAAAAATCTATTCTTTGTTGTTGTTGGAAAGGCAGATTTACAGAGAAAAAGGAGAGACAGAGATATCTTGCATCTGCTGGTTCACTCCCCAAGTGGCCGCAATGGCTAGAGCTGAGCCAATCCAAAGCCAGGAGCCAGGAACTTCTTTTGGCTCTCCCATGCGGGTGCAGGATCCCATAGCTTTGGGCCATCCCTTTCCCAGGCCACAAGCAAAGAGCTAGATGGGAAGTGGAGCAGCTGGAACACAAACCAGCATGCATACGGGATCCTGGTTCAGGAAAGGCAAGGATTTAGCCACTGAGCCATCATAACAGGCCCCCAGAGCTATCTTTTCACAAGAAATTTTAATCAAAATCAGTGAAATCAGGAAAAAAAATTATACTGTAAGATTGGCCATGGTAAGGAATAAGAGTGACCACAAAAAGGAAGCCCCCTGATTGGCCCCAACTCTGAACTCCTCCAGGTTCAGAACCCAGCATTTCTTCACAGCTTTGGACTTGAATGGGTTGGATTGATAACCTAGGATAATCAGGGCTCAATAATTCAGTGTGATCCTTTATGTACCCCAAAGGGGTTTGGAAGAAAGATTTCTTTTTCTTTCTTTTTTTTTTTTTTTAATTCTAGACACAACAGGCCTCTGATGGGCTCGGCCCAATGGCTCAATTACCCTCCTTTTGCAAGCACCAGGATCCCATATGGGCACTTGTTCATGTCCCAGTTATTCTACTTTTCATCCAGTTCCCTGCTTGGGGCCCAGGAAAGCAGTCAAGAATAGCCCAAAGCCTTGGGACCTTGCACCCTTGTAGGAGACCTGGAAGAAGTTTTGGGTGCTTTGTCTCAGCTCAGCTCTGACTATTGCAGTCATTTGGGGAGTAAGCCAGCAGGTGGATGATCTTTGTCTCTCTGTAAATCTCCATTTCCAATAAAAATAAAAAATTAAATTAAACAGATCTCTGAGATGTTCTGAGTTCTGGAATGTGTAAGATTCCCCTAGCTCACTGGCTGATGATCAAGGTCAGACTGTGCTGTCAGCAAGATCGCCCTCTGGGGCTGTGATATCAGCTGTGTCTCCCCCTCTGTGTGGACTAAGGAGCCCAACCCCAGGCCTCCTGAATGACCAGGCCCTGGGGAGCTGACCTGGGCAACAGGGGAGAAAACTTGGCCATCAGGATTGGGTTAAACATGAGAAACCATTTCTGCCTGTACAGAAACAACCTGACCCTGGCTCTGAGCTTCTCCCTTTATGGAGACTGCTTTATCACTTGTAGCCACTCGTCCAACAGCTCCCATGCTCATTCCTCGATCAAGTTTCACCTCTCCATGAACCTATTTCAGCCAATAGGCAGTTCATGTGCCCATGAAGATTTTATCCTGTTTTAAAGCTCAGTGAAGGCCTTGATTTCCTTATGAAAGAAAAGCACAGGAATGTCAGCCATGTCTTGGTCCTTACTTACCAGTCTATCAGGAAAAGGACCTTAGCCTAGGAAGACAGGAGACCACACGTGGGACTCTCAGCTCCTAGAGGAAAACTGGTTGGTGAGACCAGACAACCTGAGGGGACAGAGCCCCAACCAGGCTCTGATGAGAGATGATCACATCCGTGGAGGATGCAAACACAGGCCAGGTCGTTGGGTAGGATCTCTGTTGTCTGTATGGGCCAACTCTTTGGGGCTCTAAAATGACATAGTAAACAACAGATCAGTACTTGGAGAAAGAGACACAAGCTTTTTGGGTGACAGAAGTGGCCCTGGAGTGGGACACACTGGGCTACAAATAGGAGCTTTAGGACCTGCAGGGGGCCCAGGGACAGTATTTAAAACCCTTTCTCTTCACCTTTGTAGATACTACCCACCTTCAAGGTTTATCCCAGGCCTTCTTCTACACACAAGGTTCCATCCATCTCCCCGTCATAGACACATCTTCCTTTGGCTCCCTGCAGCCTTTCCTCTATGTTACACACATCTGTAAGAATCTCCTACTCTGTCTCTTCTCTCTGAGCATCCCTGCTGAAGCTGCTCACAAGAGATATAGGATTTCTATGGTACCAAGCATAGGCAAGTGTGCACTAGCCATGTTTTTGCACCTCACAGCTCCCCCCTAGACTTACTCCATACCCAGCAAAGTAATGCCAACTTATTTTCTATCACTCATAGCACAATGTGGATCTCCCAGGTTCTAGCTGTCCAGACTTTTGCTCCAGGGTTCTCCTCATATGGGGGGTCCCAGGTCCACTTGATCAAGTAATATGTTGGACTATAAATTGGCTATTGCGGTTGAAAAGCACAATATTGTGGTTGAAAAGTGAAAAAACACTTCTGTGTTGATTCATTTTGGAAAATTCAGTTTGCTTAATGACTTTTAGAAAGTCGATCAAGGTGGATAAAAAAGAATTGGAAAGCAGAAAATGAAAGAGACATCTCCTGCTTGGGAATATTGCTTGTGATTGATAGTTGTCCCTCCTCCAGATTCGTTCTTGACATTGCATCCTGTCTTCAGAGTGATATTCTGCCAACCAGACATTGTCACCTGCTGGGCGACTCACTCAAGGTTCCTTGCCCCCGTCTGGAAAATCTCTCTCTTGCTCCCATCCTTTTCTCCCATCCTCCCTGACCCACGCCCCTCACCCTCTCCTAGCTCAGAGTCTTTGTTGACGTTGACAGCTCATCCCTGGGCCATCATTCATCCTGCCCATGGCAAACTTTGGAGAAAATAAAAAACCCTGCTCCCCTAATCTCATTAGGAGGACTGCAAATTGAATTTAGCCCCTCTCAGTGTCCCCTCAGCTGGCTGTCATTAGGAGCAGAGGCTGGGCCTTGGCTGAGACCCAAAGACCAGCTAACTGAATTTGAGATGCTGTGGTCTTGACAGGCCAAGGGAGGTAATTGAAGAGCCGTGGGGCTCCTGGTAACATTGCAGGCAGGGATTACACTCGGGGATCCAAAACCCCATCTGTATTGCTGTTGGAGGCACTAAAAAGTCACCCGCTGAGCTTCCAGGGTCAGGTTATTGATAAAGATATCATTCCCAATGGAAGGTGGGGAGAGCCATGGGGAGGTTGCATTTGGTTACCATGCAAAATGGGTGTCAGAAGTGGGGGAAGGGTAGACCGTAACCAGCGAGAATCAGTAAGTCACCCAAAGTTAGACTGCAGCCAGTGCTGCTGTGTCATGAAAAGAAAAGACAACTGGGGGAGACTCAGAGAGGAACCCACATAATATGAGGAAAAGAAATCCTGAGTCATCAGCTCTGGGTGTAAGTGATTACTTATATAAATCTGGATGTTTTTACTCCCTTAAACACTTTAGCTTTATTTTTTCCCCCGTCAGCATGAAGCCTCAAGCATAGTAGGACTTCTTGGACTCAAATAAATCTTTTTTTTAAAAAAAAAAAACATAAGAAAAGTTATCAAGTATTTTACAGAAATTAAATGGATGACTGTGACTGATGTTGACATCTAGGGCCCTTTTATTTTCCAGCTCTATTACAAGTATCTCTAGAAGTCTGAAACTTCAGTGAACTCTTTTTTAAAGAAGAAACGAGCAAGAGACAGGGTGGTAAACTTTTCCTACATACATTATTTAACCTGGGAGTAGAATTAGACCAGCATTGCTGTTATTATTAATGAGAAGACTGAGACTGACAAAGTTTGTATCTGAGCCAAGGTCCTGGGGATAGGAAGGGCTGGGTCTAGGGTCTGAATTAGAACTTGAACCAAAGCTAGTACCACTGGATCCAGTATTCCCCAGGGCTCCCTGGCCTAGTAGTGTCAGACTTCTCTGCGTCGTGTTGTTTTTGCAGAAAAAGTCACAGTAACACATCTGTTACTCAGAGGTAGTGTGGCTCGGAACACAGGTTTTGGAGACAGGCTGAATTCCACTATGGCTTGGTGTTTCCAGATAGACCTCTCTATGCTCCTCACCTTGTGATGTGTTTGCATTCCGATCAACCTAGTACAAGTTGAAAACACCTGGAATCCAATTAGCCTACCGAACACAACATCTTAGCCTTGCCTCCCTCCCACATGCACGGAAGGCTTACATTAGCCTACAACTGGGCAGAGCCATCTAGCACATAGCTTGCTTTGTAGTGGTCTTGAACAGGATTCTCTTCCTTCTTTTACTGTGAGAATTACAGGAGTTCATGCACAAGCAGGGTGTGCGGCACCAGGCCTAGCATATTGGTAGTGCTCACCACCTGGGACTGAACATTGGTATCTACTTTTGAAGTGGTATAGTAAAAAGTGGCAACTCGCTTGCATATCTGATAGCCAACATTTAAAAAGTTGTCTCCGAAACAGGAAGCCCAAGTGTCACATTCATCATTCTCCCCTGGCATCCCTAGATTTAGGGTCAGAGCATCTCACATTTCCATTCTGGAAAAGGACTTCTAGCTGCACTTTCTGCTGAGCAGTACAGGTTCAGTAGCAGGGTTTTGCCATGTCCTTCTCAAGGCTTCCTGCTGCAGCTTATATTCTCTGAGGTGTAGCAAGAGTTAGGCAGCAGCTTTTCCTATGCCATTTAAATCATGCACTCACTGGACACTGAGCACTTTCCAACTTTTACTTCATTTAATTTCTCTTTTACATACCTTCTGGTAGATAAGGATCAGCCCTGTTTTATTTTTCTTTATGTTATTTACTTGAGCTTCAGAGATACAAAGAGACACAGGAGACAGATATTCTCTGGGTGTCTTTTGCTGGTTCATTCCTAAAACGCCTGCAACCAGCCAGATCAGGGCTGTTTCCCACTTGGGCAGACTGCACATCCAATAGCAGGGAAGTAGTTATTTCAGCCATAAGCTGCAGGATTTATTTAACAGGAAGCTGGCAATGACAACAAAGGTAGGACTTGAACTAGGCACTCTGATCTGGGATTCAGGCATCCCAAGCAACATCATAACTTCTTCACCAAATGCCTGTTCTATTCCCAATTTTAGATGAGATAAATACACTATTTCTCTTAGTTCACTACAGCCTTGAAGATTATGTTAAAAGATCTTCCTGCCCAACTCTTTGTATCCCAATGAGGCTCAGCTGTCAGATTCAGTAGGCATTTAGCACTGGAGTTCTGGGCTGTCATTGTCCATGCCTTTTCATTTCAATCACCCATCAGCCCTATAGAGAACCTCCCTAGGAGCTGAACTTTGCAGGTGGAAAGAGAATTACATGACATTAAAGTGAGGTTTCATGAGATCACCACCTGGAATAAGTAATATTTGGACCCAGGTATACCATCAGCTGCATCTCCAGAGAGCTTCCCATTATCATGAGGCTCTTCTGCACTGACCCGTCTAGGAAGCCTCTTTCTGGAAATTGAAACTAGCCCCAGAAGGAAGCCTATTTCTCTTCCTACACTCAAATTCCTTTATTTGGCAATGAAGAAACCAGGTCACAGAGAAGTTGCCCGGGTTGTTCATGACCCCATAACCCCTCAACCTCCCACCCTTCTTTCCTCAAGAGACTGATCCTTTTGGGATTCTTGGCTGAATCCCATGGAGCTGAAATCCATGGAGATCATTTCACCTCTGTACAAAGTTCCTGTTAATGTTGGGTGCTTCATTCGCTGTATCAGATCCTGGACATGCCCATGTGTGGACTCACTCTCCTGAGCATTTCAAGGCTGTAATCACAGCCTGATGGACATTGAGATTACTGTCTTTGCAGGGGTTAACCCACCTGTGGGGAGGACTGGGCTAACTTAACAGATATATCTGCAGCCCCTAGATTTCTTCCAAAGGTCCAATAGCCCCTGGCTGTTGGCTTAGTTTTTACTTAGTTTTTTACTTCCTCTTGATTTGACTTCTCTGAGGAATCGCTTATGACTTCAAAGGGCCTTTGGAAGACTATGACCCAACCCCTTCAGAACTGAAGCCCAAGAAAGGGAGAGTGTTACTTTAGGTTACAAAGCAGATCAGACGCAGTTGAGGGTTCAGGAGCCAAGCTGCCTGGGTCCAAGTCCTAGCAGCACCACCTCCCAGCGGGGTAGCAGTGGACATGTTGGTTACTCTCTCCCTGAGTCTTAATTTTGCCTTCATTGTTTGGAAATGATCCTTGTGTCTATCAGAGATGGCCTCGAATCCTTGGATGCATCTCCATTTATGAGGTGTCACCTTTTCCTCCTTTTTCTACATGTGAGCTGGCTTGTGACTGTTAACGGGCAGTAGTCTAGGGCAACATCTCTGTGCCAGTCCCAGGCTCATCTTGAAGAGGGTTGTCAGCTTCTGCATGGATCCCAAGGAGCCATGACCACCCAGGGAAGGTCCAGCTATGCTGAGAGGCCCAGGCTTACCATTTGAAAAGGCTTCTTAGAGAGAAAGTTAAGGCTCAAGCAGCCTAGTAGCTGCACCAGGTCCCAGACGAGGCTTGTCCTTGGAATCGTAAGACATAATAACAAACTGTTGTATTCAGACACTGATAGGTGTTCGCAGTCAAACAGTAATGGACAGCCAGAATGGGAGTTTGCAGAAGGTCATGAGAATGAACAGATTGACCTGGGATGCTTTGGGCAGGGCCTAGGATAGCCAGTGCTCAAAATGTGTTATTACTCACTCAAAAAATGTTAAAACACCAAGTTGTTCTGCACCCTGAATTATCTAGGAGAGTTGCAACAGTGAACATGACAAACAATCTGGCCCATAGTGGAAACTGGGAGTCACTCAGGGCTGGTCCCATGCTTTGTGTTAAGTGAGCAATCAGTTTGCTTCCATTTGGCTCTCTGTTTCTGTCTCTAGGGGTACTAGGAGCCTTTGGCTGGCCTCAAGGGGTGAAGCTTAGGGTTGCTGTCCCATTGCTGCTCATAAAAATTCAGCTGCTATTGATTCTGCAAGCTCACTGCTCTTCCCAGGTCAGAAGGGAAACCCAAACCATTGTTGAGTAAATACAGTTTTCTGTTCACTACATCAATTAGGCTGACCCCAGGGGTTCCACGGGTCTCTAGGCTCCCCTATTTGCAATGACAGCTGCCATGCTAATGAATCCACATTGACATGATAATTAAACCATTACACAAAGTGGGGCTTTCCTAGTCCCAGCAGCTTTGGGAGGGGTGGGGAATCCGTGGTGGCCAAGGCTGGACAAGGGGATGTTCCAGGGTTTGACTTGCAGAGCCTGGTCATTCCTGTATTCACCCTGACCAGGAGTAGCAGAGCTAGGCCCCAGCAGCAGCTACCTTGGGTGCTGGATTCAAAACTCAGGATTCTGAATTCGCAACCTTGATTGGGAGAGTTTCATGTTAATTAGTAATGTCTGTTATGGGCCAGGTATTGAGACCTAAGGTTAGGTAAGGTGGAAGCTGCTTTCCGATATGAGCTCTTCTGTGTGCTTTCCCATAGAGGGTAGTCCACACCTGCTCACCTGTGAGCAAACTACAGTTTGCTCCATGGATTACGGTGTTCATTCTTTATTCTCCCTGCCAGTTACCTTAAGTAAAATCACTCAAGTTCTCAAAACTTGTGCTGTCATGCAAAAGAAATGTGGCTGCCCTCAGAACATCTGATTTGATTTGTCAACACGGCCCCCCACCACACCAAAAAAGTCAAACTTCTTATAAATTAATTGAACATACATTTACTGAATGTCTACCTCACTGAAGCCTTGGCAGTAAATAAATGAGCTGCACACGGTTTCCTCAGGTAGCCAGTGTCTTAGCGTGAGAAGAGACAGGAACACGCAGCTTCACACCCTAGCCATGGCGTTATGTAGCATGGCTTGAGAGCTCCTCGGCAGGAAGCCGGGACAATGTTTGTACAGCCACCCGAGGCCAGCTGCTGGAGTGACGCAGTTCCAGAGCTGCAGCTGGGGATTGGATCCTGAGGCCCCTTCAGCCTAGCTGGCCTGTGTGTGGGAGAGCCCAGGGGAAGGTGGGAAGATGAGAGGAGAGGAAATGTGACCTGCTTAGAGCACTGGGGTGCACAGAGTCCCGTTTTTGTTTGTTTTGCCAGGGTGAACTGCTCACATCTCTTATGGGTGCACTGTTACAGGAAGCCTTTTAGGTGGTTTTGCATTAAAGCCTGGCCACAAGAAGTGTGGCTACTGGGCCAGCAGCAGCAGCAGCACCTGAGAACTTATTAGGAATTTTCACTTCAGCCCCTTTCCCAGCCCTACCAATACAGAGCCCGTGTTCTAACAGGAGCCCTGATACCTTCTGTGCACCTTGCAGTCTGAAAGGCCCTGGCTTCATGGGCTGTCCCAAAATCCACCAAGTTCAGTAAAAATTATGCTTCAACACTACAAACCACTAAATACAAAAATGAAAATAGACACGAGACAGCTGAATAGTACCCTATAGCCATTTTAAGGTGTATAGCATCCAGTTGTGTATATACTAAAATTGAAATGTCAGTGAAGTAATCACAGGATGTGGTTAAGAACTTGCATTTTTTAATTATATTGGTCACTCAGTACCATGTCAATTAACTCCAAAAGGTTGTAAACCATTGTTGATGTTATGTTGTGGCTTTTAATGGGTCGGGACGATATTCTGCCAGCTCTGCCTTCAGACCAGAGATGATCTCCCCAAGAAACTGTTGAATTTATCTGGACAATAAGATGTTGGAAACTATGCAAAGTACATGCTTGCAGTAGAAGAATTATGACTGGATTTGAACTGTAATACTGCAATAAGGTGGAGGAACCCACCATGGGGGGAAGGTACGGGAAGGGGTTGGGGGAATCCCAGAGCCTACAAAACTGTGTCATAAAATAAAATGTAATAAAAAAAAATCAATAAACCTTTAAAAATGTCCTTTAGAAAAGTCACTTGCTTAAATGATAGAGGCACTCATGCCCTCCTCCTTTCTCTTTTCTTGCTTTCACTTTAACTTCCCACGTGCTCTTTGATAGGAGGCTCTATTCTTAGTCTATCCAGTTCACACCAGGGGCAGGTGTGCTTCTCCTGCTGTCAGTCTGTTCCTCTCACATCAAGAGAACCTTCCACTGCTGCACCCCAGAAGACCCTGCATTCCCCATGCCAGGTTATCCATGACCAGGAGACTCCATTCCCTTTCCCTTCTCCCCAGAGATAAGACACCACACACACACAATCATCCATTCTCTAAAGGGTCAGTGGGAGATGGGCATGGGAGTAAGGGGAGGTGTGAAGGGCAAGGAGTATGTGGAGGAGACAGGGTAAAGAATCGGGACCATCACTGAAAGAAGCAAAGGTTCTGTGGCTCTAGATCTTAAAGAACAGGCAGCAGCCATGACTGAACAGTTCCAACTCTTCACCTTTTGGTGTTTCTGTCTTCCATTCATTCTTTCAATCATTCATTCCACAGCTGTTCTTTCAGATGCCAGCTCTGGGCTGGCTCCTGTTCCTGGTACTGAGGGTATCAAGGGAACAACCACACTTGAAGCACAAGTGAGCAGAAGGGCAACTCACTGGTCAGTAAGCTTCCAGGTAGGAAAAAGGCTGGCCAGAGGCCATGGCACACACTAGCATGGCAAGCTGACCACATGTTGTGACTGGGTAGACCTCCCCGCTGTATGCTTGTGACTGCAAAGTATCTGGGTTCAAGAGGTGTGGAATGCATGAGAACACTCCATGCAAAGCAGATAAAAGACACCAGGGTCTGCTACCTTACCAGATCTTCTCCTTGGGATTAATTTAATGAGGTGCACGCAGTCCCAGATGTTTTACATGCACCATCTTATTGATCCATCACAGACCTGTGAAATCAGGAGCAAGATGAGGTCAGAGTGACCCTGTGAGTAGGTGGCTGAGCCCAACTCTGAACCCAGATCGTTGCTGTGTTCCTGCACACAGGAGACAGAAGGGCAGCTAGTGGCTAGAAGGCCATAGGAGAGACACTTCTACTCTAAGTTTAATTTTTAGAATGGAATAGAACTCATTTGGGATTTCTTGTTTTGTTTCTTTGTTTGAAAGGCAGAGTGACCCAGAGAGATTTTGATTTTCTGCTTCACTCCCCAAATGGTTCTGCCATACCAGCCAGGGCCAGTCCGTGCCAAAGCCAAGAGCCAGGGAACCTATCCAGGTCTCCCAGGTGGGTATTAGGGGCTAAGTACTCTGGCCTGTCTTTGCCAGGTGCGTTAGTAGGAAACGAGCTTAAAAGCAAGGTAGCCAGGACTCAAACAGAGGTTTTGATATGGGATGCAAGAATAATAAACAGTGGCTTCACCCACTGCACCGTCATGGCAGCCCCAATAGAACTCAGGGAAATGCATTGCTGTCCACTAAAGAGGCAAACTGCCCTGCCCCTCCCCTCCCATGGGCCCTCAGCAAACATTGGCTGTGTTGATTGGTGAGAGGCAGCAGGCAGTCAGGATGTTGAAGGGCTCATCCAAGGCCAGGGGCCCCTGAAACAGCCAACTCCACACTTGAGGCTATCAGGAGCACTCTGCTGGGCACTTGCCTTTATTCATTCCTCCCCCTCTGTGAAACCCTGGGGACCGTCAAATAAATGACAAGACTCATTTTACAAGTAGACCAGAAGTCTGCAGTGGCGAGTCAGAGTGATTGCCTATCTTATCTTGAGTCATCAGTCTCTCATTCAGCCTTCCACAAACAACTCTACATTGTGAGATTTGTCCAAGGGCTTGATGCAGTGGGCATTTCCCAGGGTCCTGGTCTAAGTGTGAGCCCAGGAGACAGAACTGCACCCTGCCCCCAGCCCTCGGCTCACTGGAAGGCTCAGGTGTTTGAGCATGTGAGGGTGGCCTTAGCTTGAGGAATGAAGGTGACCACAGCCACAGGACCAATGAATTTACTTTGTGTGTTTACCATGTCTTGAATTGTGTGACATCTGCTATTCAGGTTTCACCTTATTAACTTTGATGACCTTTCTCCCCGCCTCGCCCCTCCGCCTTTGTATAATGAAATCAAGCTCCAGAGAGTTTAATAACCTTCCCAATTTCATACAAAGGTACTACAAAAAAATTATGAAAATAGAAGCAAAATGTAAGTTTATTTTTGTGAAAAAGTGTTTTTAACCGTTTTCAAAATGCACATTTTCCACGGACATTTGAAATATCTGTCTCCATGGTAGAGCTGAGATTAAAGTCTCCGTCTTGGATTTTGACTTTTACTCCTTGTTTAGGGGAGGAAATCAGTTTTCTAATGAAACTAAATCAGACTTCAGGCTAGATTCAGAAGCAGATGTTTCTTTCTTTCTTTTTATTTTTTTAGGTTTGAGTATTGGACATCCACCCTCTTTGCCTATGTCATGTTTCCTTTTTGATCCTCTTACCTTGCTTCTCCCTTCCAGTCCTATTCTGCTAAGCACCAAAGACTCAGACTAGAACTTAATCAAATTAAACGGACGCCAAAGAGAATGTTAAAGAAGCATTGAGTCCGCCAAGTCCCCTTCTGGCTGTATGGTTTTCTGGTTATCAGATGAATGTTTCATTCCTAGGAAGCAATATATGTCCAGAGGCAAGGCTCTGTGACACTGCCCTACTGAAACAGTACAAGATGTGCAGGGAAGCAGAGATTCTAGTCTCTGGTCAAAACCCAACTCCAACTCCACAACCTCTGATCCTGAGCAGAGAGCTCAACTTCCATCATGTGTCCATATGTAAAGCGGAGTCGTGATAATCCTGCTTTGCTGGGCTTTTGGGCAACTGAATGAGAAAGTGTGTATGGAGCACTTTGCTGGATGTCTAACAGAAGTCAGAGCTTGATAGATGAAGTCTGTTATCTGTGCAACAAATATTAGCATCTATTTTGTGTCTTGGGGTTCAGCATGAGATTCCATTTTAACCATCTCCTCTTATCCTTCCAAGTAGGTGCTCTGGCTTTCTTCATAGACATCTTGTGTGTTTCTTATAAAGTTTATTATTAAAGCCTTTGAACTTGCTGGTTGCTACCTTGATTTGGAATTTTTCTGTTATGATGTCTTTGATACATTTTCTGTTGCAGAATATTACAAACATATTGTAAGAAAGGGAAAAAAAAAAACAACTAAAGATTAGCATTTTCGCCCAAATTAAGTTGGTTAAATCTAACCCTTCCTCCATGTAGAGCATGTGTCTGCTAGGACAAACCAGGAGAATGGTCACCCTTTGCAACTGACTGGCCCACCCATTTCAAGGGTTATGGTTAGGGTGATGGGTACCCTCTTCACAGTGGTGAACAAGGCTGTCTTGACTGACATCTGAAATTCCTCATCCTCCGATCCCCCCTTCCCACTGAGCACACAGTCACCACCATCGGTATGTAAACTGACGCCTTGTAAGTTCTTCTAAAACAGAAACAAACATATTAATGTTAATAAATATCAATGCTGGATAGTTTTCCATTTTGCAATGCACCAGTACCTACTTAGATAAAAATCTAAGTCTTAGATAAAAATCTACATTAGTTCCTTTTTTATCATTAAAAGCTGAGCAGTGATCATGAACATGTTTCATGTGCATTTTTTAGTGATTTTCTGATTATTATTTATATTTTACGTTTATTTGAGAGCCAGAATGAGACAGTTTGCACCTGCTGATCTATTCCCCAAATGCCTTTAGAACTAAAACTGGTCTGTGCTAAAGCCAGGAGCCAGGGATTCAATCCAGGTCTCAGGTGGGTGTCAGGGACCCAGCCATCACCATTCATTGCCTTCCTGGGTTAGCACTGGCAGGAAGCTAGTTAGACTCGGTAACCAGAATTAAGCAGTAAATCAAGTAGTCTGGTGGGTGCATGTGAACATCCTAACTGGTATTTTAACTGCCAGGCAAAACCCACACCTACATTTTCTGATCATTTTAGTCATAGTCGTATCGCAACACTGAAAGATTTGTGCATTTTCAGGGTTTTAAATACTGACAGATTTATACTTCTACATGTGCACCAGCACTGATTAATATTTCAATATCATGAAGTTAATTTTTTTAAAAACATCTTTCTGATTTCTCATAATCTCAATGTACACTTCTTTCCTAGTGATAATGAATAATTTCCCATATTCATTAACTAGTTGCATTTCTTCTTGAGACATATTGTGTTTGATTCCTTTCTTAGTGGTTTATAAGAACTCTTTTGAAAATCTCCTTTCCTATCACAACTTACAGATGTTCTTTTTTTTTTTTTTCCTAAGATTTCTTTGTTTTTCTTGGAAGGGCGGATTTACAGAAAGGAGAGACTGTAGAGGAAGATCTCCATCTGCTGGTTCACTCCCATGTGGCCCACAGTGGCCACAGCCAAGCTGATCCGAAGCTAAGAGCCAGCAGTCTTGGGTCCTAGGCTTTGGGCCATCCTCTACTGCTTTCCCAGGCCACAAGTAGGCAGCTGGAAGGGAAGTGGAGTAGCCAGGACATGAATCAGCACTCATATGGGATTCCAGCGTGTGCAAGGCAAGGATTCAGCCACTGGGCCCAGATGTTTCTTCTTAGTTTGCCACTTGTATTTTAATTTCATTTTAATAAATATTTATTTATTTAAGAATAGAATTACAGAGAGGGATCTATATATATATATCATCTCCACTTCAAGAGAGCAAGGGAGTCAGCACCAGCAGGAGAGATCTTGTGTACACTAATTCTCTCCCCAAGTGGTCATGACCCAGGCTGAGCCATGCCAAGACCCAGAGCCAAGAACTACATCTGAGCCCCCATGTGGTTTGCAGAAGCCAAAGCAATTAGGCTATCTTCTGTTGCTTTCCTAGGATCATTAGCACAGAGTCGGGTAGAAAGCAGAGCAGCCAGGATTCAAACCAGTGAACAAAGAGGGGGTTGGCCAGCATTGCAAGCCATGGCTTAGCCCACTGAACCATAGTGTCCCTAATTTTGCTTTAAATTTTAATTTAAGAATATTTTTGTGAATATTTTTAAATTTTCATTTTTTTTTCAGTTCTTACTTGAGATGCTACCTGCCAGTTCTTACCATTTTTCTGCTCTAGCTTTCCTTTGAATTTATTGGAGTAAATTTGTTCTTCTTGTTGGTAAATGTTGATGAACGTGCACTGTTTCATTATTAAATGTTTATTTACATTTTATGTGTCATTGCACATACAGAACTTCTGATGCACTCCTGCCGAATTTCTCTGGGACATGCTCATAGCATCAGTTAGATGAAGCGCCAAAACATGGGGTGTGTTGGCAGGCTATGGCTGCCACAACAATCCTAGTGGCTAAAAGTGCAGAAATGCATGGTTTCACAGTTCTGGAGCCTGCATGAGCAAAGTCAAGGTGTTGGCAAGGTCAGCTCCTTCTGTGAGCTGTGATGGAAGACACTCTCCCCGGCCTTGGCCCCTGGCTTGTGGGAGGGTGGCTGTCTTCCCCCTTTGATTTGTCACATCCTCTTTCTTCTACATATGTCTGTCTCCACCACCAAATTTCTACCATTGTATTGATTTTTTTTAAAAGATTATTTATTTATTAGAAAGTCAGATATACAGAGAGGAAGAGGGAGAGAGAGGAAGATCTTCCATCTGATGGTTCACTCCCCAAGTGAGCTCAACGGTCGGTGCTGCACCGATCCAAAGCTGGGAACCAGGAAAAACTCTTTCGAGTCTCCCACACAGATGCAGGGTCCCAAAGCTTTGGGCGGTCCTTGACTGCTTTCCCAGGCCACAAGCAGGGAGCTGGATGAGAAGTGGAGCTGCCGGGATTAGAACCAGCGCCCATATGGGATCCCAGGGCGTTCAAGGCGAGGTCTTCAGCCGATGGCCATGCCACCGGGCCCTCTACCGTTGTATTGAATCAGGATCAACCCTGATGTGCCTCACTTTAACCTGATTGCCTTGGTTGGCAATGACCCCATTTCCAAATTAAGTTCGCCTTCTGAGGTTCCAGGAGTTAAAATTTCAACATTCAAATTTATGGCTGAGATTAAAGACATGTAAGTTGATTTATTCCCATTTCTGAAATACTGACCACAGCCAAGGAGTTGGGGGCAGGAACAGGGAATTTAATCCATTCTCCCATGTGAATGACAGGAACCCAATGACCCAAGCCACCCTCCTGCTACTTCCCAAGGTCTACATTGGCAGGAAACCGGAACCAGGAACAGCAGCAGGGAAGTGAACCCAGGCACCTAACGTGAGACATGGGCACCCTAACTGATGTCTTACCCATTAGGCTGAACTCTGTCTCCATAGGACAAATCTTAACATCTTCAGACATATCTTATCATGTTACCAACTTGTTCTCCAAAGTATTGTAACAACCTGTGTCCCCATGTGCTGCTCCTGTAACCTCAGCTTTCTTTATTCCTTTTTCAACAACAGAATTTTTGTTTTAGGATACACCTATATTCAATGAAATAATGCTTACTTTACAAATATACAAATAGACCTTTATGCTGTTTCTGATTTTCATGTTGATCTTGCTGATCCAAGGATGAAGAGACCCATCCAATGTCCATTGGCTGGCATAGTCAACCTTAGAGCCTCCATTTGCCCAGATCTTTGCTTTCATCATTTGGCTGGGGCATTTGTCTAGTTTGTTCTGTTCTTCTGCTATGGGACCAGATGTCCTCCACAGACCCCAGAGGTCTGCCACATTCTCCATGTGATTCAGAGCTTGCTGTCCAGTGCTCCATTTTTCCTAGTAAGGAAGATGGGTTCTTGCAGGTGGGCTCAAGTAACCCCCTTCCCTGGGGGCTCAGGACTCACTGTCACAGGCTGAAGTAGACCATAGAGCATTAGGTACTGCTTCTGCTGGCAAGTAGCACACACTATTTCCTCTTGTTTCATTGACAAAGGCAAGTCCAGTGGCCATGAACTGTGCCACAGAGTGCAGGGTGGAGAACAGTGCTGCTGTGTACCTGAGAGGGGTGAGCTGGCTGTATGGTAACAGACAGCTGCCTGCATAAGCATGGGCTCTCTGCTGGAGGCTTCTGCACAGGATAAAGACAGTGCCCTAGCCTTCTTCCTTGGTGAGCTCAGCTCACAGACCACCTGAGGGTGGGCCCAACCTCAGCACCCTCATCATTAACATGTGACTCTTGAGATTTCCAAGGTCCAGCCTCTGCCATGCCATTTTAGTCTCATGATGTAGGAGAAAAAACTGAGAAATCAACAATGGAATGCTTCCTGAAGTAGTCACAAGTGAGGCATTTCCTGTTCTGTGCTCTTTCAAACATCTGACTATATCCAGGGGAAAAATGGCACCCTGAGGCTAATTGATTCCCCTCATATTTTCTAACATTGGGAACCTCTCTTTTGTGCCTCTAACTTGGGTAATAATATGTTTTCTTCATAATATTTATCTTGTTTAAAAACAACAGAAACTGGTTTTCCATTTTTACTTTATGATATGCATCTTTCTAAAGATATCTGTTAAGATGCTCATGTCCCGTATTCAAGCACCTGGGTTTAATTCCATGCTCTGGCTCCTGAATCCAACTTCCTGTTCTTGCACACCCTGGGAAGCAAAGGTGATGGTTCATGTCACTGTGCTCCTGCCACCCATTTAGCAGACTCCCACTCTTTACCTCCACCCCGCTTTCTCCTCACCCAGCTTCTCTCCTCCTCTCTCCCCCTCTCTCCCTTTCATAAATGAATTTAAAATACAAATTAAAAATGAAAACACTGACCTCAGTGTTGCATGGTACAGCACATTAAGCTTCTCTCTATAACACTGGAATCCCATGTAGGTGCCAGTGGGAGTCCTGGTTGCTGCACTTCTAATCCAGCTCCCTGCTGATGTCCTAGGAAAAAAAGCAGAAGATGGTCCAAATACTTGGCCCCTTGCCATACCCTGTGGGAGACATGAATAGAGTTCTGGGCTCCTGGATTCAGCCTGGCCCAGCCTGGCCATTGTGGCCATTAAGGACTGAACCAGCAGATGGAAGATATCTCTATCTATCTGCTTTCCTCTTTCTGTAACTCTGCCTTCCAAATAAAATAAGCCTTTAGAAAATGAATATATAAGCTTTCAGAACAGTGTTCTAAGGAAATAGCAGAACTTGAATGCATGAGAATTGATTCCAGCCTGCAGAGTTATTAAGAAAATGACAGAAGCGTGGCCTGAGAGATTTAATAACACCTCACTTTCCCAGTGGGAAAACCATGGCAGGGCAGGATTCAAACCCAAGCAGCCTGAGTCCGGAGTTTGTCCACTGATGTTTAATTAACACCTGGCGTCTAGGTCACTGAAATATACTTCTAGGCCTCATTTTGTCATCTGGAGAATGGGGATAGTTGTGGTCTTTGGCTCAAGGGGTTTGTGTGCTCCCAGGGGAGCATCAACAGCAGCGATTACTGTGATCACTGAAGCCCACCCTGAATCCACTTCTCCCAGCCACCACCCTCCCCCTCGCCCCTCCCCAAGCAGATCAGCTCTGGCATTGACAGATCAGCTCTGGCATTGAAGTTCATTGAAAGAGGGCATTTAAATCTTTTGGCTTAGTCTGTTTTTATTTGTTGAAAGCAAATGTTCTCCTTGAAAATGAAGTAATTGAGTTAGTGCTCACCAAACTAGGCCACCCTGGGTCTGGCCTTCCCTGCAATCAGTTTTTCCAACAGCAGTTGCTGCTCACAAAAAAGACACTCAGCTGGTGGCCCTCCACCCCCGGCCCCTGGTGCTCTCTATTCACTGCTTTGTTCATTAATCTATTTTACTTGGTCACATTCAGGTAAGGAGTGGCTGACTGCCTGGCTGAGGCAGCACCTCTGTAAGTCCAGGGGACTGGTGGGAGTGGGAAGAGGCAGAGGCAGGACGAAGCAGTAGAGCAGGCCAATTGCCTGGTCAGACCCCAGAGCAGCCCCCACAGGAGCAGAGACAGAGGCACCAGAAGCCCAGCCCAGGAGCACGTCAGTCACCAGGACATTGACAATCTGCAATGACAGCTCCGGATGTCTCCCAGTCTCGCTTGTTCAGTCCTTAGCACTCCAGGCTGACAGTACACACTGGCTTCCAGGGGCCTGGGCTTTCCCCTGTGTTTCTGTGCAAAATAGTGCAAAATCTCAAAAGCCTAGAGTACCAAGTCACCAAATGTGATCTCCAGGTGTTTGGCTGTGTGACCCTTGGCAAGTGCCTCGAGTCTTCCATCTAGGAGATAGAAAGCACTGTTGTAGCACCATAGTGTTGTAGAGGTTAAGTGAGATGGCAGATGTCTAAGAGCCCAAGGCAGGCCCCAATCTCATTCTATGAGGCTTTGTGATCATGGATGGAAGGAAAGGATAGCATTGCCACAATTTAATTTAATATCACTTCATTCTGGCTCCTGGTCGCACTTTTCAGTTGAGTGTGCACCTGAAGCAATGGCGTGTGTAGATTATATTTTAGGAGGTCTGGCAGGTACAGACACGCACACTAGTGCTGGCTGCTAACGCTGCTAACCTGCAGACCGTACTTCAAGAAATCAAGACTTCAAGGTGCTGTCAGTTGACACGCATCTTGGGGAGATTCTCTCGACAATGGAACTCAGCCGGCAAATCTCATCTCAAAGCAAAACGCATTTGGAAGCAATAGAAAGAATATCCAGTTCTTGATTAAACAGGAGAGCTGGGCCCATTGGGGCAACTTAGATGTGACATTTCTTTTCTTCACATCCTAGTTCTCTCATCTGTAAAATGTCAGTAGGAGATGCTGCAGGAATAATAACAACCAGCTCCGAAGAGCTGAGGTGAGGATGGAATGAAGTTCAGAGAAATAGCACTCTGTACAGTCTCCAACACTAGCTAGAATGGCAAGCCACCTGCACATGTGAGTTATGCTCATCACTACCATGATCCTCTTAGCTTTCCAGAGAATGCGTGGATTAGCCGCATCAGCCTGCACTCACCTGCTTCCCCTGGCAGCAGCTGTCTAGACCAGGGATGTCAGATGCAGCCTGTTACATGTCCCAGCAATGGCTAGGGGCTGCCTAAAGCTTGCAGCAGAGCAGCATGTTCTGAGCTCTGTGGGAAACAGCTCCTTCATCAGTTAGCACCAGCTGCTCTGGGCACCGGGAGAGCACCACAGGTGACCCACTCTTGCTCATTTGGATCTAGTCCCCTACTTAGCTTAGAATCACTCAGCTTTTATAAAGGAATGGTAACTTCCCTTCACACATGCCTGACCCATGCCGTCTGCGATGAAGTGGGTAGAGAGTGATCTCCAAAAGTGTGCATGGGAAACTTAGTTTGGAAATTCCCATTGGTGAGTAAAGTATCATCAACACTCATGAAGTTGGTAAGAGTCCATGAGCTGTGATTTCAGTGGAGCTTTCAAGTCGTCTTTCACACACGTCTCATTAGGGTTCCAGGCCCTTACTGAGAAACAGCAGTGAAGAAACCCACCCAGCCCTGCTTTGATCCAGTTTGTGCTGTAGCAGTGAAGAGAGCTATGGATTAAGTAAACACGTGCTGTTGTTTGTGAACCTGCAGGAGCCCCGAGTGCTGGGAAGCAGAAACCTGGCCTTCTCCAGAGGTCACATCCACCTCTGCCCTTCACTCTGAGCATCCCATTCTGCTTCCTCGGCCCGGCCTCCCCCTTCTCGTATCCACCTCGGGCATCATTTCTAAGGCCGCATGGCCAAGGCCATAAATCTGTGCCCTTGTTTAGTGTGGCATGTCCTCTACCTCTAATCCAATCTCCCCTCTGTGTGTTTTCGGTGCTCGCTCATTCGGGCTGACAGCTATTTAATAAACCTATTTGCTTCCCTTTGACATGAGGCAGAAGTGGTGGGTGTTGAAGAGCTGTGAGGCCCTCATGGACAATGAAACCCTTTCCCACTCAACACTCTTCCAGCTCAGTACAGATAAATTGTGGAGAACTAGAAATTAACCCAAGCTATCTTCTTTTCTTAAGGAAAAAAAAAAAAAATCATCAGAGACCCAAGAAGCACAGCAAGTGCTGTAAGTGAAAGAGATGGCAGAAGAAATCACATTGTCTCCTCCAAGGGCAGGGGTGAGCCCAGATCAGGGGCCCGGGAGCCTTGCCTCAATCTAGCTTTTATCACTTCAAAGCAGAAGGTCTTAAAGCACTGCCCTTTATGACTGATTCTGTCTTCAAAAACATGAAAGGGAGGGCATATTTTCTTAAGCCTGGCTGCTGGCAGCCAAGCGATTCTCCAAGGTGCTTAAGCTACGAATCTCCTCGGTCAGGCTGCAATTTGGTGCTATAGATCCAACACTGGAGTTGCAGTTAAGCCGACTAGGGCAGAATTTCAACTCTATCTCTCCTAAGTGCTGTGACATTGGGCCATTTCCCGCTGTTTTCTGAGCCTCGGTTTCCTATTTTGTAAAATGGGCATGGCATTCAACTCACAGGGTTATGCTTAGGGTTCAATGAGAGCGCGAACGTGACCATTCTGGGTAAATAGAAGTTGTTCAACAGATTGCAGTTAGTATTATTGTTTATCCATAGTGGTAATAACAAGCATGTCTATATCCTAATTACAGTGTCCTTGCTTTCTACTAGCATGTTTGATAAAACATGTTTATTTGGTTGTCAACTGGCTGGGCAGGGCCCGCTATCTATTTCCTGTGTGATTTCAGCTTTGGTCCTAGCATAATACAATTTTCCAGATTCTAATATTTCTTTAAACAGAGGGGAGAGGTCCAAGCTAGATGTGGGTTGTCTTTGAGCAGAAAGACTAGACTGTTGGTTTGATGAGTGTGCAATCTCGTTTGGGGGCAGGTGAATCCTGTTGCATGGGTCAGGGATCTCCTTTCTAAGCATCCACGCCCAGGAAGAGCCAGTGGGCTGACACCTTGCTTTTTTCTCCATGGACCAGCAGTTCTCCAAGCTGAAAAGTTGAGTCTGGATGATAGCATTTAGGAGCAGAGGACAGTGTCAGATGTCAAGGATGACAATTCCAGTTCCACACTCGGGGACAAGAGAAATTAGACCAGGTTGTTCCATAGTTAATTGGACTTGGTTCAGAACTCCAATGATCATCTGATACCTCCAGTTACCCCAACCCTAACTGCTAAGACTTGGTTGCTTTTGGGTCCTTGGACATCAATTTCAATTCCTTAGGTCAAGACCTTGTCAGAGGTAGGGAGCATCTGACTTGCAGGCTGTATAAAACCAGTAAAATCATTTGGTCTGGCCCTGCCAAGGCAACCACAAGTGGGACTCAAAATTCAATAAACCTGTAGCAGGCTAACTCTTAAGTTGATGATTTTGTATGGCCTGTGAATGATGATATAAATATATCCTCAGTGAGTTTTGGCAGAAAAAAAAAAATGTTTCCCACCACTGCTAGATGTCCAACAGTTCCTATAAGATCTAAGTATCTTCCTGTTTAAATATCTGGCTATCTGAATAACTGGCTGTGGAAAACAAGTGCAACAATTATAACTGAGTGACTAGGAAAAGTATTATAATGTATTTGGGAAGTAAAATTATTACTTTACTAGTAAAGTCTACAAGCTATGACCTGGAGACCCAATTTGTAGTTCAGCCTATGGGTTCCAGGTCTGAGAACAACCAGTTATCCTGGGATTTTTCTGGGTTGCTTCCCACAGGATCCTGAACTTCCAGCCTAGTTTTCTTTTGATTGAACATATCACACGATGCTTTACTTGGTCTCCCACTTATTGTAGCCCTTGCAGCCCTGTATTCGGCCTATCGTCTCCATTTTCTGTGTAAGTTCACCCACTTTGGTCAAGCTGCTACTCTGCCCTTGCCACTTTTTATAATAATTATGCTGTAAGCCTCACAAGAATGTCCTCTATTATTTTGGAATCCTGTTATCCATTGCTACCAGGAGGCCGGTTCATTACTAGTAGCTCCTGACAACAGATCCCTGTGAAGATGACCACTGTGCAGCAATTCTAGTGCCTGGCCATCAGTACAGTTTTGATTCTTCCTTCCATCTGCCATGGCAGTTTTGTCCTTGTGCTTTCACTTAGTGGGGACCATCACTTTTTCTCAAGCATCCAATAGCCATGCTAGTTGTACACAAGTCCCTATCCCAGGATCCTGCTGAGGATGCTAAATCCTCCATCACCGGGAAGTTCTCACATCAATAGACTATCCTTTAGCATCCTTTATGGCCCTCCTGCATTGATCCTACATGCATCAAACCCAGACCTGTGCAGATACTTTGGGACTCTGCTGTTACTTCTAAGCCAGGTCCTGCAGCTTCTTGATGTAGTGATTACTTTGCAAATAGCCCCTGTCAGACCTAAGCAAGCCCAGCAGATGTTCAGTTAGGCAGTGTTGGACTTTGACCTTTGTCATCAGTCTTATTGCCAGGAAAGGGACTAGTATAGAAAAGGGGTGAAATCCTGAATGTGAACAAATATTGCCTTGTAATATTTCATTTACAATTTCTACGTGACCTTCAACCAAAAGGGAGGAGAGTGTATTTTAACAAGTGAGAGGGGGCTGCTTACAGCCATCTGGGTTATTTAGGAGGTCCACCCTCTTGGCAGCATCTGCTCAAGTATCCCAGACTCTATATTCAGAACTCCCTTTTGTCTGATCCAGAATGCTGGCTTCTGTGAGAGATACCTGTTGGACTGAGTCATCAACCTTCTCCGAAGCTCCTTTCTTTGTATGATTAAGTTCTATTCCTGAACTTTCCCACTGCCTACGCTCCAGCTGCACATTAGAGTTCACTAAATGCCACTTCATAAGACCTCCAGTTTTCACATCCTGCTTTGAATTGATTAAGCATCTTAAACTGGTTATTGTCTTTCATCTGTGAGTTCATGAATGTAACATTAACCACCCAATGCCATAGTCCTAAGGTTATGACTAGCCTCACTCCACTAAGTGCAAAGTCAAGTGCTTTTGTCCTACTGATGTTCCAGCCATGTTCATCAGCCATACCGATTGTAACAATCATACTTCAAAGCAAGCTAAGGACTATTCACGTTCTCCCATCAATTGAGTTGCATTCTCACTGTTAGCCTTTGAACGATTCATGCAGCTCCCACACCCCATTTTTTGTCTTTTTTTTTTTGAAGACTTATTTTTATTGGACAGTCAGATATACAGTGAGGAGGAGAATCAGAGACAAAGATCTTCCATCTGTTGATTCACTCCCCAAGCAGCCACAATGGCTGGAGCTGAGCCTATCTGAAGCCAGGAGCCAGGAGCTTCTTCTGGGTCTCCCACATGGGGTGCAGGGTCCCAAGGCTTTGGGCTGTCCTTAACTGCTTTCCCAGGCCACAAACAGGGAGCTGGATGTGAAGCAGGGTCTCTGGGATTAGAACCGGCGCCCATATGGATCCTGGCATGTGGGAGGCAAGGACTTTAGCCACTAGGCTATCACGCCAGGTCCCCATACCCCATTTTAAAGTCCACATACTAGGTCCATGTCTGATTCCAGTTCCTAGAAACAAATGCCAAAAAGGAATTACTAGCAAAAGTTTGCTGATATCTGCTCTTCATGATACAGCTGTGACAAAATAAAGAAGGTGAGAGAAGAGGTAACCACTGACCCCTATTTTTTTTGCAACTGAAATCTTACCTGATCCTAAGGGAAATGTTGGAGAAAGAATGGCCCTTCTGAGTGTTGCAGAGTGAGGCAAAGAAGCAGGCCTTGTTGACCAACAACACCTCAATGTAGTTGTAGGTATTGCTGTAAAATTCCCAAACTGGGCCAACTCGCTTGATGCATAGAAAGCTAATCATTGACACTGAGTTAGTGGAAGAAAGTGGTTGTTTATTGCAAAGCATAAAACAATGAGCAAGCAGCTACTGCTTAATTCTCAGGCTCCCTGAAGAGTCATAGGTGAAGGTTCTTACAGATTGGAATGAGAGTTAAGAAGTACATGATAGGTACATGTCAAACATCCTGAATGGTAGGATGTACATCAACATCCTTTGATTGGTCAGCAATGGTGTATTGTTCAGGTAATTTTTTTTATGGCCATAGATTGGTCTCCAGTTGGTCAGAGGGTTATGTGAAAGTAGAAGGTACATTCTACCTGAACCTGAAATTGCCCTACACAAACCACCCCAGGACAATACTGGCCTTCAAGATTCTTATCTATTGGAGAAGCAAATAACTGCTTAAACCCAGTGATTAGAATCTTATAAGGCTATCTGCATCACCCCCTCAAGTCAGGGAATTCCTTTTGATGAAGGACAAGCCAGGACACTGTGGATTAAGGTAGGTACATAAGAGGCCAGGTCCTGCTTTTATATTACGGGAATTCAATTTCAGTCTTGGAATGTCTGCACCCTGTAGTTCTTGGTCATGACCTAGTCCTTGCTCAGGAAGTGACTGTGAGAAGTGGTCCCTGGCAGCCCAGGGCACACTACCCCAGGTAATGCTGACTGAGAATTCCAGCAACTGGGGCATGGGCGTGCCAGCCCTTGGAAGGGCAGCTGAGCAGAGCTCAATAGTGCTTACTCCATCCCACCTTGCTATCCCCTGGGTCCTGACTGCAGGAGGACAGGGACACCAGACAAATTAAACTTATCCCAGGAACGCTACTCTCTGGCAATGAGATGAGTACATTGTTGGCATTAGAAGTTGGTCTAAAATACATCTGTACAACTGTCTCTTCTGTCTGCAAAGCAGTCTCCTCTTGCCCTCTTTATATGGAGCTTCCTCTGGCTTGCAGCCTCGACCTCCTTCTGGCTGACTAGGTGGGCTCCAGCACCATCCAGTGGATGCACCACCACTCTTTCAGCCTTTCTCTCTCTCTCTGTCTCTGTCTCTCTCGCTCACTCATGCATTCAAGCACCCTACCAGGCCATTTGAACACAGCTCCCTGTACTAATTAGACCCATTATCGCATTGCCAAGAATCAAAATCTGGGCAAGTCTGTGTTAAGGGTCCTGGCCATCAGCATCCTGCCTGCAGGGGCTGAACTCTGGCACCTGTGCAGGCAGCACATCCTCTAAGTATGAACAGGACCTGAGAGCCTCAAACCCACCCCTACTGCCAAGCTACATCTCATGCAAAACGCAGTGAACCAAGGCAGTGACACACAGCTACGGGACCAGTTTTCCTTTAAATTGTGGCAGTCTATGTAACATCAAATATATCCTACAGACCCCTTTTGGAGTTCAGTGGCATTGAATGTATTCACAGAGTGGTGAAATCCTCACCACCATCAGTCTCCAGTCCTTTGTCATCTTCCCAAAAAGACAACCCTAGCCAGAAAACACTGATACCAGCTGCCCACCTCTGGCTCCTGCAGTGACCACTCAACTTCCTGTCTATAACTTGGTGACTGTAAGGACCTCATAAAAGTGGAATCATACAATATTTGCCATTGTGCATCTGGCTTATTTAATTTAGCATAATTGTACTTCATCTATGTGAAAGCATGGGTCAAAACTCCCATCTTTTTAAACACTGACTAATATTCTGCTGGTTGTATAATTCTTTATCCACATTTCCAGTGATGGATACTTAGTTTCCTTAGGATATTTTTTAAAAAGAAGTATTGACTTTAAATTCAGAAGTCACTTCAACAAGAGGAAGGAAAACTCTAAGTGGCTTAAAACTGATCGATGAACAAAAGTAAGGTCATCTTTGATGCTCACCAAATGCGACCCAACAAATTAAAAAAAAAAAAAAAAAGAAAAGGAACAGAGAAATCATTTTCTTATTCTTCCAATGCAAGAAGTCTCCAGCTTTTCCAGAATGATGCAGTCCCGACAGCAAGCGGTGGACATCTGGTGTGAAGGTTAAGTCGTCACTTGAGATATTGGTATCCCCTATCAGAGTGCCTGTGTTTGAGTCCTGCCTCCACTTCCTACTCCAGCATCCTGCTGTTGCACGTTCTGGGCGGCAGCAGGTGGCCTATGTAGCTGAGTCCTTGACATTCAGGTGGGACGTCTGGATTGAGTTCTGGGCTCCTGGCTTCAGCTCAGCCTGGCCTAACCCTAGCTGTTTTGGGGGTCAATTAGTAAGATCCATTTCTCTCTCTCTCCTTCTCTCTGCCTTTCAGAGGTTTAATTAAAAAAAAAAATTAAAAGCAACAGAAAAGAAATCCCAACAGTTCTGGGAAAACCAACAGATTGGTTGGTACAGTTGAGCCATTAACACTGACAAGTTAATTCATTCTCAGAATAGGAGAACAATAAACTACATTTGCATTCATATGAGAGTGACTGATTGGAATGAGTTCTAAGGATTATGAACGGTGCCTAAAGGTCAAGATGCAGGTCTGCAGATGCACGAAGGGCAAAGCAGGCGTTCTGTGGTGTTTGTGACTCAATAAAGTGAGTCCTCTTGCAGTGGCCTCTGGTGGTTGATTGTCCCAGGTAGACACTTAGAAAAACTCTGACTAAAATATTCCTTGGGAGTTGGGTGGATCATATATTGGTCCTGTTATCACATATAATCATTCCTTAGTGTCTTGGAGACTGGATGTAAGCCCTTTGTAATATCATCAGATAATTAAGTCCCTTATATAAAATGACATACTGTTTGCATAGAACCTACAAGAACATTGTCAACATTGTCAAGTCAGCATTGTCCTGTTGACTTCAAGTCACCTCTAGATCACTGCGACACCTAACACAATGAAAAATCCTATGTGAATTGTTATACTGTAATATGTAGAGAATTGTGCTCAGATGAAAAGCTTGCACATGTTCAGAACATATGCGATAATCTTTTCGTCCAGTATCTTCCATTTGTGGTGGGATGAATCCTCAGATACAGAACCTGCAGATGATGGAGGGCCAACCATAATTTGAAAATTGTTTTAAAAACATTTTTTAGGAGCTTCGTTGTGGTATAGTGGGTTATATCACCCCCTATAACTCCAGCATCCCATATGAACATTAGTTTGAGTCCTGGTTGCTTACTTCCAAACCAGCTCCCTGTTAATGAACATGGAAAAACAGTTGAAGATGGTCCCTGCCATCCATGTGGAAGACCAGGTAGATTTCCATACTCTTGTCTTCAGACCAGCCTACCCTTGGCTATTGTGATAATCTGGAGAACCACAGGATAGAAGATCTTGCTGTCTCTCTTTCTCTCTGAAAATTTGCCTTTCCAATAAAAATAAATCTTTAAAAAAATAATGACAAATGCTAACTCCCCGCCTCCCAATCCATCATGCCAAAATCCATGCATAAGCAGACAAACCCAGCATGTGTGGCTCCCAGGATACAGGACCTTCCTGGATTTAGATTGCTCATGTAACATTCCCCCTTCTATTGCCTCATCTGCAAATAGCCATGAATATATTTACCATCCATGCTGTCTCAGCCTTTTAGTTTTTCTAAATGGCCCCAGATTGCCATGGACCTGGTACTGTCTGAACACCCAAGTCCCTATTCTGCTGGTGCTATACCAAAAGGGAAAATCAGTGATGTTTCAAAAATGATTCTTGACATGTTGCTAGTAGCAGAGTCTGCCCTTGAAATTGAGAGGCCACCTGGGGTCTCCAAGCATCAGTCTGGTGGTTCCAGCTGGTCCCACATTGTCTCCTGGAGGAAAGCTGGCAACAGCCAATGGTTGATGGTACCAACACCTGGGGATGTGGCCATAAATACTTCCTTTCCTCCTTCAGAGCCAGCCCAAACTCAGAATCCAGGGTGAATAGCTGGTGGCTGTGCTGGTGGTAGTCTTGCATTATCAAGTTCCAAAATAAAGGAAACTGGGCAGGAAGAAAAACATTGGCCTCAGGAACCTACCCTGTAAATCACTGGTTCTTTTTTTTTTTTTCTCCAAGGAAGAACCAAAAGGCACTTCCTCTTATGACTGGTCCCCCATTCCAGTTCCAGGTTTAGGTTTCTTAGGGTGAAATAAAAACCAGAGGGGAAAATGTCCAAGCTTGAGTCACAGAGGAATGGGACTTGTGCCTGCGAGTGTATTTAGAACATGGACCCAGGTTCACCAGCACTTTTTCTCTAAGACTGACTGTGAGCCTTAAATGAAGCCCTAGATTAGGATTTTGCATTTTACTCTGTGTATTTCTCTTGATAGTACAGGGTTCGGTCCATCCTCACACCATTGCCACTTGCTGAAAATGATAATGAAGATGGTGATGATAAGGACAACGAGTATGGCTGTCACTTGCTGTCCGTTTTGTTTGTGCCTTTCACTGTACCGTAGGCACTATATGAATCATCTCTACAAAATAAATGAGCTAAATCCATACTGCCTTCACACTGTGGTATTGAGACGCATTAGTGAGACTGTGATGTGAGTCAGCATTGCGAGAGCATGCCAGGGTGTTTCAAAGCACGGAGGGTGGCCTGGTTGTTGTCACCTCATAGTCAACAACAGGGGCAGTCTCTGGGTGGCACCCTATCCAATGCACACAACAGAACAGCCAGACTCACAACTCTGCCATTGCCGTCCCGTACCCATCAACCAACACACTCATAACACATAGATTTGCTCTAGAAGCTACATTCTGTGTCTCCTTTGGAGTGGCATGGGTGGGAGGGATGAGTGACCAAAACAAAACTAATACTGAAAGCAGCTTGAGTGGAGGAAGGAACTGGGGACTAACTGAAACCCCAGCTCCAGACCTCTGTCGGGTGACACTGGGCACATCGTCCTTGGTTTTTGTGTTGGAAAACAGAGATAAGAGCAATTAAGAGAGACAACGTATACAATCTCCCTGACAATAGATAACCACTTAATAACTCAAAGCCATTTTTAAATGGATTGTACTTCAGCCCTCCTTGTAAAAGCAGAAACTTGCTTTTCTCAAACTAAAAGAAACCAGTAGTGGATATTTTTTAAGCACAACAAGAAGCCTTCATTTAGTTATTCCAACAAAACTGCAAAGCAGCAGCAACTCCCCCTGCCCATCCTTCATGTCGAGGCCCTACACTGTGATGAAAGGAAAAGCTAGATTTAGGTGGGAGGGGATGTCCTGGGAATGAGAGTGTGTGTTGTGGCCAGCCTCACACCTACCCCCAACCCCCGTGAGCTTTCCTCTGCTCTGACTCAGACACGGGAGACCCCATCTGGGAGGCTATTTCCGGTGGCCTGGCCGACCTGCAACTCTGGGCCATGCCTGGGCTCCAGTGTGGTAGTCCCGCCGCTCCTATCGCAGCAGCCTTCCTGCCAGGCCACACTGCAGACAGCCTTCCTGGTAGGCAGGCGACACCGTGCTTTTACCACCATGGGGGCCATGCGCTAGGCTGATTGCTTCGGCTTGGCTTCGCGGGGCTGCGCAAGGATTTTTATAATTTGCAAAAAAGAAAAGAAAAAGAAGTCTCAACTAAAACAAAAGTTGTCAGTGATGGAGTCCATAGAGTCCTTCGGGATTCGGCAGGGGAGCTGATTGGGAAAAACCATTTGCCCCTTTTAATGACACCCCCGCCCCCCAGCAGCTCCAGCCCCGCAGCCCTTATCCAAGAGCAGCCACCCTATCTGTAAATGGCGACCATGGAAAATGTACCCTGGCGACTTGGTGTGAAAGATAGGCAAGGCTCCTAAAAAATCTTCTCGAAGGCTTATCACCTTCTCCTGGCTCCACAGTGGGCTCGGGCTAGGGGGCTGGAGGAAACTGGCTGTCTGTGAGCCTAGACAGGGTCTCATCAACAACTGATAAGGTCTGTGAACAAGCAGGCTCTGCGCGGGCTTGCTCGCCTCTCAGATGCCAGAGACATTTGCCGGAAAATACCCAGGGACCAGCGACCTCCGTGAAGGAGGCTGAGCAACCCACAGCCCTGCCCCCACCTAGGAAGGACCAATTACCTGCAGATCTGCCCACAGGCAGGGCTACATACTGCTGAAGGGCTGGACCATCCCTACGCTGACACTGTGGGCTCCCGGGTGAATTCATCACAAACCAAGCTCCAATCTGTGCAGACCCCAGAAAAGCTCCTGTCACCAGAATTCTCTGCAATGACAGCGATCATTAAAGTGATGCCCTCTCTTACTGCAAGGTCTTAAGGTCTCCTCTAACTTGAACCTTTTGGTTCAATGGGAGGCACAGCACTAAAAAGAAGAAACCAGATTAATTATCTTGACTCTACCCTCTAGCTGTATGTATGTGACATAAGTAAATCAGTTTCCTCAGGAAAATGTAAAAAAACATATTTGTGGTTCTCATGTGCAAGAGATATATAAAAACACAATAGAATGTTGTAGAAATAGAGTATCATTCTGTTCTGCAAAAGTACAGTCTTAGATCATGCAGTGGCAAGAGTACGAGTGTCCTTGCAAAGCCACAGGGAGAGGAAAGGATGGGACCGGCTGCTGGAGCACAAGGAGTCTTCTGGGGCTGCAGATGAAAGCGTCTGAGGATAATGCAGGTGTGGGTAGGCAGAAGCCAGATGGAGGAGCCTTCATGCTGGGCAAGCAGCATGAAACACAGCAAGGCCTGGGAGGCAAGGAATCGGTCCCTGGGAGCTGGACAAGAGTGGACAGATGAGGGTGTGGTGAACCTCTCTCGACCTCAATTCAAGAGACACCAAATGGCCTATGCCAAAATGGAATCAAGACAAAGTTTACTTTTGTGTGAAGACATTTTGGAATCCATGTAAGCTTCCATATCATGCATTTTAAAATATATTACTGGGTTGTGAAATCCGCCCTGTTCCCGCACTGCCCATCTGGGATCTGCTGCTCTGTGTCTGCTCCTGTTCAAATCAAACAGACCAGCAGGATGGGCACTTCTGGGTTTGTCTGGGTTCACTGCCTCAGCTCCTGGTAGACGTCCCTTCCCACCTGGTTGCTGGTGTAGTTTTGGCCGCTGGTGGAATTCAGATCACCATTCACTGAATGCCACTGGGGTATCAGTCACTCCCACACCACACCGTTGTATCCTCTGCTTTTCTGTGTCTCTTAGTCTCCAGGTACTCCTCTCCTGTTTCCTGGAATGTGCCCTCTCTGCTTCACACCGGCTAATATTTCTCCATCTGTTTAAACGTGTCCTTACCCTATTCTGCCATCTTGAATTTTCCATATTTTTTTAAAGCTTTTTCGAAGACCTCTCATATTTCAAAAATTTTTGCAGGAATATTAACATCTTTTGGTTCTATTTCCCGCCCCCCACAAAACTCCTGAGGGGCCTTTGAGTGTGCTGTTCTGCTTCCTTTCTGGGTAAACTAAATGCCAGAGGAGCATGCAGTTTTAACCTGTGACGTTCTTCAACCTTAGATCAGTCTTGGGCCTCTTTGAAATTGACTTCCTCTTTGGATTCTCTATCAGAATGTCACTCTGAGGAAAGAGGAGAAAAATGAAAGCATGGAAAAGGAGGAGTTGAAAATAGGACAACACTGAATGACTTGATTATGAAAACCAAAAACCAAAGTAGAAGAAATGAAAATCACGCCTGTCCAGAGATGTCCATTAACACTTTGTCAGGGGCCCAGTGTAGTGGCCTAGTGGCTAAAGTCCTCGCCTTGAACGCGCCAGGATACCATATGGGCGCTGGTTCTAATCCCAGCAGCTCCACTTCCCATCCAGCTCCCTGCCTGTGGCCTGGGAAAGCAGTCGAGGATGGCCCAAAGCCTTGGGACCCTGCACCCACATGGGAGACCTGGAGGAGGTTCCTGGATCCTGGCTTCGGATCGGTGCAGCACCGTCGTTGCGCTCACTTGGGGAGTGAATGATTGGACAGAAGACCTTCCTCACTGTCTCTCCTCCTCTCTGTATATCTGACTTTCCAATACAAATAAATAAACCTTTTAGAAAAAATACTTTGTTGGATATCCTTCCAGTGCTGTTGCCATGTATATGTAGGATAGTGCCTTCCAAAGGGCGTAGATGGGTGGGTGTTTGGGTAAGACTCTTGCTTCTTGGATTGGTGTATTTGTGCTTGTTTCCTAGCCCTGCTCCCATTTCCAGCGTCCTGCCAGTGCACACCCTGGGAGATGGTCATGGTCACTCAAGTCCCCTGAGTCCCTGCCACCCACTGCTAACATCCAGATTCAGCTTCTGGCTTCTGGCTTCAGCCCCAAGCCAGGCCCCACTGTTGCAGCCAAAGTGAACCAGCACAGGGGAGGGCTCTGCCTGTCTCTTGTCCCTCTGCCTCTCAGAAAAAAGAAAAGATGGAACTTAAAATATAATTTATTGTGGTAGAAAAACATTTTTAATCCCTACTTAGTTTCTTCAAAATGGCATTTTCCACATATTATGCATCATGAAAAAAATTGTACTCCATATTTTTTGCAACTACATAAGCTCAAATATTTAATTCCACTTTTCCATACATTTCTTAACTATACTTACACATTACTGTAATATACATTTTTATGTATACTATAAAAAAACAAGATAGACACAGTCACAGTACTATTTATATTACCACTGTCTAGTATGGGGCATAACCTCAAATTTCATAAAGATTTATTAAAGTAATAGGTGTTCATGAATGAATGAGACATTTTATAGCCTGATTTTTATTTAATCACAAAAGTGTATTGCAGACATGTTGCATGTAGGAAAGAATGTTTTAAAGGCTTTATGGTATTCCATTGTATGAATTTACTTAATCAGCCCCATTTGGTTGGGTACCTAAGATTGTTAAAGATGTACAGTTATAGTTTCTTCAGAAAAAAATACTAGGGGAACAATTTCTGGTTCAAAGGAAATGCACATTTTCAAGATGCTTGGCACACACCGCTGGCTTTTGGTGGGTTCCCTTCAGGATTGCCCTTCAGACTTCGAACACTTACACACCCATCCGTACTGTGTGTAGACTCAGTTCCCCAACATGGCCACCAACTGTGGGGTGATCTTTCCCTTCATCTTTGCCCATCGAATGGGTAACAAATTACTGCTTTCTCTGTTTACCTCTTCAGTGAATGGCCTCGGATTTATTTCGTTGTGTTATTGTTGTTTGCGTTTAGTTGTCCTTTGCTGGTGAGGAGTTTCGTTAGCTGTCTGATTCTGTCTGGGCTGTTTCATGAATGTAGAGTTGGCTGGGCGGCTTGAACACTCACTTCTCATTGTTCTAGAGGCTAGGTGGTCTGTGGTGACGTGGATTCTGGGGTTGGGGTGCTCTCACTGTGTTCTCACAAGGTAGAAAGCAGAGAGCAAGGGAGGGGCAGTTTTTTATGTCCCTACTTAAAAGATCACCAGTGCCCTCAGGAGGGTGCCATGCTCAGGACCTAATTACTACATAAAGGCCTCACCTCTTAATGATGTCACATTGGGAATGAGGCTTTCATGGTATCCATCTGGGGGATACACATTGGAGTCCATAGCATTGGCTCCCATCTTTCAATTGTCTTTTTATGTTTTCATTTGAAAATAATAATGTACAATAAAATCATGAACGCTTTGTCACAAACATTGCGGATTTTTTTTCAGTTTGTAATTTTGTGTGATTTCTTTCTGTTTTTCACTCTGTAGTTTTCAATTTTTATGCAATTATCCGATTGATTCTTCCTTCATGAATTCTGCCTGTGAAATCCCACTTTGAAAGGATTTCTGAAGGTGGGAGTTTAGCACAGTTATTAAAATACCACTTGTGCCAAACACCAACATCCTATGTTCAAGTGGCCAGGTCAGGTCCTGGCTCCTCTGCTTCTGATCCAGCTCCCTGTTAATGAGCACCCTGGGAGCGGCAATAAAAACTCAAAACTCTGGGTCCCTGTAACCTGTATGGGAGACCCAGATTGAATTCCAGGCTCCTGGCTTCAACCTGATCTAGCCCATTGTTGTTGGCCTTTGGAGAATGAACCAACAGATGGATGACCTGTCTGTCTGTTCCTCCATTTCTCTCTCACTGAGTCTTGGACTTTTAAAGTCAACTAGTTAATCAATTTTAAAAGGTTCTCCACAACTCTTAAATATAGTTGCATTAACTCATTTGTTTTTCTGGCATTTTACATCCCCTAAAAAAAAAAAAACTGAAAATTATTTTGGTTAAATTTTTTTAACACCAGCTTCATTTTTACAAAATGAATCTAACCATTTGCCTGAATATAATTAGTAAATGCTCTGCTCATTATCCGGTGATCTGCAATGGTATTTTTAAAAGATTGTTTATTAATCTGAAAGGCAGGGAGAGAGAGCACACAAATGAAAGAAATGTTGCAGCCGCTGATTTACCAAGGCGAGGCTGCAGCCAGGAGCCTGGAACTTCACCCAGAGCTCCCACATGTGTGGTAAGGGACCAAATCACTTACAAATCTTCCACTTTCCTAAGTGTGGTATCAGGAGGCTAGATTGGAAGTGAAGCACCCAGGACTCAAACTGGCTCGCCTACGAGATGCTGGTATTGCAGGTGGCAGCTTAGGCCATTGCACCACAAAGCTAACCTCCTGAAATGGCACTTTTGTAAAAAATAATTTTAAATAGATGGTTCTTCGCATTTTTTTCCATCCCAATAATTGGTCTGTAAGTCTCCACAGGCATCATTACATAAAGTTACTTACTGTAGCTTTGGAATTTGTCTTAACAGCAAGGAAGGCAAACTCTCTCATTCTTCCTTTTTAAATAATCTTATTCTCCCTTGCATTTATTCCCAAAGAATTTTAAAATAATTTTGATAAAGTCTCAGAAACCAATACTACTGGAAGTTTAAACAAGAACAAAGTCAGTGTTTGTATCTAATGAAATGTGTACAAACTCTCTTTCATGTTCCACAGTAAAGCTTTGAGGTTTTTGCATATAGGTGCATTCACATTGTTCCTCATTGCTTTGTGTTTGGAGTTGCTGAATGGGATTTTTCTCAATACACCATGTAATTTGGTAGAAAAGCTTGTTTCCCTGTACTTGCTGAATTCTGTAGTTCATTCAGATAGAGTCTCAATAGGTCCCTCTGGATTTCCTGACTGTAGTCGTCTAGACCTTCCACAGGTGTTTACGTTGGGTCCATTTTCCAGAATCCTCTTTACTGTTTTGAGCTAGAAGTCACCAGAACATGGATACAGACAATATTTGGAAGTGACACCACAGCCTTAACTTTCTAAGGTCGTCATGGTGAGGCACGGTGGCAGGCAGGTGCAGTGTTATCATGAGCATCTATGGCTGAGTGGCTAGCAGCTGACCCAGCTGCCAGTAACCTCCCCAGGAGCTGTGCTTCACTTGGTGACTGCTGGTGCCTGCCTGAGCTTCCATTTCCTTTGCTCTTTCTGCATCTAATTATTGCACTAAAACTCTTCTTGTACTGTAACTACTGATATAGCACAAACATAGTCTTGGAATTCAGAGCGTTAAGGGATATTATAACAGGATAGATGGATTTCGAAGTCATTAGACTTGAATTTCTGAGAGCAAATAAATATTTTTAGCACACATGAGAATCAACTGTGTATTACATATACACCAGGGACCCTGACCTGCCTTAACCCAAATCAGAACATCACACCTTTGCTCTCTGATTGCTTTAAATGGTCCTTATGGTGGGCTGCGGATGAAACCTCATTGAACATTTGGGGAGTGAGAAAAGATGACATCAATCTGTAGTCAGTCCTTATTTTTCACAGATTCTGCATTTGTAAATTCACCACTCACAAAATTGATTTGCAACACCAAATTCATTACTCATAGTGATTTTGTAGTTATTTGTGGGGAAAAAAAAAAGCAAGTCACTTAACATGCACATTCCCAGCTGAGGTCAAACTATGCTTTGACTTCTCCTTGCAGCTCTCACACTGGGAGTAAACAAGTAGCTTTCTGTAAAGATTCGTTTGTGTCATGTCTTTCCCATTTGTGTGCTTTTGGTTGATGGTTTTGCTACTTAAAAGGGACCCCAGCACAATGCTAAAGACCCTCCTGGTGTTTCTAGCCACGAGCAGTCTGAGGCATGCTATGAGAAGAAACCATGGGCTTTTAAATAAACTGTGTGCAGGCAGGAGTCAGTGCTGTTGGCTATGAGTTCCATGTTGATGGATCAACAGTAGATATGAAGGGATGTCTTTACACAAAGCCATACATCATGATGAAAGTGGGATAGGCTTTCAGGCTGTGACCCAATGCTTCCCTCACCAATGCAGGGCTAGCTGTACAGGATATAACCAAGGAAAAATAAGAAGTAATGAGATCACAGAACACCAAATCTAAAACTAGCTATGAATGTACTTCAGAAGTTCATGGGAAATTAGAGTGTAAAGATACATTATTTTTGGTGAAAATGTTGAAACCCATGCATAATTTTTTTCACAACATCCATTTCCATGAACTTTTTAAGTACCCATTGTGTATGTGAATTTCAAATTTTTACACCAACATCGACTTATCTTTTAATTTTATATTTACAGACTTGTTGAAGTTTCCCCCATACTGAACAATTTGTCTATTAAAAGTTCTTCCATCGCACCGATGGGCGACTCTCAGAAGCTTGTCTCTTCTTCAGCTTTCTGTTTCCAGCCATCTTCCTGGGTGTCTATCACCACTCTTTACCCCACTTCTCTTGTCCCTCCTCCTGACCTTCGACTCTCCTGGGAATTTCCCTGTATACCTAACCCAGAACTTGTCTATTCCTCTTTGCTGCAGGCCACAGTTTATGGACTTTTCTCCACCAAAATGATCTGTGAAAGTATTTCACAAGAAAAAAAAAAAAAAAGGTTTTCCTTGATGAGTTCTTATTCTTCTGCCAATTGTGAAATTAAATTTTCCCCCAAACACACACATGCAGATGTATGCTTGCTGGTGTCTCTTGCCATGAATCAATTGAAGGTATAATTACATGGAGGCTTAGCTTAGAAATAAACTTTTACAAAACACATTTGGCCAGTTTTGTGCTTTGCCCAGTGATAATACAAGAACTAAGCAGACTTAATTTTCACTTCAACACCTAGTTGCAAAGGGAGCAGTAGAAGACTAGAGAGGTGATTTTGGCAAGCCTAAACGTCATCTCTCCCCTGGGCAAACCCAGGGAAGGGTGGACCAGGTGCTGATTGAATCCGGTTTTGTTTTTCTGACCTAGTCTTGTCACCTAAGGAAAAGCTGACAGCCCCCACCAGGGCCCCTTTATGTCAGCACCAAGTCACTGCTGCCTCCATTAGAAAAACCCGAGCAGGACTCAGATCTGCTGCACAGACATGACCTCACAGGGTCTCAGACACAGGCCCTCAATTTGTGCTCACGCGTTTTTTTTTCTTCCCCTTTTTGTCTTGCCACATGAGAAATCTGCTTTCAGAAGGCATGAGACAGAACTGTCTGCTACTTCTTATTAGTGTAACTTCTTGGAGACCTGAGAAAACATGATTACGGCCATTGTTCAAACAAAGAAAAACAGTAAGATCCCAACCAGCAAATGCAGTAGTTTGGACCATGCTAACGGCTGTAAAGCATAGTGCCAGTAGTGGGCAAAGAAAATCCGCTGTTTGGCTACCCAAAATGTTTGGAATGAGAAATGAGTAACTAGGTGGAGAGAGCCTATGTCATCTTGCTTTTCTGTTTGTTCTTTTCAAAGCAACATTTCCCTGCCTTTGATCCTACAGCCAGTGCAATTTGCCTAGTTTCATTTCTTAATGATGAGGGAAGGTGTGTGCCATAGCTTGTAGTTGATGCATGATCCAGGAATATTTTAGATAAGAAACCAGAGGTCTATGAGTTTCTCCTTCATTTTATAGCAGTCTTTCTACAAATTTCTTATTGGTTTTAATTTGGAAAGGAAATTCTGATACATGTAAGGATTGTAAAAATAATTCCTATGGGAAGAAGCACAGACTGGAGACAGCTTGTGCTGCCTATGTAACTCAACAAGCCACCATGACAGACAATGTGATAGGAAATGTGTGGGTTTGTTAATTGCACTGAGAATTCATGATGGAGAGAAGTTGATTAGTCTGGGGCAGTGTAGGAAGAAATATAATATAAGCATTCGAATAAAATGAAAGTATAGGTTGACATAAAATGATTTTGGAGATCATATATACTTAAGATGCTATTTTTGGCAACAGTTACAATTATTTTCCTTTAATAAGTACTTGGAAATTATTTCAAAAGTCCTTTATCAGCCGTCTGGGGTCCCTGTAAGGAGGTGTATATGAGAAGAAAAAGCAACAATATGTCTTCATTCAAGATGAATGCCTTGGTTTTGGGCTGGATTTTATAAATCCTAATACTTTTAAATTAGCCAAAACTGGACTTCTGGCTCAAAATAGCTTGCTAGAGATTCTGTATTTGGTGTCTTTTAACTTTTCCATCAATGAAATGGGTGTAAAATATAGGTGAAATGTAGGATGATGCTGTACATCACATCACTGACTTGGAGAGCCCACTGTAGATCAGCCAAAGAACTGGACTTCAGAATTGGTGGTGGTGCCCACCTTCAGTGATTAAACACAGCTGGATGTCTGGTCCTGTCTGCCCACAAATCTCTCTGATATGGATGACATCAGTCTACAAATACTAAATGCCAGGTACAAGTTGGGCAGGAAGCATGGGCAGTCAACTTTCACTAGCACATTGTACATGGAGTCAGTAACCATCCCTAGAAGCTAGTACTGTATGTGGGAAGACACAGAAGGGAAGTTGACAGTCATGGGCATCAAGCTTGTTCATGCATTCCATTAGAACAGAGTAGCAGACAGGTAGGCATCAATATAAGAGATCTTAACAGGAAAGACATATGTTAGTTAAAAGCCTGGGAATTAGATTGAAACTGTGCACGTCAATTAGCCTGCAGTTTAGATCTGATCATTACATAAGTAGAGTAAAATGGTTACTAAGGTAATCCCCACACCTGAGCTCTGTTCATTCATTAAACAAATGTCCATATTCCAGATAATAACTAAGGAAAAATATAAATTAAAAAAATAGAATATTGTAACAAAGAATCATTAGAAAAACATAAGCTTAGGAAATATCTATTACAAGACTAAGAATAAAATTTTGGAAAACTTCTTACCATAATCAAAAAGGGTAGAAAACTAAATAACCTCAGTAAACAGGGACAAAAAATCTGAAGTAAAATCAAATGATGTCTAAAAGTAACAAGACAGCATTACAAATTACAGAAAAAAAAATCAAATGGAAAGTCAGTAGTGATGCAGAATAAAGAACAGTAAATCATCAGCTGGGCAGTGATATTTATAAGGGACAGGCCAGAATGATACACAATCAGAAAGGTTTTATAGAGTATGGGTCAAATTTATCTATTAATACAACTTTTCTGAACCAAAAGAGAGAGAGAGAGACCAGATTAAATGGCCTCTCAACATTCCAAGCAAAGATTATTGAACATTGGCATACTTATAAACATCTTGCAAAAACTCTGAAATGTGAAATCTAAGAAAAAATTCAATTAGCAAGGAGGAAACTTAGACTTCTTTGATAAAATAAGAAGTAGAATAGTTCCAGACACCTTGATAAGCCACACTGTAGATACAGCAGAGCTGCATCTATGGAGTTTTTAAGAGGAAAAGTGTTATAGCCTAAGAATTACATACCCACTTAAGCTACTTTCATGTATGACCAACAGAGAGAATTTTCAAGATAAGTAAGGGTTCAAAAAATTATATGATTTAAGTTGCTTTTGAGAATAATTGGCTGAATATTATAAACATTAAGAGTTAAAATGAGATTAAGCATTGAAATGTGATACTGTTAATAGTTAAAACAGAGATGCCCAAAGAAATTTAAGGAAACAATAAAGACTTAGAGCAGAATTCAATGTAACTGAAAAGAGGAAGACAGCGGAGAAAGCAGAGAAAATGCGAAAGACCAAAGGCTGAGATCTGCACGGTGACACAGCCGGGAAGCTGCCACCTGCAATGCTAACGGTTGTTGTCAGAGTGTCAGTTTGAATCCCAGCTGTTTCATCTCCCATCCAGTATCACCCACTCTCAAAAAAAAAAAAAAAAAAAAAAAAAAAACCTTAAAAGCTAGTGTTTGAAGCATTAATATATTGCTGAACTTACAAACTGACAAAGTAACACACAAGCGACAATAATTAATAGCATCAAATCTGAGAGGAGGAATAACAATACAGACGACAGCAACCTTAAAGAGTATGGAAACATCTGTGAATAAAAATTGAGCAACATAAGTGAAATGGCCATTGGTCATGGCCCAATTCCTTGAAAGCCACAAACTACTAAAACTGATATCTAAAAACTAAATAACCTGAATAGTCCTGTATCTTTCAAAGGGATTGAATACATAGTTGAAACCCACCCCTGAAAGAAAGTACCAGGACTGCATGATTTGACTGACAAATTTTAGCATTTAAAGACTTTTTAAAAAAGATTTATTTATTTTTATTGGAAAGGCAGATATACAGAGAAAAGGAGGAACAGAAAGAAAGATCTACCCACTGGTTCACTCAAGCAGCCTCAACAGCCAGAGCTGAGCTGATCCAAAGCCAGAGCCAGAAACTTTCCAGGTTTTCCACATGGACATGAACCTGTGCCCGTATAGGATCCCGGCTCATGCAAGGCAGGGATTTAGCCAGCAGGCTATTGCACTGGGCCCAATTTAAAGACATTTTAACACAAGTAAATGTTTGGCTTAGAGATTAAGATATGAATTGGAATGCTCATATCCCATATCAGACTCTGCTCCCAGTCCCAGCTTCCCACTAATGAATCCTCTGGGAGACACCAAGTGATAGCTCAGGTGGAAGAGTCCCTGTCCCTCACATGAAAAAGCCGGACTGCATTGCAAGCTTTCAACTGCTGGCTGCCAGCTTCAGCCTGGTCCAGTCCCAGCCATTTCAGGCACTTGGGAAGTGAGCTACTGGATAGGGGCTCTATCAAATAAGATAGATAGACATCTATAGATTTTAAAACCTAGTTATAACAACTCTTGTACCATCTCCTCCAGAAGACAGATGAGAAAGAGGAGCAAATATTTAGCCTGGTGACTGAGATGCTAGTTAGAACGCCTGTAGACCACACCCAGGGACCCAACGTCTGTTCCTGACTCTAGCTCCCCACTCTAGGTTTGCATCATTGCAGAGCTTGGGAGGCAATGCTGATGACTCAAGGAATCAGGGCAGACCTGAATTCAGACTTCCCAGGACTGAACTTCGGCCCGACCCAATCCCAGCCTCTGCTGACATTTGGGGAATGCATCAGCAGATGAGAGTGGTATCTCTCTGTGTCTCTCTGCTCTCTCTCTCCCTAACTCCCTCTATAACCCCTTCCCAATTTATTTCTCAAAAATAAAAAAATTGAACAGCTTTGAGAAAGGAAAAAGCAGAGCAGAAAACTCTTCCTAAGTCACTTCATGGAAGGGCAGCATTGACATGAAACCCAAACTCGAAGGGATGATGATACAAGAAAAATCAAGACATACATACATCCTTCTGATTCTAGACTTAAAAACTCTCAACAGAGGGGCCAATATTGTGGCACACTGAGTAGCTGCCACTTGGGAGGGTGCCAGTTCCTGCTTCCAATCCAGTTTCCTGCTAATGTGCCTGGTAAAGCCATGAGTGATGGTCCAAGTGCCCAGGTCCCTAAAACCCATGTTGGAGCTCTGGATAGAATTCTGGCTTCCTGGAGTTGGCTTGGCCCAGCCCTGGCTATTGTGGGCATTTGAGAAGTGAATTAGAAAGTGGAAGATAATGTCTATCTGTCTGTCTATTCTCTCTTTCTCTCTTTTCTTCCCCTCCCCCTACCATTCATCCTCTGCCCTCTCTCTTTCTGTGTGTGTATGTGTGTGCTTGTACACATGTACTCTTTGTGAGGGTCTCTCTCTGTCACTCTGCCTTTCAATAAAAATAAATAAATCTTGAAAAAAATCCTTAACAAAATATTGTCAATTGAGTTCCATGAAGCAGTTTTTATTTTATAAAGACAAGGCAGGTTTAATATTCAAAAGTCAATCAATATAACCTGCCATATTAACTTATTAAAGGATGAAAACGGCATGACCATCCATCAACCACTAAAGGACAAGCATTTGAAAGAAAGGAACACAAAGAAGTTCCCAGAACTAATAAATAAGTTTAACCAGATCATAGCACATGAGGTCAACATACACAAATCAATTGTATTTCTGAATATTAGCAATCAATGATAACTAATGGGAAAAAGTTACATATTATTTAAATAGCTGCTTTGAAATAGAAAAATAATTGTAACAAGGTATAAAAATAACCTTGAAAGCTCTACATGGAACACACCAGTTAGTGGAGACACTGTTTGTGCTCAGGACTTGGAATATTTAGCAGTTAGATTCTTTATTTCCTAATTGGTCTATAGGTTTAGCTCAATGACAATCAGAATCTCATCAAGATTTTTGTAGATATAGACAGCCTAACTCAAAGATTTACACTGAATTTGTATGTAAGAATAATATTAAAGAGCTCAAACAGAAACAGATACACATAAACCTGGTGAATTTATTTCTGGAAAATGGTCTTAGCTCTACTGTTCTTTAGCACAGCTGGACAACTGTACTCTGCAATAATTGTGACATATTTCAGGAAAAGAAGAGCTCAAAGCATCCAAAAAAACATAAAAAGCATCAATGGTTGATGAAGGGAAACATTAATTACCCTCATGGGATCATTCCATGTTGCCTACACATATCACATTTTAATATACTCTAACCCAATAAATATGTAAATATGAAAGATATGATGTGTTGTTTTAAAAAAAGTTAAAATTTTAAAATTTTATTCTGGATGAAACACTGTTAGCAGAAAAATCATACTTCAGCCAAAGGATTTTTGTCCAGAATATATAAAGAACTTTGAAAACTCCATTTGTATATCCACCTTTCCAATAAAAATAAAATAAATCTTTAAAAAATATATATATATATATAAATGTGTAGACAATGGCCTAACCCACTTTCCTGTAGCCCTTGACTCTTTGTGCCCTAATCAGCTATGCAAAGATTATCAAAATAGAAGAATTTTTTAAAATGTAGTTGTCCAATGAAGAGCAAAGAGGTGGAATTTATTCAAAACATATAGTCAGGGAAAGCTTTATTAAAATGCACAAATCCAACCTTTCCCAACCCTCATGATTTTACAGAGTACTAACACTTTAAATAAAACAGTGGAATTTACATCAATTTGACAACTTTTGATTTTACCAAATAAGGATTAAAAGAGAGGAAGGAAAGCAATAATAATTTGTATTACTATTAGTTGATAAAAATTAAATTCATTTTAGCCCCCAAATTATAATTTTAGAATAAAGATCAGTCTAGTAAATTGACTGACTGGTTTCACATGGAGTTCATCATGTTTGTCTCCGTCATCAGATGGAGGACACGCTCCATGGGGGCTGGCACCAAATGGCATGACAAGAAAAGTACGGGCCGGGGATTCAAAGCCCGAGGTTCCAGTCCTGACGCTGCTTGACACCTTTGTACTCTTGGATATGACCCTGAAGTCTTTCTTGGTCTGGATATATGCAAGAATTTGCGGGATTGTAATTAAAATATAACTTTATTTTGATATAAGAAAAATTTTAAATCCATGTGTAACTTTTTCATGGCATACACTTTCCATGGACTTCTAACAGTCCCTTTGTATACATAGGTTTTGAAATGTTTTTGCACTAAAATCATTTTATGTTCCTCCTAACATTTTTTTTTCCCTACTAAAATTTTGAAAGACCCTCATAGTTTTCATCCCCCGCAGCTGCCTCTTCAGGCTATGGGAGAGATCAGAGGAGACTGTGTAAGTGAATTTGTTTCGTCAACCACTCTCACAGTCCTGTCGATTATGGAGCGAAGGTCGAATGTTACTGAGTCTGAAGAGGTAGCTAACTCATTGTTGGACAGTGAAAGGGAAGACTGGCATTCAATTCAGCCTCAACTACTAATACCTGAACTAGGCCACCAGGCAGCTCCACGGAGGCGGAGGAGGTGACAAAACTTCATGAAGTCGTAGGGAGGGGCAGAATGTCAGGGGGAAATGCTATGCCCAGAATAGTGGGAAACATTTGAAGGATGGGAAGATCAGGGAAAGTAAAGTGACAGAGGGAGAGTTTTCCTGTCAATGTAATGTCCTGTTGAATGAGCGAAGGGGACGCTGGGGGCTGGTTCATGATGATTACATGGGACTTCCTCCCCATCATCTCACAGTTGACTGAACACTCTCCTTTGACCTCTCCCTCCTTGGGGACTGACTCAGCTTTAGTTGAGGCTTTTGTTTCTATCTCTGCCTTTGACAGCTGGGAGATTAGTGGGGGCTTGGCCAATTAGGATTTAACTGTTCACTGGTACTTTCATGGGTTTGTCGATCACAATCTAGTTTAAAATGCATGCAAAGTTTTCAAACTCGTGAAAACAGGATGCTGTGTCAGAACTGATCCCGTTTTCGGAAAAAACTGAAGCAAGAATCCTATCTACCTTCATGATCTTTTAGTTATTACCCCCCCCCACCAAAAAAAAGAGAGTCTGCATCCCTCTTATGAAGTAGGCGCTATGAAATGTGAGTTAAGAGAAAGCCAGGGCCCAGCACCATAGCCTAGAGGCTAAAGTCTGTGTCTTGCATATGCCAGGATCCCAGATGAGCACTGGTTTATGTCCTGGCTGCTCACTTCCCTTCCAGCTCCCTGCTCATGGCCTGGGAAGGGCAGTTGAGGACTGACCAAAGCCTTGGGACCCTGCACCCACGTGGGAGACCTGAAAGAAGCTTCTGGCTTTGGATCGGCTCAGCTATGGCTATTGTGGCCACTTGTAAAGTAAAGCAGTGGATGGAGGATCTTTCTGTCTATCTCTCTTTTTCTCTGTAAATCTAACTTTCCAATAAAAAATAAATCTTAAAAAAAAAAGGAGAGAGTGTGAACCAAAGGGCCTTCAGGGAAACCTGAGTTAGGGGTGGCGGCTCTGATGAGGGTAGCTCAGGTGCCCCCCATGTGCTGCCCAGGAAAGGAGATAAACCTCCAAATGCTGTAGTTAGAATCAGGGAATTGGCCTTTTCAATATATTAGTCCCTAGCATTTTTTCAGGGAAAAAAAGAAATCTGTTTTTCAGATGAAAGTTTATGGCAAAGATGTAATTGGCAAACTCAAGGGCATTCCAGATCAGGGCAGGCTTGGGTGGGTCTTTGTCCTCTGGGAGGGCATGTGCCCACCGCCCTCCTCTCCCGCTGCTTCTGCCTCTCTTATTACACTGGCCTTGTCGGCCTACCCCTGACCTTCGAGCAGTAGCAGCAGCATTTCAGTTTCCATCCAGGCTCTGTCTCCACGAGGCTTTTAGGCTCAGGCAACTGCCTCCGAACGTCATGATTTCCCAGTCTCTTGGCTCAGAGCTGGAGTTTGAAGATGTTCGCCCAATCCAGTTTAAAGACTGTCATCCCTGAATCAGATATCAGTTTCTCATAGAGCCAACTAGCTAGCAAGTAGAGAAGGGTGACAGTTCTGTGGCGTCCCGCATCTACTCTCTTATTGGGTAAAGAAGAGTAACATCAAGACTTGGAATCACAATTGCACAGCTGAGATGTGGCCACCAACACCACATCCAACCACAAGTACTGCCACTCTAGCTCCTCCCATCACTACAACCATCATACCGTGACCGCCACTGCCTTCATCAACACCGCCACCATCATCATCATTGTCACTGCTTTCATCATTCCAACCACTCTCCCAACTACCGCTACCATGCCCATTCCACCACAGCACCTGCCACTGTTCCATCCACTACCACCATGAATACCACTCCTAAAACTTCTACCTCCCTTATCTCCAAAATTACCTCTTTTTAAACCATCACCCTGAGAACCATGATCACCACCTCTGCCATCATCACTGCCTTTGCCATCTCTGTCATCACCATTAGCACCTGTATATTATCACATCATCATTACTAGTTGTCCTCTGGTTACCACCACCACCACTGTCACTGTTCTCCATCATCATCATCACCATGTACCAGTGCTACCACAACCTATAAACATCTGGACTGGAAAGCAACTATGCTGCTATGGGTAACTTAATCTTGGAGAAAATGGATCAGTACACACAGGGGTTTGCCTGGGAACCTTCTGGTGTCATCAGGGCTGGCAGTTCTCCGCGGTCACCCAGTTCTGAAAATTCAATCTTGCTGACTAAATCTATATTTAGTCAGACAGTCCTGTGGAGGCTCATTACCAACTGGCCTACAATTCTTCCTACTTCTCCATTCTTCCTGCCATCCTCCCCTGTTTTGCAATGGATAGTCACAGCTGTTTCCTCACTGGCTTCCTGCCTTCAGTCTGTCCAGCCTCCAAAGCATTTTTCATGTCCTGCCAAAAGAACATTTCTAAATATCAATTTCATAGCTTTCTAAATCTGCTCAAAATTTCTTAGCCCAATTCTGCCATGTATAACTGAAAGCTGCACTTCCAGAACCAAATCCAGCCAGGTTCCTGCAAGGCCAGTATATCCATTATTTTTCAAACCTAACCTGGTCACATCTATCACCCTATTATGACTCTGTTTGTTCTATCCTCTACAATCCTCTGTTTCTGTAAAAATTCTGCCCATTTTCCAAAACTTGACCTAAAAAATAGGGAAATTAGAGGGACCAGTACAGGCCTCCACAGGCTAATTCTCTGCTTGCAAGCATTGCCATCTCATAAGGACACGAGTTCTTGTGCCAGCTGCTCTGCTTCTTATCCAACTGCCTGCACATGCCCTGGGAAAGCAGTAGAGAATGGTGCAAGACTTTAGGCCCCTGCATCCATGAGGGAGAACTGGGAGAAACTCCTGACTCCAGATTTGCTCAGCTCCAGCCATTGTTGCCATTTAGAGAGTGAAACAGCAGATGAAGATCTTTCTCTGTACCTTCTTATTTTTTCTTTTTTAATTAATCTGTCTCTTTATTTATTTATTTATTTATTAAAGATTTACCTTCATTGTTTTTTTATTGGAAAGGCGGATACACAGAGAGGAGAGACAGAGAGGAAGATCCTCGGTCCGATGATTCACTCCCCAAGTGAGCGCAACATCTGAAGCTGAGCCAATCCAAAGCCAGGAGCCGGGAACCTCTCCTGGGTCCCCCATATGGGTACAGGGTCCCCAGGCTTTGGGTCATCCTCAACTGCTTTTCCAGGCTGCAAGCAGGGAGCTGGATGGGAAGTGGAGTAGCCAGGACACAAATCAGCTCCCTGTGTGATCTGAGCATTTGCTAGGGGAGGATCAGCCAATTGAGCCATCACACCAGGATCACTTTCTCTCTTTTTGTCATGTGTTGTAGCCTTGGTGGTGGAAGCCCTTGAGCACATCTATTGCTTCATAAGATGTGTGTTAGCTAGGTTATTGTAAGCAGTATGTGTGCTAGGCATTGTGAACAACAGCCCATGATGGTGAAAACCACCAGAGCTCATTCCTCTGTGTCTGAGTGCCCATTGTTAAGGGATTCCTGTGTCACACATTAAGTAACTCAGCTTCTAGATGAGGAAGTCACTCCTCGAAGAGATGACAGATTTTAACACATTTCCAGAAGACAGAAGGACAAGCAGAAGCATTGGTGGCTTGGAGTAGAGCAGAGAGAAGCGACAGGGAGTTAAAGGCAGCAGGCCCTTTACATCTCTCCATTCAGGGTCAGGGGACCTCCAGAACAGGGACAAGTAGTCCTGCCCTCTCACTGGGCTCAGATGTGCAGGAACTATGCCCAGTCAAAACACAGGGCATCTTTTTTTAAGAGTGAGGAGGTGGGGAGCTACACACCTGAAATGTTGTTGAAATAATCCTGATTATTTTTCATGATGGCTTTTCCCCAGTCAAGCTGGATGTTTGTTTGCAGATAAATATCAACACATTGTCCTTTCTCAAGGTTATTACAAGCATTTTATAATTTCAAAAGTCATTGATGTGAGTGGTGTGGTATTCCTTAAGGTTAATATATGAATTCTACTTATTCATTCTAGTGTTATTAATCAATGTTTAATTTTTGATCATTATAAATAATGCTGCAATAAGCATCTTTATGTAGATAGCTCCTCAACAATAGAGACATTTTACTTAGACCAGATTCTAGAAGTAGAATGACTGGGATTAAGCATGAATATTCTCAACCTTTGGCTCATACTGTCATGTAAAATATTTTAGAAAAGTAAAACATTGGGACTTAGGAGAAGGATGTGTTTCATTTTGTTAAGAAAAGAACGTTCCTACAGGAGCAAATAAGAGAAGCTCATGAGCTTCAGGGCCCCTTGCTTGCACAGCCCTTCCTGCACATTGGGAGATCGCCAGTAATATACAAACTATACAACCTCTGTTTCTTTCCACTGTAACATCTGCATTATCACTCCCATCCCATCCCCATATGGTTTTGACATGTTCTTGGGCATTTTGGAGATGTTACAAGGTTAACTACCAAATTCCACTTTTATTTTTTTTTTCTCACAATGAGTCTCCCCCAAATTAGATAAGTGTTCAGGCCCCCACAAAAGTCACACCTGCCCCTACATTTTCACTTAAAGGAGGGAAGTTAAAAAATACTAAGATCCAGACAGCAAGCCCCACAATGTTCATATTCCCAGACAGACAGGGTTGGACTTCAGAAAAGCCACACACTCTGTTCTGCGCCAACTCTTGGACACAAAAGCAAGATGAGACCAAATGAAGCTCTGCGTTGTTGAAAGCTGGCTTTCCTGGAAGAATGGAGGAAAAACTGGCCAGAGGCTAGATCTTTGAGAGTGATGAAAAGAAGGGCTGCTCTGGATTCCAGGGACAGGACCCAAGTTCCTTTCCTCTGGGTGGCTGTGCCCATGGCACTTGACGTGAGTCCAGTGATGAGTCCAAGCCACCATGCCACAGAGTTCAGTGGCACACAGACTGCCAAACAGAGCTGCAAGAGCTGCCCTACATAAAGCCAGGCTGCTTTAAAAAATCATGATTTGACCTACCAGCACCCACTGAGTCCATCCAGCTTGACTGTGGAAAGGAAACAAAAGAGATAAAGGTCAGTTTCATCTTCAGGCACAATTCTGTTCCTATCCAAAACCTTTTGTTTTTCCTTTGGTCTTATAGGAAAGTAGACAAAGGGATAAGGTAGAAGAAAAAAATGGCAGCAGAGACATCTAAACCACCTCAAAATAGGACAGAGGAGAGGCACATAAAACTGGCTAACGGGAATGTATATGTCCTTTTTTGTGGCAGATGCTGTGGTGGGGAGATGTATCAGTTTTTCATGGTTCTTCTTGCTGTTTTTTTTTTTAATTAATTTCACTTGAAAGGTAGAGAGACTGCCCAATGAAAAGAGATCTGTGCACAACAGGGCAAGAGAACAAAAAAACCAGGAGACTGAGACTCAATCTAGATCCCCCATGTGGGGGCAGGTACCTAAGGACCTGCACTATCACCTGCCTCCTCCTGGGGTGTACGCTACATGAAGCTAGAATCAGAGCCAGCACTGTCACTCAAGCACTCTGACATGAGAAGCAGGCATCCCACTGAACCAGACCTTCACCATCTGGATTCTGAATGGAAGGGTCAGGTCTCTTCTATCCAGAGCTCCGTCTTCACCATTGGAAATAAGACCACAGAGAGAGAAGGAGAGAGAGAGCGATCATATGTGAGTTTAAGAGGGAAGTACAGAGAGAGGATAAGGAGGAGGCTGGGAGCTTGGGAAGAGGGACCACAGGCAGTACAGAGTGCAGTGAGAAAGCCAGGACTTCCACTTCTTAGATTTCGCTCACATCCAAAGTTTTTACATATTTTGTTACAATGAAGAAAAGATAAACTTCAAAGTCTTTTAAGCTAAAAGTTTGCATACCCAATAGTAATTAGAACTAAATATTAAATAAAATAAATACATGAAAGCTTTCCAGAAACTGATTGCAGACTTCTCCCAGTGAGCCAGCCTCATGGCCCCTGCAAGCTTTCTCACTGTGCTCCCACGCTGCTCTCCAATGTTCTTACGCCATGTCAAAGGGAGTGGCTAACCCCAGACTTGAAGGATAGGCTAAATCTCTCTCAGTCCTTGGAATGTAATTACCATTAAGGCTGAAAAACGAGGGTGATGAGCAGTAGTGGCAGGTTTTTTCAAGTTTATGTAAACACCGGTTGCAGCAAGACAGCTGGAACCTTGGAATCAAAGCATCCTTGTCACATCAGTGCTTTAAATCTCTAAGCGGCTCCTTGAAGATCATCTGGTCTCTGTGAACACAAGCAGCTGATAAAAGGCCCCTCTAAACTGCTTGTTATCTGCTCCTTCAAGCACGGACTGACCTAAGGCTGTGTCCTAGAGAAATCAGCCATCCAGTGGTGGTTGGGACCTGCCTTTGGGACACAGGCTGGGACAGCCTCCTAGAGCACTGTCTGCAGGTGTCCTGGGCTCAGGAAGAACTTGACTGGAAGTTGACAACAGGATGAATCGCTTCTTCTCCCTCAGCAACTATCCAGTAATAGTCATTATATTGGGTCATATAAACTCCTGGGGTTACCAAAAGGAAGCAAGAATGAGGAGAAAGAGGGGAATGGAGCTATGTCCTTCTTTCAGATCAGGACCAATGGCTTTACCATATAGAAAATTCAGGGCTCCACAAGCAAAATCAGGATGGGCACAGGTTATGCGAGCTAGGCTCGTGTACCTGCATGAGCCAGGGATGCTAAGCCACAGCATCTAGGGCAGGGGCCGGGACAGGTGAAAAACTGTGTCAAGCTGAGTCAGAGCAACTACTGGCATGTGAGTGATCTAGGGCTGGGAACAGGCCCAGTTGGGGAGCTAAGGGGACACCGTAGCTGGGTTGAGATTCCCACCTAGGAGCATGGGGGCTGCGTTACGATCTGGATATGGCTGTAGTCTCCCTTGGCACACGTGTGGGCTGGGACTGGACGCACCAAGCCGGGCTAGACTCCAACACCATCTGGTGCTCTAGAGGACCTGGGTAGATGTGGGACGGACTAGGCTAGGTCTCAATCCCTACTGAGCCATATGTGAGCTGTATGTGGGTATGGACAAGCAGTGGCTGGGTTGAAACATACAACAGTAAGAACCAGATTGGGTTGAAGGCCAGTCAAGAAAAGCCACTGTTCCTGCTAGGACAGGAGGTGAACTGAGAAGGGCTGGCTCATGGACCCACTGGTATGCGCAAAATCTGGCATTGGGAGAGGTTCTGATGGAGGAGCCTGAGCAACTCCTCTAGCAGGACACAGACCCCACAGGTAAGCGCAAGAAACATGATAGAAAACAGCCTACAACAGGCCATGGAAAGTTTCCCACTGGCAAACATTTAGCATGGGTCAGGGGGCAGATGAGGCTGAATGAGTTCAAATCACCCTCTGGCAAATCGGAGCACCAGAACAGAGTATGGGTTGAGCCAGGTTTGGTCACAACCAAAACCAGTGCACATCACGGAATGCCAAGATGAGGTGAACTGTACTGGATGTGACCGCAGCACCCTACCAGCACACGTGAGAACCAGAGAGGGAGGGGACAGAGCCAACAGAGGGAATGGGGGGGTGCTCCCCTGCTGGACAGCTACTCCCACTGGATAGCATGAGCTGGGATGGGGGCAGACCAGACTAGGCAGGGCTACAACACCTGTGCACCTCATGTGGACTAGATTAGGCAAAAGCCAAGCTGGGCTGATTGGTCCTACTGGTGTAAACAAATATTAAAGTGGGTGAGGGTTGGTTGGGCTTAGCCACAGCATCAGCTGGCAGAAGCTGGCACTGGGAGCTAAATCTGTCAAGTTACACTGCAGAACCAACCACCTGGAGAGTGCATAATCCAGGAGAGGGAGTAGCCAAGAAGGGAAATAGTGGGCTCCTTCCTCTTGGGTTACCACTCCCACTGGAGGACACGAAAACCAGGACAGAGGCTGGGGTGGCTAGACAAAAAGGCACCCAACAGCATGTGCATGGGCTGGATAGTCGTGCTTGTTGGGTTGAACTAGGCTTTGATGCCCATTGACATGTATGAGAGCTGAATGGGATGTGGGACAGACTGGACTAGTCTGCTGCACATACTGGCAAGCATGGAAACCAGGGCAGGGGGCGTGCCTGGTGGGGGTTATTGTGGGTCGCTGCAACTAGGCTGCAGCTCCCACTGGTTTATGTGAGGGCCGAGTGTATGCTGGACAGAATCAGGCTGGACTGCAACACCCATTGGTTCCAGTGGAAGTCAGGGCTGGAAACAGAACCAACCCAGCAATTACAACCACCAGCTGATTGGGGTGATGGACTGTGCCAGGCCCTGTACTTGCAAGTACTCACAAGAAGCTGATCTGGGAACCCCTCAGACAAAGTTTCTTTAGGGATCTCTCCCATCCAACTGCCGGACTCAGAACCCTAACCATGAAAAGATAGAGGACAGAACAAGTCCGTCAACTACCTCAGCCATATGTTGGCAGTGAAAAACTGGGCAAACAGAGACTCTAAGTTGGACTAGGTCAATCAATGGATTCTTCAGCGACTTCATAGTGCTTGGAAAGGTGAGAGTGGCAGCAATTCATAACCGTTGAACTATAAAAACCACTTGAGCAAGACCCTAGGAGCATGCCCCACATCAGGGTCCTGGGATGAATGGGAGACTGGGTGGGGCTTCTCCCTTTATCTCCCCCTTTTCCCCAGATACATGGGAAAAAAATAATGTGGAAACAATAGTCTTACCCACTTTCCTGTAGCCCTTGAAACTTTTTGCCCTAATTAACTATGTAAAGATTGTCAAAAATAAAGAAAAAAATACATTAAAAAAAAGAAAATTCAAGGCTCCATGACCTTCCCCAGGTCTTGCCCACCAGGGAAGGTACTGAAATGCTTTCTTGTATAAACAGCAATATAAAGCAAGTGAAGTGTCCCCTGTAGGCCTTGCTTGGTGGCTTGGCTCTTTGACTCTGCCCTTGATTCATCTTCAACCGTGAAGATAATTTGTCTATTCAAGTCAAGCAATCATGGCCTTATGAGTTCATCCTTTGATTTATTCATGTAACATTGCAGAAATTACTTTAGCTCTTGGATGATGAAATAAGAACCAAGGGGCCCAACATGGTAGCCTAGTGGCTAAAGTCCTCACCTTGTGCACACTGGGATTTCATGTGGGTTCCAGTTCATGTCCCAGCTGCTCCACTTCCCTTCCAGTTCCCTGTTTGTGGCCTGGAAAAGCAATAGGGGATAACCCAAAGCCTTAGGACCCTGCACCTGCGCGAGAGACCCAGAAGTTGTTGCTAGTTTCTGGCTTCAGATTGGCTCAGCTCCAGTCGTTGCAACTACACAGGGAGTGAACCAGTGGATGAAAGATCTTTCTCTGTCTCTCCTTCTCTCTTTCCAATAAAAACAAATGAATCTGTAAAATTTTTAATTAAGGGGAATCCCCAGTGCCTATAAAACTGTATCACATAATACAATGTAAACAGCAATAAAAAAATTTTTAATTAAAAAAAATACAGAAATAAGACCCATTTTTAATCCACTGTCCCCTATAACTACTCATGCAAACACAGAAAAGCACCCATGGGATTCTCTAGTCAAAAGAGAGAATTTCCTATAGAGAGGAGTTACAACACCGCTCTGAACACCTGGACCAAGACCCGCCCAGGGGTTCAGAGACGGCAGGGGAAAAGGCTGTCAGCCTGCCATGGCAAGTATGGCTTTACTGAGCAGATGACATTATAGGTGTCTAAACCCCACCCAGTTAGCCATGCAAGCAAGCCAAGGTCTGGTGTCCAAGGGGAGGCTCATCTCTTACTGAAATGAGAATGTGATGACAAATAGAAAGAAAATGAGGGAAAAGGAAATTGGAGAAAATGTGCTGTCATTTAAAAAATACTTTCTGAAGTACACTAATAGCTATAATGTCTTTGGAAATATATCAAAAAGGAAAGAACAATTCACAAATGGAAAAAGCATTGGAAAGATAGGGGATAAAGCAAATAAAGTTAACTATATTATAAAATCTAAATGAGTGTGGGATATATAATTCCTGCAAATTTCTTCTGTGGGGAAAATTTTTTGAATATAATGCCAGGGAAAGTACATTTATATAAAATTTTCTTGAATTATATGTGCAGCTTTAGATTTTATTAACTATTCATTAGGTTTCCATTGTCATTGTAAGAAGTCCAAAAAAGAAGTGTTTCTAAAAGGTTTATTTTAATTCTTTTTTTTAAATGTTTTCTAGAAAATAAATAGGAGAAAATTATAGACTAATGCCTTCCATGAACATAGTTGCAGAAATTCTCAACAAGATTTAAGTAAACCAAATCTACCAATACATGAAAAGAATAGTATAATATAACCACGTAGAGTCATTCCCAAAAATGTCAGGGTGACTCAACAGTGGAAAATCTATTGTAATTCTCCATGTTAGCAGAATAAATAAGAACAATTACATGGTCATCTCAATAGATACAGGAAGAAAAGCACTGGGCAGAATTCAACATCTGTTGATGCTAAGAAACTGTTAGCAAACCAGAAATAGAAAAAAAACATTTTAGCTTGAAAAAGAGTACCTACAGAAGTCTTACAATTAACATCAAACTTGATGACGAAATAAAGGACATTGGCTTTTTAAAATTCTTGTATGAAATCATCAGTCAAGTGTGACCATGAGAGAAAACAGAGGCAAAATTCAGGAGCCAGGAGATGTGGCCAGTCAGGCAAGAGCTTTGGGGGGAGTGTGGTAGGGCGGGGGGAGGTGGGGGTAATGCCAGGATGCTCAGAAATTAGAAGACAAGAAAAGTAGAAGGTTTTGGCCACTGCCTTTGTCCTAGGGGAAGGCGGATCGGGGCGGAGTAAACGGTTTAAGGTTTTCTAGTTGGAAAAAACTTTGATGAATCTTTAGCTATAGAGTTGGTTTCCACTTGCCTGGCACTTGGACCTGGAAAGATCTGCCTTTGTGATGCATGGCACTGGTCCTTCTGGTGCTGGGTGGTGGCAGTAAGCCTCATCTTTCAGTCAGCTGTGTGATCCTGAGTGGAAACCACTAACATAGTATTCTACTATGTACTTCTGTACTCAATAAATTACACGAGATATTCAGCACTTAATTATAAAATAGGCTTTGTGCTAGATAATTTTGCCCAACTATAACCTAGATTCTGTTTCTCCTAAAACTGATCCAGAGGTTTATTACAAATCTTCTCAAAATTCTAGTAAGGCAGTACGACATACTTGTTCTAAAATTTATATGAAAGAGACAAAGAAGATAAATCAGGAAAAGCAATTTTAAGAGTAAAAATGTGAGTGTAACCTCACTTAATGTAAAGAACCCAAAACAAGCACCTATACTGGATACCAGCACTGCAGACAAAGGCCTATCATGTTACACCACCATACTGGCCTCTACATCCCACTTTATCATCTTACTGTATAGCTGTATTAGTCAGGAGAGCTTCTGAATGAAGGTTATATTGAAGATTATAAGCAACAGACTATATTAATAAGACACATAAGTTTCTACAACACCACAACTCCTTAACACACATTAATTGTTAATCGAACATTTCATAGCTCAGGAAGAAATGTTTGACAGATATCAGATAAAATGTCCATTTGGTCCATGTCAGAGTGCAAATTTGAGTTAAATTCCTCCTGATTCTAAATATCAGGCTAATTACCACCATTCTATAATAAAGAAATCACCATTCCAAAGGCTACTCCAAGTTGCTTACTCACTGAATCTTATTGGTCCATGTAAGATAGAATTCTAAGATCTCTTCAGGACATTTCAATTTACTCGTATGGCGATCATTTGCTCCCAGTTTACCTTGGTATTCAAATATTTTAATGTTAGGGGCCTGGCGCAATACCGTAGTGGCTAGAGCCCTCACCTTGAATGTGCCAGGATCCCATATGGGTGCTGGTTCTAATTCCAGCAGCCTCGCTTCCCATCCAGCTCCCTGCCTGGGAAAGCAGTCGAGGACGGCCCAAAGCCTTGGGACCCTGCACCCATGTGGAAGACCTGAAAGAAGCTCCTGGCTCCTGGCTTCGGATTGGCTCAGCTCCAACTGTTGCGGCCACTTGGGGAGTGAATCATTAGACATAAGATCTTTCACTCTGTCTCTCCTTTCTGTATACCTGCCTCTCCGATAAAAATAAATAGAATCTTTAAAATAAACAAATATTTTAATGTTTTTAGTAATAATATTCCTTGCCAGGGGGTTAATCCCATGGTTACCCATGACTCTTTCAACAATGGGAAGCTGCTATGTATTTAAGAATCTAAAAGTCCTATTCTGTAAAACATAAAGTGCCTTGTCCCCTTCCTATAAATGATTCATCACAAGTATTATTACCCCAAACAAGCCTGTGATCGATAGGAACATCTTCATTTGTGTGTAAATGCCACCCGTCTTCTCGGGCCAGTGCTTCCTCTCATTCCTACACCTGCAGAAACTAAGAGAAATTAAATGGATCTCCTCAAGACATTCCATGCAATATTGATTAAAGGTCTGGTTGAAATAAGTGTATTAATGTAGACATAAAGCACTCAAGTGAGTAAGAACAGCCCCAGGGGAAACGTTTCTACCAGGCAAGTGAGACCAAAATTGGATACTTGGAAGATGGTGAGAATGTTCCTGGGTACACAGATCCTTTTTGCAATCTCACACAGCAAAGCAGTACTTTTATCAAATGATCCCAGTGATAAAAGCCTGGCCCTTGGAGGGATGGCTAAGGTGGAAGAGGGGAGAAGCTAAAATAAAAGTAAACAAGAGACCAGCAGTGACATTATGAACTACTTCTCATCAAACTCACTTAAAGTCATGACACTTACTAGTACATTTCATTTGATCTCTTTTGTATCCCAACTCAACACAAATAGAAATGAAGCAGCCTTTTCTGGGGAAAAGAGAAGGAATGATTTCCATCAGCTTTGGAGGTATTCACTACCGATGTTTAGTTTCTGTGCTTTAGTTTGTGCTAGCTTTTTCCTGTGGTTTTTCTAGAGTACATTCTGTGTCTCTTTCGGAGTCCAGGGATTCCACCCAGGTTTCCTTGACTTAAATATGGTAGAATCCATGACTATAAGAGTTGAAGGAGATCTTACAGAGCTTCCAACCCTTTTCCAAACGCAGAAACTAAGACCTGTAAAGGTAGAAGTGATTTGTAGAGAGCCTCAGTAGCAACGCCCAGTCTAGATCCAGAATGCTTGATCACCTGTCAGTGGCCCTGCACGGAGGACCCTGTCATCCCCTAGAGGGCATTTAGACATGTGTAGAGGTGTATTTGTTACACAGTGACTGAGGGGTGCTATGGCCCTGGTGGCTACACCTGTTAAATGTCTCACATTATTAAGGGCACTCCTCCTAAGGTTGTTCCACCAAAGATGCCAACATGGTTCCCATCACTGACACTAGTAGTCAACTCTCCACCCTGCCACATGTTTCTAGTTGGAAAAAAAAAAACTGGAAAAAAAAACATTGTGTACTTATTTTTTTATTTTAGTTTTTGAAACTTGTTTATGTGAAAAGCAGGAAAAAGAGAGAGTGTGTGTGTGTGTGTGTATGTGACTCTGACTAATCTTCCATGTGCTAATTCTTTCCCTCAAATATCCACACCAACTGTGACTGGTGATGCCAGGTGCCCAGAACTCAATCCAGGACTCCAAAAGTAGTAGCAAGAATCCAACCATTTGACCCATCTCCTGCTGCCATCCAGGGTGCACATCATCAGGAAGCCAGAATTGGAAGTGGAGCTGGGTGTCAAATCCAAGCACTTTGACATGGGATACAGGCACCCCAAATAATGCCTTGATTGTTGCACCTAAAACCCTCCCGTGATGCAGCCACGGGCACTGCTCTTGCCAGCATCAGTATCACACCCTGTAACTTCTTTGTAAAGTTCTCCTGATAGCTTAGTGTACAAGAATAACTGTCTTTCTTCTACAATCCAGGAGTGAACTCCATTATTGTAGTGGTAGAAGAGGAGACTACCTCTAAAACAGCACCTGGAGCTCCATTAGTCCCTGATCTTGTCCCTAGCAAGAGTCTTTGAGTCAGTCTATGGTAGTTTTTGTCTTGCCTCTCTGGCTTGCCTTGGAACATATGAGATGCCTTCAAAAAGTTGATGCTTAATGTCTTCCGAAAAACTGCATGGGTTTTAATTTTTTTTGCACCAAAATAAACTAATTTTGTCTACATTTCCATACATTTCTAAGTGCTCTTGTATAAGGACATTCCAGATTTATTTTTGTTTCTACCATGAGGATGTGACATCAGCCTATATTTTACCAGGACTGTGTCCTCAACGTCTACCTACATTCCATGAACTCATACATCAGAATGAGTCATTTTGTACACTTAAAACGCAGAGAACATCCCAAATGATCGCTAATGATCTTGTGATAACCTCAGGAACCAGTAGTTATGAAAAGCTGGTTTTGTCCCTACAGTACCCCACAAACTTGTCCCCTTCCTGGTCCTTGACAGGGATGCCGTGACTATTTTGTTAAAGGGATGCATTTCTCACTTTATAATTGCATCACTGGTCGGGGATGGTGTGGTTCTCTCATGGTCAAAGCAATACCAGCCAGTTGTTGGATAGTTTGCACTGTTACTGAGGAAGAAATAAATGTTAATGTACATTATATCTTAGAAGACATTCATCTCCTACCTTGCAGGAAGGTCTAAGCCCCAAGGTCCTTGGAAACTCATTCTTTTGCTGAAATCTGACCCTCATTTGGAAGAGTTAGAGCCTGACAGCCACCAACCAGACATTTAGAGAGGTTAGAACTTAACACACACACACAAGCCAGGTAGTCACCATGTTAGTAATTCTCACCCCTACCTCCTCTTGGAAGGAACAAACCCACCAGGAGCTGCTAGAGAGACTATTGAAAAGTGCAGATTTGCTGACATGCTAGGGACAAAAAAAGAAGACATTGTTTTCGACTAGAAGTTACAAGTAATAATGAAGCATGTCTTATCTCTTAGTACTAAACTCCCTAAGAAAATACCTTTATAAAAGTCTGAAAGAATTTTTTTTCCTTCTATCACTGAGTTTCTCTAGTTCTTCCTTACTCACCAGTTAGATAGCCATTGTGCAGACTGTACTCAGTTTTCATGTCAACATCGTTTGATGGAATGCCCAATGCATAGCAGGGTATGAGGGATATTGAAGATAAACAAAAACCCAGCTTATTCACAGTGCTAAGGATCCACATGGAAAAAAAACAGGTGCACCTGGGCATAAATAATGCGGTCAGGACAGCAGTGTAAGCTTTATCAGCTCTGAACATCAACAGGCCACAAAATGAACTGGAATCGTGTCACCAGATTTTCCCATTTGGGCAGAGAGGGGAAAAAGATTATCATCCTTCCAAAGGAAATTCTCCTTAGATAAATGCCAAAAGTAGAAATAGCCCTCCCTTACATCACCGCCCAGCTCATGCACAAAAGGATGAGAATCTGCACATGGCCAGTCTGCTGCCAATCTCTGGAGAGCTCAGAAGGAACGGAACAACCCCCGGGGCACTGGGGATGTGCAGGCAATCTGCCCTGACTTTGGAAGCTTGTAAGGAGCCAGCGTTGATAGAGGCTGATCTGGATGGCTCACCCTTGTGTCTCACCTCACATTTTCTGTGTCTTAGAAGGCAAATGAGCTGTCTCAGAGCATCCTGATGCATCCAGGTACCCTCCAGAGACATGAAAAGGGTTTCTTGGTCATTAGTTCAAAGATGCTTACAGCCCCCTACCCCAGGCCATACTACCAGTCTAGGTCTAAAAACATTTGAAAAACCTAGTTGTACCACTATAACAGTGCATAAATGAAAGAAATATTCCACTTATGGCCAGGCACTGTAGCCTAGCTGCTAAAGTCCTCATCTTGCATGCCCTGGAATCCCATATAGCCACAGGCTCTAATCTTGGCAGTCCCGCTTCTCATCCAGCTCCCCACTAAGTTTATGGAGGAAAATGGCATATAACTTAGAAGATACTAATCCAAAACATAGGGAGCAAGAATAGAGCAAGCATACGAATGGATGGGCATTTAATCTAGCTGTCAGGGTGCCTATGTTGGGGTGCCTGGTTCAGCACCTGGTTCCAGTTCCTGACTGGCTTCCGCTAATGCAGAGCCCTAGAAGGCAGAGGTGACAGCTTGAGTGGTGGGTTCCTGCTGTCCCTATGAAAGACCTGTCCTGGGTTCCCAGCTCCCAGTTACCCTCACCTTGCCCTGGTTCAGCCATGTTAGGCATTGGCAGGGTTAACCAGCAGATTGGAGCTCTCTATTTCTCTCTGTGTCTCTCTGCCACTCAAAATTAGAAAGATTAATGATAAACTATACTTATGCTATGTACAGTATTTAATATATTCTACAAATATAATAACTGAATGTTGGTATGTTCAGAGAAATATTAGCAGATGAACTTTGGGGCAAATATATAAGGGCAAGGACAAACGAAATTTTGCCGAAGCACAGAAAATAACTAAATATTAATTAATTAATTTCTCTCAGAAACTAATATCTATAACCATGCTGTTGAAATTTTATGAATCCTTATTAATACACAAACATCAAGAAGAACTTCGAAGACATTAAGAATATGACTATACTTTAACTCACTGTGTATGCAGAATTCTGCCAAATTCATATGCTCCAAGTGTAATTGTAATTTTTTAAAGATTTATTTTATTCTTATTGGAAAGTCAGATTTACAGAGAGAGAAGAGACAGAGAGGAAGATCTTCGTCTATGGTTCACTCCCCAAGCGGCTGCAACAGCTGGAGCCGAGCCAATCCGAACCCAGGAGCCAGGAGCTTCCTCAGGGACTCCCATGCATGTGCAGGGTCCCAAATCCTTGTGCCATCCTCAACTGCAGGGAGCTGGATGGGAAGCAGGGCAGCTGGGATTAGAACCAGCGCCCATACGGGATCCTAGGGCGTGTTCAAGGCGAGAACTTCAGCCGCTACGCTATTGCGCCTAGTCCTGTAATTATAATTTCTTTAATTAAAATAACTTAGATTAGGTCACATAGAAAGTGTCATTAAATTTCAAGTGACTGAAATCCTGCAGAATGTTAGAAAATAGCAGTATGTATGAAAATTAGAAATATATGTTCCTCAATCATCTACAGGTCAAAGAGGAAATCATAATATAAGTAGGAATTGTCAGAAATTAATGCTAACAACAGCAACAAGCTACTTATTTCTAAAACTTACAGGTAATAACCAAATGCATTCTAGAAGGAATAATTACGGTCTTAAATGAATATATTAGAAAACCAGAGACACCTGTCTTGTTCTTGATTAGCTTTATCAATTGATTTCTTGGTCAATTATATTAGACTTTCTTGTTTTTTTAAAGATGTATTTATTTTTATTGAAAAGCCAGATACACAGAGAGGAGGAGAGACAGAGAGGAAGATCTTCCCTCCAATTATTCACTCCCCAAGTGACCACTTGCTGTGCTGATCTAAAACCAGGAGCCAGGAACTCCCTCCAGGTTCCTGGTAGGGCAGAATCCTAAGGCTTTGGGCCATCCTCAACTGCTTTCCCAGGCCACAAGCAAGGAGCTGGATGGGAAGTGGAACTGCTGGGATCAGAATCGGCTCCCATATGGGATGTTGGTGTGTTCAAGGCGAGGACTTTAGCCGCTAGGCCACAGTGCCGAGCCCTATATTAGTCTTTCTAAAATAATCTTTGGATGTTTTTATCCTCTTTATTGTATGTTTTCTATTTGTCAGTGCCTACTGTCATCTTTAGTATTTCTTCCCTGGCATATTTCTTCCCTTCCATATTTTTTCCCTGTATTTGGGTTCATTTTATCAGTTTAACCTCTTGAAATAGATGTTAGTTTAGGTCAAATATACTCCTAATCTCCTCTGAAAATTAGGCTTCAGTCTCTGGAAGATGCCAATTACTACTCACCCATCTGGAAACTGAACAGTGAGTCCATCTGCTAAACTTGAGTGACAGAGGGGCATTTGGCATGGCAGTTAGGAACTCTGTGTCCCACAGTAAGCTGCCTGCGTCTGAGTTCAAGCTCTGCTCCTGATCCAGGTGCCTGCAGTGCACAGCCTGGGAGGCAGAGGTGATGGCTCAAGCACTTGGGTTCCTGCCACCCATAGGAGAGCTGCAGACTGAGCTCCTGGCTCCTGTGGGAGTCTGGGGGGTGAACTACCTCTCAAATAAATAAAATCAAATTTTTAAAGTTTTTTTTCAAACATTTTACTCCGTTTAGAATTTCTAGTTTCCAAACAAAGTAGTGTAAAATAATATTCACAAGAAGATTAAGAGAATAATTATCTTTCAGCTCAGTCTGAAATATTTCTAAATCAGAAAAATGTCTCGGAAAGGCATATCTTTTAGTATGGAAAATGAATCCACTGCTTGGGATGTCCTTGCCCCATATGAGAATGTCTAGGATTATGTCCACATCAGCTTCCAATCCAGCTTCTTGCTAATGAACCTGCAAAGCTGAAGATGATGACCAAGTACTCGGGCCCCTGCCACCCGTGTGAGAGACCCTGATGGAGCTCCTGGAGTCTGGCTTTGGCCTGGCTGAATCCCAGGGCATTTGGGAGAATGGATCACAGATGGAAGATCTCCCTCTCTCTTTTCATCTCTCTCTCTTACTCTCTCTACTCCTCTGTATGTGCCTCTGCTTCCATAATTCTGCCTTTTCAATAAATAAATAAATTGCAAAAAAAGGTGTATCATAAGCAAATCACATGAACAAAAGGAAATCTCAGAAAATACCACTGAAAAACTCAGTATTTGTAACTAAGAAAGAAAATTTACTCATCTGGTGTTTGAGCCTGCCAAGGTGACTGGAGTGGGGTACTTACTCCCTCCATCACCTGGTGGATATGAAAGTGGGACTATTGGTGGTCTCACCTGCGCATTAACTAAACAGACCATCCAGAGCTTAAAACGAACTTAACTTACATTCAACAGCCAGAGAGCCAAGTGGAACACCCCCCTCCTATGGTCTTCTTCGTCACTTTCCAGGCTCCTGATAAGTATAAATGGAATCAGTAAAAGCAGATGAGACTATTTCCCCCATGTAGACTGAGTCATTTCCCTTGACTCCTGAGAAGTTTCCAGAGGGGTATTGCTAAGCTTCTTTGTGTCTTCTAAGCAATCAAAAAAAATCACACTTCATCTCACATCAGCCTACTGGCCAACTACCCACATCTGAAAGAATTAAAGAGCTGCAGAAGCATAGGATATGACTGCAGCATAAGTTGTCACTTAAGCTCTGCAAAAGTTATTTGTGGGGCCAATGCCATGACTTACTAGGCTAAGCCTCCACCTGCAGCACCAGCATCCCATATGTATGCTGGTTCATGTCCCAGCTGCTCCACCTCTTATCTAGCTCCCTGTTTGTGGCCTGGGAGAAGCAGCAGAGGAATAACCCAAGTCTTTGGAAGACCAGGAAGAAGCTTTTGGCTCCTGGCTTTGGATCGGCTCAGTTCTCGCTGTTGTAGCTATTTGGGGAATGAGTCTGTTGGTACAAGATCTCCCTCTATCTTTCTTTCTCTCTATAACTCTGCCTTTTGAGTAAAATGTAAAAATAAAGTTACCTGTCCACTCTTCTGGAAGGTTTTCAGTAAGAAAAAAACCTTCCTTGGGAACTGAGGGAATGAATACTAGTACCTAAAGGATGATGTACAATTGAAATCAAGAAGATGATACTGAAGGTCCTGGCTCTTGTTTTATCCCCACCAAAATTGATGTACCTCAGTGTGACCCAACCACATGACCTCATTTCATATCATTTCCCTTTTCTAAGACTTGATCCTCAAATTTAGTCGCATTCTGAGAAACAAGGGCTAGGGCATTATTATCTGAATTTGAGAGGACACAATTTTGCCTATAGCAGGTGTCATTGTGTCTCATACACAGTAAAAATCTCACTGAGGATACACAAATATGATTTCTGTCTCTTCTGCTTCTCTATGGACAGTTTTTTTTAAAGGTTTATTTTTATTAGAAAGGCAGATTTACAGAGAGGTGGAGAAACAGAGAGAGATCTTTCACCTGCTGGTTCACTCTCCAAATGGGCTCAACAGCTAGATCTTAGCCAGAGTGAAGTCAAGAACTTCTTCCGGGTCTCCTATATGGGTACAAGGACCCAAGAACCGGAGCCATGCTCCATGGTTTTCCCAGACTATAAGCAGGGAGCTGGATCGGAAATGGAACAGCTGGGACAAAAGCTGATGCTTATATGGGAAGCCAGTGCAAAAAGGCAGAGGATTTATACGCTACAGCACTATGCTGGCCCTTCTCTGTGGGTAATTTGAGAAGAGCAGTCGTAGAAAGATTACTGTCAAAGAATACAGCTCCTAGAAGTCACTAGACCCCCATGCAAGTGAAATGCATTCATAGTAAAGTCAGAGGCCCTAACTCCAATTGATCTGTGTCCCACCACAGTAGCATGACCCTTAGACAAACAGAGATAAATACTGCCCATGATTTTGGTGAGAATTCAATAAAATATGTCCTTGGCAACGTGCCTAGCACATAAACAGAACTCCATAAATGTTAATTAAATCTGAGGTTGTAACTTCTTCCTCAATATCTATAAAAAACTAATTAATAATAGTGATTGCAAGTGCTTGGTAAGTAAATTGCTTTAGAAAAACAATAATGAAGCAAAGTGAATCCAGGCCATGAAGCCACATAAAAGATTGGCCAGCAACAACAATATTCCATAAACTTCTAGAGTTTGAAGCCTATTTCAGATCAAGGTGCTTGAAAGCCTGAGAGCCAAGGACTCTGTTTCCTCCTGAGATGACATCGGGCACCTCCTTAGGGAAAATGATGAACAGTTTGCACATTTCCTTTTTTTGTTTCACAAATAATAATTTTAACTTAATTATAAGTATTTAATTCAATGTTCTAGGCTGGGCTTACTGCCACCATTTTCAGAGGTAGAAGACTATCCAAAACTTTTCTTCCTGAGGGACTTTTGCCTAAATCAGTGGTATTTACTGTCAGATTTCTTTTTCTTTTTAGAAGACTGGAGTGTTGGATCTACTGCATTTTCATGAGGACATTCTAGATTTAGGTGATATAATCAGAATAGAACATTCTAGAGCAATCAAGGAAAAGATCTTACTCTAGATTTAAATAAGAATCATGGTTACAGTGAAGACAGTCAAATTCAGGCCACAACAAAGTCCCTAGAAGCATACAGCCCACCCATGATTGGTCAAGCAATTTGTCTCTGAGATGTCCTTAATTAAAGAATTTGTCCCTGGATATTTGCACTGAAATGTAAAAACTCAAGGTTGAAGCACCATATTCACTAACAGGTAATTGCCCTGATATAAACGGTAAAGACTTGAAATCATTTCTTCTAAGTCCATAGTGTCAAAGTCAGCCAACTGTAAGTCCAATCTGTCACCTCGATCTCTCTAACAGGTGTTGGATGGGTGGTATCTATGATACAGATACTAGAGTTTCCATCCTTGAAACGTGGCCATGCTGTTGCATGATTTGGCAGCTTCTACAGGACTCACCAATTCCAGATAATGACCTGGACCATCATGCTGTAGTGGAAGCAGTTCGGAGTAATGCATGCATACTTTGCAATCAAAACTATAGGGACTGACCTTACTGTGGAGCAAAATCCCAGTAAAAGCAGTCCATTTTCTCTAGGACTTCTACAAACCCTAAAAATAAAGAAATAATACTACATTTTCAGAGGAATGTTGGATTTTGATGAGAGGAAAAAAAAACTCCTTCAAAGGGAGCATGTGACAGTTAGTGATTAGAGAGGGGGCATTTCCATGAAGTGCATCTTTGCCCTGAAGTCACACATCCACTGCAAGGTTTAGTGACCTGAGGAGAACTCAGGAGCCGCCAGTGACAAATCATGCTGCTTCAACAAGTCAATGGCTAGTGGAGTGACAGGCTATAGAGCATCTTGGAATAAATGCCTGTCCGTTGGGGGAGGTAAAAATGATAATTGCTCAAAATTAAGCTACTAAGGATTTCTTTTTCTTAGTCTGACAGCAGAAATAAATTGTTCAAACTGATTAATCAGCAGAATCGTTTGAGGTACTTGATCCATAGGGACAAATGATTCAATTGCTCCCCTACTTGCTGTACTTATCTGTTGTCCTGATGATCCCACATAGAAACCACCATGTCCTGTTCAGACCTCTTCTTGTGGGGACCCATAGCCCCAACTGCCCCCTTCTGGATGCATACCCCAAGTTCACAGTGAGACCAGTCAGTTCCCAGCCCTGGACAGAGCTCAGCAAGGGCACTAAAGCAGGCCCTGCAAAGCCACATGGCCAAGGGCATGGCTACAGGAGGAGTCAAGAGCTTCAACCATCCTGCAGTCAGTCTCTCACACCCCATTTCCCAGCATTATGCCCAAACACACTGACCATGCCTGTTGCTAATCATTGCTCTGGTCTTTGGGAGGACTGTCCAAGTCGCCTCAGCCAACCATATTCTCTGATCTCTTCACTTGGGCTGAGTTGGGCTCCCCCTTAGAGAGCTGGCAATTTCCCAGCCAGAATGCCCAGCAAGCTCAGAGACCAACACAGCCTTTACGCTCCTAGTTGGTTTTTCTTGTGGGGAACTTGAAAAGGTTTACTCCAAGTACACCAGGTCTCTTTCTCCTCAGTTCCCTGTCACCACACATCACTTTCAGGTCAGGAATACTGAGAGAAAACAGGGCACATTAGCATCTGAACTCAACCTTTCTTTCCTGAGGAGCAAAGAACAATTAAGGACCAGGACCAGCATCAAAAAAGAGCAACCCAGCATGAAGTCCGTCTAATTAGTCATATGAAAAGAGCGCTTCCCCTCCACTTCCTCAACAACCTACGCTTGTCAGGTCTTATAAGGGAAGCTGTGCTCCCTGATATGCTATTGAAAGGGGACTAGGAACTGGGAGCTGCACGGGAATACCTTGAGTGTTGCTCTCTGAACCTCAAAAGGTCCCCCAAAATTCACCCTGAGGTTTCTTTTTCAGTTATCTGAGTTGCGAGTGAATCTGTGGAGCAAGGCTTTTAACTCTGCTGCCGAATACTCCCATGATGAAAATTGAACACCCTGCCCCTCGTCCCACACCTTGACCTTTTTAATACCTTGTCTCGTGTTAATGGGAAACTGAGCAAGATGAAGGATTTAAGATGAAGGCTGGACATGGCTGCTAATCCTGAGGACTGGCTTATTTGGGCTGCTTCTGTCCTTCCTTACGTTTGCCCCTTAAAAACAGTGGCATGCCACTAAAGGTCACCAGTCCTGTCCGCAGAAAAGATGAGAGAAGAGGAGGCAGCTCCTGGCACTACAGAAACAACTCTGGGACTCTGAAGGAGTGGGGACCTAGTGGAAGGCCAGCACACATGGCTCTGCTACCTGGCTCTGCCTTCATGCTCCCAGTGGGCTGGCCCGGCTTGCCACCATGCATAGGAACCTTACTCAGTTCAAGGCTCAGCTTTACTGGGCTAGCCCTTCTCTCTTCTCTCTGCAGGCAGCTCCTGATCCAAGCACATTACGTACTCATGACTATTTCTGCAAGTTTTGTTACTTATTTTCCCTTTTGGAATCTGTGCCCATCAGGTGTCAGTTTATTCTCTTTACGGCAGCCACAAGGCACGCTTTCCTTTCCTCATGAAATTGGGAAGTGAAGATGTATTTGGGGTGTCCCGGAGAAAGCAGGTGGGGTTGGGGGAAGTTAGAGGTGGACATCAGCATTGCTGCCTTTGGCCTCCCTTCACTCTTTCAGGTGAATAATGTCATCTGATAAAGACATTCCTACTTCATCTATTAGAGTTGGCTCTGTGGCTTAATGACCTGGAGACAAACTAGTAACAAACTTCATGACCCCTCTCTGTAGGAAACATTTCCACAAAGCTTTCCCATGCCTCTAGACCATGGTACCCTCCTGTGAGCACACCCTTATTTCCACACCCTACACAACCCAGTCCCGAATGCTTGGAGGCACTCACTGTACCTGAGCCAAGAAGGAAGACAGGGAAACAGTTAGTTGCAGGTGTATGAGACCTAATGTATGCAACAAAGGACCAGAAGTCACATGCTCTGCAGCTTTTCCATGGCATCCCCCCCCCCATATTGAGTAAAAGGTGGGTTGCCCCAGACCTATCTGAGTAGGTTGAGTTACTCAGTCATACAGCAGCCTTAGTGAAAGAAGCCTCTGGAACAGCCTTACCATGCAGGACGGAGGTATGCACATGATTCGAGGTTTCAATCCTGACACCTCACCTGACACCAGGAGAACAACCTCTGTGAGAGATGTAGCTTCTCCAAAGGGGGGCTCACACCTGTGGCTGCTCCCATTTGCTCTCCAGCCAAGCAGTCTCCCACTGCCTGGTGCAGTTAGCCTTTAGCTCCCAGTGTTCTCACAAACTGTTCTCACAGAGGTCACCGATCACTTCCCTAACTTCCAAGTTCAACAACTCTTGTTTGAAGCATTGGCTACTGTTGGCATGCTTTACTGTCTTCAGATGGCCTGTGTGGTTTTCAGCTTTGGCTTCTTTGGTTCTGCTTCTGTGGGGAGTAACGTACTGTAAAACACATCTCCCATGTTAGATGCCCATGTGCAATTAGCCAGCAGCTGAAGACCCCAATTGAAAATTCACACCTTTTGGTGAAGGGGAGAATAGGATGGCTGTGTGACAGGTACTCTAGTATTGTCATTTGACTTGCACTAGAGGGAATGTTTCACACAAGGGTTGTTAACAATCATTTTAAGAATGTGAAAGGAGCAGCACACAAAAGTCATGGTTAGAAAGCATGTAAGCTTTACCGTCGTTGCAGCAAAGAGGTCCCGTGAGCACTCTGACGATGGTGATGTCCCAGGTCCAGTTCCCCACACATGCCCCTGCTTGGTCTATCCCTCCTTTCACCTCCGCTGGGTCGTCTTCAAACCTGCAAAGCTCATTGCTCTCCATTCCTGCAGAACAAACACGCGCCACCATGAAGATTCTGCTCTCTGGGTTGTGCTCAACGTGCCTACTCAGTTTCTAGTGCTAGGACTGTCTTCCTCACTGGAGTCTCTCCTCATTTCTCTTCCCCCATGGAAATCCTGTTCAGACAGCATTTCCAACCTGAGGCCACTTAGTACCTCCCTGGCTTCCTCCTCAGACCATTACAATTGAATCACGTTCTACTTTCATGAGTCTAGGTGTCAATCATACAGCCCCAAGGGCAGCAGCCAAGTTCCTACCTTTCTTTGCATCTCTAGGTGCCCAGCACATTCTGACATTATGTATGATTCCCTCAACCAACACTTACTGAGTATATATCCTATGCTGGGCCATGGGATGCCGCATTCTGAGATGGGGTTTGACCTCATAGAATTCATTGGTATTCATACAGGGCCTCCAGTGCTGGCACTGCACATCTCCGAATCATCTTGAAGACATGAGTAACAAGCCTCATGCTCTAAGCATGCTATCATTAGCCTCATTTATTAATAAGCCACTGCAACTTATCTGACAGAGAGATGGGACAGAGTCATTTCATTCTGATTGGTGTCCCGTGGCCAATCTGTCATCATGAACTCAAGAGCCAAGTAGATCCAGGAGAGCTTTCTCAGCACTGGTCTTCTCTCAGCATCACAAAGTGGCATTGTGCTGTCCTGAGAAAGCACTATTCTGGGGAATGTTAAATAAAAGCAAAAGCAGCCATGTCAGAAATCCACCTAAAGCTGAGTCAGTCGGCCGTACTGCTAGAGAGTCACCATACAAGGACAGTGAACTCCAGTGAAAGATTTCAGATCCTGGAAAAACATTTTATGTGTAATCAACGAATAGTATATCCATAATTATTTTATGAGTGATATTAGGATGATGATGATAATTAATTATTGCCATTGACTATCTGTTGCATGTCAAATACTATTTATCATATAATTCTATTCATGATACAGCTCTGAGCTGTTTTACACTCATTGTTTAAGACTGAAATTCAGAAAAAGTAATTCAATCACAGTTTCTGCAGCTAAGAAGTAGAAAGCCAGGGTTCAAACTTTGTTGTGTCTGATTTCATGTTTTTGTGAATGTGTTTGGTCATCACTGTTAATTATCGTATCTTTACATGATAGTATGAGAGTGTATTGATTATGAGGGTAATTTATCTGGAGCATTTATTGCCCTGGTGATCCATAAAGTTGACTCATATAAGTAAATTATATTAGCACTTAACAGAAGTTAGCTTTGCCAAATACCTTTCTTGAGGTATTAAGAATCACTACAGCTAATTTACATAGAATAGATTAAATGTTATATTATTTATTTACCATTACTATGATATAAAACAAAGCATAACAACCAGTCTGTCTTAGATAGGTATGCAAGTCACACACACATTAGTTCCTATAAAATATAGTTAAAGCTCTTGTTCTTCAACTTATTTAAAATCTATTATTGATTATAAGAAAAGTTCTCAATCCAAATTAATAGATTTATTCTATTATCAAGATTTGTCTTTGATGATAAAGTTTTGTTGAGATATATGTAGTAGAGTGCATAAATCATATTTATATAGCTCAGTTAATTACATACTTCTATAATCACTATATTCCTTACTATTTCACACACATATGTTCTAGTGTATTCTAGTTGGATGTCTATTACAATAAAAACAAGACATTGATCTGACCTTTCATTGAAAAATTAGAGATACCAGAAAAACATTGTTATTGACATTCCAATTTCTAATTTGTAACATTACATATTACAATATTTTTGGAATGCTGAATTGAAACAAGAGCCCTGTTAACATAGGATTCTAAACCTAGTGAAAAAAACCTCTAAAAATAACAATGAAACTGGTGCTGTTGTGTAGCATGCAAAGATGCTGCCTGAAGTGATGATCTCAATGGCATTTGGTATCTCAGTCGCTCCACTTCTGATCCAATTTCCAACTAATGTACCTGGAAGAGCAGCAGAGGGTGACCCAAGCGCTTGAGCCTCTGCACTCACATGGGAGACATAGAAGATGCTCCTGACCTTGGATCACCTCAGCTCCAACTGTTGCAGTCATTCGGGGAATGAGCCAGCAAATGAAAGATTCTCTCTTTCTAACTCTGCCTTTCAGAAAAATAATAATAATAAGTGGTCCTTTAAAATATGGAATTGTTGCAGCCAAGTGGAAGAAATGATAACTGTAAATTGATATGCTAGATGGGATCCTGGATGAGAAAAAACATGCCAAGTAAAAACTAAAGAAATCTGAATGAAGTGCAGGCTCTTCTCATGTGTGCTGTGCTGCATGGAAGGTACAGCAGCATCAAAACACATCGTTAGATTGGATGACTTAATACTGACATCTTAGCCTCGCACATCTTTGTCAGAATTAAGGAGATACAAGACTGTGTCTCCAAAAGGCTTTCTCGATCCAGCTCTCCCTAGTTAAAGAGTTCATCACTGCATCCCTGCCATTTTCTCTAATTGTTACAACCTGTATATATTACCTGTTGTTGCATAATCAGGTACTGTAATATTTAGCAGCCTAAACAGTAAATGTTTGTTATTCACACTCTGCCAAGGGTCAACAATCTGGGAGTGCCTTGTCTGGGCAGTTCTAGGTCAGGCTCTCTCATAAGATTGTAGTTGAGGTAATGGTCAAGGTTGAAATCAACCAGACACTTGACTTGTGCTGGAGGGTCTGCTCCTAAGCTCAGCTATTAGCAGGAAATTTTAATTTCTGAAGCATGAGTCTATGCATAAAGCTTCCCCAGAAGGGGAGATGAAGCAGAGAGAGCCTGCAGAAGACTGCAGAAGGAGGAAGTAGCATTGTCTACATTGTTTCGATCACACGGGTCAATGCTGGTATAGTGGAGAAGGTGCTGAAGGATGTCACACCAGGAACTGAGTTCCTTGGGGGCCATTATGGAGCCTGGCTACCACAGCATCTGTAGTCATGCACCAAGAAACATCAGCCTCTAGACCTTCCTGATGTCATAGTTTTTTATATCAAATAACTAAGGCCAGGAGGGAAAGGAAGAAATCAGAAACATGATTTGCTGTTAACCCAGATACCAATGAGTCTACTTCAACTTTCCGAGATGTATTTTAAAATTTTGTGTTTAACGAGCACTTAACTGTACTTATTTATGGTGTATGATGTGACAACTGTATATGTATAACGTTTAATAATAAAACTAGGTAATCAGCATTGATGGAGCCTAAGGACTCCTCTGCTGTTGCAGAATACCTGCTTTTAGAATTTATAATTCGGGCCCGGCGCGGTGGCGCAAGTGGTTAAAGGTCCTCGCCTTGCACCCCCGGGATCCCATATGGGCGCCGGTTCTAGTCCCGGCAGCCCCGCTTCCCTTCCAGCTCCCTGCTTGTGGCCTGGGAAAGCAGTCGAGGACGGCCCAAAGCTTTGGGAACCTGCACCCGTGTGGGAGACCCGGAAGAGGCTCCTGGCTTCGGATCGGCATAGTATCGGCCCGTTGCGCTCACTTGGGGAGTGAATCATCGGACGGAAGATCTTCCTCTCTGTCTCTCCTCTCTGTATATCCGCCTTTCCAATGAAAAAATAATAAAAATAAATCTTTAAAAAAAAAAAAAAGAATTTATAATTCACAGAGTGGGTGTGTGATGCCCTGAGTAAGACTCTGCTTGAGAAGCCCGCATACCCTAGCAGAGTGTCTGGGTGTGCACCCCGGCTCCACTCCGAGTCTAGCTCTTCATTTATGTGTGCTCTGGGAGACCGTAGGGGATAGCTCAGCTACTGGAGACCCTGTGCCCCTTTGTGGGAGACCTGCATTAGCCAGAAATTGGAAGGCCTCCCGTCTTTATCTCTCTGCACTTCAAGTAAGATGAATATAGAGAAATAAGCTTTTCCTAAATTAATTATTATTCTCGAGAGCAGGCATTGTGGTACAAGATAACGGAATACCTGCATCCCGTATTAGAGTCCCATATTTATTTGAGTCCTGGCTACTCCATATTTGCAATCTAGCTTCCTACGAATGAGCCTAGGAGGCAGCAGGTGATGGCACAAATGCTTGGGCTCCTGTCACCTGCATGGGAGATCTGGATGGAATTCTTGGCTCCTGGCGTCAGTGTGACCCAGCCCTGGCTGTTGTGGGGAAGAAACCAACAGAGGGAAGGCTCTCTCTCCCTGTCTCCATTTCTCTACCCTCGCTCTCACTCCCTTCCTCTCTCCCTCTTTTTCCCCATCTTTCTCTCTCTTCCTCTCTGTCACTCTGCTGTTCCAATTAAATAAGCTGATTTTTAAAAATTACAATTTTCAAAGGAGAATTACATATCGTTTCTATGATTTGTGTCTCACAGAGGCTCCATGATCTTTGCCACAACTAATTTTGAAACAACCCAATGAGGCAGGCAAGACAGGCATTTGTCTCACCTCTGTCAGATTTAAAAAAAAAAAAAAAACAGGATCTCGGGCACCGGGGTTGCTCCACATGAGCCAGGAAAATTCCCACTGCTGACTCTAGGTCTGGCAGTCTGTTTCTACACTGTGCTACTTTATCTCTAAAATGTAAACAGATTGCAAGTCCTTAGGTTCTTGCTTTAAAACCACAGCCCATGAAGGACCCCAAGTAGCTATTTTTACTGGTGTAAAATCACTAGTATAAAATAAGACTCAGAAAGGGCCTCATGGATTCTGTTTTCCTCGTCAATAGTTAAAGTGGTTATCTCCCTTTTAAGCAGTTCGGTCTGTGTACTTAGTAAATCCACGTAATTCATTCTAAGAGGTCTAAAGGGATTTTCATTTTCAGGTTCCTTTTACTCTGCAGCCTTTTAAGCCGGCTGGCTAATCATTCTGCATTATGGAAAGCATCAAGTCAAGAACAGAAGGCGCTCTCTGCTTGGCACTCCCCACACTGATGAGAGGGTGTGAGAGTGTGTGTGTGTGTGTGTGTGTGTGTGTGTGTGTGTGTGTGTGTGTTCGGTTTTGCTTTGTGGGAGAAAAATGCTTTTTCTCTATTACGTAGACTTAAGCGCAGACATTCAAGATAATTCTTTTTCAGAACAGAAATAATGACTAGAATTTTTTTCTACTTAATTTTCCCTAAGAAATTCTGCTAATTGAGTGAAAACAAAAAAAAAAAATGCTTATCAAGATCCAATTAGAAGCCAGCAGAGCCAGGGACCTGACAAGTACCTTAGCAGTGCCACTGCCTATAAAGGACACCAGCATCCCATGCAGGTACCAGTTTGTGCCTCGGCTGTTCCACTTCCAATCCAGTTCCATGGACTGGAAATGCAGTGGAAGATGGAGTAGGTATTGGGCCCCTGCCGCACATGTGGCAGACCTAGATGAAGCTCCTGGCTTCAGCCTGACTCTGCCCTCGCCATTGGAGCCATTTGGGGAGAAAGATATTCTATCTCTCTGTGTCTCTCCTTTCAAATAAATATATAAGTAAATAAATCTTTAAAAAAGAAAAAAAAAGAAGCAATCAGGAGAAAGATTAATAAAAGCATTGGTCTTCAGGATACATTGGACATTTACACAGCCTTTAAACGGAGGGTTTTCTTTCACTCTGTATGTCTGGACCGGCCTGGAGATTGTGCATTTCCATGAGTTCTGAGATGATCTTTGATCTCTGGACCATAGTGGAAGATTTTCAGCCTCCTTCTGGTATCCTATTCAAAGCCTTGGGACCTCCTTTCTACCCTCAGCAATGCTTTCTGGAAGGGTGGGCCTGTGAGTCTGTATCTCAAATTAGCCCTCCTGGGGTGCAGTGTAAGAACCTTTAACAGAGACGAAGTCAAAGTCATTGAGGACTGCATATTAGGCAGACATTTGGTCTTGGTGTTGATGGGATTCTGGTGGATATTTGCTCAACAAAAAATTAGTCACCTAAAGCCTACTAGGTCCTTACACTGTTTCTTTATATTTTCTATACTTTCTCTTATCCTTCCAGTCTTTTCTTCCCTTGATGGCCATTCATCTTGAACTTCCCAATCATCCTCTCCCAGTTTTAGTAAACTTCTGAAGAAGTAACCTTTCAAGTCTATGAAATTTTTAGATACGAAGCCTTCAAAAAGTTCATGGAAAACTTGCATTATCTTTAAATTTTTTTTTATATGTTTATTTTAGTTGAAAGCCACAGGAGGGGAACAGGGACAAAGAGAAATCTGTCCTACGGGTAACTCTCCAAATAGTACAACAAAAGGGAAGGGTCATGCCAAAGCCAGTAGCTGGGCAGCTCATGGGGATCTCCCGTGTGGATAACCGGAACCCAACTGCTTGAACCAGCTCACACTGCCTCCCAGGGTATGCACTGGCAGTGAGCTGAATCAGAAACAGAGCAGGACTATAACCATGCACTTCAGTATGAGCTGTAGGCATCACAAACATTACTGCTTGGCTGAACACCAGGACTCACACTATCTTTTAATTCTATCTTCCTGGACCTTTTTTAAATGATTGCTAAGAAAGGAGAATGGAGAATCTAATATGGAATTTGGACCTTTCAGATCCAGCTCTCTGCTTATGGTCTGGGAAAACTACAGAGGATGGCTAGAGTCTTTGGGCCCCTGTATTCAGGTGGGAGACCCTGGAGAGGTTCCTGGCTTTGGATTGGCTCTAGCCATTGTTGCTAGCCATTGTTGCTTTTTAGGGAATAAACTAGCAAATGAAAGATCTCCTGCTGCTGCTTCTTTTCCTCCTCCTCCTCTCTATAAACCTAGCTTTCCAATTAAAATAATTTAAAGTAAAAATAAATTTTAAAAATCAAAAGAAGGGGCCCCGCATGGTAGCTTATCTTACATGCCTGGGATCCCTTATGGATGCTAGCTCGTATCCCAGCTGTTCCACTTCCCTTCCAGCTCCCTGCTGGTGGCCTGGGAAAGGAGTTGAGGATGGGCCAAAGCCTCAGGACCCTGCACCCGTGTGGGAGACCCAGAAGAAGCTCCTGGCTTCTGGCTTCAGGTCAACTTAGCTCTGGCCATTGTGGCCACTTTGGGAGTGATCCAGCAAATGGAAGATCTTTCTGTCTTTCCTCTCTCTGTAAATCTGCCTTTTCAATAAAAATCAATAAATCTTTTTTAAAAATCAAAAGAAGAATAATACTTTGAGGTATTTGTAAATTCTGTAAAATTTCAATTTCTTTATCTACATTAATTTTCTTACCCTGACAGTTGCTTTGACTCCAATTTCCAGCTATTTATTTTCATTAATTTAATAATTATATATTTATTGGGAAGAATGTGATACCATATCCCACAAATGAAACCTTTATCGGAACACAACCACATTCACTTGTTTATAATTTATGAATGTGTTTATGCTATAGAATAAACACAGAGCTGGATATCGTGACAGGGACCAAAGGACATGCAAAACCTAAATATTTATCAGCTGGTCTTGTAGGGAAAACATTTGCAAATCCTACAATATTTGGGGACATTGAATTTCATATAATTCTTACATGTCATAGTGTAGAGGTATTTTTTTAAGATTTCATTTAATTGTTTGAAGGTTAACATAGAGAAAGAGGGAGAAACAGAGAAAGATCCTCCATCCAGTGATTCACCTCCCAAGTGAAAACAGAGAAAGATCCTCCATCCAGTGATTCACCTCCCAAGTGACCTCAAAGGCCATGGCTTGACCAGACTGAAGCCAGAAACCTGGAACTCCATCTGGGGCTCCCAGAGGGTTGGCAGGGGCCCACGCACTTGGGTCATCTTCCACTGCTTTCCAGGGTGCATTATGTAGGGAGCTAATGGGAAGGGGAGCAGCTGAGACTCCAAGCAGTACTCATGTGGGCTACTGCACAGGGCAAACAGCATCTGTGGTACCCACTGTGCCACAATGCTCCCATTTGTACTGTTCTTTTCTCAAAATTGTCTTTGCCCAGCCATTTGGAAATGTGAAAGCCATCTTCAGCTGTTAGAATGTACACACACAGGTAACAACAGAGGCAACCTGTGTTTTACAAAGTTTCATTTGCACAACACAGAGCGGATGCCCTCAAAAGAAAAAAAGAAAAATTTCCCGTAGACCAAGGTTTCCCAAGCTGAAGTTATGGCTTCCCCAGGACGCAGCTGCTCCGGAGATGGAGCCAGATGTGAGGTGCTGTCTCAGACGGTTTTTCAGCAGGCAATTTCTGTTCCTGCTACCTGCCTGCCCATCTTTTTTTTTTTTTTTTTTCATGCTCAGCCTCCCAAAGCTCCAAGCCCTTCTCTCACTGGCATTGTACCATACGCGCTCTTCCATACGAAAATAATCCACACAGGACAGACCTGCTCATTAGAAACCTATCCCAGCTGCCGCAGAAGTCCACTGCAGGGAGAGACTTGTGAAAGAATGAAAGAATGAGTGTGCTATCTGTAACTGTAGTCTTTTTCTTTTTCTTTTTCTTTTTTTTAGCTGCACGTGGACTACATTGACAGGTAAGGACATTCATTGCTTTCTGCCTGCCTTTCTCAACTCCCTTGCTGATGCTGGTGAACCACCAGTGAAGGACTTCTCTGGCCATTGTCTCTTCTTTTGTAAGTAGTCAGTCACCTCTTTTCTCCCTAACAAACTCACCCCTTTCCTAGTCTCGGTTCTATAGCTTTATAAGACTTTCTCTGGCCCCAGTTCCAGGGATTGACATCAGTTTGATCTCCAATAAGGGCTGGTGGGCTGGAAAGGATGTTTTCTAGACTTGCTTCTCTGCAGGTGCTGCTGGCAGGGAGGAAACAGATTCTTTCCTAGTGTGTGCAAACAAGGAACTTGTGGCCTGAGACTTGTTAGCGACACCTTGGGACTCCCAAGCAGGTCTGGAACACCAGCAGGAAGCCAGAGAGGACTTCCTGCAAGCAGTGGCTCTCACTGCACCTGGCGTAGCACACGAACTGTTTGTCTGCATGAGCCAACAAATCCCACTTAACGTTCACAGCAGAATGAAAATAAGTCCTGTTAATCACAAGCTAGATTCCACGCTGATACATGTCTATTACTTCAAACCCATTTTGTCTGGTCATACGTCAGTGTTGCCCCATTTCACCTGCAAAAGAAGGGATCTATTATTTAGCCTTATCATCCTTACAATCCAGGCACTCTTCCCAAAGCTGAAACTTTGAAGGCAAGCAGGCACAAAACTCTAAAAGTCTTTGGGCTGCTCAAATCAAATGAATTTGTGATACAAGAATCCCATTTCAATTATCAGAGTTGTGTTATCCTCACGGTCATCACTTAAAAGCCCTGGCCGGAGCCACACCCCAGGAGGAGCAGAGCTGTGCAAAGTATGGAACCAGCCATGGATAAGGAGAGGGCTGCCTACTGCCAAGGAAAACTCACACTGCTCAAATGGGGTCAAGCATGCATTTGAAGTCAGGGTTCAAAGATTGGACTAGCAGCTTAACTCCAGGCATGTCACTTCCTGACCCAGGCTTCCATTTTCAATTTCCTCATCCATAAGATGCTAAAGGGAATGGCTCGGAGTGGCTCTCCTGGGCTTTGGCAACATTTGGAGATGTCTCTGTGTGTCTACTCTGCAGTAATTGGGGCTGAGTACAGTCACCTCTGGCAATGCCCTCTATAATGGGGGCAAAAGGTGGCCAGGGGCTGCTGCTGGCTTTCCTTTGCTCGAGTTGCACAGTTTGTCATACTTTCCCATTATCCACCCTTGAGAGAAATAACAGACTTCTCAGAGCCAGAAGCCACTGTCTAGGGTCAAGGATGTGGTGGGAAACTACAAAAGTTGCAGATCTGAATGAGGGACTTTTTGATTCAGAAGAGGTAGAAGCTCATTTTTTCTCTTCCTACTTTCCTCCTCACCAACCTCTCCCCTGGGGCCATGAGCCCTGCAGCTCTGGGTGAAGCCCTGAGCCCTGCAGTGATTCTTTGGATACAGAGAGAAAACACTGCCTAAAGAATTTTTTCCAGAATTTTAAAAGTAAATCATAGTTATTTTAAAATATTTATTTTACTGTAAAGGCAGATATACAGAGAGAAAAGGAGAGACAGAGAGGAAGAATTTCCATCCTCTGATTCAGTCCCAAAGTGGCCACAATGGCCAGAGCTGAGCTGATCTGAAGCCAGGAGCCAAGAGTTTCTTCTGGGTCTCCCATGTGGGTGCAGGGTGCCAAGGCTTTGGGCCAACCTCGACTGCTTTCCCAGGTCACGAGCACGGAGCAGGGTGGGAAGTGGAGCAGCTGGGACACAAACCGGGCGCACACAAATCGGAGGCCATATGATATCCCAGGCACATGCAAGGTGAGGACTTTAGCCACTAGGCTACCAAGCTATGCCCTTTAAATACGTTTTTAACTCTTTCAAATAATTTAGTTCATGGGATTATCACACACACTGTAGGTGAGGGGATTTTATTTTTTAAATATAAAATACAATTTGTGAAACGTGTTTGATTTTAAATGATATACATAAAAACACCAGCCGCAGGCTTGAAATATGCACTAGGTCTTGCCAAATATTACTTATATAATATTTTCCTAAAGAGAATGTCCAGGACATGTCTCAAGGACAAGTCCAGGACAGGAAGTGTGGCCGCCTGGTGAGTGACCCCAGACCCTGGCTGTAGCCTCTAGCCCTGGCTGAAGCCACCAGCTCCGGTTGTCTCATAGAAGCAGAGGAACTTTCTGAAGATTTTTGTTTTCCTCTTGACTCAGTGACTTGCCATCAGTTTCAGAGGTCCAGAAGAACAGGAGGGAATCACGCTTGAGGGTGGGGTACAAGCATCTTAGCAGAAAGGGACATTTGGTTTAAGTCTACCTGTGTGATTTGTAATCTGAGTCTTAGTTTTCTCATCTGTAAGGAAGAAGGCAGAATGGGGTAGCATACGTGAGATGCTCAGGCTGTTTTCTGGCGCACACACACACTCTCAGCCCACAAGAGCCATTGCTATGAATTGTTTGCTTTCCATGCCAGAGGGACGGAGTTAACTCAAACACCAGGCTAAGCTTTGGGGGAAGCTGGAAAGCAGGAGACATCTCTGGCCTGAGCCCACAGCAGAATCAAGGAATCCCCCAGCTGTCCCTAGGGTTGGGCTGGGTGCCCAGCACATCCCACTTAAGTGCCATTCACAAACATTCGCTACTTAGAAGGTCACTTTAATAATTAGCCCTGTTTTGCTAATTACACTTTACTGATTAGAAGCAATACTGACACTACTGGAGTTGCCAGTGAGTGCTAATTTTTTGAACAGCCATCTGAAAGTAATGGTGGCTGAGTTTGATGGGGCTTTTATCTTTAAATGGAACGTCAATAGAGCCACGCTGCTGGAAATGCATAGAGGAAATCCTGGAGGCAGGAAGACGCTATTGAGTGATTCACAGCCCCTTTCCCCTAAGCCGGAACCCTCAGTGTGGTTAAATACATAAATACCCTTTAGGGTCAGGAGAAAGTTGCCTGCTTCCACGGAGACTTTTAAACAAAATCTCCAGTGGGTAGGTTGCAAGTTGGCAGGAACAACGTGCAGCCCGTGTCTAAGGAGTGCCTGCTCTACTCTCAGCATCCTACCTGCATCATCTCACTGAACCTGCAGCCGGGTCCAATGACGATGCAGCTGCTGGAACCCTGTCCGTAGACAGTGCCCAGAGGGATGAGCTGACTAGCTCAGCATCACGCAGATGACAAGTTCCCAGGGTGAATCGGGACGGATTATCCTCATCCTGGGGAACAGCAGTCCAGAACACATGAACTGCTTTGAAATGCTCAGTCTTAGTCCCTCTCTTACCCCTTCCTTCTCCAGTAAGAGGAGCAATAATAATAATAAAAGATCTGCGCATACAAGTAGTGGCGCCATTTATGCACGCCAGGCACACCACAGACCACTGGAGATGCCTGATTTTATTTCGTTCTCACAACCTTGATTTCAGTAACTATGTAGATCCATTTTTCAGGTGAAGACACTGAGGTTCAGAGAAGTCGGTGATTTTCCCCGCCCAGCGGCTCGGAGCGAGTAAGCGTCGGATGGTGAGCTGGGAAATGAAATGGCCCTAAAGGTCAGCATGGAAACACTGGATTCGGACTGCCCCCACCCTCCCACCCCGCCTCAGAGCCAGCCTCTCCTGGAGCCCCGGAAGCCTAGCAGCTGCCGCCGGGGACCGGCTGCGGTCTGGGGACCCAACCCCCACGCCGCCCTGCGCTAATGGGGGGTAAAGCTGCGCCGGCGCCATCCTGCGAGCCCAGTCTGATAATGGTCCTGATTAAATGGCCCGGCAGCCAAAGGAAGGCCCCGCCGCCGCCAGCGCCACCGTCACTCAACTGCGCCTACGGAGCCAGGAGCGGCCGTGCCTGGAGCTCTAACTCGGCGTCTGCGTCCCAGCCGCAGGGACTGCAGCGGCCGGGGCCCCGGGCAACCCCTCCGGACCTCGGGGAGAGAGTGAGAGGTGGCGGCTCGGATCCCCGCGAGCGGAAGACTGGGCTTGCGTCTGCCTCTCCCGCTTCGTGTCTCCCTGGGACCCGGACCGCGTCGGCCTGGGAGCGCTTTTGAAGAGTCAAGTGTGCGCCTCCACAGTGGGATCTGGGCAACTTGGTCCCCTTGGCTCTGGGCCTGCGTGGCCTCGTCCGAGTGGAGGTTTGGGACCCGTGACGCCTGCTAAGGACGGAGCGGGTTCTGGGAAGAGAGAGGACGAAGGGATCCCAGACCAGCGGGGAGATAGCGGCTGCTGCAGACCCCGGGGCTCAGTGTGTAGGCGCCTCTCCAAAGCTGCAACTGGGGCTGTGGTTCACCGTGCCCCAAGGCTGCCCTGGCACAGCGATACCAGATCATGGGCATCTCCTGCCCCGTCACAAAGAGACAAACCAAAGTCCAGGGTAGTCCTGATAGCTCAGGCTCTCATGGCCAGCCAAAGACAACATAACTCCCAACCCCTAACAGCCTGTTTCTCGCGGGTTTGCGGAGGTGTGGGAAGCGGTGTCTGGACCTGCGCGCCGGCCACAAGGTGGGCGGCTCAGCCCCCTAGGAACCTGCAGATACTCAGTACTCTCTGAGAAAGAAGGAACGGGCAAGCAGCCTGGGCGCTCAATCGCGTGCGCCAGCCCAAGCACCCCCTCTCCCTTTTGGCCACCTCCCCCTCCTGCTTTCAGAGCAGAAAGGAGCGAACGGGTCGTGCAAGGCACAGCAGCCCACGTTCTGCCAAACCGAACCCACACTCTGTGTAAGCACACTGCAAAGCCGTGCCAGGGATTTCGGACTCTGTGCTTGCGACTTAGAAACGGATCAGGAAAACCTAGTCCCTTCTGCGAACAGCTTCTTCCTCCAGAATAGGAAACCGTTTGAGTTTAAGACAGGAATTGAAACGGGTGCCTTGAGCGAGTAGGCTAATTAGCTTCCCAGGCTTCTTTTTCTGCAACTTTAAAATGTCAACACCCTATTTCACATACCCTTTGAGGGCTGTGCTGGTACACACTAAGCATGCACTAGGTGCGCTCCATTATGCATTAAACAGCAAACATCCAGGGCTTAAAAATGTGCCGAGCATCCTCAACATTGGATTAAGTGGTTGGGAATCCAGCAGGGAAACGGGCTTTGGGTCTACAGCCAGCTAGCCAAAGCGTCTCATAGTGGAGGGGCTGCTAGTCTGCGTATCTTTAGGGAGTGAGCCCCTCCCACTAGGCTGCTCCCAGCAGCTGCATCACAGCAACACACAGGCCCTCCAGAAGACTGTTTGTAAATATAGGTTTATTTCAAAGGCGGTGAGGGAGAACAAGATTGTGCATGCAAACACCTTTTCTCCTGTCTGCTGGTTCACTCCTCTAATAACAGCTCCAGCACAGACTGGGCTGAAGTCAGGAGGCAGGAACGCAGTCCCAGCCTCTTACATGGGTAGCAGGGACCCAGTTACTGGAGGCAACAGCGCTGCCTCCCCTGGTGCTGATAAGCAGGTTACTGGGGTCAGGACTTGAAGCACGCATTTGTATATTGGATGTGGTCACCCAAAGGGTGTCCCTCCAACCCCACCCTAGAATTGTCAAGATTCTCTATTTCCTTACATTTTTTTCAAAGTTTTTTTTTTAAATTATTATTATATAAAGGGCCAAAGAGTGTCATCACCACCAGGACACCAAAACCTGTCCCAAGGTTGTTTCTCAAACTCCTGGAATAAAGGGTTGAAGCAGTGGCTCTTGATCAGACCTGATATATCCTCCCCAAACAGAAATGTTTCAGGGCTGGCTCCTAGTTGGTGTCAGGGAAGCACTTGGGCCTGAAGTGGATGTTGCCCTCTCACCAGGCAGAGCCAACTGTGGCTGCTGAGAGCACAGGTCGATGTGTCTGAAGGCAGATGCGTCAAGGTGGGAGACTCTGGGTGGTGCTTGCCAGGCATCCGCGGTTGTTTTTCCACCGGACCTTGGGGCTTCCTGTGTGGCTCTGGTTGGGGGCGGGGGTTGGGGTGCGGGTGACCATCCCGAAGCAGGGGGCCGCGTCCTCCCGCTGCTCGGAGGTTCTCGTTGAATTGTCCAACGAGAAAGGGCAGTGGCTTTCGAAGCCACAGAATCCACCCACACTCAGCGTGATCCCGAAGAAGTAATGCTTAACTTGCCCTGCTGCCCCGGGACCAGGATGACAGCTCACAATTCCGAGGGCGCATCAAAAAGCTCGGCTAGGAGGCAGTTTAAACTGCTAGCTTTCAAGGCGAAAAAGTGCATATAAAAAAACTCACTGTACAAAACGTCTAACTTTAAATACACAGCAGCCAGAAGGTCGAGTCCAGGAGCGCGGGGGTCATATCCAGAGGGTGCTAAGAGAAGAGCGATTAAGAGAAACGGATTAAAGGGAGGGGTGGTTAGCAGGAGGGAAAAAGTAACTTTTCCCACTGAGCAGGGGTTTTCTCTGCAGTTTTTGGAATCATGCTGTCACTCCCGGCGTGGGCACATGGGAAAGGAGGAGGCCGCGGCCATCGAATTGGCCTAGGAGCCTAGCGCCAGGGAAGCAGGAGGCGGTGAGGATGCGGGCGTTCCCGCGCGGACTCCAGGGCCTTACGCGTGAGGCTGAGCGAGGCCACTACTTGGGAGCCGCCGCTAGCCGAGCTGAGCCGCTGGTTGTCCAGCCCGGAGGACGTCTCCCTGGGCCTGCTAACGACCCCAGCCCTAGAGAGTTGCGCTCTTGCCTTTGTCCCAGGCCTGGACACTTTCCCTCAGTGTCCTTGCGGGGCGCGAGCGTAGGGTCTGGTAACCGACTCCAGCGGCACCGCTCTGGGATCTGTCTGCAGAGGAACAATCGGATTGTGCCTCCGGGGTCAGTTTACGGGCTGGGCTGGGAGGAGGCACTTTTTCAGGACCACTGGAGTTCCAGAAAACTTCATTCCCCTTGGCATGCAAGTACAGACCGCTGGGCTGGGCGGAGGAAAGGCTCGCCCTCTCGCCGCGCGCTTGCTCCAAGGCACTAGATCGCACTGCTGGAGGGCGTGCTCCCCGCGGGGTTTAGGGACCGGGGTCCTGCAGAGAAACAAGATTTGCTTTTCAAGGCGAGAGGGAGGGAGCGGAAAAGCCGCCGAGGACCTGCTGACAGCAGCTACCCGCGTCCAGAGAAGTAGGTCTTCTGTTTTCCGCGCTGCCCACGCCCGCGGCCCGCGATCCCAGAGCAGCTCTCGGCCTCGACTCCGGCAAACGGTCGGTGAGACCGAGACCGATCGCAGCTCGGTCCCCGCGGCTCCCAACGAAACGTCTGTGTTAGTATTCGTTAAGCGAAAATTCCGATTGCTTGCTGAGCACTTTAAGGGGTGGACAAAAACAACAACAGTTAGCAACTCCAGTAGTATAAGCAAGGCTTCTAACTAGTCAAGTGTAATTAGCAAACTCTACATAACAAATTCAGACGAAAAACAAATGTCACCGCTTTGAACTCCGGAGTGGAACAGCAGGTAAATTGCCGTGGGATGCCATCACGTGGCCCTGCTGCCGGGGACCGCTCCAAAAACATGCTACTCAGGCGTGAGACACCCGCCCCCCCCCGCGCGAGAAATTGCAGCCCAAAAATCACTTACGAATTAAAATGCAGCCTTCCCTTGTACTTACTTTTGTGGCAACTGGTGTTACTTAAAGTGTAGGTGTTTTTACCCAGCTTGCTGCATGAATCCACAGAAGAATATACTATTGGCCCTCTTTACTGGAAATTAAGATTTTGAGCGGTATAGTACTCTACCACCAAGTTCTCTGGGCTAAACCATGTAAAAGCCAGAAGTTCAAAGCCTTCTCCAAGTTTAGTGCACCAAATTCCTATTGTCTGTGGCTGGACATGAATAGGGGGGTGTTCGAGTGCTGGTTCTAACCTCCCTGCCCCACCCAGGGTGGTATTTTATACCTTGTTGGCACTCACTCCCAGCGGGGGTTGGGGGGAGGGAGGAAGGCTCAAAACCAGCCGCCCAGGCTCCTGGCTCCAGCTCACTCTGGGACTGCTCCTCTCTGCCAAACCCTGGCTCCCAGGTTTTTATAGCACCATATTGATTAGCAGAGGCAGTAAATCTAAGGGGGAGGGAGAGCGTGCCCCGGTAATAATGTTGCAGATTGTTTTACTGCAGCATTTTCAACACCACCAAGATGCATCACTTGCAGATGCCCAAACAGCTCAGTTTGGGTTCAAAGGACCTTTACAGTCCCTCTGGGTACCGCCTGTCTTCGCTGCTTGCTTAGCTTTCCCTGCCTCATATTTTACCTTTAACTTGATGAACTGTCAGGGTTTTCTGCCCACAGACTAAGAACTGGGCTAAGGCTACATAGACACCTGGAGATAAGGTAGAAATGGCTTCGTTAGGTTTTCCTTGCTGTCTCCATTTTTCTGCGAGCATCCCTCTTGTAACATTTCTTGAATCACAGTTTGAGTTGTAAAGATCATTAAGGAAAGACAGGGCTTTTCCTATGCCTAGAGACACCAGAGTGCTTTTGGTTTTGTTGTTGTTGTTGTTGTTGTTGTTGTTTAGTTAAGGTATATTTGCACACCTGTTTGGAAAACCCTTGCCAAGAAGCTCCACAAGGCCCTGTTGTATAAAGCCACTCGCGCAGCATGGCTCTCAAGGACCACCCTGTCTCCACGTCCCCATCTCCCAGCCCAACAAGCCCCACACTTCTGTAGGGAAGCCTCCAGGACTGCTAGTAGGAATGAGCAAAGGTCACTATGACATTGAGAAGGAGGGAATGGGGTGAGAAGAGGGTCTGCTCTGGGTCTGGATTGTCAAAAAACAGCAAAGGGCTCAAGCTTGGGAAAGTGACTTAGCTGCTGTTTCTTCCGGGCCGCCGTCTCATCAGAATGGCTTCTGTTCACAGCCGGGTCAACTCTACAGTGTATCATCTCTAAACGCCCTGATGCTGGCAGGGCCAGCCAGGGCAGGGTCCCCAGGGTGAGTTCTGCATTCCGGTCTGGGGCAGGCAGTCTGGCAGGTTGGTGGCCTCTGTGTCATGCAGGGACCTGTTTATTTTTTATTTATTCTTTCCCTCTCAAAAGCGAATAGAGATGTGTCCAACTCCTGCGCTAATTCCTTCCAGCACCATATTGTGCTTTGAAGAACTGCCCAAGCACACACCGACGCTAGCGCTGGGTTAGCGGTCTACGCGGGCGATCTTGGTTACCTCTATCCAGCGCCTAGTTAAGCCGCGGCGACGATGCACCATCGCTCTTCCCACGTGTCACCATTGTGTTTTTGTCAACTGCCAGTTTCACTGTTTGCGTCCCCCTTCCCCCCCCCCCACCATAACTTGATTCCAAGAACCAGAGGGTGGCCGTTCGATAGGGCATAGGAACTTTTTTTTTTTAAAGAGACCCACCAAGAGGCCCCTAATCGCCAGACGGACTGGCTGGAGCGCAGAGCAAATATTTACATGTACCGCACGAGTGTGTATGTCAGCCTGAGTTTACACGGCTCCCAGTGAAGCGGATTACCCCGCGAATTCGGAGAATTTGAGTTATTCAGGCTGAGGAGGCGGACCGGACGCCACCCTGCAGTATTCCCTCCACCCGCCAACAGAGCCGTGGGAAGTCCGTGTCGCGAAGACAGAAGACTGCGTGTCCGGCGAGCCCGGACGCCGCCAGGCTCGCCCTCGCCTGCCGTGCGTCGCTTGGTCCCCGCAGGCCGCCGCGTCCCGACCCTCGCCTTTCCATCGGTTTTCAGTCCGAGTCCCTCTCCGAAACGGCCTGGAGAGCAGCTCCCCCATCCCTGCCAAAGTCTGTCTATTTAGGGGCTGCGCCGTTTTTTTTCCAACTCGCTCCGTGCCAGCCCCAGCACCTGCACCTACTTTGGACGCGGCAGGTGTGCCCCGGAGCAATTATTCGCGCTTTCCAACTTTCTTTGGCTACTTGGGAGTTCTGAGTTTGCACCCGAACCGATCAAGTGCAGATCCCTGGAGGTTTCTTAACGTCTTTCCCCAAGGCGGCCACTCCTGGCTCCCGGCTCCCTAGCCAGGATCTAGGTGCCCTCTCCCCTCCACGCGCGCGGTGAGGGGCTGCCCTTGGCCGCCGGGGCGCCGCACCCTGTGTGCGCCCTCCCCGCCCTGCCCGCGGCCCCGCCCCCGGCGGCCGGCCGAGTCGGGTGGCGGTGACGTGGGGCTGCGCTGACTGGCTGTGGGCCTCGGGCTGCGCCGCCAGCAGCCGATTAAGGCGCCGGGTCGCGAGCCCCTGGGCGCAGTGTCCGTGGCGCCTGGCCGCGCTCCGCACGACCAGCGCTCCGGCTCCTAGACGCCCGAACCCTCGCGGCTGCTGCCCACCTCCCTGCCGCCGGGGCCGCTCGGGCTGTCCCCAGCCCGGGAGAGAGAGAAGGGCGCGGAGGGGCGGGGGGGTGCCTCGGACCCTGGCCCCTGGGCTGGGCGCAGCTGCTGCTTGTCTTCTACTTAGCGCCCTGGGCTTTCACTCCGGCTCCTTTCCCCGGCCCTTGCGCCCCCTTCTCCGACTGGTTGGGGGCGGGCGTTGCGCCGTGGGGAGAGGAGAGGCCGGCGTGGAGCCCTGGAGAGGCTGCAAGGCACCTTCCTACTGCAGTCCGCGGCTCTGGTGTGACCACCTTCTCTGAAACTTTGCCCTTGTGGCTCGGGGCTTTGTCTGCCTTGAGGAAGCTGCACGGCCGTTCGGCAGCCCCGGTCCCTGGCCGGGACCCCGCGCACTGCAAGCCATGGAGTTCACGGCATCGCCCAAGCCCCAGCTCTCCTCCCGGGCCAACGCCTTCTCCATCGCCGCGCTCATGTCTAGCGGCGGCTCCAAGGAGAAGGAGGCGGCGGAGAACACCATCAAACCCCTGGGTGAGTCTGGCTTCCTGGCTGTCCGCCGTGGGCAGGGCGCGGGCAAGCTGTGCCCCTCCTGTCCGGCTGGCCTTTGGCTGCGAGTGGCCGCCTGTCGCTGCTCCTTGGTGGCGCTTCTGACCCTCGGGCGGTGGCCGTGCGTCGCCAGCTGTATGTACTATTCTCTGCGGGTTTGAAGGTCAGTGAGGTACCATGGAATACCCCCATCGTGTGTGTGTGTGTGTGTGACTGTGGAAGTTTGTTGGGATGAAGAAAAAAAAAAAAGCCCACTTAGGGATACATAACACTTTAAGACTCGGCAAGGCTTATGGTGCTTTTACACCTGCTTGTGCACCTGAAGTCGAGCAGACTCTTAGTGGCTTTGCGAGAAAGCAGTCAGCTGTTTTTCCTCGGAGTGGAACAGCTTCAGGCAGCAGCTCCTCAGCCCACTCTCACTTGCCCCGCGTGCACAGAAGCTTCAGGGTTGCCAGCGAAACAGCCTCGGGTAACTACCGTCATTTGCAGCTGAGGATGATGAAAACATTAACCAGGAACCATTTTCCAAATTCCTCAAATTTGAGCCACACTGTTTATTTCACAAACTTTACCATTTATAGAAGACCCTAAGGGGGGCGCGGGGGTGGGGGGAGCGGTCAGAGATTTGTCCTCCCTAGCGCCAGTGTGCTGTGTGGGAAAGACGCTGCCCTGCACGCACCCGGGAATTTCGGGAGGAAACCGGGGTTCTTGTGATGGACTCCTAGAATTGTAAAACACATCAGGTCGTTTCCGTTAGTCTCCCCGATTTTTGCCTTTTCCACGTCTTTTCCTGGCATATTAATTTAACATGCATGAACCACAGTAGTAACATAAAAGGGGAAGGGGTTTTGTAAAGTAGTAGAGGATCAGAGTGGAGAAAAGGGAACCCCAGTTCTTGTAGCAAATTAGAACCAGGGAAAAGAAAATAAAAATGGAGTCTCACCCCCGAGGTTTTCCGTTTCCCTGCCTTCGTCCGTCCCCTGTTCTGATCTCCCCATCTAACTCAGAACCTGCCAAAGAAAGGGAAACCACTGACCAAATTCTGATCTTTCCAGAAAAGCAGGAGTCACCAATTTCACAGTTGGGCTGGTGGCACTTGCCAGAATAATCCACTGTTACTGAAGGGATTTCTAAAGTCCTTGCCCACAGCCCCATCTCGGTTTAGTACCAAGGAGGACAGGAAGATTTCGGGCTTCGATTCCTACTGTAAGTGAAGGTAGTGAACTGGGAAACACTGGCTCCCATCGCAGTGTCAACTTGGGTCTCTCTCTCTCTCTCTCTTTTCTGAAGAAAAACTGCCTTATTGCTCAATTCTAACTAAAGGCACCCTCAGCTTGCAGTCTCCATGTTCAGTTTGGCTTTTGGGAAAGATTCGGAAAGAGCCGGCGGGCATGCTTGCCCATCACGCTGGCCAGTTCAGCAGGACACCGTCAAGGAAGGGTGATGAGCCAAGGACTCATTTCCTTGAATGAGTGGAAGAGATACACGATGGTTCTGTGAGAAGAGAATGGACACGCGTGCTGATGAAAGCAACCCTCGGGGGTCTGTCTGAGGTCACTAAAGCCTTTGCCTTTGATTTTCTTCCTCCTCCATTCCTGCTCATCCTTCCAGGGCACAGGGAGTTTGCTTCTTTCCCGTTGCTGGAAAGAAAATCAGAGGAATGCTGGTCGTCCTCCCTAATTTCCTATATAGATATCATGTGAGTGTGCTTCTGGAAGTAGTAGAACAAGAAAGGTTTTATGCTGGCCTGATTCCCTTTCTTTGAATTGGCGGTGGTGGTGCGGGGGACCATGAGAATGACAATTCCGTGCTTTGGAGTCTGATGTTACACGCACGGCAACCATCACAGCTGTACACACATGTACGTTTCGATCTTGTTTGGGCTCCTTGAGGGCACTTGGGACCGAGTTGTTTAGAGATCAGCTTCACATTGCTGATTCAAGTAGTTTCTTTTTTAAGGGGTGGAAGATAATTGGGATAATTACAAAAGTCCCCTGTATTCCATCAAAGTGACTGGTGGAGTCCCAGGCCCTTATCAGCACTGGGGGAGAATGTTTGGTTCACAGGCAATGGTGGATACCGAAGCATTTTTCTTACTTTAATACCCGACCTGCCTGAGTCCAGGATTGTTGTTCTTGATACCAGGACCTTTTAACAAGAAAGACATTTACATGCACCATGCAACAGTAACGGTTTTAAGCCTGCTCCTCAAAAGGGCCCAGGAGTTTTCAGATGCGGGGCAGTATCTGCTGGAGAGAGATTGGAAATGGGTTCTCAGCTGACTCTCCCGAGAAAACTTTGAGAACTGAGAGTTCTTAAAGCCACACTCCCTGTTTCTGCAACCCCAGCAGTCCTAGCTCCTTTTTTTTTTTTTTTTTTTTTTTTTTGTAAGAAAAGGGAAGACACAGTTCCTCTCAGTGGGAAGTTGCCCTCCATCTCTCATCACTCCTTCTGCCTCCAAGGATGGGTCCTCCCTGATTGTCCAACAGGCAGAGCTCCAGCTGGATATGGGAAAAAGATCCAGACAAGAATGCATTTTCACCGTGCTCACTACTTGGTCCATTCTCATGAGCGTATTCCCTTGCGGAGTCTCAGTGTTGGTGGTCAGACCATAGTTCTAGACCTTGATAGTTTGGTTCATTGGGCAGGCACCAGGCCTACCACTCCAGTTCCTTTACACAGCATTGGGTCCAGCCCCACTGCAGTGTGTGGACCTCCCATCGCTGAGACCGAACCAGATGCCTGTTTGGGTGATGCTGTGCTCCTTCCCAGTCTATTTGCCGGGACTGGACTGGCTGTCATTCTTCCTTTTCCTTGCCCCCAGAACAATTTGTGGAGAAGTCCTCCTGCGCCCAGCCGCTGGGTGAGCTGACCAGCCTGGATGCTCACGCCGAGTTTGGTGGAAATGGTGGCGCCAGCCCTGCCGCCTCTTCTCTTTGCACGGAGCCGCTCATTCCCACCACGCCCATCATCCCCAGCGAGGAGATGGCCAAAATCGCCTGTAGCCTGGAGACCAAAGAACTCTGGGATAAATTCCACGAGCTGGGCACCGAGATGATCATCACCAAGTCGGGCAGGTAGCAGGGCAGGGGTGGGCGGCCGCCCGGGGAGTGTGGTGGGGAAGAGCTGGCCGCGTGCAGCTCTCCATCGGCGGCCTAGCTTCACCCGGCTGCTTCTCGGTGACAATTTGCCTTTGGGAAGAACAGCAGACTGACACCCAGCTCTGTCGCAGGCAACCTTGTGATGGGCCGGTGGGGCCACCCTGCTCTGCACCGCTCCTGCTGGGTCTGGATCTTTGGAGAAGCGGGTACACAGCGGGAGGTGGGGGCTTTTATCCAGTTTAAGAAGATGCCCCCTGCTGTAGCAGTTGCCTGGAAGGCTCCAGCTCAGGAAACTTGTGGCGGAGTCTCTGAAACCCACCTCGTCCACTTTTTTTTTCCTTGCTGGAATGTGGTGTGCTGCTCCACTGGGAGCCAGTGTGCTGATCGTTCAAACACGGAATTTTTCCTAATCATAGGTTGGATGTTAAAAACAGTACTAGAAAGCTTTAACAGAGTCCTGAGATCGCCACTAAAGGGGACGCTGAAAGTTGTTTGTGCAAAAGTCATATCGCTGTGGCTAGGCTAAAAACCCAAGGGGACCCTGGGACAAGATAGATGGGGAGGGAGCCGGATGCCCCCCCCCCCCCCGCATCTCCGTTAAGTGTCCTGGGGCCTAGTGACCAGACAGGGTCTTTTTTCTCCCCAGGAGGATGTTTCCCACCATCCGGGTGTCCTTCTCAGGCGTGGATCCCGAGGCCAAGTACATAGTCTTGATGGACATCGTCCCCGTGGACAACAAGAGGTACCGCTACGCCTACCACCGCTCCTCCTGGCTGGTGGCCGGCAAAGCCGACCCTCCTCTGCCGGCCAGGTGCGTGCCTCCTCTGGAGTTTTTGCTGCGCAGCGCGTTAACCCTTGGGCAGGTTGTCCCTGGCGTGTGTGTTTCAGGAGGGTTTGTTTTTAAAGCTGCAGACACTCCCCAACCTGCAGGGTCCGCGTTGGCCACACAAAGTGCAGATGAGTTTCCCAGAGAGGCTGTCTGCACACCGAGAAAAATAAATTTTATCTTCCATTCGAATTTACTTCCAAGTTTTTCTTAAATTTCGGTATGGCGATTTATTAGCAATCTAGAACTATACTGTAGATGGGCAGATGTAGGTATATACATATGTCATTTCTGACTAGCTTCTAAAAGCTATGCAGCATAAATTACAGATAAAATAATTACCCTAAAATCCATTCATATTAATATGTTTTGATTAGATGTTCACTAATAGTGAACCATTACCTCCACATAATAAACCTCATTTTGCTATAATCACGTCATTTTGTAACTGGTGAAGGGCTCTGGTTTTAAATCTGAAAGGCAAACTTTTTGTTTTCCTTCATGGGACAATAGATGAATGTAATTCAATAGCTTAATATTCTTTTACAGGAAGCATCGAGTTTAGAGAACACACATGCCTATTTTGCGGTAGCCGTTGTTAACAGTGCTTTTCCATGAATACTCCCTGCACTTCCCCAACCCCCACACCCGTTGAACCCCCCCTCCCCAATCTTACCCCTCTCTGAAAAATCCCGTGTAGACCTTTGAGCCTCTTGGGGCAGGTGGAAAGAGTTTGTGCTTTAGTGAATGGTAACAGCTGAGAAGACCAAGACTCTTCCCTAACTGCATTTCAGACTTTTAAACTGAGCTTTGTGACTTCTTTTTTCTTTTTAAGATTTTTTTTTTTATTGGAAAGGCAGATGTACATAGAGGAGGAGAGACAGAGAGGAAGATGAGCTTTGTAACTTTTAAGCTATTTTGCAACTGTCCAATTTTCTGAAGTTGGACGTTCATGAAACGCCAGAGCTGCTGAGGATTTCTGTAAATGTGTAGATCTTTTCTGCTCGGTTGTCCATGAAGGCACAGGGTCAACGCAGGCGACGCTCACCTCAGCTGGAATATTTAGCTTAATTAACAGTGATCTTTCAGGATGCTGAATGCACTCAGGAAGATTTTAAAAGTAATTTGTCAGTTTTCCATTCTCATGAAGGGAAGAGTTCGGAAGATGAGCGAATACAATTAAATTGTACTGGGGGACAAAATGCCTTTTAAAAATTGCTACTTGTTAAAAATAAGAGTCCTGATTCATTAGCTAACAACAGGCATGAAAATGAATACAATTGATATTCTGTTCTTCTTGCTAGTAATTAACCAACTTACTAGGATTCTTGAACTTCCTTTTAAATTTTTCTGTATCATCTTAAATCTGAAAGGGAAAGAACAAAAGAGAGAGGGGAGAGAGAGAGAGATTGTAGCAGATTCCTAACCATTTTTAAAAGCAAATTTCTTCCCCCAGTCCTTCTTCTAAGAAGTTAGTCAGCCTTATTTAACATAACATTTTCCCCCTATCTGAAGGTATGGGAACTGGTGCGGGCCGGCAGGACTTTGGAAATATGACATGTCTTGTTTATGTTACTAATCTGTTCTGGTTAGAGAAGGAAAGTGCGCAGCCATAGACTATCTTAACTGAAGCATGTGTAAGCTATTGCTGGAATTTTAAGTCGCTGGGGGACGTGAAAGGGGAGTGGCTTCCTGTGTGCGTTTACCCCCCATTTAACTTGTTTGTATTGACAGTAGATAAAAAATGTTTACTGCATTATGGGATAGGAATATTCTAGATTATTTTGTGTAACCATTCTTTCTCATTATTAAACAGTTTGCTGAATTTTCTGTCTGTGTAAAGGAAAGGAGAACATGAGATGAGAACTTTGTGTTGATAGAAATTCCTTGAGTTTCGAGGTCTCCGAGGCATTTTTATCTCAGACTGAAGTTGTTGATCATTGCTAATCAGAAAAAAAGTTATGCTTACATTTTCTATATAAATTGATGCTATATTTTTGTACAGGATATAATTTTCTTTTAAATTAATATCAAAAATTTAGTTTTAATATGGTAAATGAGATACAGAGGGAACATTAATGAACTTCTGAATTGGATAATTTTGGGCTTTTTAAAGGGGGTGGTACTGTTCAGTAAATAGCTGTAATCATAAAATTATAGCCTGGAAGAAATGAAACTTTTAAAGTTCTTGTGACTGTGCTATCAAAGAGTAGTTAAAAGGCAGTGATGAGCACTTGTCTTAAAAGCAAGGACAGCATGGGGCAGACAGCCCCTGCAGTGCGAAGAGCTGCCCGGTGCCCTGGGAAGACTCCAGTGCTGCTGGCCTGTTCTGGGTTTTGCCCCTTGTGTGCCCTGTGAGACTCGGTGTGGATATGTGAGTCCTTTGCTCTTGATCGTCCGGGCAACAAATCAGGACACAGAGCGCTTCTGTTTTACATGAGCATTTCAAGGAAAGATTTTTTTTATCTGTTTTCTTTCGCTTGGTAACAGGTTTTGTTTTAGTTAGAAGGTTCTTATAAAAGTTAGATACAAAGAATTTGTTAAATGGACAAGGGTATTTGTCCTAATAAAATGAAAATTTCACATCGTCACTATTGGTCTGTAATTGCTCTGAGACTTCAGAAAGGTTTACGTAAAGAAGATGCCAGGGTTGGGATATACAAAGAATTGTTCATAACGTGATTGTCGTGGGTAACAGATAACAGGAACTGATTCATAAATGGTGGAGGTCTTTTTTCCCTCAAACACTTTTTAACAAAATAAGTAAATTTAGGTCCAGTGACACACACATACACGCACTCTCAGAAAGAGAAGGGAGGGGCGGTATCAGTCTTCCAAGCCGATTTCTTCGAATGGTCACAGTAGCTGGAATTATGCCAGGATGAAGCTAGGAGCCAGGAACTTCCTCCTGGTCTCCCACGTGGGCAGACGAACCTGAGCATTTGGGCTACCTTCTGCATTTCCAGTCACATTAGAGGGAAGTTGGATCCGAAGTAGAACAGCTGGAACAGCTGGGACTCAAACTCATACTCTGAGATGCTTGGTGCCAACCTGCACCTTATTCTGCATTTAGCAGCCCTCACACGTTTTTGTTTGTTTATTTTGCTTAAGCTGTTTACAATTCAAACAGCTAGAACTTCATCTAGTTTGTTTTAGCGCACACTCAGTGAGCCCTTAAACCACTGTGAGTAGCGGGGAACAACAGTCAACTCTGCTCTGTGGACTGTGAGTTCTCCACTGAAGTGAAATTCCTCTGTCTTGAGTTTGTAAATAGCATATGCCTCAAACCAAGACACTTTTTAGTGTGAACAAAATGAGCTCTTTAAATCTCTTGTATTTTCTAAATCTTCATTTTGTTGCCTTTTCTCGATGATTATAACAGGAACTCATTCTGTCATTAGCATCACCATCTTTCTGTTAGGAATACCTACAGCTGTAAGATTTTTGTAATGAATTGAAGCTGACACCCTAGCTGATCACATAGGTGAAATAAAAGTCCCACTTTTTTTTAAAACACGGCTCACTCAGCAGATGGCAAATGGTGTATTATTATTCCATGAAGAAATCTATTAGATACGGAGGACTTATTTTGACATTGCTTTATTCATAAATAGATACACAGAGCAAATAAAATTGATCTTTTCCATGAGGTGTTTCTCTGGAGTTGCAGCATTTTAGAGTCCCATAGCCACATGGTTTTCCAAGCTCTCAGTAGAACTTTCTTGCCTTTTTCTTAGGCTCTATGTGCACCCAGACTCTCCTTTCACCGGTGAGCAGCTTCTCAAACAGATGGTGTCTTTTGAGAAGGTAAAACTCACCAACAACGAGCTGGATCAGCACGGCCACGTAAGTCTGGTCCCCTGGCCTGGGCTGGGCCTTTAAAACTGCCCCCTCTTCGTCCTTTTGTCTGTTCCCTTACTGCTTTCCACCTTCCCACCTCGAGGTCATTCTAAGAGAATGTTCTTTGGGGGACCTTGACTACTTTTGTCAAGATGTCATTTACATGATCTATGATTGCTTTAAAATGTAGCACGCATGTGTGTGTGTGGAGCTGACACATTTTCATCTGATGATTGTTGATTGCCTTTGCTTCTATTTTTGCAGAACTGCTGTCTTTTTAACTTCTTTTTGCTGAATTTTAAAATATGCCTTTAATTATCAGTTAAAAGGTGTTGGTTCCAAAAGAAGTACAGGTTTTTAAAATAAAGATGGTTCGCAGGTGTGCTGTGTGCGTTTTCATGCAGTCAAGGTAGGGATTTTCTGTATCATGGATTTCCTAAGACCTCAGGGCCTGCCTTCGTACCCAGGCCAGGTAAGCAAAGGGAATCTGCATTTTTGGAAGCTGCTGGATTAGATGCTGGAGTTAAGCAGCAACTTTCTGCTGCCAGTTTGCCAGATAACACAGAATAAAAAGGGTGAGCTGAGATTTCTTTAAAAGTTTTCCCAAAGTGTGTTCTACAGAATGTGTTCCTATGTGATACAGTATTTCTTTATGGAGAATGGCATGAATATCAAAGCATAGCAAAGCCAGCCCTGCAGTTGAAAACAAGGCAAATGAATCTGAGCTTGTATCAATGAGTTCTATTAAATATGAAAAAAAAAAAGAAGTTAGAACTCTGAGGTCTTTCCAATAATCGGTAGAGCAAATACTCTTTGATCAAATCTCTTCCATATTCTGTAAGATTCCTTTTTGGAAATATTTCTTGTTTTCAGTCTTATTTGAAAGGCAGAAAGATGAAGACTTCTGTCTGTTGTATCACTCCCCCAAATGCATGCAAAAGCCAGGAGCCCCAAACTCAGTCCAGCTCGCTGCCAAGTGAGTGACAAGCGCCAAAATACTTGAACCATCATCTGCCACCGCCTCGGATGTGCATGAGCAGGGAGGTGGATCCGAAGCAGAGCAACTGGTACCTGGACCAGACACGCTGATACAGGATACAGGGCTCACAGGCTGCATCCTCACTGGAGTGCCAAACACCCAGATAAAATTCCTTTTGAAAGCACTGTCTGGGTTTTGATTCCACACCGTTAAGTAAAGATTCACATAAAAATACACTTTAGATTTTCAACTAGAAAACTTTAGACAGACTTGAATACTTTTTTTGGATAATAACAATAAACTCTTTCTGGCCTCCATTGCCAGAAAACCTATGGGTTACATATTATTAGGTAATAATTGTCCTTCTTATCCCCCTCCTTTTTATCAGGCCTGTGCAGCCTAAGGGGGGATGGTGTATTTACATCATGATTTTATTCAAACATAAAAAGAACTGAAACAAAGATGAATGCCACAGCATTGATCAACCTTGGGAACATTATTAAGCAAAAGTATCCAGCCAGAAAGAGCACAGGTAGACAGGAAAGAGTTAGTAATTGTGCAGGACTGATGGTGAAGTGGGAAAGTAGGCATGTGGTAGGTAAAGCATGCTGGGCTTGTGTTCTGTGTGTGATGATGAGTGTGTTCTAAAATCAGTTATGGTGATGGCTGTAAATGTATGAGACTATAGTATCACTGTATTGGAAATTTGAGTGCTTCTAGCAGCTTTTCCCAAAGAAACTTGAACTTCAGGGGGTAGAAGGAAGGGTGGTGGTAGAAATTATTCAGTCTTTTAAAAAATTGTGGTGTGTGTATGTGCAGGTGGGTGGAGTAATGACTGGAAAAATCTTCCTACAGTAGAACATATAAGGAGTAGTAAATGTTTTTCTAAGTACTGGGAAACAAACCTTTACTTTTGTTACTTGAACTTTATTCCAGTTTTATGATTGAACATCAATATTTTGAACTAACATGGCATCAACTAGGTCTGCAAAGAGAGGGTGTTACCATTTTGAAAAAGTCCTTTTCAATTCATTTGAAAGTCTTACATATTTCCTGTTGTGGTTTGGGGTCATAACAAAGTGACTTTCAAGATTCAGCCTCGGTTCATTTCCTGTAGCTTTTAGTTGGTTCATAGGTCAGCCATCTCCTGGTGACTAGGATGTAACTCGGCTTGAGAGTTAGTAGAGACGCTGCTCTGCCATGGCTGTGTTAGCAGACATCACGGGGGATCCGGGTATCAGCTGCCGGGGTGGAGTGAGGGCTGGCCCTGCTGCCCTGACCTGGGGAAGCTGCCCGAGGGCTGGGCCCTGGCAGAGTGAGCTGTACTCCTTTGTTCCAGGGAAGACAGCACCCATATTGCAGGCTTAGGTGACTGTCTGCGTGGAGCAGGGGAGATGTGGGAAACTCCTTCTCTCTTAATGTGAATCTTGTTGCTCATATTCAATTCTGGCAAATGCTTATATTTTATTTATAAGATATATGAAAATATAATCTCTTGGCTCTCTTGAACAGGATCTGTTTATGATCTCTGAGTATTTGGCAATTTTATTAGTTACAGAATGGAAAAATCACCATTTCCAATCCCCACCCAAACTCAAAAGATTCAAGTTTAGTTTTGTAACTGGATATTAGAAATCAAGGAAATGGTCATAAATAATAATAAATGTTATATTCCTTGAGGGCTGCCTGTTTCATTTGTACTTCACAAGGGTTACTTATTCTAGACCTCTCTAGTCCTACGAGGGTAGTACTACCTTGCATTTAGGCAAATTAGAGGTTGGGGATGACATCATTTGGCTCAAGACTGTATAGCTAGAAAAGGGCAGAGAGGGGCTTCTAACCCACACCCATCTAGTACCACACTGTTTTTCTGAATGGGTTAATTTTATCTTCTTCCACCCCCATCCCGCCACCTAAATAATAATTTGGTTATTTTAGAAAATTTAGACATGCATCTTTTGGTCTAATCAGACTAAACAACAAAACATTTTCATGCATTTGTTATGTTTATTTGAAAGGCAGAATAAAAAGGAAGGAGAGGGAAAGAACAGAATAGGCCAGGCTGACTTCAGGAGGTGAGAACTCCACCTGGGTCTTCCTCATCAGAAGCAGGGCCCAGGTCCTTGTGCCATCATCTGTGGCACGCCAAATGTATTAGAGTGTCTTAGCAGGAAGCTGGCTTAGAAGTGGAGGCAAAAAACTTCCCACACACTAAGATGTGTTATCCCAGGCAGCAGCTGGCCCAACTACACCTCATCACCTTTACCCAATAAAAAATATTTTAAAGACTTCATTTAAAAAATAAATCAGCAGAGCTTTGGCTCTCCTGGTAGCTCCCTGTCCCCCCATCCTGCTGGCAAGGACACTTGACACGTGTGTCGCTTGTGCTGCTTTTGATAAAATGTGATTCACAAGGATGCCTCTACAGGATCTTGTGCAAACAACTTGCCTTGGTCATTCCGCATCTTGAAATCAGACTTGAGATAGTTTAATTTGTGGTTCTTTCTTGACCTTGTAGTTGGGCCTGTTTGGCAGCCAACAGGTAAAGCTCAATACCTCCCCGCTTTTTCTTGCAGATAATTTTGAATTCAATGCATAAGTACCAGCCCCGGGTACACATCATTAAAAAGAAAGACCACACGGCCTCATTGCTCAACCTAAAGTCTGAAGAATTCAGGACCTTCATCTTTCCAGAAACGGTTTTCACGGCGGTCACTGCCTACCAGAACCAGCTGGTAAGTGTACCGTGCACAGTGGTCCCTGAATAATTCAAGTTCTTGCATCTTCTTGAAGAAAATAGCTATCCCAGGACTCAAAATGGAATTTCACTTTTTAAAAAAGATTTATTATTTGTTTATCTATTTATTTATTTGTTTATGTCCAGAGAGAGAGAGAGAAGGAGAGACAGAGAGATCTTCCATATGTTGGGTCACTCCCCAAATAGCTACATGCATGGGCTGGCTGAAACCATGACACTCCATCCAGGACTCTCACATGGGTGACAGGTGCCCATGTCTTGGGCCATCTTGAGCTGCTTTCTAGGTGCTTTAGCAGTGGATCTCCTGGGACTTGAACCCAGTGCCCCTATATGGGATGCTGATATTGCAGCCAGGAGTTTAGCATGCTGCTCTACAGTGCCGGCCCCTGGAAGTTCACTTGCTTGTTTTCATTTGAAAGGCAGAGTTATAAAAAGGAGCAGAGAGAGAGAGAGAGAGAGAGAGCGAGAGAGTCTTCTACCCACTGGTTCACTCCCAAAATGGCCACAATGGCCAGAGCTGAGCCAATCTAAAGTTAGGAGCCAGGAGCTTCCTTTTGGTCTTCACATGGGTTCAGGCGCCCAAGGACTCGAGCCATCCTCCACTGCTTTCCTGGGCCTCAAGCAGAGAGCTGGACCAGAAGTGGAGCATCTGGGACATGAACCAGTGTACTACAAACAGAGGCCCAAACCACTGTGCCACAGGCTGGCCCCTGGCAGTTCCCTTTGTACAGAGCTGTTGTCAGCCAGGGACCTCCAAGGGCATGCTGAGTGATGGTGCACTTACTATCCCTCTTGGGATCCACGTCCTCCACGTCACCCGGATTTAAAGCCTGCCCCATTCTGCTCTCTCCACTTTTCTTCTCTGGAAAAATTGCTTGCCTCCCTTTCTTCCTCCTGGCTGTCTATGTAACCCTACTTAGTCTCTTTGCTTTGTAATATTTAGAATATTTAAATATTTAAAAATGTAAAAACTCCAATTTCTCTCTAAATAAAGCAGACATCTTCTAGCCACCTGCCCAAACTATTGGTACTTTGGGCATTTTGTGAGATGTATTCAGCTAGAATTTAGAATAATTGTCACAAAATGGTTTTAAAATTGTTTTTAGTGTAAAAAACTGCTGTATGTAGGCAGATGTGCATTTAATTAACTCCAAGATACCTAATTTACAATTTTGAGTTTTACGTTTTCTCTTGGTGTGTATCCTGTTACAGAACTCATATATTTCTTCAACCATAAGATTTAGTCCAACTTCATACATGTTTCTCAAGCTCCTACTATGGGCTTGGCACTGTTAGGCACTTCTTATATATTCTCTACTTTTGTGGTCAGTCTTAAGTTTGAAAAGCTTGCAGCAATACTACCTCTGTAGGTGAGAAGGCTGGGGCTAGGAGAGGGGAAGTTAGCCTTCTCTGCTTAGGAATGACCCGAAGAAGAATTCCTCCAGATATACTCGAATAAAACAAGCTCATAGTCTCAACTCACTTGAGAATTTGGCTCGACGCAGCCGTTGCTATGTTGCTTTTTCTTGCTTAGTTGTGGAGAGCTCTGTTCTTGTCTTGGTGCTGTTACGTTTTGAATTTTGAGTGATTAATCGACAGATGCTACCTGAAAAAGGGCCCGGAGTTTGTCATGGGATGAAAAGCCTGGGGAGATACCAGATGAAGCTGAAATGCAAAGAAGTGAATGAGAGGCCAGAGCAGGGACTGTGCTGACAACCTGCGCGGATATGCAGGGCTGTTTGGAGTGGGTTTCATTTCACCGCTGTGTTTGCCCATTTCCATCCCTGTACCTGTAGCCTGGGCGAGGAGCAGAGTGGACCATTGTAGGGGCTTGTTGTGCAGCAGGTGGGTGTGCTGGTGTGTGTAAATGTGCCTTTGGGAACCTGTCAGGGCTGCCCGGCGTGAGATTACTGCTGGGCCCTCGCAGGAATGTCAAAAGGACTTGTCACCCCTGGGCTTTTACCATTGTAGTCACCTATTTTTTAGTGAGATTAATGAATGCAGGAATGTTGTCATGCTGATTGTCTTACAGTAAAAGCAAAGTATTTCAGCTTCAGAATCTTGTGTTTGCTGGTTCACTCCTCAAATGGCTACAGTGCCAGGGCTAGTCAAAGCCAAAGCCAGGAGCCCGGGACTCTCTATTCACATGTGGACAACACGGGCCCGGTTCTGGGTCGTCTTCCACTGCTTTCCTAGCCACATTGTCAGGGAAGTGGATTAGTAAGAGTGCTGGAACTTGAACCTGTGCTGCTGTGGGATGTCAGCCTTGTGGGGCAGCCTGGCTTGCTGCACCACCGAGCTGGCCCCTCATCTCCTTTTACACTAGTTGAACCTATAGATTTTATGGCATTTACATATATGTACTAGTATGCAAGCTTATTGATGCTTGGGAATAAAATAAAAACTGGTGGAGCTCCATTGCTTTTTTATCAGTACTCCCTATCCCAAGAGTATGTGATTTCTTTTTCAAGGCTTTATTTTGTTAATAGACACTTTTTTCAGAAGATCTATTTTTATTTATTTGAAAGGCAGTGCAGGGAGCAGGGAAGAGATTTTCCTTCTACTGCTTCATTCCCCCAGATGGCCATAATGGCCAGAGCTGATCCAAGCTGAACTCTAACAAGGACTCTAACAGGGTCTCCCATATAGGTGGCAAGGACCAAGCGCTTGTGCCGTCTTCTTCTGCCTTCCCAGTTGCATTAGCAGGGAACTGGATCGAAGTGGAGCAGCTGGGACTTAGACTGCTGTTCTGATACTCGATGCTGGGATCCTAGGAGTCAGCATAGCTTACTGCACCACAATGGCCATCCCATGATTTTCTTTTTCTTTAGTGAAAATGACAGACAGAAGAACAAAAATTAAAAGGCACTTCTAAGTATAACACCTTAGATCTGGTTTAATATTTGATAGAACCATCCTGAACAAATATTTTGGCAGAATCTCTCATTAGCACACTGAGATGTGGGTGTTGCTTATTATTGGAGGGTATTATTTATACAATACTAGTTAACATTTGGTTACTTAATATGCAGTAAGCACCATTTTAAATGTAATATCTTACTGAGTTGTTACAATGATATTATGAGGTAGTCACAAGATTATTCTTATTTGGCATCATAGCATTGGGGAAACTGAGGCACAAAATTCAGTCTGCCATGCAAGGTGTCCTTGCTACCTCTATCATAGATGTTTTTCCAAGCAGGTTGGTTTCAAGAATCGGTGTCCATCAACTCTGACCGGTAGAGGTTGATGTTCCCAAGGAAGCAGGACTTCACTTCCTCTCAGCTTTTGACTCTAACAGACTTTTCTGGAACATGTCCATTCTCCTCCTCCTCCTTCTTTGTTTTGTACTATTTACTTAAATTTCTTTACATTTTATTTAGGAGGGAGGGAAGGAGAAAGTTGCAAGGGGGGAGGAGGAAAGAGAAAGACTCCCGTCTACTTGTCCACTTCTCAGATGCTTTCAAACAGCCAGAATTAAGGCAGAACTAAGTCAGAAGCCAGGAACTGCATCCAAGCCTCCCACGTTCAGGAACTGAGCCAACCTTCACTGCCTCCAAGCATGCGCATTGAGAAAAGCTGGGTCCGGAGTGGAACAGTGAGCACTGGAGTTCTCCAACATGGAATGTAGACATCCCGAGTAGAAACGCAACTACTGCACCCTGTGCCTGCCCTATTTTCCTTTCTTACTGCTCCTTCCCACCCCCCAAGTAAGAAGCCAGAGCACACCTGCTGCGTGCAGGGTGCTGTTCACACTGCACCTCAGCCAGGTGTGGGGTGTTGGCACTCACCCCAGACACAGGTCACAGTGTCCACTCACACCAGCTGTACCTAACAGGAGTTAGTGCTTTGTGGTAGCATCTCTCTCAATACTTCTGCCACCTAACTTATAATTGGTATTTTAAAAGATGTATTTATTTGTTTGAAAGTTGGAGTTAGAGAGAAGCAGATATACACAGATCCTCCATCTGTAGATTTATTCCCAAAACGCCCAGGAGCCCCATCCCAATCTCCCACATAGGTGGCAGGGACTCAGGTACTTGGGCCATCCTCTGCTGCTTTCCCAGGCCTTCAGCAGGGAGCTGGATCAGAAGTGGAGCACATGGGACACGAATTGGCACCGAGATAGGTACTGGCATGGCAGACAGAAGCTTTACCTATTATCCCACAATCCTGGCCCCACTCAACTTCTTGTTTAGAAAACTTTCTATTATAGCAAGTATTAAACATGGTAAAGACTTATTTGATTTATTTGAAAGAATGATAGAGGGGTTGAAGAGGTATCTTCCATTTGCTGGTTTGCTCCCCAAATGGCCGTACTAGCCAAGACTGGGTCAAGCTGAAGCACCGAGCCAGGAACTACATGTTACACCATCTAGGTGACAGGGGACCAAGTACTTGCAATATGTGTTGCTGCTTTTCCAGGCACCTTACAGCTCAGACGTGGAGCGACAGAGACCACAGCTGGTGCTCTGAGAGGTGATGACAGTGTTGCAAGTGGCAGCTTAGTGTGCTGTGCTGAAATGCTGACTCCCTGATTTATTATTTTTAATTTCTTAAAAGAGTTGTTTATTCTTATCGGGAATTCAGATATACACAGAGAAGGAGAGACAGACAGGAAGATCTTTCTTTTGCTGGTTCACTCCCTAAGTGGCCGCAATGGCTGAGCCGATCTGAAACCAGGAACCAGAAGCTGCACACGGATGCAGGGTCCCAAGGCTTTGGGCTGTCCTCTACCACTTTCCCAGGCCATGAGCATGGAGCTGGATGGGAAGCAGGGCTGCCAGGATATGAACTGACACCTGAATGGGGTCCTGGCACGTGCAAGGTGAGGACTTTAGCCACTAGGCTATCGTACCAGGCCCTTATTTTTTAAGTTTTAAAAAATCTTCCAACTTTTTTAAAAAAACTGTTTAATTCTGATCCTAATCTCCAGGAAGTTGAAACACAAGTCCCATTTCCTAAATGAAGTAACTGAGGTTCGGAGTAGATAAAACATTCAGCAGAGGTCATCAATTTGGTGGCAGACAGAACCATCGTGAGGTTCTGATCTGAATCTTAGAGGGTGTCAGGATGGACGGCAAGACCCGAGCAGTAACCACTGGCAGTGAAAACTGAATTAGAAAGCATTGCTAAGTCAAAATAGCTTAAGATGCCAACAAGGGCAGGTCCCAACACTAGCTGCTCGTCTTGGTAATGTATAGTTCTGACTGATGTGCTCAGCTGCGTTTCATTACATTGTGAAGTATGAAGATGACTGTTTTGTGTGTCTTTTCATTGCTTAGCAACCCAGAATGAAAGTGTCTAGATTCAAAATTAATCCCTCCACACACCTGCTATGTCTTGGTATATTCCCATAAATCTACTTTGAAAGCCATCGTCTATAGCACAAAGCTATATACACATTGGAAATCCCATTCTTGGTCAAAGATTTAATTTGATATGATAGTAGGTAGTTTTGTATATGGTTTATGCTTCACTGGACCAATCAGAATTCATGTAGTACATGCTCAGCCAGCATATTTGGAGGGAATAAATCAATTTCGGGCAGCCTTTTTATTGGTCCTCAGTCAGTTTCTAAAATTATCACTGTGTCAACTATCCTGATTTGCGTATTGATTTTACTTTGTTTTTTTTTTTTTTTTATTGTTGCTTACACTGTATTATGTAGTACAGTTTTATAGGCGCTGGGGATTCCCCCCACCCCTCCCCATACCCCTCCCCCCTTGGTGGATTCCTCCACCTTGCTGCATAACCATAGTTCAAGTTCAGTTGAGATTCATTGCTTGCAAACACATGCCTAGCATAAAGTTCAGCGTCTTATTGTCCAGATAAGTTCAGTGGCTTCCTGGGGATTTTACTTTGGTAAATTTATAATAAAAATAGATATATAAGAAATAAAGTAAATGTATCCTAAGTCTGTTATTAAAAACATTAGAATTTTTTCTTGTGTGGAAACAGAGAAGAAGAACTGGCACTGTGGCAAAGTGGGATAAGTCACCGCCTGGAGTGCTGGCATCCCATATGGGTACTAATTCAAGTCCTGGCTGCTCCGCTTCTGATCCAGCTCCCGGGTGATGTGCCTGGAAAGGCAGCAGAGGGTGGTCCAAGGTCATGTGGGATTTCCTGGCTTCAGCCTGGCCCAGTCCTGGACTTCTCTCTGCAACTCTAACTTTCAGTTACATAAAATAAATTGAAAAAAAAAATGGAAGGAAGATAACTATTCAGAACTTCATATTAGGGTCACTTTTATATCTCTTAAACTTGGGTAGTTATTTTTATGTTTATTAACATGCAAATAAAAGTTTCCAATAGAATTTGTGAGTAACTTCTCATTGTGGTTGACAGGTTTTTTTCTAAGTAAGGAAAATGGGATTTTTTTTTTTTTGCCATTTCTCTCTAGTTTTTTCAAGGAAATGATTGCATTTCTTCACATTATTAGATAAAAGCTAAATACATTACACTTTCAACAAACTATTTTATAATTTAAGATTTAAAGGTCATGCGTTGTTTTTGAGCCAGCAAGCCCTGCTGTTAGAGTTGAAGTGTAGGTCAGGTTTCATTTTTAAATGCCTTTGGTCAGATCTTGTCCTGATAATTGGAGAAATGGTCTCTGGGGGCCAATTCACCTTGTGGCTGGGAACCCCAGCAGGACTCAGAGTTCAGGAGCATCACGGGGAATAATGACCACTGCGAAAGGTCTCTTTGCGTTGGTGCAGTTGGTGGCGTCACCTCTGCTCTCTAATGATGCGTGTGTTTCTGTGCTGGTAATAGAGAGGTGAGTGACTGTTCTGGTTAGGAGATTCACCATGCTCCACGTTATCCGGATCGAACGTGAAGAAGCAGGCTGTCATCTTGCCCGGATTGTTAGTGATTTGGATCCAGGTAGATGCACACCACACTGCAGGATTTCTGGAATGTTCACTGTTCTCCTTAGTATTTTATTCTTTAGGAAGTAAGAGACAAATCTGCTTTTCAAAATACTTTTTGAATTGTAGATATGTTTTTCAGTGATAACGTTGACAAAGATGATGTTGTTGAGTAGTGTCACACACATCAGGCATCCTGTGTTCAGGGTGAGTGAACTCGTGTCCCAGGGAGAGAAGGCACTGCTGCCCATCCAGCTCCTCTCTCTCGCCTATGAAGTTGTGTGGCTTTTTCAGATACTCGGAATTTCACCAACACCTTGTGTGTTGAATATGTTTATATGTAAACATTCATTTTAATTTAATATTAAAAATGTTTACATTTTAATTTAAATATTTGTGGAATGAGTCTGTGACTAAAGATGTGCAACTTCCTAGAGTGTTAAAGCTGTTTAAAATTATTAGTGTAAATGTAAATTTAAAATGCATTAGAAGCTAAGAATAAAGGACGGAAATTGGAAGGAAGATAGGGAGGGAGGAAAGGCATAGTATGGTCTTAGAATTGTATCTACAAAATGTGTTGAATCTGTTAAGAACTACTAAAACTGTTTAAAGTTATTTTTTCTTAAAGTTAGGAAACAAAGCAAAGTGCTTTGGAGTTTCAAGTAGTCCGTACCTGATAAAATAATGAAGTCGTATTTCTGACTATTTGCACTTGAAGCCAGCCTTAACATTTCTGGGGTTCTTGTTGTAGGTACCCCCTCAGGCTCAGCGTGTAGCAGTGCGTATCACGGTGAACACAATGGGCTCATTAGCAGGTGCAAGCCCTGGTTGTGCGATTTTCATTTGTACTCACAATTGTTATCCCTATACAGTCTCAGTGATAATAGTCCCACTAAGTTTCCCCCCTCTAATTTGCAAGAGCAGTTATTTCCCCTGAAGTTAAATTAAATGGAGCATAGATAGAATGGACACTTATTACTTATTTTGAACTCTTTTTCTAATTTGTGCACTAAAATTGTTGCTGTAACTGAATGGGAAGTCTCAGTGTGTAAAAGTATCATGGACTAATCTTGAAACTTTTCTGTAGTTTGAAATTGCATTAAAATGTAAAGAAGATAATTATCATTGATAACCTTACGGATTCTGAAAGATGAATTAGAAAGATACTGGATGTGGATAATTCTAATAATGAAAGCAAATTCAAAACATCTGAATTTTTTTTTGTTGAATTTGTCTCCTCATTCAAACTCAACAGGAAGTGGCAACAGTGAAGAGTTCACATTTTGAGTGTATACATTCTCTGTGGTTTTAGGACTGTGAGAGATTTAAAATAAAACCTTAACCGTCATGTACATTGCAATAGCCTTCACCTTTTGGAAATATGAGCAGCAGCAGAAATGATTTTTCAAAATCCTTTTCATGGCAAAGCTATTTTCAAAGTCCTTCTTGAACCATAACAGCAGGTAGATACTATCTTCCTTTTAGTGTATAAGCTTCAAGCCAACCTTGACATGGCCTACACGAAGAGCAGTGCCCATGAAAAGACTTCTTCCAATGCTCAATGCTAGATTTTTCTGAGTTAGGTAATCATCTGATACTTGCACCACATTCTTTAAAAGATTTATTTATTTTTGGGCCCGGCGCGGTGGCGCAAGTGGTTAAAGGTCCTCGCCTTGCACGCCCGGGATCCCATATGGGCGCCGGTTCTAATCCCGGCAGCCCCGCTTCCCTTCCAGCTCCCTGCTTGTGGCCTGGGAAAGCAGTCGAGGACGGCCCAAAGCTTTGGGAACCTGCACCCGTGTGGGAGACCCGGAAGAGGCTCCTGGCTTCGGATCGGCATAGTATCGGCCCGTTGCGCTCACTTGGGGAGTGAATCATCGGACGGAGGATCTTTCTCTCTGTCTCTCCTCTCTGTATATCCGCCTTTCCAATGAAAAAATAATAAAAATAAATCTTAAAGAAAAAAGATTTCTTTATTTTTATTTGAAAGTCAGATTTACAAAGAGAAGGAGAGACAGAGAGAAAGATCTTCCATCTGCTGGCTTACTCCCCAAGTAGCTGCAATGGCCAGAGCTGAGCCAATCTGAAGCCAGGAGCCAAGAGCTTCTTCCCGGTCTCCCATGCAGGTGCAGGTTCCCAAGGCTTTGGGCCATTCTTGACTGCCTTGCCAGCCCACAAGCAGGGAGCTGGATGGGAAGTAGAGCAGTCAGGAAGTGAACCAGAGCCCACATGGGATCCCGGTGATGCAAGACAAGAACTTTAGCCACTAGGCTACCATGCTGGGCCCCACAAAATTTTAACCATTGGTGAATCCATTTGCTTTTCGATCTTGTAAGTGTGCATTTGAAGGACACTGCACCTTTATTGTCCTGTCGCACAGTTTAAGCTGACATTATCGCCTAGGTTTGATTCATCTTGTTCGTTACTAGTCCTGCAGTGGATGTAGTGCTAACCTCCTCATGGTTTGCACCAACACTTAGCACAGTGCATTTGCAAGGTAGTCAATCCTTACTCCACATTTGTGGATGAATTACTGTGAAATCATTTTCATGAACTATAATGTGGTTGTTCAGCAGAAAAAGGCATGGCTCCTATCTGAAGGCTTTGAAGTCTTGTTGGACTTTATGATCATGGAACACGTTGATTGCCTGGGCTTTATTTTGATCAAATAAAAACTTTATTCTTCCTGAAAGTTGGTTAAAAGAACAAGCGCTAGTGTAAGCGGCTCAAGTGGCCGCATTGCTCAGGAGGCAGTAGAAGTGTGTGAGCAAAGGCTTGTAATGACCACATTATGAAGGCAACCTCAGGGCCTTTAGTACAGTTCTTTACACAAACACTTTATTATTCTTTTTTAAAAATTGTAATTACTTATTTGAAATAGAGCACTCCTCCATCCACAAGATCACTCACCAAAAGCTAGCAACAGTCAGAGCTGAACTGGGCTGAAGTCAAGAGCCAGAAACTCTCCCTTGGGTGGCAGCCACCCAAGTCCTTGACATCACACAGTTTCCCAGCGTGAGCATTATTAGCAGGAAGCTAGAATCCAGACTGTTTTATCTTACTTCTTTTCCTGTTTACCATTTTTTCTGTTACTAACTTTAAAAAATTGCCTACTTTTCCTTAGCTGTTCTAGAGTGAATGTTCCTGGGCCTATGGACTACCATCTGTCAGGATGTCAACACAGAGGAGCAGGCTCCAGGGCCTGAATGGAGTGGGGGCAAGGCAAGGGGCTTCTCCGCAGACGATGCATTGGTGTAACCCACATTCAGAAAACTTAAAAAATAAAAGACCTTTATTTTATAAAGAAAACTAAAATTTTTAGATAGTAATGGCTTAAAATGAGTAGACATACTCTGATCAGAGGAAAGGTTGCTTTTTGACAAAAGAGTCTTCGGATTCTGTTTTTGTGTGATTGACTCCTTGCCTTGACAGATGATGAAATGACTCAACCTATAACTTCTTTTCCATTAAGGATGTTTTGTATCAGTCTCTGGAGCTTACTGTGGGTCCTAGCTTTGATGGTAAGGATCCAGGACTCTCTTTAAGGGTTCCTTAACTCCAATGCAAATACTGACCAGCTGCTTCTGTATTCTGACATTCTTTATGCCTCAGCACGGTTACTTACCAGCGAGGGTTTGGGCTAGACAAGCACTATTGTTCCTTTCATCTCAAAAACACAAAGATTTTCCACACTGATCATCATCTCTCCTCAGTACTTTTTTCATTTTTCACTTTGTAACCTAATGTGCTTTCCTTTGGTGGCACTGTGCACATGATTTGTTGCCTCTTTCTTCATGAATATTAGTACTATTAGCATTATGAATATCACAGTTTAGACACTACTGCAGACTCTGATTTTTTTTTTTTTGCTTAAGATTTAGTTATTGGAAAGTCAGATTTACAGAAAGAAGGAGAGACAGAGAAAAAGATCTTCCGTCTGCTGGTTCAATCCCCAAACGGCTGGAACAGCTAGAACTGAGCCAATCTGAAGCCAGGAACCAGAAGCTTCCTTTGGGTCTCCCACATGGGTGCAGGGTCCTAAGGCTTTGGGCATCCTCAACTGTTTTCCCAGGTCACAAACAGGAAGCTGGATGGGAAGTGGAACAGCCAGTATATGAACCAGCACTCATATGTGATCCCGGCACCTGCAAGGGGAAGATTTAGGCACTAGGCTATCTCACTAGGTCCCAGACTGTGATTCTTACCAGAAAACATTTTGTTTCTAAATAAGCCTAGAGTTCTGTAAATAGTATTGTATGGAAGGATAACAAAAGGTGGACCAATCTGACTCTAATGGAGTCAGATGGAGAGGGGAATAGGAATGCATGTATACTCTGCCGGCTTTACAGCGTGTGAATCAATACAGTATTGGACACAGGGCTAGTACTGGCTCATGACTCTTAATTTATTGTGGCAGGTATCTGTGCCATAGTAATGAGATACTGCCAAGTCATAAACAGACACACTCTTTGAGCTTATTCACCTTTCCCCACCAGTGATGGGCCCCCCTCTCCCATTAGTTCCCCTTGCCCCAATTGAGCCCCATCCTTTCATTAATCTACGCACTTCACAGCCTCGCTCATGCCCGTCTTCCTGTGCAAGGCCCCCACCCCTAGTTGTGTCTCTCCATTGACCATCTCAAACACCTCCCTCCCTCTGCACTTGACTGTGAGCCATCTCTCCTGTGTTCTTGGCCCTGTCCAGCCTCGCTGTAACACTGAGCGGCATCACGGTAAACAAGAGCAAAGTCTAAATCTCCAGTTTGACTTCCTTGACATTGGAAATGATTTGTTTTATACTCATTCTTTCTTTTCCAGATAACCAAGCTGAAAATAGACAGCAACCCTTTTGCCAAAGGCTTCCGGGACTCCTCCAGGCTCACTGACATTGAGAGGTAAGAAGAATTTCTATTGACTGTTTTTTTTTTTTTGTCCCCACGAGCTAAAGATAGTTTGTAAGAACACACACATTTCATTGCCAGGGAGTTTATGACCATGTAAGATCTCCCTTTCTCTACCTCCGTTCCCTCCAGTTCTGAGCTGGTGGATCTCTAGCTGCTGCTCAACAGCTGCATCAGGCGCACTGTCACGGACTTAGCCTCTGAGGGAAGCAGTTTCTCTGGCCAGAACATGTAGGCCACCACATAGAGAATGAGAAGTAGGCGTTTGCCAAGCCTTAGGATTCTTGAGGTTAAGCTTCATGTCTCCATGTGTGGCCCGTATGCAGAGAAAGAAAAACCAGTGGCCTGTAACCTCCTTCAGTGGCCAGCATAAAGAGCAGAAGACTGGTTTGGAATCATGAGAAACAGGGAGACAAACAAAATTCAAGGTCACAGAATTTTTCCTAGAGGGTTGATGGCTTGTATTTCATAGACCAGACATCAGATCCCAGGACCCCCTAAAAGCCTAAAACAGCCTCATGCCTGAAGCTTGCCCAGTTTTTCTTCAATTTTCCATGCAATTTGAGAGCATGCAAGTGATGGGTAACGTCTTGTTAAGATCCATAGTTTGCCAAATATGAATGTCAAGAACTGTGTTTCTCTGAGATATTTTTCAACCTGATTGATCATTTGCATTTCTTAAATAACACTCTTATTTTTTTTATGTGACCTGACATCTTTATCAACCCCTGGTTTACTTTATTCCACATCTTCGTATGGTTTCCCTTGCAAGTGCCACACATTTCTGCCACCTGCCACCAGTCATCTCCTGACCTCAACAATTGTGCCCACCGTATCTTGACAACTCTCCCGCAATGGCAAGGGTTAATTACATTTTAAACATCTTCTGTGGTTCTTCATCCACTTTTGCGGGATGCTGGTTTAATTTGTGAGTACAGATTGAAAAGCCTGGCGAAGAGGCAGGAAGCTAGCAGGACTGGCTGAATGTTGTATAGAAACTACTGGATTTGTGTGGAAAAGAACCATCATCTGGCTGTAGAACCTAACAAGGGGGTAATGCAATTAAGTGTAAAATGTAGAGAGAAGGTAGGCTGGTAGTTCTCCAATCAGATGACCAGTGAATGAGACTCTGGCATGGGAAACAAGAATCTATTTACAAAGACTGCTTCATTTAGAAACGATTCTTCAGTTTCTCCCGAGTGATAAAGAGTAGCTTGTGCAGCTAGGATTATTACAGGTGAATTATTTTCCTTGTTTTACTTAGGTATCAAATGAGAATGATGACAGCAACTCAGTGGGCCAGTAGTGATGTGTTTTTACAGTGTATGTCAGGGGTTAAGCATTGTGTGTAGATATTCCTCCACTTGTTATGGAGTCTTGCCAAAACTCCACCATTGGTTGAGGATACCATTATGTTGAAAATGTAATTCCTACACCTCCCCATCCTGGCTTTGCCCCGCAGCACACAGTAAAGTGTCGGCTGTTCCTCTCGTGATCCAGGGTGTGACTGGGAGCTATGCCCCGCAACGCGGCCTGATGTCATCAGAGAGAACTGTGCCTCTTGTCACTAGCCTGATTAAGGATAGAAATTCTGGATTCAAAGTACAATTGCTACCGAATGCATGTCACCTTTAACACCATCATAAAGTTAAGAAAGACACCAGAACTCACATGAAGCCATTGTAACTTAGGGAGAGGAAAGTCTTGAGTCAGAATCCCACTTTGTCTCTCACTGAGTGACCCTGAGGATCTCACTGGACTGTCGGCCTCCCCATCTGGAAGCCAGAGAACCTAACCTTGCTCGCATCACAGCTTTGTCCTGGGGAACAAGCGAAATGACAATTACAAAAGCACTTAGCAAATCTAAAATTGTAAAAGCAGTTGTAACTTCTTGCTCGTATTCGGTGAGCATTTTATCTAACAGCATGTCCTCAGATGAGTCTACTTTTAATAGACTTAGCAGACCCATTCCTGGAGTAAAAATAGCCCTGCAGCTGCACGTGTGCTTGTGTGATAGGAGAACCCAGTCTGCCTGCCCTTTGGACTGGTGGATTTGATAATGCATACATGGCCACATTTTCCACTTACTGGGTAAGCGTCCTGATGTGGGAGTACTCACACGCATGTGAAGCATTGTGGTCTTCAGTGGTCTGAGAGCTAAGAGAACATTCTTACAAGACTAGCTGAAAGTTTACAAGATGACCCAAATTGTGTGAAATCAATAGAGGTTTTGGATTTCATTTCCAGGTATTTAAGTCTGATTTCTTTTTTTTTTTTTTTCCTAAAAAGCCTTTGGGGATGGGACAAATCAGATCAATTGATCTTTAGAGACCTGAAGAAATTAAATTAGTCTGGAGTCAGTTACTGCACTAAACCATCTGGTAATTGAATTGCTCCTTGTAACTGATTGAAAACAGCCCTATCAGTAACAATACAGGGAGCTTTGCTTTATGAGAGATCTGAGAGAAAGACACATCTTTTTATGACATGATGACAGATATTGCACTTTTCTAACCTAATTGAATATGATGCTATAAATACGTGACCTTAATGATTTCAAGTTTCCTGTTGCTGATTTACAACTTACTCTATGGGACACCCAAACAGAAATGCTGCCGAAAGGGTTGGATCTGCTGTCCCAGGCAGTGTCTTTCTCATCTGGAAAGGAAAACCCAGCTCATTAACAAAAGCTGAAAGTCCTGTCATGAGTTGCTTGGTACGTTCCTACCATAACCAGCTCATACGTCAACCAAATCCCAAGGGGATGGCTTAAAATGACCTAATTTCTAGTTGTGCAGATCAGGGAAGGAATTATCTGCCAGCTCTGCATAGTAGCGAACCCTCCCTTGACATTTTGTTTTACTTTTCTGTGTTAAAGGTAGGTACCTCACAGTATAGCACACAAATATGTACCATTGTTTTTGAAAAAAGAAACATATTTGAGTTTTCTACATTTTCCACAAAACTAAGTGCCTTCTATTACTTTTTTCTTTTCTACAAAAGATCTCATGCTTATTGAAAAATAATAGTAAGAAAAAGCCTAAAAGGTAATTAAGTCCTATTTATTTACCCAATTAAGAATATTCAACTATGGATATTCTATTTTAATGCTTCACTGCTTTCCAGTTTTTTTAAACTAAATTTTTGATTCAAGCAGTATATATTTTAGTGTAAAATGTGAAATAAACCATTTTACACTTTTTATAAAAGATCCTAATCATATATTTAGTAATGTGTTCATTTCTGCACTTACAACTGTCCCTTTATCGTATATGAAGAAATCTATATTAATTCTTATAGTCTCTCACTATTTTTAAGAAATTTGAGAGGCAGAGAGCTCCTATCTGCCAGTTCACTCCCCAGCTGCCTGCAGCAATCTCAGGCCTGGTTATCAAACCTGGGAGTTGTGAATGCTGTGCAGGTCTCCCACATGAGTGGCACAAACATGGCCACTCAGATGGTCCTGCTGCCTCTCAACTCCTGTGCTCCTAGGAAGCTGGAGTTGGAAGTCTGGGGGCCACTAAACTGAGAGAATCTGATATGGCACAGTGGCACCTCGTCTGCCAACTCAACTGCTAGGCCAAGTCTGCCCTGTACAGTGCTTTTTACCAAGCTGTCAGAATCACATTATTGTCATTTCCATAAACCAGTAGCATATGGACTATTTGATATGCTTAATCATCCTTTGTAGTTGTCATTCTCTAATTTAAAAAGGAAAAGAAAAATTTGGTGCCTATTCTAATCCTTAAAATAATTTTGTAGTTCTTCCAACAATGTCTTTGGGATTTTGATGGGACTTGTGTTGAATTTACTCCATAATCGCAGAGAGTAAACTTGCATCTTACAGGATCTTGCACTCCTGCACTGATTCATTCCTTTCAGGAACAGGCATGTTCCTGCAATCTCTTGTGTGGAATTTTTGGTATTTTCAAGTTTGTAAGTCCCGCATGATTTCTTAGAGATGTGTCTAGTCAGTTTGTGGGCACTTCACTGCCTATCACAATAACGACTGGCCACAGATGGCTGATGAAAATGTTTCTCTTGCATATTGAGAAGTGCTGTGTGTGTTAGAGATGGAAGGGGAGGGAGACAGAACCCTCTGGAGTGGTTTTTTAAGACTCAGTAAAAAAACCAAAAGAATGAAAAGTTCTCAACAGTTTTACAGTGTTGATTGGCTATTAAAGTAATATTTTAGGTTATTGGATTAAAGGCATAGTTTTGTGTTTTTTTTTTTCACGTGGAAGCTACACAAGTTAAAATTACATTTGTGACTCATTTCTGTTGGAAGACATTGTACTGGAGGGCTTTGGGGGAACTGGCTCTTATAAATAGGATTTCAGAAAAGAAATTCACACAGATAAGGCCGTAAAAAGTCATTGATTTCTATATGTGCTTGGCATTCCTCCATCTTACTGAACTTAAACTGTTGAAATAATTTTTGTCATCTCTTCTATTTTCTAGTTAGATTGCTATATCATTTACAAAAGCAATCTCATGCACTCTCCAGAGTTGGCCATTGTTATGGACATGGCCCCACACCTTTCCAAATACACCATATGAGCAGATAGACTGCTCACCAGCAGCAAACACTGGGAATGCCTTCTTTCTAGATTTCTGCAGTGTGAGGATCTTTCCGCTCAGAGCTACTTGAACATCTGCCTTCTGTATCTCCAAGTTGCAATTCGGGTGAAACTCTAGTACAGGCCATCTGATTCCCAGCTGTCCGTTTCCTCGCTGTACACTGGTGAATGACACACAAATAGGCTCTTTCTTCACTGCTTTCCTGTTCATGGCTCTAAGCACCCTCTCTCATTTGCTGAGTTTTTCTTGTTTTCTTGGTTACATCAGTGGGACAGGGAATGAAATACTTAAGCGTATGTCATCCTATTGGTTCAAAATTTATACTGAGAGTCTTGGGAAGAGTTGTTTAAAACTCCTTGTGTTGAGCCAAATCTTCAAACACGTAAAGTATGGACATAAGTCCAGTAAGATTCAGGCCTTTTTGCTCAGGATGCAAGGCATTCTTTTAGTGTCAATGAAGAAGGAGAATTGGGAAATCAAATTGCAACTCTAATATTCTAGGAATTTCTAGAGGCTGTATTTACATAAGATATTGAAGAAAAGGCATTTTTGGAGAACTGCTGAAGAGGGTCACAGTTTATGGATCATTTCAGAGACTTTCATAATGATGGGTGGTGCTAGAAAGTAATTTTTGATTGTCATGGGACTCCCGACTGGTTGGAAGTTTGTGAAGCAGTGACATTTTCCTAGGAGCCATGTAGTGCCCAGTATAACCAGGTGGACAGCTCGTAGCAGAGATTGGCAAACTACAACCTGCTACTGTTTGTATGCCCACAAGCTTAGAATGGCTTTTATGTTTCTAAATGGTTGAAAAGAGTTAATATTTCTTAATGTGCAGAAATAATATGAAAGTAAAATTTATTATTTATCAATATGGCTTTATTGGAACACACTTTATTTGTTCTCGATAGCTTTTTTCATGTTAAGTGAGAGTTGAGTAAGAGACCATGTGACCTGTAAAGCTTGATGTATTTGGCCTGGTGCCCTTTGCAGAAAAATATGCTGATCCTTGGCTTAGAGCTTGCAGAGACTGTGGGAATGTTGACACCAAGGAAAATTCCTACCCAGGAATCTTTCCTCCTCGAGATGATTATTCCTCTTCCTGGGTTAAAATACAGAATTAACTTAATTCTTTAATCATGTTACAAGTCCCTAGTGATGTTAGTTCACAGAGCCAGTGAGACCTGATTTCTGTCACCACATTTTCTTCCCATCTTTAGTGGAGACTTGCTGTTAGAGTCATTTTAGCACGTGTGGTTCAATCTAGAAGAAAGGTGTGGAGACGCGTCCTTTGTAAGATTCTGTATGCATTTTAGATGTCTGGGTTTTTTTTTTGTCTACTAATTGTGTGGCTGAGTTGTTATGATTAATTGAAACAGATTGTGCTATGGTTTGAATGTAATGTGTTTCCACCAAAACTCACCATAAGGCTTGCTTCCTGATATAGCTGTATTGTAAGTTGTTGTCTTTGAGAGATGGTTTGCTTTCTTGTGGGGTTAGACTGGTTACCGCCAGAGTGGGTTGTTGTAAATGAATGTGGCTTTCTTGGCTCGCTCTCTTGCTCCCTGTCTTGTCTACACTCACCACTGTCACCCACATTTCAATCCTGTGATGCTGTCTATTTGATTATCTCACAGAGTGAGGTTCTCATTAGGCATGGCCTCCTGACTTTGGGCTTCCAGCTTTTATATTGTGAGTTGCAGGAGCTTTTCATTCTGAAGTATCCAAAATCAGATCCTTTGCTATAGCAACACAAAACTGACCAAGAGAGGTTGCAACATTTTGTTTAAGAGAAGTAGAAATTTGCAGTGGCTTTAGACACTGCACTAAAGGAATCAGGAGAGCAGAGTTAAAAATAACTCCTAAAGTACCTCGCTTGTTGTTAAAGAGTTTGAAAACACTTTCTCTAGTATTTCCCAGCTCTTCATGTTAAACATGTAACATGATGTTTGAAGGGTATGAAAGCATTTAAGCCTTAAATTAGTAAAATGTGAGCTTCTGCCTTTCACGGTACCCTCTGCACACAGTCACTGTTCTCAGTTCAAGTGTGTGTGTGTGTGTGTGTGATCCATCATGACTTCATAGACGTATTTCCATTTAAATTCAGGACTGTATGGCTTTTATGTAATGTCAGTGGCCTTACAGCTCTGTTTGCTTCCTCTTATGTGGGAATCTGGTACCAACAACCACCAGGAATGATAGAATGAAAATATTCCTCATCTGACATGATCATGTCAGATTATGAATATCAATACAGTTCTAATACCATAGTACCTAAAATTAGTTAAGAAATTTTGTGGCCCTTTTTTGTGTATTCTGGAGATTTTACTAGAATCCGTTTTTTATAAACTTAATTTTTATTTTTTATAAACTTTTATTTTTAATTTTTTTTCACAAGAGTTAATTGAAATCACTTGAAATTGTTCCTCTGTGAGGTGTATCAGAGATCCAATGATATTCATTTAAGATAATATGCATTTTTATTTAAAAAATTATAAATTTATTATTTAGTTTCATGGTAAATAGATGATTTGCCTGGTTTCAAGATAAACCCATGGCTTATTCAAAGTTATTAAGATACTTCTCCATCCTATTCCCTCCAGCTTTTACAGGTGACACTAAAAAATGTTTATCTTTCCACCCAGATTTTTTTTTAGATAACCAAGAAAGCCTATTTATTATTAGTCCCCCTTAAGTACATTTTAACATACATGCTTCTCCCTTACTTTTTCATGTTATTATATATGTCTGTAACACATGAATGTGTAAGATATACAATATCCAAGGCAACCTCAGTTTGTGAAAAAATTATTAGAAGATAAATTTTTTTGTAGAAAATGTTTTCAAATTCAGAGGTGGCTTTTATCAGAGCACCTACTTTCTGCGAGCTTTTTGAAAACTGTTCATATGTATTATTTGGCTCACTTGCATCATACTATTTTATGTTACATTTAAATGAAGATATAAGTGTTTCATAATCAATATTTTACTATGTGATCAATTTCATTGGTACTCTGAGTTATTTATTTTATAACCATCAAGGTTTATAATTTTGCTCTAATGTTTACATTTATATTTCTTTTAAGATCTCATATTCCCCCTTTTCATTTTCATATTGGTCCCCTGCATGAGTATTGATAAAAGTAACTAGAAATTGTTTTAGCCTTTCCTCTGCTTTAAAGGGAGGAGCATCTCCTTAGTGTGTTAATGAGATGGTGAATACTCTTACTTTGGTCAGTTTCTATGCCCATTCTCCACCCTCGCTCTTGTTCAGAATTGTGCATGATTTGGCTTTTCAGAATGCTATCATCATTGTACTATGTTCTTTCTTATGACCATGGGTTTGCCTTTATTCTGCAATGAATTATATCCAGCAGTGTTACCACAGTTCAAATTCAGTTAAGGTTCTTTCATTGGAAGTATTTACCAACATTTGCTTAGCTTTCTTGGAAAGGTTTGGTTCATGGTTAAAATGAAATGAGGAGTTACTCAGTTTATCTGTCATTGTACCAACCAAGAACATACTTGCAGTAGAAGATTTTGGGTGAGAACCCAGGAATTGGTAACCAAGACCAAAAGGCAAAGAGTCCAGAGAGGGGTGAACTTTTGAAAAGAGCTACTTTCAAGTGTTTTGTTTGTGTGTATGTGTATACACACACACACACACACACACACAGATACTTATCGATTCATATTTTGGTAGAGTGGTGATGAAACTTCTAATCCATCCCATCATACCCTCACTTTAAGGAAGGAATTCGAACTCAGTTATACATAAGGAAGCCAATGATACAGCTTCTTTGGAAAGACACAATTTGTCTTCTATGTCTTCAGTGAAGAGATTCTTAGTATAAAAGTCTGCATGTACAAATGCAAGCAGTTTTGCTATGAACCAGATGAAAGTTGACTTTTGATACAATCTAATGATTTAATACACTGCAGTGGTCTCAATACAACAAGAGAGAACTGAGCAGAACTGAGTTTTAAATTATAGAAGGAGTCACCACAAAATGCCTTTATCCAGATATATTTCTGTATTTAAAATGTGATGCATTTTGAACAAGGACTTTTTCCTTTTTGCATAAAACCCTATGTGGCAAGCCAGTGCTGAGTCCCAAAGCAGCAACTCTTGCAGAAGTCCCCATGGTGGTGAACTGTCCTACTGTTTCCTTTCTTGGATTTCTCTTTCTGTGTGTGAACAGTATTTGTGCCTTGACTGACAGTTCACTGTAGTTGTTTAGGCTGGACAATTTGTCATTTACACAAGATCTTTTAGTTGTCCCAAGCATTAAGACCTAGGAAAGTAAGGATAAGGTTCTGTTGGTTTCAGTGATGGAGCTTAGTTGTTTAAGTTGCTAATGATCATATAAAACCAGAAATGTATGTTAGTACATACAAGAGAAGAATCTAGGACTAAATGAAATAAATAAAAGTCTAAAAATTTTCTGAAAGATTATTTTGTTTTTCCAAAATAGATTGTATCACATATTTCAGTTATCAAAATTAATGATTTATAATATAGCTCAAACTTTTATTTAAGGTTTTTATTTATTAAATATTTCAATAGAAGCTAAAATATTGATATAATTTGTATCTGCATAAATCTTTAGAAAAATATTGTAACAACGCGAGTTCTTTACAAAGATCCAGTAGGACATCATGTAAACGTGAACAAACTGATGAGCTGAAATATCTTTGTTTCCTATAAATTAGATTTTGTTTGAATGGAATTGACATTTTATCCTCGAATATAGTTTTGGCCAGGTCTGTTTCTAGGAGAGAAAGTTCAATGTAAGTAGCATCTCATTTCGGTTTACTTTTTCCTTTGACATGTATGTGGTTAGGAAGACAGGTGAAGTCTGATCAGTTACAGGAACTGGAAGTATCAATTTCTTCCACAATGGTTAGCAACCAGCTTAGGGGACACATGACCGTACAGATACTAACAAGACTTAGGGTCATCTTAACAATAACCTTAACAGCTCAACTGTATTAATACCTTCACATTACAGATGAGGGAATGAAAGCATGGCAAAGTGAAGTGATTTGCCTGCAGAGGCACAGCTGGCAAGGGGCATGGCTGGCATGCCTGCTAAGCACAGTTGCTCCTGCCCACCACACGGGGGCAGTGGTCCTATTCTGCACTGGTAGCCTGCAGGCCCACAGCAGCAGCAACACGGCCTCTGAACACTTCGGACATGCACTTTCAGATCCAATCCCGGGCCCACGGAGAAGGAAAACGAGGGTGAGATTGTGTACCCGATGTTTAGAAGAGCCCTCTGGTGATTTTGCTACAGGATGAAGTCTGAGAACCAACACCTTACCCTGGTCAGAGGCCAAGAGTCTAATGATAGAGACAGGCAAATGCACAGTTGTCACCCATGTAGTTAAGTGCCGTGAACGAGATGTGGGTAAGGAGACTTCAAAAGCCTCATGGAAGATAGAATGAAGAGATCATTTAATTTTGCTGTTAAACAGCTTTGGAATCCATGCATAGCTTTTCTGTAATCAGCATCTTCATGAACTTTTTGAAGATCCCCCTCATATCAGGAACAGAGATGCTGCAAAGAAGAATGTCCTGAGAGAGGAGAGTTTTGCTTTTGTGAACGTTAAGAAGTTTGTGCTTTCACTTTAAAGACAGAGAAGAGACAGCCGATTCCGGTACAGATAGAGTGTGCTGGATTTGCCTGTGTGGCATTTGAACAAATAGTCTAAAAGCCTTCAAACATCCGTAAGTATTTTGGCAGGGCCAGCACCACCATTAGTATTTTATCTGTCTTGTGGCTATGATTGTGCCTCTGACATGCATGCTATTCCTGGAAATGGTGGTTGCAAAGTTTCCAGAAGGCATCCTTTAGAGATCACTTAAGGTCGTGCATCATTCTTTGATCCTAGGAAAAAAAAACTTAGTGTTCCATGCTAGAAGGGCTGACCTTCAGTCATTGTCCCCGCTTGATTTACCTCTAATACCAATGTAGGTGTACTCAACCTCTAGTGTGTGGCCTTAGGGTCTAACAGAACTGGGCACTGCAAGCTACCATCTTAGCTCATAACGCTAAATCACCTAACCCATTAGGTGAGTCATCCTTCATTTTTCAGGGTACAGCATTTTAGGCTTCCAGGCTAAACAAAATCTTTGCACTTTTCTTTCTCCTGGAAACAGGGATTAGATAGAAAAGAAACAACACAGGCTGACCACTTACTCTCATAATATCTTCAGAGAGATGGACTGATGTGCTCCACTGTGTTCAATCACGTAAAAGGCAATAATTCAATTATGCCATCCTTTATATAAGCAAAGCCATTGCTTCCAGTTCCCTTCCAGATCTGACACAAGTAAATCACTTCGATAAAACCACCCCCTTTTTTCCCCTCTCCTAGAGACTAGCATAAGTAATGATATGATGATCTAGCAAGGACAAGATGAATGTAATACACTTCTCTTAGAAAAGCAAAGAGGGATTCATTGTGTTATTTGGAAAACTATTTTTCTCATATATGTGGAAGATGTTTGATCTCATTTAAGGTTGCTTCTAAAGAGGCAAAAATACTCATTTGAATTTAGCAGTTTGTGCAAATTTTAGGAGAAGTGATTAATGTCATTCATAATTTAGACTCATTGATGGGAATTCTGTTATAATTCTACAAAGTGAAAATACTTTCTAGGATAATGAATCAAATTCCTTTCTCATGTGAAAACAACCACCTAATTCACTTTTTAAAATCATTTTAAGCTACCAGTAATATGATACATTGTTCAGACTTAAAGGACCACTGAAATGTATGCTATTGCTTCATTTCATCATGGGTTCCATCCTACTTGTCTTTGTTTTTTAATGACCCAGGTTATCCAAAAAGACAGTCACTCTGTAGAAAGATAGTGAATTGGGTCCTTAAATAACATCGACCGTTAAGGTGGTTGGGGTTGGGGTTCCATATTAACCGAATGGATGAAAGTATATGACAGTTGGCAGATTAACTTTCCATTTAACTTTTATTTAATACATTCAGTGGTGTCTCTTAGTGACTAATAAGGTGTGTTTATTTCAATAAGTCTAAGACAAGGGACTCAAAGTCTCAAAATACTTTTAAATAGATTGCCCTTTCAGGCAAGGGATATAGGTAAAATATAGCATTTTGTGCAATAATTTAATAACTGAAAATAACATTATAGTCACATTTCTCCATTGACTTCAGTATTTTATCTCTGAGTATCTCCTGTGTCCTAGATACTATTCTAGGCAATTGAAACATATCCCCTCGTTTAATCTGCTTAGTACCACTTGCTAGTATTTTCTACCTTTTTTCATAGCACTATTATTAGTACCTAATGCAGTTCATGATTTTATTTGTCTCTCTTCTATCTTCCTTTTTTCTTTATCCTGCTGCCCCTACAAGGCAGGATGGTTTATATGTTTGGTTTACTGCGATCTCCACACTGCCAGAATAGTGACCTGTTCGCTATTTCATTGAGTAGTGATTCCATGAATTATTTCTTTAATGAATGGATTGTTGTATCAGGTAGATAATATATGCTTCCCAATTTTAAGAGTCAAACAGCTACGATGTTAAAGTGGAAAATGGTCTTCCCATCTCTTTATTTAACGAGTAACATTAATGTGCAGGATACTTGCAACCTATCTCATTGTGCTTGTGAATATACCACAGTGATAAAAAGTCAGCATGGTAATTATAGTTTTTTTAAACAGATTTATTTTTTTTTTGAAAGGCAGAGTGACAGGGAGAGGAGGACTGAGAAGAGGGGAGGAAAAGAGAAGAGAGGGAAAGGGAGGAGAAGATTGGAGAGGAGAGGAGATGAGAGCAAGCGAGCGATCTTCCAACTATTGGTACAGTTCTTAAGCACTTGCAATTGCTTGAGCTGGGCTGAAGCCAGGAGCCAGGAGCTCCATCCAGGTACCCTATGTGGGTAGCAGGAATTCGAGAACTTGGAACATGCTATGCTTCAAAATATATTCCAGCAGGAAGTTTGAAACCAAGGCAGGACTCCTTCTCAGCACCCTGATAGGGGACTTTAGCATCCCATCAACAGTGTCACTCACTGTACCATATACTCACTCTAGCACATATAATTTTATTAACTCATTATAACAGATTCCCAAAATACCTATGTTAGACCAGTAGCTCTTCTACCTTTGTTAATTGGTAGATTATCGTATTCTCAAGGTATTTTATAATTGATAATTGATTTAAATTAAACAATACATATATCCATAATTTAAAAGATACAGATGAGTGTTTGGTGATAAGTACCCACCATATGCATGTCCTTCATGCCTCAACTTATTTACCTACTGGAATCACCCAGGGACTTTAACAAGTACTGAAGCACCTGTTACACCCCAGAGTTTGCAATTTAATTGGCTCATGAGTATAACTGGACTTTGGAATTTTTAGGAAATTGGATAAAGCAACAAGGACTAGATCGATCCTCTTTCCTGAAACAAAGAAAAAATAAGGAAAAAAAAATCTGCGGAAATGTTTTTTAATGGCATTACACATGAGTAAAAAAAGGAAACATATGGGGTCGGTCCTGTGATGGCTCCAGATTCTCACCCGAGAGTGTCTGGATCAAGGCACAGCAAGAGGCAATGCAGGCAGATCCTGGTGGACTCCCTGTGGTGAGAAGTCAGACATGGGCATTTGAGCAAACCCTGTGAGAAGTCACAGAAAGACTACAAAAGAAGAGAGAGCTGCCTGCAAAGAACTCTACAGATCTACAGACAGTCCCTCTGGGGTGTTCAGCTGAGAGCTGAAATTAAAAACCAAATGGGGGCCCAACACAGTAGCCTAGCGGTTAAAGTCCTTGCCTTGTATATGCCAGGATCCCAGATGGTCACCAGTTCTAATCCCAGCAGCCCCACTTCCTATTCAGCTTCCTGTTTGTGGCCTGGGAGAGCAGTCGAGAACTGCCCAAAGCCTTGGGACCCTGCACCTGCATGGGAGACCCAGAGGAGGCTCCTAGCTCCTGGCTTCAGATAGGCTCAGCTCCGGTCGTTGTGGCCACTTAGGGAGTGAATCATTGGACAGAAGATCTTCCTGTCTCTGTCTTTCCTCCTCTCTGTTTATCTCACTTTCCAATTAAAAAAAATCTTAAAAAGAAAAACAAACAGAAGAAACTGTCTCCAAATGATTAAATGCCAAATATAGCTTAAGGATGTTTTTAGGAATAAAGCAACCTGTTAAGATAAAATTCACCATTACCAAGGTCTTTGAAAATTGCAAGGAACACAAAGACGTAGAAAAATATGATCTGTAATGAGAAAAATAAATTGATCAATTAAAACATAGACCTGACATAGATGATGTAATCAACAGACATTGAGATGAATGTACTCCATCTATTCAAAATTTGAATAGCAGCATGAAAGATCCAAGTCAGTGTTCTACACATGGAAATTATAAAATTGGCAATGAAAATTGCACAGGGCGGGCTTCTTGGCACGTTAGACACTGTGGATGATGAACTTAATAAACCAAAGATACAGTGATGAAAAGCATCCAGGATGGAACAGGATGAAGATAAATTTTTAAAAATGACAATAGCATCAGTGAAATATGGTAAGGTTTCAATGTATCTTCTATTATATAAGTAATTGGAGACCCTGATACATTGAAGGATTAGAGAAAAAATATACTTGAAGAAATTTATGCAAATAGCATACTATGATTACATTTTCTACAAATCTCTTGAAATACTGTCCTATAGTGTCTGCTACTTGAAAGGTGTATTATCCTTGAAGATAGATGGTGATAAGTAGAACATATTTACTCCAAGTACTAAAAGATCCACTAAAATAAGAAAATTATCAATATTGTCATATTCTTTATGCATTTGCTAGGTTTGTTAACATTGAGTCTTTATGAAGTGATAGCTTGAGCATTTTGCCAACCTTTCATCAGATATTGAATCAGTGCACTTTATAGAAGTATTTGTGTTTTATTGATTAGCTAATGAAGTCAGATGCTCCATTGCAGCTCAGGTTGTGAATTCATTCAATGCCCTATGCCTCTGGTCAAGTTTTGTAGCTCCTTGTTTGTGTCACTGGCCTTCGCTTGGTAGTAATCCTGGGGGTCGTCCTTACCCTGTGCATTTTGGCTTGCTGATGGCATTCTTTGGCAGACTCCCTCCCCCTTGGTGTTGCATCAGTCTCCCTTTCCTGTGGCTTTTGCATCTGCAGATTCAACCAACTGTGGATTGAAAATATTTGAATAAAGTATGTTTTTACTTAACAAGTATGGACTTATTTCCTTATTGTTTCCCCCTAAATAATAGAGAATTACAACATTTTGCACGGCATTAGCATTGTATTATCATGAAATTATCTCAGTATGATTTCAGAATATATGGGAGAAAGCATGTCGATCAAATGCAAACATAATATCAGTTTATGTAGGGTCCTGGAGCAGCTGAGGCCCTGGGTCTTGAAATTCTTCCCTTTGGGTACCAAGGACAGCTCTGCGGGTTTGAATGCCACCTTTCCCCACAGCGGCTGAGAGAACAGTTTCCCAACTAAGGAGTGATCCTTGAGGTTGGTGTAGTGAGCTCACGCTGGGTCCCTCTTCTCCCTAGGGAGAGTGTGGAGAGCCTGATCCAGAAGCATTCCTATGCCCGCTCACCCATCCGCACCTACGGGGGAGAAGAGGACGTCCTGGGGGATGAGAGCCAGACAACCCCGAATCGAGGTGAGCCAGCTTCTGGAAGCCACAGAGCCCGGTGGGGATGGCAAGGGGCTGCTTTATAGGGTGCCTAGTCCTACAGGGTCCCTGTTGTCCAGAAAAGATCTCGGGAATGGACAGCCTGGCTGCTGCTCTGAAGCTTGCACTTCTGTCCCTGGTTCATGCATGATTCTGTAGCCTGGAGGTCTCCTGTGGTTTGGTTTCCGGAGCGAGGACAGAGAGCTTCAGAGGCAGGAGGTATTTGTCTTTGGCTGTTGTCACAGAGTTATGAAACCTGGGCACAGCCCCTTATTTGTCCTGAACCTCAACTGTAGAATCTGAACATGAGAGAATGAATCTGTGCTGGTTGTGTCAGGACTATCCTTTTGGGACCAAAGATCAGAATGGCAACTGTTTTGAAAGGAGGATTGTCCCAGTGAAGGCTGTTATGCTGAGGTTCCAGTGGTGTGAGAGAGAAGGGAGCAAAGTTCCCTGTTTCCAAGGCTTAAGAGTGCAGGTCCTATACCCGGGAAGGGAGGTCTCGGGAAAGGGTTGTTTACGTGGAGAGCCCTCTGCCATTGTTTTATATCTGTAATAGGGAACACCATGATCAGTGGAAGCAGAGTAAAGCTCTTGGAAACCAGTCCAAGGGAGACTAGAAAATAGTGCCCTGGAGAGCTCAATGGCAACTCTCCTGTATGCTCCCAGAGGCTGTGATGCAGGCAGCTGTTACTGTGTGGGTTCTTGGCTTGGGAAGCCAGGGAGCTCTGTTGAGACATCCATTTGGCCTGCCTGATGGACGTGCTGTGGAGGTTAGGACAGATGTATGAGATTTGCAGTTTCCTTTATGGGAATCAAGTCATTACATGCTGGTGGGGGCTTAGTGTTTGGGAATATCCCAGCCATGGTATGAGTTAGCTCTCTTTGCCTTCAGTATATTTTCTCTTCCGTGATGTGTCTAAATGGAATCTTATCTTGAAAAGTAGACTTCCCCCATGGCAAAACTCCTGCATGTTTGTCTCCTAAAATTGCAGATAAAGGTAATTTTGAAAATAAATTGATCTTACAGATAATCCAGTTCTCAGTGTGTATATTGGAAATGGTACTTTCAGTCTAACAGTGTTTTCCCTTACAGGGTCAGCCTTCACAACATCTGATAATTTGTCTCTCAGTTCCTGGGTATCTTCTTCTTCCAGTTTCCCTGGATTTCAGCACCCACAGTCCCTGACTGCACTTGGCACCAGTACAGCATCCATAGCAACACCCATTCCTCACCCCATCCAGGGCTCTCTGCCACCATATAGTCGCCTGGGGATGCCTCTGACCCCCTCGGCCATCGCCACTTCCATGCAGGGGAGTGGCCCCACGTTCCCTTCCTTCCACATGCCAAGATACCATCATTACTTCCAGCAAGGGCCCTATGCTGCCATCCAGGGACTGCGTCATTCCTCTGCTGTAATGACACCCTTTGTATGACTCTTCTAAAAGTGGGAGACTCCAAATCCAGGATGTACACATGGGTATGGAATTCTAGGGCGGGGTTGGGTTGGTGAGAGGTGGGATATTGGAGCAGGGACTCTCCAGAAAACCTGGGACCTATTAAAGAGGAGAGCTGGACTCGACACCTCCTGCTAAGGACATGCACCATGGACCAGGGTTCAGATGTAGTTAGCGGACAGTTTGTTGGGTTTGGGAGAGAATCATGTAGAGTTATTAGCCAGCCTAAGTCCTGCAATGAACAGGATATCAGTTTATCCTGGAGTTTTTATCATCTATGGCAGATGACTCTTAAGGGGCGTGGTTCCTCGTGGTGGACAATGTTGTGTCAATGCAGTAATGTATAAAATCAATGTATAAAATCTTTCTGCTTTCCATGGCTTACAACAACCTTCAAGAGGCAATACACTATATAGCATACTGACTACAATGACAAACTTATGTCAGTTTCTCCTGATAGAGACTGGGAACAACTAGAGAAATATCTATAATGCTGTAGCTTAAGCATGTTTGGTTTCCTCTGTGGTAGTGTGCTGGGGAAGGGGCTGAGAGACCGCTAACACATCCTATTGTGCAGATGACTATGTGGTGATATCTTCACTCAGTGCAGCTTTTTTTTTTCTGCAATATTGAAGGGCCAGTACCCAACAAGCTCAGTGGTAAGTCTCGTCTCCTTCATTCCCAGTTTTTTCTTGAAATGACTTGCAATTTATGTAGGAATACTTGTCCATATATGACCTTGACACAAGAAGCTCTCTATTACCTTGTACAACTAACCTTTGCTTTTGGGGGCTGAATTGTAATTACACTAGAGCCTTCTTTTCTTTTTTCTTTTCTTTTCGTTTCTTTTCCTTTTCCTTTTCTTTCCTTTTCTTGAACTGACAAACACTCCGCAGCTTGTGTATGATGACATGTGAGGCATACTTGCATACTTCCACCTCGAGCTGCAAGATGATGATGTTGGTTCTGTTCTCCAAGCATTTGTTGCACTCTGGTTGCCAAGTTCTTCATTTTCGTGTCAGCTTTGGGAGAGCTTACAGGCATCAAAACATCCCAGATCAAGTTCTTTTCCATAAGTCTGCTTTGTTGGTACTGATGCTGGTAGACATGGGTTTGAGAATGTCCACCTGAGATGCTCACATGGCCAGCATGGGCTCCAGACAAGTGGATGTGCCTGTGTATCTGAATACAGCTTTTTCTCTCTGTGTGTCAGTATTTACAGACTCCTTTGCCACTTTTCTAAGTCCACAATACAAAACTGCATTTTACTTCATATGGACTCCCCAACCAACACATTGGCAGTTCTTGTAAGTCCATCTCAAGGCTTCATCCACTTTATTTTCAACTCTTGCTATCTTCTTCAACATTTCTTTAATGTATATAATAGTAATTACCTGCATTTTGATTTTGTATAACCTGCATATTATCTTGGAGCAATGTCCTGTCTATACATTTACAGTCAGGCAAACACATTTAGGGCTTTGCAATAGTTCATTTTCCCAGTAACATAAATGTAATGGATGAGCAGTCTTTGAACTTTAGTTATAATACATTCTGGCTACAGGGATGTAACCTGTCTTCCTAGCAGATTTCCCCAAAACTCTATTTTAATTTAATCCAATTTTGGTGTGTGATTTTCATTCTACTCTGTTCTTACTGCAAAAGTATTGAATCTGTTAAAAGGGTTGGAAAATATTGCTACTGACAGTGGAAGTGTATTTGAGGGTAAATGCAATATACTTATCACATCAGACTCCTCTGGGATGTTATTTGGTTGTTTGAATGTTAGTCTTTTTCATCTCAAATGGCTTTCTTGGGCATGTCCAGCCTAGGAAACAAGGCCTTCACGGCACAGCCTGTCTTGTGGTGTTGCTGGATTTCATGACATTCTGTACTGCTTCCTAACGTTTACCTACTAAGGAGCATGTGCTGTTATGCAGCATCTGAACACAGTGGCAGACAGTGTAGGCTACTTCCTAACATCCTGCATGCTATTCTATACTACCCAGAGGTAGTTTGCTTTCAAGTCCAATGAAAATGTGCATTTCATTAAGAGGAAAATAATGATTAATATTTAAAATAATATCCATAGAGCTAGGATAGGGACTTCATATTGACTAGTTGGCCTGTTGCCAGTGCTCCTTAAAATATTGAGGACTGCTACTTAATTCAGAATAACAAAAGATGCTGTTTTACACAATGCTATTCAATGCTTTGATATCTAGATAATAAAGTGAATCTCTGTATATATTTTCTTCTCAGAGAATGAAAGAATTATTTTAACAGTATTCTGATATTTCTTAGGTTTATATATTGGAGCTAAATATGTTCTTGTTCTTATGGTAGTATTTCCTGACTGTGTTTGACTACATGTAAATGCAGTGCTTAGAGAAAAAGCAAGATCTAAGAGATCAAAGCATGCTCTTAAGAAGTCATACCTATTTTCAAAGATCTAGTATTATTTAAACCAGAGAACAGAACCATACATGAAATGGAGCTTGAGCTAATCAGCATCACAAGCCATGAAAACCAAGGACTAGATGGTTACGCAGCCTGGGCCTCTGAACTGTTCTGACTGTTCATTCTTATTAGCCCACTGAGAATTTAATATGTAAAAATCTAAAGTATATTCTACCAAAAGTAACTCCAATTACTTCTATTTAATGGGAAAACCAATTGAATATCAGAGATCATGATCTATCTCTGGTATCAATTAATAATTTTCCATGCAAGTATACTCATTACATTAGCAAAACAGACAAATAAAACCATGGCTAATGTGCAGTGCTGCTGTAATGAAGTCCTAGCAGACCTGCTGGATCAAACTGTAAAGAAGTAATTTGTAACATGGTAGGTTTTGCATTTGTAGCTTGTTTTTCAAACATCTTGGCAATAATTCTGAGTAAATTCAATAATCTGGTTTGTTAAAATTACTTAGTAGATCTTCCTCCTATGACTGCCATTAACAGGGAATAAAGTAAACATACCCAGCTTGTGGCTTACATGCTACAGGTGATCAGGTCAAAGGTCTAGACCGAGAAATTGAAATTGCATTCCTCTCTCTTCTTTTGGGGAGTTTGTAAAAATGATTTCTTGGCCACTACGATTTCTAGCAGGTGTGCACAGCGTAGAGATGTTGAGAAGCTCCTGGTTGCTCATGATCTGCCTCTGTGTAAAGTTATTCTGAAGTAGTTACGTTGACTTGTGGGACATTTCAAGAGCTATCCCCCTTCACACTGAGACACACTTCTGCTGGTTGGCTTCTTCAGCTATGAAAACACCACTCCAAACAAGACAAAGAAAAGAGAGCCCTGAAAACCTCAGGGATGTCTGCAAGGAAAGCAGACTTGTCCCCTACCACCCAATTTTAGGATTTATAGCCCATTTTGTACTTTGTGTTGCCTTTTCAGACTATCCCCCTGTATATGCATGTAGGCGACTGATACTGAGAAAATCACTCAGCTTCAAATACAGTAGATGGAATGACGTCACACCCCACCAACTATGTGGTCAAGTTCAGTCATGTCTCAGTAACAGTTTTTTAAAATTCAGCTATTAATGTTTCTAGTTACACATTGCAAGCAAAGCAACATTTTTATCAACCCTTCTATCAACTATGTAAAGAAAACGGTTTTCATCATTAAACATTTAGGGAATTTATAATTATAAAAGACAAAAATATACTGTCACCTGAAATTTTTTTTTCAAAGATTTATTTGAAAAGCTAAATGACAGAGGAAAAGTGAGACAAAGGAAAATCTTCCATCAACCGGTTCATTCCCCAAATAGCTGGGCCAGGCTGAAGCCAGGAGTTGCATCTGGGTCTTCCACGGGGTGGACCATCTCCCACTACCTTCCCAGGGTGTTGGATGAAAACCAGAGCAGCCAGAACTTGAACCTGTACTCTGGTGTGGGAAGCCTACTAAACAAGCTGTGGCGTAGCCTGCTCTGCCATCATGCCAGCCACCTGCCACCCAAATTTAGACAACAATTGGGAACAAAAAAAAAATAAGATTTTCAGCTTGCTACTTTAAATAGCAAGGCTGGGAGGAAGAATGGTTTTATAACAAGTTTTTGTATTATTTTAGAATATAAGGATTTGGGGGGAGGGCAAGGAAAGGGAAGACTGTAAATTCATAAAACAGTAGAAAACCATAAAATGCTTCCTGTACTACTTCCTGTTCCCTGTCATATTCAGCATGCTTGAATATGGAAATTTGCATCGATAAACATTGTCTAGGCAAATAATCCTTGGGTATCTTCTAGTTTTCTTTCTCTGTAACCTTCTCAAGCAGTTTTAATCCCCTCCTGTTTCTAAACAAAATATCTTTATCATAAACATCAGCATTTTGTGAAGTACTCATACATATGGACAAAAAATACAATGCGTTGTATTTTACTTTTGGTACAATAAAATTCTGTATAGTTTTTTTTTCTTTGCTTTTTAGAAACCTATAAGAATTTGTTTCCTACAGGATAAGGTTGGCGGTAGCCTGGTCGTGCTATTGCACAGTTCTGCTGTTTGCTGTGTTCCTTTGCTCATGCGTTGCGTGAAAACAGTCACTATACTGAAGTGTGTGCGTTGGGGGTGGGGGGAAGGGCATGGGAAATGTTTTATGAAAGAAAAGTTATAAGCCTGATACTATGAAGTAACATCTAATGAAGTTCTTTTTAAGTGCAATATATTTATTTCTGCTAGAAATGTATTATCAACCTTATGTAATATTTGAAGCATTACATGTTATTTGTAAACAGCTTAAAATTATATACTACCCTAAATTGTACAGAAGTATCAATGTGTGGATATTATTCATTTCATTAAAAATGGTGTGGTTTTGATATATATATATATATATATATATATATATATATATACACACATTTTCACCTTTCATGTTACATGCTGTGCTTTGTGACTTTAGGTACCGTATTTTCACCTGACCGAAAGAGGAGAATTAGGTAAGAGTGTGTGTGTGTGTGTGTGTGTGTGTGTGTGTGTGTGTGTGTGTGAGAGAGAGAGAAAAAGAACAGGACACAGCTGCCTCCTCCAGGTCTTGACAAAGCCACTAGGTCACAACACAGGATTTGAAAACCCTTAGAGAAGAATTTTTTTCAAGTTCTCACCATTTTCCTTGTTCTTAAACCCAATGAATTACCTTCACTCACTGTTGCTGCCTGAGGAAGGATTCTTCCGTATCAGAGGATTTTGTGCCTCCCTGAGCCAAAGGATCCTGATGACTCCATAACACTTAGTGACTCCTGCTGCCTCTTGTAGCCAGGAGCTGGCACGCGCTGAGCTGAAATTGCAAGAAGCAGACTAACACAAAACAAGGTTAGCCACAGCCAAAGTCTCAGTCCTCCTGTCCTGATGGTCTTTTAAAATATCATATTTCTGCTTTTGCAAGTCTACCCTATTGCCCTTATTTTGTGTGTGTGCTAAAACACCACTTATTATTAGGAGTAGCAGCGAGCTTACCGCAGCGTTGGGGTGTGCTCTTGACACAGCCTCACCAGCGGCCCACACTTCTCGTCCCACTTGCTTTATCGCTCGCCTTCACTGAGTAGCGTGTGCAGAGCATGCACGGGCACAGGTGTGCAACGTAACACAAACTGTTATGAATCCTTGAGCGTTGTTATACCCAACATGCTGAATCAAACCTCAATCATTCAAAAATGCAGATTCCATAAAATATGCCAAAATGAACAACCCCGAGGATTTTTAAAAAAAAGATTTATTTGTTTGAAAGACAGATCTGCTGGCCTTACATGGGCGAGCATCCCTCTAAACTATGCAAACAATATTAAAAAATAAAATTTAAAAATTATTTTTAAAAATGGCAGAGTTACACACACAGAGATAGCCAGAGAGAGATCTTCCATCTGCTGGATCACTCCCCAAATGGCAACAATGCCTGCGGCTGGGTCACACCGGAGGCTTCATCTGGGTCTCTCACATGGACACAGGACTCCCAAGAACTTGGAATGTTTCTCTCGCTATCTTACAAGGGAGCTGGATCAGAAGTGGAACAGCTGGCATATGCCCATGAGGTGCCAGCATTGCAGGTGGCGCCTTAATGTGCTAAGGCAGCATGCTGATCCCAACTTGAGGAAATTTAACAGTAGTGTCTTACTGAATTTCAGTGTCCACCATCTGTAATTTTCCTAAATGATCTGCTAGTATATTCTACAGCCTAGGTTTTCCTTTACACAGATCTTCTTCAAAGTCACGTATTTTTCATGCTTTTCTTCATGCTTTTCTTTGGTCTCTTATTTTTTATTCTGATTATATTGACTCTGCCTGTCTTGATATTTAATGACAAAAAGATTTCTTTCCTTGGTTTATAATTTATTACTATTCATTATCTTGGTATTCATATTGATCCTGATTTGGTCATCGGGGGCCCCTTTAAGCTGGTTCCTTCGTCATTTTGTCATTTTTTTTTTTTAGATTTATTTATCTTTATTGGAAAGTCAGATATACAGAGAAGAAAAGACAGAGGAGGATTTTCCATCCAATGATTCACTCCCCAAGTGACCACAACAGCAGGAGCTGTGCTGATCCAAAGCTGGGAGCCAGGAGCTCTTCTGGGTCTCCCACGCGGGTGCAGGGTCCCAAGGCTTTGGGCCGTCCTCGACTGTTTTCCCAGGCCACAAGCAGGGAGCTGGATGGGAAGCGGAGTGGCTGCCGGGCCATAGAGTATAGAAAGACTCGATGCTAAAGTGTGCAGGGAAAGACAAAAAACCCAGGCTAGCCAACACAGTATTAAAAAGGACAAAATCAGAGGACTGACAGTACCCAACCTCAAAACTCACTAAAGGACAAGAGCATTTGGCAGAGCAATTAAACCACTGCTTGGAAACCCCCCATCCTATGTCAGAGTACTTGGCTCAAGGTCTGACGCTGCTCCTGATTCTCGCATCCTTCTCACGTGCACACAGCCAAGCAGCAGGTGATGGGCCAGTACACTGCCACCCACTTGCAGGACTCAGATGGTGTTTCTGGCTCCTGGATTCATTTTGATCCAAGCTTGGCTGTTGTAGTCATTAGGGTGTAAACCAGTGCAGAGATCTTTCTTTATTTCTCTCTTTACAAGATGAAATAAAAATCAAACTTACTACAAAGCCACAGTTTAAAGAAGACAGTGTAATGCTGCCAAGAAAATAGATCCACATGAGCTTAATAAGTTTGATAAGGAAAAAAGGCAACTCAATAAAGAGGCAATAGTGTCTTCAGGAGATGGTACTGGGAGAACTGAATACCCACAGGCAAAGCCTAAGCAAAAATTAACTCAAAAATGAAGCATTGATCTGAATGTAAAATGCAAAACTATTTTAAAAATTCTAGAATATGGAAGAAGAGGAAATCTAGGTAGACTTGTTTGCTTTTGTTTTAGGTGCAACACCAAGAGCATAATCCATTAACCAAAAAGTTAATATAATGGGCTACATTAAAATAAAAATATTTGTGAGAAACACTGGCTGCAGACTGGGAAAAATATTTGCAAAATGCATGTCTAAGATAAAAGATTCAAAATTTAACAAAGATCTTTTAAAACAATAGAACAGATCCCTTGTGATACGGGCAGAAGACTGATCTGAAGAGCTGTCTCCCCAAGGAGTACCCTCACATGAAAAATAAGGATAGTGAAGCATGCTCACCATCGCATGCGGTTAGCAACAGGGTATATGACCACACACCTGTTAAGTGGGTGAGATAGAAGTCCCCAACAGCATGCAGTGCGGTAGGAACACTCATCCATCCCTGGTAGCCCATTTGTAAAGACAGTTTGCTAGCAGCATAGTGATCTATGCAGTTGTGCTTAGATCTTCACACAAATGAGTTGAGATGTCACATCCACACAAAACCTGCACATGAATGTTTATGATTGCTGAATTCAGAACCACCCAAAATTTGGAAGCAACGCTTATGTTTTACTAACTGAATGGATGAACACTGTGGCACATCCATCCTCCATCATTGCACTGGAATTATATTCGGTGATGAAGTTAAATGTAGTACCAGGCAAAGAAAAGACATGGAGGAAGTGTGAATGCATGTTGCTATGTGAGAAGCCAGGCTGGAAAGGCTGGCTGTTGTATGAGTCTAGCTAGATGACATTCTGGAAAGTGCGCGATTAGAGAAAACAAAAATCAGCAGTTTGCAGAGTTCGAAAGGAGAGAAGGGAAAGTGACTAGAAGTCACCCAGAGAATTTTTAGAGCAGTGAAATAATTCCATAATGATGCTCTAATGATGAATCCATAGCTTGCCTATTTCTCACAATTGGGAGAACTGGACAGTTCAGAGTGACCCTTGCATAAACCATGGATTGATAACACTGCATCCGTATTGGTTCAGCCATTGAAACACATACGCTCCAGTCATACTAGATGTTAGTGATAAAAGAAACCATGTACCAGATGGGAGAGATGGGTTACGTGAGAATTCTGCTCTTTATGCTTGATTTTTCTGCAATCCTCAAAGAACTCTAGAAATAGACCAAGCAAGTGAACAACTAGAAGATATGTTTTCACAATCCACCAGGGTGACTATAAGCATGATGATGGACAAGGACAATAAGTGTTGGCAAGGATGTGGACACATTGGAACTCTTGTGCATTGGTGGTGAGAATATAAGATAACATGACCATTTTGGAAAACAGCTTGGCCGTACATCAAAAGGATAAATATAGAGCCACGTTACAATCTAGCAGTTCTGCTCCTAGGTGCATACCTAGGAGCAATAAAAATGTATATCCACAGAAAAACTTGTTCATGAGTGCTTATAGCAGCATTGTTCAAAAGAGGCAAAAAAAAAGTGGGGAAAATTGAAGTATTCATGGGTGGAGGGATAAACAAATGGCATATCTGTGCAATGAAGTGCTATTCACCCTAAGAGTCTGAAGCACTCGAAATGTTGCAATCTGGATGAGATTTGGAAACATATGAGAAGGAAGCCATCACAAAGGATTATGCATTGTTATTTGCATCTCTGTCTCTGCCTTTTAAGTAAATATATCTAAAGACAAAATAATACAATGTATGGTATGCATTTATATTTCACTAAAATTATTATTTGAAACATGACAAACAACATCCCAAACTACCCAGCAAAATTTTGTTTCCATTATCAAGGGAGGGCCCAGTTTGTCAGCCTTGAAGGTTACAAGCAGGGTGGGTCTTGTAAGGGTTAAAGGGTGGGCTGTCCAGAGGGCTTTCCCTGCCTCGCTTACTCCATCTGTGCAAAGTAGCTCACACTGTTTTTTTTTCTAACACCGAATGGGTCACAAGTCCTCACTTCGTTTCCATGTATTTTTAGTCCGTTTTTGCGTTTCTCTCCAGCAAGAATCATAGCTGAAGGCTAAAAATAACTCCTTTGAAAAAATTTAAATGTTTAAAACCTTAAAATGGTCATTGCTTTTATAACACACTTTCTGTGTCTGTGTGCTATATATGCTTGGTCCTAATTTTTCCAGGAACTCTATGAAGTAGGAGCTGTGATTATTCCCACTCGATGGATGAGAAAATTGAGGCTGAATACGTGTGCACAGGCACCTGTAGGACAAAGGATAGACCCAGATTCAAATCCTCGCTTTGCACTTGCAGCTAGGACACTGTTCTAGCTCTTCAAACAAACATTTCTGAGTTTTGAGCCTTCTTGAAAACTAACATCTACCCTGCCTTTTCAGAACTTACACAACCTTGTGGATAAAAGAACCCCATAACTCAGCAGGCATTCTTCTAGTGGATTAAAAATTGGTGCTGTTAAGTATGTAAGAAAGAGTTCACTGGTAGCAAAGGTGAGGAAGGTGTTTTAGAGCTCCATATTTATCTTTTCAGTATAAGTAAAGTTGAGTTTGATATCTACATGGTTGCAGGGCTGTGCGGTCGTCTTAGTGGAGACATTTATTACTGATCTCGGGCTGTCCTCCCCCTTCCTGACACCATGGCTGACATTTGGGCTGGAGGTGGACACAGATGAGTAGGACGTGGCAGCAGTAAAACCCACTAAGAGACAGCATGGCAAGTGGTGGGTCAGTGGAGACCAACTGGGGCTGAGTTGCAGAGAGAAGGAAGAGACTGAGGGAGAGAGGAGCTCAGCTTATCTGGGTTGGCAGTGAGGAATGTGGGGGACAGACTTGAGGACAAAGCGTGGGGCAGATGGCTGAGTGAGACTGCAGGGTGACAGTGTATGGTCTGAGGCAGAGGAGCGACGGGCAGCACCAGGAGGGAGAGAACTTAGTGCTGCAGGGTAAGCGAACACGTCCGTCCTTCCAGGCACAGTCAGCAGCTAGAATCCAGTTTACAAGACCTTGACAAGGCCAGTGCTGAGTGTTGATTTCGTAGTTTAGGAAATGAGGTTGCCCAGAGCAGACTGACACTTTCTGAGCCAAGATGTCATGACCACAATTCAGTCTCAAGTAGATCTAGAAGACTGTCAAACACAGCCAAGAGATTCCTCATCTATCATTGCTGTCTGTGTCATGTTTTACACAACTCGCCCCTAAGTGTCCTAAAATCTATTCTTGAGAGTATTAGAAGCCTTCACTTTCTGATATTGAAGAGAGAGACTCCTAGTGGTAAATAAAAGGAATCTCAATATGCTGCTATTTGTACAGGGGACTAATAACTAGGTTCGAGAAGAAGCAGACTTCGAGGATGTGGTTTATGTGAAGCCATGTACATGTATAAGTATGTGGCATGCACGTATATATTTAATCTGTGTGTATTACGTATTGATGTTTAAATCTGATAGTAAATTGTATGAATCAAAGCATCGTTACTATTTTTTGGAAAATTAAATGTTGATCAGGATGAATATCTTAGTATTCTGCATAAGAAATATGCACTTATTTTAATGTGGTGCTGCATTTAGAATTTTCCTACATATAATATTTAGTAGGCATTTTTATTACAGGAACAGTGAATTTTTTTTGTTTAAAAACAAATTTTAAAACTAAAACAGATTCTAGCATATAGATCATCATTGCCATCTGCTGGTTATGTAGTTCAATTGCATTTTTTTAATTTAAAAATTAACCAGCTGAAGTTTGCTTAAAAGATAAAGGGAAATGGTCAGATTTTAAATATATATGACTGGATTAAACGTTTGTATGTAAGAAAAATATTTTGTTGAGTAATTGCGCATCTTCACTTCAAAGAGAATGGGAGACTATGTTGTTTATATCTAGAGTGTCAGGGAATACTAACTTAAGTGTTCTCAATCGACAGGCAGCTGAAAGGTAGTTTAACATGATACGGTCAAAAATAAGTAACTGGAGCCAGAGATGTTATTACAGATAATATTCATGATGTTATTCAGCTATGAATAAACCAGCGTCACAATATCCCTCTCACACACCGATCTCCTCTCCTTAATAGAATGTATGATTGATGACTTAGACAACTGTCTCAGTTACTGCTCAATAATCAAGCTTACACATTACTTGATACCAAAGAATCCATGAGAGTGGCCGGCACTATGCCAGCCATATGCCACTAGCAGTACCAGCATCCCCAGTGCCAGTTGGAGTCCTGGCACTTCTAACCCAGCTCCCTGCTTATGGCCTGGGGAAGCAGTGGAAGGCGGTGCGGGTGCCTGGGCTGCTGCACCCACCTGGGGGACCTGGATGATGACCTGGTTCAGCCTCGGCTGTGGTGGCCATCTGGAGGGTGAACCAGCAGACAAATCCCTCCCTCCTTTTCTCCCTTTAACATCAAGATCATGCTCCTATATCATTAAATAGTCACTCAAAATGACTTTAGCAGCTGTAACGCATCACTGCACGAAGAATCTGCAATTTCATGTTTCGTAAAAAGATGTTTCATATTCTTCCAGCTATAAATAATAGTGCAATAAACAATCTTGTAAGACTAGTCTTTAAATGCTATGTTAAAAAGAAAAAACATCAGATTTTTACCCTAAGTAAGGTAAGAGTGCATTTTATCCTCCACAACACAGGCTGTACAAAGGCCAAGTAGAAACTTCAGAATAAAACAAACCAGCATGGGAATCATAATGACTGCATTCCATGTATTGCTCCCACATTAAAATACTCATTAAAATGCATTTTATTTTGGATTTCCATGTCCATGCATTAATATGTTTGAATCAATCACTCCAAGGTATGTTATTTTACCCTCAGCATTGGATAGAATTTATTATCTGTTAAAATTTGGACAAATTCCCACCTCCTCGATCCTTGATTTTCTAATTGGCAAATATTAAGTAAATTATAAAATGGTGTAAGAACCAAAGTAGAGTGGCGAATGTCGACGTGATCCTTGAAGAAAACTTATGACAAGTATGTGACGAGCCGAAACAGCGCAGTATATATGAGAACTGTGAGCAAAGGGGCGCTGACGAATGGCACGTTGTGGACCGCACCTGAGCGGCGTTGGGGCAATTTTACGAAAGTCTTTAACAAGTGAGAGAGGTTAACATTTAATTGGCTCTGACTTGTGGAAGCTCCGAGCATCCTTGAGTAGGGGATGTTGCAAGAACGTGATAGGGCCACAGGTTGTAGCTGGGGCGGGCAATCGCCCCCACCCTACTGCACGCTACAGCTGAAGCGACGCGCACCCCCAAGGCGCAGGTGCGGCACCGATGCGCGCCCCAAGGCGCAGGTGCGGCACCGATGCGCGCCCCAAGGCGCAGGTGCCGCAGCCGTGGCCGTGCACTCCGAGTGGCGCACGTGCTGCAGCGCCCCGAGCCCGCGCAGGCGAGGACGCACGTGGAGCGCGAGTGCCGGAGGTAAGGCGCACGCGCGCACGCCCCCTCCCGCGCTGCCTCTCGCCGTGACCTTGGCAACCGGGCGGCCGGCAACGGCGGCGGAGACGAGTCGTTGAGGCTGCGGGGCGAGCCAGGCCCCCCGGCCCTCTCCGGGGCGTCGCTGGGCCCGCGCCAGATAGTGACCCAGCTCCCCACCCCCCGCACAGGGACTATGAGAAAATGGTCAGGCAAACGAGGAATAAGCTCAGGGAAGCGGCTGCAGAGCCGTCTCAATCCCGGCCGGTGCAGTCCAAGCGGCGGCGCCGGGCCACGGGAGCCGGGGAGCCCGAGATGGAGGAGGGGACGAAGAAGGCGGTGGAAGAGCCCGAGCCGCCTCCTCAGCCTCCTCAGCCTCCGCAGCCTCCGCCCGTAGGCGGCGGGAACCTGCCCGGGGGCTCCCGGGAGTACTCGCCGCGGAGGACTCGAAACCTGAAGCCGCCCAACTGCCTGCAGCTGGAGGCGGTCGCCAGGTCCCTTCTCCTCGGCCGCTTCCAGTTCCTGCAGTGCTTCCTGGAGCTACTCCGAGAAAAGGTGCTGGTATTACAGACGCGTCGGTTCTCGAACAAGACCACCCTCAGCATAGGTGAGCGGAGCGGGCACGGGGAGCGGGCGGCGGGAGCCGCTGCCCTGGAGGATCACTACAAGTCCCAGCCCCCCCGGGTTCTTCCTTTGCAAGGTTTGGGGACCAAGTGGTGACCCCCCCCCCCCGCCATGTCATGGAGTGGTGTTTTTTTGTTTGTTTGTTTCAGAACCACGGCAGCCAATGATGAGTTGGTAATAGTGATTGGCGAAATCTTTGGGGGCCAAACATAATGATTCTCGGTACTTTAAATAAAAACAAAATAGGCGTCAATGGAAATGAGTAACACCTATCTAAAATAGAAATGAACACCTATTAACATCGAAAGATTAATAGAAAGTGTATGGAGGATGGTCAGGAAGTCCTTGGACAGCGAAACTAAGAGATGCATTTAGTTTGGGTGTAAAAAAAAATTTTTTTTGAAAGGCATGCATAGAGGAGTTTCCAAAAGTTCCAAGAAAGTGTGTTAAAATTATAGATGGCTGTCAAAACTATTTTGCACCAAAAAGATACCATTGAATGCCATTTCCCCAGGAATTTCTTGACGTACTCCTGTGCTATTGCCCTCTGGTACCCACTTAATTTCAGATGTCGCTGTGGAGTTAACAGTGCCTAAAATTTGGAAATTTTGTTCCTTAAGTTTTGTTTCCTTTTCCATTTTTTCTCCCCTCATTTTCTGTAGCCTTACCGGGGACACCAAAGTTGGTGGTGTCTCAATAAACTATTTCAGGCGGCCTAGGCCTGGGTCAGTAGAACCTGATACTCAGAAGGTGCTATTCAGGTTGTGACCAAAAGTTACTGTTTAGTAACAGCTGTTAGGCTGCTGGAATCACCTGGGAGTAAGAAAACCTGAAAGCAAGGTCAGCCTGGAAGGAAGGGAACCAAAAGGAGTAAGAGCTAAGGTGAAGAGTTGGCCAAGACCAGGTGTAAGGCATCCAGCTTCGTCCCGCAGGAAGGCACCGACTGCTTCCTGCACATTTTTGAATGTGGTCAAGTTGCGCAATGGGAGCCAGGCAGCGTTGTCCCGAGGAATAGCGTTTCTGCCACTCACATGGGAGACCTGAATTGAGCTGCTGGCGTCTAGCTGTGGCCCACCTCTGCTGTTGCGGTCCTTTGGGAGAGAAACAGCCAGTGTGTCTATGTGGGTGTCACTGTTTCTGTGTGCCAGGAGAGATAGTTGTCAGTTTAGGTGAGCGCATCCGTGTCCTCTAGTGACTCAACAGTGCGCTGCTAAGAGATTAATTCAGCAGTGTGCATGATGAACGGGGGGTGGATTGCGGAGGGTGCAGAAGGACTAATTGGGAACTTGTCTGTAAGGTGCAGGCAGTGATGGCTTCAGTAAGGGTAGCAAAAGCAGGAGTCGGGAGGACCAAGGTGAGCTGAGTGGCAGAGAAAGAGGGTGGACAGGTGGAGACAGTGGGCGAGGGGTTAGGCAGAAAGTTCAGGAAGGAGGAGTACAGACTAGGAAATTCCTCAGTAGAGGTGACAACTGGAACTCTTTAAACTTGAGTTACACTGCCAGGGAGCCCAAGGTAAGGAGAGAAAAGTGCACAATATAAAGATATGTGGGGAAAAGTTTTCAACTGAGTTAATGAGAAGAAAAGGAAAATGGGCTGAGGGAATTAACTAGAAGGATTGCTGTGATGGAAAATGAGAGGGAACCAAAAATCGAAAAATTGGAACTAATGGATTAAAACTATTAAAGTATAACAATGAAGAAAATCATTGATGGTCATAATTTAAATATCATAGTCCACTTCAAAGAGTCCTAGGAAACTAGCGGTTGTTGGAAATCTTGTCACTGAGGGTTTGGGCCACAGCAAATGTTTTAATCTCGAAAAAGGAAAAGCTCAAGGAAAGAATTGGTGAGAGAGCTTGGAAGAGCAGGCTCCAGGAGCCGCAGGGATTGGTGGAGAGCACGTGTGGGTGTTTCGAGAGGAGTAGAGACAAAGACACACATTGGAGCTGCTGACTATGGGAGCAGGGGGTAGTTTTCTCTAGAGGTGGTGGAGAGTAGAAAAGGTGAGGTTTAAAACTTAGGACCGTGAAGTGCTGATGTGCAGTTGGGAGTGCTGGTATCCAGTGGTCTTCGTTTTAGTAAGGTGTGAGGCTAGGTCACCTTCAAGGTGAGGAGGGGACAGGCGGGAGTCCAGGGGTCCTGCTGTCCATCACAGCTTGGAGGGGCTGAGGTAGGTCCTCATGCACTCGGAGTGTTGGCCCTGTGGTGCTGCACCACTTCCTCCAGGGGGTCTGGGGGTATTGTTGGAAAGGAGGTATACTTGATAGCGTAGTCAGTCTTTCTTTAAGTCCTATCTGTTTCTGCCAGGGGGATAGCCTCTGCATGTCCTAACATTACTAATGCTTTGTCAAAGGGCCTTTGCTTCACGTTGAAAATGAAGGTATAAAGTTTAATCAGTGTGGTTCAGAGTAGATCAAACAGGAAGAATTTGTATATGAATATATATAATTTTTCTATAAAGAGTCAGGGAGTAACTTTTTAAAAAATTATTTTTATTTGAAAGACAGAGAAAGAGGAGAGACAAAGCTTGCAGCCACTGGTCTACTCCCCAAATGACCGCTACAGCCAAAGCTGAGCAAATCTGAAACCAGGAGCTTCTTTCGGGTCTTCCATGTGGCTACAGGGTCCAAGAACTTGGGCTGTCCTCTGCTGCCTCCCATGCACGTTGGCAGGGAGCAGCCGGAAGTTAAACCAGTGCTCACGTGGGATGTTAGAGCGGTGGGTGGAGATAGGCCCCTGGAGGGAAGATGCCAGGATGCTGAGGCCATGTGCCATGCCCGTTGCATCTTCATCTTTATAAGTTTGTAGAAAGAAAAGAAAAAAAGATAAAGTTATGAACTACTTTTGCCTAACTGATAATACAGAAACACAAAGTAGGCCCAAACTTACCCACCTGGTCCATAGGAAGGTGGTTAGTAATATGGGAAAAGGGCGAGAGAGACAGGATTGAAATTTTTAGATTTTTTTATTGAATTTATTTGATTTAGTTTGATAAGTAAGATACCTTTAATTTTTCAGGGAGTTAATGCCAAGGTAACTTGCCAAGTGTATTCTGGGCAGTGATGCATATCATTATAAAACCCCAGAGAGTCAACAAGACTTCTGGAATAGCCCGGTAAATTAATTCCTCCAAGAAAATAGTATAAATATGTAAGAAATGAAAATGGGTTAACTTTGGAAATTAAACAAAGGACCATCTAGAGAGCATGAAGTCAAGAAAGGCAGCGGAATTTGTGGAGTTAGAGGTTGTTCTTCCCCATCTCCCTGTTACCCGTGGAAGTGAGCAACCTGCAGTTCCTCGCACGCCCAGTACTTAGCACTCAGTACCCAGTCCTCTGCCTAGTACAGCCTCGTGGAGTGTGTCCTGGGCCGGCTGTCTAGGGCGGTCTAGGGTGGCTGCTGTTGGCTGTGGTCTTTTCTGAAAGAACCTTGCTGATTCACTTCAATCGCGTAAGGGAATAGAAAAGGAGACATTGAAGGAGGATGCTGGAAAGTACAAAGCACAGTCGTGCCTGCGGTGGCCATTCCCTCGCACATCCCCGAGTGACCCCTGCATGAGCGCCAGGCACAGCTCGCAGGATGCCCCGCAGGTTGCCCCGCTGCTCTTGGCCGGGCTGACGATGGACAAACAGCTGGCCACCTGCTTTGAGTACAGCCGAGTTCGAAATAAGTGTCTTGAAGATATTTTGTGGTAACGCAGCTTTTAATGACTTTCTTTAATTTTTTTCCAGCTGCCTTTGTGGGACTTTTACACTGGTAAGATTTTCTTTCACTTTGAAATAGACATTTGGACTGAAAGTTACCCTCCCTGGTTCCTGTTGTAAAACTTGGGGCGGTGTGTATGGAGTCCCAGCATGCCCTGGTTGTGCGTGTCCATTACTCTTATAGCTCTCATACGTGAGGCAGCTTTGGCTGAACAGGTGTGTGAGGAGAAGAGTGATTTGCATGTTAAACTATTTTTTGCTATACCAAAGAATTCACCACTATGTTTCCTTATATATCTAGATTTTTCTGGTATTTTGTCTGTTCATTTTATCTAAAATGCTCCATATATGGTAATTACTGGGTGTTATGGCATGAGTTCAGAGAGGAGGTTTCAATGAGCCTTGCAGTGGGTGGGCACAGGCACCTGCCTTTAAACAAGTTGTCTGTCGGAATCGTGTAAAATGTTAGTATTTTCCCTCTGGGGTGTTTGATCCCTACTCTGGTTGAGGGACTTCTCAGCCTGGGGAGCAGTGTGATCCACCCCGTGTCCCGTTGGGACAGCGCCCCTGTGACTGTCAAGAGCGAGAATCCGTTCCCTCTGAGATGCTGCAGCTGTTGAAAAGCTGCCGAAGTCTAAAGTAACCTTATTTACAATTATGTTCTGAAGGCTCGTCAATTGTCACTGAGTTGTTTGCCACATAGATTTAGAATCCCTTGTGAAAGCTGTAAAGCAAACAGACTTTGTTCTGATGTCAAGGCCAAGGGTAGGAAGAAGGGGAATGGTGGAGAGATCAAGATTTAGATGTACAGTTAAGGTAAGAACCAGTGAACTCGGGGATTTCAAATTTGTGCTATGCTGGATCGTGAAAACTTACAAAGGCTACTGAGCAGATTTTAAAATTACCTCAATGTTTAGTAGGTCTTTCCTTTTTAAGGTTTCCTTACTTATCAGTAGCTTGGCTATTTTAGTACTGCTTTTGAAACCATACTTATAATATTTTCTTTCTTTTTTTTTTCCTAGGATACATTTAGTAACACTTTTTGAAAATGACCGTCATTTTTCTCACCTCTCATCTTTGGAACGAGAGATGACTTTTCGCACTGAAATGGTTAGGTTCTTTCTTCTAATGAGTTTATTTGTGGTCTAAGAATAGTAAGGCTATAAGGCAGAAATTTATTCGGAGCTAAAGTAAACTTGCTTGATGGCGCTGTTTCCGCTTTCTATTTCTGGTTTGCCTGTTCCGGGACACTTCACCTGCTTCTCCTTTCTGATTTTCTTCTCTGCTGTTCTTTAAAACTTTGAAGAGTGGTATTTGAATATTTCAAAGGTATTACTTCCCCCAGAGGGCTCTAAACTGTGTTTAAATGCCGAGCGCAGCACTGGCAGTGGGTAGGTTTGGTGACGGATGACTGAGGACTAGCGAGTCCTCATTTGTTAACAGAGATAATACCAACCTCATGGGATTTTTGTGACAATGAAGTGAGGTAGTGATTTGGAGTACACAGCATGAAGCTTGGGACAAAAAAGAACTGATATTAATAAAAACTTGCTTGCGGATTTAATATTTCCTTATAGACTTTTGACATATTAGATATCCTTTCATCGTTGAATTGTAATGTCATCCCAAGCAGAAAGTCCTCTTGTGAACTCATTTTACCAATCAGAACCATGAGGAAAGTGACTTTTCCAAATCAGCTAAACTTTTCAGTTTAGTAGCTACTGATGTTACCTGATCAAAAAATAAGGCAGGAATGACTGTAGAGTTGAAAATTATTAATTTTTTATTTTAGAAGAGTGTTATAAACAGTGTGATTCCTTATTTGCTCTAAGATTTTTAAGGGAAGGCAGAAAATTGATGAGGAAAGTGACATGATTCTTAAGTTTCTTTGAATTTTAGTTCCCCACCTAGGCTAATAAAGTGGATCATTTATATACTGGACGGGGCCTGGCGGTTTATCCCTTTGCTGGACACCGCCTTCCTGGGCCGCAGAAGCTGCTTGCCCTCCACTTACACTCTGTGGAGCCGCTGGGTTGAGCACTGCAGTAGGCTAGACGACTGGAGTGCCCCTCGTGAGACCCAGGCCCATTGTATGCTGTTCCCCAAGAGCATGGGAAACAGAAGCAGTTTTCTGCTTACAAAGTTGTGTGCAGATGGGAAGCCCTCCTTGCTAATGATAAGTAAAAATTAAAATAGGTTGAATATATGTTAAGGCCATTTTAAAAAGCTCTTTAAAGCATTTGGTCATCCCTTTGACTCTAGTTTGAAAACGTTTAAACTTACAGGAAAGTTGAATGAATACCATGGCAATAACCCAAAAATACACCCTGTTTTGATTGTCAAAGAATGCAATAGCAAGGACTAATTAGAAAGTCTTATTACTGATTTTTTTTCTTTTAGAAAAAATGTTCTAAAAGGAGTTGTAAAAAAGAAACGCTTAAATTTGTACTTACATTGACAATAACTTGTGCCTTTTTTAAAAGGGTCTTTATTATTCCTACTTCAAGACCATTATTGAGGCCCCTTCCTTTTTGGAAGGGCTGTGGATGATCATGAATGACAGGCTCACTGAATACCCCCTTGTAATCAACACGGTGAAGCGCTTCCATCTTTACCCCGAGGTGAGTGAAGTGAGAGGCAAGTGCTGCTTGCACAGTGATCCTTTTTGTCACTTTAACGAAGCCTAGCTATGTCGCGGAAGGGAGTCTCTCAGCTTTTCTGATTGCATGTGTCCTTATACTTGCTAAGAGTGTCAGACGTTCTTTCCATAGAACTCCAGCACATGTGCTCACAGGGTTTCGCTTTCCAGCAGGGTCTCCTTTCCCCTTCGTGTAACCATTGTTAATGAGTTTGATGTAAATAGTCATTTAGTCATAGCCATGTGAAGGTTGGTGTTTTTCTAATTACACATAAATGTTCTCATACTGAATGAAATATGTCATTATACATTTTCCTAAACATACTTTGCGCTCTAAGCATGGGTACCTACATACAAACATCTCACTGAGGTTTGAGTTTGATTTCCCTAATGATTACTGATGTTGAGCATCTGTTACACTTGCTTGCAGTCTGTGTATAATGAACTCTGTCTTCATGTCTTTTGTTCATATTCTGTGTGAATTGTTTGTTCTTGTTATCTTCTAGATGCTGGTTTTGTCAAATTAGTGCTTTGCAAATATACATTCCCAGTCTTTAGCTTGTCTTCATCTGTTAAAGAAGGGCCTTTTTGTTTTTAAAACATTTTAAAAATAAGTTTATTTATTTTTATTGGAAAGGCAGAGTTACAGAGAGGAGAGACAGAAAGATCTGTGTGCTGGTTCACTCCACAAGTGGCCGCAGTGGCTGGAGCTGAGCCAATCCGAAGCCAGGAGCCAGGAGCTTCTTCCAGGTCTCCCACGTGGGTACAGGGTCGCAAGGCTTTGGGCTGCCGTCCTCTGCCTTGCCAGCCCACAAGCAGGGACCTGGATTGGAAGCAGAGTAGCTGGACACAAACTGGCACCCATATGGGATCCAGGAACTTGGATTTGGAGGATTAACAGTTGAGATACTGCACCAAGCCCACATGGTTATTAAATTTTTAAATACATTTCCTATACCAGTTGGTGTGATCCTGTGGTCTTTCATGGATTGCATTGATTAGTATTTGAATTTTAAAGTAACCTGTGTCCTCAAAATACAGCTCCATTTATCATGTCAAATTCTTTTTATATATTGCTAATTATTTTGTTAGGTTTCTTCATAATTTATAGTCACAAGAAATATTAATCTATAGTTTCTTTTTTGGTTTTGTATCAGTGAACCATTAGCTTCAGATAGGGAATTGAGATATCCATTTTTCTTTGCGACTTTTTCCATTTTTAAAAATTTTGTGATACAGTTCCGTAAGCTCTACGATTTCCCCTGCTCCCTAACCCTCTCCTGTCCAATTTCCCCTGTATTATTTCAATAGTACACTTCTGCATAAACAGTCATGCATCCATCATTCTGCTATTTAAATGTACCCTGACATTGTGGGCATGGATAGTGGCAGAGACTACAGTATCCTTTTGTCAAGATATGTCTAACAGTTTCATCTGGAAGTAGAGATGCATACTGCACTGTATCCTCACACCTGGATAGGATAGTGTCTATTATATAGTTACTGTACATCCACTTAAATGAAAAGCCACAAAGCAAAATCAACAGGAAGAAAAATAGAAAGTTACAACACCACCATCTTCTAAAAGCAGGCATTTGTTTTAATGAAGTGTGTTTTCCTTCTCATTCATCAAGTTATTTTTTCCATTTCCTTATAAGACTTGCTTGACCCATTGGCTGTTCAGGACTGTGTTTGATTTCCAGCTGCTGGGAGGTTCCCAAGATTTGGTTTTGCTGCCAATGTCTGCACTTTTTGGCTGTGATTTATAGTAGTAACAGCTGTCTAGTACAGACCTGCCAAGGAGGAAGCGATTTCTGCATCACTTTGCGTGTGTTGCCTTAGAGCGCAGAGGGGCTCTGCTGTTCTGGTTAGCCTGGTGCCCGTGGTGACTCTCTAACTGAAATGTAAAACCCAGAGGCAAACCCCCCATTTCTGTATCTGTGACTGCACTTACTGCTGACTTACTCTAACTATGAGGAGTCACCTTACACTGCCCCTCTTTTCCAGTGGTTTGGGGCTTTTGTTTGGGGAGGGGTGGTAATGTTGGATCTTTCAGTTGTGTAGTAAGTGCTGAGGTTTTGTCGATTTGTTTCTAGTATAGTCTTGGAGACCTTTGAACCTGTATTATTTCTTTGAGACATTTAGCATATTTTTTTCAGCATCTTTGATATTATGAAAAAGCAGTTAGAGTAATGTGGCTCAGTTGATAGTGCAGGCAATGAGTTTTCTTGTTTTTTTTTTTTTCAGTCTATTCTCTCAAAGAATAGAAGCAACATTGAGAAGATGTAGATTTATTGTGAATCCTAGATAGTACTTCAGTGTTGAATTGTATACTCATACAAGGAGATTAACTAAAAGAGGTAAATGTTGAACAGTATTTTGGAATGGTGTTTCTTGTATGTGGCGAGTACTTTCCACAGCGTGCTAACTCACCTCTCTTCAAAGGGAGCTCTACGCAGGCTCCCCGGGAGCTAGGTGGCCTGGCTGCAGAAGCTCAGGACTGCTGGAGTCCACAGTGACCACTGCGTGCAGAGTCAGGGCTCGAGTTCAGTGCCGGCTTCAGAGCTGTGCTTTACCTGCTCTGTCAAGCTGCATCCCAGCCCTGAGTTGGTTCCTGATGGCACGTATCTGTTTGATGTGGTGGATCTTTGCCTACATGGAAAACTCTCAAGAAGAGCCATTACAGATCTTAGCAGAGAGTCAATTTTATAGAATAAAGAAATTATAATAAGTCTATACTTTTATTTACATGAAAAGATTATTACATATTTATTAATACATACATTACCATCTATAATACAAACTCATGACATAATACTGACTAATTCTCCATGTTTTATGGGCCTCGGGAGGTCACTGGGAGGATGATGAACATCGGCTCCTGGCTTCGGATCGGCATAGTATCGGCCGTTGCGCTCACTTGGGAGTGAATCATCGGACGGAAGATCTTCCTCTCTGTCTCTCCTCTCTGTATATCCGCCTTTCCAATGAAAAAATAATAAAAATAAATCTTTAAAAAAATATATTAAAAGTGGTTCTGTTTAGGTATTTTTTTCCAATTCTCGCAATTTTCCTCAATTATTTCACATTTTTGTATAATTTTTTTTTTTTTTTAAGATTTTGTTGTTGGGAAGGTAGAGCTGCAGGGACAGAAGGGAAGACAGAAGTCTCTGTCACTGGTTCACTCACATGGCTGGGACTGGGCCAGGCAGGAGCCAGGAGCCAGAAGCCTCTTCTGGGTCTCCCACACGGGTGCAGGGTTCCAAGGCCCTGTGCCATCCTCTACAGCTTTCCCAGGCTACAAGCAGGGAGCTGGATCACAAGTGGAGCAACTGGGAGATAAATTGGCATTCATATGAGATGCTGGCGTTTTAGGCAGAGCGTTAGCCAGCTATGCTACTGCTTCCAGCGAGCCCTCCATCACATTAGTTATTTGTATTTAAAAAAAAAGTAAATAAATAAAAATTCTGTCAGGCATAAGCAATTTTTATAGTAATTTTTTCTATTTATCTTCTTGGCTTTGAACTTTAAGAAATGGGTTATAGGTTTGGAAGACTGTTAAAATTAAATCTTCTGTTTCAAACTTTAATGGACACAGGAGCTATTGCACATTTTATTCCAGATTTTTGAAGAATATATTTTATTTTATGAAGAAGTAAATTCAGGTACCAGTGTCATGGCATGGCCGGTAGAGCCACCACCTGTGACGGCGGTCCACGTGGGCAGTGGCTCATGTTCCAGCTGCTCCACTCTGATCCAGCTCCTCGCTAATAGCCTGGGTGGGCCCCTGCCCCAATGTGGGAAGATTAAGGTGAAGCTCGTGGCTTTGGCTTGGCCCCATGCTGACTGCTGCGGCCCACTCAGGAGGGAGCCAGTGGATTAAAGATCTTGAATATTCTCTAACTCTGCCTTTCAAATAAATAATTTTAAAAAGCTTTATTTGCCACCAAAAGTTAGGGGACTTAAGTGAAGTGTTGTGAAATGTTCCTGTAAATTGATCATTTTTCTGTTACATTTTAATAATTGTATATTAGATTTTGCAGTTACTATTTACATTAGAATTATATGCAATGTGTAATGCATGTAATACATGTGTACTGTACATGTGCTTATTGTATTAGGTGTACTTAAGTACAGGAAGTATTTATGTTGAAGTGTAGGAATGTCAAAGGTTTGTGGGAGAATGGAATTAGATGGTAAGTGAAGGAGCTGATGCTGCTTGGAATACCCTCAGCCCACATCAGAACGCCTGCTTCAGTCCTGTCTACTCTCCCACTTTCGCTCCTTCTTCCTGCTAATGCTTTGGAAGCCAGCAGATGGTGGCTTAGGTGCTTGGGTTCCTGCACCCACGTGGGAGACCCAAAAAGTTTATTTTGCTGAAAAAGCATTATATGAAAACTATACATGCATGTAATAATACTATATATTTTAATGAACTTTTACAAGACCGTCATATGCTTAGACTTCATGTTTTGTTTTTTTACCAGAATAAGATTGCCTTTCCTATGAACTTTCTGAAGCATCACTGTATCATATAATTATATTTGAAGCATTTTCTGTTGATTTTTAGTTGAAGGCAGAGGATACTCTTGTTCACACCCCACTGCAGCTGGGCATACTGAAGCCAGGAACTGAATCGGATATCCCATGCGGGCACCTAGTTGCACCATTGTATGCAGCCTCCCTGGGTGCCCAGTTAACAGGAAACTGGGCCAGGAGCAGTGCTGGTTTTGAATCTAGGCACTTGAGTGTGGAATATGGGTGTCCCAAACAACATCTGAACTGCTAAGCCAGATACCTGTTCCAAGACGTAATTTTAAAATTACATATTTAGTATATTTAGTAAATACATTTGTTAAGTTTATGATGTCAACAGCAATCAGATGTTTTGGAAAAATTTGTTACGGTGAGGAGAACGTATTTTGTTCCATTATCTTTTTGTTTCTATGTTTTGTAGGTGATCTTAGCCTTCTGGTATCGCATATTCATGGGAATAATGAATATTTTTGGGATAGAAGCTAAGACCTGCTGGAATGTCACCAGGATAGAACCTCTTAATGAAGTTCAAAGTTGTGAAGGTGATCTTTATATCATCACAAATAGCACTGATAAGAGGACTTTGAAGGGGCAGTAATACTACTTTTGGTAAAAATTAGAGTGGAAAACATAGTGAGAAAATGACTTGGTTATCAAAAAAGGAGGATGGAAACCCAGCTAGACTAGAGAGAGGTGATGTTTCCCAGTGAGCTGTAGGGCTTCCCGATCCTGGAGTTGGCACCTAAGAGGGCTGTTGACAGCTTACGACTCTAAGGAAGCGAGGTTAAGTAGGAGACCCTTGGCTGTCTGCAAGCAGTCACAGATAGTTGAGAAACGTGTAGATTTGAGGGAGGGAGTTTGGACGTGAAGTAGACAGGACTTGGTCATTAGGTTAGTGCAAGAGAAAACAGGGTGACAAGTCCTGTACTGTTGCTTGGCTTCGGATTTAGCTAATTGAGTTCTGAGAGGGAAGCACATCTGATAGGAGCAGGTTTGTACTTCTCCATTCCATGGTGTATGTGTGATGTGAGGTTCCTGGGAGGCCTCAGCATGGCGATGCCAAGTGGCTGCCCGAGTAAGAAGAAAACTGATGGGTACGTAAAACGAGGTGGTTGGGACATACTGGATGGAGCTGTAAGAGACAAAGGAGGAAAGAGGAGGGCCAGACTTGAGCTCTTGGCTTGGGTCAGTTGGAACTTCTACCTTCTGTTTCCTCGAGCAAAAAAAACAATTTATGCAAACTCATAAATTGTTCTTTAAAATTTTGAGATGATTACAAAATACATAGTAAGTACTACACAGAAATAGTCTTGTATGTTGAATGTGCATATATTACCACTTAGCCATACATGATAATGACCTGGAATAACTTATTTAATGTAAACTGAAGCTACTCCTTGAGGTTAGCAATTATATCTTAATCATTATGGAACCTTGCAGAAGATAAAAACAATCGTGTGGCTTTTCTCTGGGACTTCATTAAATAATTCTGCAAATAGTATCACCTAAGCTAATATGAAATCTCAACAAAGTATTATATTATTATACTAATACTTCATTAGGGAAAAGTATAAAATAATTGTTAAAGTATAAGGTGTGTATATGTGACTAAATTGCATTAAGGGTAATAATGTTACTATTAGCGGCAAACTGGAAAGGAAATGCTTCCAGCAAGTTCATGAGCTCTTGATTACAAAGCAGGGGATTATTTAAGCGCATGTACGTTAAATGCTGAATCATCTGTCTTTTCATAGGACTGGGAGACCCTGCTTGCTTCTACGTTGCTGTAATTTTTATTTTAAATGGACTAATGATGGGATTGTTCTTCTTATATGGTGCATACCTGAGGTAAGACTAGTGAATTAAAAATAGTGAATGGGCTTAGGAAGACTGGCTAATATTTGTTAAATGATGTTAATCAGTAGGATAATTTGTACATTCGATTTTTTCAGAAACTTAACTGACATTCTTTCAGGAGATGTCCCTGAAATAATGTGTTGAAAGCAATTCCCCACTCCCTTAAAAAAAAAAAAACTTGCAGGGATTTAAAAATTTTAAAAACAAAAACCTTAAGTTTTCTTAGCAAAGATTTTCGTGAAAATGCCTCCAGCTCACATGTAAGAGGATGCAAACATCGGAGGACTTCCTTGGCATTAGCTGCAGTCGGCTTTTACGTTCTGTACGAAAATAAGCTGTAAAAGGAGCTGAGTGTGATTTGAGAGAGACACTTCTGCCTGCCATCCGCAGTCTCCTGTGCCAGGAGCACAGCTGTAGCTGAGCGGGTGTGCCTGTCCGAGAGGGCAAGTGGAGGTGAATAATGGCAGGGATGTGTGTGGCTCTCGCTCTTCATTCTTTCCTGGGGTAGCTGCAGGAGCTAGCTTCGCCAGTGAAAAATGGAAGGAAGTCAGCCTTGCTTATGCTTAGGCAAGCATGTGATTTTTTTCAGAAGAAACTAAAGCAAAAAAAAATTTAGTTACCCCTTTTATTTTTTTTCCTGCATTAAAAAAAGTTGTTGTTTTGTTTTTTCCCATTTTTGCTTGAGTCTGGTACCCAAATCTGCAGCATTTGACCAGAGGCTAGAATCATGTAGAGTAACCTATCTTTTTACAGTTCTAAACCCAAGCTAAAAATAACTTCATTTTAATTTTTTCTTGGCTGATAAACATCCATGTTGTTTAAGCTATTTTTGTTAGTTTTTGGGTCTTTTTTTTTTTTTAAGTTTTCTTTCCTATCAGAATCTAACCTTATTTATTTCAGCATTACTCTCTCTTCACTTTTTAAAAAATATTTATTTATTTGGAAAGGCAAATAATACAGAGAAGAGGAGAGACAGAGGGGAAGATCTTCTGTCCATTGATTCACTCCCGAAGCGGCCTCAATGGCTGGAACTCAGTGGATCTAAAGCCAGGAAACTCTTCCAGGTCTCCCACGTGGGTGCAGGGTCCCAAGGCCTTGGGCCATTTTTGACTGCTTTCTCAGGCTGTAAGTAGGGATCTGGTTGGGAAGCAGGGCTGCCAGGACACAAACTGGCACTCATATGGGATCCCAGCGTATGCGAGGTGAGGACTGTAGCCGCTAGGCTACTGCGCCAGCCCCTTTTTACTTTTTTGTTTTTTTTTTAAATAGACTTTTCTTGCTTTTATTTGAAAGGCAGGTTTACAAAGAGAGAAGGGGATACGGAGAACACAATCTCCCGTCCACAGTTTTATACCCTAAATGGCCGCAGTAGCCAGTGCTGAGCCAATCCGAAGCTAGGAACCAGGAGCTTCTACTGGATCCTCCGATGTAGGTGCATGGCCCAAGGACTTTGGCCGTCCTCTGCTATTTTTCCAGACCATAAACAGGGAGCTGGGTCAGAAGAGGATCTGCCAGGTCTAGGACCAGCATCTGTATTGGATGCTAGTACTGCAGGCAGAGGCTTTGCTGGCTAAGCCAGAGCTCCAGCTCCTCAGCATTATTGTTGAACTACACAACATTTAAGTTTAAAAGAGAGCTCATCTTTCAAGAAACATTTATTGAATTTTCGTTAAATCTGTATCTCTTATTTGGGAAGTTTTCAGTGTAGGAAGATTAGCATAGAATCAGTGAAAGTTAGGAACATATTCAGCACCTGATTGAGATTCTGTTGCATATAGTAAATCGAGAAAAACTGGAAATAACTAAGAAGATAGGAAAATTTGACAAATAGGTGTTTGCAACGATTATATTGTACATAAAGAAAATAAAAATGGTCTATGGATAAAATACTTGAAATGAATTTATACTGTTACTGTTTTCAGGACTCCAAAATTAATACCTGAATGTTACATATCTTATCCCATAGTCTCAAGCAAAAAAAATAAAATTCTGAACTGATGTTATTTGGAATGACATTGAAATTTTGAAGGTCCTAAAAATTATTCTGACGAAAGATCCGACTTTGGTGGATAAATTGTAAAACTTGGTTGAAAAGTATTTTAGAAAATCTGTAATATTGGACAGATACACCATGCTTGTGAGTTGGAAGACTTGGTTTTTAGGAGCTGACAGTTTATCTCTAAATGTATTTCTAGATTCTGTCTCTGTTTATCAAAACCCAATGTATTTTGTGTTGAACTTTATAAACTGATATTGTGGTTGCTCAGAAATGCAAAGTACCAGATACAGTTTAAGACATTCTTGAAAAAGATAAAAGAGACCTTGCTCTCTGAATTACTGTTGTTTTGTAAAGCTGTCCTCAGCAAGATGATTTCACTGCTGGATCACCAAATCCACCGTTAGATCAGGGTGAAGCCCAGAAGCAGAAATGTCCACTTACTGTGTGATAGAGCGGATGTTGCAGATCGGTGGGGGGACTTGTCCATTAGCATGGAGAATTGGGGAGTTTGTGGAACGAAGAAAAACTGTAGCTGTATATCCAAAGTGAATTACAAGTCAAATATTAGAGACAAAATTATAAAATGTTTGGCTTATGATATAAAAGAATATTATCAGAAACTTGGACTAAGAAAGAATTTCTTAAGATGCAATAAGTTCAAAAATGAAGAAAAAAAATCTGATTCATACCTAAGAGAACTCTCCAATCCTTCAAAAGATATTATAGAATAAAAAAATTGGGGCCAGTGCAATGTCTCAGCTGCTCCACTTTGGATCTAGCTGCCTGCTTGTGGCCTGGGAAAGCGGTGGAGGAGGCCAAGGCCTTGGGGCCCTGCACCTGTGTGAAGGGACCTGCAAGAGGTGGCTCCTGGCTTTGGATCGGCTCAGCAGTGGCTGTTGTGGCCATTCGGGGAGTGAACCAGTGGATGGAAGATCTTTCTGTCTCTTCTTCTCTTTGCAAATCTGTCTTCCCAATTAAAAAAAAATAGAATTTAAATTAAAAAATTAGAAAATAATTTGAAAAGCACGTAACTGCAGATACAGGAAAAGCATATAAGTGTAGGATTTGGAAATTTGATTTATAATTGTAATGATATTGAACAGTATTTTTCTAGTGCCTTTTGTGACCAGGGGCATTGTGGTAGGTGTGCTGGTAATCAAAAAGCAGACAGTCCTCAGTCTACTGAAAAGAACAACCTGGTAGGAAGAAAAGGACAAAGTGTTTATCAACACACATTTCTCAGCATCTCTAACTCCAGAGGACAAAGTTTGCAAAGCTCACCTTCATTATTACTAATAAAACAGATTCAGTCCACAATGATGTGCCATCTTCACATCTGATAGATTGGTAAAGGATTTTTCATTCAACCGCAGGTGGACATACAAGTATGGTTACTTGGGAAAAGATGTGTATTTAGTAAAGTTGAAAACATTTTGATACCTTCTAACTCGGCAATTCAGGTTTAACACATACGGTCCCATATATGTTTTGTGCATTTACACAGGAAATATGTATAAGTTCAAAGCATTATTTGTAATGATTCCAAATTGGAAAAAATACAAGTGTTCAATAGAAAGGAGTATGCCTGGGTTAATTTAGCATGATAGAAACCCATGCAAATGTTATTTCATTGACACAAAATCCTCTAACAAAAAAATCTTTTTGTAGTGAATATCTCATGGATCCCAATGAGCATCTTTGTAGACATTATGGGATGCACAAATAATACTCCAGTGTCACCATGTGTACACTGTATGATGTAGGTGCTTGCTCTCATGATAGCACAGTTAACTTGGCATCATGAGAGAACTGTGTTGTGTGCCTCCTGTCCAAGAAAAGAACTCAACTCAGAATTCAGAGTGTGGCTTCCATGGAATGTGTCTTTTATATATCTGTAAAGGCTTAAAGCTATAGTTCAACCATCTGTACGCATCACGAATCAGGAACCATCTGTATAATAATGAGAATGAGTGGCCACAGCTACACACATCAGTGTGAAGTAATCTTAAAATAGAATTTGTATGAAATCAAGTACAGAATCTAAACTGCATGCTTCCACGAAGGAAATTCTAAAAGTAAATTCTAATTTGTGCCTGTGTTAGATTTGGGAACTCAGAAATCAGGATGGTGGCTTTCTTGGAGGAGTGATGGCAAGTAGGGACTAGGATGCAATCGTTTTCTGTTGGGTAGCTTTGTGGTTGTGTTTTGTGATGGTTCTGCAAACCAGAACATCTATGTGCTTTTCTATATGATATATATACAAAATTACATGGTAGCTTGTTATAGTGTTTTAAAGGAAAACGATTGCTTTGACACTGTTTTCATGGGCTTAACATGTCTTATTTTGAAAATAGTCTGTAGTGTTACTTTCTCATTTTTTAAAATGGTATGCTACACAGCAATGACTAAGCCTTTTTAAGATGAGAATTGTTTTTTTTTTTTCTCCCCTCTGTGGAAGGGCAACCGAGAAGTGATAGTCTCTCTAATTAGTTACAGCGTTCTGGAATTTTAAATACATTTATTAGATTCTAATCAAATGGGTATTTAGGTATAACCAAGCTTCTCATACATCCTCCTTTCAATTTCTAATTTCCTCTTTTTGAAATACATCCTTTGAATTTCTTCAGTGAAAATCTATCAATAGTAAGTTATTTCTCATTAGCTTTCCCCTGCTTGTATTTTTAAAAGAACTCAGTTTTCATTCATTTCTTGATTATCTTCAAACTGTGACCTAGGGGATGCAGTGGTGAATGGTGCAGGTGGGGTACAGTGGTGGATGGGGCAGGTGGGGTTCAGTGGTGGATGGGGCAGGTGGGGTACAGTGGTGGATGGGGCAGGTGGGGTACAGTGGTGGATGGGGCAGGTGGGGATGCAGTCGTGGATGGGGCAGGTGGGGTTCAGTGGTGGATGGGGCAGGTGGGGTTCAGTGGTGGATGGGGCAGGTGGGGTTCAGTGGTGGATGGGGCAGGTGGGGTACAGTGGTGGATGGGGCAGGTGGGGAATCTGTCCTCTGTGCTGTGAATATGGTGGGCTGTACAGGGAGAGTATGAGGGAAGGTGTCGGGAGAAAGTTGGCTGCAATCAGAATATTTAAGGGACGCAAAATAAGCTCCCAAGTGGCAGCCCATTTGGTAAATGATATCGCAGGTCTGTATCTTAAGTGGTTTATTTAGAAAATAAATGTGGATTGTGAAATCTAGGTTGTTATATATGCTTCTTTTTCTTTCTTAAAATTTTTTCTTGCTTATGCTTGTACATTTAAGATTACAAAACTGGATAGGTGTTTTTGACATTTTTGAACATTTTTGCTACTACATGGTATAGTACTATTATGTTTTAAATATGAAAATCTGGTTTTAAAGTCTGAGGTAATTTTATAGAAAACTATATTTTGCCTGAGTTATGATTGTATACTTTTTTTTTTAACAGTGGGACTCAGCTAGGAGGTCTAATTACAGTAATGTGCTACTTTTTCAACCATGGAGAGGTTTGTTATCTAGAAGATAATTTTTAGAGAATAATAAGAGGCTGCAAAATAACAAAAGAATCCACTCATTGGAACAATATGTTGATGCATATTTTATGGCACTGCAATATCTTAAAAACTCTTAGAAGTTGATATGTTAAAAATTTAAACAACTCTAAAGCATGTGAAATATCTTGCGTGGTTTTTAGTGAAACACTGACATTTAGATACTCTGTAGCCAAGAACGAAGCCTTGTGCTGGCTGAGTTCACACCCTTGAGGTTCATGATCCTGTGTACTCCTTTCTTTGGAGTTGGTTGTTATCCTGGTCATGCAGGTTAGGAAATTGAAGTTTGTTTAGAGACTTCAGGTTACCTCGTCAAGGTTCCATGCTCAATATGTGAAGAAACTGGGTTTCTAATTCTGTACCTATAAGGTTCTAATACCTTGCTTCTTTTAAAATACATATTGACCTTAGAAAAGGTGTTAAGAGCACTTAATGTGAAATCAGCTTTCTTAACAGATTTTTAGATGTATGATGGCAGCATGATTAACGCTGTTGTATAAATCAGATTTCTAGAACTTGCTCATCCTGCAAACAGAGCCCCTCCCCAGCATGAGCTAAGAGGAGACCCCAGGCCTGCAGCATGCCTACAGGGAAGGCATTGCCTCCTAGATTGTGCTGCCTTTTCAAGTAACACAAAACACTGAAATTAAAATAGAATTTAACTTACTGATTCAGCCCAAGGGAGCATCATTTATGTAAAAAGAGTTTATAAAAAGTTATTTAAGATCTGTGATATTCATCCAACACAATATTGAAGGTGTAGCGTATGCTAGATTTCTGTGTTGGAATCTGAGGATATGACAGTGAAATGTGAGATGATGATAGAATGTGACTGCTAGCTTTTGGAAGCAAAATATGTAAGACACTGCTAATAGGTTAATTTTTAAGACTATGCATAGAATACCTTAAATATTTTAAGGAACACCAATGCATTAAACATCAATGTTTTAATGTGATGATGAAGTTTCCTCTTTGAACATGCTTGATCTGATTGAAGGGCTTCAAAAATTCATGGAAAATGCATGTTGTAAAAAGTATGAATAGATTTGAATCTTTTACTAAAATAAACTTTTTTCAATGTTTTTGTTGGAAAGACAGAGTTACAGAGAGAGAAGGATAAACAAACACAGAAAGGTCTTCCATCCTCTGGTTCACTCCCCAAATGGCCAAATGGCTGGAGCTGAGCTGGTTGGAAGCCAGGAGCTTCTTCCAAGTCTCCCACTTGGAAGAAGGCTTTGAGCTGTCCTCCATTGCTTTCCCAGGCCACAAGCAGAGAGCTGGATGGGAAGCAGAGTAGTCAGGACAAAAACCAGTACCCTTATGAGGTGTAGGTGCTTGCAGGCATTTAGCAGATGGAGCCATTATACCAGCTCTAGTTAAATTAATTCAATTTCTTGTAAGAACTACCTGAAGTTTCCTCAGACTTTTCATTTTTTTCTATGCTTGGTAGTAAATCACAATCTATCCAATGATCATTTGCATTAAGAAAACTTTAAAAACTGATATGACATGCCATGTATTCCAAAATAGAGCCTATTAAGTCTAAAATTAAAATCATTGAACCTGGCCTGGCACAGTAGCCTAGTGGCTAAAGTCCTTGCCTTGCATGCGCCAGGATCGCAGATGGGTGCCAGTTCTAATCCCAGCTGCCTGGCTTCCCATCCAGCTCTCTGCTTGTGGCTTGGGAAAGCAATGGAGGACAGCCTAAAGCCTTGGGCTCTAGTACCCAAGTGGGAGACTTGGAAGATGCTCCTGGCTTCCAGTTGGCTCAGCTCCAGCCATTTGGGGAGTGAACCAGTGGACAGGTCTTTCCACCTCCTCCTCTGTATATCTCACTTTCCAATAAAAATAAAGAAAAAATCTTTAACAAAAAAAAAGTATTAGACCTTTCACTAGTTTTGACGTCACTGCTTATTGTAAAGGCACATGATGTTTTTGTTAATTTTAGGCCACCCGTGTGATGTGGACCCCGCCTCTCCGTGAAAGCTTCTCGTATCCGTTCCTGGTACTGCAGATGTGGATTTTAACTATGATTCTCAGGTAAGTTTGGTTTATTAAAAAACAAGTATCTCTGTAGTTCATGTAAGTTTCCTAAAATGTTTTGCCTTGCTATGTTGCAGTTACCAAATGCTTTATTTTGAAAATTATTTTGAAAATGGAGTTATAGAGTTAAGAAATAATCTAAAACTACTGTGTAAACATTGCTTGATTTTTTTTTTAAAAGTCTGGACTATAGGTTCTAAATAGCTATCTTATGTTTTAACAGATCAAAATGTACATGTTAAAATTGTACATACAGTTTGCAAAGATTGGAAATTTTTTAGTTTTTCCATTAAAAGATTATGTACTATCATTTCCAGCCTGTGCGTTTGATAGAGCATTAATTTATTCTCCATAAAAACATATCCTGAGTGCATGAGAATTTGAGAACTACTGTGTTAATAATTAAAGATAAAATTATACATATCCACTTCTTTGTGAAAGCCTGATGTTTATAGCAGTACAATCAGGTTTCTGCTGAGCTAGGTGTGTGTGTGTGTGTGTGTGTGTGTGTGTGTGTGTGTGTGATAATTTTGGTGGTAGTTTTCTAAGCATTCCAGAAACTTCAGAGACAAAACAACCCAAAATCCCACAGTATACTGTTGTGAAATCTTTATCATAAGATCGACTTCCATATAGATGTCTCACTGGGTGAAATAATGGTTATTACTTCCTCCAAGCCCTGATCCATTTTTTAAGTCCTTGGTAGATTCAACTTTATACAGAAATTATTTGTGTACTTTTTTTTTCTTAAAGTGAAGTCATGAACCATGTACACAAACACAAGTGTATACGTGCATAATTCTGTGTGTTTCAAGTGCCAGTCTAAATAGGGACCCTGCCATGTTTTGCTTGTTTTTTGAAGATTTATTGTTTTATTGATTTGAAAGGCATAGTTAAGGAGGGAGAGAGATCTTCCATACACTGGTTCACTCCCCAAATGACCAGAAGAGCTGGGGCAGGTGGAAGCCAGGTGCTTCATCCAGGGCGCCCATGTGGGTGCAGGGGCCCAACAACTGGATCAACTTCTGCTTTCCCAGGTACATTCACTAGATCAAAAATGGAGCAGCCAGGGGTCAAGTTGGCCTCCACACCTGGGCTATTTCTTTAACCCCAAATATTTTCTATGAGACATGCATTTGCTAGCTGATTGAGTGAAGTAAGGAATGGTGGATTGTGGTAGCAACAGATCTTGAGAAGGATCTTGTTATTGGAAGCATGTTTTCAGGTAGAATTTGGATTGGAAATACGCTACCTGAAAGCCCTTGCTGTATATATCACCTTGTCTCAGATGTGGCAAAGGAGAGTACCCTTTCTTTGCCTTCACTGTTTAGAACAACTAATTTTTTTCGTTGTTTTGAATTGATATTAATCTGGCTATTTCATGGAGTGCAATGTCTTGATTAGAACGGTCTCCGAGTTGTTGGTTATCAGCCTATCTCAGGATTGCTGAATGGACATTAAAATTTTAACATAAAACAGCTTAACTTTGTTTCAGGGTTACTGTTTATGCTTAATTTGTTTTATATTTTCCCCTTTTTAACTTATTCCTTCATTGTTAAACTCTGTTTTGTGAGATTGAAACAGTGATATAGAAAACTATAGTTTTTACACTTAAGATTATATTCATGAGGGGTTAGCATCATTTCCTGTTTTCAGTATTGCTTGCTAGAGAATTAAATTTTGTTGTCATGCATACTTTGAGGAAAACAACTTCAATGTTAATATTCTATTGACAAATTATGTTTTTATGAACTGTTTTTATGTTTGTAATTTTTTTAGTTTTTAGGGTAATTTTTTTTGCTAGAATTATTTCTTAAAAGATTTATTCAGTTATTTATTTGAAAGAAAGAGTGACGGTAATCATCCATCTGCTGGTCCACTCCCCAAATGGCTACAACAGCCAGGGCTGGGCCAGGCAAGGTCAGGCAGGGCCAGGGCTGGGCCAGGGCTGGGCCAGGGCTGGGTCAGGCAGAGCCAGGCAGGGCCAGGGCTGGGTCAGACAGGGCCAGGCAGGGCCAGGGCTGGGTCAGGCAGGGCCAGGGCTGGGTCAGGCAGGGCCAGGCAGGGCCAGGCAGGGCCAGGGCTGGGCCAGGGCTGGGCCAGACAAGGTCAGGCACGGCCAGGCAGGGCCAGGGCCGGGCCAGGCAAGGTCAGGCAGGGCCAGGCAGGGCCAGGGCTGGGCCAGGCAGGGCCAGGCAGGGCCAGGCACCTGGAATCCGTCCAGTGCTCCAGTGAACTGCAGCGGGCATGCGTACTGGGAGTGTCTTGCACTGCTTTCCTAGGCGGAGGAGCCAGCAGCTAGATGGGAAGGGGAGCAGGCAAGACTGAAGTGAGAACTGTTGTGGGATGCATGTGTCGCAGGTGCAGCTAAAGCACAGAACTACAGCGTTTGGCCCCTGCTAGACATTCTTAGTGTTGAAGTATTTTTAAGTTTAATTAAAGTAATTTTGCAGTGTTATGTGAAAGCTAAGAGGATTGTTTTAGCTGTTCACCATTTTGCGGTTAGTCTGTTTTTGGTGATAGGCTTTTTTGATGCTAAAACTTACTGGTTCAATTCTCTCCGGTAAGGACCACGAACTCAAGCAACAATAAAAATCTTTATATTGCTCTCTGCGCTTCCAACGTCGCGTTCATGCTTCCCTGGCAGTTTGCTCAGTTTATACTTTTCACACAGGTAAGATGATGTTTAAATTGCCCATACTGAGTGCAGTGGGACTTGTTTGTTTCTACCGTTTTGAAGAATGATTACCTTAGAAGATTTTTTGCAATAATGGCATAAATTTTGTGTAAATGAGTGATTTAAAAATGTATTCTCCAGTAAATCTATTTTGTTGCAAATGTCAGGATTCCACTGTTTATGGCTGGTATTCCATCATGAATGCATGCCACATTTTCTGTTTCTAGTCAGCAGGGCAGACATCTAGATTGAGTCCCATATCTTTGCTTTTGTGTAGTGAGCTGCTGTAAACATGGGAATTCAGGTATCTACTTTCATGTGTTTATTTCATTTCCTTTGGATATATTACCAGGAATAGGATAGCTAGAGATCATTATGCTAAATAAGCCAGGCACAGAAGGACAAATATCCCATGTTTTCTCTTATTTGTGGAAGTTAACAGAGTATAAAAAATTGTGTAGAGGTGATGTCATTTGATATCTAGCTATAAATGCTGCTTTACTGTATAAATGACAATATACTCTCTCTTCCCATGTTAAAAACAAAAGAAAAATGAAGACGGGGGATAAGAGGGACTTGGGGGTCTGAGTGATGTCTTGTTCTCTTTTTAAAGATTTATTTATTTGAAAGGCAGATACACAGAGAGAAGGAGAAACGGGGAATATTTTGTTCTTAATTTGAGCGTTGGTTATGAATATGCGCAAAGGACAAACTGCGCGTCTGTATACACGTGTGCATCTCATGTATACTGTTTTCCAGAACTGTTTAAGTGAGCTGGAAAATAATGCAACTGCATCCTACTAGCATATCATTTGTTTAACAGATACTAATGATCAAAATGTAAAAGATATATGCCATTAGTTTTATTCACAGATTTTTCTGGTGGTTGATTGTCTCTGCACCTGTAAAAAAAAATTTTTTTTTTTCTGTTGTATGAATCTGGCTGGCTGCCAAGGGGTTTCTGTTTCTAACCCAGCTAAATGTTGGCTGATTTATCTTGGAAAGCAGACTTAATATTGAGAAATATTTTTCTGAGTCTTAGCCGTAATACTGCTTGAATAAACTGAGACTACATCCCTGTGTCCAAAATAACTAAAAATCTAACAGCAAGAAATTGCTCAAGGGAAGCAGGGAGTGAACATGTAGTTTAAGTGTTCGTGATGCTGACTTTCTGTTACAGCTGGTTTCCACCCAACTGACACACTCTGACCATAAAACTGGTCTGCCCTGGAAGTGAGAATTTCTGCTAAGCAGCTGCGCTGCTGGCTGCCAGTCGCCTCCACGGCGTGAGTCGGTGCTCTACGTTTAAAGTGTGCTCTGTTTCATTTGGCTCCCTGTTGATGTCACAGAGCTCTCTCTCTGGTTTTCGTAGAATAGGTTTTAAAGAGCATCGTTGAAAGCAGATGTGTTCATTCTGTCCTCTTACCCAGTTGCGGTCCTGTATAAAAATTCATTTATTTCCCATAATTAGTGTCAGTGTTTCATTTTCCTCACAAGATGAACTTATGAACCTCTTTGTGTCTACCACTATTTGATTAAATGAGCTAGACTCAAGACTAAGACTAAAACTGTATTTTTTGTAGTAGTGCCCCTTAAAATCTGTCTTGAACCTGTTTCTCTCAAAACTTAGCTAGAAGTATTAGCAGTTAAATACGTTTTCCTTTCCAATATAATAACATGTCATTTTATTACAAAATACCAGCATTTTTGAAATACTGTGTCTTCCAGCCAAAGAAAGTGATGTGTACTAGTTTTAGATCGAGTTTAATTTCTCTCAATCAGAACCTTTTAGAACAGATTTAATCGCTCCTTCATTAGACTTGTCCCCAGGCACTTTCTCTTATTAATGCATCTTAAAGCATTGGGTATTTTATGTTTGTTGGGATAAAGTTTTATGTATGTTAATTAAATGCTGTTATTGTGTCATTTAAATCTTCTAGATTTCTACATTTTTTGCTGGCTTATTTTAGTTACTAAAAGCTAAGTGTGTTAAGTCTCTCATTTAAACAGTTGATTTGTTTATATCTGTTTTTAGTGCTTTAGATTCTTGAGCATTTAATGCAGTATTAAATCCACAATTGTAAAGTATACCTTTAATTTCTAGGAAATATGCCTGTTTATATTCTCAAAGTTTTTCTTTAATTGCTTCATGACCTTTTGTCAGTGTTTGCTGAATCTTTTGCCATTCTTTAGTAGTCAGCATTTTGGTATCCTTATGCATTGCTTTATCAGCAGTGTTTAGTTAGTACTTTTTGCCTTGAATTTTTAAAGACTATCTTTTCATTAGCTCGTGTAATCCCTCCATGAATCATTGATAAATGTGGTTTTGAAGCCCTCGTTTTACTAAGGCAGCTGCGTTGTCTTTGCTCTTTCTGCCCCGTGATGTTCGGACCCTCTTTCCCGTCAGTGGTTATCTGCTTCTATCATTCCTTCTCTCTGCTTTACTTTCACATTCTTACTTTCATTCTTTCATTGTGCACCCTAGAAGCAAAAGCCTTTATCCTTGATTTAGGAAGTCCTTTGTAAATGACTATTCTTTACTTCTTTCCAGGTAAAGTAAGGACCTTAAAACAGTTTAGCTCATTTTCATTATGGCTGAAGTACCATTGTATGTGTCTATATATGTATTTACATGTGTATATTTATATACATTTGTATAGTGTGTTTATGAATATACTCATATACATACATAACTTTTTATTTTTAAAGATTTATTTTATTTTTATTTGAAAGTCAAATATACAGAGAGGAGAGAGAGAAAGATCTTCCATCTGTTGATTCACTCTCCAAGCACCTGCAGTGGGCAGAGCTGAGCCAATCCGAAGCCAGGAGCCTCTTCCAGGTCTCCCACATGTTTACAGGATCTCAAGGCTTTGGGATGTCCTTGACTGCTTTCCCACTCCACAAACAGGGAGCTGGATGGGAAGGGGGTAGCCAGGATTAGAACCGGCACCCATATGGGATCCCAGTGTGTGCAAGGCGAGGACTTTAGCAGCTAGGCTACCATGCCAGCCCCTAACATACTTATTTTTAAACATTATTTTATAACATCTTGCTTTTTTGTATAGCAACACTAATTTTTCTGTGTCATTTCTTTCTTGAACCCTTTCTCCAAGCTTGCACATGAGACCTTGTATTTTCTTTTTTTTTTTTTTAGATTTTTATTTTTTTAATTATTTTTTTATTGGAAAGGCGGATATACAGAGACGAAGAGCTTCCGTCCGATGATTCACTCCCCAAGTAAGCACAACGGCCGATGCTATGCCGATCCGAAGCCAGGAGCCTCTTCCGGGTCTCCCACACAGGTGCAGGGTCCCAAGGCTTTGGGCCGCCCTCGACTGCTTTCCCGGGCTGCAGGCAGGGAGCTGGAAGGGAAGTGGGGCTGCCGGGATAGAACCAGCGCCCATATGGGATCCCGGGCGTGCAAGGCAAGGACCTTAACCACTTGCGCCACTGCGCCGGGCCCTATCATATGTGTTTTTAAATATTTCACTTAAAACTAGTCTATTTGGACCCGGCACAGTGGCCTAGTGGCTTAAGTTCTCACCTTGAATGCACCAGGATCCCATATGGGTGCTGGTTCTAATCACAGTGACCCCGCTTCCCATCCAGCTCCCTGCTTGTGGCCTGGGAAAGCAGTGGTGGGTGGCCCAAAGCCTTGGGACCCTGAACCCACATGGGAGACCTGGAAGAGGCTGGCTCCTGGCTTCAGATTGGCACAGCACCGGTTGTTGCGGTCACTTGGGGAATGAATCATCGGATGGAAGATCTTCCTCTCTGTCTCTCCTCCTCTCTGTATGTCTGACTTTGCAATAAAAATAAATAAATCTTTTAGAAAAAAATACTATTGTATTTGTCACTGAAACGGTTGGTTTAAAGTATTTTCCTTACTATTATTATGAATACAGATTATTATGAATACCTTTTAAATTCACCTTTCCTAAAACTGGGCAAGTATTGCTTTTCTACAACTTTTTCACTTTCACTTTTTTCTGTTTTCATTTCAGATAGCTTCATTATTTCCCATGTATGTTGTGGGATACATTGAACCAAGCAAATTTCAGAAGATCATTTATATGAACATGGTAACATTACTAATATCTATAAGTAAGATATTAAGATACATTTCTAGAGTTTATGAAACTGCTGATTTATGGGGCACTTGCTTTGTAGCAGTGCTTACTATATATGGCACTGATGATGACAGACAGACCTGGAGATGAACAGCACAAAGACCAAAGCAAACAGATGACGCTTTCAACTGGAGGCAAGATGTGCTATGCCATTGTTCTGTATCTCATTATTGCATTATTCTTGAAATTGCAATTTCTCCCCCCAACCTCAGACTTTTTAACTTTATATGAATATGATACTGCTGAAATTTTGTTGTTACCTTTTTGCTTTTGTCTTAGTTCCTAAAAACATCTTCCTTAAAAACATAGAAAGATAATTTAAAAAAAACTTCCTGAGTGAAATCTCCAGTAATACAATAAAAATGTGATTACAGAAACCAATATGGAAACTAGGTATTCCATTATTGAAACATAGAAAAAAATGTTACTTTTTATCATTACTGTAAAATATTTGCTTGCTTTTCATTTTTCAGATTTCAGTTCTTCTTTGTTTCATTCTGATGTTTGGAAATCCAATGTACTTATCTTCTTATTATTCTTCATCTTTGTTAATGACATGGGTAAGTGTTAGTTAAGTTCATTAAAATTGTTTTTAACCTGTCCAATAGCAGGTTTGCCTCTAGTGCAGGAATGGGAGAGGAAGTCGGAGCCCTTTCTAGGGTGTCACTCACCATATAAAGTGTTTTCTGCCTCATCTTTGGAAAACAATACAGTACAAACTCCTCCTTTTTGAGTAATTGAACAACTAAATATTTTTAAATGAGCATAAGGTATTAGGGTTGGCTTTAAAAATATCTCAACATTTTGGGGAGCCCTGAGAATTGCCTTCACAGGTTATGGAGTACTCTTTATAATATCTTCAGTGGTGGTAAGCCTTAATACTTATTTTAAAGATTTACTTATTGTAAGACTGAATTACAGAAAAAGAGACATCTTCCATTCACTATTTTACTTTACAAATGGCTACAAAAGCTGGGGCTGGACCAGGCTGAAGTCAAAGCCTGGAACATCCAGGTTTCCCACGTGGGGTGCAGGGACCCAAGCACTTGGGCCATTTTCTGTTGCATTGTCAGGTATGCTGTTGAGCAGCTGGATCTGAGGTGGAGCAGCAGACCCTCAAGCTGTTGGCTCTCATGGATGCTGGCAATATAGGTAGCGGCTTAATCTACTAACACACAACATTGGCCCCTAGCTCCTCATCCTTCAAGAGTACATTTGATCTTTGGAAACAAACATCTTATGAGTGAAGTGGGCCATCGGGTGGGGGTAGTACAGACATGGATTAAAATATGGCTTGGGAACAATTAACCTAGTGGTTACTCATATCAGAGCAACCTGAGTTTAATTCCCAGTTATAGCTCCTGACTCCACCTTCCTGCCAGTGGAGACCTTGGGAGGCAATTGAGAATGTGCAAGGAATTGAGTTCAGTACGTGACAAAGCTCAATTACGTTTCTGACTCCCAGCTCAGCCTCAGCCATTGCGGGTAAATGAGGAATGAACCAGTGGTTGGAGTTCTGACTGTTGTCTGTCTCTCAAACAAGTAGGTTTTTGAAGTAGTGTGATTCTCTCTCTCTCCCCTTATAACTCTTACAAATAAGTCTTAAAATAAGACTGTGATACTTAGTAGTAATACTGATTTTCTTTGGGGACAAGAGTTATCTGTGCAGGCAGTTTGGAAAGTGTTTAGGAGGAGTTTCTGACATGTTCTAAGTGGTGGCAAAATCATTGGAATAACTGTGTAGTCTGTGCACATGTCTGACTCATCAGGTGACACGCACCTGGATATGTATTAGGGTTAGTGGTTTCATAAATCATTACTTTGTAGTCACACTTCTAATACCTATAAGTCAGAAGCAGAAATTTTCTTCCCTACCTCCTCCCACATAGCTCAGTGAGGATAGCAGCTGTAGTAATGCCGACGCACACACTCCCCCATGTGTGAGGGGCCGATCGGATCCTTCGGTATTGCCTCCGTGTTAATGTTTTTGCTTCCCAAGTCCTTTTGTCTCATAGGAATTGCCCCTCCTCTCTTTCTTTTCCCAAAAAATATACACTGTTTCTTTTCAGCATATTGTGAAAATTGTGTGCATTACAAGTGGAGAATTCCTAATAGTGTGCTCATCCACCTTTTTATTAAAAAAAAAAAAAAACTTGTTTTGAAATAAAGCACAGGTCCAGGAAACCGTACAAAACAAATATTTAAAGTGCTGGTTGGATACTGACTAGTACTGACCATTACTGATTCAAAACTATTATTTAGTACACATCCTTAGACTGCCAAACAACAGTTCTAACGCTGAGAGACACTTTGACTGCCTTGACTAGTGTAAGCATTTCCTTGCATTTTGTCAGTTTCATGACTTAAGTTTCTTTTTATCTAAGATTTCCATACAAAACACATTTGCTAAAGAACCTGGGTCACTGAACTTGAGAATCCTTGCTCCGCAATTCTCTCTTGACCCTCAAGAAGTATCTTTGCACATCCTTTGACATCAGTATTTCCACTGTATTAGCATTTGGTGGGATGCTTTGACAAAACGTTGCAGTGGCTGTCTCAAGCATCAGACTTTTTTTTTTCACTGTTTTGGTATAGGGAAGCCCAAAGTCAAGGTGCCAGCCAGTTAGGTTCCTTCCTGGTTTGCAGACAGAAGTGGTTTTCATTGTATGTTCGCAAGGTGGGAGGCGGAGAGAACATTTCTCTCTGACCCTCACAAGGTCAAGGTCACTAACGCTCCCTTTGTGAGAGTCCTCCTTTGCCATCTAATTACCTTCCAGTTACCCTGCGAGTTAAAGCCTCAGTAGATGATTTTTGGAAAGATACAACACCATGAAGGAGATAATTTTGAGGAACCTGACTTTATTCTTGAGTCTCAACTCCAGCTTGCTGCCTTGTGCAGACCCACAGCCATTGGTGCTCTCCTCATTCAGTGCAGGAGGAACACGTCAGAAAGTTATGGGAAAAATAAAACTAAAATTTAAGGATATTTTGCTGCAAAAGAAGTTTAAATCACATACACATACTTCTTAAGATACATTTTCCATACACTTCCTGACTGCCTTCGTATGAATACACATGCCACCCACACATCACACCCACAGTTTAGAGGAGTCCACTCTGCAGCAAAAAGCAGAATAACTCAGGGATTATCTTGATGGAAGGAGCAACTTGCTGGTGCACAAAGCCTCGAACTCTCAAACTGGGGGAAGTTGCCAGGCTCACAATTGGAAAAATCAGTAGTTGAGGTGGAAATCGGCTAATGTTAGAGAAAAAAAGAAGATGACCAAGTCATTTTTAAATGAGCAATTCATATATTTGCAAAGAATGAATGTTAATTTTATTTTTCTGATGTGCATTTTAGGCAATAATTCTACATAGATGTAAAATTCAAAAATTTGGAGTATCTGAACTCAACTATTGGGTAAGATTGAGCTGTTTCAGTATGTTTTATTTAAGCTGTGTTTTTTGTTAGTATAAACCGAATACAGATAATATATTTAAAAACTTTAAATTTAGAAACTTACTGTTTTTTGAAGGGGAGAATGGGAAGAGAGGGAAGGAAAGTAGAAGGGGAATTTCTGTACCTACAAAACTGTATCATGGAAAATTTTTTTTAAAATTGAGAACATTTTTAATTTGCATTATCAAAGGCTTAATGCTAGACTAAACAAAGAGCTAAGGAAGGAAAAATAAAAAGGCCATAGCTTGTACTCTAATCAACTAAGATTAGTAAAAAATAATAATAAAAAAGGCCATAGCTCAGCAGGAATATAGGGAAGCAAAATCAAATGAAGATATGCCAGTTTTATTGATATACAGTGTATTTTAAAGTAATCACAGAGTATAAAATCTGTAATAGTATATCATTTTAAAATTTTCCTTAACAGGCCCAGCACAGTAACCTAGTGGCTAAAGCCCTTGCCTTGCACACACTGGCATTCCATACAGGTGCTGGTTTGTGTCCCAGCTGCCCCACTCCATCAACCTCCTTTTTCCATCCTTCCCTCTTTATTTGTGAAAAAACATAACTTCAGTCCGCTATATAGTTGCAGGCTTAATGCACCACTAACATTAACATTCAAGGACTAAAAAGTATAAAGACCTTAGTTCCACAGGAGTAGAAACAAAGATTAAAACAATCAAATCACAAAATGTCCTTATACATTTTTTTGTATTGTATGTTAATACAATACTAGCAGAAAACATATTTGTCTTTTGGGAACTGGTTGATTTCACTAAGTGTACAGTCTCTAGTTGCTTGCATCTTGTTGGAAAGGCAGGACTTAGTTTTTTTTGTATCTGAACAGGATCCATAGTGTACGTATACCACGTTTTCCTTATTCAGTCAGTTATTGATGGGTATATGGGTTGATTACATATCTTGGCTGCTGTGAGTTGAGCTGTATAAACATGGGGGTACAAATAACTGTCATGCTGACTTCATTTGGACAAATTCCCAGGGGTGGGATGGCTGTTGGGGTGTGTTCTGTGTCCTTAGATTTCTGAGGAATCTCCATGGTATCCTGCAAAATGGTTGTGCTGGTTTACGTTCCTCGCAGCCATGGGTTAGGGTGCATTGTACTGCATATCCTCCCAGCATTTATTAATTTCTGGTTTGGGGGTGGTGGTCACTGTACTGTGGGGAGGTTAAACCCCATTGTTTTACTTTGTATTTCCCTAAGCATTTTTGTTCATGTATCTGTTGCTGTTTATATTTCATTCTTCAGAATCAAAAAATGCCTGAGCATGTCCCTTGCCCTGCACTTTCAGTATTTCCTTTGCAGAGCAGAAACTCCTTAGCTTGGTATAATTCCATTCTTCGATTCTTGCTTTTATTGCCTTGGTTCTGGGGTCTGTTCCCAGAAGTCTTTGGCTATATCAACACCTTGCAGCTTCCTCCATGTTTTCCTCTAGTACTTTGATGGTATCAGGTCATACATTTAGATCCTTGATCGATTGTCAGTTGATTTTTGTGTGAGGTGTAAGGTAGGAGCCTTGCTTTGTGCTAGTACAGACATAGGTCCAGCTTTTCTAGCACCATTTGTAGAAGACACTGTTATTTCTCCAGGGATTGATTTTGGCTCATTTGTCAAATATTAGTTGCTTTTAGGTGTGTGGTTTAATTTCTGAGGTTTCTGCATGTTTCATAGATCTACTTGTCTGTCTGTCTCTCTCCCTCTCTCTCTCCCTCCCTCTCTCTCTCCCTCTCTCTCTCCCTCTCTCTCCGTCTGTCCCTCTCATAGATTTACTCATTTTTATTGGAAAGGCAGATCAACAGAGAAGGAGACACAGAGAGAAAGATCTTCTGTCCACTGGTTCGCTCCCCAAGTGGCCACATGACTGGAACTAAGCTGATCTGAAGCCAGGAGCTGCTTCTGGGTCTCCCACAAGGGTGCAGGGTCCCAAGGCTTTGGGCTGTCCTCTACTGCTTTCCCAGGCTCCAAGTTTGGAGCTGGATGGGAATTAGAGCAGCTGGGATTAGAACTGGCGCCCATATGGGATCCCACTGCATGCAATGATTTAGCTACTAAGCTATTGTGCCAGGCCCTACATGTCTTTTTCCTAGTCTGGGGATGTTTTCATTATAACTGCCCTGTATATCTTAGACTCTGGTGTTTTGATGCCTGCAGCATTGTTGTTGCTTTTAAAAATTGCTTTAGCTATTCTGGGTCTCTTGTGTTTCCATATGATTTTTAGCACTTCTTTCTAGATCTGAGAAGAATATTCTTGGTATTTTCAATGGGATCCCATTGAATCTGTAAATTGGTTTGCATAGTGTGGATATCTTAATGATATTTTCCAATCTGAACATGGAATGTTCTTTAATTTTTTGTGTGTTTTCTGTTTATTTCTTCAGTATCTTGCCATTTTCACTGTTGAGATTTTTCACATATTTGGTTAAATTTATTTCAAAATGTTTAGAATGTTTGTAGCTGTTGCAAATGGTGCTGATCTTACAGGTTCTTTCTCAGCCATGATATTTCTGGGGTATTCAGAGGCTGTTGATTTTTCTGTGTTGGTTGGATTCCCTGCAGCTTTAATAATCTTTTTAAAGCTTCAATAGTCCTTGTGGAGTCATTGGATTCACCTTATATAGTACCATGTCATCTGCAACCAGGGATAGTTTGACTTTTCTTGTCTGTTGGGTCTAGCTAAAACTTTAAAAGCTATACTGAGTATTAATGATTAAATGGGCATCTTTGGTTCTGGATCTTAGTGGAAATGCTTCAAACCTTTTTCCTTGTAATATGTAATATGCTGGCTGTGGATTTATCATGCATTGCTTTGATCGTGTTCAGAAATGTTCCTTCTGTGCCTAAGGTTTTTTTTCATGAAAGAATATTTTTCATAATGTGTTTTTAGTTTTCTCCTTCAGGATTCCTTATAATGCTGTATTTGATTTATAAATAGCATCCCATACTTTGCATGGGCTTTCTTCATTGTTATTATTCTTTTCTCTTTATGTCTTTGTGTTGGGTTGTTTCAGAATTCTATCCTCAAGATCAGAAATTGTTTGCTTAACTTGTTAAAGCGCTCAGTCACATTTTTTTTTTTTTACTTCAATGATTGAAGTTTTCAACCCCCAAATTTCTCTTTGGTTCTTTGTGAAGATTTCTGTCTCCTTAGTGAGTGTTTCATTCATGGCATCGATTGTTTTCCTCGTTTCTTTGAGCTGTGTTCTGTTCTATCACAATTGAGTTTCAATCACTGTTTTATACTTGATTGCCTTCACATAGGGTTCTCTTTCTAGAGAACAACAATGTTCATTGCAAGTGTCAGGCTTACACTGATTCTTCGTGTTTCTGGTATCCCTACATTGACATCTATGATTTGGTGTAATAGTTCCTTCTTTACGCAGTAAGTTTATTTGAAGACTTTATGGTGTAGATGGTTTGCAGCCTATCACTTGGCTTATTGCTTTGGCTTTGGTTCTAGGCGAGCCCAAATATATAACCTCTGAGTGATTTCTTTTGCTTTAGTCACTGACAGCTGTTTCTGTCTGTGACGCAGTAGTCTGGTCTGCAGCAGGACTTGGACTAGAGGGGAATATGGTTTTCGGGGTGAGTACCTTCAGTCCACAGAGTTGGATGTTAGTTACACTGGGGATTGTCTTAGCCAGGGCCTCGTGATTAACACTGCAAGATGTGAAACTGTTCCTTTGTCCTGCTGCCCAGCCTGAGCGCTGCTGAGACTCTGGCACCTGTAACAGTGGCCCAAGGATTGTGTGATGTTCTTGGAACTCTCCCCAAGTCCTGGGAGAGTGAAGTTCATGCTGCAGGTTATAATACACAAACCCTAGTCCCAGGATAAAGAACTAAATCCTGCTTCAGTCCTGCAAAGGTGACTGTAAGGTTTACAGAATTTGCACTATAGATACTGGTTTGTAGAGGTGGAATTCAGGCAGTATTTTTTCCTAGGCCCCCTTGCTAGATCCGATGAATTTGATGAAGTGGTTAATAACTATTACAGTCTTGGTGTTGCAGGATCCTTTGGGGTCATTACTCCTTCCTCCCAGTGTGCGAACCTTTTGTTGGGGTGCTAATAGCCACCTGCCTGAAACAGAATAATGTAGAAGAGCATTCCAGATACTGGAAGTGACTGTGAGCTTTTCCAAAGATGGTAACATCTCTATTCCTGGACCTCAGTAGCAGAAATGGAGCTGCTCTCAGTTCTGAAATAGCATGCAGGAGTGATGCTGCTGTGCGTGCCCGGGTTACTCCCTACCATGAGTCAGGAGAAGCAGAGGAAACTTCCTCAGGTCGGGTTTGAAATTTTATGGGTTTTGGCTTTTGATGCTGGCCCCAAGAACCTGAGGGACTCCCCCCCCACCCCATGTCTCACAGAATGAGTACAGCATCCGGCTGTATGCCTAGAATACCTGCAGTTGTGAGATGCACAGGATCTGCTCTGTACTCTGGAGATCACGCTGACTGGCTCTGATCACTTCTGGTAACATGATTGCTTGCTGTCTGTTGAGTCAGAACAGAGTTCAGTGACAATTGCTCCATGCCCAGTTGAGTCCAGGGCTTTGGAAGTTTGTTGGGAGACAGGAGAACAAGAATGGTTAGGCAGTGTGGCTTCTCCTGCCTAAGCCAAGTAGCCAATGAGGTCCCAGCTGGCTTCCTGGACTGGAGTTAGTGGGTGGAGACTGTGGGATTCTGCTTCAGTTAAAAGCTGCCACAGACACTTCCTCCCACCATGTCTGAGGAGATGGCACCAGCAGGCAGCTGGCAGCTGCAGAGCTGCAGCTGTTTGTGGGGTCTGCCGGCAGATGGAAGCTCCGTAACCCCGTCAGCCAGCTGCAGTGCGTGCTGGTCCTCTTTCCTCATTGTACCCCAGAGGCTCTCTTCTGCCACTTTTTGCACTGCAAATTTTTATCATCTTCCCAAAGGACTCTGATTGCTGTGGGAGAGAAAGAATGTTTTTAAAAATCAAGACTTGAGAAGTGTTCTTGCTGCTATTAGCATGGCCTTGATTCCAGTTCCTTCCACTGCTTGTATATGCATATCTCTAGGAATGAGATCATGAGTTCATAATTAAATGTACAGTCCTCCACAGCTAGTGACTGGCTTGAGACCTCAGCTTTCCTCCCGCTCCCCCCAGTAAAGCACAACAGGCTGCAGTCTGCTGGAACTCCGTTCTGTAGCTGAAGGCAGGCTGTCCCCCAGCGCCTCCCAGCGTCTGCCTCCCTAGATACTTTCATCTGCTGGGACAGAACAGGATGCACTCTGCCAGCATCGGAAAGTGGAGGTCAGGGGAGAGACTCAGAGAGTGGGCCTGCGGGGATGCAGTTTATGCTCTGGGTCTGTCACCTGCTGTGCTTCCGTCTCCTGTGTCATGAGCAGGGATGAAACAAAAGCCCTGATAGTGGCCAGGCCAGCAAGGAGATCCGTGCCCCCATGTGTCCAAAGTATGCATCTTCCAGACCCTTCCACCATAGAATAGGGCCTGAGATGGAGCACCAAGAAGCACCACGTAAAATAACTGTAGGAGCATTTCAAGAGCTATGAAACCTAAATTGTCACTTTTAACATTTTAAAATGGGTCAGGGCTTGCATATTAAACCTAAACAGAGATTTCTGAAATGAAATGCTAAAAATAGGGTGTAAAGTTCCTAGTATACCTGTGCTCTACTAGATGCAATAGAAACCACTCATTCTAGCAAGAATGAAGATAATAGCATTCAGGGGCCACTGCTGCAACATAGCAGGTAAAGCCACCACCTGCAGTCAGCATCCTGCAGTCACCAGTTCAAGTCTCAACTAATCCACTTCAAATCCAGTTCCTTGATAATATTCCTGGGAAGGCAGTGGAGGCTGGCCTAAGTCCTTGGGTCTCTGAACCCACATGGAGACCCCAAAGAAGTTCTTGGTTCCTGGATTCCATCCCACCTAACCCTGGCTCTTGCAGTCATTTGGGTGTGAGCCAGCAGATGGAAGATTTCTGTATGTCTCTCCCTCTCTCTCTAATTTTGCCTTTCAAGTAAATAAGTAAATCTTTTTTAAGAAGGAAAATACTGTCAATGAAAAAAGATACTTAGTAGATGCCAGTACTGAGATGAACAAGATATCAATAAGGATTTTAAAGTAGCATTAAAAACACTTCAGAGAAAAACTTTAAATACTCTGGAAACAAATGAAAAGACTAGAAAATCTTACTGAAGGAACAGAAATTTAAAAACATACAGGACTGGGATTACGGCACAGCAAATTAAGCTACTGTGTAATACCAGCACCCGTGTCACAGTGCCACGTTGAGGCTCTGCTGCTGTGTTTAATCCAGCTTCATGGTAATGAGCCTGGGAAGGTGCTGGAAGGTGCTGGCCTCCCTCTGCCACCCATGTGGGAGGCCAGGATGTCCTTCAGCCTAGCCCAGACCTGGTTATTATGGCCATTTAAAATGGATTAAAGATTTTTCTGTTTCTCTGTCACTCTTTCTTTCAAATAAATAAATCCTAAAAATAAAAGTAGGCAGTCTTGGCGTTACAGAGCTGGAAAGTCACAGGCCTGAAACACGAAGCTTGCCAAGTTGGCCTGATGACTAAATGAGTCCAACAGAGGAAACAGCGGTGTACTTGCAGACAGGAGGGCAGTGGTGGATGATTTTGAATCCTTTTGCCTCCTTTGCTCTACTGGACGCTCAGTTTTCCTTCCTTGTTTCCTGTTTCTTTTACCATTTACTCTCCCTTTTTACCCAATTTTTCTTTTCACAAGTGAAGTCCTTCTGAGAGCAATGCCTTCCTCTCTCGGCATCTTCGTCTACTGGATTTTCCTATGTCAGGTGAACTCTGCCCCTTAGGTGACTTCCTCCTCCCCCGCACGGTATGACTGCGTAGCTCCCCTGTCGGGCTCCGTGAAGGCTCCGGGAAGCAGCTTGGAGTATAATTCTGCTGTATTTGTTGTTTCCTTTTCTGTTTTCTGGTATCAGCCTGTGGTTTCCATATTTGTGGGTTTATTTTTCTTCTTGTTAAATGTTATATGAAAAGGTTTGTGTTTAGGATGCTTTTCTCATGCTATCAGGAAATCCATACTCCCCCTCCTTTTTTATTTCTAGTCTTCAAAATATTTTTATTTCTCTTAATCGAAAGGCAGAGCCACATAGAGACAGAGATAGGGAGGTTTTTTTTATCTGCTGATTAATTCTCCAAATGGCCACAGCAGCTGGGTTATGTCAGGCCAAAGCCAGGATCCTGGGAATCCCTCTGGTCTCTCACAGGGGTGCGGGGCCCAAGCATGGGGGCTGTCCTCCGTGGCTTTCCCAGGCATGCTACAGGGAGCTGGATTCCAAGTAGGACAGTCATGTCTTGAACCAACACCCATAAGAGATGCAGGTATCCCAGGTGCCAACTTAACCAGTTATGCCATAGTGCTAACCATCTCCCTCTCCCATCTTTCCCCAAACCTCCACAAAGAGAAGGCAGATTTACAGATAGAAGGAAAAGAGAAAGATCTTCCGCCCACTGGTTCACTGCCCAAATGACTGTAGTGGCCAGAGCTGAAGCCATTCTGAAACCAGGAGCCAGGAACTTCCTCTGGGTCTCCTACATGGGTGTAGGGTCTGAAGGCTTTGGGCCGTCCTTCATTGCTTTTCCAGGCCACTAGCAGGGAGGGAGCTAGATCAGAAGTGGAATAGCCAAGACACATCTGTACGGGATTCTGGGACTTGGAAATGGAGGATTAGCCATTTGAGCCATTGCACTCTCCTGTCTTTAATCAAAGCCTTCCAAACAGAAACAAAACCCCAAAATGAACAGAAGCCTGCTTGTAAATTTTAATTCATATTTCTGTTTTCAAAGGGAAAGCTCTTTTCAAATTTCAAAATTCTTTACTTGAAGCTCATCTAATTATTTCCAAAAGTGGAATTTTTAATGCATTGTTTTGAAAGATTAATCTTCAATTAAGACTATAATATTTGAAAACATACACATAACCCATTTCAATAAAAAAATAGCAAAGATGGGCCCAGCGTGACAGCATAGCAGTTAAAGTCCTCACCTTGCACGCACCAGGATCCCATATGGGAGCCGGCTCTAATCCTGGCAGCTCCACTTCCCATCCAGCTCCCTGCTTGTGGCCTGGGAAAGCAGTCAAGGACGGCCCAAAGCTTTGGGACCCTGCACCCGTGTGGGAGACCTGGAGGAAGTTCCTGGATCCTGGCTTCAGATTGACTCAGCTCCAGCCGTTGCAGCCTCTTAGGGAGTGAACCATCAGATGGAAGATCCTCCTCTGTCTCTCCTCCTCTCTGTATATCTGCCTTTCCAATAAAAATAAATAAATCTTAAAAAAAATAGCAAAGACAAGCCTAAAGAAAGGTTTTTTAGACTTAGGATCTATATAGCTCTAATATTTTATGTGTTGTATTGTGGTGCCATCAATTTCAGTTATTCACCATTGAACACAATTGTCTAACATTGTTTGGAGTTAATGGACTATTTTAGCTAGGCAGTTGGTAAGTGCTATTACTAGACTTATGTTTTATTTTCTAGCTTATTCAAGGTTGTGCCTGGTTGAGTGGAACAATCATTTTGAAATTCCTGACATCTAAAATCTTAGGCGTTTCAGACCATGTAAGTTCTTTCTGGTTATGAAATTTCATGTAGCTGGATAAAAACTTTGTAGCCATCTTATCTCTTTACCTCACAGAGGTTGCATGTTTGTTTTTTTTAAAGTCCTCAAGCTAGTTTCACGTAGAGTAGGAAAGAAAATCCTGCTAACTCATTGAGCTTTAGAATCTGCTGAGAAAAAAATGTGCCACTTAATGCTGACTTGGCCTTCCAGGAAAAGTACTAATAATTTGTTAAAGTAGTGAATTTGTTTATATCTCAATTAAAATGCAAGTAATGATTTGTTTAAATTATAACCTTTCATTATCATTGATATTATTATCACGTGCCACTCTATTTTCTGCTGTGAAAAACAGAATTCAACACAGTTTTAATTGTGAACTAAAATTAAGATACAATTTGTTATTTTCTCCCTCTTAAGAGAGATGCTGTCGTCATCCCATTAAGCACTCATGGGTGCCCATGCTAACATTTCTAATGTAAGGTTTCTTTGCCATTTATCACAGCTGTACACAGCAACTTATCAGTTCATTTGTTGCTGTTTGTATGTGTGCCATGTTCCTATTATTTTGTTCTTAGTTTTTAATTCTTTATGGGAGTGTATATTTCTATGATAAACTCTACTCATACCTTGTAAATTACGTATCTCTCTTGGTTTTTGATTTTTGTTTCTTCTCCTGCTTTATATTATCACCTAGTTTCCTGGGAACCTAAAAAGAAGTGCACACGTCCCATCGGCAGTCTCAAGTAACTTGTCTGACAGCTGGGCACAAAACTTGACATTTTAGAGGCTCAGTGAAATTATTGTTACTCATTAATGATAAGTAAGAGCAGTGAAGGAATAAAAACCTATGGTAATCATTAAACTTACCATTAATTTCAATCCCTGTAAAATAAATTGGATTGTGGTTTTGCATGCCAAATATTTTCTTATTCCTGGCCTTCTGAAAAAGCAGTGAAAAAATATTTGTCCCTTCTAGAAAGAGACTTTCAGTATCTCATTTTAGTATAATCACAACAGTGTGATAATTTTTATGAGGAGTAACTGACACTCAGTGGCTTTTTAAAGAAAATTTGTGGAAAATTAGAATTAAAAGACTTCTTGGTGCTAAAAATGGAAACCCATGCATGTTTTTTTTCATAGTATGTATTTTCTGTTAATATTTTAAATATTGCATGCATAGGTATTTTTCACACCAAACTACACTTGTCTTATAATTTCATTTCCCATGAATTTTTTAAAAAATGCTCTCAGTAGTTTGCAAAACATCAAATACGAAGCATTGTGACAGTATATGAAACACTGTGAAAATGAGAATAGAGAAAATATTTATAATTGACAATATGGCAGATATTTCCACGGTGAAAACTGTGGAAAGAAACTTTTGGAAAAAATAAGTTATCTAGGTTTAATTTCTTGACTAACTTCATATAGTTTCTTCTGGGCAAGTGTTTTCACTACTTTATCATCTTATCTTTGCTGATATTTTTGCTGATATCTTCTTGCTTTTTATTTCTCTACATTTTCAGTTACCTTGATGTGTCAGAATGCTATACATCTGATTTTTAGAGGCATCTATGTGGCTTGTGTATGTCAGCTCTCTATAGATCAAACCAGTACTAACAGTGGCCACTTCTATAATTTAACTACCTTTGTTTTCTCTCAGATTCGCCTGAGTGACCTCATAGCAGCCAGAATCTTAAGATATACAGATTTCGATACGTTAATATATACCTGTGCTCCAGAATTTGACTTCATGGAAAAAGCAGTATGATTATTTTTTTTCTTTTAGTTCCTCTGTTTTAATCTGAAGTTCATTAGCATGCAATGTGATTTTGTTTTTGCTAACCATATGGCCTTTCTAACCTATTTTCTGTAAATTAGTAAATAACATCTCCTTTATTAAAGAGAGAAATTCAGTAAGTGTGTTGAACATATGACTACATTAATTATTATTACAAATAATAATCTAGGCCATTTAGAGAAATGAGGCCATTCAGGAAAATATAATCCAAATTTAGTTTTATTACATTTAATAACCCAAATGATAAAATAACATTTTAACAATAGGATTTCCAATAAAGGTGGTTTACTACTTCTGAGTTTTAATGAGTATGTGAAATTGATTGTTATCCAAATGTTTGGTTATCTTTAAAAATACTCATTGATTTCTTTGAAAGGGAGCATTGGGGAAGAGAGAGAAAGAAACATCATCAGTCAGTCTTCCATCTCTCCACGGGTTCACTTTTCCAGTGGCTGTGACGGCCAGAGCTGAGCAGTCCACAGGCAGAAGCCTGGTTCTCCATGCGGATCTCCCTCACGCCTGGGAGATGCCCAGCCTCTTGGACCATCTTCCACTGTAGGGAGCTGGATGGGAAGTGAGGCAGCCAGGATTGAGATGGGTGCTCACGATGAATGCAGATATTCAGATAGTGGCTTTACTTACTGCATAAGGCCAACACCATGTAATATTCCCTTGTACAAAAAAAGGTCAAGTTGCTAAGATTTGAAACATTTATGTCTTTGTGGAATCACTGAACACAAGAGCAGGACGAGCTCTGTGCAGGCACAAAGGCTCAATTGGCTAATTCTGCACCTCCAAGCACCATGTATCTATCATATGGCACCAGTTTGTGTCCCAGCTGCTCCACTTCCCATCCAGTTACCTGATTGTGGCCTGGAAGAGCAGTGGAGGAAGGCCCAAAGCCTTGGGACCATGTACTGCATAGGAGACCAGAGGAGATTCCTGGCTCCTGACTTTGGACGAACTCAGCTCTGGCTATTGCAGCCATTTGGGGAATGAATCAGCAGATGGACGCTCTTTCTGTCTCTCCTTAGGTCTTCTGATTTCTCCGTAGATCTGCCTTTCTAACAAAAAAAAAGTAGTTTTTTTTTTTTTTTTTAAATGCACATGCCTTCTGCTTGCAGAGGAAGAAAACAAAATGGGAAAGACTTGTACAAAATGGGAAAGTACCATGGGAGCCAAGTGAGACAGGGGTTCTGGCAGGTTCTGAGCCCAGCCCAGTGTTCATCCTCCTGTTGGTGGCTTAGCTTTGTCTTCATCGAACAGGAAGATGTTGTTAATGGGTTAGCCTGCCTAATTAAAATTCTGAATTATTGGAAAAATCCAACAATGAAATTTTACATTATTCACTTAATTCATCCAAACAGATTTTCCTTAACTTAAAAATGATTAACAGCCATTAGGATGTATTGGGCAGTTTGTTGTAAGAACTGCATTGAGTAAAACACCCTAGTTCTTGCTTTCAAGAAATATGTAATTTACTTACCTGGTAAATCTCTCCCCGTCTCAATAACAAGTATGAGAATTACACTTCGAGTAATGACTTTGGGTAGCTTTCTACCTTTGCAGCTCCAATTTCACTAAGGAAGGCAGTGACACAGCAGCTCAGGAATCCATGAACACCCATCTTGAAACTTAGTATTAAATAAAAATACAATAGATATAGCTTAACCTGGATTTAATTTTAAAAGCTTTTAACAGCTGCATATCATTCTTATAATTGTTTCTTACATTAAAATTAAGAGGTTGGTAAATAATGTGCTAGTGCATTTTACCTTAAAAAAATTATGGTATGCAGTTTGATAGATTTTTTACTAGTTTAAAGCAGATTTCAATAAATAATTTATAGCATAATTTTCTGTATTTCAGACTCCATTGAGATACACAAAGACATTACTGCTTCCAGTTGTCATGATGGTTGCTGGTTTTATTTTTAAGAAGGTAATTTTTTTTTTTCTTTTGGGTTCAAGGTAAGGATTGTAATGTGCTCCTGATTTGCCTGAGAGAGACAGACAAAACGTCTCTGAAGGTGCAGGAAATAAGCTCCTGCGCTTGTAGAAAGCAAATTTGAGACACTAGTAAGTAGTTATCCACATACTCAAGCTTAGAATCTGCGAACTGAAATAGACCTTAAACATCTGGCTACTCAAACACTGATTTTTTAATAGATGAATTTATAACTTACTTCTTTGCCTAGGGTAGGACTGGGACCAAACTGTTCCTGAAGACTCATTTTATCATTTAAAAACTTATTTCTCATGTGGGTGTTTATATTAATGAATCTGAGCATGGTGTCATATTTCCTGAATTTGTTGATTTGCTTCTTTTCAGACTACTCGTGATGTTTCTTGTGTCTTATCTGCAAACACTTATCTAAGGTAATTCCATCATTGTTTTTAAGACAGATTTTATTCAATCAAATAAGTGACTATAATACTGTTTTTTCTCAAATGCACATTCATTACGCTTAAGGAGAGATGAACCAAACTCAGGTGTTTCTTCAAAAAAGGAGACTACTATCTGTGAACTAGTTTAGAGTTTGATTTCGTTTCATTTTAATAGATCACTAGAATTCATGATAGTAAAGAGAAGAAAGCTCGGTTTGTTTTGGCTAGACTTTATTTTTTAAGCTTTTAGAGAAGAGAAGATGACTTGTTTTTCTGAGAATTCTGAAATAATTTTGTCTGTTTATTGCTAAGACTGCTGTCACATTTTCTGGTTGTCCCAGTAAAGTCAGTGGAGTTTATTAAAGTAGCAAAACACTGCCATGACTCATATAAACCATACATAAATAAAATTGCTGAACACAGAAAGTAAATTGTAAAGAAAAAAATTTGAGGGAACAGAAGAGTTACAATTTGCAGTTTTGAATGACCATTTGATTTTGTTTCATGGCCTTTACTTGTAATAGTCTTGGATTGACAAAGAGCTTTAGTGAACTCCATGCTTGAATGTCTCATCATCAGTTTTGTGTGGTTGTCGGAAGATCTAAAGATGCTCCTAGGTGTGCTGTTGAACTCATTTCCGGAGTAAGGAAGGTAACAGAGCAATCGTGATTTGTTGTGTTGGAATGGAGGCCAGGAAAATATGTCCCAGCATTTTAGAAGGAGTGTATTGAGAACCTGGAAAATTGTTCCGATGGAGAATGAGTGAAGGGACTTGGACTCTTCAGTGAGCTGCAGGAAGACCGGGGGGTGCGTAACAACTGTCTTCAGATATTTGAGAGGATGTTAGTGGAAGCAGACAGACTTGGAGAACCAACAGGTAGAAGATACTTAGCCCAAAGGGAGTCTTTCTTGCTAATCACATTGCTAAAAGTGGCTGGCCCAGGTGGGGCACAGGGGTCCTTCAAAGCATTGAAGTATTGCATGCTTGTTCCGGACATTTAGGAAAAGCATGTCCAGTAGAGGAGACTGATTCCTTGCCCTTTAGTCTCCCCAGAGGTGCTTATGGCAAGCAGATTTGGAGGTGTCGTTCTAGAAATCAGATATAGAAACAATCATTATGGTTTAAAAATGAAAACTGGACTCTCATCATTCTGAAGGTGGTTCTTTCATGTAACTGTCGGATACAAGTCTAGATTTCCCCTACTCTTTTTATTGGTCTTAGCATCTTACTGTTTGCTGTCCTAGCTGAGTACCACGCATTTAGCCCTAGCTGTATCAATGGGTATTTAAATTATGCTTAACTTTAACAGCCTAAGTTGTCAGTAGTGAACATCCTTGTATGCAACTTTTCACTCATTTTTCTAGTGTTTCTGTAGCATGAAATATTTGGAGTGGGCCTGCTGGAAGCCCTCTTCTGTGATATGACAAACGCTGGTCAATTGCAATGATGAAAGCACTGTTTTCCCTGTGTCTCCATGAACACCAATTTTTTATCAAACTTCTAAAATTTTCTGAATAGGAAAAAGAGTAACCTGTCCTATCCATCTGATCAGTGATGTTTTGTATCTTTCCATGTGTCTGTTGACTGTATTTCCTCTTGACCTTTTAAAAATTGATTTGTGGTCATTTATTTTTTTAATAGACAGTAACCTTTGGTCTATTGTGTGTATCCTATAATTTCTTCCAGAATGTCAATTTATAGTTTATTTATGGTTCTAACTTTAGAAATTTTCTGCTTAACCATAACTGCCCATTTTCTGTTTTTGCTTGTTTAAAAAGTTTTCTTTACTTTGTAAACATTAACATGTTTTCTTTCATCATTTTCTGTTGTACCGATTGCTAATTTTTGCATTAGTTTTGTACTGTGGTGAGATCCAGGGTGCTACCTGTCCCAGCCCTGTATCACCTCATCTATTTTCAGCCCTTTGAAATGCCAGATTCCAATACGCCCTTGCTCTTTCTTAGATTCTCTTGTACTGAACTAGGTATTTCTGAGCCAGAACAATATGGTTTTTGTCCTCTCCTATTTCGCTGCATTTCATATATTCCTACTTTTATAGGTAAACATGGAGATAACAGTATAGAGTCCTCTTTTCCCCGGGCACCCATCATAGTACATTGGATTTGCTGCAGATTCATTAAAAGGGGCTGTATCCTTAAAAGGATAGCTTTTTGCATCCAGAATTCTGCTGTAGCTAAGTGTGGGGAAGTTTCTTCACCCCTCTGTGCCACAGGTCTATGATGCATTGAGTGGCCATGATCACACGGGCCTCCCCGGGGGCCTGGAGAGGATGCATAGCCAGCGTCAGCAGGTGTAAAGTGCTCAGAATTGCTGACAGAACCAGCAGCTGTGTTATTGCTGCTGCTGTTCCAAATCTCAGTTGGTCAAGTTTTGCGGTTTTCCCCCCATGAATCTCACCACGGTTTTTTCCACATGGACTGTGTAGTTTGTTATACCTTCCATGCTTTCAGTTGAAGAAGGTTTATAGTGTTTGCAGACCTGTCACTGCTGAGCTCCAGGAAAACTGTTGAACTCTTGCCCTTCTTTCTCTGTGTTCTTGTAATTCTGCGACTGGCTCTTCAGTGTTACCAGCTTACTGTGTACATTCCTTCTTTCTCAACATTTTTGTTTAGATTTTTTGGGAAATGTGTTTTGCCCGAGTTTGAGAGCTGGTCATTACAGCTTGCTCTAATGACATGAAGCAGCCATTCTCAGCATCCTCTGAAGAGAGGAAATGGCATTGTCATTTGATGCTTATTGCTTGCCCCAGCTCTGCTGCCTGAGATCAGATTTTTTTCCTCATTCAGCTATTTATGCCTTATATATCCATATTTGAAATTAGCTACTAGGTCACTTATGTCAGCAGGAATGAGGATTGTTCTCAGCCACTGTTGTCAGGTCTCTTCCTGGCTCAGTTGCTCACCAAGGGATCCTGCTGTGACTGGCTATGATCTGGGGACAAGTGGGGACTCCTCTCCCTGCACGGCTGTGGGGGAAGGAAGCACAGGTACGTGCCAGGCTCTTCTCCCAGCTGCCCCTTGGGCAGGGCCTTGCTTCTCCTTCCAGTCTCCATATCCCTGTTAGAAGGCCCCACGTCTTGTAGAGCCTGTTGGAACAATGGAACCCCCAGCCTTTCAGTAGGACAAAATGGGCAGTTTCTCAACTTGTATGGCTCTAATGTAAACTCTGAGTTAAAAAGCTGCCTTTTCACTGTGTTCTCTGCACAGTGCCTTGGCCACAGTATGTGTACTGTAAGTACTTAATTATAACTTTCCTGGAACTAAAAGTATTTTACCCAGCATTTCTTCTAAGAAAACATTTAGAAATGTTCACTACTTTGCATACAGGGATGTTCACATTGTCTGTGAAAAATAGAAACAATTCAGGAGTGTGAACATGGCTGAACGTGCCATAAGTAGGTCTTTCATTAAATATCCGGACTGTTGTCATTTTGTGCTCGCCAGAGGCGCAGTCTCTAAGGATCAGTAAACCTGTTTCATCTTACCAAGGCTGGGTTTTTGACATACCAGAGGTAGGATGTCTGTAAATTGTATTTTTAGTAATATTTAGCCCTTCATTTACTCTCCTAAGTAGCTTAAGATCAAATTTTTCTAAAACAATAAATGAAACTTCTTTCGACTGTGTACTAGATTTTCAGGACAGGTCATTTTCTGTTTTATTTCAGAAAACAGCTCCTTGAACATGGTGAGGTAAAGCTTTTATTTGACTCTGGGGTTGACTGTTAAACTCTAGTTAATGGTCCTGCCCAGAGGTGGGGCCACGCTGCGGAATGCCAGCCGTAATGCTGCAGGTGGCTCAGCTTCGGTAAACTCCCACCAATCCTCCCTGCTCCTTCATTTGCTCTCACTTGTGAATAATCAGAAGGATCTGAAAGCCAGGAGGTGGACTGATGACCATGGAACATAATGAAATTGCTTTCACTCATTGAACAAGTTTGCTTGTAGCCTGCTGAGCTGGCCAGCTGCTGGCCCTGGATGGCCCAGGACTGGACACCTTCTGCCACTATGTAGATTTGGTGGGGAGTTGGCTACAAACTCAGTGTCATAGGATGTACAATGTAGGTCAGTCATTCTCCTGCCCTCAAGTACTTACAATTTTACAAGGGGGACATTAACAAAGCAACATTTAAATGTCACCAAATTATTTAGGGGCATTGAAAGGGAAAGGAGATAGGAAATCATCAGCAAATTCTAAATTATAAAATATTCTTAGAACATTTTCAGAGTTTTAGTACTACCACTTCACAATTTTTCTAAATGTACAAGAGTTCCTATATATCCCACACTCCACTTACCCTATACTAACATTTCATATTAATTTGTCAGTGAGCCAGACCCAGCTTCCCTTATTTGCACCTTTCCCACCCTCCCAGCCTTGTTAAGCTCCCACATATGTCTGCCTCAGCAGGGACAAGAGCAGTGACATCCCACCCAGAGCCAGGCAGCGCTGAGTACCGTGCATCTGAGAACCCTGTGCTTGATTTATCATGACATTAGATCTGTGCCCTAATGCTAGCATGTCTGAATACTTTATTTTACTACTTTAATAAAGTTACAATATTTATTGTTTTTTAGCTGATTTTCCATGCACTGCAGCTGTTGGCATTTAGTGGCCTTGCCGTTTTAATTATGAGGCTGAAGTTGTTCCTGACCCCACACATGTGCGTTATGGCATCCTTGCTCTGCTCGCGACGGGTAAGGCAGTCACTTTGTCTAAGGGCATTCTAACGGGAGTGAGTGCAGAATAGGCACTTCAGGTTTGCTGAGTAACCAAGACATAAATGTGCTAGCTGAAATGATAAAGTATTGGTTATGAATCTGTAGAGTAAGAAAAATTTCAACTATATTTAAAAATTATTCCTAGACCTCGATGTCTCCATGACAAGTGGTCGTTGTCTTATTTGTAAACAGTCCGAGTTTGGTTTTGTGGAAGTTTGCTTACCTGCCACAGCCACCCTACAGGACTCACCAAACCAGAGTGCATCTGATGTCGTTGTTCTAATGCACTCCTGTTGAGCCCAGAGAATCCCCAAGAAAAGTTGTCAGTGCCAGAGCTCCATTATTGGAGTTAAGTTGCCTAGCATGTTGGGGTAAAAGTGTTTGAGAGCATAGTACAGTTTTGTTATGAGCGTATTGCTTTATACCCTTGAACAGACATTGTGTATGTGTCAGTGCTAAGAGCTTTTCATAGTAATTCCAGATTTTCATAAAACACAGCCAAAGCTTAAAGTGCTTCAATATAAGAGGCATCAAAATGGTATCCCGAATCTTGAAGCCTGGTAATGAGTCAGTACTGCAAGGAGCAAATACTGCCTCATTCTTTCAAGGTGAGGGACAGTTCCATTTTGAACTAGACCCCGCAATTTCAGCAAATGCATTCTTGTTTTTAAATAAATAGGTGATAATTCTATGTATTTGTATACTGTTAGCAAAAGGTAATCCTTTTGGTTTAAAGATTAAGGTAAGAATTTTAGACTCTAGGTGCAGATTTATTCACTCTTAATTTCATATAAGAATTATAAATAAGTGGTTTCTTTCATTTCAGCTCTTTGGCTGGCTTTTTTGCAGAATCCGTTTTGAGAATGTTATCTTTGGCATTCTAACAGTGATGTCATTGCAAGGTTGTGCAAACCTCCATAATCAGTGGAGCATTATAGGAGAATTTAATAATTTGCCACAGGAAGAACTTATTCACTGGATCAGATACAATACGAGACCAGGTAAGTGGCTATTTAGTTGCATGTATAGGCGGTTTTACACACACAAACACACATTATGTAGCTGTGTACAGTTCCCATTTTATATGTTTGCCTTTACCCGAATGAAAAGACTTTATAAACTTTCTCAGTCAATTCCAGAAGTTCAAGATACTTTGTGACAGTTCTGTCATTTAGTGCCTTCATCAAGAACTGAGGATCCTAGCAATGGAATCATGTCAATTACTTTATGTAACAAACTGAATGAGACTGAGAAATCAGAAGGAGCCAATCAGACCTTTGCACAGTCGCCCTGCCGAATTAGAGGAATGTGCAGGGTACACTCCGGGCGGAGAGCGCTCACAGTGCAGCTCTCCCAGGGGTTTTTCTGCAGAAACTTGGACCATATCAGAATACCCAGTCACCTCACAAGCAGCTATTAATTGTTCTTTGATCCTCAATGAGATTTCCCCAGAACCCTGCTGCCAGGATTTGGGGGGGGTCTTAACCTGTCTGCTTTCACCTTGTACCACTCTCACCTCCTGGTAGCTGTTGCCATGGTGGTGCTTTGCCCTCACACTGGTGCCCGTGGAACCCTGCCTCCTCTCCTCTCCTCGGCCATCTCGGAAGTGCTGCAGGGTCTTGGCTTCCACTTGTAGGCTCAGCGTGCACTCAGGGCTCTGCTCTTTGCAAACAGTCTGGGTGCAACAGCTTTGTTGCCCAATAAACAAAGGCTTCCTCCACATGCATTGAGTCAGAACTGTGCACGTTGAACTGTCCACGGCACCCGCTTTTTTCCTCACCAGTGGTGGGTGTGGCCCGCTGCTGCCGCCTCGTTTTCAGTGACCTCCAAGGAATCAGCATTGGATCCCAAAAATGTTCCTGTCAGTCTTCACCTGAGCTTTAGCAAAACTTGTAGTTGCTTCAATTTGAGCAGACTTTGTGTTGCTGTAATAGAAGATCTTTTCAAGCCATTATCTGGTCCTTCTTAGTGGCACAGGCCTATCCTTCCTGTTGAGATTTTATAACAGGTGAATGCATGTTTATTTTGGTGAAAAATAGGCCTTTGCAGTGTCTGTTTAGCAAACCCCTCCTAAGCAGCGTTCAGTGAGGTGGTCATTCCTGGGTGTAAATCCTGATTGTAAATACTCCAGAATGTTCTTAGAGCTCTAGCTCTAACAGGGGTTGGCATTTTCCTGATGGTTCAGATGACAGGAGGGCTATGATTTACCCAGATTCACCTCCTCCCTCTGGCTGCTACGCTGCGGGGAGGACTTGCGTGGTTGGGTCCTTTCACCTGCATGGGAAAGTTGCACTCAGTTGCCAGGTTCTGCCCAGCTAGTGCCAGCTGTTGCAGGCTGTTGAGGAGGTGAGCCAGCGGGTGGGGAGCATACTCCCGCTCTGCTTGTCTCTCAAGAGAATACAGTTTAGAAAAACAAAAACCTTTAATCAGATGGAGATTGTAAAATCAATTTCCAGAGAATATACTACAGTATTTCTTGTAACTTATACTAAATCTAAACCCAAATGTCAAAGATTACAAGTTATTTTCTTGCACCAATTCTTTAGTGTCGTTTTCTGTATTTTCCTGTAACTGAGTTCACTTCTTCTATCTTTTTTTAATTAGCACCATTTTCCTAAGCAGCCATCTCTAAGGAAACATGAAAAGCTTCAATCTGGGTAGATGCTCGGGGACTTCCCAGGGCGGGAGCGACACTGCCTCCCCACACACTGCGTGGCCAGGCCAGTGTCCTCACACCTCCTCGGCGGGCACGCGGTGCTCTGTCCTCTCCCTCCTGCACCCCTCCAGGGACAGCGGCTTCCCGGGAGCTTTAAGACCCCTGTACCTTTCTTTTCCCTTATTTCTCCTTTATTTCAGGGTTCAGTGTTGGGTTTCTGGAAGAGAAAATTATTTTTAACCAAATATCCTTCTAGGATAACTATGAAAATCAGACATGTTTGTTAAAAAAAAAAAAAGAAATTTCTGTTTATCACGAGTTCTCTCATGTTTGTGAAAAGCTTCTGTAAGTTCCATAATAGGAGTGGAATCATTGCTCAAGGTCTGTCCTGTCCAGTAATGTAATTTGTGAAGAAAAATGAATAATGAAATAACATGGGAGATGAAACCCAGCTTGGCAGCACGGCCTCCATGGACCGCTGGGCCGTGCAGTCAGAGAAGGGAGCCTTTGCCGTCACTGCAGCAGGCCCGCTGAAGTCCTCAGCGAGTGGTGAAATGCCTCAGCTTAGCCTGTTGGTCATCTTTCCCTTAGTTCCAAAGGAAAGAAATGTGGGTGAAGGGGTGTGGCTCTCACCTTGAGCGCTGGGTTCCTCCCTCAGGATTTCTTTCCATCCCAGCTCTTAGTCTTGGCCAAATCCCTTACCACAGCAGTCGTCTCTGCTTCTTGACCTACAAAACAAAGACTAGAGAACTCACCTCACGGAGCTTGACAGATTAAATAACTTAATCCTTGTCTAAAAATGAGGGCAGTTCATAGCATGTGGTCACATTGAGTACAGATTAGCTTTAGTGTCTCAGACAGTGCATGTTAAGTGAATGGAAAGGATGGTTCAAGTGGTAATTACTTTAAAATATTCTTTTCTTTCTGAATTTGGGTTCATATATTATAGCCTTTTGTAACGGTTGGGTTTCAGATATTAAGTATGTACTCTTGTTTTCCAGATGCTGTGTTTGCAGGTGCCATGCCTACAATGGCAAGTATCAAGCTGTCCACCCTGCATCCCATCGTGAATCACCCCCATTATGAGGACGCGGACTTGAGGTGGGCATGCTCCCTGGTGAGGGGCGGGGGAGGTGCTGGTGCACTCAGAGACGCTGGGAGAGCCCCGAGATGGGCTGCATCGCATGCTTGTGAGACACTAGGGCATTACAGGAACTCTAGTTTCGATTGTGGTCTAAGATTTGAGTGACTGGTTTTTAAAAATAAAACTGACAATTAACACAATGAACAGCTTAATCTTTGCCTTTCAGTGGATTTTGTCTACTAGAATTTTTAAATATTAATCTGTAGTAACAGGCATATCCTATATACTTGAAATCCTAAGTAATATTTAATGCATTAAACAATAACCTGTTTATGATTTCAGTTTATTCCCACTTCAGAAATCATGTCCTAAATATCTCAGGATTCTATTGGGGTGATTTGGTAGTTTTGATATGCTAGATGCCACATTGAGCTTCAGTGAACATTTTTCATAATATACATAGAAGAAATTATTTAAACCTATGCTTGTACTACATTTAACTGGTTGTAACATTTTGTGAATTATGAATATGAAACCTGCTGTTCCCAGAATAACTTAGGCCGTTTTTTAGTTCTATGCATCAGCATTCCATTCAGTGAGAAGGGGTAAGATATCTGTTTATCAGAAGAATTGTTAGTATTTATTTTAACATTTCTAAAATGTTAAATACTAATAATTTCTTGTTTTGATTTTAAAGAGCCCGGACAAAAATTGTTTATTCTGTATATAGCCGAAAATCTGCAAAAGAAGTGAGAGATAAATTGTTGGAGTTACATGTAAACTATTATGTTTTAGAGGAAGCCTGGTGTGTTGTGAGAACTAAGTGAGTATTAACTCAGTGCTATGTGATACTTTTAATGCAAAAAAAAGTCACCTTCCTACAGTAGTTCCAATTCTTTAGAAAATTGAAAAAATAAATGCCATTAAGACATTACTCTGTGGACCAGCATTGTGATGTAATGGGTAAAGCTACTGCCTGTGATGCCAGTATCGCCATCTGGGCACCAGTTCAAGTCCCAGCTACTACACTTCCCTGGATAGTGTGCCTGGATGGCCTCTGTATCCATATGAAATTCCAGGCTCCTGGCTTGGTCCAGCTCCAGCCATGTGAGGAGTGAACCAGCAAGTAGATCTCTCTGCAGCTCTGCCTTTCAAGTAAATTCAATAGAGTTTTTTTAAGGGCTTGTTATGTTGATATAACTTGATAGCAGCTGCATATACCTGTCATTCTCTTTATATTGCTGGGCCCGGCGCAGTTGCCTAGTGGCTAAAGTCCTTGCCTTGGTCGTGCTTACCTCCAGCTCCCTGCTTGTGACCTGGAAGAGTAGTCGAAGATGGCCCAAAGCCTTGCGGCCCTGCACTAGATTTCATCTAGGGAAATCTTACAGTAATTTTTTAAATCCCAGTATTTTTCATTTAAATAGGTTTTATAGGTAAAACAAAATTTCATTAGATGTTCAAAGTACAGATTTGAATTTACAATGAGATACTGCCATTTTGCTACAATACTGAATTATATTGTATTTGTGATAACTACAGGGAGAAATTTAAAATACTTATTTGAAAGAATTATGGAGAGATAGTAACAGATCTTCCATCCACTGGTTCACTCACCAAATAGCTCCCAACAGCCAGGGCTGGGACAGGCTGGAACCAGGAACCAGTAGCTTCATCTGGGGCTCAAGCACTTGGACCATCTTTTGTCACTTCCCAGGGCATATTTGTAGGGAACTAGATTGGAAGTGGAGAAGCAGGGACTCAAAGCAGTCCCTTTACAGGATGTTAGCATTTCAGATTATGGCTTAACTCATTATCTTATAGCACTGGTGCCAAGAGAAACATTTTTAATGAAAAACTTTAAGCACCTGAGATTGGCAGACCAAGTGCAAAATGCAGTATGTGCCTGTGAGCTGCCTATGAGATACTTTAAATACATGTATTGGCTTGATGGAAAAGCTACATGAGATAAACAAACACGCTGCAATAGAAGGGATGTTTTTATACCAGTTACAGTAGATGTTCAGATGAGGAGTAAGACAAGAAGTGATACTTTATTAGATCCTATTTTCATATGTATTATGTAACATTAGAGAGTAAAAGGTTAAAAAAAAAAGCCAAACTGTTCAAATATTCTTGCAGATCAAGTAGCACAACTCAGCTGAGTTATGTAAATTTCTATCTCTAAACAAGATCCATGTACTTTTCATTCTCATGTGCATGCTTTGAAATCAGAGTAAGAATTGGATCACCAACAAACACATGTGGGAAATGTCCAAATAACTGGAAGCTAGATGGACATGCTCCTGACCAAGGATAAAATCAGGAAAGAAATTGGAAAATATTTCAAGTGAAAGAAAATAAAAATGCTGCACATAAAAATACATGGATCGGAAACTAGTGTTTCGAAATTAACTTCTAGTAAAAACAAAGCTGTAAAGGCATAGTTTTTTCATTTGAAACTTTTTAGGGTAAAAGTTATTCATAAAAAAAGACCAAGTTGAAGGCCTTGAGTTGCTGAGCTCAAGATTACAGCTATAGACAAACACAGAGTGTGTACTATTGGAACTCATAAGGAAAGTTCGCAGAATATAAAAGCAACACACAGCGATCAGTAGCCTTTGAATGCACAGTCCCAGGGAAAGCACTTCCAAGATCAGCCCCATTCACAGTAACAGATTTAAACACCTTGGAATAAACTTAAAGGATCCTGCAGCTCCTTTATAAAACATTAAAGTAGAAGCTACCAAGACATCAGACCAATCTGAGGCCACAAGCCAAGGGGTCTAACTCCCAACACCCACAGAAGGCAAGGGAGTCATTCTCCCTTAGAGCCTCCACTAAGGCCAGAGCCCTGCGGCTCCCTCCTTTAGGCAAGAACATGTATATACTGCTTGAAGCCTCTGTGTGTGTGGTAATTTGTTGCAGCAGCAATGGGAAACTAATGCAGGATTAAATGCCACAACTACAAAAATAAGGAATTGAGACTACATAATAAAGCAAGACCATTACGTGCTTGCCCTCAAGAAATTTACTTAATCCAAGGAAATTGATAGGTTAAGATGATCAGCAAAAGGACATACCATGCTTCAATACTCCACAGAAAGCTGGTATAACTACAGTATGACAAAAGTTAAACAGAATCCAAAGATTACCAAGCCTAATGAAGGTCAGTTTATATTGAACGGTCCGTTTTCCAAGAAGGCATAGCCTCCCTAAACATTCATGTACCAGATATGTGAAGGAGAAACAGAAATCCATGATTGGGTCAGAAATTAGAATATTCCTTTCAACAGTTTACAGAACAAATAAAAATTTTCAGCAAATCAGTAGGTTAAATGACACTGTCCATTACCATGACCCAATTGTCTCTTGGAGACTACCACCCAAGAATATCAGTAGGTAGTCTTTTCAAGTAAACCCTGACTGTTTATCAATAAACATAATTCAGGGCCATAAAACAAGTGTTGATGCATTTTTTCAGAGCATACAAACTATATTCTGTGCCTTCAATGAAATTGTTAGAAATCAGTATCAGAAACATGTGAGGGCCCGGCGGCGTAGCCTAGCAGCTAAAGTCCTCACCTTGGGCACCGGTTCTAATCCCGGCAGCTCCACTTCCCATCCAGCTCCCTGCTTGTGGCCTGGGAAAGCAGTCGAGGACGGCCCAAAGTCTTGGGACCCTGCACCCGTGTGGGAGACCTGGAAGAAGTTCCTGGATCCTGGCTTCAGATCGGCATAGCATCGACCATTGTGGTCACTTGGGGAGTGAATCAATGGATGGAAGATCTTCCTCTCTGTATATCTGACTTTCCAATAAATGAATAAATCTTTTTAGAAAAAAACATGTGGAAATCTTCCCAAATACAACAAAAAAAAATTAGTGTGCAATCAGCTAATATATTGGTAAGAGAAATAGCAGGAGGGTTTCAAAATACGGTATACTGGGTCTGGTGCAGTGGCTCAATGCGTTAGTCCTCCACCTTGCAGTGTCAACATCCCGTGAGCACCAATTCTAGTCCTAGTTGCTCTACTTCCTGTCCAGCAGCCAGCTCCCTGTGTATGGCCTGGGAAAGCAGCCAAGTAGAATCCAAGTCCTTGGGCCCCTGCACCCATGAGGGAGACCCAAAGGAAGCTCCTGGCTTTGGGTCAGCTCAGCTTTGACTGGTTGGACCGTTTGCAGAGTGAAGCCGTGACAGAAGATCGCCCCCCTCCCACTTTACCTCATCCTCTATGTAAAACCTGCTTTTTAAAATAACATTTTTAAAGTGTTATCCTGAGGGAAAATAAGAACAGTTTTCTAATATTTGTGGGATATAGATAAAGTGGCACTTGAAGGGTTGGGAATTCCTCTAATAATAAGGGGACCAGCCTTGTGGCACAGAGGGTTAAGCCATGCTTGGGATGCCAGCATCCTATTTTGAGTGCTGGATCAGGTTCCAATTGGTATGTTTCTCGTCTAGTTCCCTAATAATGTACCTAGCACGACTGCAATGGAAAATCACCCAGGTTCTTGGGTCCCTGCCACTCACGGGGGGAACCAGGATGGAGTTCCTGGCTTCAGTCTAATCTAGCCCTGGGTTGTGGCCATTGTAGAGTGGACCATTGGATAGAAGATTTACTCTCATTTGTTCATTCTTATTCTCCCTCCCTGGCTCCCTGCCTTTTGAATAAATAATAAATCTTAAAGGAAACTAAAAGAGAATAATAATAAAGGTCAGACTCAAACAGGCTATCAAAGAGATGCCTGCACCCCTGTATTCAAGGCCGCATTATTCACACTAGCCAGGGTACAGAATCAGAGTGTTTGAGAGGAAAGAGAATGCCATGTATGAATATTATTAAAAATGGTAGTTATCACAAGGGAGAACAGACAGACCCAGAAAGATAAACACCACGTGTTCTCACGTGCTCAGCAGGAGTGAAGATGCCGTGCAGTATGCATCGCAACTCCCAAAAGGAGGACTTCCAATGAAGCAGTTAAACAGTTAAATGACAATTTAACACTAGACTTTCCAACTTTGCCTATACCTAAAATGCCATGATACACTTCAGTAGCAGAATGTTAAACTTATAACTATTACTAAAGGACTCTACTGCTGTGATAATATAGGGGAGGGGGAGAAGAAAATCTGCCTACAAAACCATGTCATTGAAAATAATAAAAATTAGCATTTACATAAATTATATGTAATTTGTATTGACACGAAGTTTATATATATACACACATATATATAATTTTAAATGCTTACTGGAAGCTGAGAACGAGATCTGGTGGGAGAGGTTACCACTGAAGCAGTTGAAGCTGGATACAGCTGTAGGGTGACTGTAGTTCCCGGTAATTCATTCTGTAGCAAGAGCTGGAGAGAAGCTGGTAGGCTTCAGACACACCAACAAGGAATCAGAAAGATTAATTGCCTGATATGATTGGTTTAAACTGTGTAGATGTGTTGTGTTATGCTATACCCCATAAAGTATATTACATGGTAGTTGCATTTTTTTAGAAAATAAATGCACAAATCTGTGGAAGTTATTGATACTTTACAATAAATTCTAAAAGGTGCAGCGTGAATATTTAATAAATGCAAGGTACTATAATTATGGCAAAAAAAAGATAAAGTTGCTGTAAAGGAATCCATGTGAATTTCCCCCTGGTCAATAAAACAAAAAGCTGATTGTAAGATTAAAAGTTGATACATTTCTAACTCTGAACAAAGACATCGTTAATATCATAAATAAAATATTTCATCATTATAGTCTCTTAATAAACTAAAAAGTTAACAAGCAATGTTAGATATGACATCACCAACAGGGTCCAAACAGATGAAATGGCAACTTCCTTGGAAAGTTGAAAACTCACAAAATATGAAACAGGAAACACCTTGAATGTTAATGAAATTTTCAGTTTAAAATAAAAAGCTTCTCATAAATGCAATGCGCCCTATCATCATTGAAAATAGTTCTACAATCTATTCCAGAAAATGAGGTAATAAGAATCATTACTTTACTGATACCAACCTTTTCCTGAAAACCAACTGCAGACAAATATTAAAACACTTAAGCAAATGTTTATGTAAAAGTTCTAAACAAAATGGCCACAGATGAATCCAACAATCTATTTTAAAGAGCAGTGTATCATATACTTGCAGATGAGTTTATCCCAGAAATGCAGATATTTGTTAATGTCATGACTTGCCTCACTGTCAAACAGGAAAAAAACGTCACACGGCCACCTCACTAGACTCCCAATGCAGTCCAGCGTCCAGCACTGACTAGTTAGCAAATCAGGCTGGGGAGCACCTTGCTAACCCTCGCAGAAAGTATTACAAGGAAACTACAGCTCAAGTTAGCATTAGATGAGAACCTGGACGGGGTGGTCCATTCTTACTGCTTCCACCCAACATTGTATTGATTGAGGTAGCCAAAGTACATAAGCTAGAAAAAAGCATTCAAACTGGAAAGGAACTAAGTTCTTTATACAGATAACTCAATCATCCATGTAGGGGAACTGATGAAAGGTACAAGAACTTCTAAACTGAATGAATTTAGCAGGGTTGTAGGATACAAAAATTAACATGAAAATCAGTTCTAATTCTGCCACAATAATTGCAACATAACTTTTACAAAAATGTGAAATTCAAAGTATGTGTCAGACCTGAATATTGAAAATTAGAACATATTACTGGGACAAATAACATACTACCTAAAGTAAATGAAAAAATACTCTATTGATCAAAATAGTCCATAATATTACCTTGTCAAATCTTCCCAAATTAATCTGTAGATTTAGTTCAGTAATAATCAGTATTGCTCTAGGGATGAAAATTGAAAAGACAGTTTAATTCATATGTTACCACGACCTAAGACCTAAAACAAATCTGAAAAAGAATACACGCCAAGGGCCGACATGCCCCTGCTGCAGGACTTAATACCCAGCTGCAGCAATCAAGACAGCGTGAAACTGAACAGGGTCCAGAAGTAAGTTCATACCCATACAGATCATTCATTGGAGAAATGAACCTTTTTGACAGTATTTGAAAAATTGTTTTATATGCAAACATATGAACCTTACACTTGACACATCACAAAACTTAACTCACCACGTGTCACAGGCATAACTAAATCCAGGGATATGAAATCCCTGGAATAAAACCACTGTGACCTCATGTTAAGCAAACATTTCTTTGATCCAATACCGTAAGTGTGATCTGTAAGAGAATGAGCATGTTGGAGAATAGGACTTCATTAGCATCATAATCTTTACTCTTATCTAACAGATTATGAAGGATTCTAAGAAACCACAGGGAACTGGCATCATGGCATGGTAGGTAAGCCTCTGCCTGTAATGCTGCCATCCCATGATGGCACCTGTTCAAGTGCTCCACTTCGGATCCAGCTCCCTACTTAAAGCCTGGGAAAGAAGTGGAGGATGGCTCAGGACCTTGAACATCTGCACCTATGTGGGAGAACAGGAGGAAGCTCCTGGCTTCTGATTGGCTCAGCTACAGCTATCACAGCCATTTGGGAAATGAACCAGTGGATGGAGGAGCTGTCCTTTCCTCCTGTATTAATTCTTCCAAATAAAAACCATGTTTTAAATCTTTAAAAAAAAAAATACAAAAACAGGAGGAAATGTTTCAGACACACGTCTAATAAAGGATTTTATCTGTTTTTGAAGAATTCTGAAAATTGACTAAATGAACCAAAAAAAAAAATGTTTTAAATCCTAAAGAAATGCTTCACCAAAGAAAAGTATGAGTGGATCATCATATGAAAACATGTTTGATGTTGCTAGTGATCGTGAAATGTAAATTAAAGCTATATGAGGTACTATTAAATACCCAATGAAATTGGAGAGATCGATCGTGCCAAGTGTTGGCTGACACTGTGGAGGACCTAGAACTTTCTACACTGGTGGTGTGAGTGCAACATGGTACAATTCTTTGCAGGATTAGTTTCTTAGAAAGTTAAGCATCTGCGTAGTCTATGGCAACACATCAGGTGATAAAAGCAGGCGTATGTGCATGCCAGTAATTGTGCACAGCCTATTTTTCTAACACAAAAGAAGAAAATACCAAATACCTAGCAATGAGTAAACTAACACTCTTTGGGGGTGTCTAGACATCGTAAAAGATAATAAAAAGCGTTGATAAGAGAGCAGTACGGAGAAGTTTCAATGTATTTATGCTGAGAAAAAGCCACCAGTCAGAACACAGTAATTCCAAAAGACAGATAGCTTTGATGACAGCAGGTATGGGGATGCCTGGGAAGCAGTGGGGCTGGAACCAGACTGGGAGATCATGAAAAAGATTAGACACTGGGCAAGATAATATATTCATTATTTTTTTCTTGTGAATTATGATTTCAGAAGTGTAGAGACGTTAAAATATACCCAAAATGTGCATTCAAAATGTGTAGTTTATTATCACTGACTATGCCTTCATGTGCTGAAACTGATAAGGACGTCTATCTAGAACTTAGGAAGGCCCATCGTACCTTAGTAGGAAACACTATAAAATTTGGCAAAATATTTAAACATTTTACCAAAGAAGGTATGTCGAATCATCTAACTACAGAAGAAATAAAATTACAGACAGATAATTCCAGCTGTCTGGGAGGATCCAGAGCAAAATAAACTCTCAGGCTTTGCTGACAGAGACAGCAAATGGGGCCTGCATTTTGACAAACAGTCCTGAAATTGTTTGTGAAGTGACACTTGGCATACAACCAAGCAATGCCACTCCCGGCTGCTTCCGTAAGAGAAGTGGATCGTTTGTCCACCCAGAGCTTCCTTCATGACTGTTGACCAAAGGATTGAATCACCAAAACTTCAGAGTGTCCCAAATGTGTGTCGCCTTGCAAATGGATAAACAGTTGTGCTATCTCCATTTAAGTGTTTCAGTTCCTATCAAAACACACCAAGGTAGAGAGGCCAGAAATGCAAAAACTACAGAATGCATTTATGTGAAATTCTAGAAAAGGCAAAATTATAGTGCAGAAATGTGGTCAGTTCTTGCCTGGGGCTGTTCTGAAGAGGATGGGCCCAAGGGGGCGCATTAGCAGGTGGAAATGCTGATGCCTGTGACGGTGCTTACACACCTATATAGTTGCCCTGCCCCTAAACTGGACCCATAAAATGGGAATTTTATTGTGTATAAATTATACTCCAGTATAGGTATTTAAAAATTAGAAATAATTTTTTCCTGGTTCCTTACCCCCTTCAAGATTTCCACGCAGGGTCACTCTCCAGTGAGCTCCAATGTCCTGAGTCCACACATAGCCACCTCCTTGGGCTGCCATGTACTGAACGTTTGCATGCTAATCCAAGACAATTCATGCTCAAAACTGAGAAAGTCATCAGTTTGTCCCATTGCAAACAGGCTTTATGTTTGCATGTTGGTTGCACTTGGGAACTATTCCAATACACAAACTTGTTATGAGGGCATAACGTGTTACTTGGCTAAGGCACTCCAGGATGACCTATTTTATATTCATTACACCTAAATGACTAGTTGATATTTTTGAAATGTTGCTGTAAAGTCATTAACTTGCCAGTATTTGAAAACCTGGGAAAGACTCCATAACTTCTGTGTTTCCTCCGTAGAGGAATATGGGTTAAGTGTGGATCTGCTGTGTTTTTTCAGGCCTGGCTGCAGCATGCTTGAAATCTGGGACGTGGAAGACCCTTCCAACGCAGCAAACCCACCTTTGTGCAGCATCTTGCTCAAGGACCCAAGGCCCTACTTCACCACAGTGTTCCAGAACACCATGTACAGAGTTCTGAAGGTTAACTGAGACCCAGCTACCCCCACTACACTGCAGTGCACGGCAGCACCTGGGGCAGGGAGGAGGGTAGGTGGGCGGGAGAGAGATCTCACTTTTTGGCTTATTTTTACTAGTAACAATCACACCTTTTATAAGGGGTGCTTGGAAAGAAGAAATATATAAAGGTGGTCCCATTACCAAAAGCAAATTCCTTTGTTTTCCATTGAATGTCACCCCTAACCTTCTGATGAGTAACTGATTTCATATTGACTTAACAAATTTCACCTTAGCATTTTCAAGAAAACTATTCACAAGGGGGAAAGAAAAGTGAAACTTAAGAAATCAAAGATATGTAAGGCCATTTTTATACAGCTAGGCTAATTGCTTCAGATTTTTTTTCTAGGGTGTTTCCTATTCAAACTTCTTAAATCTCTTAGAATGGAGAACTTGGGCTGTGAAGTGTCCATGACATCCCGATGCTGGTCACAGCCTCTTCACCTTGGTGAGGACACTGTCAGCCTGTGCCTTTCCAGGGCCTTTGGGTTTTCTGACTGGCTCTCTTTCACAACTGGTCAGTTCACATCCAAGTGTGAAACAGTTTGTCATGTTTCGCATCTCAGCTGAGTGCAGTAAGAGTACTCCCGCACGAGGGGTGCAGTCTGCTTGGGCACCCAGGGGCGGCTGGAAGGGAAACCCACTTAGCTCTAGTCACTGAGATTCTCAGATCCCAGGTCTTGAAGGAAGCAGATGCATCTCCATCTCCATGGCAACGCATCCCAAGTTCTTCAACTGTATATTAATACATTCCTTGAATCCTTGTTTTTGATTTTTTTTTAATGTGGAAGGTCATGCTCCACCCCAATGAAGCCTGTCCAACAATAATGCTTTGAAAAAGGGCCAGTAATTTTGCAGGTGTTGCCAAATGCAAAGGTACAATTTGCTACTCTTCTCTGCTGGGGAAATATTTAATATGCCATCTCTGTTGCATTTTACTGTGTATCTACTTTAATCACCTTAAAATTCTTATTACTCCCTTATATTCTTGGCCCACTATACTTGAGATAGGAAGAGGACTCACTTCCATTGAATAATTCACTTACTTTAAGTAAGTGATTGTATAAGGAAAGCAACAAAATTATTTTTCAACTTTTGGACTTGTAAAAACTTTGCCACAGGATGCTAAACAGCTAAATATGCCAGTATGCCATTTTATTTTGGCACTTTCAAATAATTTATTTTGGTATAAATGTGGAACAAAAAAAGGAAAAGATACAAAAGCTAACATCAAAATTTACAATTTTGAATGATATTTTTATAACATTTTGAAGTTCTCCATAGAATTCACCAAAAAGGGGATCAGCTGTATTTAATAAAATGTTACATATGCCTAGAATGTTTTCACATGGATTCATGCTCTGCCTGCCCATGTACTGTGGTATGCTAGGTGATTAAAAAAGACCTTGGATAGCCTCTGTGTTTTTCTCATCCTTTTCCAAGCATGATTCTTTAAGCAACTAGCTTTGAAACAGCAGAAACCCTGCGTTTCTGGATGTGTGTGCCATGTTGACATGGGCTGTGATCCTTCTCCATCACAGAGAAACACTTCTGTGTGAGGAGTCTCACGCAGAAAGCAACACATTGACGGAAATCCCGTGGGTTCTGTAACCCGCTATACTTGGGTTCAGGTCCTGGCTCTTCCGTTTGCCAGCGTGTTACTCAGCTACACCGAAGCCGTCTATTGAGCCTGTACTCTAGGCCAACCACTATGCTGAGCTTGATCAAGATACTGTCACTCCAGTTGCCTCACCTCTACACCAGGCTCACAATGAGGAAGTAACATGTTTAAGTGCTTGACACATCAACAAGTATCATCATGCTCTCCCTCCCCTGCCCCAAATAATCATTGCAGTAGTTTCAAATTGGAGCACAAGATTAGCTCCTCAGATTTCCAGATGGTCCTTTTTTTTTGATGTCAACAAATGGAAATATTGGACTACAGTTTACTTTTATGCAAATTATATTTGTTTCTTACCTGTATATACGTTTCTCCCAGGGGGAGAAGGACTAAGTGCTTGGCCCCGTCCGCCCACGTCGGAGATCTAGATGGAATTTCTGGCCTCAGCGCAGCCGGCTGTGGAGTGAACCAGCACTCAGATAATCTGCACCCCTGTTTTCGAACAAAATAAGGATTTAAAACTGTGTGCACTGTAACGCCTTCAGTGCAGCTTGTGTCATGTTAGCTCTGCAAAAATGTTCTGAGTAGCAATACTCCTTTAGCCTCCATGCTGCAAGTTGGCAGTCCCTCCATCTCCTCTGGGGCATTTACTCCTTCCTAAGGGTAAACTCACTGCACTAGGGTACTGCTGCCCAGGTCCAGTGAGCCCTGCAGGACTGCCAGCTGCAGCTCTTGAAACTTACTTATTACTCCTACAGCTATTCTTCCAGCTAACCTCCTGGTACTAGACTTGGAGGGTTTTTTCCAACCTCAAGCCTTGTTCAGACACCAAATTTACCCATGGGCCCCAGACAGTGGGAACGAGAACATGTCACCAAGCAAAGGGAGCTGTGAGTACTGGGGTGCAACCGAAGACCTGCACAGGGGCTGATCATGCTACAGTGAAGCCCCCCTCCTACACACACAGCCTCTAGTCCCCCAGGAAGCCTAAGGTGAAGCCAACAGCCACCAGGTCTCTTTCCCACTGCTCTACAATCAATCCCCCATGCCACCCGAGTGTCAGTGATTGGCTTGCCACGTGCCAGGCGAAGCTGTGCACCAATTGCCTCAACCAGCTTTAGAGGATTTCCATAGCAAGCAGAGGCCCCAAAATGCAGCGTGATTTTAACTTGCATTCATCCCATCATCTGTGAGGTTGGTCCTTATTCACATGTCAGATGGTCACAGTTCCTCTTGTGTATTGCCTCTTCACGAGTGCTCGCGCCAGTACTGAGATTGTGTTACCGATGCTCATTAGCAGTGAGTCCATCTCGTCATTCAGTGTTCAAACTGAGGAAACATTCCATGTGAGTGTGTATCCGACTATGCAGGCTTGAGATTGTGCTTCAGGCGGTCTAAAAACAGCTGTTCTGAGTATTTAGCCTAGCAGTTAAAGTGACTGCAGCACACATCCAAGTACCCTTTGCTCCTGTCTCCAGCTTCCGGCATATGCAGACACTAGGAGGCAGGCGTCATGGCTCAAGTAATTGGGCTCCTACCCTCCAGGTGGGAGCCCTGGATTTAGCCCCCAGATCACTGGTTTGGCCCAGGCCCAACCCAAGCTATTGCAGACATCTGGCCAGGTGCATGGGAACGCTGTCTCATTAAGTAAACAAATGAAATAGTTGACTCCTTCCCTTGTACCATATTTAGCATGTCAGATTTAATATATATAAAAAAAAAACAGTCATTGATGTCTCAACTGCTTAAAGAGTCCAGTGATTTTAATTTCATGATTAAAATCATGATCAAGTTTGTAAATTGATTGTTTTTGATTTGTAAATTGATTATTATTATTGATTTAACTCTGATAGGCTGTAGAGAGCCAAATTTAAAATCTAGTCTTCAACAGTTTTGGGGCACACATGACCTACTAAAGCTTTGCACAATTCATTGTCCATAAAAGCTCACCACATTGTTAATCGGGAGTTCTCTCATTGTGCGCTCACATTTTTTTGATAAATCCAAGTCTCCCCAAGAGCTAGGGCAATGAAGTGAAAAATCTGAGAAATCTAATCATGAGAAAAATAAGGAAATTTTCAAAAGAACATGCTGACATACAACTTAATGAACAGAAACTAAAGTCAATTTAGAACTGACCTCAGAAAGGCAAACTTAAACTTTTAGAGATAGATTGGTACTGTAGCAATGCTGGGTTAAACCACCCCCTCCAGGCCAATATCCCAAGTTCAAGTCCTGGTGGCTCCACTTCCCATCCAGCTCCCTGCTAACACAGATTGCCCATGGACTTAGACATCTATAACCCACATGGACACCCAGGTGGAGTTCCAGTCTCCCAGCTTAAGCCTGGCCCAGCCCTGGCAATTTTGGCCATTTGAGCAGTCAACTAGTGGATGGAACACGTTTCTGCAGCTCCATCTCTATGGACCTCTGCCTTTCAAATATAAAATCTTACAAAAATAAAACTTTGAAACAGGTTAAGTCAAATTAAGATCTGAGAAACATATACGTGTGGTAAGAATTGATAGTTACAGGGAGGAGCACAAACTTCCATGAAATGAAAGTGCAGTTGGTATTTCTGTCTTGGAATCTGCTTTAATATTTAACTGATACTACTAAGTATGGAGCCTGCAACAACAGCTGCACCCTAAAGAAATACACCCTGAGACAAAATGACCTGAAAGTTACTGAAAGCAGTATTTGAACATGAGATTAAAAAAGAAAGCCTGAAGACTCCCGTAAGGACCTTGGGTAGATTAAAGGAAGTGTGTCCATACCAAGGGAGAATGTACAAGAGTTTCGGGGAATTCCAAGACAGGTGATGAGGGAACAAATTTGTGTATTTTGATCAAGGGAAGCTGGTCAGGGGGAAGAGGTGGGGGAAGTGCATTTCCAGGGGAAAGTTTGAGAGAATCCTGCCAGGAAACACGGTGGACAGACAAGAGCTGCTGTGCAGATGGGTGAACCCAGCAGCTTACTAACAGTGTGGGGGTAGGTTAACACAGCCAGACTTGCTGGCTGCATTTTCCAGTACAGATTCTAGAGGACAGCACTGACTTTGATCTGGGAATGCTGCTAGAGCTGGGTAGGGGTTCCCCATCTTCATGGCCCCCTTTGTTCCCCATCCCCCAAACCTGCAACCGAGACCAGGGGGAGTCCGTGCCATTTTGAAATCCGAGGCAGCGGTGGCTTTTCATGCTCCAAAAGCAAAACCCACTGTCCTGACAACATTGTGGGACAAAGATTCTCACGGATCACCGACTTCAGGTTCAGATCAGCGCCAGGGCAGAGGACGGGGCATCCACAAATCACCATGGGGGAAGAGCTTGCCTTGTTCCCTCCACCAACCTCAGGGAGGACCAGACCAACCGGAGCATAACACCACCTAAGAGTCAGTGAAGGTAGGTGGTGGCTGTAGCACTCATCAGCATCCGTGACAATGGGAGGGTCTCTATGATGAAAATCACAAAACATTAGATACACCAAAGCAGAAAAACCTTCCATGCCGTGGATTGGTAGGATTAATATCAAAATGTCCATAGCTACTGAAAATGCAGACTCAGGGCAATCCTGATCAGAACACCTGCTACACTCATTTCAGATCTGGAGAAAATGATGCTAAAATTTAAATGGAAACACAAGAGACCCAGAATAACTCAAGCTATGTTAAGAACAATGCTGGAGGTATCACCATGCCAGATTTCAAGACCTACTAAGGGCAGCTGTAATCAAAACCATCTGGTATTGGCACAAAAACAGACATGAAGATCAATGGAATGAAGTAGAAATTCCACAAATGAACCCATGTATCTATGGCCAACTAATTTTTGACAAGTGAACTAAAATCAATCCTGGGGGGGGGGGAAAAAGACAGTCTCTTCAACAAACAGGGCTGAGAAAACCGTGTCTACATGTACAGAAATATAAAAAAAAAAAAACCCTCAGAAATCAACCTCAAGTGGATAAAGGATCTAAATCTACAAACTGATAACATCAAATTACTAACGGAAAACTACAAGACATAGGTGCAGGCAAAGACTTGGAGTAGACTCGAGAAACACAAGCAATCAAAGCAAAATAAACAAAGGATTACATCAAGAATTCTCTGTACCGCACAGGAGACTGTCAACAAAGTGAAGCAGCCAACAGAACGGGAGGAAATATGTTCAAACTGCATAACCCATAGAAACTTAATATCCAGAATCTATAAAGAACTTTAAAAATTCAACAACAAAACAATCCAATTGAAAAATTGGCAATGGACACGAACAGGCATTTCTCAAAGGATAAAATTCAAAAGGCTAATAGACATTTAAAAATGCTCAAGTTCGGGCCCAGCGCGGTGGCACAGTGGTTAAGGTCCTCGCCTTGCACGCCCGGGATCCCATATGGGCGCCGGTTCTAATCCCGGCAGCCCCGCTTCCCATCCAGCTCCCTGCCTGTGGCCCGGGAAAATAGTCGAGGACAGCCCAAAGCTTTGGGACCCTGCACCCGCGTGGGAGACCCGGAAGAGGCTCCTGGCTTCGGACCGGCACAGTATCGGCCGTTGCGCTCACTTGGGGAGTGAATCAACGGACGGAAGATCTTCCTCTCTGTCTCTCCTCTCTGTATATCCGCCTTTCCAATGAAAAAATAATAAAAATAAATCTTTAAAAAAAAAATGCTCAAGTTCACTAGCCGTCAGGGAAATGCAAAGAAAAACCACAATGAGATCTCACCTCACTCCAGTTAGAATGCCGGAAATTGGAAAACAAATGCTGGTAAGGATGTGGGGGAGAAGTTATTCTAATCCGTTGTTGATGGGAATATACACTAGTGCAACCATTAAGGAAGACGGTATGTTTATTCTTGAGATACCTGAAAATAGAGCCCTGCTATGACCCAGCCATCCCACTCCCAGGAATTCATCCAATTGAAATTAAATCAGCATATGAGTGTTTTCTGTACCTGCACACTTACAGTCGATGTAGAATCAATCCAGATGCCCATCAACGGATGACAGAGAAAGAAAATAGGGTGTATTATCTTTCGCAACTAAATGGATGCTACTGGAAACCATTATGCGTAGTGAAATCAGTTCCTAACATTAACCATCAAATGTTTTCCCTAATCGTTGATAACACACAGAATAGAAAAACAGATGCGTTCTGTAGCTATGAGAGTGACATTCTGGGATTTGGTTACTTTGTATAGAATTGCTTAGACATGCAAGGAATAGGTTTTGGGTTTCTGTTGCTATTATTCTTGGTTATTCTCTATTTTCAGGTGTTATATATTTAACAAAGTGTTAAACATGTGATTGCAAAATGAAATTAAAGTATGCTATTGTAATTTTTTAGCAAAAAAAGGAAGGAGAGGGTTGGATGAGGAATGTAGGCTGGAGCATGGGAAGGGTGGGAGTGTCAGAGGAATGCCATCACGTGTTCTGTAAGTGAAATTTGTCCACTTTATGAATAATCTTTAAATGTGCAAAGGTGAAAGTCATCTGTACTCTATCAGCAGGAATGAGTCGTGAGTGAATGTTGAGGAAAAGAAAAAGGCTGTAGGGATGTGTGTGTGTTGGGGCGATTGTACGTGGCCAGCAAGCACACGAAGGCCTGCTGTCAGGAGGTAACGGGGCGCGCCGAGAGCAGAGGCAAAACCCATTCAAAACAGAAGCTGCAGGTCACTTCCTGCTGAAAATGCCACCAGACAGATGTGATGAGGGCTGCAGAGACCCAAGTGACTGAGCCATCCCTGCTGCAGGTCAGGGTGTGCAGCAGCGGGAAGCTGGGTCAGAAGCAGCGGCCCAGCATGATGGCTCAGGAGCTAAACGCTCGCCCTGCAAGTACAGGATCTCATATGGGTACCACTTCATGTCCCAGCAGCCCCGCTTCCCATCCAGCTCCCTGCTTGTGGCCTGGGAAAGCAGTTGAGGACAGCCCAAAGCCTTGGGACCCTGCACCTGTATGGGAGACCCAGAAGAAACCTCTGCTTCTGGTTTCTGGCTTTGGCTTAGCTCCAGTCATTGTGGCCACTTGGGACATGAGTGAACTGGCAGACAGATCTTTGTCTCTCCTCTCTATAAAGCTATCTTTCCAAAGAACGTACATTAAAAAGAGAACAGCAGCAGATGTGTACCTCAACTCCTTGCACTCCCGTGTGAGATGTGAGCATCCCAAACGGTGGCTTAAAACCACTGTTCCACGAAGCTCCCAGAGCTGAACACGTTGTGGTAGCACAACAGTTCTCAAGCCTCGGATTCCTCTGCAAAAGCTCTTGGTGCTGGTGCTCAGACACCTCAGCTCCGCCGGCTCGGAGCAGTTCTCAGATGCTGGGTCGTACCGTACAGCTGGTATGGCATTTCTAAAGGTAGGCAATGTGGATGTGCCTTTTCCAGCACAGAGTATTTTTTGATATATTTTAAATTTCATTGTTGACATTTATGATGCTTACATAAGAGTATTATTTTTAACTTCATGTTTAAAAATCTTTTGTAAGTCACACAAAGGAAGAGTTGGAAAATCCAGTATTATAGATAAAATATATGATCTTACAGGAACAATATAGATTTCCAAAGATTACTGATGCAATCATGGTTTCCAGTAAAGAGTTCATGTACAGAAAGTGACAATTCACTATTATTTGTTTTAAACTAATTCAAGATAAGCCATCTTGTTTGGCTTCTCTATTGCCTTAAAACAGCCCCTCTGTGGCAGGAATCCTGTGTCTGGAACCCAAGCCATCAGGTGTTGGACAGGCTTTGCATGGAGCAGCTGTAGTGTCCCAGGAACGGAACGCACCGGAGCCCCCAGCACAGGAGCCCTCCCCCTGGGCAATGCCATCTCTCCCCCACTGTGCAGGCCCAAGTCAAACTAACATCTGGAATGGAGACAAGTGCTTTGAGAATGGTAAGGCTGAGTAGCCCAACCTTCAAGAAGTCACATCTTATGCTAAAATAAAAACTGAAACACTGAAACTCGATTTTAAAATTACTCCAGGCAACCCTAATGATTTGAAATAAACGTTGGATATATTAGATTTCTCTAGTATTGTGGAAAACAAATCTAATCTTAATCTACACTATACCTCTGTTATCTCCCCCCCCCATTTAAGCAAATTATCTATTGTGTTGTAAAATAGATAGATTCCTTTGAAAATATGTGCGAAGAAGCACCAAGCAAAAATCTTTTTGCACGCAAAATGTTTCTTTTATGGCTATCTACTGCCATCTGCTGGCTGCATCATGTTATAACATGTGTCACAAAATTGCAAAGTATGGGCTTTTGTGTTTATTACAAAAATAACATGCACTGATTTTAAAAATTTGGAATATACAGTATGAAAGATGTGCAGACATAATATTTTGCATATAGCAAGTATTATGTATATACAATACATTGTGTTTAACCAATATTATCTTCACTAGACTAGACTTATATGTGAAAATATGACCTTCTTTCCTCATTTTATGACCATGGTAAGGGTTTCCACATTTTGTGACATAAATATTTTTATTCTCATGAAAAAATAGTGCAAATGTACTATAGAGGAAGTAATATGGAAAAAATGTTTAAAACCTGTAAGCATATACATTTTTTCTGGAAAGATAAAAACAAATTCCAAAGATAACTTAAGAGTATATTATGTGGAAAAAAAAAAAAAGAGTATATTATGCGGGCCCGGCGGGGTGGCCTAGCGGCTGAAGTCCTCACCTTGAACGCGCCAGGATACTATATGGGCGCCAGTTCTAATCTCGGCAGCTCCACTTCCCATCCAGCTCCCTGCTTGTGGCCTGGGAAAGCAGTCGAGGATGGCCCAAAGCCTTGGGACCCTGCACCCATGTGGGAGACCTGGAAGAGGTTCTGGGCTCCTGGCTTCAGATCAGCGCAGCCCTGGCTGTTGCAGTCACTTGGGGAGTGAATCATCAGACAGAAGATCTTCCTCTCTGTCTCTCCTCCTCTCTGTATATCTGACTTTGTAATAAAAATTTAAAAATAAATTTTAAAAAGTTCAGGTTCACTAGCAAAAAGGGAAATCCAAATAAAAACCACATTGAGGTTCCATTTAACCCTCGTGAGAATGGCCTTCAGGTAGAAAACTACCAACAACACCTGCTGGCAAGGACGTGGGGGAAGAGGTCCCCTACTCCATGCTGGTGCGACGGAAGACTGGTGCAGCCACTGTGGAGTTGGTATGGAGAATACTCGGACAACTGAAAATTCCCCTGCCATACAACCCAGCAATCCCACTCCTGGGAATGCATCCAAAAGAACCAACACACGAGAAAGCGACCTGCATCCTGTAATCATTGCAGCACGATCAATAATTGCAAAAACATGGAAACAACCTAGGTGCCCACTGAAGGACTGAATAAAGTAACATCTACTGTGAAATACTACTCGGCTATTAACAAAATTCTACCATTTGCAACCAAGTGGTCCCAACTGGAGACCATGCTGCTCAGTGAAATGAGCCAATCCCAAAAGGGCAAATGTCATATGTTTGCTCTGACAGAAGACTACCTCCACCCAAAATAAAAAAGATACAAAGGTAGGAACACACTTGTAATCTCACAAATGAAGGATGTAATGGAGACTGAAGCACTAAGACACTAAGACCAAGCGTAGTAGACTGCGCCTCCACACCTGAATGCAAGTAGGCCCCCAAGAAAACTTCTAAACACGCTACAACAAAATACTGGACTGTCCACCACTGCTTATAGCAACATCGTCATGACCCACGGGAAGAGCTGAATGCCGGGGTCAAGACTGCAGCGGGAGGACCACGTTACTGTGAAGATGGGGAGGAGTGGAGGGGGAGGAGGGGAGAGGAAGCCCTAGACCTGCAAGACCGTGCAAGAGAGAGGCCAGAACAAATGGGATTAAAATGATCTAACACGTGAAAATAATAGAAACAAAACCTATCTTTTAAGTTTTACTTTTCCACTAAGATGTTGGGGTTCTGTCACGGACGGTGGGGTAGGTGTTCAGTTTTTCTTTTAAGATTTCATTTTCATTGCAAAATCAGATATACAGAGAGGAGGAGAGACAGAGAGGAAGATCTTCCATCCATTGATTCACTCCCCAAGTGGCAGCAACAGCCAGAACTGAGCCAATCCAAAGCCAGGAGCTTCTTCTGTGTCTCCCACAGGGTTGCAGGGTCCCAAGGCTTTGGGCCGTCCTTGACTGCTTTTCCAGGCCACAAGCAGGGAGCTGGATGGGAAGCAGGGCTGCCGGGACCCACTTAGTCACTTTTTGTCACTGTGGCCAATGTGCAGGAACCAATGACTTACAGATCCACCTGGAGCAATCGCTTAGTTGTCTGCGTACCCCTTCAGGACTGTGAGTCCCCCTGGATTCTGTTCTGAGGATTTGCTTATGCCAACTTGGCAGGGAGAGGTGTTTCACTTTGATGCTCTTTAATAAGGGCTAACTTATACATTAAGCAGCCAGTGCTCTGGAAAGAAAATGCACCTGGCCTAAAAGTGTGTGTAAGACCTTGTATCACAAATGCACTTGCTGCTACAGCATTCTCGTGACGTGTGTAGCTTTACACTTCAAAATCACTTCACCTTTACTGGGGTACACTTATTCTCCGGGTATAAAAGAGAGACCTCAAAGCCCAGGCCTCAGAGGTCTTGGCTTGGCTACTAACCAAGTTCTCACCAGGGAAAACAAGCCCAATGTCAACAGGCAGGTAGTTGCTGCTCATCCCCAAATGCCAAGCGAGTTGATGTCAGCGAGTCCGTGTGACCTGAAGTCACAGCCTACTGGCCCAGAGGAGGGGATAAGGCTTAGATCAGAGAGAGCAATGGTTCTCTAGATTCTGAAGTTTGTGACAGAGGTTTGACCTGGAGAGATCTGTACAAGAGCTTTCTAATCCTCATGGTCAAACCTGTTGAGAGAAACCAGCTCCCCAGAGGGTGACCGGCTGGGGTCTCTACAGCCAAGAGCTAACCAAGGAAGAGGAAGCCCCAGCTGCCCCTCCAGCCCCTGCCTCTACCCAGACGGTGGGCTGGGGAGGTGGGGAGGACGGAGAGGAGCACCTGGCAAGACCACAGTTAACGCAGTTTGCGGCCATAGGAGACCACAAACAGGGCAGGTACTTGACACAGCAGCTTCAGCTCTACTAGATGCCTACATCTCAAAATGAACACCTAACATTTTCTAACTAAAAGACTGAAACCTAATCACAAAGCTACAGAACTATCCCACAAACTTCAGCAGCCCCTGGACAGAGCATCTGCAGAACAACATGGGAACACAGCAAGGAGAGCTGCACACACCAGGACCCCCTCTCGGCTTTGGGAACAAAAGCCTACTGCTGCAGGAAGCCGGCAGCTCGGCCCACACCCTGCTCCGGGACACTGGGAGCCTCTGGGGAGAAGTCTGTTGCTGCAGGTCCTTCTCCGGTACTTCACAGTCGGTTTGCACAGACATCCCCAAGCCTGCCAGCTGTGTGCATAACAACAAAATGCCATAAACACCGATTGGCTTGCCCACCACACTTCAGACACATGCAAGCTTCTGCGGTCACCTTTGGTGTTATAAAGTCAAGTCCACAGACCAGGTCAGTGGAGGCTACAGGCAAAGGAGGGAGGGTCCTAGAAAGCTCCACCAGGAGCTTTCAACTGCAATGTGACAGAGATATTGGCAAGCTCTGGGAGGCCCAATAGAGAAAGCGTTTAGGAAGGACGGTGGCTAAAGAAATCAGTAGGTGCAAGACTTCCTCCATCGCAGCTGCTTCCTCCATGCCCTTGAGCAGACTGCCTGCCCAGGCCTTCGTCCTGGCAGCACCCCGTGACTGTAGCTCCTGGCAGCTGCAGCCAGAGCATGCCACTGTAATAAACTCACTGGTCTCCACCCAGCAGGGGTACCTAGGGAAGGGGCACCATGATATCTGGAGCGTAACTGCCCATATCAAGAACTTGCGTGCCTCCCTTGACAGCTTTCAAAACACCCAGGCAATAAGTTCTGGCAGGGGCTTGGAGTGGAGAGCGGCAGCTGCAGATCAGAGATGGGGGCCACTAAAGGACCCAAGGGGGCTGCTCCTCCAGGCCCTCTTGGAGAAGGTGCTTTCAGTTATGGACGCTAGGAGCGCTCCTGTGCCAAGACATCACCACTGTGTGACTCCAACAGGAAGCACAAAGCACTACCAAAGAAGAAATTCAAAGTGACCAGATCCTTGTTATATATGTGCACAAGCCATTGCATTCTGCACACACACACATGCCAACAGTTGGGGCCCCAGCAGGTGACCAAGACTCAGACAGCTTGCACAAATCCCTGGATTTAGAATCTTCAGCAGGTGGCAATCCCTCCTGGCCATCTCCGTGGTGACCATTTCCCAACCAGCCCTTATTGCTGCTCCTACGCTGACACCTTGGCTCCTGCCTCCCAACGGTGCAAACTTCCTGCTCTTCCTCTCTCCCACTCAGCACTTCTCTCAACTTCTCAGGACTCCAGGGTGTTGGGGATCACAGCGCAGGGGGGTGCTGCATTGGAAGGGAACACCATCCCCCCTGCAGATCCCAACAGCCGCTCTCCTCCTACACCACACTCTGCTCAACGAGGGGCAGAAAGAAGAAATGAAAAGGCAGTGTAGAGGCAGAGGGAGCACAGAACAAGGCAGGCTCATCATCGGGTCCTCTGATCCCCCGGCCTCCTGGCTGCAGGTTGAGACTGTGTGTCACACATCCTTGTTATTGTGCAGAAAGAGAGCGTCAGGTGCGAGTAGCAGCGAGCATACGAGCTCAGGGTAACAAACAATGCCCCTGACAGAGCATCCCAGGTTGGCATCCCAGAACAGGAGCTCTTACAGATAGGAGCAGGGGCCCAGTACTACTCCTTCCCCCAGTGGGCCTTCTGGGATATCGCTGGTGCCGGACCATCTAGGTGAGGACCTCATCAGCAGTACTGGACTTAAGAGTCTCTGTGAGCATGTTGCCCCTCCCAAAGCCCACTTCCCTGGTGTCTCAGCCTTGTCTCAACATATCTCTTGGGGTGGCCCCCTGATCAGCTGCAGCAGCCGCTGCCACAGCTTGGAGACCTGAGGTTGGAAATGCAGATTCTTGGGCTCCACCCCAACTGTTGGCTTGATTCCCCACCACGCCCACTTTCTGCCCAAACACCTTGCATCCTTGCGCACTACCCTTGCATTCATTGGCTCTGAGGGAAGTTTCTGTGCGCGGCAAAGCGGCCCCACCTTTGAATCCCGCCGGAAAGTGTGGCTTTATTTCACAAGGGAAAAGTGTCAAGGTGCAAGCAGTCAAACTGTCTTGTCAATGTCTCAGCCAGTAGAGGGCAGAGCCGGGTCCCAAGCCCCTGTGCCTGCTGCCAGAGACCCCCACCCCACAGCTGCGAGGGTAGAGCTGACACCTGCCTGGATTCTTTGCAACCAGCCCTGACCGAACGGGGAGTGGGTGCCTGCCGGCAGCAATGGGGTCTCCTACCGCGCACGTGTGTGGGCACATTTGTTCACAAGGTACAGGTTGGTGTTCATCTCTGTTCTTAACCACTGCTCTAGGCAAGCCCCGGGGTTCTGAGTCACTGAGAGGCCACAGCAGGCTGGACAGGGCAGGCAGGATGTCGGAGAAGCTGAGCTTCAGCCAAACCAGGTGCAGTGGACAGAGCTGAGGCTGGGGAAAGGAGCAGCTTTGGTCCTCCTCCCCACTCTGCAGAGACAGGCAGGCATGTTTCTGATTGTGCAGGGGGAGAGAGGCTGAGCAGGGGCACAGCTGTGGGTGGAGCTCCAGTTCTGCAGAATAGGGGCCCTTCAACATCCTCCTTGCCCTGCCCCTCTTTCCCTCTCCTCTCCCCACCACAGCAGATCTTCCTCCTACTTTCCTTTCCCAAACTTACTGGGCCGTTCTGCATGAAGCATCAGCCCATTAGGCACCAATGTCAAGTCCAGTACAAGCCATGGTCTGTCCTCCAGGGTCTTGCTTCCTTCTCACAAGTGGTGACAGCTCAGAGAGGCACTGACTCCCTGGAAGAGATGCCCACTGGGTCCCAGGGCTGGCGGGCAGGAAACCCTGCGCTTCCCAGTGGCTGCCAGCTCAGCGTCGCAGGCTTCACCCCTGCACACACTGAGCTGCTGCAAGTGGCCTCTGCCCTGCACCTTACCCTCTTTCTAGTCATCATCATCATCCTTGCCAAACGTAAGACAGGAATGTGCTTCCAGCCAGTCCCTGCAGCCTCAATGAGGAAGCCGCACTTGAGCATCCCAGTGTGTTTTCACTGAGATTTCTGTAAGAGCATGGCGATAGCAATCGAGCCTTGAGTACATTGCCCGACAGTGGAGCAGAAGCAAAAGTCCTCGTCAAGTAACAAATTGCAAACTGTGAAGCCCTAGGTAAAACCAAGTCATCACACACATGATTTCATGCAATATTCACCCACAAAAGGATGAACTCAATGTTAACACTCCCATTTTAAAGACAAGAATACTGAGAGTTGGAAGGTTAGGGAACTGCCCATGCCTATGCACTTGTGACAAAAGTTTCAGCAGCGGCCATGTTAGCAATATGCCATCCCTCTGTCCCAACAGTCACAGAGCAAACCTGCAGATGGACCCTTGGCTGTAAAACGCACAGCTTCTGGCTGACCCTGGCAGGGAGCAGGAGCCAGAAGCAGAGCCCCTGGCATGAAGCCACCGAGTCATGCCATCTGTCCTTGACTGCTGCGTCCTCCTGCAGAAGACAGGGCTGTGGCTCACCTCTAAGAACTGAGCTCTTCCGTTCCCCACCAGGAGCAAGGCCTTGGTCCCACAGGTCCACATACAGCTGCCTCCAGGGGTCACTCGCATCCTGTATGACCCATGTCACCCATCTTCCTGAATGCAATGTCCTTCCCCAGAACCTGGCTTATTCCTCCGGCCTTCTGGGATTCCACAGCCACAAAAGCTATTCATCCCCCAAGAAGTGCTCAGAAGAAGCTCCCAAAGATAGCAATAACAAGATGGGACTGGAAGGAGGGCATTTAGCTCTATGGTTACGATGCTATTTGCTTGGGATGCCTACATTTAACATCAGAACGCCAGGTTTGAGTCCCAGCTCCATTCCCAGTGACAGTTGCTGCTGCTGCTGCACTCACTGGGGTGCTCAAGCACGTGGGGCCCTGATACCCCCATGGAAAACCTGCACCAAGTACTGGATTCTGTCTTTGACTTGGCCCAGCCCCAGTGGTGGTGGCAGGTGGGGAATGACTCAGCAGATGCAAGATTTCTCCACATTTGCCTCTGTCTCTTGCATTTCTCTGCCTTTCAGGTAAAATTTAAGGAAACTTCAAAGTGTTATCAGATTTCCCCCAGCTTTTTGAAGGCAGTGTCTGACTGAGCAACTTAACGTTTTTGGGAGTGCAATGGTGGACTCCACCCCCCTTGAGTACTTGATTACAGATACAAAGTCAGCCTTCACCACACAGCATATGAGGACCTTGGCATCACACAGGGCCTCAGTGGAGGCCATGGAGCTGGTGCCCGGGGAGGCTCGTGTCATCAGGGAGAAGCCTGCCACTGGGGACGGGCTCACAGGCGTTGTTTGTGCCTGGTCCCTAGCTCCCTCATTGGTGCATTGCAATTAAGCCTGGAGAGCAGGGGCCAGCAGCAGGTGCAAGGAAGCCTGGCAAAAGCAATGTTGGGGAAATCTCAAGGCTAGCCCTGGATGGTGAACATTTCTGGAAGGGTCCAGGTGGACTTCAGGGAAGGACAGATCCTGGGTATTGGTGGAACTTTCTATCTTCTGCGCAAGCTTACACATACATTATTTTTTACACAGGCATTTTTTTAATGACAAAATACACAAAGCTGTGTATTCATGGTTTCTGCCTGATACAAGATGTTTGTTCTATGCAACAGTTTTTTTTTTTAAATGCTACTTCAAAATGAAGGAATCCTGACATTGCTTCAGTGTCTGTGCTGGGGAAGCATCTCACCGTCTTGTCTGGACACCAAGAGAGGGGTGGGACTTCTCTCTGTAGCAGGTGACAGCCGAGTTGATGTTCTGCCCTTGCTGTGGTGTGTGTGGCTGCAGGCCACCATGCCCATGCGACTGGATGCTTAAGAGATGGGTGCTGGCTACTGTTGGCAGTAACTGGCAGGAGCTGCTGAGAGAAGGTGGTCTGTTCCCTGGTCTTTGCAGCCATTGCCACCGATCCCAGGAGGCCCAGATGCGCTCTTTATAAAGATGCCCCCCAACCACTCACTAGAGCTGGCTTTTTTCTCTTGTAATGAGAGAAACCAATCCCTGAAAACCACAAGAGCTCCCCTGGCTGGACTCCCTCCTGCACGGCCGCGTGTAGCCAAACCCAGACAAAATAAAGATGTTTCCTGACAGCCTAATAAGCAAATGGGCCTGGCTGGATGGAACCTTGATGAATGGAGCACGCAGGTGTTTTCACTAATGGCAATAAGCACTACAACCCAAAGCATTTCTGATTCGAGTATAATGCATTATTGGGCCATTAGAGGCTGAGCACGGAGAAGCACTTGGGCACAGCCCTATCAATAACTCGGCTTCCCAGCCTGCATTTAGGCCCGGGAAATTAGTCATCCTGATATTCTATTTAATAAAAACCTCAAGAAGCAGCATCAAAAATCACATTACATTTTAACAGGGTTACAGCAGCCCAGGAGAACCACAAGTTTAATTTTCATAAGAGCATTCATTCCTCAATTATGTCAAACATGAAAATGTAAATGGCAAATTTAATGCTAACAATGTCCCTCCAAGCACATTGCCAGGTAAGGCACATTATGTTGAGTGGGTGCTGGCTGGCTGTGAGACAGCCCCCCAAGTGAGTCTTAGAGGGGGCAGGAAAGATGGAGAGGAGGGTGTCTCAGGCTACTTAGCTGGGCTGGCCCTGGAAGAACCACAGCCTCAAGGTCAAGGGCACAGAAATTCCTTCTCACAAGGTGGGAGGTGGCTTCCTTGGCACCCACTCTCAGAACGTCCAGTGGGTGTCAAAGCTCCACACATTTGCTCAGCAGCAGCTGAAAGATGCCAGGGAATGCTTTCCAGTGCCTGAAAAGTGGACAGAACTCCCCAGAGCTACCAGGCTTTGCCTGGGGAGGAGCAGCTGAGCACCTGCATGTTCCATAGCAACTTCAGGAGAGGTGAGAGGCTCCAACCCTCTCAGGGGGTACAGCAGATAGAGGGGGCAACAGCTCCCATTAACTAAAGTCACTGACAACAGCCACCAGAGGATTTCACCATCTTTTCCATAGAGAAAAGTCTGAAAGATGACCCTGATCTAGTGACTGGGGAAAAAGAATAAAGCAATCTGTTTCAGAAAAAAATCAAAGGGAAGCTCTTTTCCCATCATCTCCCTAATCCGTTCCCTCCCAGCCCTTAGTAACCACATCCTGTGATAATGGTGGATAAAATCTTTCCAAGACAAATGAGCCAGTTGTGCTAGGCACTGTGACCCTCCCCTCGCCTTAGCCATGTTTGCCCTCTCCCTGTCAGCACTGGGCATCCATCACCTGCTGGCCGTCTTCCACCTTTGGCATCCGAACAGAGGAAGACTGAAATTACACAGATGCCATGTGTCAGCTGTAGAGAGGACACAGTATGAATGTTCTTCAGTGAAGGGCTTTCCTGGGATCCCAGCAGGGTGGGCCTGAAGACCAGACCCTGTGGGCAGGACGGGGCCAGGCCTTTGCGGACTCAGTAGATGGGCCAGGGGGATTGCCTACATACCAGTTAGGTGGTTACTTGGCATTCCTGTGTTCTGTATCAGAGTGCCTGGTTCAAGTCCCTATTGCATGGCTTCTGACCCAGCTACTGGCTCACGCACCTGGGAGGCAGCAGATGATGGCTCAAGTTGAGTCCCTGTCACCCAAGCAGGGGATTGAGATGGAGTCCCAGGCTCTGGCTTCGTCCCAATCCAACCCAAAATACTGTAGACACTTGAGGAATGAACCAGCAAGCAGAAGCTCTCTCCTCTCCCCCACAATCACTGCCCCTCCTTCCCCAACTGTTATGAGATTGCACTTAGGTGAAATTCTAGACTCATTGGGGAACTTTTATCCACTCCTAGAGTAGAATTTCCTGTGTAAGAAACTTTGGCTGTTTGGCAACATGGTAGGACCATCAGCCTTGAGAATAACAGGCCCACTGTAAAATCCAAGCTGTATCACTGATTAACCAAGACACATTAAGCTAGGCCTCAGTCTCCCCAACTGGAAAACGGGGCTCAGGAAGATGCCTGCCAGTGACATCACCAGCACAAAATACAGAGTGCACTTCCACATGGGAGACCATTGTGGCCCCTAAAAAGGGTAACTCCTCTCTGTTTCAACTGCAAAAATTGGGGCATGAGGTCATGGTGGCAGGGACTCCATCTCATCTCCAAAACCGCAGATCAGTCTAGCATCTTCAGCATGGTTGAGGACACTGAAGCCAGTCTTCTTTCTGGGGGCTTGTGCCCCCATGAGAAGTGGTCCAGCAGCTACCCAGTACAAACCTCACTGTGGCACCAGCATAGTGGGCACCCCCCGGAGGTGCTCCCCAGCCCCGATACCTCCCCATGTGTGATCCTCCCTATACTGGATGTGGGATGGACTTGGTACTTGTGCCTAAGGAATAGAATTTGGCCGAGGTCATGGGATATGTTTTCTGTGATTGAGAGCAACATCATCTTGCAAAAGTGAGCTCTCGTTTCGCTCTCACCCTTTCTGGAACTGAGGACAAATGGGAGTCCAGCCTCCCGTAGGAACAACCCTGGCTAACTGGCTTTGTGAGCGCCACAACCCTGGTGGGTTTCCTTGTACATTCCTGATGCTGTACAACTCAGCTGAGCCTGGCAGGGGTCCTGGCCCAGAGACCCTGTGAGCAGCCCGATGTGCTGCCTCCTGCTGGCCACACTTGGGAGTGACTTGTGGGCAGCAGCTGGTGCCTCACAGACACCCCGACTCTGCAGTTTTCCACAGGAGTGAAATGGACCAGAGATCAAGTTCATTCTAAGCTCCAGCTCATCATAAGTTCCCCAGGCATTCTAGGGAAAGAAAGTAGGCAAGGCACAGGCAGCCTCACAAGCTGAAGTTTCCTTTTCTGCTCCATCTCACTGGGTTCACAGGTCTAGTGCCAGCTCCTTGCACTCTTCCTGTTTCACTCTCAGCTGCCTCCTAGACCTTGACTCCCAAGATTAGACCCTGGGGACCCTTCTGCTTTCTGCGTTCCCTCTCCTCACTACCACGTCCATCTTGGCCAAGTCTGCTACAGCTCGCCGAGTTCTCTTCTCAGCCCTGACCCATCAAACCAAGAAGTGCAGCCAGCAAAGACAGTGCCAGCAGGAAAGGCAGAGAACACGCCCTTGGCCTCACATTGGACCTGCTGCACTCAGCACCCAGTCCGGACTGCTCGGTAACCCTGCACACTTCCAGGTTTCTGACCATCAGCTTAGGAGACAGTATCTTGACAGAAATAGCAGCTGCCAGTGGATGCTTTTAGAGGTATCAGGTACCATTTCAAGAGATCTTGGGGCCTATAGAATATTTTCCTTGGACATTTTTGAGCTTTTTCCCATTCATAGTTATGTTGGGCCAGGGCAGGAAATTCGACTCGGGTTTTTAAATTTTTTACTCATTTATTTGAGAAACAGGAAGATGGAGACAAACAGAGGTTTACCCCCCTCAAATGCCTGCAGGGAGTGGGTCTTTACCAGGCCAAATCCGGGAACTGGGAGCTCAGAACACAATCCAGGTATCCCACGTGGGTGACAAGGACCCAACGACCTGAGCCGTCCCCTACTGCCTCCTGGGATCCACACTAGCAGGAAGGTGAATCAGGATCAAAGCCAGGACTCAAACCAGACACTCTAATTGGGGACGTGGGCATCATAACAGGATTCCTAACTGACAGGCCAAATGCCTGCCAGACCCGAGGTTTTTGAGTTACAAATAAAAGGGGTCTTAAGAGCAAGAAACCAGTTATTATGAAAAACTTATGTGCCATGTTATGCTTGAACAGCACATGTCTGTCTCCCTAAACTCAGGCTAGTGTTTAAATGCTGACATCTTACTCTAAACTGTTCATGGCTGAGGATGAAGAGTTGACCTAATGACATTAGAAAGCTGGGGCTGACAGAAGGTCCGTGGATCATGGCACTAGCGGACAGGAGGGGAAAAAGAGAGTGGTTCCAAGGAGATGTTGAGTAGCTGTGTTCCAGTTCTGTAAGCTGTTTGCTCTCCCATTCCTGGCTCACCAGGTGGCTGTTCTCTGCACCCACCATGACCAGCCACCACAGACATGGGCTGTGGGACTGTGGGACTGCCCAACCCTGCACTGTAAACCACAGAACTCTGTTGACATGAAACTGCTCTTCCCCCATACAGTTCCTCAAATGATTTAGTTCAAGTAATGAAAAGCAGACTGGCAGACACAGATTTCAAAATTTCATGCATCAAAATCTAGTCTCTTAATTCCATATTTTGGTGAACTCATGGGATTTTTCTTGCAAGGACTTCACTCCACAGCTCAGTTATTACAAATAAGAACATCTCAGGCAAGAAGGGTGCTGATTTCCCTGGAGACAGAGTTTCTCAAAGCCTTGTGAGCCAGTGTCAGGTTGTAAATTTGCTACAGTCTCATTTTGGATAGAGTCATTATCTCCTCTAAGTAGATCCCATTCTGAGAGCAGGAAGCTAGGCAGCTTATTCCAGCCAAGAAGATGGCCATAAGTGAGCTAACTGCATTACTCTCGCCGCAATGCTTATCGGGGCTGAGAGGCAGCCTTGGGAGGCTGAGAAAGAGCTTCACTGCAAGACGGGGAACAGCCCCTGGAGCACCGCATGGCTGTCCGTGGGGGACAGTGCCACTAGCTGCCCGGAAGGCCACCCCCTTTGAGTTCAAACAAGGATCCTTTCAGGTCACCGTCAGGAACTCTGTGGGCTCTGTGAGGATGTGGGGGATCCCCTTCGTCTCAGAACAGGTGCTCTGCTTTCATCCACACCATCCATCTCTAATCCCCACACAGCATGACACCCATGCACTAGGAGTTGCAGGAAACACTGCCAGAATCCCACTGCTCCCACCATCCACCACTCCTGCCCAACACCACGACACCCAGGACCCTGGCCTCTCACTCTTCCTCCATTGTGCCAAGTTCACTCCCGGCTTAGGGTCACTGTTTGCTTGCTGACAAGGCCCCTGTCCCTTCTGACTGGCAGATTCCTTCTTCCCCCGAGTTTATACATCAGAGTACCGAGAGTGGCCTTTAACCAACAGACAGCAAACAGGTTCCGGGGGCATCTAGGGCAACTGTGAAGAGGTCACTTGGGATGTCCACAACTCAGTCACAGTGTCTGGGTGAGAATCTCAGTTCTGCTTCAAAATTTCAGCTTCCTGCTAATGAGCACCCTTGCAAGCAGCAGCTGACAGCTCAAGTATTCAGATCCCTCCCACCCACGTGCAAAACCAAGACTGAATTTCTAGTTTCCCACTCTAGCCTAGACCCAACTCAACTACTGAAGGCAACCAAAAGTGAAATTGTAGATGAAAGATATGTTTCTATGAGCCAAATTTGACCCTACACTAGCTGACACACATAAGTCTGAAGACACCCCAGGCAGTATTTCTTGGGGGACTTCCCCACTAGACTGCTGGACTCAAACCCCAGCCATAGGGAAAAATCATAATATATGTGATCCAACCTTGGGGTTCATGTATTAGGACTAGGCCTCCTCAGTTGCTGATGCCTGTGCAATAGAAAACATGCCCAGATGCACACAAGAGACATGACAGCCAGCTCATCTAAGCCAACACGGGACATTGAGTATTTCCTCAAAAGATGGAACACTGAACAGGCTCAACAACTGTCCTGGTCAGGATTTACAGCAAATGTCTAGGCCTGTAGCTACATCGAAGTAGGCCCTGTCAGCCAACAGGTGGTTTTCTCCACTCTGATGCAATGATACCCACAATGTCCCAAAATTATGGTGACGACTCAAGCAGCCCCCTCAGAACATTCTTCCCACTTTGGGGTCTCTAAGGTGACATCAAATGATCATCTCCACCCACAGGTGATGTTGTAGTTTGACAGCAAGGAGCAGCCCCCATCTTCTACCTATCCCCAACATAAGAGGTAGAAGATGGGGGCTGTTCCTTGCTGTCAAACTACCTACCTTCCTCCATGCCTTGACCCTCTCTACCCTAATCAGAGACCCACACGGGCATGCATCCCTCAACTAAATATTAATAAAATATTTTAAGAAAGATCTGTTTCTTGAAAAAATGTTAATAGTCATTAAAATAGCAATTTCTGTCACCATGGTATAAAAACCCCAAAGGTGCTGGATTGGTCGTTGGAAATTCTCAGTTCAGTTCAAGCCTGAATATGGCAAGAAACAGGTGCAGGATGCTCAAAGGGTCAGACCTGTCAAAGGAAAGTTGCTGCAATTGGCTCGCCAACAGCCAACTCCAGTTCAAGCAAGTGAGGCGATAAGGGACAGCCTATCAAACCAATCAATCTCCTTCCAAGTAACCTTTTATCTGGATACAACCAAGAAATCTAGACAGGAAATTTGTCTCTTACACATTTCAGTTGTGAGCGAGTTCCCTGCAGTTGCAACATGAGTTCATTGAGTGCTCGTGTAGAAAAGAGAACTGCAGACCCTTCTACCCACTGAAAATTTGGGAAAAACATCACAGTATTTCTGATGAAAATCAAGCTAAGCAGACTGCTGACCAAATATGCTTGTGAGCCAGGCACACCGAGCATCTACATGCACATCCAAATGGCATGTACTGTTTTGTAAATAATGGAGTATATATAGCTACTCTGTGAGAAGGCATCAATTAGAGGAAATACCTATTACAAAAAGTGTGCATGGATTTCAGCTTTTTGAACTATAACAAGTTTGTCTCAATTTCTTTCATTAATTTTTTAAATGTCCCCTTCAGTTAAATTCTGATCCCACTTACCACCCAAATAGAACCCAAGTTGATAAGATCTGACCTACAATTTCTCTCATAGCTTAGGCATCTCTCCTAAACTTCTTTTAATTTTGGAAAGCTCAGATACACACCATTAAATGAATTACATACAATTACACATGTATCCATCTATGTGGGTCTCTCTCTCGCCATTATATTTAAGGTTGATGGAAACACATACAAGTTACAAATACTCTGCAAGTCCAAAGGCATTGTGCTTGTGGAATTACTGACCATTCCTTCTTACCAGGGAACCTTGCTGGGTGTGATTACCAGCACCTGCCCTCCATGGGACTTCTGACACTGTTGGAGGCATTTTGACTTGCCTGATTCGGGCTTAGGGCGCTATTGGCATCTAGCAAGCAATGGCCAGGGAAGCCACTAAATTTCCCTCCACTCATAGGACAGCCCCTCTCAGCAAAAACAACCCAGTACAAAATGTCAAGTCTACCAAAGTTGAGAGCCATGATATGGCTCCTCTTTCCCCTCTCATTCCAGTTCTGACACTAGTACTCACGATGTCCCCATGCCCGCTTTCCCCGCCACTGCAGAAAACAAGAAATGTCGAAACTATAGCAGCTTCCTTGACACTTCGCTTCTCGGGTTCTTAGTTACAAAGCGCTGAGTTCACTCTGATGTAAATGGGAAAATGAATCTCCCAAATATTATCAAGCAGCTCAGACAATCTCCAGGGGCGTTGAGTCCATCCTGAGAGCTACCCAGCTGGAGCGACACCCCCAACCACAACAGAGCAGATGCTGTGTGTGAACCAACGAGGCCTTGGCCACCACCTCTACTCAAACAGTGGGCTCACTCAGGCCCTGCCTTCTGTTGCTGCTCTGAACTGGACTTTCACTTGATGAGGCCTCCAAGGAGACGTCCTGGGGGAAGAAGGCTGGGGCCAGGGGCCTGAACACGGAGCTGCACTTTCCTTCCATGAGGAAAGCCAGATTCAAACTGTGGGAAATTCCCCAAACACAGAAGAAAAAAAAAAAAACATGTAAGAGAAACACAAGGCTATGCACATACCAAATGTGTGCCCAATTCATATCAAGCCTCTTGCAGCAAGCCCAGCTTCCATGTGGGGTCACTGTTGCATTGCAAGTACATGATTCTATGCCCTATTCTTTGGCTCCAAGACCTGTTGTCCCCTTCTCGCTGCTTACTGTCCTCACCCTCATGCTCTGCCCTCATCACTCCTCCTAGGGATTCAACGGATATTCAGGTCAGGGCTGCCTTGTTGGCCATTGGGCTGGCAGCTGGAGTCAGGGTAACAAGTTCAAGGTCATCAGGGGCTGGATCTTCTGGCCCCTCTTGTCCTAGAGGCTCTTCCCACCTTGTGCCTGCAAAGCAGAGGTGTCCTGAGGCTGATCCAGCAGGGTGTATCCAGCCATCATGTCAACTTTTCTGTCTTTTTCCTGGAAGTCAGAGCTGCTCCTGTCTGTGGGGCTACCCTAGGCATTTCACGTCTCTCTTCTTCATTTGAGAAAATCAGCTCTCCAATCCAGTTCACTGCTTAGCCTCTCTGTGTATACATGCATCCTTTGTAGGCCTTGACCGAAGACTTGGCCTTGGGAAAGCAGTCTGCTTTACTTAAGGACCACTCATGCCCCTTCGCCCGAGAAGGCTTGTCCACAGTCCCAGCCTACATCACTGGAGCCCAAGCCAATAGCAAGCATCTCTTTGCCTGCATTGCTGGTAAGTGTTTTTAGCATCTAATCCCTCCAGGGATCTCTCCTGCAGACTGACTGAGGGAGGGACTCCCTCCATTCTAAACCTGTCCTGGTTACATCACCTGTAATGATATTCCACATTATGCCTTCTGGCCCTGCCATCAGCTCTCACACTTTCTCTGTACCTGAACTTCAGTTCTGATGGAAAGCCTCACTCAATTCAATCTTCAGGTCCAGCAACTCGATTGTCAAAAAGCACCATCTCACACCAGACAGTTCCTGTGCTCTGGACAAATGGACGCTAACACCCCATCCACCATCAAGTCTCTCAATCTCTCCATCAGTGGCTATTCCAGGTCAGTCGTATCTACTGCCATGGACCTTTGAGCCACTTTTGGTCACCCCAAGAGGAAAGGACCATTCCACAGTGCCATTGGGAGGATAGCATGAGGTAACCATCACTGACTGTAACAGAGCCCATGGTGACTCACAAAGTCAGAGACAAAAACAAAGGTACTAGAGACAGCAGGCCTGAGTTCAAATTCTAGCCCTTCCACTTAGAATCAAGTAACCTTGATTCTAGGGTCATTTTTAACATCACTGTAAACAGGACAATGAGTACTGTCTCCCAGTAATTGGAAGTAAATGATTTGTGAATTTCAAGTGTTCACTGAATCTACTTTGACACACGTGAACTACCTAGCATATGATGGGTGTGTGTCCCATCACTCTGTTGGTCAGAAAATGTGACTCACTCAGGCTTCCTCTGAGAGCAGCTGGTCCTTTCATCTCAAAGTCATTACAGAACAGGGCGGGGAGACATTAAAACAACATAAAGGAGCCCAAGGGGACAAGGGGAAGAACTCAGAGGACAGGCAAGGAAACACAAGGGGTAGTCATGTGGCAATACATCACTTGGCACTCCATGGAAGTCTCCAGTATTAGTCACATTCCAGGCCCTGGGTTTGGACAAGGCAAAAATGCTTTGGAAAGCTTCTTGTCCTTGAAGGATGCAAGCCATTGAGCAGCCTGCCCCTCAGGAGATCATGGCACACATCAGGATAAGAAAGCAACCTGCTGATTCCTCTGCTATGACATCCTTGTACATTATGGAGATTCCTCAGATATCTGAAAACAGACATAACATGACCCAGCCATCCCACTCCTGGGAACTGATCCAAATGAGACAAAAATCAGCAAACAAGGGAGTTATTCATATCCTCGAGAATATAGCAGCTCAATTTATAATAGTTAAGAAATGACATCAACCCAGATGTCCATCATTTGATGACTAGATAAAGAAAATGTGGTATACACACAGTATGGAATACTACTCGGCCACAAATAACATAATTTTGTCTTCTGCAACTATGTGGATGCAGTTGGAAACCACTATTCTTAATGAAATAAGCCAGTTCCAGAAAGACAAATATCATTTTTCCCTAATCTGTGATAAAACACAGTGTACAGGGCCCGGCACGGTGGCGCAGTGGTTAAGTCCTCACCTTGCACGCCCGGGATCCCATATGGGCGCCGGTTCTAATCCCAGCAGCCCCACTTCCCTTCCAGCTCCCTGCCTGTGGCCCAGGAAAGCAGTCGAGGACCCAAAGCTTTGGGAACCTGCACCCGCGTGGGAGACCCGGAAGAGGCTCCTGGCTTCACTTGGGGAGTGAATCATCGGACGGAAGATCTTTCTCTCTGTATCTCCTCTCTGTATATCCACCTTTCCAATAAAAAATAATAAAAATAAATCTTTTTAAAAAAAAAAAACACAGTGTACAAAATGTATACTATATGTATGAGAGTGACACTCTGGGACTTACTGTGCATGGCCTTTGTTTATAGGCCTGAGAAATAGGTTTTTCAAATTTGTTTGCTTTTTCTCCATTCTTTGTTAGTTTCTACTTTGTTGATATTGTTACCTATTGGAGTGTTAAGCATGTGAGAAAAAATATATAAAAATCTTAAAAAGCTAGTTCTATCCTCAATGAGTGACAGAAGTGATTTACACTTTAGTCCACACTTACCCCACTGTGGCCAGCACCTGGTGTGTAAACAGATTTATTTAAAAGGCCGAGTTATAGGGTAGGAATGACACATGACGAGAGAGAAAGACCAAGAGATGAAATTGTGCAACCTTTAGTCCTCTCCCCAAATGCCACTGTCATCTGGGCTGGGCCAGGTCAGAGCCAAACAACCTTCCAGTCTCCCACACGGGTGCAGGGACTCACGTTTTTGGGTCATCTTCCATAACCTTCCCAGGCACATTAGCAGGGAGCTGGAGTGGAGGTTGAGCAGTAAGTTCACAAACTGGCACCCATGTGGGATGTTGGCAACCCAGATGGTGGCTTAACTCTACATACAACACTGGCCCAAGTATTTTCTTCTGGACTATGGAAAAGCTAAATGGTGCATATTCATGTATTCCATGCCACATCCAACAGGAACCGGGGTTGCATCCACTAAATGGAAACTGGGTTGACCCAGTTAACACTTCTGACTCTGAGTACGTGGTGATTTTCTTCACACACTAACTGATTTTACAACACCAATTGTGTGCCTTAGGCTTCATTTCGACACTGTCTTCTACCTGGAGTCAGCATTAGACCCCAAGAGTCAGGGGCCTAGTCCCACAAAACTGACACATTTCAGATGCTAATCTCAAACCCTTGTCTCTAAAATTTCTGCCCAGCCAGCCATAATTCAGGAGCTTTTACGACCTTCTCACACTTCATGCTTTGCTATAATGATTCATAAAAACCCAAGCTAATACTTTACTCTCATGTACCTTGTTTTCACAAAGGAAACAGCCATGTGAAGAAATACTCAGAGTGGGGTCCAGCAGAATCACAGTGCACAGGAGCTTTTGTCTCCAGAGTCGGGTCCCAACAGATAAATTCCGAACTCCACTGGGTAGATTTTAATGTGGACTTCATTATGCAAGTTACGTCTATGGCCAGTGGCAATTAAGCAGTCCCCTGTCCTCAGAGTGAGGGTAGAGCTGTGAAACCCATCCTTTCAATCCTGTCTTGGTCTTCCAGGCCCTACCCAGATGCTGTCTTAGGGATCCCAGCCACCACAGACCAGGAATTCAGACCAAATATCCTAACTAAAGATACTTCTATTGGCCCGGGAATCACATGGGTTTTAGGAACTCCGTGTCAGAAGTTAGGACAGCAGTTAAGTATGTAATTCTTACTACATCATACCCAAACACACACACAAAACTGACAACAGATCCTCCAACAGCATCAGGAGTCTTATCTGTGAGGGCTGGAGTTCTCTGCGGTTGACACACCATGTGCCACAGATCTCTGGGTTCCTGCATTCCCTTGAAGCAAGGGCACTGGCAAGGGCTCTGCCAAGCCAAATGAAGAGTTAACATCCCATAGTTTGTCTGGGGCTGGAAGCTCAGTGGTGCCTCCTTCCAGGACACTAGGAGGAATGTGAGAAGCCTCAGGCAGTCTTGCTGGCAATTGCCTTTTACGAGCAGGAGTTTCCCAAACTCCAGGTTTCTCAGGCCCAACACCACAGATCCGCTGGGAGAACAGCATCACCTGGGCCCAGTGGATGTCACCCTATGGAACTCAGGATGAGCATGGGATTAGGGAACCAGTAATGCCACACCGTGCTGTGAGGAGTAATCATTACATGCCAATAACATCGTACTGGGGACTCGGCTTCAGCAAATGCATGTGGGGAGAACCCAAACACTCAGTCTGTGACAAAGTCTGCATCCCCAGCAGACAGGAGGGCCCTGCCCGCTGGCCAGGAGGCCTGCCATGGAGGTCCAAGGTCAAGTCCAGTCCTTCCTCAACTCCCTCCACTGCAAATCTGACAGGAACCACAGCCAGGCTCACACTGGCTCTGGGACCAGCTCTCCAGGGCTTCCTTTGTCATCTATGCCTTTCCATGCAGTTGCATCTTTCAGCAAAGATGACAGACAGCCTGGCAGTCAGCAGTGTTTTCATTCTCAGGGGACCACCCTCCTATGGATGTCAGGTATTTTAGGGGACATATGTGGCTGGTGTCAGGAAGGAGTGGCAACTGTGTGATGCAGGCTTTGCCCAAAGGTCTGTGCACACCTGCTCTCACGTGGTGGATGAGAATCCCTTCAGGATAGCAGAAAAAGCCAGGCAGGAAAGCCCAAACCCAAGGGGCTTGCTCACACTGACACCAAAGGAAGCAAGAAGGCAAATCCCTGATCTCTTGCTTGTAAGGCTGAAAGTCAAGACCTCTCCTTGGGAGGCAGCTGATCACCAAGAGAATTAGGGAACAAAGTTTCCCAAGTGTCTGCCACGTGTGGGAACATAAGAGACTCCCAAGGATGAGTTCAATACAGCAAACCTCAGGAGCAGGTGCCATTACTCCTGCCCAGCCCTCATCCCAGGAGCCTGGGGTCAAGCAAAGTCCACCAGCCCAGGCCAGTGCACTCGACCAAGAAGCAACAGAGCCGAGCTGAACACGGTTCTACCAGGGCCTGATGGATACCCAGTCTCACTCCTACCTGTCTGGCTCAGGAGAGGATGTGCCAGGCGCACCAGATGACCCACCTGCTGGACAATCTTACTCAAGGAAAAACACTGCTGCAGCTCCAACTGTTCCTTGCCTGTGACACAGAACCATTTCTTCTCTACCCCGGCTACTAGGAGGGTTTGGTACAGACAATAATACAGAGCAATATATTCTGAACAATGAAAGACAATGCGAACTGGAAAAGATCATCATGAATGCTACCACAATCATCATCAGGCCAGATGGGAATGAGTGAAGTTGACTTCTAGCCATGCCACTGCCTCTCACTGCATCCTGGAAGTGGGCACCAAGACAGGCAGGATCCCTCTTGTTGGCACCAGCTGACAGCACCCCCAAAGCATGGCCTGACTGGGAAGAAAGTGGGGCTCTGGTCCCACCAGCCTTTAGAGACAGAATATGACCTACTTTTCCAGGACTCATGCCAGAAATAGTCAGGGCCTCCCAGAAGTCATGGGGAGCGCCGGGAACAGCTGTGTTTTGATTTGACCCAGAAGTTTATCAGAGCAGAGTGGCTCCAGGGCTCCTCCAAGGAGGAATGACGATCCCACACTTAATTCCCCCACTTAGCCAAGTTTTCCCTGGTCAGCCTGGCTGAAGTCTAGAAAGAGTAAATATTTTTGGAAGGTCAAGCAAGCGATTTTCTTTTCTAAATAAACTCTGACTCTGGATCTGGAAAGAAGAAATATGGGTCTACACTGGGCCTCACCAGCATGGGAACCTCGACTGTGATCAGATCCAGAGAGGGGTGTGGTCCCCAATGCCCCTGTCCCACTCACACAAGCCCAGATGAAACAACCATGATCCTTATCACAGGAGGAGCAGCTGGGAGGGACTCGTTGGCCTACCCCCCCCACACACACACACACCCCTGGTTCCCAGGAGGTATAGAGTCCAAACTCAGTTTACCTACCCACAATCCTCATGTTGTTGCCAGGACACGGTACTCATCATGAACAGAAAGCAGAGGGATGTTCAAATATCTACACTTCTTCCCCACACATGGTGTCAACTCTTCCATCTCTCACAGGAATAGTAAGGAGCAGTCCTTACTGCGATGTGTTGCAGAAGTCAACACAGACTGTGCAGGCATGACTTCATTTTGCCGCGTTGACTGTGTTCAGTCTGCACTCATGCTGCCGCCAAAGGGCAGAGGACAGAGGAGAGCATGGCAGCCCGCGAGTCAGGGTGTGGTCTGCGATAGACCAGGTGCTGCCCGGAGGGCATCAGACTCACTGCAGCAACAGCGAGACGCACACCACTCTGCTGCTGTATCCCGGGGTGACAGGGGTCCATGCTACTTAATGTTCAACATCCTATTTTAGTCTCATTCTTTCTCACACTCACACACACACACACACACACACACACGCAAACATTACTTGCTAGGAGTTGTGGCCCAGCACAAGAGGTACAAGGTCCAGTCTGGGGTTGAAATGAAGAGTTTAGAAAGAGTTTCCTGAAAGTATTGTTACACAAATCAATAGAGCAAGGTGAGGGAGGGAGGGATGAGGGGAGGAGATAGGGTGTGGGAGCGCAGTAGGATAAAAAAGAATTTCCCACTTTGCCTAGAGACAGCAGACACATCTGAGGAAAAAAATCAGCTCTGTATCTTAAAGATAGCTTGGGTCTGTTGGAGAAAGTGCAAAGACTTCACATCGTACTCTTGGTATCATCATGCTTTTACTATAAGGTAGACATCCATCCGCTATCCTGTCACCAACTCACCATAGAACTCCACTTGACTCACTCCACCATAGCACTTGTCCCACGCTGTGGTTTTCCAAGGACAGTAGAGATCTGAATTAGGCTATTCCTTCTCACTGGATGATGATGCTCTGTGCCACTTCAGGCTTCTGAACATACTCATCAATAAGGAGAAACTTCCCAGATGCAGCCACTGCTTCTGGAACTTCTTTGCTTCCAAGGCAATGTTTCCAAGGTCATGCATCCAAGGTCATGCTTTCAAGGTCAAGATTCCAAGGTCAAGCTTCCAAGGGTAAATGAGAAACCCTTAGTGCCCAACATAAAAGTATGACCAAAACAGGAAAACTACTGAAATCTTGTGGCACACCAGTGTTTGGATTAACCTCATACTAAACCCAACACATTCAACCAACATAGACTTTTATTACAAGAATTTAGCTTCATTTTATCACAGGAGGCTCTAATCAATTAAGTTGTCTACCTCACTATGTTTTCTATAAATCTGAGATCATGTTGTTGATGGCAGACGAGCTCTGGTTCTGAGAATTTCCCACTTCCCAAATCATCTTTGTTTTGCTTTTCATTAGTAAATTTAATGGGTCTAGAAATCATTTTAAGAAAATATTAAGGTCGGTTCCAAGAATGAAGTTTTAACTACAAAAATAAACTGAGATTTCTTCTGTGAGGGAGAGCCACATGGTAGTTGTACATGAATTCATGCTCAGCTAGCAAAGTATGTTAAAATATTCCAGTACTGAAACACATATGGAAAGGTAACTATGGAAATTCTGTATTATGTTCTTGTATCTCATTCGTTGATAATATACAGTTTGATTACTTAATTGCTCTAAGATTAAATGGATACTATAACTGAAAATGCATTAAGTTTTTTGTCATGAGGGTTTTTTTTTAAACAAGAAAACTACTGCAAATTGTATCATTATTGATTACATAGAACTTTATGGATGGTCTTATATTTTACACCTACCAAAAAAAAAAAAAACTAATGGAGAAATATACCCACTAAACTCTACTACTTCACTTACCAGCTAACCATCACTTTCATTTCTAGATATTATCACCCAGAATCTCCCTTCATGTATCTACTTCATAGCATTCATTCTTGTAGAGTTGTCTTTCTGTGTGTATCTCCTATCTCACAAACACATTCTAAGTTCCTTCAGTGATCAGGTGTATTAATTGGTACTTCTTAAATATCTATACCTAATACAGTCTGAGCTTTATTTTCTCAATGTCTGTCTCCTACAACCAGGGCACTTAATTTGTAGTTTATAACCTATATTCATAACCTATCATTTGCTTGTCAATGCCACAGTACAAAATAAAGCAAACAAATAGTGGCATCCTTCTAACATATTGAGGATATATTTTATTACATGAAATTTGATTTTAAGGATGTGTGTGTTTGCACAGAGCAAATCTGATATAAAGTATGTTTCTCCATTAAGAAGGTTTGACACGCACTGCTGAAGAGTAGCAACCTGTGTATCAGTGTTTTTAAAATATTCATCAAGTGGATTTGGAAGACTGTGTGTGGCCCCAGCTGAGGTCCACGGGAGACAGGAGACCTGTGCAGGAGGCAAGGGGAGCCTAGATGAAGAGGCGGCAGGACAGACACCCTGGCATAGGCAGAAAGAACACGTCTGCTGCAGAAAGGGGACTTGGTGGGTGAAGCCTTGAAAATCAAACAATATAATTAAGCCATAACCATAACATCCTAACCTTTTAAAAAATGTGCACCAGTTATTTACAGAAGAGAAATTTACAATCTGAGATCCAGGCACAATAAAACCTAGTAATAGTATGTGTTATGCACCTCATCCCACATCCCTGTGGTGTACACTGGGAACCTGCCACAGAATCCGTAACAGTATCACAGGAAGTTAACTCCCAAATGCTCAGTGACTTCAACAGGACACAGCACCAGCTGTGAAGAGTCTTGCCCAACACAATAGGATACAGTTGGTACCATGGAATTGATGCAGGCATAGGGACAAGGAACTAAGCCCTGTCAGCATCAGCACTGTAGCCCCACCACCTTCCACGTCCACCACTTGGGGTTTTGCTGTCCAAGAGCTGGCATCAGTTAGCAATATCCAACATGACTACAGGTGCAACACACCCATTCTTCTCATGTATCAGACTCCAATATACTACAAAATTTTTAAGACCAGTGCCTAAGAATGAATGGCATTTAAGCTCTGCAATTCTGCCTGCCTTTAAATATCCAATTAAGCTCTGCCCCAGCCACCACCCTGTATTCTATAAAATGACTCAGAACTTTGTTAGTCATGTATCACTCTTCCATGTTACCTGCACTTGCTCCTGAAGGTGAACTTTAAGTCTTATTTCCCTGTTCATCTTCACCCATGCTTCTTCTTTGAAGTCTTTCACATGGAGAGATATGTTCACACGGAGATGACCATGTGGCTTCAAGAGTAGGATTTCAACATGGTAATTCAACATGCTGGAAATTCTCAATAAGGAAATTTGCAAGCACAGAAGTTCATACTGAATGGGTAAAAGCTGAAGGCATTTCCACCAAGATCCAGACGAGCTAGAGACGCCCACTCTCACCACCACTATTCAATATAGTCCTGAAGTTTTAGCTAGAGCCGTTAGGCAAGAAAGAGAAATCCAAAGTATGTAAACTGCCAAAGAGAAGGTCAAGCTATCCTGGTTCGCAGAGAGCATGACTCTCTATACAGGGGAACAAAAAGCTCCTCTAAACAGACAATTGGTACTCATAAGCGTTTGTCAAGGCTGCAGGAAATAAAAACAGAAAAAAATCAATGGTCTTTATATACACAAACAACTCCATGGCTAAGAAAGAACTTGTAAGATGTGTCTCATTCACAATAATTGCAAAAAGAATTTTTTTAAATAACTTAGAATAAATTTAATCAAGAATAAAAAGCATCTCTACAATTAACATTAAGCAACATTAAGAAATAGACACCAAAACATGAAAAAAATGTATGTTCACGGATTGATAAAGCGAATATCAAAATACCCATACTACTGAAAACAATTTGCAGACTCAATGCAATCCCAATGTAAATACCTATGATTTTCTTCTCACATCTAGAAAAAATAATGATGCTAAAACTCACATGGAGGGCCCAGCGTGGTAGCCTAATGGTTAAAGTCCTAGCCTTGCACAAGCCAGGATCACACACGGGTGCTGTTTTGTATCCTGACAGCCCCGCTTCCCATCCAGCTCCCTGCTTGGGGTCCAAGAGGGCAGTGGGGGGATGGCCCAAAGCCTTAGGAGCCTGCACTCGCATGAGAAACCCAGAAGAAACTCCTTACTCCTAGCTTTGTATCAGCTCACCTCCAGCCATTGCAGCTACCTGGGGAGTGACTCAAAGAATGGAAGATCTTCCTCTGTGTCTCTCCTGCATGTATATCTGACTTTCCAATAAATATTTAAAAACAAATCTTTAAAAAAAAAAAAAAAAAAAAAAAAAAACCTCATGTGGAAACACAAAAGACCGCAAACAATTCGAAACAAAAAAAGACAAAGCTAAGTGCATCACAATACCAGGCTTCAAGATATTTATTCGGGGCCCGGCGTGGTGGCGCAGTGGTTAAGTCCTCGCCTTGCACGCCCGGGATCCCATATGGGCGCCAGTTCTAATCCCGGCAGCCCCACTTCCCTTCCAGCTCCCTGCCTGTGGCCTGGGAAAGCAGTTGAGGACGGCCCAAAGCCTTGGGACCCTGCACCCGTGTGGGAGACCCGGAAGAAGCTCCTGGCTTCGGACCAGTGAATCATCAGACGGAAGATCTCCCTCTCTGTCTCTCCTCTCTGTATATCCGCCTTTCCAATAAAAAATAATAAAAATAAATCTTTAAAAAAAAAAAGATATTTATCGGAAAGGCAGATGTATGGAGAAAAGGAGAGAGAAAGATCTTCCATCCACTGGTTCACTCCCAAAGCAGCCACAAAACCCAGAGCTAAGCTTATACAAAGGTAGCAGTTAGGAGCTTCTTTCACGTCTCCTATGTGGGTGCAGGTTCCTAAGGCTTTGAGCCATCCCCCACTGCCTTCCCAGGCCACATCCTGGAAGCTTGATGGGAAGTGGAGCAGTCAGAACATGAGCTGGCACCCACATGGGATCAGTGTTAGCAAGGCAAGAATTTAGACACTAAGGCAAAGATTTAGCCACTGAGCCATCACGCCAGGCCCTAGGTCTGAATTTTTTGTAGAGTCTGCAATACCATCATTGACTTAACACATGACAAACTTGCCTTCAAAAGGAGTTTCCTTCTGAGTAAAATCTGTCCAACTCAAACATCCCCCCTACCTTCTGAGGCACACAGGCAGCAACAGGATTGATTGTGGACTAGTTTATTAAATTAAGGGAAAAGAGATATTAACAAGATCATGAAATTCATCAGAATGAAAGTAAGCTTTTTCACAAACCCTGTTTGGTAAATGTTTATTATGCCTGGGGGTATGCATTATGCCTTTACTAGACAGCGTTTATACACAAAATAAAGAAGCAGCAAGAAATTTTTTTCTGATCTATTGGATTCCTTGACAGAGCTCATGGAGGAAACAGAACCACAGACTGTGTGTGTTTTTAAGGCAAGAATGATCCTAAAAAGGTCAAAAAAGTAATTGCAAGGTAATAGAATTGCGTGAGGTTACGTTAAAGCCTACAGTTATTCAGTCTATGACATTTTGCTATGAGCCACTAAAATGTCTATCTAGGCAAATTGGAGCTAACTTAGTTATGCTTTAAAATGCTCAGAAAATTATTATTTTAGTGGCCCTCCTTTACTGAGGCTATAGATAAAACATGCTTTCTCAAGGGAAATGATCAGTAGTGAGGACAACATGGCTGAGAAGAATATTCTAAGTGAATCATATATGGAATTCACAATTTGGTTCACAACTTTGGCCTATACTATACAATTAATGCAAAGGTTTCTGTGAGAGGTAAATGACCTCAAAGTGAGCCAGTGTCAGCCAATGTCAGGGCAAAGAGTGAAGATGAGCCACCTGCAGCTCTCGCCGCTGCTGCCCGAGGCCAGTGCACCCAGGAAAACATGGCAGTTGTAACGTAGGCATTCTCTACTGGAGTGCCAGTTTGGATCCAGCTTCCGCTGGCATACTCTGGGAGGCAACAGATGACTTGGGATCCTGCTATCCACATGTGAAATCTGGACTGACTTCCAGGATCCCTGCTTCCCTGGGCCAATTCCTAAGTGTTGTGTGCAGTGTGGGAAATGAACAAACATATGCAGTGTGTGTGTGTGTGTGTGTGTGTGTGTGTGTGTACACATGTGTCACTGCCTTTAGGCAGAAACTTGGAAAACACAGGCACAGCTCTACTTAGGGCTACAATTCTATCTAAGCACAAAATTTGAGAGGTGTCTTATTGCTTCTAAGTCCTCCAAGCCTACAACACGCCCTCCCTATGCCAAAGAACTTTTCTAGGAAGTGCTAGAAAAGAGACCACAGCCACAGACCTGAGGCCTTTTCTGCCACAGATTGTTGTGAAACTTGCAGGCTTCAGAGCTAGCAAGAACAGGATAGAAGTTTTAGCTCATGATGTCCTAGCTGTGCAATCGCAAACAAATTCTCTGCTTACACTCCTTGCCTTATCTGAAAAGTGAGGTTAGCAGGGCACCACATGACATATGGAAATGCAGCATAATGTGCATATTCTTTTCAAATACATGCTGAAATGTCAAGACATCTATTACCTTGAAATGTACCAGAGAGACAGATCAATAGAACTATTAGAAACATGTTAGCAAACTGTTCAATCTAGCAGATCTGCACTATATAGATACTTTTTAGCTTTTTCCTCATGTTCTTGTTATGAATTTTTAATATAATATCAAATAGTAGAGGAGTGGAGATAGGGCAAGAGAAAACAAAAATCGAAAAAGGAAGGGGCAGCGTTGGCTAGACCCAAGATTCAAAAACTCTTGGCTGAACCTGTCCTCCCCCCTCGCGGTGCCCAGCATTCTGCACTGGTGCCCCGGTGCCAACCTAGGGTCTGAGTCAAATGTTCAGACCAGCTAGTGGTGTGTTTGCAGGGTGGCATGTCTGTGACACCAGGGCCACAGCATAGTGCCGAGGGCTAAGTTTCAGCACCCACCAGGCCTTGGCTTTGTGCACTGCTCTCCTCAGAGGCCACCCCTGAAGGGTGAGCAGGGTGGCTGCCATGACCCTGTCCAACCTGAAGCCTGACCTTGACTTCCTGGCTTCTGTGGGAGGCACGGACATATATAGTCATCTTTGGACCTTTCACATTTTTAATTCAGAAATGCTACTCGGCTAGATTCTTAAAAGAGCCACACCTGTTGCAGAAGTAAGAAACACAGAATCCCAGACTGTCTCAGCTCTGGCAGAAAGCAACACAAGAACCACTGACATTCAGCAGAGCAGTTAGGACACCCCTTGGGACACCTCCCACCTGCATCCAAGTGTCTGGGTTCAAGTTCCACCTCCAGGCCCTCGCTAGTGTTCCAGCTGGGAAGCAGTGGAAGGCGTAAGTTGATTCTTTGCCACCCACACAGGAGACCTAGAGAGGGTTTCAAGTTCCTGATTTACAGACACTTGTGCAATACATCAAAGGAAGATCTGTCTTTATATTTGAAAGGCAGACTGAGACACTTTTTCAAAAATTAAGGATAAAGACAAAGAATCTTCTTTAAGGAATATTGGCCTCAGTGTCAGTATGGTAGCTTAACAGGCTAGTTGTCCACTTGCAACCATCTATATCCCATAGAGATGCCAAGTTGTGTCCCAGATGCTCCACTTCTGATCTAGCTCTCTGTTTATGGCCTGGAAAAGCAGTGGAGGATGGCTCAGGTCCTTAGGTCCCTGCACCTGCATGGGAGACCTGGAAGAGGCACCTGCCTTCAGATTGCCTCAGCTCAGGCTGTTGTGAACACGTGGGGAGAAAACCAGCAGACGGAGGATCTTTCTTTTCTGTTGCTCCTTTTCCCTGTAAATCTGCCTTTCGTGTGTGTGTGTGTGTGTGTGTGTGTGTGTGTAAATGTTTTAAGCACTGGCCTCCAGAGCTGCAGGCAGGAGGCTGGGGCCAGCAGACTCCCAAGGACCAATGGGGATTCATTTGACTCTTCAAGAGAGCTGCAGGAAATGAATCCCAGACTTTGGGCAAGAGCAGACAACAGCTAAGCTATAACGAAGGCCCCACTGCTGGAATACCAGCCCAAGTATCTGCTTCATGTGGTATCAACTGGCCTGACGAGCACGCAGGCTCCTCCTGGAGGGAGAGCTGCCCTGGCACACTCAGCTCACACCTAGGCTGCCTGGTTATGTCCCGCCACACCCTCCATTCCTTAAACACATGAGATAATATCTGAAAACAGACAATTCCAAATAATTAGCCAAATTACACACCAACTTAATTTCTATTTACACTTATTCCTCCAGGTGTTTAAAAAGTAAGGCATTCCAAAGGTTTTTATGAGAACACACATTTACCTCACTATCTTAAATTTAATACTTTTAAGTTTTTTAAAACATTATTTTTATTGAAAAGGCATATATATAGAGAGAAGGAGAGATAGGTCTTCCATCTGCTGTTTCACTCTCCAAGTGGCCACAACAGCTGGAGTTGAGCCTATCTAAAGCCAGGAGCTTCCTCCAAGTCTCCCACATGGATGCAGGGTCCTAAGGCTTTGAGCCCTCCTTGACTGCTTTCCCAGGCCACAAGCAGGGAGATGGATGAGAAGTGGAGCAGCCAGGATACAAACTGGCATCCATATAGGATCCAGCTACATGCAAGGGGAGGATTTAGTCACTGCATTATTGTACCGGGCCCTTTTTTAAAAAACTTTTTAAAGACTATTATACTACTGTAGTTTTAATGATCTATTGTTACTTTATGATTTGCTGTATATGGATGAAGTGGTCTTTTTTCTACACAATTTTTGTAAGTATTCCCACTATCTAAAGTCTTTTTGCTTTTTACTTGTTAAACTTATTTGATAAAACATAAAGCCTGTCATTATGGCATAAATCTAGAGTATGTCATCTCAAAAGTTGAAAAGGGGGGAGGGTGGTAGGGGAGGGAAGGGCGAGGAAGGAAATGTTTGTGTCCAGTCTGTTCCATTTTTAAATTTTATAAAGTTAGAAAACTGCCTAGTTCAGAGCTAGTCCAGGGAAAATCAATGTTATTTTGGTAAAATGTAAGTGGGCAGATACACTAGATACAATAATTATAGAGAAAAATATTTTTAATAGATTGCTGATATAACCTGTTCATTTTTAAAATCACATCAGCATAACCTGGTCAATCTAAAAGTTTGGAAATAAAAGTTGAGTACATTTATAGTAAACATTTAAACTTGTCCTTCATTTTCATGCCTTCATGCTGAAATACAGTCATGAGGGCTATTAATAAGAGCTGAGAGGATGCATGGAAAAGCTGATAGTTTCCCACAGAAATGATGGCACTCAGGAGCCCTGTGGCCTGAGGGCACTGCTCTCCGGCAGGTGACCTCTCTTGCAAAGGCCCAACAGAAACCCAGGAAGCTGACGGGGTGAGTGGACCAAGTTCACCGTCACCAGCAAGGGGGCCACTGCAGACCCAGGACAGGGAGGGGCCAAGGGTCCTGGCCGAGGGTCTCTGGAAGGGACCCTCATACCCTCAGTACATGGCTTCACAGCCTGGCTTCAGTCACCTAGCTTCTGGCATCACATCTTGTTATAATTATGTGTATCTCACTTGCTGACACCTACCACAGCCTCTACAACAGACGACCATCATCAGGCCTGTGGCCAAAACCTCATCCGCCCTCGGCCCCAAGAGACAACTGAGGTGGGGAAAAAAATCAGCTAGCACTAACAGCGTGCCGATGCTGCTTTACTGAAGATCATGTCACAGGACACCATCACATGAGGCCACCTGGACCATGGTACACCAAGTTAGGAGAGCCCTACACACACACACACGTCCTCTGAAACCATGCTCCCCCACACATGTATGTACATACACACACAGCACCTGGGAGAGGGTGAACAGAATCCAATACCTCCTCTCAACCAGCAGGGGTGACCACTGCCTTTTTGTCAAGGACATCTCCAGTCCTACTTTATTCTTCCCCCTTACCAAGTAGAAAAAACAAAGCTACCCACACACAGATTTAATCTCACTTCCTGACAGTACACAGTTCAGAGAAGTACCCTGTGTTGCTAAGCACTCCCCAAGCCACTTCCTGGGGGCTCTGCAGAGGGCTCTTGCTCCTTTGTTGAACAAACAACACAGGCCACTTAATCCTGGGGAGTGGTGGCTGGTAGGCAAAGATACCAACCCGGAGCCATTTGTTCCAAAAGTGATGCAAAGCTAGTGTCTACAAAAAGAAATGAGGAACAAAAAACATGTAGCAAGCACCAGACACGTGCATAATGTACTGTCAGGTGTTGGCCTTTGATCACACTGCAAGCCAACCAAGTCACTTCACAGCAGAACTCGAGGCTCAAGCAGGGAGCAGGGCTTCAGGCAATCTCCCAGCCCCAACCGCACCTGCATGTATTTCAGAGCAGTTTTAGCCCATAAGTGGTTACGGGCTACAACTCAATCTTAGGGGTTTTTTTTTTTTTTTGTAACTCCAAATATCCTTCATTATCTCAGCCAGTTTCCAGAACAAATTCCCAGGTCATTCTCATGGCGGCTCAAGGCAAGTTCAGGAGACATCTTACATGGTGGAACTGGTAGGGAAAGAGCAACAGCTGTTGGCGAGGTGAATGATGGTGCTAAAAAGGTGTGTTGGCAGGTGGAAGGCGATGGAGGAAGTGCATTGGGAGAAGGAGAAAGAAGGGAGGCCTCCTGGGACAACGCCAGGAAGCCCAAAGTCATCCCTGCACCACAGACTGAGAGCAAAGGATCATGGGAGTAAACGGCTGAAACCCTGTCACACATTTCAATCATGTCAACCTGGTCTGGATATTTATTCTAAACAATCATTGCGCCTAGGCTATATGCATACTCATGTAACAAAAAAAAAATATCACTGAAGCATCTGTTTGCAAAGACCTGGAAACACTATACATCGCCAAAAATACAGAAACAACAGTACCTTGCCATGCCCTGATACCGCGAAGTCTTACAAGCATTTGAGAAATGCAATCGTTAGTGACACACAAACCTCGGAAAACGCTTAGTACCTAAGGTTCTGTTACAAACATGGCAGTAAACAAGCTGGGGAAAACAGAACATCCACAAGAGTAACGCGTTGAGCTGCCAGGAAGACCAGCCACCTACCCCAGGGAGTCCTTCCAGGTCCTCCAGGAAAAAGCCAGCTGCTGCACCTGACTCTCGGTAACCACAAAGCAAAACCGGCAACCACCATTCCCACAGCCCGGCCAGCAGGCACCCTGTGGCCTCCATGACACTTCCATATGAAAGCAAGTCCAGCCCCCTCCCCATCCCACCCCCGAAGCCTTTCCCCAGGATATCAGCACCCAGTTAGCTGCTTCTCTAGTCACTCCTGAGGGCCACCCACACCCCAGACGTTCCTGTCCTTTAATACCTCTAACTGAAGCGGGGCTGGTCTGGGACGACACGCCTTACCCGCATTACAGACGGTGAGAGAGGAGGACTTGGACACAGACCGAGAGGGCCTGCTGAGTGGGACGCCGCGCTGAGCACCAACAGTCGGAACCCACACTGAGCTTTCAAAGCTTGCAAGAGTCGAGCCTGTAACCAATCAGCCAATTAAGCTGTAACCAATTAAGATGTCTGGAGCCCTTGCTGCTTGATCTCCAACAGATGACACTAATGCTGGGTGTTCTTGGGATCTGATCTGGAGTCAGAAGCCAGAAAGCTTCACAGATTGCTTTCTGCTGGTTAGCTTTGCCGCCATCCGCTCTTCCTCTTAACACCTGCTGGCTTGTCAAGTGATATGCCATTGGTGAATCCTGTGAGCAGGTAGCAAGATGAGTTGGAACAGCTGGAGGTGCAGAAACCAAGGGTCCAGAACAGGTTATTGGACGGACCAGGTAGGGGGATAGTGAGTGGCACAAAGTATGACTCAGGTAGAAGGGGGAAGTGAGAGGAACAGGAAAGAGGGAAATGGATGGTTACTATAGATGGGGCAAAGGCTCTGTCTACTCTTCCACCTGGGGGTTTTGAAGAAGTTGGTTTAGAAATGACCATGGGGAGTAAATTGGCCTCCATGCCACGAGGTTCGTGCGGTGTCGCGGACAAAGCAGTCATCGTGTGCGAGTGTAAGGTGGACATTCACAGCCTCACCTCCATTTGTGCTCCACTCTCGGTTTCCACTGCTCCAAGAAAAGTTCCCGAACAAAGCAAAGCTAGCCCTTCCCCTTGCAGCGGGGACCCTTCTGCGGCTGGTCCCTCCTGCTGTCACTGCCCACTGCCCCACAGGCAGCAGCCTGCCTCCACTCATGCCGCTTGGAATCTCCCTGCTCCCAAGAGCAGGTTCGGGTTTGAGTCCATGCAGCCATTCTCTTCAAAACAAAAGCCGAGATTTCTAACCCGGGCCACTTTCCCTTTAACCACTACACTCATGATTCCATCCCTCTGGCACCAAAACAAAACAAACAAAATTAAACAAAACAAACCAGCTCTTATCAAGGATCTAGCCAAAGCTAACATCAATTCTATATCCCCTACTCAACCAATACCTAATCAACGCCCAACATAGCCCTTGCTTCTTACAACATTTTTCTTCAGGTTTCTTTAATATCAGAGTCCTAGGCGGCCCATCACACCAGTTTCTCGTTTTCTCTCTGCTGGCCAGTCCATCTCGCTCAGAACTAAATATTACCGATCCGTGTCTCAGCTCTCACCCTTCTCTCTCCGTGCTCGCTTCCTCGGCAATCCCATCCATTCTTGCTGCTTTGAATTCTGTCTCTATCCTGATTTCCCAAGTTTCTGTCTCCAGCCCCAACTCTGCCCATTTCTAGGCATGTGAAACGAATTGCTGATTCAGCATCTCAACCTACGTAAAAGGTATCCTACACCGAAGTGAAATAATTTGTTGTGCCTTAATTTTTAAAATAAATATCTATTTTTATTTGAAGGACATACTTACAGAGGGGAGACAGAGAGACCTTCCACCCATTGATTTACTCCTCAAATGGCCACCACCGCCAGAGCTGAGCCTATCTGAAGCCAGGAACCAGGTGCCAGGAGTTTCTTTTGGGTCTCCCACATGGTACAGGGTTCCAAGACTTTGGACCATCCTCGACTGCTTTCCCAGGCCACAAGCAGGAAGTTGGATGGGAAATGGAATAGATGGAACATGAACCAGCTGCCCATCTGGATGGACAAGGATCTAGCTGCTGAGCCATCGTGCCAGGCCTCTGTAGCTGTTTTCACTCATGCTGGCTTATATTCAGGAGTCACTGCAGTCAGGGGGCTGAACACGAAAGCTCTTATGTGCTGAACCATAGTGGGAGAGACTGGAGGTGTCCATGCATCGCGTGGCTATTATTCTGTTTCCCCCACCAAGGTAATTCCATTCCTGCAGTGTAGAAAATGTGTGATGATACCCGGTTTAAATCAGTGGAGTCTAAAGCTGTTTGGGAAAATGTGAGTGCTGTGCATTATGATACTGGCATTCCAGTTCATTTATCTTGCATTTGTCAGCATTACATGGATGCAAAGATACAGGGACAGGTGGCGAGGGGAGCCCAGCTGGGAGATTTGCAAGTCACTTCCACATTAAAGTTACTAATGTAAAAGTTTTGCTTTCTGACTCCTCAGACTCTGATTTGTGGAAAAAACAGAAATGATGTTTAGTTTCTCCTCTGAGAACAATGGTGTTGGCCACACCCAGTGTTTGCAGCCGGGCTGGCTTGCCTGCTGCTAGGAGGGCCATGGGCAAGCAGGCACAAAGGGGTCCTGTCGGTCAACGGGCTCTGCTTTTGGATGCCAAACTCCAGTTGCATCTCAGATAACACCTGGCTTTGGCAGTGGACTTGGCCTCCCCATGTCAGCACCACTCTGGCTCCCAGGTCCATGATGGAGCTTCGTTTCCCCAGCTTGGATGCTCAGATGGCCTGAGGACACAGGCCCTGGCCACCCTCCTCTGATTTCTTCAGTAAACTCAGATACATTTTTGATCCATGGCACCAGTTGCTATCTGAGCCCCTGATCATGACAGCTAAGTTATTACAATATCTGGATAAAAAGAAGGAGAGTACTGACTCGCACTCCCCCTGATAGGGCCACCTGCATGTGACCCAGTGATGACAAGGAGCCTTGCTGCTGGGCCACACTATCTAGTCTGCCGCATGGATGAGGAAAAGCACGAGGGCAATCCTTTGTGCCCACCACCCTGAGGATCTGTGGGAGCATAAGTGTGCCTTCCCCAGGACTCTGTCCAGACCAGAGCACTTGTTCACGGTTCTGAAACCTGACCTCCCTCAGGGCACAAGCCTGGCAAACCTTTCTGAGCAAGATGGCAGGAATCCTTCTTTCTGCCCTGACCCAGTCAAACAAACCATGATGGCATCCATTTGGGGAAGTCTCAACCAGTAGCACAGACATGAAAGCCACAAGTTGTGAGCACCCTCAGTTAAGTCCTTGAATCAATTTCAGTATGGAGCCCAGCACAGTAGCCTAGCTGCTAAAGTCCTCGTCTTGCACGTGCCAGTATCCTATATGGGCACCGGTTCATATCCCGGCAGCCCTGCTTCCCATCTAGCTCCATGCCTGTGGCCTGGGAAAGCAGTCAAGGATGGCCCAAAGCCTTGGGATGCTGTACCCACATGAGAGACCTGACAGAGGCTCCTGGCTCCTGACTTCAGATCAGCTCAACTCACTTCGGGAGTGAACCAGCGGATGGAAGACCTTTCTCTTCATCTCTTTGTATATCTGTCTTTCCAATGAAAATAAATAAATCTTTTAAAATTTTTTCAATATCAAAGTACTTGCTTGGAACTTGTACAAACATCTCAGACTCCTGAGGCATGTTTCAGATAAAATGTCATCTCTCCAGCGGCAGGCAGAGGGCTGCTTCTGTAGCTTTTGCCAATATTGTAAATTTATATCAAAAGTTTTTTTCTGCCAATTGGTAGATGGAAAATTATTTTTCACATATGCAATAAACATTCATCTTTGTGCCACTTTGTGCCAAGCACTACACTAGGCAATGTGTTACTTTACTCTGAAAATGTTTATTTGCCTTTTGGGAATGTACATCTCAGAAACCTGATGAATCTACATTTATACTAATTTGATTATAAAACTCACCCTGTCATGAGTCAAATGGACAAGGGCGGGGTCAGGAGATGCAGTCTGGAGGGTGGGAGATCTATCCTGAGCCAACTGCATCTGTGTTGAGGCCCTGGAGGGTGGGGGGACCGGGTGTGGCTTTGGCCAGCTCAGAAGTGGTCAGCTTTAGGATGTATGTGTAGACGCAAAGCTAATGGGCTCTGCTGATGGAGTGCACTTGGGCTCAGAAGGAAAGTAGCTACTCAAGGATGCTTGCGAGGGTCTCAGACTGAGCGCCGAGAGTGGTGGTGGTGGTGGGGGCGGGGGGAGACACCACTGCCTTAGCTGGAATAAAAGAGCTGGAGCCGATTCAAGTGGAGAACAGTGGATCAAGAGACCTACTAGGGTAAGTATTTGGCTTCACAATTAAGATGCCTGCTACATGTATTGGGGTGCCGGGTGGATCCTGGCTTGGATCCCGATTCTACGTTCCTGTTAATGTAGAGGCAGTCGGATGGCTCAAAGTCCCTCTCGCTCACGTGGAACACCCAGCCTGAGTTCTCCTCTCCTGCCTCTTGGCTTTGGCCTAGCCTCGTCCAGGCTGCTGCAACCCTTTGGGAAGTGAATTAGTGAATGGGACCTCTCTTTCTTTGTGTCTGTTTGCCTTACACATTAAAAAGATAATAAAAAGTAAAATAGGGGTGGTGCCACGGCTTAGCAGGCTCATGTTCTGCCTGCAGCATTGGCATCCCATAGGGGTGCAGGTTTGTGTCCTGGTTGTTCCACTTCTGACCCAGGTCCCTGCTCATGGCCTAGGAAAGCAGGACCCCCGTACCCATGTCGGAAACCTGGAGAAAGAACAGAAGTTTATCTCACACACAGCTCTAGGGAGTTCCTTCTCTTTCTGTCTCTTGGCCTTGCAAGTAAGTAAGAAGAAGTGAGGGGACAGGGAAGAGTTGGGGCAAACATCACTGAAGAAGAAAAGTACCTTAGCAAATTCTACTGTTTCCAATGAAGGAAGGAGAGGCAGAAACCCGGCAATTTATTGTAAACTCCCCCAGGTGCCAGCATGCTAAACTTCTTAGAGGGCCTCACGAAGCCTTGATGCTCTCATCACCTGAAAGAAGGCAGGGCCCACACGCCTTCTGAGACTCAATCCCGAACACTCATCTCCCTTCCCACATGCTAGAAGGTGTCTGGCTGCTTGCCATGAAAACAGATTTTCCTGCTGTGGCCACCAGCTAAGCTCACCAAAGAAGTATTTCATCCCCCCACCCCAGCCCCGCTCCCGTCTGTTTTATCCCCAGAGCTTGTGTACCTCTTGGGGCCAGGCACCCTGGAGCCACCCACAGGAGTGAGACTTTGCCTCCTCACCCAGCCAGAAGGCAGCAGTGTTGAAAGCAAAGTATTTGATTCAAGGCCGGAGCAGCGGGCTGCAATGTGTCAAGTGTGTCATGGAATTTTTCTGGCCGTGGTCTGTGTCTAGCCAAGAGAGTAACCGCCCTCTCTGGGGAACGCAGAAGGGCAGAGAGGCTGAGCAGAGAAACGCATAAATGTGTCATTAGCTCTGGTGGGAAAATGAAGAGACCCCTGGGGGAAACCTCCCTACTGCTGAAAATTAGAGTCACCCCGTGGAAAAGCCAGGCTCATTCAGACTCAGTGTCACTATCGACTAGCTGTGGCTGCCCCTGAAAGTGTGTTTAAAAAGAATGACTTTATTCTGAAAAGCCTTAAAATGGATTTTTACAAACAAATCATAACATGCACCTTCCATTTTTTTTTTCCCTGCTGAAAATTACTTGCTTTTCTGTGTTTGGTCATTTGCTTACTTGTTGCATTTGTTGCTTGTAGATCTTTGCATGTGGTGAATGTGAGCTGAAGTTCCCACCCCAGGTCAGTCTGATGTAATATCCGGAGCTGGTTCTTCCCTGCCGTCCGGTGGCCATCTCCAACGCTCTTATCCAAAAGTAGCCAGAGAAGCCAGGGAGCCTTTGTTGCCAACCAGCGTCTCCGCGGCTTCCTGCTGGCTGTGGTGTTTCCTACACAGGCATGCCCAGATACACCATTTCAGCCTTAAAATGTCCCAACAACCAAACCTTGCTGAGCACCTGAGATTGCCATGCGTGTTTGGGATGCAATCAGAACCCAAACCCCTAACGTAAATCAACTAATATTTCTCAATTCAGTGCCCATCAAAGGTAGCCTGATGGGCAGGATCCCCCCACATCAACTTTTTTTCTAGATCTCCTCATTGTTTAAATCCCATCTTGAGGGACCAACACAGTGACCCAACGGGCTAATCCTAAACCTGCAGTCACCGACATCCCATATGGGTGCCCGTTCCAGATGCTCCATTTCTGATCCAGTGTCCTGCGTATGGCCTGGGGAAGCAGCAGCACATGATCCAACATAGGAGACCCAGAAGAAACTCTCAGCTCCTGGCTTCGAACTGACTCAGCCCTGGCATTGCAGCCATTTGGGGAGTGAACCCACAATTAGAAGATCTTTCTGCCTCTCCTTCTCTCTGCAAATCTACCTTCCAAATAAAAATAATTTTTTTTTTAAGATTTAAAAAGTAAGCCCCATTTTGAAATCTCAACCTTGCACCAGTTCTGGATGTTTGCTTTTCAGATAAGCAGGAAATGGGGTGTGTGGTATTCTCAAGTCTTTATGGCTTTTATAAAAATTACTGTAAGTGAACAGATACTCAGCTCCCATAAAGCCACGGGAAAATATGATCACTGGCCTTAAAATGACACAGGTTGTACAATCCCACTGTCATTTTCATGGAGACACCTCCCACGCCTAAAGTAACCAAAAACCAAATTGAATTATTATAGAATCCTGAAATAAATTCCCAGGCCTTTCACAGATCTCTGACACGTCACTCCCATCTGACCACGCTGCTCCACCACCCACTGTGTAGAAACTCCTGCCTGGCCAAATCACTGGAGGTTTTTAGCTAAAATTTATGTGCCAAGTCATAAAATCTATCTTGAAAATATCAGAAAAAGTCAATAGAATGAAAAGCTTTCCCTTGTCTCTTTCTTGAAATTCTTCTCTTTGCTTAACCCAATTTCCCAAGTCACTTAGAGTCCTTTAAACAAAATGAAATCTTAATGATGTCTCTGCCATGAATAATTAATTGTTCATGGACAATCTTCTCAACAAAATCCATCCTCATTAGATTAGAGGTTTCCTTGAGACCCGTGAATTCATTATGGCCATTTTGACGTCTTTCTTGTAGCTTTCCTTTTGTGTGTGTGTCCTTCTTATCTGTGTCTGTGATCTGAGATTCCAGAACTCTGACAACTTTCCAGAGAGGAAGACTTGTGAGACAATTAAAGACCTTTGAGAAGGGGCGGGTTTCTCTGTGTCTTGATGCGTGATGGCGTGACTAAGGAGAGGGCAATGGAGAGTGGGGGCTCAAAGTGGCACCTTGCAGGAGGAGAGAGGAGGCGCCGGGCCTTGCCATTGTCTTAGAATCTAACTTCATCCATCACCCTGCCTTGATGGCTGCTAAGCCCTGGGAAGGAGGGGCCACTGTAACAACAGAACACTTTGTAACTTCTTTTCGGAAAGACCAATAGCTGGACCCCACTGTCCATTCAAGTTCAGCCACTGCCAGCCACTGCACCATACAGAGCCTTACTCTTGCTGAATTGGATCTGAGTTATTAAGCCTGTATTTGAATTCCAAAGCCCAATCTAGAGAAAAGGAGCTAAGGTACAACTTCTAACTCTCATTTAAACTTTTGCTCCTAAGCCTAGGACACGCATGGATTGTGACAAAATTATTCTAGCTTTTTAAAGTAATAAGCTAAAGAACAGTTAGACATGGGATGCACTGGGCAGGCGCCAAAGCTCACTTGGAAAGTTTCAGACTCAGATACACTGATGCAGTGGACACACTTTTGTAGCCTGTTTTCCACCTAGTCTATCCTGCATGCTTTTGTGGTTACACTGTAGTCCACATCATCACTGACAAAGCTGCCTGCACTCCAACTGAGAGAACTCTCCACCTTAACAAACCACGCTCTCTTCTTTCCATTTCTTGACTTTTGATAATGCTACGGAGTGCATATTTCTTTCTTTTTTTTTTCACTTCAATTAATTTTATTTGAACTTACTTAATTTCTTAAAAAGGTTTTTTTGGGTTTTTTTTTTCTTTCTTTCTTTTTTTAATAGTTGATTAGGGTACAAAGGGTCAAGGGCTACAGGGTGAAAGTGGGTAATACCATTGTTTCCATGCTAATGTAATCATTTTTCCCTCTATCTGGGGTTAGGGGAGTAACAAAGGGAAAAGCCCCACCCAACCTCCCACCCATCCCCGGTCCCCAACAGGAGGCGTGCTCCAAGGGTCCTGCTCAGTTTTGATAGTTCATCAGTTCTGGATTGCACTTCCATGGGTGCAGCGATGTCCACTCGCCCTCGGGTGCAGGTTGTCCAAACCCTCAACTGGCCTAGCCTGATAGGGACAATCTGAGCCAGGTCAGCCATCTGGCCCAGCAGGGGGGATGTTGGCTGAGAGGTCCATGGCTCATGTCAGAGTGCCTCGCCTTGATCCCGGGTCCTTGCCCCTGATTCCAATGTTCTGTCAAGGCGTCCCTCCGGAAGCAGCAGGTCACACGGTTCAGAGGGTTGTGTCCCTGCCCCCACATGGGAGAGCCTGGCCCAGCCCTGACTGTCACAGGCATGTGGAGAAAGCACAAATAGATGGGAACTCCAACTCTGTGTGTGTGTGTGTGTGTGTGTGTGTGTGTGTGTGTGTCTCCGTTCTTCCCTCCCTCCCTCATAAATTTTGTCAAACTACTACTAATGAGTTGACCCAGCCAGCTATAGTCACAGAAGCCCCGAGACAGCCATGCCCCCTGGCCTAGCCACTGCAGGACCCACAGTCTGGGCTGCCACCAATTCCCCCTTCCCCCTCCCCTCCCTTCCCCTGACTCCCCATCACCGTTGCCCCATGACTCCCTGCACAAGGGGTCATCCTTGCTCTCACTGGTTTTCTTATTTAACTTCAACTTGAGAAATAACTTGACCACACAGTTGGTAAAAAAGAGTGCTAAGAGGTCTCCCACACCCTTCACCCAGCTCCCTCTGATGTAACCCATCCACACGGCTGCCACACGAGGCTGCAAACAGGAAGCTCCAGCCAACCTGCTGACCAAGGCTGCCAGCCGCGTGCCAACACCTGTCCCTGGCAGCACTGGCTCCTCCACCTGCCTCTGAGCCCCACCCTGGACTAGGACAGTTCCTCAGCCTGCTAGTCTTTCACGGCCTTGACCCTGTGAACAGTCCCAAGCGAATGAGGGAAATCCATTGATACTCTTGCCAATGCAGATGTTTTTAAAAAAATTTTTTTTCATTTGTTGGCTCATTCCGCCAGATGCCTATGGAAGCTGGGATCACACGCAGAGGCAAAACCGCTGTGCTGAACACTTTCCCTCAAGATATGCTATTAAGGTTATCACTTGGGTAAGCTGCAGCGTGTCAGGGCAGTTGAAAAAGACTTAAGAGCTCTTGTGCTAGACTGCCCATGTCCACCAGCAAGCCCTTGCCCATCCAGCAAGTGCCAGTGGAGACTGGGAAAACGGCTGGGCAGGGGCACCCCATTAGAATGACTGATAAACTGGGTTTTCGCTTTGACTCCTGAGCACCCACTGCCACCTGCTGGGATGCACCAGTACATTTACAAGAGACTGCCAAGTGGACATGTCATGCCTGGTCTCACCTTGCTGGATCTACAACTGTCTGAGCAAACTCAGTCTGCCAGCCCCGCACGTCCTGGATCCAGCCACTCAGAGGCCACAGTCTCCAGTCGCCGCAAAGCTCAGCTTCAGGGACCTACAGTTGAACGCCAGCACAAAGTTTCCTCTGCTCTGGCGCTGAAGTAGCATTCTCTCCTCCAACGCATTCAAGGGCTGAGGCGGGAAGAGGTGAGGGTGACTTCCGATATGTGGTGTCGTGGCGCCATCTAGTGTCCATATGTACGAAGTGCAGCCCGCACTATTCACAGCCCTAAAGACACCTTTGAGTATCATTTAGATCACTACGCTTTCCGTTCCAACAGTCCAGTGCTATTCACCAGAAGGAATATAAACAGCTGTGTACTCGTACTCAGCGTGGCTCAGTCTCGGAGCGTCCTGGAACCTTATTTTCTTGTTTAAAACTGGCCTAAAAAGAGCACAAGTATCTGTAGCAGCTCGAGATGAGCCCGGCTTCCTCTCCACCCTCTTACAGAGGGTCCCTGTGCCCATCGAGAGCCATCAAAAATCGAGGGGAGCGGGCACGGGAGCCATTCCCCGTGTATCCCAAAAGCCTACCGTCATTTCGTGGCTTTGGAGCAGGAACTCTGGTGTTGGGCTACTTTGTTTTGGACGCCAGCTCTAACAGGTGTCTTCTCATCTGTAAAGAAGAAATAGTAACGATGGTAATCCACCTGCCGGAGTTATCGTGAGGATGAACTAAATGGATGCTGAAAGCACTGAGAACAGCAAGCGCTGGACGCGTGGGAGGTGTCATTGATGGCATCGCCTAGTGACCCTGATGCCCAGGTGGCAGAGGTGTAGTGAGAGTGGAGCCCCTCTGAACAGCGCCACTTCTGAGGTAGCTTCCCGGGCCATCGCTAAGGTGAGGCAGGGCCCCAGCTGCGTATTCCTTGCCAACACCAGGCTCTGATGAGGAAACACCTCTTGCTTCAACGCTTTGCGTTACCTGCCAGCCCACCTTGTCTGCTCCCCACGCCAGCCTTCTGCTGGGTAGCGTAGCTCTATCCTTTAACCTTTGGCCCCTCTGGGTCCTCGGGTTCAAGGCGTCTTGCTTTGGAACCTCACAATTAGATTTTGTTCCTTTCCCAGGCTGACAATGTTGACCTGGAGTTGGAGTGTTTAGTCCAGGATTGCCTGATGTAGGTACTAAGGCATTCTGGCTTAAACTGGCCTCCTGTTCATTTTCTATGTGTCCCTATCTCTCCTGGGCTCCATTCTGTTTCTCTCTTATTTATTTATTGTATTAGAATCCAATTTTCTTGGCAACTCACATTCCTTCATTCTTTTTTAAGATGCCATGGAATACCACAGCATTGGTTTATCCATTTCCAGTATAAATGAATATCATTACCACTTCCAGTTCCCAAGATCTCAGAATACTCTAATTCCACTTACCTTCTTCCAGTCTTCCTGCCTTCTGGGCAATGCATTTCACTTCTTTATAAAGTTCTTATAAAGATCCATAAAGGGCCCAGTATGATAACCTAGTGGTTAAAGTCCTCACCTTGCATGCACTGGGATCCCATATGGGCGCTGGTTCTAATCCCAGCCGCCCCTGCATCCCATCCAGCTCTCTGCTTGTGCCTGGGAAGTGTCCGAGGACAGCTCAAAGCCTTGGAGGGAAAAATCCATGAAGTGAACAGTGTTGTTTTGTACCCATATCACATAGGTGTATAAATACTTGCCTTACTCACTTTTTCCTTTTAAGATGTATTTATTTATTTATTTATTGCAAAGTCAGATACATATAGAGAGGAGAAAGACAGAGAGGAAGATAGTCCATCCAATGATTCACTCCCCAACAGCCAGTGCTGTGTCAATCCAAAGCCAGGAGCCAGGAACTTGTGGGTCTCCCACATGGGTGCAGGTCCCAAGGTTTTGGGCCGTCCTCAACTGCTTTCCCAGGCCACAAGCAGGAGGCTGGATGGGAAGCGGGGCTGCTGGGATATGAACCTGTGCCCATACGGGATCCCAGCGTGTTCAGGGCGAGGACTTCAACAGCGAGGCCACTGCGCCAGGCCCCCCACTATTTTTTTTATCCTTATCTGCTTGTGTATGCTGTGACCTGTGGTCTACTTTGCTCAGCTTGCACAACAGCCTTAGCACTTCCTGGGGGTACTTTCTAACATTTTCCTGAATGTCTTTTGTAGAATGTGTTGACTGAACATAGTGTTTTAAGTTGGTTATGATACTAAGTTCTTTGAAAACATCATAGACTTTCTCCCTTCTGACAAATCCACTCTCAGGTTTACTGTCACTCCTTGTAAAGCAAATGTTTTTTTTTGTTTGTTTTTTTGTTTTTTTTTTTTTTACCAAGAAAGCATATTTTGTTGCAGAGTGAGAGATCATGTTGGACACAAGCCTTGGATGCAGGAGTCTTCATTAGCCAATGTTGCAACTGCTGCTCCTCCTTCATGCTGCATGGCTAAAGTCAGGGAGTCCGTTAACTCTTTAAATGCTGCATCTCCCCCTTCTCCACCAGCATGGCCCCATCCTCCCCCAGGATCTTCTCAGCTTCCTGTTCATTCTCTTGGGTCTTTCGGAGCCATCTTACCAACTTCCGGATATGTGATGTTCCTGTTCGGTCCTAGAACTTCCTGTGTCACGGCTTCCCATTCTCTGCTGACACTTCCTGATATCATTTAGCCTTGAACCAATGTCCTCCAGACTTGAGCCTGGGATTGGTCCTTGTGAAGTCAGCTGCAGGTCCAGCTCACCTGGACTCCTGGGGCAGCCCTCCAGGTTCAGGCAGGAGGGCTGGGTGTTCGCAGGGCCTCTTCCACTTGAACCTTGTGTTTCCAGTAAGTCTTCCTGAAATTCTCAGCTCCTCCGCCAGCGCCCCTGAAGGACCACTCACCTTCTGGGGGAGCTTGTCCCCAAAGGCAGTTCTCACCTATGGTTATTGACCCTGTGCTCTGTTCCCTCTGCATTCACAGTAGCTTTCCCAGCTGCCTCCAGGGCTCAGTCCCAGCTGCAGGGGCTGACCCACTGCCAGTTTGCTCCGGAAGAGGAAGAGCTTTTGCTGGACCAGGTCCCTCACTGCGCAGAGGGAAAGCTTTCCACTTCCTAGGAATCCTGCTGGGTAAGAAGGCTGTGGGGGCTCTGAAACAGGGGGCTGCTCTCCACTAAGGAGGGAGACCTGTGGAAGCTTCTGGGGAACATACATCTCGGGCTGAGGACCCTGGGCTAAAGCCTGGGGCGTGTTCTCAGCAGGTTATGACAGCGCATCTCCAGGGGACGCTCTGGCAGAGCCAGCCAAGCCCCCAGTTTCATTTCTGGCTTTCCTCTGTTCCAACGACTTCCAAAATGTTTCCCATTGCCAGAATTAAGTACTTGACATTTCCAAAATCTTCGTGACCTTTTCAAGTTGACACCAATGAGCAGCAAATGGTCAGAAGTTCCTAAACCCACCCCCCCCACACAAGCCCTCTGCCCTCCTTCCCACCCTCTCCCTCCTGCATCAGATGTTGCTGTGTCCCCTGTCCCCGCCCTGCTCCGCTTCCCACTCTTCCCCACCCCCACACAGGACAGTGGGACTGTGAAGCTGGCACTGAATTGTGACTTGGGTTGTGTTCAGTATTTGGGGGCAGCTATGCAAACAGATAAGGCTATCTTCACCAGTGGACTCCAGGTCCAGCTGCCTAGGGATCATTAAGTCCTCACCTTAAACGTGCCAGAATTCCATATGGGCGCCAGTTCTAATCCCGGCAGCCTCACTTCCCATCCAGCTCCCTGCTTGTGGCCTGGGAAAGCAGTCGAGGACGGTCCAGGGCCTTGGGATCCTGCACCCACATGGGAGATCCAGAAGAAGATCTGGGCTCCTGGCTTTGAGTCAGTGCAGCACCGGCCGATGCAGTCACCTAGGGAGTAAATCATTGAAGAAGACATTTCTGTCTGTCCTCCTCTCTGTATATATCTGACTTTGCAATTAAAAAAACAAATAAAAAAAAAAAAGCAGGGGGGGTGTGCTAAATAGCACATAATCTTCCGGGTCTGAGGCTAGAATAATGAGCGTGCAAAACTCCCACCCTCAGAGTCCTTACACACTGTGAGAAATAAGAAAATAGTCTACGGCCATACCACCCTGAACGCGCCCGATCTCGTCTGATCTCGGAAGAAATAAGAAAATAAACGTAAACTGCAATTAAACATAGTCCATTGTACTTCCAGAGTTCTCCTAAGGAACTTGCGATTCTGCTGAGATGTGATGTCAGTAAAGGCATGAAGTGCGTCCACAGCTACAGCCACCTGACAAAGGCCTGGGACTGAACGGAGAGTGCGTGCTGGAGCTACAAGACCTGCCCAGCGCTCGACAGAGGTGGTGAGAGCCAGGCCCGCCAGAGAGCCCGGCCCGCCAGAGAGCCAGGCCCGCCAGAGAGCCCGGCCCGCCAGAGGGCAGGACTCTGTAAGCCTTGTCAGCACGTCTGGTCATCCCAAGATCAAGACACAATGAGTCCATGCTGACTCTGAACATGTGAGATGTGCTGCAGGTGGCAGTGGGCTCACGGGACACTGCCCGGCCTTCCCCGACACCGAGTGCCCCCTGAGATGTGCTGCAGGTGGCAGTGGGCTCACGGGACACTGCCCGGCCTTCCCCGTCCCGAGTGCCCCCTGAGATGTGCTGCAGGTGGCAGTGGGCTCACGGGACACTGCCCAGCCTTCCCCGACACCGAGTGCCCCCTGAGATGTGCTGCAGGTGGCAGTGGGCTCACGGGACACTGCCCAAGGCTTCCCCGTCCTGAGTGCCCCCTGAGATGTGCTGCAGGTGGCAGTGGGCTCACAGGACACTGCCCAGCCTTCCCCGACACCGAGTGCCCCCTGAGATGTGCTGCAGGTGGCAGTGGGCTCACGGGACACTGCCCAGCCTTCCCCGACACCGAGTGCCCCCTGAGATGTGCTGCAGGTGGCAGTGGGCTCACGGGACACTGCCCAAGGCTTCCCCGTCCCGAGTGCCCCCTGAGATGTGCTGCAGGTGGCAGTGGGCTCACGGGACACTGCCCAAGGCTTCCCCGTCCCGAGTGCCCCCTGAGATGTGCTGCAGGTGGCAGTGGGCTCGCGGGACACTGCCCAAGGCTTCCCCGACACCGAGTGCCCCCTGAGATGTGCTGCAGGTGGCAGTGGGCTCGCGGGACACTGCCCAAGGCTTCCCCGTCCCGAGTGCCCCCTGAGATGTGCTGCAGGTGGCAGTGGGCTCACGGGACACTGCCCAAGGCTTCCCCGACACCGAGTGCCCCCTGAGATGTGCTGCAGGTGGCAGTGGGCTCACGGGACACTGCCCGGCCATCCACAAGTGCCCACTCCACAGCTGTAACCTCCACATACTTTCTGTGTGTTCTTACTGCTCCTTCCTGTTGAACTACTTTTTTTTTTTTTTTAATTAACTGGCCCCATTTTCTTTTCTTTTTCTGAATTCACTTCAAGATTTACTTTATTATCTTTTCTGTCTTTTCTCTGTTTGCTTTACAATTATAGATATATACTTGAAAATGTTAGTGAAAAACAGAATTGGACAATAAGTTTCTTTCTGGTGCAAAAACACTGTGAAATCTATGCACTGAGGGATCTTCAAAAAGTTCATGAAAAATGCATACTTACAAGAAAACGATGCATGGATTTAGCTTTTTTGGGGTGGGGGGATGTACCAAAAAGAAAACTACCATTTAATTTTTTTTCCACTAATTTTTAAGTAACTGAATAAACTGCTATCTTCTAAAAATTTTGCCATAAAAGTGTTTTCAACCCTAGTATTCCATAAGCATCCATCTTCATCGTCTGTGATTTTTTTCCGTATCTTGTGTGTACACAGTCAAATGTGACAGCTTGACTGACTTCTGTAACAGAAACCTAGCATTTTATTTCAAGGGGGGTGGATCAGCAATTCCTTAACACATCATCTTCATCAGGTTAAATAGTAACCGAGGAGATAATTCGTGAGTTATCTTAATCATCTACACTATTATCTAATTGTACACCTCTCTGCCAATACCACACTGATGTTGTCATGATCCATTCCATGTTCAATGGAATTCTCTCCCCCATATTTGTTTGATTTTAGTTGGGTACCCTGTGAGAAGCTCTCGTTCTTATGAGACATTCAAGGGCGTTCAAAGTGTTTTAGGTAGGACAGTAAGGCTTCAGGCTACTTGAGAACATCCGACTGGAATGGAAGTGGGAACATCCTGGCAGGCAACCCTTCCAGACACCTACCACGAGTGAAGAGTCCCACAGACATCTCATAAGACCACTTACTATAATTCATCATTGATTTTTATTTAAAAAATTACAGGGAGCAATTTCCAGCATATCTTGTTTTATAAAAGTACTACTGCCTGTATCAAACACTTTACATCACTGTTAATTCCACTGAAGAGCTGCCTTTTTCATTCCAATTGATGGGATATATGCCCTCATATACAAAGTGCCTGTTATTTATTCAAATTTCAAAAATTAAGACTAGTGAGAAGTTTATTGCTTTATGACTGGGCAAGATTCTACTAGCATTTTAGGTAAATAATATTCTTTATTAAAAACTATGAGGTTGCTCTGTTTAAAACTTTCAGGGTAATTCACAGAAAATAGATATATTTATTCAAATGACACACTGAAGGGCTGGGTTACTAGCTATAAACATTTATATGTTAAGCAGCTCTTTAAAGAAATGAGAGACACATAAATAGGTCCATCTGTCTTGGTACAGATACATAATTTAAATGAATAAACCTGGAAGACCAACATTGTTACACTATGTTCTGTTAGGATCTTTTAAAAAAAATCAGACATTTAGTAGTCCATTTGTGCTTAAAATATTCATATGCATGAGAAGCTTAAAGGAGAAAAAAAAAACACCTTTGTACATGATATTCAAAAGAAAGTTAAAAATTTTTTTTGAAATTGCACTGTTATTTAACCCACACTCCTAATGGCAGACCCTCCTTGGCAGCTGGCACAGTCTTCCAGGTCTAATTGGCAACCTGGGGAGGCCCCTCTGGTATTAGTGAAGTGAAGAAGGTGGTGATGAAGGACCACGCAGACGCCATCAAGCCAGGCCTCTGAGCCGCGCCAGCATCTTCTCCTGCGTCCTCTCCACTCTCATCTCCAAGCCCATCATCCATGAGACGCTCCTGCCAGACAAACAAGAGACCCACTTCTCAGTGACTCCAGCTGGCATTCACACAGAGAAGGAAAGAGTTCCATTCTCTCGCTACAACAAAGGCATGTGGGCATGTAAGAAGGAAGTGGTACAAACGCGGTCTTGAGGAATGTTAAGTCCAAAATTGGCAAATTTCCCCACGTTAAAATTTGACATGAAAACTGCCACTGTAATAAAACATATTCTCAGCACGTTCTTTTCTTTCTTGGCTATTTCCCTCACTGAATCCTGAGACAAATATAGTCCATGTTCATGGAAGATGGAATTAAAATACGCTTATTCTGGCACACACAAACGTTAAAATCCATGTATAGAACAGGCCTTCAAAAAGTTCATGGAAAATATATACCCTCCAAAAACTATACACGGGTTTTAAAATTTTTGATCCAGTATTATATTCTAAGTTCTTCCACATGAAACCACAATAGATCCACTGGCTTCTCTGTATAAGCCACTCCACAATACAGAACATCTGTGATTTTTTAAAATTAAGATCGTCCCAAAAACGTAAAAGCACCAAAGCCTCAACACTAACATCCCATCTCCAACCCCCTCGGTACTAACGTGCACCCTCGAACCTTGGCGTTAACACACATCTCTGACCAGGGCTAACATACCATCTCCTCCAGTTCCAGATTGTGTGCGTTTTGGGCATCGTTGTTAACGTCGACGTTGTTGTTGGGAGCCTGCCGGTGACCTCCTTCCTGCCTAAAAGGAAACCATCCAGCTTGGTGTCTAGTCAATAAGGAGAAAAGAAAAGGAGTCACACTTGCTGTGATTTACAATACTACAGAACATCAGGGTTCTACAGGGTAAGTCTTCATCATAACTAAAACAAAGGAAATGACCCAACCTCTCACCGCAGACAAAACAAGAACCAATTCAAACCTAAGAGTTTATCACAGCTTTCACTGACTCTGTGTTAGATATTCAGGCCTATCAGGATTCATACAATCCCTTTAGTGGCATTTTTCTAAATGAAATACAACTAGACACTTTTTAATCCCTGAGGAGAAAAAGGAACAAGAGAGAAGTTAGTGGCTTGGGAAAAATGGACCTAGTCCCCGGATTTAACCCTAATAACCCTGAAGAAAGAACGGCCTTATGTGTGAGAACACCACACATTTCACTGTGTCTCATTCAATCCACAATACTTATAAAATGCAGGAAGCATTTTACAATCTATTTTATTAAATCTATTTCTAAATAAATCTGATAAAAACACTCTCCCCCAGCACAGCCTGTCTCTACTTTGGGAACAAAAACCTGTGAAATATCTGAAGCCCAAGGTTCACTCCCTCATTCAGCAATGACCACAGACTGCTGATGTCAGATTCTATATTTAGAAAACAAAAGATAACCAGCACCACGGAGTAGGATGCTAGGCCTGCGGGGCCAGCCTCCATATGAGTGCTGGTTCACGTCCCAGCTGCTCTACTTCTGATCCAACACTCTGCTTATGGCCTGGGAAAGCAGTAGAGGCTAGCTCACATCCATGGGCCTCTGCACCCATGCTGGACACCCAGAAGAAGACCTGGTTTTGGACTGACTCCGCTCCGGCCACTATGGCCACTGGGCTTATAAACCAACAGATGGAAGACCTGCCTGTCTCTCCTTATCTCCGCAACTCTTTCAAATAAAAACAAAATCTTTAGAATAAAAAGGAAAAGGAAAGACAGCCATCACAAACATGAAACATGACTCACAGATAGACCAGGAGCATGGCCCCCATGACCATGATAAAGCGACTGAAGGAAGAGTAGAAGTACACGATGCTGAGGAGGATGGCGGCACGCGAGAACGTGTACATCCAGTCCAGCCAGTCCCGGTTGAAGTCTTCTTCGTTCAGCACTGGACCGCCCTGTGCATTCATCTGAACGTTCTCGTTGGCGGGTCGATTGTCCTGGGCCATGAGATTTGGAGCTGGTGGGGGGTCTTCTCCAGGTACGTGGGCCAGGTGCAGAGGCTGGGGAGCTGCAGGCTGGGCAGGGTTAGCATCCGATGTGGCCTGAGCTGAAACCGCAGCCTGACTGCAGTAATCACCAAAATAAAGATTAAAGAGAAAATGCCATTATACATTGCTTGCAAATGCCGAGAGAGCCACATTTTTCACAATTCTAATATAATATGGACCATCACACCCCCACACAATTTTTCAGTAACCCCAAATTTCAGCGAAAAAGCAGAGTTAAGACTGACAGCAGGCACAGCTCATGGAGAGGATGCTCCTTAGCCTGAGAGCCTAAGAAGCATGAAAGGGGCCAGAGAAGTCAGAGAAATGACCACGCCTGTCTGTCCACCGCAAACAGCTCACAAGCTAATAAAGCAAGGCCAGGCCTTTTCACCAATAGCTCCTCTCTTATGATTTTTTTTTCTTTAACGCTTATTTACTTATTTGTGTGAAAGGCAGATTTACAGAGGGAAAGAAGGGGAGGAGAGAGAGAGAGAGATCTTTCACCCACTGGATCACTCCCCAAATGGCCACAATGACTGAAGCTGGGAAGTCTGAAGCGAGTCAGGAGCTTACTACATGTCTCCCAAGTCCTTGGGCCCTCCTCCACTGCCCTCCCAGGTACATTAGCAGCATGCGAGATCAGAAGAGGAGCAGTTGGGACTCCAACAGGTGCTTATGGGATGCGAGCACCACAGGCAGCAGTTTTATTCATTACAACACACAGCGGGCCCCCTCTTTTCATGAATATCTGAAGTCCACCAACTCTCCCTCAGATCTGTGTTTTGAAAATTTACCTAAAAATGCTGTCAGTGATAAATGATTTATGTTGGTATGTTTTATTAAACATTCAGGTATTTTTTTTTTCCATTGGAAAGGCGGATATACAGAGAGGAGAGACAGAGAGGAAGATCTTCCGTCCAATGATTCACTCCCCAAGTGAGCGCAACGGGCTGATGCTATGCCGATCCGAAGCCAGGAGCCTCTTCTGAGTCTCCCACGCGGCCGCAGGGTCCCAAAGCCTTGGGCCGTCCTCTGCTGCTTTCCCGGGCCACAGGCAGGGAGCTGGAAGGGAAGCGGGGCTGCCAGGATAGAACCAGCGCCCATATGGGATCCCGGGCGTGCAAGGCGAGGACCTTAACCACTGCGCCACCGCGCCGGGCCCTCAGGTATTCTTTTTAAAATTTCTTTGATTTCATTTCATGTGAAAGGCAGAGAGGCAGAGACAGATCTTCCGTCAGCTGGCTTCACTCCCAGGATGCCTGTCAGAGCTGAGGCCAGGCCAAAGTCAGGGCCAGAGACTCAGTTCAGGTTTGTCACAGGAGCGGCAGGGACTCGAGCCTTCACATGGTACCTCCCAGGGGCACATTAGCAGGAAGCTGGAATTGGAAGTGGAGTTGAGATTCCTACCCAGTGACAAGGGCACAGCATGAAAAGCTGCCACGTGTGATGCCAGCATCCCACTGAGGTGCCAGTTCTGTCCCCGCTTCCCCACTTCCGATCCAGCTAGCTCCCTCAGGATGATTCTGGAAAACAGAGGCCAGCCCAAGTGGCTGGGCCTTCGTCATCTATGTGGGAGGCCGAGGTGAAGCCTCTGGCTCGAGGCTTCAGCCCAGCCCTGGCTGACATGGCCATCTGAAGAGTAAACCAGTAGATGGAAAAATCTCTTTCCCTGCCTCCCTCCATCTCTGTAACTCTACCTTTCAAATAAATCAATCTTAAATATATATATATATAAGGCGAGTGTAGTAAGCATTTTAAGCCCCACAACAGAGCCCTACACAATTACTTCTTTGACTTTCAATCTCTTCAGGTGGATTTGTTGCCATGCAGTGAAGTATTGCTGTTTTTTTCTCGTTTCTGTATAAAATGTTACAGCAAAGACAGCTTCTGCAAACAGCTAAATGTGTTCAATGTAACAGAGGGAAGAAGGAGCCACAGCACACACAGTGGAGGCGAACCAGAGGGTGAACCTGAACCTGTGAGTTCTGTCTCCTAATAATTAATAATCAAATCAACTTACTTAGGATAGAAAAGAAAAGCAAGCCCAAGGCCAGAGCGAGTCGCTGCAGCCCGGCCCTGGGGTCACTTACTACTGCATGTAATACTGATGAGCATACATCTGCTGCCACCACAGCAACTGCAGTGGGCTGAAGGCGGGGTACGCGGGGGACCCAGCAACAGCCTGCTCGGGAAACTGGTTGTCCACATTCCTGCAATAAAGAAAAGGCCTTTAACAGTCCATGTCTTAAGAACATTCCTCCAAATTTTCACTTCTGAACTACAAATCAGCCTCTGACAACAATGCATTTAAATCTTCCTAGAAAAAAAAAAAGCACTTATTCCCAGCATTTGTTAAATGAGACAATATGACTTACATGATTTATTCCAGGGCCCGAGTATATGCCTTACACTTCAACCCAATTTAATGATAAAATCAAGCAAGAGCACAAAACGTGTAGCAAACCAGGACATTCATTATCTTCTCATTTCAGCAAATAAAATCAAAAAACTTTGTAATAAAAATAAATAAGTCTTTAAAAAAGAAAAAGAAAAAAATCCCTGGTCATACAGCATCACCAACATCTATCATTAACAATGAATGTTAATATTTATGTTGGAAAGTGTGTTATTTCAACTAAACAGTAGGAAGGCAGGATCTTGTTGATGTATTTAAAGGTCAAGCGAAGAAAAGGTCACTAACAATCACTTATCAACATACTGTTGGGGCCGGCATTGTGCTGTAACGGGCTAAGCCAGCTGCCAGGCCAGCAATCCACACCAGAGCATAGGATTGAGTCCCAGATGCTCCATTTCTGACCCGACTCTGCCTATGTGCCTGAGATGCAGTAGACAATGGCTAAAGTCCTTGGGCCCCTGTCACTCTAATGGGAGACTAGGGTGCAGTTCTGGATCCCTGACTGTGGCCTGATCCAACTACGCTGTCACGGTCATTTGAGAAGTAAACAGGTGAGTGTGCATGTGTGTACAGACGCTGCCTTTCAAATGAAATCTTTAAGAAATCTACAGTTTCCCTCTCAGAATCCAAGAACATAAGGTAGTTATGAAGAACCGAGGCATTTTTTGCCTTTTATGATCCTGTCTTCATGGCTTGGCTGGGGGCTGTGTGAACTCCAGGCCTGATAGTCTACGTGACACCCGGCAGGACACCTGGCAGGTCACGTAGGCAGACCACTCCTCAGGAAGGAGGTACCTGATGTTTGATAAGATTCACAGCCCAATAGCTCATCGAGTTGTACTTTTTGAAAGTTGCTTGTTTCAAACCCACCAATAGAAGCCTGCTAAATCATGACTGTATAATTAAGAGTCTGAAATGTATAAGAACTAGGGGACTTGGGCTCTCTCTCCTGGCTCGTGCTTCTTTTTGTCCTCCCTGTGGGATCCTAGCAGCCTCGGGGATACCTAGGCTAACCTGAATAAACCACCTTTATGCCTTAGCACTGACTTCAGACTTGATGATGATCTGGGGATTTCACAATCCGGCACAACAGTTACACTGCCTACATAAATAAGCCCCCCTAGATCATGCTGATATCCTTCTCTCTCTCCTTTTTTTTTTTTCCTCCGATAAGTTCAAAACTAACAGACTACACAATTCCCAAAATACACATCAGGCTTAAGTTGGCACGCTACAATTTTTAGTAGTATTTACTGCTTCTCAGACAAGTTGATATATAAATAGCATTATTTAGAAAATGAGAAATACATTGCAATACAGTAAAAGCTTTTTGATTCAGCATGGGGTGGGAGAGTGGGAATTAATTGCTCTATTAATTAAAAGTTAATTCTTATTTAAAAAAAAATGAGAAACAATTTTATACTAAATCACAGTTATTTACAGAAACAGGAAGATCAGTGACCACCTTACCAAGGTCTTCATATAGTCATATACCATATAGTGATGCTTTGCTATGTGGCAATAATACAACAATGCAACAGGCCCCAGGTAAAATAAGATCATGGGGGACCTGAAACATTTCTATTGTCTAGTGATGTCCCAGCTATGCTGATGAGGTATTGTAACTCAAAGGTTCCAGTGTCTCTAAAGATAGCATACTGGGGATCATAAAATCCCATAAAATCCAAGCTTCCTACAATGCAAAATATAATCATTCTATATCAACAGTCCCCAAGAGCTTAAATTGTTTCAGGTATCAATTCCAAAGTCCAAAGTTTCATTGGTGAGCCTGTGGAATCAAAGTAAGTTGTTTACTTCCAACACGTACTGGTGGGACCAAGACAGACCCCAAAAGGGACACAGGCAAAAGAAAGCAGCAAGCAAGTCCAGAACCAAACAGGGAAGACACTCAGTGTTAAGAAGCCTGGAAGTGAAATCTTTCACTCCATGTGCCACTTTCTGAATGCACTGCAGTGGCTGGGTCCCCTAGCATGGGGTAGACCCACATCTACGGCTTTACCAGACACCCAAATCAGTGCTTCAGCTCCGTGAAGTTGGGGTTGCATCCTGATACTTGTAGTTCTCTCAGTCCGGGGTTGCACACTGTTACTGGCTGTCTCATCTGAGGTCTCAAGGGAGGAACAACCCTCCCCACAAACCCAGCTCCACCAGGCACTGCCCTCCTGGTGGACCTCTGCAGTGACGCTGGCCCTTGAATGAGTACCACATGGCCATCACCAGAACTTCCCATCTGTGTCTTTCCATTGGTGGCCCAGGCCACATCTGGGATTGCTTTAGCCATGGTTGAAGTGGCTGAGGAGTGCTGCGCCAGGATGTGGAGAGCAACAAGCCTGTTCTGCCCTCATATCCTAAGTCTGTGATGTGAGAAACAGCCTCAAAACGCTCTGGAATGCCTTCAGAACCCTGTCTTTGTCTTTGTTCTGATGAATAGCACCAGGCTCCCTTCAATCCATGCTAATCTCTTTAGCAAACAGTGGCTTGGCAGCACTCCTGCATACTTTTTCACTCTTTCCATGCCAACTCATGTGAAAATTTCCAAATTTTTATGCTCTACTTCCCTGCCTTTGGGCCCCTTCTTCTGTGCCCTGATCTCACTGTCTACAATGAAGAGCAGATGCAGCAACCTGAAAGCTTCACTCTGGCAGATCTCCCAGTTGGCCACTCGTAACCTGGGCCTTCCCTGGAGCCCTGCGGCATGGACACAGTCCCTCTAAATTCCATGCTGCTCTATTTCAAGATGTTCTCAGCCACAGCTCCCAAAGTCCTGTTCCTCATTTTTGTTGGGAACCCACCAGAATGGCCTTCACCTTCCCTGTTTCTATCAACACTCCAATCACTGAAGTAATCTCCAGGAATTTCCACTCTTGTTCAAGTCTTCTTTGGAGAGCTCACCAGAATCACCCTTAGCAATTCTATCTGTGTCATTCCAGGCTCTTCCCAGCATTTACTCACTATCCAGCCCAATACGTCACTTCCACATTGTCAGGTACTGTCAAAACCCCTTTCTCTGTATCAACTTCTTAGTCCATTTGTCGTATGGGACTGCCCCTTTACAGGATTTCCTCTTGTTAAAGTTCCCATTCCTTTCCTTAAAGTTGCCTGCTTTATGCTTTAATGAGTCTCATAATACTTTTAAGCTCCTGTTTTCTTAATTGAGCTGCCTAGAATTTATCTGTGCAGGCTCACAAGGAACAGAGCTAGCAACTACAATCATAAAACCAGGGCATGCCTAGAAGGAAAAAAGTACCCGACAGAACTAGAGACTACAGTATGGGCAGAACCTGAAAAACACTGGACTCTTTCAGTGGCCCACTCCATAAGAAAACCTGGAGATGGAACCCATCTCAGTATGCTTTGTCATAAATGGCTGATGCCAAGCCCCTCCACTCAGAATCTACATTTCTACATACCAACTTTTCCTATCCAATCTGTAAAAGTTTCCCTAGACCCCAAACTGGGTAAGCAGATTTGAGCCCTATCTTCTATTTCCTTTGTTAGCCAGACAAGTAAAGCCTTTCTCTTCTCAAAATACCACAGACAAGCTTTGTGTGCATCCAGCAGTAAACCTATCTTGCCTAGTAACATTTACTTCTCTGTCACAGAATACCTAGGATTGGGTAATTTATCAAGGAATGTTTATTTAGCTCACACATCTGCAGGCTGGAAGTCCAAGAGCAGACAGCAGCAGCTGGCAGGGGGCTCATGCTGTGTCCAAACACGGGCAAAAAGCGGAGGGTAGGGGAGGCAGACCCCAAAAAGAGGGACAAAGGAACCCAGAGCCACCCTGTCACCTGCTCTCTCAAGAAATAACCCACTCTTGTGAGAAAGGCAGTAGGCCCTTTTACTAGCTTCTTCCTAGCCCTACCATCACTGAGCAGTCAGAGAGGAAGGAAAGAAATAAATCACTCTCAGAAACAAAGTATTTCACACTACTACTTTCTATATAAACCATGAGAACACTGGGTTGTTTGTTGTTGTTGTTGTGTGTGTGTGGTTTTTTTTTTTTTTTTACAAATAAGTTCTAGTTTATAGGAATCATTTTCTGAAAACTTTCTGTGAACAAAAAATTGTGTCATAAGCACTTTACAAAAGTCTATAATCAGTCTCATCAAAATGCTTCTTTTAAGAAAACAGACTTTATTCAAGAACTCAGACATGTTTTCTTCTATTTTGCTATGTACCCAGCTTTATTTTTCTATTCACTTACTAAGCACTAAACTATTTTAAAAAGTCTAAGTAACGAGCATTATCCCTATTTAGCACAGCATTCACCGGTCACGCCTTGGTTCCATTACTTCCGGTATCATCCTGGTGTCTGAGCCCTCTCCCCAGTTCCAGCCCCACCACCACTGACCCAGACCATAGCCACATACTTGCAGAACCCAGGCATGAGATGCAACACAGAATGACTACTACCAACTATATTCAAGTTCCCTATGCTTGAAAAATAACAAACATAGGAACCTGGCAAAGTATTCTGCTTCCAGATACAAACAAGTCTAACACAAATTCTCCCAGCTCTTCCTCTCTGAGCAACAAACCTGCCCTGTCCTGGGCTGGGGCTGTAGGCGCCTCCTATTGAGCTGTCTAGCTGGGAAGGCCTGCTGCAACCGCTAAACACAAGGAAGTCTCAGGAAGCTTGAAACTCTCACACAGATTCTGGAGAAAAACCCAATGGTTAGTACCTGCAACGTGCACACCATGGTCAAACTGCCTCAGTTGTTACCAGAGCTGTTACAAAACAAACTGCTCAGCCCAAAACTTTTCCAAGAATATCCTCTTTCAGTCACCCATTGCTGGGAAGATTAGTAAGAGTAAATGTATAGTGAAACTAAGTCTTAAAAGCAGTTAGTTGCCCAGGTCCTCACTGTTCAGAGCAAAGTCCAAGCCTTAGAAGGTTGCCAGAAATGCAGAACCTCAGGCCCATTCACACCTCTCCAACATCGCAGCAACATCTCCAGCTAACTAGTAGGAACATTACAACTGAAACTACTGTCATAAATTATTTGATATGTGACCAAATTACAACAGCATTGCTCAACTAAACCTTCTAATTCTCAAACCATAAAATCAATTATATACTTTAATAACTGCAAAGAGGCCACAGGGAAAATCGAAAGCAACTGATAAAAGAGGGCTTGATTATGACCCTCAGTGACCACAATCTCACTTACCCTTGGATTACATATGGAAACTGATGACTCTGGCCTGCGTCGGTTTGTGCTTGTGGAAGAGTTCGCTGCCTCAACCCATCTGAGGAAGAACCAGCAGCTAAAGAAACGGGTTCTTGGGTGGATGATGGCGTTGTGGATCCTGAATGATCTGAACTCTACAGACAAAAATGGAATTATTTTCTCAAGGAGATTTGATACATCACAATTACAAAATTACATACCACCAAAAACACATTCATGAGATCTCTCTCCACAAAATAACTAAACTTGAGAAATTCATGGGTCTGAGTCTTGTGTCCAGCATCATAACTCTGATAAGATGAAAGAATTTAGAAGGTCAAAACTATTTAAATATTCCATTGCTTAAGAAAAGCTAAGAATATACTAACAATGTACAGCAGCAGCAGATTACATATTAAGAATTAAACTGATGCATAAACTTTCTTTCACAATCCCTATCCTGAGAAAGTTCTAAATATTCATTAAAAATTGAATCAATTGGGCCGCTATTTTGCGCTAGGTACTATACAACATGCTATTGGTAACACACTGGTTTAAAATCATGGGAGAAAATAGGAATCAACAGATATGGAACCTGGTGTTAACTCTGACATTAACATGGAACATACCTTTAAAGATTCACTTAACCCCTCTGCTTCCTTACAGAAAATTAGATTAATCTGAATTTGCAGGATTCCTTTCCACTCTAAAACCCTACTAAATTTATAGATGCCACGAACAAATAACGTTTTTCCAACAAAATGATCAAGGTACCAATCAGAATTTTCAAATTCTCATGCTCAAATGGTATTAGTAACTCAGACTCAATATCCTTGAATGATGTAAGTCCCTAAAGACCACTCTGATTTGGTGCTATCTGAAAACAGTTTGTCAATTATTAATGTAAACTTAACACACAATTAGATGCTGTACAACTTAAAGCTCTCCCACTTAAAAAAATCTAGGAATGGGTAGCATATCATATCCAAGTTCATAACAGCTGTAATTTACCTATACCATCTCCCTATTGAGAAAGTGCCTTTTGGCATGTCTACCTTCCCAAGTTCCGCCATCTGAAAAGTCTTACGCACACTATTCTTTTGCAAAACCAACAAAAATCTTCCTTTATGATGTTACATCACACAAAACAGATACCAAATGTCATACAAAACAGACTGATTCTTGGCGGCCATGAATTGCAAAATGTTTCAGCTTAATGTAGGCTAAATCTCCTGGCAGATGCTAGAAAATACTTAGCATTGGGCCATACTTTAATACACACTCTACAGGATCTAGCTTCCTAAAGGAATCATTAACTAGTGTCTATTAGCAGATCTTTTAAATAGTTATCATCCTTGCCACTCATCCCTTCACTGCCATGTTGGCTGGAATCTTGACAAGAAAGAAAATTCGCTGCCTGCCCAAGAAGTTTAATGCTAGCTTCCACACTTCTCAATCTCTCATCCCAAGGAAATCAAAAATAGTCAATGGGAAATCAAAATTTATGTGCCATAATAAAATTAAGATATTGTCTTTAAAATGTGTAAACAATATCTAGATTAAAATATTCAACTTTAATTTTTAAATACCAAAACAATTTTAGATAGAAAAATAAGATGGGGTCCATGTCTGAAGGAGATGAGTACATTAAGTAATTCCTTCCCCTGCAGCAAGAATATATGTTGTGTGGTACAAGTTAAGCTACCACCTGCAACGCTGGCACCCCACTGGCTGGATGTTGGTTTGAATTTTGGCTGCTCCACTTATGATTCAGCTCCCTCAGCTAATGTGCCTAGGAAAGCAGAAGACAACAGCCCACATAACTGGGGCCCTGCACCTACATGGGAGCCATAGTTAAACTCCTGGCATCAACCTGGACCAGCTTCAGCTGCTGCATTCATTTGGGAAGTGAATCAGCAGGCAGAAGAACTCTCTCTGCCTCTCCCTCTCTATGTAACTCTGCCTTTCAAATAAATAATCATTTTATTTAATTAAGGAAAAAAATATTTTATTTCTTTCAAAGGTAGTTACAGAGGGAGGAAGACAGATCTTCCATCTGTTGGTTCACCACCAGATAGCTGCAAGAACTGGACTAGGCTGAAATCAAGAGTTTCACTTACATCTCCCATTTGGATGGGAGGGACTCATGCATTTGCATTAGATTCTGCTGCTTTCCCAGGCACATCAGTAGGAAGCTGGATCAGAAGCAGAGCAGCTGGGACACAAACCAGCACTTACAAGGGTCACTGGTGTCACAGGCAGCAGTTTTACAAGCTATATCACAATGCTGGCTCCCAAAAATAAATCTTTAAAAATAAAAATAAAATCTATGATCTTTACAGACTGAATACACCTACCAAACTGTTACATTTAACACCATAAATATATACAATTAAAATAGAAAAAATACAAGATTCCTTACCAAGTAATCTACTTCAAGAAAATTTAAATAATTTAAAAGTTAACAATTTAGTCTGTTTTGAATAAAATAGGGTATATTAAATATATCAGATATTTCTGAAACACCAGTGGCCTCAGAGTTAATATTATATGAAGGTACTTAAAAGCATTCATAGAAACAAAACACAAGGTTTTTTGGTACAAAAAAATTTTGAAAGCCACACATAGTTCTTTCATAATGTTCATTTTTTTCACAAGTTTTTAAAGAGCCTTTATGAATTTCAAAAAAAATACAGCAATAAAATTTTTAATTTCATCTTTCCATTACATTTTTTAAATCCCCTCAAAAAAAATCACATGAAAATTCAGTGTGTGTGACAGCCACCAAATTACCGAAGGCCATCGGTTACTGACCTAACACACAGCAAATTGTAAGTTATGGCAAAAAGCTTTAAAGGGATAACACAGTGCATTGAACCTGTAGAAGTAAAATGTTAAATGATGAATTGTGGTTGTTTAAAACATAATTTCAAACTCACATGCTCCAGTTGTAATGTTTTTCATTTAGCTTTTGGAAGCAAAAAATGACAATCAGAAAATGTGAATGTTTACTCCTCCCAAACAACTCACAGAACTGCTGCTGAATGCCAACGCTTCGCGGCTTTCTCTGCTGTTGCTGGATTTTGGAGAGCTGGGAGGTGTCCGAGAAGTACACACTAGATGAACCATATGATACTCATCTTGCTAAAATTAAAGAAGATGACATTTAAAGGGAAGTATGGAAAATTCACAGTTCAAAGTCAGTAGTTAAACACTCAAGTTCTCTCTACCTACTCAATTTATTAGTAGCAAACTGTTATGATTTAAAAGTAATTTTGCAATACTAATATTTGAGGTGCTTTTGAATTCATTGCTTTTTCCATGCTTGGAAAATGGTCAATGTCAGAACCTAAGGTCACTCTGACACTTCTACTCACAAACTTTGAGTTGTAAAAATATTTCCATTACTTAAGAATTGACAATTATAAAAGAGATGCAAATAACTCCACCATACTCTCATTTGCCTTAATTTTGTCAAGGTTACATATAGTCATCTTTATAATTTTTAAGTCAAAAACTTTTTATCTATAACATTTATACGTGAATATATACCATAGAACTATATTTTGTAAACATTCCATGTGTTTCTTCAAATCCACAATTATGACTGAAGGAAAAAATTCTAAATAATGATAAAGGTTGGCATTTTAGCTTAGTGAGGTCATGAGTATATTTATACTTGGGCAAAAAGCTGGTAAGAGAAAGGAAAGGGAAAATAAAGGACAGACAGGAATGAAGTTGGGAATTTAAAAAAAAAAAAGAAGAAGAAATAACAAGGGAAAAAATGCAATGCTGAAGAAACAGAGACAGAGCTACTAGCAGCAAGAGGCTATCAAGTGCTGCCCTGAGTCTGGAGTTCTGAGATGGGCCGAAGGAAGGGAAGACGCCCCTCCTAGCGGTCCACGGCATTTAAGGGGCCAGGCTACTTCTTTAGAGCACAACAGAAGCCTATAAAACAGAAAGAAGCAAATACTTTAGAAGTTTAGAGAAAAAAAATTAATAGAATGCTAACGAACGGCTTATAAGGCAGTATCCCATGAGATTTGCTGAGCGAGGCAAACACTGAAGGCACAGCTGAATTACACTGTCCCCGTTGCTTCTACACACCCAAGGAGAAGACGCCCATCCTAAGAAATCTGATTTACAACATCTGTATTAACCACAACCCACAGGATAAATTCATCTTTGGGGAATATTCCTGTAAAACATTTTATAACTAAACAAGGTACAACTAATGGCAGTATTTAACTGGAAAAAAAAAACTCAAGGGATACATTAACTTCAAGAACATAACAAACTCAGAAATCTATTCAAAATGTAAGTATATGTAAGTATATTGCCCAAAACTCCTACATAAGGGACACAACGGTTTTCCACTAAAGCAGATTTTAAGCCATCTGATCCAAAGCCCTTTCTAGCCACAAAAGTCTTTTATAAATACTTGTGCAATTCTAGGTTAAAACAATAAAGATATCTGTATTCCAAAGGTTACCAGAAAATTCTGCAATAGAGAAAAAAAAAACAATAAACAGAATACAGAGGGGTTTTAGGGCTATACTCAAGGATACCAAAACGGTGAAGAGATGTCATTACAAATTTGTCTAAATCCATACATGTACAACACCAAGAGAGACAATAACGTGAGCTAACGATCCGGCAGAACCTCCGGCAGCAGTAAGAGTACACCTCTCTGGTGCCTTATGCTGACAACGGAACATGCATCAAGGCAAGGAACACACAAACGTACTTCAAAAAGTTCATGGAAAATTGAATTAAAAGATTTTTCTGGCATATGGGCATTAGGCAAAATACAACATCAGGTTCCTAATCTGTACAAATGGAGGTAATATTTCTCCCTTACAGGTTTGCCATGACTGAGTAAATGAAACATTGCCAAATCAAAAAAAAAAAAATTGTTTGGCTACAAAATAAAGTTTGGAAATCCACACGTATGAGAAGTCCTCATGAAAAATGTTTATTATGGAAAAACTATAGATGGATTTCAGAAATTTTTATGTAAAATAAGCCTAACTTTTAATTTCATTCTCATGAATTTTCTCCTTCACATATGAAGTATCCCTAATCTTCCTGCTCTAATTTGCTAAGGACCAAAAAGTGCTCTAAAAAATAAAATCTAGGGCACGGCGCTATGGTTCAATGGCTAATCTTCACCTTGCAAGCACTGGAATCCCAACTGGGAGCCAGTTCATGTCCTAACTGCTCTACTTCCCTTCCAGCCCCTGGCTTATGGCCTAGGAAAACAGTCAAGGATGGCCTGAAGCCTTAGACCCTGCACCCACGTGGGAGACCTAGAAGAAGCTTCTGGCTCCTGGTTTCAGATTAACTCAGCTCTGGCCATTGCAGTCACTTTGGGAGTGAAGCAGTGGACGGGAGCAGATGTCTGTCTCACTCCCTGTATAAACCTACTTTTCCAATAAAAATAAATAAATCTTTAAAAATCTACCATAAATTTAGAGGGGGAAAAAACATACTGGAAGTGAGTAATAAATCACTTAGCTATTTGAAACATAATATAAATGAAATGACAGCTGGAAGTCACACTGGTAAATATAAAGTGTCAGCTACCTTGGCAAAAGAAATACATTAGGATAACTTTTAGTTTTACGCAAGAGAACATAAACACACATGAATGGATCATTCAAGTCAGATCAGGAATGCCCAGAACAACATTAAGAATTAAGTCAAAGATCTAAGGCAAAACAGAAGGGTTATTTAATTCTGCCAAACTCAGAAAGAGCAGCATTTCAAATGCTGAAAAACTCTAGAAGTTATAAGTTTTACCAAAGAACATTAGTTAAAAGACACACAAAAAACTATATTGAAACATGTTAGCCCTGAGCAACAACAATTAAAATGTGCTAACAACTAGACTGGTCCTTCTGCATTCTACATCCTGCCCTAAAATTAATTCCCAGTCCAAGGAATTGCTGCTAAAGCATCACAGAGTCTGGGTAAAGGAATTTAAAGTCTGTTATCAGCGAAAATCCTTCAGCACTACTGAAGAGTCTATTCCTATACTAATAGGCTAACGGTGTTTCCCTACAAAGAACGACAAATACTTGATCACAAATATGTAATTCTGCTTCAGATTTTGCTATCAGCAGCGTATATACAAAATGGTGACCTAAACTGATCAGAATCCATGTTGTTCTGTATCTTTAATGTTATGCTACCAAAAGGGGCTGACTTTAGGTGCCTAAAAACGAAAACCTGTTGGATCAAACTTGAGATCGGATCTCGTCTCACACTCTGAGTACATCTGTATCATAGATGGTATCAAAGAGCAGTAGAAAAGCTTACTTTTCTGAGAATGTCTTTCAGCTGCAGATGATCGGGAAGCAGTCTGCCCGAATACACCAATCTCTGATCCTTCGTTAACTAAGAAATGGGACAAAGAAAAGAGTTCAACTTTTCTAATTATTCAAATTTCATGTTGGGAGTAACAGGCCCAAATGTGAGTAATACAAAATTCCTCTTAGGCACACACAGAAAACTAACACAATTTAAGAATTTTTATTTTTCCAAAATCCACTTAAGACATGTAAGAGCTCAGCAAATGGCAGAATTATGTAGTGTAACTATAACAAAATATTACCACAGTAAAATCTGGGGAAAAAAAGTTTATCCTTCTAGCCATAATGCAATGCAAAACTATACAAATGAAAGAGTGGTTGGCTTTCTATTAACAGTCAAGAGCGGGATAAGATTTCAAGGTCACCAGTTATTTCGCAAATATTTGTCAGTATTCTTAACTTAAAATATGTACATAGATGTATTTTGTTTTTTACTAACAACACACAAAACAGTTTATTAATTTAATTCCAGAGCCATTTACGTTTAATTGCGGCTTCAGAAGATAATCCTAATATTTATTACTCCTGCCATACTTATGAACATCTGCACATTTTTCAAAAACAAAAGAATAAAGAAAAACCAATGTGAATGCACACAGAATCAAGTGCCATTTCTATACGCATCCAGAACACAAAATGCATCCAGGCTATCTCTGTCAGACTTTGTCATTACAAGTCTGCTAAGGGTTCACACTCACTAGCATTATTTAAAACTGAAGCCTATGTATATACTTTTCACAAAGCCTATTTAATAACTGAAAATCAAGCAAATGTTCCTTAAGCTATATGAAAATTATTCATTAAATCAACAACTATTTCAATACGCCAAACTGAAATCACAACTATTAGCAAATTTAGGTAAAAGGTTTAGTTCTCTAAGACATTAAACTGTTAGGCATAATCCAGTTTCTCCTGGAAGTAAACTTGGAGTATACATATACAAGTTGCAACATGTAAACAACCAAATACAACTCAGGAGGCTTTTTAAAATATGGATCAAAAGTCAACACTTCAATCAATACATGTAATATGGAGTAGAGCATCCTGCCATAAAACGCACCTGTAAATCTGGTCTTTGACCCATTTCCTCCTAAAGTTCTTGGAATTTCCAGGAGGGGCGACAGTAGCTTTTACATGTTCATAAAATGACTAGTGGCTGGGAGACCCTAGATAATCTCAAGATGGGAGTATTCATCAGGGGAATCCACTGGTAAGAGGACTGAACTCAGTGGGAAGGGAACAGGCCTGAGATTGAGGTGATAAACCAATGTCAATTTTGTACTCACAACTAGGTAACAAACCTTCCATAACCCACTCCCCTCCCCCAAAAAAGAGACTGCATTCTGCATGATTCCAGCTGGCGGAGCACGTGCAGGTTCCTCAAGGCTGGCATGCCCCGAGACTCCACTCCTCCCAGACCTCATCCTTCACACCTCTCCTCTAGCTGGCTCGTCTTCTCTATCTTCGGTAATTTTATAGTAAGTGGGTAAACGTAAATACTGTAGTTCTCCCGAGTGCTTGAAGTGACAATAGCAAGTTCAAAGCCTAAGAACATGCGGATCTCAACATACAATTGGCTGGAGCTGGACTGGCCGCAGACCTCTGCTTGCCACTGACTGACACCGAAAAGAACAGACACACTACAGTTGATCTTAGCCAAAAGACCAAGAAGTAATGATTAATACACTTGTAAGTAATGTTTAAGATTAATCAGTGAGGAGCAGGGAAGTGGCACATTGGCTCAACTGGTTAATCCTTCACCTCCAAGCACCTGCATCCCATATGGTGACTGGTTCACGTCCCAGCTGCTCTACTTGCTCTTCCTGCCTGTGGCCTGGAAAAACAGTGGAGGACAGCACTCTTTGTAAATCTGCTTTTCCAAGAAAAATAAATAAAACAAATTTAAAAAATAAATCAGTGGGTTCAGATAAGTTGGGAAATTGTCAGCAGATCCAACTCTTATGAAGTTTCCACTAATCTTACTGATTTCTTACATTGAACTATCCAAATTTATTATCTCACCAGAAGTGCAAAATTGTTTTCTAATATGATTCTTCCTGTATTCATCAGCTGTGGTTTCTCTAAAAGAACTTGACCTCACCAACTCGTTGGTAACCCAGTCTATCAGAAAGGCAGCAGAGATGCACAATTCTTTCACTTATCGATTTTCACAGTGAATGTTCAAGCATCTTTCAGAAACAAAAAATGAGTTTCATGTTTTTTCAAGCCATCATTAGGAGCTTAAAGAATGTTGTTTTTCAACTGTCATCATTTTGGTTTTTTTTAGCCTTGAATCACAGGATACTTGACCAGTAAGAGTCACTTCAAGTTGGCTCTTGTGTCATTTTAAATTTTTCTACTCTAGCATCTTCCTGTTAATAGGCACACATGTCCCAGATTCACCTTCCACATTTCCTGCCCCCAACCCACAATCGGCCATTGCTCCAGAAGCAGTGATTTCTATCACGTCCACTCCTTTCACTGCCTCCACTGCTTCCCCTGCTGACTGCTCACTACGTGTACAGCAGAGGAGTCAGCTATGTAGCAAGATTAAGAACAAGCTGGTGGTACCGTGAGTAACCCAGAGATAGAATCACTCTACTCCAAACAACTGCTTCACCAGTTGGTAGGGTTAAAACCAAGGTGATGAAAATGCTCCTGCTGGTATCATATGTGAAAATAAATACTAATCTAGAGAAAGATTTACTTCTTGCTAAAATGTTTATATAATGCCATTATCTGAAGTGGCTAGATCTTTTAAGATTTAACTGTTATCAGGCCCGGCGCGGTGGTGCAGTGGTTAAGGTCCTCGCCTTGCACACCTGGGATCCCATATGGGTGCCGGTTCTAATCCCGGCAACCCCGCTTCCCTTCCAGCTCCCTGCCTGTGGCCCGGGAAAGCAGCAGAGGACGGCCCAAGGCTTTGGGACCCTGCACCCACGTGGGAGACCCGGAAGAGGCTCCTGGCTTCGGATCGGCATAGCATCAGCCCGTTGCGCTCACTTGGGGAGTGAATCATTGGACGGAAGATCTTCCTCTATGTCTTCCCTCTCTGTATATCCACCTTTCCAATAAAAAAAAATAATAACAAAAATAAATCTTTAAAAAAAAAAAGATCTAACTGTTATCAAAAACATAAAATAGGGCCCGGCACGATGGTGTAGCAGTTAAGGTCCTCACCTTAGATACGTCGGGATCCCATATGGGCACCGGTTCTGATCCCGGCAGCCCCACTTCCTATCCAGCTCCCTGCTTGTGGCCTGGGAAAGCAGTTGAGGACAGCCCAAAGCCGTGGGACCCTGCACCCACGTGGGAGACCTGGAGGAAGTTCCTGGCTTCAGATTGGTGCAGCATCGGCCGTTGCGCTCACTTGGGGAGTGAACCATTGGACGGAAGATCTTCCTCTCTGTCTCTCCTCCTCTCTGTACATCTGCCTTTCCAGTGAAATAAATAAATCTTTACCAAAAAAAAACCCCATAAATACATTTTAAATATCCATAAAAAATTAGTAAATGAATTTACAAAGTCAACTATACTTTCATGTTTCGAGAAATTCATCTAGTTATTATCAAAAGGTAAAATTTTTATGAAAAAGACTAAACAGGTCTCATACATATGGCATACAAACTATCCCCAGGGCCAGTATGTCAGACTATGCCTCCACCAGTGACGACGGCATCACACACGGGCACCAGTTCATGTCTCAGCTCCACATCTGATGCAGCTCCCTGCTAATGGCCAGGGAAAGCAGCAGACTGGCCCCCTGCACCCAGCTCCTGGCTCCCAGCTTCGAACCAGCCCAGTTTTTTTGGTGGCCTTTAGGGGAATGAATCAGTGGAAGGAAGATATCGCTGTCTCTCTCTTTCAAGTAAAATAAATTTTAAAAAACAATAATAAGTATACTGGAATATCCAACTTCAAGATGACCAAATTCAACAACTACATTTTAAAATAATTTTAAAAATTTAAACTATCCCAGCACAGTAGCCTCGTGGAGAAAGTCCTTATCTTGCACATGCCAGGATCCCGTGTTGGCTCCGGTACTAATCCCGGCTGCCCTGCTTCCCATCCAGCTCCCTGCTTGGGAGAACAGTCGAGGATGGTTCAAAGCCTTGGGACTCTGCATCCATGTGGGAGACCCAGAAGAGGTTCTGAGACCCTGGCTTCACATCAGTACAGCTCCAGCCGTCGTGGCCACTTAGGAAGTGAATCATTGGACAAAGATCTTGCTCTCTGTTGCTCCTCCTCTCTGCATATCTGACTTTCCAATAAAAATAAATAGATTTCTAAAAAAATTTAAACTATCTAGTAATTAGAAACATTAAGACAATCAAATAAGTATTTTTATATGAAGAAAAACCTAAGATTAAAAGTTCTAGAAAGATTCCACTTTGGACAGGCCTAGCCTAGGCTGCTGTATCTGGGGAGTGAACCAGTGAATGGAGCTGTCTCTCTCTGCCTCGCAAATACATAAATGTTTAAACTTTAGTGCTAGGTGACATAAAGCCTTCTTCATAGTTACTCATTAAAATGTTATAAGACAATAGTCTCACAAAACAAATTACTTCTACGTATGAACTAAAGCCACTTTACATCAACAGTTTCAATACAGTTGGCAGGCAGTTTTACAAATGACATCACGGAAATAATACTAAATTATAAAATGTGAGAGGCATAACTATATATCATAAACTATTTCTATAGATAACAAAAACAAGACCTCCTTCTGGATTGTAGGCAATTTGGTTATAGAACGTTACAGTCTCAAAACAGAATCTATAGAACTCCTTCCTTGTTCCTTTGATTCTAATAGATCTCAGAGTAAGTGAAGACTGGAAAACATGGCACAACTTCTCTAACTGATGAAGAGAGCTAGAAAACCTAAATATTGGAGCAGAATGTTTTAGTTCAATGATTCAAACAGCAAAGACAGAGGGAAAATCGACCTAGAAGTAAGGGACACAATCGAGAGACATTCTCACCCCCAGACCGAACACTGGGAGCTTTGTATGGAAGCCCCAGAAAGATTTGCTTTCAAAACCAAATTCAGAGCAAGTCAGGTCTTTCTCAGTTACTAAGAAAATAACAAGGTACCCAATTAGAGATTATTTTTAAGTTTTCTCTTTTACTCCATTCTTCTGAGTAACAATAAGCTCATTCACATCTCCAATAACCAAGTCAACTAGTATCAATACCCAAAATTCAAATAGAACCAGCTTTCATGACAGGTATCTTTTACCACCTAGGAACAATTACCTAAATTTTAAAATTTTTCACAGTGAAGTCTATTTCCAAGATATGAAAACGCAGTCACAAAGCAACAACAGATAAAATACAAAAGTAAAATCCACGGGACAGGTGTGTTGTGGTACAGCGTGTTAAGCCGTGGCTTCAGACAACCACGTGCCCTATCAGACTGTCAGCTCAACAGTCCCTGGCTACTCTGCTTTTTGATCCAGCCTCCTGCTAATGTGACCCTAATGGAGGCAGCAGATAATGACTCAAGCACTTGGGTCCCTGCTATCCTCATAGGAGATGCAGGAGAGTTCCCATCCCCTAAGCTTCAGCTGGGTTCAGGCCTGGCTGTTGCAGACATTTGAGGAGCAAACCAGTGAATCCAGAAAATGTCTCTGTGTGTCCCTCCCTCTGCCTTCCAAGTAGATAAAAATGAACAGTAAAAAAAAGAATGTAAGATGAGTCACAATTATCTGTATACAGTATCATATCAACTTGAACTGGTGCCCAACCAATCAATATCATTTCAGATTTAACTAACTCCAAAAGAGCTCCACCCCACATTAGAGTTTTACAATGATTTGTAACTATTTTCATCAATATGTCAATGATCTAAATTTCTAACTGGAAATGTCTTCCAGTTTTTTTTAATTATTATTTTTTACTTATTATTATTGAGTAATATAAGGCATTCAGTCATCAGTACAAGATTAACACTGAAGAAATAAGTTTTAAAAAAAAAGCTATTGGATTCTGACTCTTTTTTTATATGATTAAAACTGTTAGCAACTCTTGAACAAAGCTTAAGTGGTCCTGTGAGCCTTTTCCTGAAACAGCTTCACATTACCTTTAACTCCCACCTGGGAGCTGGCCATTCCATCTCCGCACTTCTACAGCACACCTCCCTCCCACCTCTGCAACATCAGTAAGACTGTTATTTCACTTTCATGCCTGTATTCTGCCACTAGACTTGAACTTCACAACAGCAAAGGACTCTCATCGGTCTCTTCAAGCTCAGCATGGAGATTCAAATATCAGTTCAAGAAAATTCTAGTTAAATAAATACATGAAGCCCAAGAAAGCATACTTTGTGGAAGGTGCACACTTGTGAATGTACTGGGGAAGGAAGAATTGAATTTCAAATATCCACATACAGATCATCTGTGACTAAGTCAAATCATGAAAGGGACCAGAGCTGTGGCGTACACAGCAGGTTGAGTCACTGCTTGGGAAGCTGGCAGCCCATCTGAGTACTGCATCAAGTCCCAGCTACTCCACTTCCTATCCAGCTCCCTGGTAATGATCCTGGTAAAGCAGTAGAAAATGGCCCAAGATGGCCCAACTAGGACCAACACGATGGTGTCGCAACTAATCCTCCAGCCTATAGCGCCAGCATCCCATATGGACTCTGATTCATGTCTCGGCTGCTCCGCTTACCATCCAGCTCCCTGCTTCTGACCTGGGAGGGCAGCAGAAGATGGCTGAAGTCCTTGAGCCCTTGAACTTAGGTAGGAGACCTGGCGGAAGCTCCAGGCTCCCTGGTTTCTGACTGACCTTGTCCAGACACTGCAGTTATTTGGGAAGAGCTCTCTCTGGCTCTCCTTCTCTCTGTAAATCTACCTTTCAAAATAAACAAATCTTATTTTTAAAAAATATAAACTATAAAAAAAAATTCACAGTGTCTCAAGATTTTAAACTTGCAGAGTTTAGCCAGAATTCTATTAACAGCATGCAGACACATGATCCCTCCTTGTAGGGACCCTAAAACGACAACCTCAATCTTCATTCACTCCTCTTTAACAGCTGCACTTACTCTCGTAGAAGCAACTGCCCAAAGGAACCAAGGCCCTCCACCCACTCCTGACCAACCTTATTCAGCCCCACTAATGTCAGCCATAGCCGTGAATTTATTAGCTTCTCATGAGAAGCTTCATGTTCCTATAAGGTACTGAAGGTTTCTGATGTACCCACCTCCACCAGGCAGGTAGGTGTGAGAGAAGCGTAAGGAATGAGCTGTTGGGGCCTGAGCTGTTTAGCCACCGCCTGCAGTCCTAGCATCCCACAAGGTATCAGTTCGAGTCCCAGCTGACTTACTTTTGATCCAGCTCTCTGCAAATCTCCTGAGAAAGCAACAGAGGATGGCCCAAGAACTTAGGTCCTGGCACTCAAGTGAGGGGCTCCTGGTTTCATTCTGGCCATGGCCCAGCCCCAGCCCTGTGGCCATTTTAACAGTGAACCAGCAGATGAAAAATACATTCTTTCTCTCTCTCTAACTCTGCCTTTCAAATAACATGTAAAAAGAAAACAGTTTTGTTAAACACCAAATTATCCTTGAAATGCACAATGTTAAATAATCACTGTGGGTGTTCATAAGAAACTATACTTCCTTTACAACATTGCTTAATTACAAAATGTTCTGAATCCTAAATAACCACCTTACCAAGTAACTTCTAGGACTCCAGTTCCTACGCTCAGGACTAGCTGTGATTTTGTGGACCGTTACACAAGGGACCTGCTCCACAACCAAAATACTTCAATGCTCTTGTACAAATAGGTCAAATAGGTCAGCATGGAAACTTATCAAACTGAATCATTACACGGAGTGTTTTCAGTGAAACTCCACGACAATGAACACGTATCCATACCCCAGCCTCTACCCCTCCAGGTTCATCAACCCAGAAAGGAATCTGACACATCACCTGAAGAAAACTTGCTAGAGGAGGAAAAAAAAAAGTTAGGTTTGCCACAAAGTTAGGTCGCTAACAGGTTAAGCGTCTTATTTGGCACAGCCCCCAAAGTGTCTCGCGTCTCCGGCGTATCTCACAAGAGCCAGGCAGGCTGGGAGGGTGGGGAGGAGTTTCGCAACTCAATTCCTCAAGCAGCAGGCTCACACACAGGCCACTGCCAGTCCTCCAGCAGCAGTCAGCACTACAGGAAGAGCTCCCTACCCAAGTCAGCTGGGAGGTGGGACGAGATAAGGCCAGTGAGGATGACATTCCCCTCGCAAACACTTCTTGAAAAAGAAATCTTTTGAAAAAGTGGTAACTACTCATCCACCACACTGCAGACTACAGTAGAACATTAACAGCTCACGTAAGCATGCACTTGAACACACATTTAGATCTGTGCCCAGGAATGTGCTTTTAAATGGTATTTGGCCTTTATGATAAAAAAAAAAACTATAGAAGTATGACTTAAAATTCTGAGGAACTTACTCTCTACTTCAAAAACTGTGTAAAACTAACCATAAGACAGTAGGATATTCTTCACAAAGCAAGAAACTTTCAGCAAACTGTTATTCCCTTTGTAAATCTTCACTTTCCAACAAAGGGCCTGAATAAACAAGTGCTCCAACTAGCACATCTTGTTCCAAGACTCACATACCTTAGGGCTCTTCCTCCATATTCAAATAGTTCTACCACAAAGTGCTGACAAACACAACTAATGCCAAGTAGTTGTTTTTCTAAATCATTTTTGCAACAACCATATCATTACTGTAGTTATTCTAGAATTTTTAAAGTCTAACTAAACAGTACTCCAGCTCTGAAGCTATCTATGCTAATTCCTCTACCTTAACATCGAAAGTCTCTTAGTTAAATGGGTAAAACAAGTGTTAAGTCTAGACAGCAAAGCTGCCTTCCATGGCAACTGGACCCATGTTTAAGTTTGTCCGTTACAAGAAACACTTGCCAGCCTACAACCCAAGCCTCTTCCTTAAACAAAACGCTGAATAACTGAACTTCACTGACCCAACAAGTCCACACAACAAAGGCCTTCAACACTGGAGTTTCACATATTCTACAGGCCACTTCGCTTCTTTTCTACACCCTTCCAGAACTTGATCGCCAACCACATCCTCTCAACTACGAAAGGACAGATGGAGCTGCATTGCTGTCTGTATTGTATTATCTTGGCAATATTCAGATGTGACTCAGAATGGAAAACGCTACCACAATGATTTACATACGGTCCTATGAGAGGAATAAAACCATTGGCCAAACCACGGTGGGGGGAAGTGGTTCCCTTCAAAGTTATAGAAATGTCCTGGTTATCTGCCACACAGGAAGCCATAAAGAACGGGTGGTGATAGAAAAGTGGATTCGCCACTTCAAACTCTGCCCCTTGAAACGAATATAGTGGTCTTCAAAGTGTAATTTTTCTAGGAGGGAGGAAGCCAGGGGTCCAAGAAAATACTTCAACAATGAACACATTTCTGGCCCAAGTGTTAGTTAAAAAAGAAAAAAATGTAGTAAGCAATAAAAGTGATTAGAGTTGTAACACTTCTTTATTTTTTTAGAGCACCTCGTATTCATATTCTCCTGGGGGACTGAGGACTTTACACCCCAAGCTGTCTCTTCTCCATGCCTGCTACCCCTCATCTCCTCTGCCTATTTCTGCATTCTTTACTGATTAACCAAGCCGCCTCTAGTGATGGTTCCAACACTCGGGAGACACCCACCACCTCAACCTCCGATCCCCCCAGAGACCCATCGGATTTCCACACAAGGAGCTGAGCAGGGAGAAGGGACAACGGCTGCGCCCGGCTTGACACTTACTGGTTTGCTAGGGTACACGTTAGACAGATGCATTTTTAGTTTTTCCACGGTCCAGTTCAAGAAGCAGCTAATAGTCTGGTCACTGTATTTCTGATTCGGTGCTTTAATGATGAGGGTCACAGGTATCTCCATCCCACTTTGGTCCATGGTGTCTCCAAAGTCGGAGACAGAGACAGAGAGAGAGCCCCGAAGTGCTGACCCGCCGATGCGGCTGGGATGGGGACGTTAGTGCGTTCTTAATATTCCGTGTTCAAGTCAGTTGCAAGTGCATCGGACGATGCGAAGGCCATGGCCGGTAAGAAGGATGGACAGTGGTAGTAGTGGTGGTGGTGGTGGTGGTGGTGGTGGTGGTGGTGGCGGCGGCGGCGGCGGCGGCGGCGGCGAGGTCTGGCTGCCGGGCCGTGAGTGCAGCTCTCCCGGCCACGTCCGGGCTCCGCCTGGCTCCGGACTGCGGGGCGGGGCGCAGAAACAGAAAGCGATGACAAGGGTGTGTGCCGGAGGGCGGAGGGCACCAGGCCGGGGTCAGCGCCCCGCCCTCGCCGCGACCCCTCCAGCTGAAACGCAACAAGGCCGCTACGCCACCGCACCGCCGCGCCGGCCGCGGGAGACACGACACGGCTTCCGGCTGCGGGCCGGTGGAGGGGTACCTGAGCCGAGGCCGCGGGGCCCGCCACCGCCGCCCTCCGCGGGGCCCGGGCACAGCCGCGGACCGCACTGTCCAGTCGGGCTTCCCTCCGCCGGCGGCTGCTCCCTTCCCGCTGCTCCACCCCCGAGTCCCGGCCCCGGCTCTCCGCCCTGACCGCTTCCGGCCCGGGGCAGCGTCGGGATGGCCCGGAGCGCTGCCGAGGCGGCGGCAGGTGGCAGGAGGGCGGGGAGACCCGGAACCGCGGCCGCGGCGACGGGGGCGCCGGTTGTGCTTGTTGTTGTGAGGAGGGCCTTAGGTCCTCTCCGAGGCGGAAGGCGCCGGCGGAACTGCGTCAGCCGCGACCCGCCCTCGCTCGTGGGCGGCGCCCGGAGAAGCCTGCGCGGCCTGCGGGAAGTGGCTTAGGCCCGAGCACTCGCTTAGCTGTCGTCCGCGTATCCTGCCCTGAAGATTTGAGGAGCTTTCTCTGCTGGAATTAGCGGCGTTTCTGACGCTGAGTCCAGCTTGAGCGCAGATGTTCTGGAGTGTAGACTGGACTGCAAGCACGGTGCTGGAGCGTGGGCGGAGAAGAGCTCTCTGTGGGCTGCGTGCTGAAGAGCACATGGCCTGGGCACCTAAGACTGGGCACCGTCTCGGCGTGTGTCGAGTCTGTCTCTTTCCTGATTGGTACCTGCTTCCCTGAACACCTGTTATGTACGAAGACACACCGCAGTTATTATTTTTCAGCAGTGTAGCTTAGACACAGGGACACAAGAGAACTGAATCTGGGAGCAGACTGTGTAGAGGATCATGAGCTCATCCCTGTGGAATTGCCATACCAGCTGGTTTCCTCGAGAGCTGGGGGTGGTGACAGGCTGACCTAGGCATGACCATGGAACTCAACCAACACTCTTGGATACTGGGGTTGGCAAACAGGCTGGGCTAGTGCAGGCTGTAGCACCCACAGGTATACCTCGCAGGATTGGATGTGAGGCAGACCAGGCCACAACATCCGCCAGCACACACAAAGACCAACACTAGGGGACTGACGGTGCTGGATAAGGGCCTTGCCACCTGCTGGCACACGTGAGCTCTGGGTCTGGGAACTCCCCTGGTGGGCTGTCAGTCCTGCTGGTGAGCATGTGAGTCAGGGCTGGGTGTTGAACAGGCCAGGCAGGGCCACTTATCAGCATGTGTGCTGAATGGCTCTCGGGGGACAGACCAGGCAGGGCCAGGACAAACCATAACGTATGGGCATGTGCAAGAACCAGGATGGACTAGGCTGTCAATCTACTGGTTTACATGAAATCCAGGATGGGGTAGGCTCGGCCGGGTTAGACTGCAGCACTCACAAGCAGGATTTGGGACTGGGGTTAGGCCAGGCCAGACTAGCATCTGATATGGCAAAGGCCTAATTGGGTGATGGGTTATACCACGTTGGGTCAGAGCAACCACCAGCATGTGCAAGACCTGTGGCTGGGGGCAGACCTCTTTGGGAAGCTAAGGGGATATCCTGGTTGGGCTGTGGTTCCCACTGGTTGACCACAGGAGCCGGAATGGGGGAGGCAAACTAGGATGGACATGGCTGCAGTATATATCAGCATGGGAGTGGACTGAGGTCTGCGGTGTGCCAGACAAGGCTAGGCTCCAGTACCCTCTGGTGCTTGCACAACCAGAATGGGTGTAGGACAGACTGGGCTAGGTGTTTGTACCCACTAAACCATGTGAGAGCTGGGTTTGGGGTGGACCAGGCAAGGCTGTGCTGTAGCACCCAATAGTAAGAGCTGAAATGGGTATGGGCTGGTCAGGCAAGGCAGCGGTACCTTCCAGGACAGGAGGTGGGCCAAGTCAGGCCGGGCCAAGGACCCAGCATTGTGCATGAGATCTGCCACTCACAGGTGATCTGATAGAGGAGCATGGGGAACTCCTCTGTCAGGATGCAGTCCCTGTAGGTGATTGCAAATGCCAACGCTGAGAACAGCCCAGACCAAGACAAATTATAGTGTCCACTGGCATATGTGTGGGTCAGGTCTAGGGGCAGGCCTGGCTGGGCCAATTCATAGCACCCACTGGCAGATGAGAACCAGGATAGGGTACAGAACAGGCCAGATTGGACTACAATACCAGCCAGTTCACATTAGGGCCAGGAATGGGGGCTGGGTTGGGCTAGGCTAAGGTGGTTGCAACATCCACCAGCATGTGATGGAACTGGGGGCAGATCATATCGAACCAGGCTGTATCACCCACTGTTGAATGCTGAGGTGAAGCAAATCATGCTAGTCTGGGCCATAGCTTCCACCAACACTTGAGATGGGGTGGGGGGATGAGTCCAGTAGGGGAGCTACAGGGACTACTCTGCTGGGCCACTGCTCCTGCTGGTGAGCATGAGAGCTGGGATTGGGGCCAACCAGGCTGGACAAGGCCACAAAGCTCACTGACTTACATGTGAGCTGAGTTAGGGAGAGAACCAGGCTAGGCTAAGCAACTGTATCCACTGATATAAGAATGACAGGAGTAAATTCCAGGTGCTGGGAAAGGGGGCAAGTCCTGTCAGGCTAGACCATAGAACCACCTAGGAAATGCAAGATCTGGGGCTAGGAGTGGGCCTATCAGGTGAAATGTGGCCTTCTGATAGGCTGCAGCTCCCTCTGTTGAACATGAGAACCAAGGCTGGAGCGCACATGGCTGGACAGGTGGTGGTACCTGCTGGCATGAGTGTGGCCAGGACAGTGGTGTTGGCTGGGCTGAGCAAGGATCAAACGTCCATTGATGTGTACAAGAACCAGATGGAACGCAGGACGCAATGGACCACTCTGCTGCAAATACTGCCATGCACAGGAACTGGGTCTGGGGGCAGAACTGGTGGGGGTTATCAGGGGTCGCTCTGACTAGCCTGCAGTTCCCCCTGATGTGCTGGAGGGACAAGTGTGTGGTGGTCAGGGTTAGGCTGGGCCGTAGCATCCATTGGTTTGTGTATGAAATGGGGCTGGGGACAGAACTAACCATGTGACTATAGCCACCACTGTATGTGTAGGCTGATGTAGGTGATAGACTGAGCCAGACACCACAATGGCTGGCACATACACAGGTCAGATTTGGGGGTCAGCTCATACAGGCTTCTTTGGGGAACCCCCAACTGGATCACTGGGCTCAGAACTCCAACTATACTGAAAAATCACAGTATCTATGGTCTAACTGTGGAGTGCATGTGTCAGAACTGGGTCTCCTCAGTTGTTGAAGCCTGTGAAGTGGATGGCAAGCCCAGATGCTCATGGGGGACATGATAAGCAGTTCATTGAGACCAGATACAGGAAGAAAAAAGGAGATTGGAGGCAGTTGTCTCATCTACTTTCCCATATTCCTAGACCCTTCCTGCCCTAATTGGTGGTCCACATGGGCTTGCACCCCTCTCAACTATATAAACATCATCAAAAGTAAAATGCATTTATTATTTTTTAAAAATTAGTAATTTACATTTCATTAATAATGTACATCTCGGAGTGTCAATTGACAAGATCACATCAATGCTAAAGGATTCCTGGAAATCTAAATCTCAAATGTATGGGACAGGAGTTACAGGGCTGGCTAGCTGTTTGGTTCAGACACTTGACAAAAGGAGTTTGTTCATTTGTTGGAAAAGCAAATTTTTTACAAAGAGAGGAAAGAGAGAGAAGAGAGGTCTTCCATCCGCTAGTTGACTTGCCAAAGGGCCTCAACAGCTGGAGCTGAGCTGATCTGAAACAGGGAGCTAGGAGTTTCTTCCTATCCTCCCACATGGGTATAGGATGCCAAGGCCTCAGATCAGCCTCTGCTGCTTTCCCAGGCCATAGCAAGGAGCTGGATCTAAGTGGAGCAGCCAGGACTGGACTCCGCACCCATATGGCATAGCAGCACTTGTAGGCAGAGAATTAGCCTGATACACTATTGCACCCAGCCATAACGTTTCATTCTTTTAATCTTTTTAAAGTAGGAGGAAGGATAACTACAAATTGTGTGTGTGTGTGTGTGTGTGTGTGTGTGTGTGTGTGTGTGAGCAGGAGGTGCGGGGCAAGATGGCAGCCAGCAGCCGTCAGCAGGTTGCACCTGCAGGCAGCACCTCTGTGAAGCCCATTTTCAGTCACAATCTGAACAAAGCCAAGCAGAGAGTGCAGAAGCTCTACCATGTCTGCTGTTACAGGGTAGCTACCAAACACGGTGCATTTATTCCAGTTAGACATCACTGTGAAGCAGAGAAAAAATAAAGTCTGAGAAATGTTTATGAAGAATGCACATGTTACAGACCCCAGGGTGGTTGATTTTCCGGTCATTAAGGGGAAGATGGAACTAAAGCAAACAATTAACATGTGGAAGCAACGGACACATTATCATGCGGAAACAGCAAAGTTGAAGGATTTCCTCTCCAAGTTCTATGTTGTCCACAACCTGTGAAGTCACTCAGTAGAAAGGAGCATGTTACTATTTGTTTTGAATAAATTCATTCTATAGTCAAATATATATGTGTGTGTGATATACACATCATGTATGCATACACATGTCTACACACATGTATGTAGACCAATGTGTGTCTGTATATACATAACATGTATGTATATATACATGTATATATATTCTTTCTGTGAGTTTCCAGTTTCTTTTATAAATTTGAAGAAAACAAAGTGCTTGTGATTAAACTTTTCTTACAGAAATCTGAAGAAACTTCCAGGAAGCTGGGTAGAGCAGTTTGAAGTTTGTTGGTTTGTTTGCTTTGGCTTTCTTAGGAGGAATACGTCAGTCAAATGATAATCTTGAATTGCATATTTCAAAGCTGATCTTCACCATCTGGCTTTCAATTCCTCCCATTCCTACATTTACTATCCTTCTCATTTTTAAAAAAGATGCTATGCCACAAAGCATCCAATCAAGTCCCAATCAAGTGTATTTTTAAAAAAGAAGAAAGAAAGAAAACCTACACTGGAACTCAACAAAAATTAGCTCATTTCAACGTTAGATTTTAAATATTGTAATTGGTCCCAGATGTTTGATTATAAATCACCTTATAGAAAACGGGAGAAAAATCACACATGCATTCCATACCAAGTGGTTACTGCGGGAGCTGAGCTGTGAATTCTCCGCAGCCTGAGAGACAGCGAGCACACTGCAGGCAGAGCAGGGAGTGTCTTGTCCAAGGTCACACAGCCATTCAGCTCCAGAGTTCTGTAATTAGTTTTAAACTCAAAGACTCTATGTGATTTGGTCATGCCATGTTCACCTGCACATTCTGCATGTCTTTACCAATTTTGTAGCTAAAGATCTTGCTGCTTTCTAAATACAGCCTTGAAATTCACGTCCAACATTGGCGATTCTGAAAGACATCTGATTTTTCCACATCCCTGTCCTGTCTTTCTACTGGACAATGATATTATCACTTTTTATTTGTTGAACTCGATTTAATAAGGTCATTAAGCTTTTGACTATAATGTGAATCTAAGGTATGTTATCTCAAAAAATAATACATAAATATTGTTTTAAAAAACACAGAGTTGTGGTATAGCATTGCAGGAAAAGCTGTTGCCTGCAGTGACAGGATCCATATGAGCTCCAGTTGAGTCTTAGATCTTGCTCCCTGCTGATGTACCTTGGGAAGAAGCAGAGATTAGCCAAAGTGCTTGGGTATTTGCACCCACTTGGAAGACCCAGAAGAAGCTCCTGGCTTCTGACTTCAGTCTGATCCAGCCCTGGCCTTTACAGCCATTTGGGAAGTGAACCAGCAGATAGAAATTTTTTTCTGTAATTGTACCTTTATTTTATTTATAAATCAAATAAATCTTTTTTAAAAGGGGGTGGTTCTGATTCTAATATAATATGCACTCTTCGCACTATACTGATATTTCTTATTTAAACATAATCATAAGTAACAAACACATTCAAGAGAGCAAGCTTTTCAGGAAAAACACGAAGGTCAGTCTTCCATGTACTGCTAGAACCACTCAATTCACATATCTGAAGGAAGGCAACAGGCAAAGGAGTGCCACGGTTTCTCCTGTAGTATTCGGCTGGGCAGAGCAGGACTGAGGCAAAGTGAAAGTCCAGGATGACTGTTATGGTGGAAGCCTGCCAGAGGCCTGGAGGTCCAGAGGCCGGACATGTCCATTCAGGAAAGTCTGGAAATGCCCTGCAGGGATTGTCTTGACCTTATCTCATCAGGAATGTTGCCAATATCCTACAAGAACCAACCAGACCATGTTTCAGCTGGCCATGAGCGCCTTGTACTATACACCATACACATGCACTATGCTCTGCCTTACCACATCTTCTCCTATCCTTCATGTCTCAAATGTATAAACACCAGTGCCATGTACCCTAGGCAGTCATTTTCCTCATGTGGCCACACCCCCACTCTGCATGTCCCCATCCTCCACCCCTCCCCACCCTGATGGTGGAAGTGGTCCTGGGCTATCTCCCAGTAGCTAGCAATCCAATGAACTCTTTTCTCTAACTAAAACCCTGAACTAAAAGCCTCTTTCTCTAAAGCGAGTCTGAATGCCTCCAAACCTAACACACAGCATAGTCTACTCTTACGCAGCCATGGCTGTTGGAAGCAAATCCCACAATTTGTCAATAGGCCTACTTTTCACCTCTTGATCAATTCAAGGCAAGCTTACCATCCTTAGGAACAGTTTCCACATCTCTCAGAATAGGAACTCACCTTTGGACACCATATGTCCCTCATAAACTATGATGAAATCAAGGAGCATACTAGTTCATATATGTGGTGGTTTCCCTATAGTACTTTTCATATAGACACAGGCATATCTGCAACTGTGGATCAGAACTCTGGGAACACCTAAGCAGGTGCTGCTAGTTGGAATCTCTTGTGACTTTGCAGCCAAGCTTCCATCAGAAGATGGCTGGAGGATGGAGGACCTGCCTTCCAAGCGGCGAAGTCCTAAGGCTAGCCAGCTGAAACTGATTACTGACAGGAAGGTGCACTTCTTCCCGAGGTGGGTCCGCCTCTATTGCATGGTGTGAGGAGGCTCATACCAGACAAGCCTAGGGTATCAAGGAGTCTTTATTAACCACTCTTGGCGATGGCAGTGTCCGGTAGTAATTAGCCAATGTAGTTGCTGTAGCAACCCGGCCTGAATTGAAACCCTGAGAGGAACAAATAACCATGATCAGGAAATCCATCCGTTAAACTGAAGACCTATGTTCCAGCTTCCCCAGCAATATAAATTATCGTAAGAGACATGTAGCGAACAACCTTGGCACACTTACAAAGCTGCAAACATTCACCTTTTCCTGGCTTCTCTGCCAACATTTCATTACTGCTAGGCCTCACCACTCCTGGAACTCCTGATAGTACACAAGTTAGAAATACAAAGTGTCTTAGCATTTGCATCTTTGAGCAGTGAGCAGAGGCTGAGGAATACAGACACACAGGGGCCATGCTCAGGGACTATGTGTCCTCAGTGTCAGTCCACAGAAAGCCAAAGAGCAAACAGGTACTGGGGAAACCAAGAGTTGGAGAGTGACAGAAGCGTGTGATCAAGAGAGGACGCCCCTCCCTATCATGGGCCTTTCTTTATGGGGACTTGCAAGGGGAGTGGTTACACAACAGCACAACAGCGCAATACCGCCCCTCTCGGGTTCCAGGTGATGACAGGTGAGCATCACCTGACTTACAGATGGGCAGAAACGACCATGTAGGTGGGGAAGGAATGACTTCCAAGCTCTTGATCCTGAACTAGCTGCCTAAGACCACAACACCTGCTGCACTGTTTTGAGTCTCTTTGCAGCGTGGTAGCCAGGTTCTCCCAGATGAAAGACCCAAGAAGTTAGGACAGAAGGTGCAAAGCCTTTTATGACTTAACCTTGGAAAGCAAATAACCCACCTGCGTTATACTCTTTAGGTCACACAGATCAGCCCTGAGTTAATGTGGGAGGAGAGTAAATATGGGCACTGGAACCATAAGGGAAGGACTGTTGGTCTCACATTGGAGGCCAGCTATCATACCATGGCTTATCAAAGCAGAGCAGCTCATAATAGACAGCCCTTTCCTTCCAGTTATCCGAGTCCAAACCAAAGTACCGTACTGCAGCTGCTTCATGATTGCTTGCCCTTCTGTTGCCATACGATCCTCGCTTCCCAAAGAGCTTCCAGTAGTTTCATCTATAACAAACCTTATCAGTTGTATGTCATAAATTTTGTAAATGTTTATCTTAGAATAAATAGTTATAAATACAAATGTTAAGCTGCTTCTTAAAAGCAAATAGGGTAGAGTTGGAGTATCATTTTTACTGCCCTATATTTAAAGAAAATTAACAAAATGCCACTAAGTTGAAACAAATATCATAGTGATTTGCCTAAAGAGGGGTTCTTTTTAGAGATTTATTTATTTACTTGAGATGGTTACAAAGGTAGAGAGAGAGAGAGCACCCTCTTCCATCCACTGGTTTACTCCCCAGATGCCTGCAATAGTCAGGGCTAAGCAGGATGAAACCAGGATCCAGGAGCTTCATCCTGGTCTCCGGTGCAGGTGGCAGAGGTGCAAACACTTAGAGTATCTTTTCCTAGGACTATTAGCAGGAAGCTGCATTGAAAGTAGAGCAGTTATGGGGCCAATGCAGTGGCATAGCAGCTAACGTCCTCACCTTGCATGCACTGGGATTGTATATGAACACTGGTTCTAATCCCAGCAGCCCCACTTCCCACCCAGCTCTTTGCTTGTGGCCTGGGAAAGCAGCTGAGGGTGGCCCAAAGCCTTAGGACTCTGCACCCATGCGGGAGACCCAGAAGAAGCTCCTGGCTTCGGATCAGCACAGCTCCAGCCATTGTGGCTGCTTAAGGAGTGAATCAGCTGACAGAAGATCTTCCTCTCTGTCTCTCCTTCTCTCTATATATCTGATTTTCCAATAAGAATAAAATAGATCTTTTTTAAAAAAAGTAAAGCAGTCAGGACATGAACTAGTACCCATACAGGATGCCAGAGTCACATGTGATGGTTTTACTCACTGTGCCACAATTCCAGGCCTTAACCTGGGGGTTCTTAATCTGGATTCAGAGATAGACATCTGGCATGTCTATATTCCAGAACTGTCTATAGGACTGTGTGTGTACACATGGGTAATTTTTTACATGGAGGGGTCATGACTTTTATCAGCTTCTTTGAAGTGTCCCAAGGAAATTCTATCTTCACTGGGAGACTTTCCCGGTTAAATGGGGAGCATTTGGTGTGGCGTTAAATTGCACCCAAATTCTACATAGGAGTGGCTACGTTAGATACTCACCTCTGCTCCCAACTTCAACTTTCTGCTAATGCAGAACTTGGAGGCATGGCTCATGCAAGTAGGAGATCTGAGCGCTTGTCTGGCTATTGGCCATGGTTGACATTTGGGGAGTGAACCAACAGGTAGGAGCTTGTGTTTTCTTTCTGTGTGACTAAACTAAACTAACTGATTTAAAAGAAAGAGATGGGTTACTGATCCAGTGATCAAGATTCTGCCTCAAGTTTCCAACTTCATCCAAATTACATCCTGTAAATATTTCTCCTTTTACAGCTGCTGTGAAATTAAGCTTTGTCAGAAGAGGGCACTAGAGAGACACCGGAGGAAGAAGAGCCATGGCTACCTCTACAGCCTGGTGTGCCCCTGCAGCAGCTCTCAAGGCAAGTGGCTTCTGCAGCACCCAGTTCCACCAGTGACCTCTAGTGGGCAGCAGCTCTCACGATCAGCCTATCCAGGAACCCTCTTGGGAAGTTTTTTTTTTTTTTTTAATTGATTACATTGCATTATGTGACACAGTTTTATAGGCACTGGGATTCCCCTCAACCTCTCCCCAACACCCTCCCCCATGGGTGGATTCCTCCACCTTGTTGCATTACCACAGTTCAAATTCAGTTGAGATTATTTCATTGCAAGCATTATCTACCAAGCATAAAGTCCAGCATCTTATTGTCCAAGATAAGTTCAACGGTTTCTTGGGGAAACCATCTCTGGTCTGAAGGTAGAGCCGGCAGAATATCATCCTGATCAATTAAAAGCCCCGACATTACATCAGTAACAATTTATAACGTAATGGAATTAGTTGACATGGTATTGAGTAACCAGTATATTAAAAGAGAAAAAAAAAAAAGAATGCAAGTTCTGAACCACATCCTGTGACTTTTACATTGACATTTCAATTATTAGTTTATATACAACCGGGTTCTATACACCTTAAAATGGCTATAGATTACTATTCAGCTGTCTCATGTCTGTTTTAATTTTAGTATTTAGCAGTTTATAGCGTTGAAGCATGATTTTGCTGAACCTGGCTGTTTTTCGGGTAGTCTAACTCTATAACTCTAACAAGATACATGTCAACAGTTTAGGTGAACAGTTTGGGGAGGGGTGTGCAGAGAAATCTTCAATACCCTAGTGAGGAGAGACTAATCTTTGTGTCCCACCCAGTGAGTTATAAGTGCATTCCTGCTGACCATTTCCTGTCTGATTCCAAGCCTTCCTTGTTGTTCTCTATCTGTTCTAGTTTGTTTGTTTGTTTGTTTTGAGGGGTTTCTGGAGTGATCCTGATGGTCATTATGAGAGAGGATGGGGACCCAAAGTCAGAACCAGGCAAGGGCCAGAGAAAGCTCTTCTCCCTAGTCCCGAAGGAAGTTTACTGTTCTGTTTCTGCAGACTGCTCAGTGCTCCTGGTTGTCCGTCTGCCTCTTAGGCAGGCAACTCCCATGAGGAGCTTTCTCTGGAATCCATCAAGTAAATTCACAGTGGAATAACAAGGTTATAACAACCTCAATAAACAGCCCCTCACATGATTTAGGTGGCTCTGTACCCTCAAACAACTCTTACACCTGACTAGCAGTGACAGTGTCTCACCCCAAAGGGCAGTGTTTGACCCCTGTATCTGTAATCCCCATATTCTTTAGAATTCTCTTTGTTTCTTACTAGCTAGCCCCTTATTACTCCAAAACCCTCTTCAAAGTAATTCCTTATGTTTAACATTTTAAGTTCTTAATATTTTATGTTTTGCCTCTTGGTTGGACCAATACTGGTATAGGATTTATATTGGGAATGCTCCCAGGAAGTAAACATGCAAAAGTGGAATTTGGGAACTGGTTTTGTCATGCCTTTTGGTTAGGCTTCTTCCCCATAGGAAGTGAGAAGCTAAATGTTTGTAATATACCAGGTGTTACAATCAAACCATTATCTTTTAAAACTATATTTATTTATTTGAAAGAGCTACCGAGAAAGAAAGAGACACAAAGAGAAAGGTCTTCAATGTGCTGGTTCACATCCCAAGATGGCCAAAATAGGCCGGGCTGGACTGGGCTGGGCTGAAACCAGGAGGATGGAACTTCTCCAAGTAGTTGTGCCATTCTCCACTGCTTTTTCCAAGCCACTAGCAAGCAGCTGAAGCAGAGCAGCCAGGACTGAACTGGCACCAATAGGGATGCTGGAATTGTAGGTGGCAGCTTTACCCACTATACCACAGCACCAGCCCATTCAAACTGTTTCTACACTGGATTATGATGATGTGCCAACTGAAGCAAATGACTGCCCAAGTGGTTGCTACATTTGGCCTTCATGTCAATTAGATGACTACAATGTCAGAAGTATGGAATGAATTCTCATGAGTTTACTCGAATATTTAATAGAAAATGACGAACCTATTCTTTCAACTCTCAGCTCAACTTACAGTCTAAGACCAAAATGCTTCTGTGACAACAGCAAAAGAATGTGTTTGTTTTTGCAGACTTTGGGATGACCCCTATTATTTAAAATCAAACAAACTTCTGTTATAAATTGTTGACATATAGTAATGGTTGAATTCACAGTCTCACCAAATTATTCTTGTGAATGTTAGGGCACTAGTCAGGGAAACTGGCATAAGGTCATCTGCTTGGACCCCGTTGAGACTGTCTTGAAACTCCAAATCACTCTAAGAGTTCTCTGTTAGTGGAAGGAGCTTGCCTGCTGGAAACCATGCTTGTCTGCTTAAAAGCCTCCGAGATAATCCGACCTAGAAAAGTTATTCAAAGGGAGATGCTTCTTCTCCTTGAACCCATCGTAACCACTCTTTTGCCGCCACTAGATCTGTAACTAGGGCTAAATCTGAGTGCATCTCACAGGGACACACTGTAACCCAAGAAGCACTAGCTTAGACAATCAGAAGAACTTTTTTTTTTAAGATTTATTCACTTATTTACTTGAAAGGCAGGGTTATCGCAAAAGAGAGAGAGAGAAAGGGGGGTGGGGAGAGAGAGCATCTCTACTCTCTGCTTCATTCCCCATATGGCCGCAACAGCTGGGGTTGGACAAGGCTGAAGGCAGGGTTTCATCAGGGTCTCCCACATGGGTAGTAGGAGCCCAAGCATTTGAGGTATCTTCCATTGGTTTTTCCAGGCCATTAGCAGGGAGTTGGAAGGACAGTGAAGCAGCAGGGCCCTGAATCAGTGCCCAAATGGGATGCCAATGTCACAGACAATGGCTTAACTCATTATGTCACAGCACCAGCCCCTGACACCAGAAGAATTTCAGGAGTTTTGAATAAATGTCAGCAGAAACCTGGGAAATGTGTGTGATGTTTAAGACCATGAAGGGTGAGACAGAACACTATATTAGGGTTATGGGTGTGCTTGCTACAGCTTCCAGCTGAAGATGGTGCTTACAATTTATTGTTTTGCTGATTGAAACTTGGACTCAAAGGTGGTCTATATTTAATACAGCTGGAATGCCAGAGTGCTCCTAGCATGATGGGAAAAAGCAATCCAAGGGCTTAGGGAGACTGGAATGTTAAACGATATCCGATGTTATCTGCACACTCACCCCTCCACCCAGCCCAGGACATGGCCCAGAAGGCACTCTCTTCTCTACAGCACTGAGAATTACAACAGTTAGAGGAGCACCTACTTCCTTGTAAAGCTCTCCTTTATAGACCAGACACGCTGTAAGGAAGGCTGCCACTGAGACAAGCAGCCTGATTACGTTTAGGGCTAGGAGTCAGCACTTAGGGAAGATGGGTATTTATTCTATAGGATGTGGCATATGCTTTAAATCAGACATCACTATGTACAGAAATGCATGTGGATTCTAATTCACATTAATCTGTCAATCGCTGTGATAAGGAACACAAAGAATAGCCAGACACAACCGCTTTAAGGAGTTTGCAATCTTGTAGGAGAAAAGAAGACAAGCCTAAGAGAGAGTGAGAATAAGACAAAAATGGAGTAAGAGAGCTGTCCAGGCCCTCCTGCCCACGCAAGCTATGTGATACCTCAGGAAGCAGCAGAAAAGAGTGAGGGAAAGGATGTGACTTGCTATATCCAAGTGGGTCAGGGCCATTTGCAAAATGCAAACACTAATTTCACATTTCTATCTTTCCAGTTTCTCCTCACATTTCCCCTAGATGATGCATTCATTAAACCTCCATCCACAGCATACCACAGGCCCAGATGAGACTGAGTTCAGCTACTAAGCAAAGACCCAGCTGTGCTGCAGGAAACAAGACAGACTCCACATGCACATCTAGCCTTGCGTGTCTCTCTCACACTTCCCGATACTCACTTCCACCCTATCTTGAGGATAATTTCATCACTTGTCATCACACTCTGTATTATCCTTCCTCATTTCACTTTTGTATCTTTATGCTGGTAGTGGCATTCTAATTAATTGTACTGAACTTTTGAGGCCAAATCTAACACTGGCTGCGTGATTAATTTAATTGGTAAGCCTCAAGCAAGGGGGAATGACAGTGAAGTCAGATTCTTAGAATTCTAAACATGAGCAACCCATTTCACTCATTTATTTGTAAGCATTTAGCACTTCAAAAAACACAGAATTTTATGCTTTTTATCTTATCTTTTTTAAAAAAAAAATCCTAAAGGCATGCACGACAATGTTTAAATAATTACATAACTAGTCAAGAGAAAAGGCCAAAGTTCTTGAGAAAAATCTTGGTTGAGATCACACTGTTTTCTCTTTCTGGATTCTCTCCCTGTGTATTATTCCTCACGACTCCCTAGGGTATGCAAACTAGATCTGAGGCTGAAAAACCAAACTAGCTTGGACTAGAAAACTTGAGTCCCGAATTTCTCTAATAGGTAGCCTCGTGAGTATTCTTGAATAATACTGGAGTTTATCTCCCCCAGGGGACATTAAGTTTCACAACATTTATACTGCCTAATTTAAAAAAAAAAAGTTAAGTTCTGTTACAAGATATGCATCTAAGGTTACTCTAGAATGAAGACAAAGCCACTTAGCCTTCATGGAGTGCATATTATATCATACTATGTCAGCCAATGAGCATTGGGAGGTGGCTTCATCTTTGAATCGGTGAAACTGACAGCATTCCAGAACTATCTAGACCACTTGGGCAGAACCCTTACAATATGTACACTGGGTTGATATGAGGTGGTGGTTCCTCATCCCTGAGTATTGGGATGTTTGAAAAGTCACATGTGGCTTCCCCCTTTGTCTCTGCCCTCCCCCAGAAACAAGAGGAAATAGCAAATTTGGAAACAAGTTCATCCAATTTTCCCTAAACCTTGATCCTTCCTACCCTGATCAACTATGTAATCATTATAAACAATAATTTTTTATTTTAAAAATGGACAAAAATGGACAAATGTTCTGTATTCTTGTATGATAATCTTTCTGAATCCCTTAACATAGACCACTCCCCAACTTCACTTATCCCATCCTTGGATGCATTTTCTATGCTTCCATGCGAAATCTAAATTATACTTACCAAACCATAAATATTTCTTTATAATCCTGATTCCCCCCTCCCCTCTAGACTGTGAACTCACTGGGGCTAGACATTCTGCCTTTCCCATATTTATATCATCGTTGAACCTCCAATTGCATAATTATAACAAATATCAACTAAATGATAGCGCTCATTTTACAGAGAAGAATGGGCTATAGTGACCTGACATACTTTGCCAAAGTTCACCCAGTTACAAATAGAGTTGTTGATTTAAAAAAAAAAGTCCTTGAATGTTATGGTATTTTCTACTGGTTTCTTTGTAACACCACTTGTAACTACAATTCTATAGAGTTTTATGCAGACATTTGACTTTGTGTATGAAGCAGCTGGAAGAGCGAGACTGTCTGGGTCATACTAGGAAGATTTAATAAAATTACCACAGAACTGTGAGAAGGACAAGGCTCAGAGACGGTCGGGGGAGGAGTGTCTCTCTTCAGACCTCAGCCAGGAATCTCAGGCAGCTGAAGGCAGTGTCTCTGGTTAATGCTAAGCTTGCTTGTTATCTACTCAGCACAACAGCCACAGGAATTTCAGCATTTACCTAGTTTTTATCACTCACACACTTTCTTCTCTCGCTTAAAGATTGGCTAGATCGCAGGCCATTCATTTTCTTGCTACTTCCTTCTAATCCACAAAGGTAGTTCCAAAAGTTCATGCAGAATGAAATTAAAAGATGATCATTTCATGCTAAAAAACAAATTCTAGATGTAGTTTTTCATAATACACATTTTTTCCATGAACTTTTTGAAGACTCCTTTATGCATGAACTTCAAGTGGTTTTGGCCCCAAAATAAACATCCTTTGTGAGACTGGTTGTGCTCACTAAAATCTTCTGTCAAGTCCAGGGGCAAACTTAGTGAGGCCATTCTCCCGGGGCCACCATCTCACTGCCCCATGTTTGCATGTACACTATCAGTCACCTGTTTGTCTCTCACCAGGTAATCAAGAAAATAACACCCTCAAGTGGGCAGCACAGGAATTGCCCAGCCATCTCCTAACTGGATAGAGATCACCCATGGTGACATCCCATCTCCCAGATCCTTCCAGGGAAGTACTTTCCCTTTCCTCCTTCTTTTTAAGTTCACTCGTTCACTTTAGCACATTGGCTAAGAAGCAGCATGGCATGTCTGCATCCCAACCTGGAGGGCCGAGATTCAAGTCCTGTTCCTACTAATGCCCACCCTAGGGGGCGGATACCTTCCATCCACCAAGGAGACCTGGCGTGCTTTCCCAGCTCCTGGCTTCACCTGGTCTCAGCTCTGGCTGCTGTGTGCACACAGGGAGTGAACCAAGGGGATGGAAGATTTCTGTCTGTCTCTCAATCTTCCAGATAAAGAAATTAACAAGTTTAAGAAAAGAGGACTATAATCAAGAAAAGATGGGGTATATCCTGGATAACCAATAATATTCTACTTTTTCTGATCTGGGTGCTAGATACATTCTTGTTTATAAGTATTAAAACTTACATTTAAATTGTATATATTTTTCTCTGTGTTACATTTCACAATTGGAAAGCTGCTTTGAAATTACATTCTATTGTCTACATTGAATAGTCCTGCTAAGTTTAAAAGACATATAGACAATTATTTGAAAGCATTTATTATAATAGTAAAACATGAAAACAAACAGACCCAACACTTAGGTTTGATTAAATAAAAAATAACTCATAAAGAATGAGGGACTATTCAGCTTTTGAAAAACAGTATGTATAAATAAATATATGCTGAAGCAGATGTCATTCATAACAGAAAAGAAAAACAAGTTGATAAAACCGTATCCAATAAAATCATTTTCATTTATAGAATTACATAACTTGTTTGTAAAGCAAGATTCTGGCAATAAACAATTTTAATAATATTAAGAGTAAAATGGTACTAAGATTATATGTATGCAAAGAAAGAATCTTGACTTAATTTGAACTGTAATACTGCAACAAGGTGGAGGAATCCACCATGGGGGGAGGGCATGGGGTGGGGATGAAGGAATCCCAGAGCCTATGAAACTGTGTTACATAATGCAATGTAACTAATAAATTTTAAAAAATTGTACCAAGATGTTTTCTTCTTTTTGTTTATTTTAATAAAAAAAAAAACCTGTTTTTTCTCTTTTGACAAGGAAAAAACTTTTAGAAAAACTTAAACATCCATTTAGTCTTTTGCACAGCAGCAAATTGCAGCATTATATTTCAGTGCTATTTCCTTTTAAAACGTGTATTTTAAAAGGACAGCCAATTCTCTTCATGGCCTTACCTATTGAAATGTTAGTATAATTTATTTCTTGAGAATTTATGTTTAGTCAGGGACATAATATCCAGTTTTAAGTTTTAATTTCTAGTTGCAAGATTTAATGTCTATGTAGAATCCTTTCCTGAAACAAAACTATCTTAAAATGTATATAATAAAAAAAGAGAGAGACTCTGTCTTAAAGAACTATCATTTCAGAAAATACACGCACCGGGGTCCTACATGGGCACCAGCTCGTGTCCCAGCTGCTCCATTTCCCTTCCAGCTCCCTGCTTGTGGCCTGGGAAAGCATCAGAAGATGGCACAACAACTTGGAACCTTGATCCTGCATGGGAGACACAGAAGAAGCTCCTGGATCCTGGCTTCGCATCAGCGTGGCTCCAGCCATTGTGGCTACTTCCAACAGATGTAAGATCTTTTTCTGTCTCTCTCTGTAAATCTGCTTTTCTTTCTTTCTTTCTTCCTTCGTTCCTTCCTTCCTTTCTTTCTTTCTTTCCTCTCTTTTTTTTCTCTCTCTACTCTTTCTCTTTCTTTCTTTCAAGATTTATTTATTTTATTGGAAAGTCAAATTTACAAAGACAAGGATAGACAGAAAGATCTCCCGTCCACTGTTTCACTCCCCAAGTAGCCACAACAACTAGAGCTCAGTTGATCTGAAGCCAGGAGCTTCTTCCAGGTCTCCACGTAGGTGCAGGGTCCCAAGTTTTTGGGCAAGGACTTTAGCCACTAGTCTCTGATGAAGGACCCTCTGTAAATCCACCTTTCAATTAAAATAAATAAATTTTTAAAATAAGATTTATTTATTTTTATTGGAAAATCAGATATACAAAGAGGAGGAGAGACAGAGAGGAGATCTTCTGTCCAGTGATTCACTCCCCAAGTGGCAGCAACGGATGGAGCTGAGCTAATCTAAAGCCAGGAGCCAGGAGCCTTTTCAGGGTTTCACATGGGTGCAGGGTCCCAAGGCTTTGGGCCATCCTGGACTATTTTCCCAGGCCACAAGCAGGTAGCTGGATGGGAAGTGGAACAGGGATTAGAACCAATGGGATTAGAACCAGAGCCCATATGGGATCCCAGCGCATGCAAGGCAAGGACTTTAGCCATTAGGAAACTGCACCAGGCCATAAATCAATAAATCTTAAAAAGAAAATACATTAGGCAGGACTGAATTTTTCTTTCATTCTTTTTTAGAAAGTTGCCTGTCCATACATTCATCTCTAACCTAAGGTCCAATTTGTGAATGATGTTCAAGTCATGGGTTTCAGTTTTGCTACGACACTATTACATTTATATTTGAAGCACCTAGGGTCATAATTCTGAAGAGGAAACACACACCCGGAAAACCGGAAGCCGACTAAAGGCATTGTGGAATGCAGGGTGGCTGCGGTTAACCGCCCTGCCCGCTGGGTGTCTCCACTGGTTCACACCGGGCACTATCTCGGATGGAAGTTTCCAATGGCAACAGGAGGAGAGCCAGGCTTATTTACAGAATACCTAATTAGGAACTGATGCAGCACTTTAGTGCCTGTCCTTTTATTTAGAAACAGTTCTGCTCGTGTATACAATATTCTCTTGGATTTTTTTTTTAATAACCTGGGCATTTGGTTACCGAGAAAAGAAAGAAAACCTTTATTTTGTCCTTACTCCCCCATTATTTGTGACTCCAGTTTTTTTTTTTTTTATCAGAAACGATTCTTCATTTAAGATATCTTGTTTTTTTGTTTGTTTTGCATAGGTACCACTTCCAGAGTCTTACACGGAATAATTCAAGGGAAAATAAGAAAAGTTAACCCGACATTAATACAGTAAATTCCCCTGTCCCTTGGAACATTAGAAGACCACATTGTTGGGAGACACTCCCCTCCAAGAAATGTCACTCTATCTGGTAAGGGCTGGGGAACAGGAGGAAAAGGGATACCCCTCTCCCCAGAGATGTCCCTGGCCAGCAGAAGGATCTTTAAGGCTAACTCTCCCAGGATCACAGATCCAAGCCTGTTCTTAATTTAGAGCTTTAACCTCAATTCACACTTCTAGATTTCATTAAATTAGCAGTTTGTGCCGTTAGAATTTTTTTTTTCTTCATCCTACTCTCTTTAGTTTTTCTTCTCTTAACGTATGATTTTTAAAAAGGTTCTTAGTTTCCTTCCATCTTCCAACCCCATTTCTAGATTTCCTTTCCTGCCCCCTTTTGTTGGCTGGACTGAATAGATACTTTTTGAATGCAAGTTGTTGTCTTTAGAATTTACTTCAGTCCTGAATCATTCCGTCAGAGGAAAAGAATTGTAGGAATTCCACATAAATTGCTCAGAGTTTGAAGTGTCCTTAAATAGGAATATAACTGGATACTTGAAGTACAATTCACTGTAATTTAGTGTTGGCTAGATAACTTATCTGCCTGGGGGAACTAATGAATGGTGGGATCAGATGATAAAACTTCAATTCAAGCAACCATGCAATTTTAAAACATATTTTTGACTCTGCAAGCTATAAATAGAGTAACAACACAGAATTTGGTGTCAGAAAAAAAAAAAACCCAAGTGAGAAAGTGGAATTTAAATATCAAGTTCGCCTTATCAAGAAAAAAAAAACAGCCATGAGTCAGAGACTATACCATTTTAGAAATATTGAAATAGATGAAGGGAAAGAAGTACTATAAGATTTTGGATCCCAGGTTTGGGAAAAAAAGTTTAACATTTTTTTTTTTTCTTTGAAAGGCAGAATCCATAGAGAGAATGTGATACAGAGAGAAGATCTTCCATATGTTGGCTCACTTACCAAATCACAGTATTGGAAGTCAGGAGCCTGAAACTCTTACGTGGGGGCAAGCCATCCTCTGGGGACAGACCATCCTCTGGGGGCAGGCCATCCTCTGGGGACAGACCATCCTCTGAGGCTCTCCCAGGCCAGTAGGGAGCCAGATAGGAAGTGGGGCAGCCTGGACTGGAACCAGTGGATGTCGGTATCACAGAGGGAGGATTAACCTGCCGTGTCCCTGCTCTAGGCCCTGAGAGTTCTCTGCAGAAATGGTAGGAGAGATGAAGGAATCTGATAGGCTGCTCAGAGAAAAAAGGCAGATCACCTGCCATCCCACCCAGACAACATAAAAATATACACAACCCTAAAAAGCCCAAGACATATCATATGGCTTTAGGGTAAGTCAGGTTCCCTATCTGGCATATCACACATGTTATCTTGGCTATTTTTATAGCTATGACTTTCAGATCCTAGGATCTTATAATACCTCAAAGAAAACAAGTAATGGTTTGACATGAATACAGTATAGTCTCCTTTTGGAGTAAAAATCCACTCTCCCTCTCAAAAAGAGAATGTGGGAGCCAGATGGCAGTGGCCACATCCATGCTGGAGGCCTTGTTAGCTATAAACGCTACTGAAATCAGATTTATGCTTTACCAAATGATATTCTATGCAGCGACCGCACTTCACGAAACATTGGTTGGCATTGCCTTGAATGTACAAATGTACATATTCTTCATCCATAAACAGACTTGCATTATTAAAAAGAAAAACTATATCAAAGTGTATTTAAATGTTGTTAAATGTCCAAAGCATTTTTGTAAATTTGCAGTTCTTTCCTACTGCAACTTGATCCCCACCATTTTTTCTTTTTGTTTTAATAAGGAATAAGTGAATAATTTTTTGTGAACCAGTTGGACTAGATGCTCTTGGCATTAATTTTTTAATCATCTATGACCTAATTAAATAAATGTTATAAAATCTAAAATTTTTGGCCCAGCATGGTAGCCTAGTGGTTAAATCCTCACCTTGCATGTACCAGGATTTCATATGGGCACCGGTTCAAGTCCCTGCTGCTCCATTTTCCATCTAGCTCCCTGCCTGTGGCCTGGGAAAGCAGTTGAGGACGGTCCAAAGCCTTGGGACCCTGCCTGCATCCATGTGGGAGACCCAGAAGAAGCTCCTGGCTTTGGATCAGCTCAGTTCCATGTGTTGCAACCACTTGGGGAGTGAACCAGCGGATAAAAGATCTTTCTCTCTGTCTCTCCTCTCTGTAAATCTACCTTTCCAATAAAAATAAATAAAATCTTTGAAAGCATTAAAAATTTGAGTTTTTAGGCTATATATGATTTATTTATTTATATATATATATATTTATTTATTTATTTGAAAGAGAGGGAGCAACCAAGAGAAAGAGATCTTCCATGTGTTAGTTCACTTCCAAAATGGCAAAAATGGCTGGGGCTCAGCCAGACTTAAAGCAGGAGAACGGAACTCTGTCTAGGTCTTCCATGTGGCTGCAGATGGCCAAGCACTTCAGCTGTCATCCACTGTTTTTCCAGGTAAACCAGCAGGCAGCTGATTGGAAGTGGAGCAGCTGAGTCTTGAATGGACACTGTGATATCAAATGCCAGCATGGCAGGCAGCAGCTTAACTTGCTGTGCCACAATGCTGGCCCCATTAGATCCTATCTTTTAATAGGATTTAATTTTATGTACAAAATGTTCATGATAATATTTTGACAAAGAAAATGTCGTTTACATGAATACTTTTAGGCTAGAGAGTATGCTTAATTGTTTAACTACTGTTTAGTTATGATTTTGCATATCGTTGTAATTTTGTCTTCATCACACATTTGTTCACATTGAAGTGTATTTACCGGTCTCCCCTGGTTGTAACATTGCCCTTGTGGGGAATAGGGTCTGTTCGTGGTGTGTGTCAGCATGCAGAATCAGGAGCAGAGCTGCAGGGATGCTGCGCATACAAGTCCGTGTGAGAATGACTGGTACAGGTGTATTCTGCCAGAATCACTTGCATCATTCACAGACCCGTTACCAACACAGATGGGACTGCACTGAAAGCAGCAGTCTGCAGAATGTTCTCTCAATCCTTCACCAGAGTAAAATAGGGTTAGTTTAGAGGAGCCTTGGGATTCCAATCACAGATATAAATAAACTCTAGGTCTGGAAAACAATTAATTAGTACAATAATAAAATAATAATAATAAGCCCTTCCTTGTAACACCAGAAGTTTTGGAGTGACATAGGGCAACCACCTCTCCTCTCCTTCCTCATCCTGCCAGCCCTGCCAATTCCTGTGCACAATTCTAGGAGACATCACAGAAAATCCTTTTTAGACTGATTTCGACCTTGACATGAATTTAGAAATGTGACCAGGGATACTGACAATGTATTTCAGTTGAAAGCAAACCTTAATGACTTTGTCAATATTGTGCTTTTGCAAACACATATTTCCACGAAAAATGAGTTGTGGTGACAGCCTGCCTTTGAATAGCCTTTCTTCCCTGCCTCAACCACCTCCTTTTGCCTGGAGAACAATTCTAACTCATTGCTGTGGAGAGTGACCCTGAATTGCCTTATTGCAGAAAGAAACAAACTGTCTTCATAGAAAAGCATCCTTGTAACTTAGCAAGTCTTTCTCAAGGTTTTTGTGCTCATAGATGCTAATTACATCATCTTTTGGGGACATAACACAATTATATTAAAAATCTGCATTTTTATCACCCCCTACTCCCATGGACCTCACACATTACATTTAAGAGTTACAAAATTTTCTTAATTTTGTTGTTCTAGGGCATTTATTTCTTCATGAAATACAATGAGTTGTTAAACTATGTCCATTACATGGCCTAGTTCCTATCAAATTTTCTGAGTAGGCAGGATTTCATGGTTAAGCTCAGGCTCTTACTACAGTCTCTCTCTTACGTATCCCCCTCCAAAGCTTTTTCTTCCCTCCTCTTCATTTGCTTCTACTAATAACACCACTTAGATTCTCTCATCACCTTCCAAGTTCCCCACACCTCTTTCCTTACCATTTCATTTTTTTTTTCTGCCTACACTTAGTTGTATCTGTTCTGATCTGTGACACCTCATCTTTAAGACCTAGGTAGTGTGAGCAAAGACAATACTGTCAGCCTGCCCACAAAGTGCTACAGTTGTGAATGGTAGAAAGGCAGGTGAACCAGAAGCTTCTAGGTTCATCTGGGACCTGATGAGCTACTATGGCTCAGGGGGAGCAACGAGGAGGGAGAAAGTGGATGGTATCACCATTACTGTAAATTCTAAAAGCAGGAACAGACAGCGTGCCCCTCGTACCATCAAGGCAGCAAGGGTCAAGAATTTGCCAAGCCAAATGCCACAAGAGAAAGTCAAGAACAGAATACCAGGAAGACAGAATATCAGCTCCACATTCGGAGGGTCAAAGAAAGGGACAAAATCAGTTTGGTGGATCTATGAGTCTACCTAATGGGTTGGCCTTGCTAACATGTGGGTGCATGGTAGTGCCAGCAGTTGAGCCAAGACCTGCCAAGAGAGGCAGAAAGCAAGCACGTTGGAGATGTGCAACCTTACTAGGAAGCAGAACTCGATGCGAAAGGAAGACACCACAGGAGATGGTGAGAGGTCAGGAGGGAGACAGAACTGGCAGAGGCTGCTGGGCCTGTTCAGTTGCTTGAGGGAGGAGGGCACAGGTGAGTGAGCTGCCAGGCAGGACAGACTGGATTGGTGAGTACAACAGCAGAGGCCACAGTGGAGGCAATTATGAGAGAGAAAGTAGAGATACAGTAGGTAAGTCAAGCCTGGAGATCAGGATGCAGAGACGGGGCCAGCCAGATGGCTATTACAAGGTGCCCATCTCTCCAAATAACCAAATTAAGCTGCAGGTTAATCAAAGCCAAATCAATGTTAATGTTATGGTTTGCTAGTGGCACAGTATCCTTAACTGTTATCAGTCATGTTCTTGCTAAGATCATTCTGGGATGTGTGCATCCCTTAATTTTGGGCTGCACATGTGTAAAAAAAAAAAAAAAAAAAAGGAGCAAAAGCAAGGAAGACTGTGAAATTAGTCCTTAAAACCTGATGTATTAAGCACAGCAGCTTAGGCCATGGCTAGCAATCCTATACCCAAGTGTCTGCCTCGCATTCTGCCTCTACTTCCTCCCAGTGTACCCCCTGGGAGATGGTAGGTGATGTCTCAAGTCCTGGGGTCTTGCCATCTGCACAGGAAACCCAAAAGGAGTTTCTAGATCCCAACGTTGGGCTGGCCCAGCCCTGACTGTGTAGGACATTTGGGGAATGAACTGTCAGATGTAAAACCCATCTGTTTCTTTCTCTCTGTTACTATTTCAAATAAATAAAAATAATTTTAAAAAAACTGAAAAATATATGCACATTAACAAGGAAATCTTGAGGACATTTCATCGATAGCATTTAAAAAATGATTTATTTTTTAGTTGAAAGGCAAAGTTACAGAGAGGAGAGACAAAAAGATCTTATATTTGTCGGTTCACTTCCCAAATGTCCACAGCAGCTGGAGCTGGGCTGATCCAAAGCTAGAAGCCAGGAGCTTTCTCTGGATCTCCCATATGGGTGCAGGACCCCAAATCTTGGGTCATCTTCTCTGCCATTTTCCCGGGTCATAAGCAGGGAGTTGGATGGGAAGTGGAGCAGCTGGGGCACAAACCAGTGTGCCCCAGCTGTGGGATGTTGGCACCACAGGCAGAAGCTTAGCTTATGACACCATGACACCAGCACCAACCCAAACATTCACTTTTTAGGAATCCTTTATTTCATTAGTCATTTTTATCTTCCACAGCAGTAAAAATCTTATTTAGTGTCAAGAACTACCATTTGGATACTAATTTAATCTTTTGCTTCATAAAAAAATTTTAAAAAGAAAGAGACGACATGTGTGGTGCAGTGGTTATAGCTTGGCAACGGCTTACCCTATGGGATGACCTGGTTTGAGTTCTAACTACTCAGCTTCTTACCCACTTTCTTGCTGATGTATGCCGTGGGAGCCAGGAGGTGGTGACTCAAGTATCTGAGTCCCTGCCACCTCTATGGGAGTCCTGGAAGAAGGGTTGTGGGCTCCTGGATTCCAGCCAGCCCAGCACCAGCTATCTCTGATATTTAGGGAGTAAACCAGTGAATGAAAGGATCCCTCTTTATCTGTCTTCTTTCTCTCTGCTTGTCCAATAAAATGAAAATGGATAAAGACAAATAAGAAAAATTACTTAAGCATGTGTATACAAACACGTGGAGACTAAAAAATAAGCACAGAGCCCAGCGCGGTAATCTAGCAGCTAAAGTCCTCGCCATACACACATCGGGATCCCATATGGGTGCCAGTTTGTATCCCGGCTGCTCCACTTCCCTTCCAACTCCCTGCTTGTGGTCTGGGAAAGCAGTTGAGGATGGTTCAAAGATTTGGGATCCTGCACCCATGTGGGAGACCCAGAAGAAGCTCCTGGCTCCTGGCTTCAGATCGGCTCAGCTCTGGCCATTGCAGCCCCTTGGGGAATGAACCAGTGTGGAAGATCTTTGTCTCTGTCTCTCCTCTCTGTGAAAGTGTGTCAGCACACAAAAAGGTAATCTGTCTCAGCTATAGCTGCAGACTTCAAATCTAGTGTCTGTTCACATTTTTACTAACCGCTAATTAGTGACTCCACTGAAAACAAGTACTTAGAATGGAACTGGAGTGTAGATGGGAGTTGATTAATCCTCTCATAGTACTTCCTTTTTTGATACTAGCAAAATTGTCTATCGTTAAGTTGATCCATGGTAGACACAACAGTATCAAGAGAGCATAATCTCTAAAATGACTTGTCCAGAGTTGCTATCAATTTAGCCCAGCCACAGGGCCAAGTGTGAGCCAGAGTTACTGCTGCCTGAGTTAAAACAGCTGCCTTGGGAATCTGGTCTAACAGCGAGTTAACTGCTGTTCACAGTCATATCTGGTCTTTCCCACCCACAAATATATACAAAAGATTTTTGTCATTCTTGGCATTGGGAACAGAAGTAGCGAGGCATGCCAGCGGAGTGCTAAAGGCAGACTGTCTTTCCACCTGTTTCATGCTGTAAGACAGACTTGCAAGTGTGGGGCGGTGTGGGGCACTGTCTCCTTGAATGGCAGCTGAATGCACCAGCAGGATCCTTGGCAGCGATGCCCAGGCACTGAAGCCCGGCATTCAGGGGAGCTAAATGGATAAAAGAAACTTGAGCAAACCACTTCCTGGAACACTGCGAGCCTGAATGGGAAATTAAGAAGTACCAGATTCTTTCTATTCTGACACCAGCCAAGGGCAGATTCAAGCTCCAATTGATTCTACTGTTATCATCCCAAAAAGTTCTATGGCAATGTTACAAAGGTAATAAATTCATGTATGTGTATTTACATTCCCTTTTCCTTTAGAAAATAGTGTTAATGAATGTTTTGTTATGCTCTGGCTTGAGAATCTTTCTGCCATCCTAAAGGGACAGTTTTATACCACAAATCAAGCAAAACCACACTGGAGAGGTTCTTTCAGAGAAGACAAGAGACTCATTCTCCTTCTCAAGGGACAGTCCTGGAGGAGAGGGCAGTGGGTTGTTCCGGGCTGCTTGCTGCGTCTTTTGATGTCAGCTTCACAGCAAGCTGGGGCTAATTGTCCCTGGATGAGGAGAGCTTGGGGCAGGAAGAAGTGCCACAGGGAAGCACCAATCAACAACAAGAGAAATGAGAGGATCTGTTAACAGACAAGGCCAAGGAGAAGCTGAGGTTCCTGCTGATTTTTTCCTATGGACCTGATCCCCGCGGGGAGCTAGCTTCCAGCCTAAGACACCCAGGATTTTGGCAGCTGTGGGAAATCAGGACAAGTGTCTGAGAAGGCAGGGGCAGATGGAGGATGAGCATTCCTCCACTTATTTTCAGTTTCTCAGGAAACTTAAAAGCAATTGTTTACTCAAAATACAGCCTCAAGGGTGACATTTAGTTAGAAAGAATGTCTCAACTCCTTGGTCTCCTCTTGGGAAGACATGTTCATCAGGGTTTCTCAAAGATGTTTGTTTATGAACAGAATCTTTCCTGACAGGGATTTTGTAAGGGCCTACATCTCATACCACCTGAAAGAAAACTGCCTGAGCCTTATCCATGCCATTTTTTCCCCTCTATGTCTAGTTCAAAGTACTGAGAGTTGAGTAAGAGGGCTCCTAGAGCAGCTGAGGGCAAATTCCACCATTGCCCCAGCCTGCAGAGCCCCTGCCTTCCCTGGGTGTCTCAGAGCTGCTACAGCCAAGCCCAAAAACTCACTTGATTTGTGGAAGCTGTGAGAAAATGGCTGAAATTAAACAGAGGTAGATCTAGTGTGAACCAGGCAGTCTTTTCATGGGGTTCTGCAAACGTCAGAGTGGGGATTTCCACCCCTCCCCCAAAAATAGAGACAGAATGTAACGGACTCAAGAAAAGCAGGCAACAATGTGGGTGCCTGTCTGTCCTCTCCTTGCGACAGTAGGAACAAAATCATTTGTTATCAATTGGTACAGAAGTGTGTGCATCCATTAACCCATCAGTATGGCTCATGTACCTCTTCTGCACCAGGCTCTGAGTCAAGTACTGAGGATACATACATGAGCGAGACTCGGGGTGCCACCATCAGGACTGTCAACAACTCTCCATGATGGGCAGCAGGCCAAGTTGCACCTTCACCCCAGACTCCTCCCCAATGGGAGGGCCTGCATCCAGACAGCTCACAGGACCGGCTTCTCTCTTCTATAGTGCGCGAGGTCTTCAAGCACTGGACACCTGGCCTTCCCAGCTCCCAAAGAGCTGGTTTCTACCCCTAGCCTGGATGTGAAGCAACAAGTCTGTGTTATCCTCCTATTCATTCTTGCCCCCTCAGGAAGGCCACAAGAGGGTAAATTCCCTCTCCTGAACCACCCACCCACAGCATGATCCCCAGACAATCTGGACTCTTCTCTTTTCCTGTTGATGCTTGCTTTGTGACTATCTCTGGGTAACCACCCATGGGATTTCACGCAGTTCTTTACAACATCATCACCTTGCCTGATGAGCAAGAAAAAATTTCAGCTTACACAATGATGCTTCCAAGCTTCTGTCATACCTCTCAACCCAATGCTGTAATCATCTGTTCCAGAACTAGGAAGAATTTCATGACCAGTTCTGGTGAGGACTGGCCAGAGGGAGGAAACGCAAACCCTCCAGGAGCCTGCAGCCCTATCCAGCTTCTGGTGCAGTCTGTGTTGGAGAACTCTAGGGTCCCTGTGCTAACAGTTCCTCAATGACATGCCTATCTTAAACCCATGATGACCAATAACATACATGTTTGCTTTTTGGTTCATGTGTTCATTTATTTATTCACTTGTAGCTGTTTTAAGACCTAAGAGAGAAGTGGCTTGGAAAAATGCCTTTAGTAAGCATAAAGTTCAATATAAAGGATGAAGAGGAGCCAAATATGGATAAACTGAATACTTCAGAAGGAAAAAAAAAACCACCAATAATTTAAACACTAACATTTGTGCTTTCTGGCCTCTGCTATTTTTAGAGTTCAACTTGATGCTGTCCATTTCTTAAAATTACAGTCATCATCTGCATTTTACAGGCTTCCTTTATCTCTACAGACATTTCCTGTTCTGCCTTCTCTTTCCCCAGAGACCATTTGCTGATTGTTGGTTTGAGGTTTTATTTGGGGAGTGGGGGTGGGGGTGAGGAGGGGAGGTGTTTGCTTTGTATAAACTGATACGAATCCCAACTTTTGAGAAGAGGAGGAAGGGAGGAACTTGGATGTCAGGCCCGTCCTAGGTAGTCATGTTTACATTTTCCCAACTGAACTGAATACTGATTTTTAGAAGGAAATACATCTCCCCCACTTAATTCATGTCAAACTAGTTTCTCAAACATGTTTTACAAAACTCACTGCATCCATGAGCAATTATGCACGCCGACTGTGAACACAGCACTGGGTGTCAAACCCCAAGCCCAGCAGGGCTGAGGCCAGAGGCCAGCAGTGCCGGCCGCTCGTTACACAGAGCTGCCTGTGGAGCAGGTGGTATGTCAAGCTCTTTGGGTGTGTGCATTCATGTAATCCTTCCACAGCCCTACAAAGTGCATGACAGAAGCCCACAGTTCAGGTGGCTTCCACAACAGGTATTTCCATCCCCACAGCTCTGGTCAAGATCACGTTCCATGGTCAAGGCTTCGGCAGAGCTGGCATCTGCTGACAGCCTTCTCTTGGGCGACACAGCTGACGTCTCACTGTTTGCGTAAGTGGCCCTTCCTCTGCACTTCTCAGAAAGAGGCTGGGTGGCCTCCTTTGAGTGTGTCTCTCTCTTTTTTCAAGTGGTTTATTTTTTCAAGACTGTGTTATTCTCTGATTTATTATTATTATTATTATTATTATTATTGCAAAGTCAGATATACAGATAGGAGGAGAGGCAGACCTTCCATCCAATGATTCACTCCCCAAGTGACGGCAACGGCCAAAGCCAGGAGCCAGGAACTTCCTCCAGGTCTCCCATGTGGGTGCAGGATCCCAAAGCTTTGGGCCATCCTCGACCACTTTCCCAGGCCACAAGCAGGGAGCTGGAAGGGAAGCAGTGCAGCCAGGATTAGAACCAGCACCCATATGGGATCCTGATGCGTTCAAGGCAAGGACTTTAACCTCTAAGCTACCGCGCTGGGCCCTCTGTGTCTCTTAAGGACATTAATCCTGTGGGAGCAGGGCACTACCCTTAATGCCGTATTTAACTTCACTTTCTTCTTCAGGGGTCCAATATCTACATACGGTCTCATGGAAGCAGGTAGATATTAGACTTCCACATGGACTCTTTGGTGGGACACAAATGTTCAGTCCGTAACGACAAGTATGACTTTTCTCCTGTTTTTCAGATTTTGAAACTGAGGGCCAGAGAGGTTGAGGAATTTGCCCAGAGCTATTCAGCTGATAAGTAGCAACACAGAGATTTGAACGGCAGCATCATGTTCTTAGCCACTATTCTGCATTGTCTCTCATTACAGAGCATGTCTTGATCTAACATCTAATAACACATTAACATCATCACTATCCAGTAATTTCAATCCCTAGCAGAACCTTAAACCTGTTATAAAATTATCAGATTTGTCATGTTTCAAAAAAATCCTGGGCCTGGTGCCATAGCCTAGCGGCTAAAGTCCTCACCTTGCACGTACCGGGACCCCATACAGGCACCAATTCTAATCCCAGCTGCTCCACTTCCCATCCAGCTCCCTGCTTGTGGCCTGGGAAAGCCTTGGGACTGCACCCACATGGCAGACCCAGAAGAGGCTCTGGGTTCCTAGCTTCAGATCAGCTCAGTTCCAGCCATTGCAGTCACTTGGGGAGTGAATCATTGGACAGAAGATCTTCCACTATGTCTCTCCTCCTCCCTGTATATCTGCCTTCCCAATAAAAATAAATAAATGTTAAAAAAAAAAAGTATAAAATTTAAAAATCTTCTATGAGAAAACAAGCTCTCACTATTATTTCATTTGAGAGTTGATATCTACATTGTCAAATTTAGGAAAAATAAAGTAATTTCTACAATGAAGCTCTAAAATGTCCATCTTTACTCTAGGAGACAACTTTAAGTGTCTGCATTAGAACTCTTACAGCTCAACAATAAGAAAGCAAACAAGCTATTGGGAAAAAAAAAATAGACTTTGACAGGTAGCTCATGAAGGGAAAAGCAAACGGGAAATGCGCACATACAAAGATGCTCTACATTGCACATCACCCAGAAAATGCAAACTCGAACAACAATGAGACGCCACAACACACCTATCAGAAGGAACAAAATCCCAGTCACTGACAACAGCTACTGCTGCGAAGAACAGACGGTGGAGGGATCACTACTTCATCGCTTGTGGGAGTGTAAAGTGATACTGCCACTTTGAAAGGCAGCTTGGTGGTTTCCTACACAACTTGGCTTCTATATTTATGACCCTAGTGGTTATAAATATAACCTGTGGTGACTTGTTGTAAGAGGTCTACTACTTTTTACGGACTTAAAGCTTTTTCACCCAAATGTCTACTCAGAAACCAGGATTTATTTTAATTTGGTGAAATTACTTTTATAATTCTTTCTTTAAAAAGTTGGTTTTTATTTTTTTTGAAAGAGTTATAGAAACAGAGAGAGAAAGAATGTTCCGCATGCTGGTCACTCCCCAGCTGGCTGCAATGCAATGACCAGGAGCCTGGGACTGCTTTTTGTTCTCCCATGTGGGTGCAGGGGCCCAAGCACTTGGGCCATCTTCTGCTGCTCTCTCAGGTATGTGAGCAGGGAGCTGGATCAGAGGAGCAGCAGCCAGGCCTCAAACTGGCACCATATGGGATGTCAGCATCACTAACAGGTGCTTAACCTGAGGGGTCACAGCACAGGCTCCTGGAAGTCCTGTTAGTCACTGAAAACGTCATTCTTACACTGACTTACATCCTTTGGCCGCGGAATCTCTGAGATCATTCTAAGACATTTATTTACTTGACAAAGTCCTAGGATTTTTCAAAGTATTTACTTGTTTATTTGTATTTGAAAGGCAGAGAGAGAGAGAGAGATTAGCAACTACTCATTCATTCCCTAAATGTCTACAACAGCTAAAATTGGGCCAGGTGGAAGTCAGGAGCCCAGAACCCAATCTGTGTCTCCCACATGGGTGGCAGGGACCCAAGTATGCTGACTCAGTCCTAGGATTTCCAGTGGTAGGTGAAAGGGACAGCAGTAGAGGGAAGGTTCTAGAAGCTGGCTATCAGGTCTAAATCCTGACACTGATGAAGCCACTAACCTTCAGTTTCCTCATTAGTAAAATAAAATCTACCTGAAGTGAGGACTGAGAAGAGAATCCATTGTTACGTTTAAATGAAATAATACCTGGCTAAATGCTCACTAAATAATCACTTTTCCATAGTCAACCTCTAAAGAGAGTGCTTTATATTATTTAAAAAGTACTGCCCTCCAAGTCCCCTAACGGGAGGGGACACCATGGATGTTAAATGAAAGATCAGTTAATGTCATAGGAGATCAGTTCCCTGCCACGACCCATTCTCAGTATTACTAGTTTCATCAGAAAACAATACACGCTCTATTTTGAGGCAACACCCGACCTCACAGAGGTGAGAACTCTGTGAAACCACGGGCCTTGCTCTTAAACCACAACTGCACCCACACATCAGCCTCTCGCAGGACCTGGAGATGAAGTTTTGCTGGCTTCCCACAATGAACAGGTGCTCACCTGTGCAGCTCTTGTGAATTATCTTATATAAAGGTGCAAGTGGATTCAGTCTTTCCAGGGGAGGAGGTTGTGAAGAGGGGGTATTTCCCTTCTGAATCTATTTTCAACCAGGTATTCCGGTTGTTGAAGTAAATTAAAACTCTTAAACACTAAGTAAAATCTACTTGGGCCAGCTGAGCCTAATTTTAGGCTGTTAGCATAAACACCCATCAGAGCAACCACCACCCCCACAGGCACAAGGGTATCTGTTTGTTTTGATTTGGTAGGGAAATTTGTGACTTGGAGAGTAGACTCTCTATAGTGGCTGGGATGGTTAAGAAGGAAGAGGAGGTGTTTTAAGGAATAGTGTGGGTTCTCCTCCCACCTATGTTTTGGGGTTGATTTTAAACCCCCAGTGGTTAGACAACAGTGAGCCGATAAGTGGGGTAACTATCCACAAGAAACCCTCATGCCCCTCAGTACCAGTGCTTCAGTTCCCAGGTGACAGAGTGTGGCTTAGAACTGGAGGAAGAGGTCAACCTCTCTGCCTAGAAGCAAAGCCCCACCTTTCTGGAACAAAGGGCTGGCCAGCCCGGCAGGCCTGGCAAGCTCGGCAGTACCCAGCAGGAGCAGGATCGTGCCCTTGGCTCGATCAGTGCTGCTTTGGTGAGCAGTCGTAGCAATGAAAGTTTCCAAGTAGCCCTGCAGGAAGCAAGCATGGAGGAATGAGAGCAAGAGAGAAAGGACCAGGTGGACGTGTGCAGTCTCAGCAGCTGCCATGTGAGCATGAATGACAGATCCAGAAATAGCTCGAGGACACAGGGGCCAAGCTAAGGGGCTGCACCTCTATAATCTGGACATCAAAAGGAAATGTAACCTGATTTTACAGGCTGGAGAGACTTGAACATGCTATGACCACACTGTAATAACAGTGAATAGGATACTTGGTAAGTAATCTACTTTCGTGGAACAATTGGTGGCTTATTGTAAAATAAGGAGTTTGGCGAGTTATATTAAATACAATTATAGCCATTGCCAAAATATCTATGAATTGGAAAAAATTGAGACATAAGTGGAAAAAAAAAAGCATCAAACTTGGAAAGAATGAAACTTGCACCCCAGGCTTCAGAATTTCTATTCAAGGAGAGGTTAGGAGTGGAAATATGGTTAGAAGCTGGACAAGGACATGTCTTGGACATTAGTATGTTCCTCTAGCTAATGCTGAGAAAATGTCAGCTGTCCCCATCACAAGATGAGGAGGCTGATGGGTAAGGGCACCTTTGACATGTCACTGTTGATTACATGGCTTCTGAGCCACATCCAAGGCAGCCTTGCCACTCCCCAACAGTGAGAGCTGCCTGGGCTGCAGACGCAGGTCCAGCCCTGAGACAGGCGTGGGTCCAGCCCTGAGACAGGCGTGGCTCCAGCGCTGGAAGGCAACTCCCCCAGAATCCCTGGCACTTGCCCTGGCTTCCAATGAAAACCTGTTCCACATACTTGGTCTCGTTAGGGCGGTTTCCCCTGGAACAGGAGCCAGAGAAGCAACCAGGGGTGACCCAGCTTGCCCATCTCCTACTTTTGGCTATTTTCCCCAAGTATTTTTGTTTTATTTTCTCATCCTTTGGGCCTCAGCTGGTAAGTCACATCTTCAGGGACGCCTGCCTCCGTGAGCCTATTTTTAGTTGTCCTCTTTATAATACTCATCATGAATAAATACTAGCATAATTATGCATTTAATTACTGTAGCTAATTTGGGTGGGGATCAAGCTCATACTACTCACCATGGACACAACACAGTGCTTGACACACAGCCTGTAGCAAAACCGGAATGAATAAACATCAGCACCCCTGCTCAGCTTTCCCTCCAAGTTTAAGGCTAAATGACTTATTGTCTTACTCAGTCCCACTGTTGATATCTTTGGCTATTTTATAGGCTAAATAAAATAGGCTATTTTATTTACATACATGATCATTATAAAAATCAAACAGTACATATTATAAAATTTATCGTTTATATATATCAAACATGCTGCCTTAAAACTACTTTTAAGAAGCTACACTCTTTTTCACAACTCTACGCCAGTCCCACTTTTTTACTCATTTATTAAATGCTCTTAACAGTTTCATGTGGAAACTTCCAGATCTGTACATTTTCATATATATATGACTATATATTTTTTTATAAGTCCAGTCACAACAAATGTGCATCATTGTTTATTTCATTAGAGTGCCATCAGAAAGGGGCAAGTCATGCCACCTATGGCAGAGGGAACTTAATATGAGTGATGGGAGAGTTGAGAGGCCAGGGAATGCTGAGAAGCCACCATCAAGGTTGAGGCTAGAAGAATGAAGGGAAAGCAGTGCTAGGAGAGCCAGGAAGCTGGAGCCACCTGCAAGAATCTGGAATGAGGACAGACTTCCCAGGCTAAAGCTAAAACCATTGAGGAAGCAGCTCTCTGATAGGGGACAGACACATGGACAAGATGCTGCCAGGCACCCTCTCGGGCTGGGAGAAGGGGAGAGAGCACCTGGCTTCTCTCTTGCTCCCATTCCTCCCTATCCATCCCTGGCTCTGTTCAAGTCTGCAAATGAGCTCATGCAATGCAGTTGCCAAGGATGCAAAATCCAGGAGAGAGGATGGTCTGAAATAGATCCGAGAGGAAAGAGACAAAGGGCAGCATCTATAGTCTAAAATAAAAATACATGAACAGCATTGTGGCATGTGTAGCATTCTAACTGTATCACCATTTTGATAGAGAAATAGTCTGCTGAAAATGAGCATGGTGAGCAGGCTCGATCCACGGCACCCAGAGCCCAGAGCAAGGCAGCACAGGCAGATGTCTGCCAGGGGAACAGCACAAGGCAAGTTGTATGACAGCACAGCAGCTCCCGGGGCCTCAGAACCAGGACTGACTACTCTGCTGAGAGAAGTAGGAAGGGATGGGCTGACAACTGCTCAGGAGTAGGATCCCAAGTCTAGACTGTACAGCTTGAAGGGAACTTAACTGAGGACTTCTACAAAATGGGGAGCTGAAATGCAGAGGAGTGAGGTGCTAAGTGGTCTGAAGAGCCTGGAGCTGTGGGAGACAGGTGGGGAGTGGCCGGGGAAGATGTTAGGGGATGATTTAGCACCAAGGGCTCCTCTTTCCACTGGGAGTCACTGAGCACAGAACGAAGAAAGTGTAAGAAGCACAGGAGCTCCAGAAGCACCTGCTGCAATACGCCCTGTGGGGGAAGATGCCGAGCAACGCCCCCCCATGCCTTGTAACGGGTTCACCAACTAAAATCTTCTCTTAGACACTCCCCTTGGTCTCCAGAGTCTGAGTTTCATTGCCTTCAGCACAACTTTGGAATCTCCCATTAATTCCTGGTATAGGACCTGATACAAAACTGAGTGAGATAAAAGGATAAATAAACCACAGACCTCTCACTACATCTGAGGGTTCTTGAAAATGTGTTGGAAAATGAAAGAAAAAAATAAGCTTCTTCGATAAAAAAAAAATCAAAACTCTATGCACATGGGAGGTCTTCAAAAAGTTTGCAGAAATTGCACAGGTGCCTGGCACAGGGCTCAACAGCTAAATCCTTGCCTTACATGTGCCAGGAGCCCATGTGGGCACCAGTTCATGCCCCAGCTGCTCCACTTGCCATCCGGCTTCCTGCTTGTGACTTGGGAAAGGAGTGGAGAATGGCCCAAAGCCTTAAGATCCTGCACTCGTGTGGGAGACCCAGGAGAAGCTCCTGGCTTTGGACTGGCTCAGCTCTAGCCGTTGCTGTCACTTGGGGAGTGAACCAGCAGTTTGAAGATTTGTCTCTCCTTCTCTCTGTAAATCTGCCTTTCTAATAAAAATAAAAATAAATCTTTAAAAAGAAACTATGCAAATTTCAAATTTTTGGTGCCACATGGATTTCTTTTCATTATACTTTTCTATGAACTTCTGGAAGTGTTTTTTCAAGAGAAAACACATACACACTGCACATATTTATTTTTTTACTTAGATTTTTTTTTTTAGATTTATTTATTTTATTGGAAAGGCAAACACACAGAGAGGAGGAGAGACAGAGAGGAAGATCCTCCGTCCGATGATTCACTCCCTAAGCAGCTGCAACAACCGGCGCTGCGCTGATCCGAAGACAGGAGCCAGGAACTTCTTTCTGGGTCTCCCACACGGGTGCAGGGTCCCAAGGCCTTGGACCATCCCCGACTGCCCTTCCCAGGCCACAAGCAGGGAGCTGGATGGGAAGTAGAGCTGCGAGGACTAGAACTGGCACCCATATGGGATCCTGGTGCCCAAGGCGAGGACCCTAACCACTACGCTATCACGCCGGGCCCTTATTATTATTATTATTATTTTAAACACAGAATGGTTAGCTTAAAATGAGCCCATTTGACCCATCAACCAGGATCATCAGGACCCAGTTAAGATCCTCTGAGCTAGGGATGGAAATCTTTTTTCTGCCAAGGTTCATCTGGCCATTTGTAACATCATTCAATGGCCAAACAAAATTATCACCTTAAAAATTAGTCTGTGATATGTTTATTGAATTTGGTGTCCCACCTGTGGTTGTCTGGGTAGAGACAGACCAAATTATTTCAGAGGTCTTCTAAGGAACATGGGTTGGACACTCTCCACCCCTATAATAAGTAGTGTGCCCACATGTTACTTTTTTTAAAAAGATTTATTTATTTCATTGGAAAGGCAGATTTACAGATAGACGGAGAGACAAAGATCCATTCATTATTTCACTCCCTGAACAGCAGCAATGGCTGGAGTTGAGCCAATCCAAAGCCAGGAGCCTGGAGCTCTTCCGGGTCTCCCATGTCGGTGCAGGGTTCCAGCATTTTGGGCTACCCTTGACTGCTTTTCCAAGCCACAAGCAGGGAGCTGGATGGGAAGTGAAGCATATGGGATAGGAACCATCTCCCATATAGGATCCTGGTGCATGCAAGGCAAGGACTCTAGCCACTAAGCTAACACACCAGGTCCCCACATGTTAATTCAATATCAGTTAAATGCCTGTAAGGAAGTTCAGCTAAATTTGATTTTTTTTCCTTGTGGAAACATCATGCATTTGTCTGAAAACATCAAATAGTGAACACTCACCCATATAATGTTTTCCTTTTTTTTTAAGATTTATTTATTTTTTTTAAAGATTTATTTTTATTATTTTTTTATTGGAAAGTCGGATATACAGAGAGGAGAGACAGAGAGGAAGATCTTCTATCCGATGATTTACTTCCCAAGTGACCGCAACGGCCGGTGCTGAGCCAATCCAAAACCGGGAACCAGAAACCTCTTCCGGATCTCCCATGCAGGTACAGGGTCCCAAAGCTTTGGGCCATCCTCAACTGCCTTCCCAGGCCACAAGCAAGGAGCTGGATGGGAAGCGGAGCTGCTGGGATTAGAACTGACACCCATATGGGATCCTGGGACGTTCAAGGCAAGGACTTTAGCCACTAGACCATGGCACCAGGTCCAATGTTTTCTTTTTTAAGATGCATTTATTTTATTTGAAATGCAGAGCTACAGAAAGAAAGAGAATTTCTCATCTGGCTCACCCCTTAACTGCAATAGACAGGCTTGGGCAAGGCTGAAGCCAGGGCCGAGGAGCCTCTCCGGGGTCTCCGAGGTGGATGGCAATGGCCCAAGGATTTGGATCATCTTCCTCTGCTTTCCTAGACTGTACACAGGGAGTTGGAAGTGAAGTGGAACAGCTGAAACATGAATTGGTACCCACATGGGATGTTGGCATTGCTCACAGTAACTTAACCTGATACTCCCGTGCTAGCCCCCACAATATTCTTTTCATTGCCTGAGAGTCTCTGTGTTGCTGGTGCCCACATGTGTGCCTGGTCAGCCTCTGGAGGACCTGGCAGTGAGGAAGCAGCTCCTTTCCACATCAGACACCGAGGTGAAGCAGACCTCAACAAGTTCACATCTTTGTTCTGCACCGAATGGACTTAAAGTTTCTCTTTCACTTCCTCACACAGTACATGCATCTTGGTTTTGTTCTGTATCCCTTTCTGTCAACAAATTCTCAGCTTGCAGGCCAGGAAGGCCATGTGCAGTCTAGTGGTCTGGTTAACCATAAAAAAAAAAGGCCAATGTGAGTAATAGTTTCCTCGTACTGAGCACAGCAGCTTGAAGCAAGAGGAAGATCATGTCATAGTGAGGCATCTATGAGCATGGGTATTTGCTCTTTCTCTTAACTATGTGATCTTGGGTGAGTTACTTTACACCTGTCAGCCCAAGTTTTATTGTCTAAAAATGCACTTAATGATAGTACTTAGCTCATGGAGTCATTCACTGAAAAAAAAAATTTTTTTTTAAGGCATTCTTGCTATGTGCTAGGCACTGGCCTTGAAGAGGGAGACACAGTACTGAACAAAGTCAGTCAGTCAATTTAGAGCTTATACTCTAGTGGAAGGAAACAGGCAACAAAAGTAAACAGATTTCGTATTATGTTAGGAAGGAAAGAGGGGCAGGTATTTAGAGCAGTTAGGACACACTACATCTCGTGTCTGAGGCCCAGGGTTCAGCTCACTGCTTTGCTTCCATTCTTGTGTCCTGCTAAGGCACAGCCTGGGAGGCAGCAGGTGCCAGTACAAGCACTTGGGTCCCACACGGGAGACTTCACCTGAGTTCTGGGCTTCTGACTTCAGCCTGGCACAGCTCTGGGCAGAAAGCTGAGGAGTGACCCAATAGTTAGGAGATTCTCTGTGTGTTTTTCAAGTTAATAAAAGATGAAAACAGGAAAGAGGCTAGGAGGCATTTTTGGAAGGCTATTATTTTAGATGGGGGTGACCAAGAAGAGCCTCAGTGAGATCACGATTGGGGAGGAAGTGAGGGTAGAGGGTGAACATCGAGGGAGTGTCCTTCCAGGCAAAGGGGAGTTTGCAGTGAGGCCCGAGGCAGGAGGAACCAGCCTCCTGTGTTTGAGGAACAGGGAGTCTGGCTGGAGGGAAATGAGCTCAGTCAGGATGATGACATTGTAGGATCTGAAGAGAGGAGTAACATGACCTGACTTGCATATTAATAGGGTCACTCTGACCTGCTGGGTTGAGAAGAATTTGGAGGGTAGATAGGGATAGGGAAAGAGATTAGAAAACTTCCACCAGGATCCGGGTGAGAGAGTGCCTGTGATGTCCTTGCCTTGGTACCCGCCATGAAACTAAGCCTAGGCAAAGGGGCCCAATGGCCTCCTTGTTGTGACCTGAACCACAGAGGCAGGCCAGGTAAAGGAGGGTTCAGCTTTGTTCTCTTCCCAGCATGTCCTTATTTTTAAATGATTTGCTTTAATTCATTTGGAAAGGTAGACACAGGAGGGGGACAGCTGGGAAATCTTCCATTTGTTGGTTCATTCTTCAGATGCCTACAATAGCTAGGACTGAGTCAGCCCAATACCAGGAGTTAGGAATTCAATCCAGGCCACTTAAGAGTGGGTGGACTTGCATCAAATACCTGTCCTGATTGCTCAATTCTTGACTTTCCTCCTATCTTTTCTTTCTCTGTTTTCTTCTGACTCACTCAGTTATCTCCTTCTTATTACTCTTATTGAGCAATGTTTTATTTTTTAAGATTTATTTTATTTTTATTTGAATGGCAGAGTTATAGAAAACAGAATGAGAGAGTTCGTCCATCTATTGACTCACTCCCCAAATGGCCTCCAACAGGTACAGCTGGACCAATCTGAAGCCAGTAGCTTCTTTAGGTCTCTTAAGTCTTTGGGCCATCCTCTGCTGCCTTCCCAGGTGATTAGCAGGGAGCTGCGTTGGAGGTGGAACCTCTGGGATTCAAAATAAGCCTGTGTGAGATAAAGGCTCAATAATGTGTTTTCTTTCTTTTTTCTTTTGTTCTTTTTTTTTTTAGATTTATTTTTGTTTGAAAGGTAGGGTTATAGAGAGAAAGATCTTCCATTAACTGGTTCACTCCCCAAGTGGATGCAATGGCTGGAATGAGTCAATCTGAAGCCAGAAACCAGGAACCAGGAGCTTCTTCTGGGTCTCCTATGTGGGTGCAGGGTCTCAAGGCTTTGGGCCATCCTCCATCCTTTCTTAGGCCACAAGCAGGAAGCTGGATGGGAAATGGAGCAGCCAGGACACCAACCAGTGCCCATATGGGATCCTGGCACATGCAAGGTGAGGACATTAGTCACTGAGCAATCACAACAGGCCCAGAGATCTTAATTAATAGTGATGTCAAGTACCTTGCCTTTGCCAATTAAAAAAAAAAAAATTCAACCCTGTGCACACATTGCAAGGACCTTTCCCTCCATGGTCCTAGAAGGGCCTCCTGAACTTAACCTTCTCCTGGAAAATTAGCTTCTGCCTACAGCAGAAGGAACTTGCTGACATGGCCAGAGACCTAATCTGTCATAGGAAGCAGAGTTGGGTCAGTGCAAAAACTTTCCTTGGGAACTGTTTGTAGCAACAATATTTTATTCAACTTGGAAGTTGTTAATAACGTGACCACATGGTTCAGTAAATTAACACACATTTGAATTAGTAAATGAATTAGTAAAAAAAAAAAACTTTTTGTAGTCTTTATACTCTGACCTCAAATCCCTCCCTTTTAAATCTGAGCTGGGCCCTGTACCCGCTAGTACATACAAGAATCTAGTCAGAGAACACCTCAGACAAAGTTTCTTTGGAGATTTCCCCAATTGAAATGCTGAACTCAGAACCCTAACCAAGAAAATAGAGAAGACAGAACAGGTCAATCAACCATCTCAGCTATATGTTGGCAGTGAAATACAGGGCAAACGGAGACTCTATGATGGACTATGTCAATCACTGGATTGTTCAAAGACCTCATAGTGCTTGGAGTGGCAAGACTGGCAGCAATTTACAACTGGTGAACTATCAAAACCACTTGAGCAAGAACCTCAGAGCATACGCTACATGTGGGACCTGGGGAGGGTGGGAAATTGGATGGGCCTTCTCCCTTAATGCCCCCCTTTTAAACATGAAGGAAACAATATGGAGACAATAGTCTTACCCACTTTCCTATAGCCCTTGAACCTTTTTACCCCAATTAACTATGTAAAGATTGTCAAAAATACAATTTAAAAAAATTAAACAAAAAAAATTTAAAAATAAATCAATAGGTCCCAAGCTCATTCTTTTTTTTTTTTTTTTTTTTTTTGGAAAGGCAGATATACAGAGAGGAGGAGAGACACAGAGGAAGATCTTCCTTCCAATGATTCACTCCCCAAGTGACCGCAACGGCTGGTGCTGAGCCAATCCAAAGCCAGGAGCCAGGAACTTCTTTCCAGGTCTCCCACGCGGGTACAGTGTCCCAAGGCTTTGGGCCGTCCTCAACTGCTTTCCCAGACCATAGGCAGGAAGCTGGATGGGAAGCAGGGCCGCTGGGATTAGAACCAGCGACCATGCTATGCTATCATGCTGGGTCCCCAAGTTCATTCTTTCAACAAAAGCTTTATTGAAGACACCATGCTGAGCTTGAATGATAAGCAAAGTACACTCAGACCACAGCTGGGTTGGGGTTGGGGTTGTCCTCAGGAAAGATGCATGACTGGATAATCAGGTCACAGTAAAATTCACAGGATTAGACAAAAGAAGTTCAGGGTCCCACTGAGATAGGACAAAGGGTCCTAATCTCACGGGAGTTACCCGAGAGTCTTAGATCTAAAGGATTCATTTTTTGTTCCACCACTATATTTTGAGTGTCTACTCTTGTACTGAGTAGGGCCAGGGAAATGATGCACAAAAGGTGCAGGGGTCCTGACCTCCTAGCACTGTCTCCTGGAGGAGACTTTGGTCACAGTGTCAGATTACGCTAAGTTACAACCCTATGATGGCCTTCTGCGGGGGCCATGCAGCTGCATATGTGGATGCATGCCAACAGGGTTAAGACAGGAAGTTCAGGCTTTCAGAAGCGGGTCACTGATATTTGGGGGTGGCACTAACCAGGTAGGGGAAGGGCTTCTGAGAGTCAACTTAAAGCAATGGCATAAGCAAAGGCCCCGGGGGTGGGGAAAAGCACATTGGAAGGAGACAAAGAGAGAATGAGATCTGCATGGCTAGGGTGGCTCCAGAATATGGCTACATCGGCCAGTAGGCAGGTATATGCGAATGGCTTGTATGCCTAGGACCAGCGGGGCTCCAGAAGTGTTGTCAGCAACCAAGCAATGTGGCCTCATTGGCATCTAAAAGGATCGCTCTGGCAGCAGTGAGAATATTGGATTACGAGGGTTGCTTTGGCAGGAACTCCATCCTAATTACTTTCCGCTTTCTCACTTTCCTTTCCGGTGGCCACAGAGATCTAAATAAATGCACGCCAGATACACAGTTCAAAGAGTGCCAACAACAAGGGGCTGTGTGGCTTGGAGAAGAGCACACAGCTGGCAGCCAGGCAGCTACCAATTAGTTCTCCCTCCTGGCAGGTCACACTCCTTCTGGAAAACCCACCTTCCCCCTGGTTCATAAGGTGAGGACAACAATACCTACTCCCCTGAGTTCTAAGAGCAACAGAAAGGGCGTGGACCAATTCCCTGATATATGGCAGAACTCAGTATGTGCCAGCTGCTTTTGGAAGCAATTGCAATGTCATCAAGCCAATCAGAAGAAGATTCTTAGCCAGGAGCTATCATAGCAAAAGCACTTGGGAATAGAATGCTTTTACTTAAAAAAAAAATGCGTGACATATATATGTATATGTCATGCATTTACATAAGCACTACATGTTTCATAGTTTTATAATGAGATTTTCCCAACGCTGGTACTGGAAAACTACTTCATTATCAGTTTTGTGATGAAAACATATTTACATACAATAAAATTTCAAAGTTGTTTCAAACTATACTATCTCCAAGGTGCCCTGTATTTAGTCTTTATTAACATGTAACTATTAACTGGAGAATCTGGACTCGCATGCTAGCCTGAGACTAAAAGATGCTGGTGTTTTGAGAATAAATTAATCTGTCTCTGTTTCTCCAGATCTTCCTGGAAGCCTGGCACTCAGTGGTAGGTGCTTAATAAATACTTGCAGAATGGAGAAATACAGAATGAATGAATACATTTATGAATCTAGCAGTTTTATTTTGTGAGCCCAAATCAAGCTCTTGTCTATTTTATTGACTGACTCTCTTTAGAGAGAACTTGGCAGGGGATATTTGAAATGCAGACTGTCCTAGAAAATCCAGGACATGTGATCAGCATGAATCCTCAAATAGCCGAGCATCTTTTAGAGAGCTACAACGAACAGCTATAACAAGTTTCACTGTGGGCTTGTGCTACACTTATTTTTGAACCTAAAAATTGTTCCAGATCCTGCATGCACAGTAGAAGGAACATTCTAGACAAATTTAGAGGACTTCTGTGCAGCCACTGGCACAAGGACTCAGCATCGACTTTTATCTCACTTGCTATGATAAGCTGCCCTGATCAGACCTCTGCTGGCACAAGAACAGCAAGTGAGACAGCCATACATTTTGTTTGTCAAGCCCAGCTGAGCCTAGCTCAACAGAGTGGCGATTCAAGGGAGGGGAATAAAATATGCAGAGAAGTTGGGAAACAGGAGGAAACAAAGAATCCAGTATGACAACTTACAGGAGAACTAAACAAGCATTCAAAGCAGCATCAAGAAGGTAAAAGGCCCAAGAACCAAGAAAGGAGACAAGCTGGAGGGGGGAGGGGATGAAAGATCAATTCAAAACCAAAATTAAAACATTTAAGACTTTATCATAAGAGTATTCTGTGAAGCTAGACTTAATAAATATACTAAAATACATCCTTTAAGTGTTTACTTGAAGGGATTTCAACTACAGCACACACAATACAGGATAGTACTGTAATTATCGCTGAATTCCTTTTTGCCCTTCCCTGACGTTAACTCTGAGCAACCACTCTTCTGTTTTCTGTCCTACTAAAATCAACTGAACGTCAGAACTTCAAATGGGGAAAACAAGGAACCAGAATTTCCCTCCCCAAAAGACACTCTCTTGCTGTACCATTTGACAATATCGTCTCATGAACCTGGATGAAGAGTTTTTCAGAAAGCTTACAGAAAAATGCTTATTGTAAAAAGACTATGCATGGATTTTAAAATGTTTATACCAACATATTATGGTTTAAATCCATTTTCCATCTACTGTTGAAGATTTACTTATTTGTTGGAAGAGTAGAATGACAGAGACAGCAGAAGAGGCAGACAGGAGGGGAGAGGGAAAGAGAGAGAGAGAGAGAGAGAATATTTTACCTATTAATTTAGCCTCTACAAATGATTGCGACAGCTAGGTCTGGGCCAGGCCGAGGCCAGGAGCCAGAGACTCCATCCTGGTCTCCCCCATGATGGCCATCTTCTCCAGCCCTTCCAGGTGTATTAGCAGAAAGCTGGATCAGAAGTGGGCAGCAAGGCCTTGAAGTAGCACTCTGACATGGGATGCCAGCATTATACTTCACCACAACACCGGCCTTTCCAATTAACTTTCTGAAGTCTGCTCTTATTTCTTAAGGATCCAGTATTTGCCAAAGATTTTGCATACATTGTGTTTCATTTTTATAGCTTGTCCCTGAGGGAGGAGTTATCCTTATTTTCCAGAGGAGAGATGAAATAAAATTTTTAAGGGTTGAGCATCTGGCCTAGAAGTTAAGGCACCACTTGGGATGCCTGTATTTCCCAGCTGAGTGCCTAGGTTTGACTCCAGCTTCCTGCTACTGCGCGTCCTGGGAGGGCTCAAGTGTTTGGGCTCCTGCCACACAAATGAGAGACACAGATTGAGTTCCTGAATCCTAGCTTCTGTCTGGTTCAGCCCTGGCTGTCATGGGCACTTGGGAATGAACTAGCATATGGGAGAAATAGATACATATACATACATATATCTCCTTGTACATATGTATATCTATATTGCTACACCTTTGTGATATACCTTGTGAGATACACCTATCTGACTGATTGATAGACTGATTGATCGGTTTTAAAAGAGATGTCAAACTGATAAGATGCAGAGCAGGGATTTAAAATTGAGATCAGGGTGCTGTGTTGTGGTGGCATAGTGTTTAAGCTACCACCTGCAATGCTGGCATTCCCCATAAGCACTTGGTTCGACTCCCAACTGTTCCCTACTAATGGTCATGGGAAAGCAGCAGAGGACAGTCCAGGTATGTGGGCTCCTGCTGCCCACTTGGGAGAACTGAATGGCATTCCAAACTCCTGGCTTTGCCATTGTGGATAGTTGAGGAGTGAGCTAGCAGTTAGAAGAGCTTTCTTTCTGCAACTCTGCCTTTCAAATAAGTAAGTAAATCCTTTTAAGAAATACACAAATTTAGGTCAATAAAAAAGTTACCGTGGTGTTAGATTGGTGACTTGGTACTTTTTCCTTTTCTTTTTTTTTTAAAGACTTATTTATTTGAAAGGCAGTCATACATGTATATGGAGAGAGAGAGAGAGAGAGAAGAAGAGACAGAGAGAGATCTTCCATCTGCTGGTTCACTCTAAATGGCTGCAATAGCAGGGGCCCAGGCCAAGTCAAAGCCAGGAGCCTCTTCCAGGTCTTCCACGAGGGTGCAAACCCAAGCAACTGGATCATCTTCTGCTGTGTTTCCAGGCCCATTAGCAGGGAGGTTGATCAGAAGTAGAGCAATTGGGATGAGAACCAGAACTACAGTCAGCAGCTTAACCTATCACACTACAATGCCAGCCCCTCATACTTTCTTCTTTTTGTATTTTTTTTTTTTTGCATTGTCAGTGCTTTTGATAATGAGCTTCTATTACTTCATTAGCTAGAGAAGTATTTTAGAAATAAATGTTTAAGTGTATATAATAAATATAACATAAAGCCTAAGTTTGTTTTTCTGTTGAGTCAAGAAGAAAATAAAGATAAGGCTCCTCTTAGCAACCAGCACCCAATCAGAAGCAAGAAATCAGAAGAAACAGAACTCAGATTGGCTGTCTTCAGACCTCATTACAGTCTAACATTCCCACCTTCAGTTGCTGCTGACAAGCCCTAGAGGCCTGTGAGACGGTGGAGACCACTCCAGACTCACGGGCAGTCCTCCTGAGCGGCTTCTATCTCCTCTCACATCTCAGGAAGAGCAGGAGGGAACCAGCCAACCATCCTCACTGACAAGTGAGAACATGGCAGCCTTTTAGCACTACTGGAAAGGCAGGAAGATGAGTAATGAGACCGAAGATAAAAGGAACACAGATCAAAATACAGATCACACTCAGGCACAGCTGCAGTCCATGGATTGAGATAAAAAAAATTTGCAAGATATAGCTGACAAAGTATCTAGAATAGGTAAAGAGCTCCTATATCTCAAAAAATTTAAGAACCCATTCAGATTGTCTTGGAAAGACACTTCAGTGAGAAAGATACAAATATGCCCCCAAGGACTTTAAGAGATATTTTACATCATTAGCCGGAAACAAATAAAAGCCATAATGTAATCTACTACTCATGTGAATAGCTAAAATTTAAAAAGACTGCCATTATGAAATGTTGGGATTATGTAAACAACATGAACTCCATTCAACACTGTGGGAGGTAAAGTCATACTTGGGAAAAGGACTTAAATACACCTACGCTTGACTCAGTAGCTCTATTCCTAAGTTTGCAAACCAAGAATTATGAAAAGACTTCTTCAAAGAGATTTATACAAAAACATACACAGAAGTTTTACTTGGTAAACAGACTGAGGTATGTCCATCCAATGGGGTATTACTCAACAAATGAAGAAACAGTTGTGAAACATAATCATGTGGATGAGTCTTTAGAACTTTATACTGAGTGAACAACAAAAGCGGGTATATTGAAGTGCTAAAACAGGCAAAAATAATCTACAGTGAGAATTAAAACAAGAGCTGCCTCTGAGCTTGTAGGGATGAGAGAACAGAGATGAGGGTACTTTCTAGACTGAGACTGTTCTGTATCCCGAGAAGGATTTGTGTTGAACAAGTGTCTCAATTGCCAAACAAACCATTGAATTATACTCTTTAAACAGGTGTACTCTGCTGTATTTGTTTTACCTCAATTAAAAAAACCAATTATATGTAACCAAATATTGAACTCTAGTTAATGATAGGCATATTAAATGTTAAGGGATAAAGAGGGACACATTGGCAACTTCCTCTGAACTATATGCTACTATATATATATGTGTGTGTGTGTATATATATATATATGATGGATTCATAATTGAATAGAGGGATGGCTACTGGGTTAGTTACATGTTGAAGCAAGAACCATGAAACATTAACTGTAGAACCCATACAGTTGGTTATACAATGTTAGCCATAAAATTCTTTTCTTTTTTTTTTTTTTGTTATTTGAAAATGTTTATGATGAGATGTTGGGAAAAAAATGAAGTAGAACTTCAGAGAAAGGAAGAATAAAGGCCAGGCAAAAGGATGAAGTTGATAATTCAAATCTGTCTTGAGTTTCCTAGGGGTCAAAGTGAAACAAGGGTGGCAGTGGGTAGAGGGTAGACGGATACTTAGGAAAAAGGAAAGGGAGGAATGGAGGGAGGGAGGATAGGAGAGCGAGAGAGAAACGAAAGATTTCGGCTACCTGAGAGTGCTCATGTGAATTTTAACATATCTAGAAAAACACTGTGCATTTTTTTTAGCAAAGCAATTTTGCACTAAAGCTCTGACACTGATGAGTTTTCACAAAGAGCCTTGTGGGCCCAGCACGGTGGTACCAGCAGCTTAAGTAACCACAGCTGGCAATGTCAACATCCCAGATCTGAGCACCAGGTAGAATTCCAGCTGTTCCACTCCTGATTCAGTTTCTGGCTACTGTGCCTGGGAAGGCAGCAGATCAAGTATTTGGGTTTCTACCACCCACATGGAAGACTCAGATAGAGTTCCAGGCTCCTGGCTTCAGTCTGAACCAGCTTCAGCCCCAGACCCAGCCATTGCAGACTCTCCCTCTCTGTCACACTGCCTTTCAAGTAAATAGAATACATTTCTAAAGAGAGAGAGAGAGAGAGAGAGAAGAGGGCAGAAAGGGAGAGAGGGAAAGAAAAGGAAGGGAGGGAGAGTGTGAGGAAGGGAGCAAGCAAGGGGAAGGGAGAGAGAGAGAGACTGGTGGTATAGTACAATTAGTGTAATTTGGCAGATTTTATTTATCACACAAAGTATTTATTTCTCACTTAAAATAATAGTTGGGTGATTTGGGTCAGTATAGTGAATTCAATTAAGGAGTCACAAAGGAAAAGAAGTGATCAGAGCCCCCAAAATTATACAACATAGAACATGGTTGCTATAATTTAGCTGGAAAAGAATTATATCAGAATATAGAAAGAACTTTAAAAATCTCCAAGAAATAGATTCTCTCACCTACTTCATTCATGCACTTCAAAACAGCCTGCTAAATCAATTTCTCTTTGAGCATGCACCATATGCTGGGTACCATAGAGCATGATAATAATAGCCTCCTGTACCATATTTTAAAAATTCTAGGATGCAAATTTTTGAACATTTTCATATTTCTGAAATTGGTATAACTCTTACATTCGGTGACATGGCATAAATGAGAATTTCTTCTCTTTTTAAAATTTATTCACTATTTATTTTTTGAAGATTTATTCATTTCTGTTGGAAAGACAGATATACAGAGAAGAGAAGAGACAGACAGGAAGACTTTCTGTCCACTGATTTACTCCCCAAGTGGCTGCAACGGCCAGAACTGTGCCAATCTGGAGCTAGGAGCCTCTTCTGGGTTTTCACAGGAATGCAGGGTCCCAAGGCTTTGTGCCGTCCTCGACTGCCTTCCCAGGCCACAAGCAGGGAGCTGGATGGGAAGCGGAACAATTGGGACATGAACCAGCGCCCATATGGGATCCTGGCGTGTACGAGGCTAGGATTTTAGCCACTAGGCTATCGTGCCAGGCCCTCATTGTGTGGTTTAACTAAGAACCAATATGTGAATGTACTTGGGACATAGGATGGGACTCAGTAACATTAAGCTGTTTTTCTTCAATTCTCCTTTCTCCAAACAGTTTAGTTTGGTTCTTATCCACCCCTCCAAGCTCAGGAGAGGGCCTCACATATTCTAAATGCCTGCAAATATGTTCTGAGTTCACTCATTTACTCATATTTATTATGTGCTTGGCATGGCCCAGGACTTTGCCAGTTGCGGAGGCTATGACAATAAACAAAACTCCTTGCCCTTGCAGAGGGACATGGATAAGACACGAATAAATAAATAATGTGCGACGACAAGTGCTATGCAGAAAAACAAAGCAAGGGATAGGAATTTGAAGCACTGAGGCAGTCAGGAGGGGTTTATAATATTACTTTGGATTTTAAAGAAATCACTTGTGTGACATTGACTGAATGCTTTGGGAAAGTCAGAGGAGAGTCACACAGACATCTGGGTTGAACTTGAAGAGCAATTTAAATCGTTATAGGGAGAAAATAAATTTGAAAAAGTATGCAGAACATTCCAGAAGGTAGAAATACTTGACCACAATTCTGATGCAATTAAGTAGAAGGCTTGCTTGGGGAATATGAGTGGTTCAGTTTAGGCAAAGAGTCATGACCTTGAACAGGAAAAGAATTTACGTTTTGTCTTATGGGCAATGGTAAACCAAGGTGTGTGTGACGGAGAACAAATGATGGAGTGTTAAAGAGCAGCTCCATTTCATTCTTGTTCAAGAGAAAAGAAGACACACACACACAGAGAACCCCTATCTGCTGGTTCAGACCCCCAAAACCTGAAAAGCAGGTGTTGGGATCGGGAGGAGGGGGAGCGGAGGTTGGGGGACTTGGGGGTGGGGCGTGGTGATAATGCTGGGAGTGAGCTACACTGAACGTCTGCTCCCAGCACCTCCATCTTAGAAGTCCTAAGTTTGGCACCTCCATACGTTATCACAAAGGGCTTGCTTGACGAACAGAAATACAGTCGTGGAGTTAAGAAAAGCAGAGGACTTGTGCTCATCTGAACCCTCATGACTAATCATTATTTTCCCAGAGTTGCAAGGTACATCTGTGAGCCACACACAGCCCTTGATGGAATTTCATTTCTGGCTTAGGAAGTGAGAGCAGAATTCTCTGGAATTTTCTGTTTAGGCCAAGAGTAGACAACCCAAGTCAGAAATGGTGAGAATTTTATGCAGGACCCTACAGGGAGAAAAGTCCCACAGAGGAAAAAGACCCTGAAAGATGAGGCACCACGGACACCGGGAAGCTTGGGCTCACAAGAAACCTGCAAGAACAGAGATTACAGCAGATGTATCAGCCTTCGGGGAGACCTTTTGCTGAAAAGTGGGCTATGTGAAAGGATTCAGGCATCCTTCCAATGATCCAAGCTGTCTAAAAAAGCACACAAACCTCCCATTTGACATCTCAATGTAACACTGATTGGAAATATCAGAAGACACAAAAGTCATTTATTTGCCATTTGAAACAGTTTGTCACTTACCTTTCCAATAAGCAGGAAGGGGCTCTGAAGTGCCGTGAAAGCAAAGAGTAGGGTTTAAACAGCTGGTAAAAAAGTACAGCAGGCATCTTTACATAAGATTCTTGAATTCTACTGATGTGTTTATGGCTGTATGAAAGTGAATATCTACCACTGAGAAAGAGAAAAGAAAATGTTGTTAAAAGAAACCTGGTTCTCACTGATAAAAGCAAACAGCACCGTTTTATCTGAAATTTCCACCAGGTGTATTGTGTGCCTATAATTAGCTGATGGCTCCTGGAAGGGAAAGAGATTAAACGAATGCAAAAAGAGAGCTTGAAATATGTTAGCCCAGGGATCTTCAAATAGTTTACTTACATAAACTCTCAAAGAATGTTTTAAAGCTATGTGGCTCCTTACTTATTTTAACTTTACATTCTTAACTTTCTAGCATAAGATGATGATAGACTGTAATTAGGATGAATATTTTATAACACTACTTGATAAAATAGATTTTTACTTCCCAGCAAGTAAAACACCTCAAACCTGGAAGAAATGGTGGGAGATTTTTGAGCCAGTCCTATCCAATGTTTTTTTTTAAAAAAAAAAATGTGTTTGTCTTTCAAGACATTCCAGTTGACTTTAAGAGAATTAGCACTACTAATTTACACTATTCAGCTTTTCCATATTTAGAACTTCTCCAACAAGGCCAATCATTTCACTTTTGATGCCAAGCTTCCCCTTAACAGAAATATGAAGAATAGAGGCGTAAGGTATCTTCACAGACCCATTGTTTCTTTCTTGCCTTTTGTATCTATGTGTGTCTACAAAAAAATGAAAACATTTCCTAAACGGGCAGAATAGCATTGTCATACCTAGCAAAAGTATTAAGTACATAGTAAAACTTCTCACATGCTCCTCACATGCATTTTTTCACTGGTTGTCCTTTTTTTTAAAAGATAGATTTACTTATTTCTTCATTTGAAAGGCAGAGTGACAGAGAGAGAGGAAAGATAGCCAGGAGTCTGGGGCTCCATGCAGGGCTTCCTCCTGGGAGAGTGGCCTGTGTGTTTGGGCCTTCCACTACAGTCTTCCCAGGAGCATTAGCAGAGGGCTGGATCAGAAGCGGAACAGCTGCCATTTGAACTGATGTTCAAAGAGAATGCCAAGGTCACAGCTTAATTCACTGTGTAGACTAATTCGTCTAATCCAGGATCTAAATCCCAGACCCTGCACCACACCCAGCTTTAAATCCCTTCATCTCTATTCACCAAGAGCAAGCATCATTAAATGGTGATGATACTGTCTTGGAAAGAACAGAACTTTGGGCCTGGTCTGAAGGCTAAATCCTCACTCTGTAAGCGTCAGCATCACACATGGGTGCTGGTTTGTGTCCCAGCTGCTCCACTTCCCAGCCAGTTCACTGCTTGTGGTCTGGGAAAGCAAGAGGGTGGCCCAAAGCCTTGAAACCTTGCATCCACATGGAAGACTTAGAAGAAGCTCCTAGCTCCCGGCTTCAGATCAGATCAGATCAGCTCCAGCCATTGTGATCATTTGTGGAGTGAACCAGCAGATGAAAGAACTTTTTCTGTTTTTCTTTCTATAAATCTGATCTACCTTTCTAATAAAAATAGATCTTTAAAAAAAAAACAAAAGTTCATCCCTAGAGGCAAGAAAAATCACATACACAGCACATAAACAAAAGCACACAGCAAGAAATTTTAATATGGATTGAAAACTTTTGCTAGGTATGACAATGTTATGTGTGTGGCATTTTCATGGCGAGGCAACAGATGATTAAGGCAAGAAAATGACTTACAGAGCTCCTTTGCAGTATATGTTGGGGTCAGGGCAATAAAAAGAAAGGCTAAGAAATACTGGTCTAGAATGATCCTTTCACAACACTGATGGATAGAGAAGGCTATAAACAGTATTTCAGTGTATCCCCATGTTTAGCTTAATGGGGAGTTTTCATAGACAAAGCAAAGTCCTCTGTAAGATTCGGGATGAGCAGATGTGGAGCTGTGCTGTTCAAATCCCTCCTACAGAAAGAAGACATCCCGGGCCAGTGTTGTGATCCAGCACATTAAACCGTCATGTGTAACATTGGCATCATTGGTAGGACACTGGTTCAAGTCCTTACTGCTCCACTTCCCATCCAGTTTCTTGGTAATGTACCTGGAAAGCAATGCAAGATGGCCCAAGTATTCAAGCTCTTGCCCCCAATGTGGAAGAGCAGGATGGAGGTCCTGGCTCTTAACTTTGGTTTGGCCCAGACGTAGCTGTTGTAGTCATTGGGGGGAGTGAACCAACTTACTCTCTTGCTCCAGTGAGTGTGGTTAATGATACCCTTTAGCTTAAGACTTCTTAGGAGGCCAGTTAAGCCTCTGCCTATGACACTGGCATTCCATAGGGATACCAGTTCTTCAGATTTAGCTCCTCAGAAAAAGTTGAAAGGGTTGGTGATGTAGCCTGCAGCGCCAGGTTCCCATATGGATATCCTATCAAATCCGAGATGCTCTCTTCTGATTCAGCTCCCTACAAATGTGCTTCGGAAAGCAGTGAAGGATGGTTCAAGAGCTTGGACCACAGAGTCTGGTGCAGTAGCCTCGTGGTTTAAGTCTTCACCTTGCTTTCGCCGGAATCCCATATGGATGCCAGTTCATATCCCTGCTCCAGTTCGCTTCCAGCTTCTTGCTTGTGGCCTGGGAAAACAGTTGAGGACTGCCTAAAACCTTGGGACCCGGGACCTCTGTGGGAGACCCAAAAGAAGCTCCTGGCTCCTGGCCTCAGATTGGCTCTGCTCTGGCCATTGTGACCACTTGGGGAGTGAACCAGTGGATGAAAGATGTTTGTCTCTCCTTCCCTCTGTAAATATATCTTTCCAATGAAAGTAAATAAATCTTTTTATTAAGAGCTTTGACCCCTGAACTCACATGGGAGATCCAGAAGAAGCTCCTGACGCCTTGCTTTGGATCAGCCCAGCTCAAGTCGCGGAGGTGTCCATTGGAGAGTGAACCAGCAAATGAAAGATCTTTTTCTCTGTTTCCTCCTCTTTAAAGCTCTCTCAAATAAATGAAATAAACGCTTAAAATAAATATATAGATAAATGGCACATGTCCTTTAAAGGTTGTCTCATAAACTTTCAGATGACTAAAACAGTGCTGAGATCTTAGGTCTGTCAAGTCCTTGCATTCGCAAGTCAAAGATTGGTTAAATGAGAAGCCGGAACACAGACCCTCAAACTTCCAACTACATCTAATTAAAATCATAGTTTGTTATGTCCTTGAGTTACAAAAATAAAAGAAGAACCCAAGAGTGTCCATTGGTTCATTCCTGATTAGTAAACACCATTGATAGCTGCAGGCAGAAAGCAGCAGTCAATCGGAAACCACGCCTCATGTTGCTATTGCAGTTCAGTATTTCCCAAAGGCAAATGCCTCCTTCATGGCCCTTCATGCCTCAGAGAGTTAGAATTGACAGAGCAGCCATGGAGGCAAATAAAGTTGTGGAGGATGAAGAGAGGTCACTCATGTCCTGTCATAATTTGATTCCCTCCCTGCCTTGTTCCCTTACACCAACAGATAAGCTGAGAGCCACAAATGCTCTCATGGTCAGAATGCAGTTAGCCCCAAACTAGTCAAGACTCTGGTTGCAAGAAACAGAAACCCAAGTCAAACACACAGATAAAGATGGGTGAAAGAAGGACAAAAGGAATAAGGTTATGATTTGTTTTATTTGGCTCAAGCAGTCAGTAACCCAGAGAGCTCCACAGTGATGAAAGGCTTGAGCCATGGTGTCAGATTTGCTCCTTCTGTCCCATATGCTCCCTGATTCGGGTCTCTTACAACAGATGGTGAACTTGTTCCCCTGACTGTGCACAGGGAGAACAGCATGGCTCCGATACATGCTGGTTAGAGCGTCTCAGTCCAGTGACTCCAGGGGAGAAAATTTTCTTCCCCGAAAGTCTAAGTTTCCCAGGGAAGGGCTCAAATTGGTTGTAGTTGACGTAGTCAAGTGGTTGGTGACTCTGGTTGGCCAAGCCTGGATCTCATGTTTGCCCTATAGGTTTGGTAGGCCACTAAAACAACAAGGAGAAAAAGATGGATCATTTCTTTCAAATGAAATAAGATGTTGGACCAGAGAATGCTGGAGAAAGACATATCACAGACAGAACGGACTAGCAACCATTACAGATCCTTTTTCCTTTTGCACAGTATCTGAACATGGAGGGAACTTAAATAATTGCAAAGGAAACAGTGCTTGTTGACAGAAAGAAATGAAGAGTTGAGAGAAGGAGGATGAATGGGCTGTGACCAATACCTTCTTGGATCATGCTTGGCGGCTTCAGGTTTCCAGCCTATGGAAAGGTGACCCTCATAAGCTATTTCCACCAGGCTCTAAACCTCAGCAAATAAGAATAGCAACTCAGTGGCATCTAAAAAATTATAGAAGCCAATGCACCAGACTTTGAACTGTGTGTTTGAGTTGCATATAATACCCATGTGCCTACTGATCCCTAGGACTGCAACTTTATGCTTCGGATTGTTCTTCCGGCTCCCAGAAAGATACTCAGGGAGATTCAGAGTTAATGCCCTCCCCACCCCCTTCACCCAGTTTTCAGTCCATCAGAGTTAGTGAGTAAATACTCCAGCTTCCTCAACCCTAGGCATCTAGCGCCTCTTTTTCCCCTCATCCTTGGAGAAAGTGCCTGCCCCACCTTTTTTTTTTTTTTTTGGTTCTCTTCTTTCCCTACCAATGTTTCCTAGAATTACCCAAATAAACCACTGGTGCTTGAGTCCTCGACTTAGAATCTGCCCCTGGGGAACTTAAACTAGGACAGTACATTTGCAAGGAAAATAAAGACTAAGCACCAGAATGGTCATCATTATTATTATGTGACTGATGGGATTCTAAGTTATCTTCCTGTTGCCTATATTTAAAGCATTTTCCACAGTCAACACGGAAAACCATGAATTATGGAACAAGTCTAAAATCTCAATCTCTGAAGGACTGGACCACCTTTGTCTTTTACCTATTTCTAAGCCCACATATTCAATTAACAATTCTTAGTTTTGTGTCCACTAATTCTATTCCTGGCGCCATACTTTTTGCTCATACTCTAACACTTGCTATTACTTCTGACTGTCCAACAAGGCCTCCCTTGACTCACCCAACCCATGATGCTATATTGTCTCCATCTCGTTCATTTTTTAGTTCTTCCTATATGTACAGTATTTTTGAGAGGTGTAACAGTTGTTATATGAGTTTCTTGGGTTTCTAGAATATTTGCATTAGCATTAGAGCCACTTCAACATACACACTCACAAGATGGCATTATAGCCATTCAAGATAAAATACTGCCTTTCCTCTCCCCCTACTGTACCCCCCAATTATTCAAGAATATCGAGTGGCATCTACTGTTTCACTCTTTCACAAAGGGTCTTTTTTCACAGGACAGCAGCAGTAGGGGAAAAAAAGAGAGAAACAGAAGCTGGCCCCGAAGCCCTTAATACACCATCCCTAAGTGGTCTTGTCACAAGAATGCAGCTGATAAGGAGAGGGAAAGACAAAAAGCAGTCTTGACTTAGGAACACAGTAACAGCTCCCCCTTGGTCTGATTCAGTCCTTCAGAATGGCTCCCTTAGGGCTGTGCCTTCTGTGAATTATGAGTCTCTTGCTTTTTCTTCCCTTCAGGGTTCATATTAAAGACAAGACACAGCTGCCAGGGCCTCCAGAGATTCCCCAGAAGTCCATGATGGTGAAATAAAATACCATGTTCTGTTAGAAAACTAGCCAGTCCTTCTTTCACATGGGCTGTGCTATCTCATGATCAGGATAAGGAATTCCAGACACTGGACATTCACTGCTTCTATCAACATCTTTTTTGTTTGTTTTTGCTTTTTTGCATGATCTTTTAGACAGTAATTAAAATTTTCTGTTTCAGCTTCCTCGCATAAGGCTGATAATTATAATCTAAAGGGAGCAGATAATATGTATACTCTGAGGGGTACTTCCAAACAGGTGTGAAAAATAAAAATTAAAAGATCAGAAATTCTGAAACCCATGCGTGGTGTCATCCTGATATGCATCTTCCTTGAATTCCGAAGATCTTTCATGTGTGTGGATTTCACAATTTTTTACATCTAAATAAACCCAAGTTTTAATTACATTTTCCATGAACTCTTTGAAGTCTTCTTGCATGTGTATGCACCTCCTTCTTGAAATAGCGTCTCCTAGGAGGCAATGACCTTACTTGCAAATGTGGAGAAGTTGTTTGGCTCTGGTGCCACATGTATTTTGGGCCTTTGACAGGCATGTGGTCTTCTCTGCATCTTTTATCCCACTGGTGTCATAATGTTTATATTATGCAAATAGGCTGAGCATTATACATAATGATTGGTTAAAATGCTGCTGATGTTGCAATCTCCACTTCATCTGCCTCAGAGGAAAATGGAGCCTATTAAGATAGGTCTGCAACTCTGCGTGGAGATTTGGGATACATTGGCGAGAAGCTGGGAAAGCAGCATATTGCAGACTGTCTCTAGCCAGTTAAAAAGCTTGTATATCCAAAAATTCAAAATGAAAAAATATATATAAAAAACAGCTTGTAGAGACTGAACCCAAAAGTGAACATGATGTCTTGCTTTTACAGTTTGATTTCAAGAATCATTTTAAATAACAGGATCAATTCCAGATCCCAGTGAAGGCTTGGGTGAGCCTGTTGCAAAGGAGAAGACAACAATTTTTAGAAAGGACAGAGTCTTCTTGCTGATGAGGGGAGCTGAGTGTCAACAGCCCACCTTCCCACACATCCTTTGTCCTTCTCCCGATTTATCCTGGTTATAAGATGCCACTAGCATAAATGAGGATTCTGCTTCCTGATGGGTATCGCGTATATTCAGGGGTCTATACTAGACTAAGATCCTCAGATGTTAAGAATTAAATGTCTGTTATTTTTATGAGGAAACCAGAAAAGGACTGAAGAAAAAGTTCCTTCTATTCTAGAAACCCTTCAGAAAAGGTGTAGAGGGGCCAGTATTGTGGCACAGTGGATAAAGAAATATTTATCACTCAGACTTCAGCCATTGGTTTGCATAAACATCTCCTAACGATAGAAGCAATACGTACCAGGGATTTTGCAGAAACATTCTTTTTTTTTTGAAAGATTTATTTTATTTTTATCACAAAGTTAGATATACAGAGAGGAGGAGAGACAGAGAGGAAGATCTCCTGTCCGATGATTCACTCCCCAAGCGAGTGCAATCGCTGTGCTGACCTGAAGCTGGGAGCTCTTTCGGGTCTCCCACATGGGTGCAGGGACCCAAGTCGACCACGACTGCTTTCCCAGGCCACAAGCAGGGAGCTGGATGGGAAGTGGAGCTGCCAGGATGAGAACTGACACCCATATGGGATCCCAGGCGTGCAAGGCAAGGACTTTAGCTGCAAGGCCACCGTGCTGGGCCCTTCTAGAAACATTCTTCATGCTCCAGGAATTGTGCACGTCAAAATATTATCCAGATTACAATTTTGCTTCTCTCTTTGATTCAATCTGTATTTGTAGGTACAGATTCCCAATTGCTAACATTCTGAATCATGTCTGTGTACAAAACACATGCTTAGCTGCTTACAGAGTGCATCCTATTGGGCCTGGCGAGGTAGCCTAGGGGCTAAAGTCCTTACTTGGCTCACCTGGGATCTCAAATGGGCACCGGTTCTTATCCCGGCTGCTCCATTTCCAGCTCCCTGCCTGTGGCTTAGGAAAGCAGTCAAGGATGGCCCAAAGCCTTGGGACCCTGCACCCGTGTGGGAGACCCGGAAGAGGTTTCTGGCTCCTGGTTTTGGATGGACTCAGCTCCGGTCATTGCAGCCACTTGGGGAGTGAACCAGTGTAAAGATGGAAGATCTTTCTGTCTCTCCTTCTCTCTGTAAGTCTGCCTTTCCAATAAAAATAAATAAATCTTTAAAAACAACAACAACAGAAAAGTACATCCTATTTAACCTATTTAACCAAAGCTTGCAGAGATTAAGCACCAGCCTATCACCTTCTAGCGAGCAGCAGAGCCAGCTTACCAACATGGATGGGGCCCTGCTGCCCTTGCTGACGCACCTGGGCAACCCCTCGGAAGTGAATATGGAATGGCTCAGTCAAGGAACATGGAGTACAGTTAGCAAGATTTTTGTTTGTTCGTTGCTGTGTTGTTTTTTTTTTTAAGGTTCACAGATATAATAACAAAAGGCAGAATGCAACCTAACATTACCCTTTCAGCTCAACGGACATGGAAGGAATTACAATGGTCTCTTTAAAAGAGCAAGTTTTTCATTGGTATGTGTGATGCTTTCTGTAAGGACATGGAGAAGAGGAAACCGCATGGTGTGTTCTGGGACCGAAGCCTTTCAAACATTGCGATGACCTATGCGGAAGAGCAAAGCTGAGGCTGGGAAGTTGTCCAGAAAGTCAGGGATTGGGGTGAGTTCAAAACTTGTTTCTGCATTTGGAGAGACAGGGCCCAGAAGGGCTGAGGGAAGACGAGAATTACTGACTCGCAAAGCCTAGGAATTGTCCGGCACTGAGCTCCTGAGAGCCGAAGGGGTCGGGGGGAGGCAACTGCAGTCCACACGGGCACTGAGAACCACCAACATCCTAGGACCCCCTAAAGGCCAAGATCCTTTTTCGGTTTACTTTGTTTTGCTGTAAATCACTTACTATGCTGTAGTTCCTAGGATAGTATAAGCTGTTTTCATGTATGATCATTATCGGGTTGAAGGAGAAAACACAGTTTGTAACACAGTTTGTATACAGAAAAAGAAAAATCTCCCAAACTGTTTCCTTTAGATGCATGAGTGTGTGGGGGCTTCCGGAGTCAATGGCAAGGCTTATTTTTGAGGGTTGGCAATCACAGTGCTATTGTCCGAACTCTGACTGTTGTTAAGTCAGTTAACAGAGTAGTCTCCCACCATAATTCTACTTTTCACATATGTTTATCCATCTTTACTTTTAAATGTACTCACACACTTTGGGAGCATGCAGGACCATTTGAGTTGAGTAGCTTGGTGGAAGAATTGCAAGGATTTTATCCCCTTCAACATGTGTTTTTGTAAAGGGGGAACGTCTCTTGCAACACTGGTATCCCATTTAGAAGTGCTGGTTAAATGCTGGCTGCTCCACTTCCAATCCAACTCTTTATAAGCAGCCCAAGTACTTTGGCCCCTGCCACCCACATGGGCAACCAAGGCGGAGTTCCTGACTCTGAGCTTTGGCCTGGGCCAGATCTGATTTTTGCAGTGATTTAGGGAGTGCCGCAGTAGATGAAAGATCTCCTTTTCATGTGGTGTCTCCCTCTCTGTCACGCTTTCAAATAGATAAAATAAGTATTTAAAACATTATATTTTCTGTGTCCAGTATGATGATTCAGTGGCCAAATCCTTTCCTTACACACACTAGAATCCAACATGGGCATTGGTTCATGTCCCAGCTGTTCTGCTTCCCATTCAGTTTGCTGCTTGTGGTCTGGGAAAGCCGTTGAGGACGGCCTGCGGCCTTGTGATCCTGTGCCAGCATGGGAGACCAGGAGGAGGCTCCTGGATCCTGGCCTTGTTGTGGCTCTGTTCTGGCCATTGCAGTTACTTGGGGAGTGAACCAGCAAACAGAAGATCTTTCTCTTGTTCTCTCGGTAAATGCACTTCTCCAATAAAAATGGGTGGATATGGGTCCTGGTATGATAGCCTAGTGGCTAAAGTCCTTGCCTTACATGCACCAGGATCCCATATGGGCGCTTGTTTGCATCCTGGCTGCTCCACTTCCCATCCAGCTCCCTGCTTCTGGTCTGGGAAAGCAGTTGAGGACGGCCCAAAGCCTTGGGATCCTGCACCCATGTGGGAGTCCCGGAAGAAGTTCCTAGCTCCTGGTTTCAGATTGGCTCAGCTCCAGCCATTGCTGCCACCTGGGGACTGAAGCAGCAGACAGATCTTTCTCTCCATATTCCTGTCTCTCTATATATCTGTCTTTCAATAAAAATTTAAAAAAATAATAAAAATGGGTGGATCTTTGGGGAAAAATTATTTTTTTATCAAAGATTTTGTCTTTTTTTTTGTTGTTCAAACTGAGGAAATTTGCACTGCTCGTACTTCTGATTCTTGCAATTGCATCTAATAGCTGGAATGCCACACAGAACGGGCAAAGCCATTAGGCACATTTTTCTCAGAAAAAACAAGTTGATTTGTATGACCTTTGCCCTTTCCTGGTTATCTGGTTGTATTCATCCTTTTACAAAAGCTCTTGCTACAACTTGCCACATTCTAACAGAAACTTGAGTAAAGCAATCAGACAATGGTAAGGGCAAGAGGGGGGAAACATCAAGTCCTGACTTTTAGAAGTATTTATATACATTCCAGAGTATTCTAAACACATAAAGAGTAAACTTAGAAGAGAAAGCCATTCTGTGCCCAAAGTAATGTCTTTGAAACTGGGATCTGCGGGGAAGAAATGTGTTATGTTATGACTATACAGAGAGAAACAACACGAGCTGTAGGCCCAGGAGAAGTGTTCATGGAAGATTTGTAAGAGAGTAGGGCAAACACACACCAAGTAGACACTTCTCATAAGGACATGCTTTGCAATTTGAGCATTTTTGAGCTTGCAATGGAATTTAAAAGCCATCCAGAAACAACAGATGTTTGAACCCAAATGATCCAACTTCTTGATGCCAAAATTTGGGCTCTGAAGAAGAACGTTAGAATCCCAACAAATGAAGAATAACTTCAGTAACTCTTCCCCAGGCCAACAGTTCAGAGAGATTTATTCTGTGGCTTACTGACCCATCCTTTTATCTGTGCCCGTTTATTTTGTAAGCCATAAACATTTCTGCCAGATGGGAGTAGGAATAGCTAAAATCCAATTCTCTTTTCCAGCTCTCGTTTCAGTTTCCTCCCTCTCCTCTTTGAATACTCCACCCCCGGATTAGGAGACCAACAAGTGGACTCTTCCCAGCATTATTTATTCCTGAACTCCTACATATGAAAGCATAGTATGGCCCGTGCCTACATAACAAAAGTTGGATAACTACTTTAACAGTTCTAAGTAGCCAGAACAGATATTGTGAGGAACAAACAAAAACCAACCAAAACCAATTCCACACACGATAAATTTTAAAATTCCATTTTGCAAGCTACTATTTCTCCGCCATTAAATAGAGATTTGGTATATGCTAAATGTCTGCTTTTCTTGATTGACAGGGATGTATCTGGACAGATTCTTGGTTAGCAATCAATGCACATTTTAGGGCACCTGCATCCCACATTGGAATGCCTGATTGACTGCTGGTTCTGCTTTTGATGCTAGCTTCCTGATACCTAGGGAGGCATAGATGATTACTCAAGTACTTGGTCCCTGAAACAGCCAGCCAGAGTTCTAGGCTCCTGGCTTCTGCTTGACCCATGTCTTGCTGTTGCTAGCATTTAGGGAATAAAGCAGAGTATGAGAAATCTCTTTTTCTGTTTCTTTCTTCTGCTAGCTTCCAAGCAAAATTGATATAAAAACACAAATTTTAAAAGAGAAAATGGTCACTATTTTTTAAAATACTTATTTATTTTTATTGGAAAGGCAGATTTACAGAGAGAAGGAGAGACAGAAAGATCTTCCATCTGCTAATTCACTCCCCAAGTGGCAACAATGACTAGAGCTGAACCAATCAGCAGCCAGCAGCCAGGAGCGTCTTCCAAGTCTCCCACATGGGTGAGGGTCCTAATGCTTTGGGCCCTCCTCCACTGCTTTCTCAGGCCACAAGCTGGATGGGAAGTGGAACAGCCAGGACACGAACTGGCGTCCATATGGCAAGGCAAAGATTTAGCCTATAGGCCATCATATCAGGCCCAAAATGTTCACTTTTTTTTAATGACATATTATTTAGTTCTAAAATAAGACTGTTGTTTTTCCATTAACTTTTTAGATGAGCTTTTCCTCCTCTCTCCCTCTTTTAAACAAATGGCTGCAATTTAGACATCAAGTCACTTGATTCCCTTTCCAATTAAACTTTTTGCACATCTCATGCAGCAAATGGACTTCTCAGCAAGGTAGCAAGGGTTATCTTTTAACAGAAGGATGTTGGGCTGGAGATATTTCTTATTTGAGTCATACAAATATCATAAAATAGCACCTCAGAGATGAAAAGAGGCAGCATAGTCATGGTTCTAAAAGGCAGCCAGAGACTGTAACTGCATTTTAAAAATAGTATAGCAGCTATGATTATAATTTAGCTCCACAGCACGTAAGTGTGGTATGAACAGGAAATGGGAGTACATCTTCAGAGCCTGATAAGATTCTCTAATGAAAGACATATGTTCTGTTTCTTAGCTGGCAAGCTAAATCTAGACAGAAAAAAGAAAAAGAAAGAAAGAAATGCATATATGGCTATGTTTAACCTAAAGATCAAGCTTGTAAACCTTGGAAGATGTTTGAATTGCTTTTGAATTAGGGGTTGATGTTGAGAATTGTATGGCATAGTTTCAATCACACACACACACACAAACACACACACACACACACACACACACACACACACACATTTTTATTTGAAAAAGGTGAAGTAACCTCCAGAGGAAAATTCATCTGGCAATCCATGCACCACAAGCCTGAGTTCTCTTAGGGAAGGCTCAGCAGGGCAGAGTTAGTCTTTAGAGAAATCCCTGCTCATCTAGGGGACGTTCCTAGCAACAGACTCTATTTCTTAAACACTGGAGTTGAAGTCAGTAAGGACTGTGTGTTACGGTCATTCGACAAGCACTGGCATTGTAGCATTGTAGCAGGTTAGCCTGCCACTTGTGACACCAGTGTCCTGTATGGGAAGGTAGGTTCCAGTTCGAGCTGCTCAGTTTCCAACCCAGCTCCCTGCTGTTACAGATGGGAAGGCACAACAAGATGATCAAGTAGTTAGGTCCCTGCCACACAAGTGGGAGAGACTAACATGGAATGCCTGGCTCTTTGCTTTAGCCCAAGTCAGCCCTAGCTGTTACAGTCATTTGAGGAGTGAAGCCGTGGATGGAAGACCTGTCTGTCTGTATTCCTCTGCTTTTTTTTTTCTTCTAGTTTTTATTTTTAAATGTATTTCTTTTATTTTGAGAGACAGATTTTTACTAAGAGAAGGAAAGATAGAGAAAGAGGTCTTCCTGCACTGGTTCACTGCACGAATGGCTGTAGCAACCAGAGCTAAGCTGATCCAGGGGCTCCCTTGTGGGTGTAAGGTCCCAAAGACTCAGGCCTTCTTCCATTGCTCTCCCAGGCCACAGCACTGGAACAGAACTGGATCAGAAGTGGAGCCGCTGGAACACAGAGCTGCCCAGGAAGAGGATTCGCCAGTTTCACTGAGCATAATGGTCTCTAGTTGGGGCCATTTGGTTGCAAATGGTAGAATTTCATTCTTTTTAGTGGTTAAGTAGTATTGTATGGAGTAGCTCTACCATATTTTCTTTATCTACTCCTCTTTAGATAGGCATCTGGGTGCGGCTGCCATAGTCAGACCACTGTATGTCCTACGTACACTACTAGCATAGTAGGGATAGCAGAAGGGCCGTTTGTATGGAGGGGGGTCTTATGAAATCAGAAATTATTCATTTAAAGCAAAACCACATAGAGTTGTTTATTTTTGAGAGGATGACAGAGACAAAATGAGAGAAAGAATAAGGGTATTCCCAAATGTTTGCACAAGTTGGGACTGACAAGGCCAAAGCTGGGAACCAGGAAGTCGATTCAGGACTGTTTCCTGGCAGAAACCCAATTTCTGGAGCCATTGCTGCTGCCTCCTAGGGTCGGCAGTGGTAGGAGATGAAGTCAGGAATTGGAGCTGGATATTGACCCCAGGTACTGCAATGTGGTACAAAGACCCTTAACTCCCAGGTTAAATACCCACTTCTACAGAGGGATTTAAAGAATAAGACTCATTTTGCCTTTATTCCCAAAAGCTGTTAGAAAAAAGATGATTTAAATAGAAAGATTTTAAATTATACGAACTTCACAGTGATATTTCCCTCCCTTCCCTAGTATTTAGAGGATGTGGATCAAAAGTCAACATTCCAGGCTTCTAATTATTTTAGTCATAAATCAAACAAAAGAAATTGTTAAATAGTCATGTAAGTCTTTCTACTTTGACACCTTCATAACAATCTGAAAGCTAGGCTTGAATTTAGATTTTTCTGGCTCTTCAAAGTTCTATACCAAAACAGCAAGAGTTAAGCGAGAGCTTTCCCTAGTCACCATCCCAGGGCCTGTCCATCCTTGGGAGGGATGAATGGGGAAAAAGCTATGGAAAATGCTTGGGTCATGTGAGCTTGGAATACATCTGTGCTGGTTCCTCAAAAGGCAGTCTGATGAGCGCACACAGGTTCAGAGCACATTACATACCACCCCATGGCCACACAGATCCTCACCACATGGCAAGGGGAGGAGCTAGGGTGAGAACCAGAGTGAGAACTTCAAAAGTTCAAGGTTCAAGGTCAGAACTCACTCATGGTGAGTGAGGCTGCTACAGATACTTGCTGGTGATCAAGCGTCAGATGGAGAGAGAGAAAGATTTCATTCTTCCATGTCCTTCAGAACATCACAGCGAAATAAAAAAATTTTTTAAATTATGACACTAATCGACAGAGACAAATCAAAAGATGCCATGGTTTGTCTATTGATAGCCTGCAACACTGGAATCCAAGGTTATATAAAAGCAATGAGGATTTGGTTGTGGGGATTTTTTTATACATATATATGATACAGATATATTGTACTTGTATTAACACAAGAAGAAAAGTCAAAGACCCTTTAAGCATAAATTATTGGACTTAATCTTTTGGTTTCTAGGTAAATCTACTGCCAACAAAACATTTTAGGTAATGTGATAAATACAGAAGCTCTGTTTTTTCTTTAATGGCGACATTCACATTGGAAGCAAGCTGTCAGTAGCAAACAGCTTTGCTTGAGCTGCCTGGTTTAGCAGATGTCTTTGTTAGGAATGTGACAATTATTGCCATTATTTATTTCACTGCATATCAAGTGGGACAAAGGGAAGCCAAGTCCTCATCAATAGTGCACATGGTCAATTACATCATGCTAGCCCATCACATGCCTCACTCTTTGTTAGTTGCTCCTGACATTATCATAAAAAGCTGTGCCTGTCTCAAAAGTGAATGCAGTCAAAATTATTTTCAGCTGTCACATAAAACTACGTAGACCACATGCAAATATGGAAATTACTCTTTCCAACTGCTTTACTTATTGTATAATAATATTAGCTGGCACTCATCAACTATTTTTGCTGTAGCAGATAATGAGAACACCCTTTGCTTAAATTTTCTTTCAATTACAATCAGAAGCACCCCTATATTTGCACATATTCTTCCACCTTATAACATGTTATTGTTTGTTGCTTTAGTAAACATCTTAGAGTTGATGAATACAGTGAATTTTGTCTACCTAATGATTTCTATTACAGAATTTATAAGTGGAAAATTAATATTATAATCAAGACCAAATATTGAAGAACACTAGATAAAAATTTTGCTGCCCAAAATATATTCACCTACAGAAACTGTAGGTGACCAGCATAATGGAGACCAACATAACAAGAAGTGAAATATGCTGTATGCATTTATACTCCTGAATAAAGGAAGGACTCCCAATGAAATTGTTAAACATATTTTTACAATAGGATGCTGGACTTTCACTTCAATAGCAGAATGATGGACTTGTAACTGTTGCTGAAGGACTACACTATTGTAATAATATGAAAGAAGACAGTATGTGAGGCAGGGGAGAAGCGTGGGGAGAAGATGGAAGGGGGAAACCCTGAGCCTATGGAACTGTATCATGAAAAATAAAAATTAAAAAATTGAACCTCACATTTATAGGTTAAATCAAGGCAACCTTTGATAGATAATTCAACAATAATAAAGAATGGCATTCACATTTATTGGAATGAATGAAAAAATAAGGTACTATCTCTGTCTCTCTCTCTTTTTTTTTCCCAAGAGTAAGTGTTCTAATGGAAAAGACAGCATTTTTGGGGTTAAGACAAGTTGTCTTAACTTCTGCATGCCAGATATCATCCAAACATTTGGCTCTTGTTCTTGCTCTGACTTTAGTGATGGAGAGAGAACATTTTGAAGAATTCATTCAGTTTTAGAAATCCCTTACCTGAGGTCCACACGTTTGAGGGACCCACACTGTGGTCCCAAAAGCTAATTTCAGAGAAAGGTCAATAGACAGAGGCCGTAGTTCAAGGAAAGGTCATTGATCACAGAGTTTATTTGGGGGACTTGTTATACACCAGGCTGCAAGCATGGAGTGGGAGCTAAGACTAGAGAACAAGATTCATAGCAGATCATGGAGGGCTTTGACTAGAGTGGCCAATGGGTAAGAAATAAAGATCTTTGAGCTAAAGTCTGATATGATCAGATATGAACCTCAAGAAAACGACTATAGCAGCAGTGTTCCAAAAATGCCATGGACAGAACATCATTCAGGGAGAGTCTCCTTCAGGCAGAGGCGCTCAGTCTGCAGCCATCAACAGAGACGTAAGAAAGAAAGAAAGAAGGTCCAGAAAACAGAGGGAACAGAAAAGGGACAAAGCTGAAAAGCACCCCCAAAAAGAAGTGAACTTAAGAACACACAGAAATATTGGCTTTAAAGGAAAGTAGGAAAATTCTTCATCATACACTGGCAAAAGTAAACGGGAAATAATCTGGACAAAATGAAACTTCCAAGTGTTTGTATAATATGATACCTTCTAGCTTCTTGTGAAACAGGCAGAAAAAAAGAGAGTAGAGGTATAAATAGACATTTAATGAGTGTACAGGATTGAAGCAACAGATATGATTATTTTAACAGTGAATAATGAGAGGCAAGCAAAGGAATGTCCAGTGTCACTGAGTTCCAGGACGAATTGGATGAAATACAATTTAGGACAGCCAATTTTCCTGGTTGTGCTATGTTCTCCAGCAATGTTCAGCTGCTTAGAAGACACAGATGGTTGTCTTAAACAGTGCTGGAGATTGTCAGGATGGAAGAGCAGAACGGTGATTATGTTGCAGGCGAGACTGCAATGGACAGAATTGGTCCTGAGATTCATCAAGGGCCTTAGGATATATCACGGGGTCACAAAGGAGCAGCAGCAAATGGACTAAATCTGAAAATGTGAAGAGTGGGTCAGAAGGAGCGAGGTCAAAGGAGAGATGGGAAGCTGGGTGTTGGTTAAACGAAACTTCAGGTTTGGGAGTCGCAGATAAAGGCAGAGGTGATGTGAATGGGCAGCTGGCTACACTAAGGAGAATGAACTGATATGATAGGTCAGCGTCAGAAAAACGATCAACATGAATCTTCTTTTGCACTTAAACTTTAAAAAAAATTGTTCTCAATTGGCTTGAAAGGTAGAGATAAGGGGAGATCTTCCATCTCCAAGTTAACTCCTCAAATGACCACCACCACCAGGGCTGGTCCACATCAAAGCTAGGAGCCAAGAAGTCAATCATCTGGGTCTCCTAAATGTCTTGAGCCATTATCTGCTGCCTCCCAGAGTACACATTAGCAGAAAGCTGAGTTGGAAGTGGAGCCTGGAATACAACTGAGCACTCTGAGGTAGGAGTTCCTCATCCCATTCAACATCTTAACCATTACACCAAAACCCACCTCCCAACACGAATTTTGAATGTCAAAGAATATTTCAATTATTGATGAAATTTTATAGTATGACAAGAACCATATTAATATAGCATTAAAAACATTTGGACAGATAGAAAAATATTTCGAAGGACATTCAGCTCTCTTCATCTGTAAGTATATTTTGAGCACTGTGCAATGTGTAATGTGAAATCACAGACCACAAGCACAATATGATGGATTCTTCTTTAAACTGTGATTTAATTAGCATTAAAGACTAGTGCTCAGGGTATAACTTAGACCCAGACAAATGACCTTGCACTAAAAGTAGAAAGTACAAATTGGTTACTTTGAGGAAGGAAAAAAAATAGGAAAGTTAAACCTAGTAATTATGAAGCATCACCATATAGTTAAATAAATAGTTGAATCAAGTTAATAATAGTGATTCCCAAGAAATTGCTTGTATTCACTGTGAAACTGCTAATCATTCCTTAATGTTTTGTCTTGGAGTGTAAACTTTCACACTCATAGACTTTTTCTACAAACAATTTGATGAACCCAAAAATGCAGGCTCTCTGGTTTATCATAAGACTAGCATGGTGATGACACAGCCAATGCAGGAATCACAACAGACTGGGCTTACTGGTCCTTTGTATTCCAAATGGGGACATAACTACAATTTTCTAAAGTTATGAGATCAATATAAGTTTTTTTTTGTGTGTGTGTGTGTGTGTGTGTAAGAGACAAGTGCAGTTACTCTATAATATGAACTCATCAGGAGATTTGTGCAGGGCTTGGGATGCTGTAATCACCCGACTCAAAGAATTGCTAGCCAGATGCAGAAAAATACAGCAAATAGGCCCTGGGAGTACATGTTATCTCCCAATCTTCCCAAGGAATGTTGACCTAGTCCTGGAGCATTTATTTACACATTCTTTTCAAGCAATCTTTAAAGTAAACGGGAAACTCTTATTTTGTATGACTTAGGTCAGTTCAGTATAGACAAAATGTCTATACTTGTTAAAGCTCTGTGATGAATATGGTTTTTAATCATCCTCTTCTGCATGTTATGAAATTGTCCAGAATAAAAAGTCAAAAGAGAAAAAAGAAAAGAAGGAACCGATCCTTTTATTGTGCTATAGAGCTGTGAGTAACTACAGCCCTTTCTGCTTTCCTCCTTCCTGTTGGTATACGCTGTAACCTTTGAGAAGTTGTTTACCCAGATCCATCCTTACCAAAATTCACTAACACGAACGTTTGGATGGCATAACATACTATTACTTCTCATTTCCTTCATGCTTCATAAAAACTTTTCAATGTACCATCATTTCATTTACTTTCATGGAACTTCTGTACTCACAGGCATTCTCCCAAATATTTGTTCTTCCCAAATCTATACTGAACCAATCCCTATTAGACACCTAATATGACCCATTATTTTAACATTATTTTCTAATTTTCATGGATAAATATCTTTGTATGGAAAAAAACAGCATCCAACAGAAAGTCTCTATTTTTTGCTCAGTAAACACCTATTGAACACCTACTGTGCACAAGGCCTTGGTTACACAACATGCTGGGACTTCTCAACACGGAAGCAAGAGTGAAGAGGTTTTTGTAAATGAAGGAAGAGGAACTTTTTAAAACAGTAAATTCCAAAGTTCCATGCAGAGAGTAATCAATTCTGAGGTATTCCCGGGAAGAGATGAGGACCACTGGGCTAAGATATCAAATCTAAGAGGACTAAAAGACTGTTCTGCCTGAAGGTGGGACTGCCTTGAACTTAGAAAATGGCTTGCAGCAAGAAGGCAGGCAGAATATGTAACAGAGCTGCATTCTGGTTCCAGAAGGAATATAAACACAGAGTTCAAGTCTAGAGAAATGGTTTAGCAAGATGTAGGTAAGGGGTCAGGACCAGAGCATAGGTTCAAGGCTTGGCTTTGGCCCTGGTACAGTATATGTCATCTCATTTCACCTTCATGACAGAGCAGGGAACAGGTTGACTTGGCTAGTGTCAGCCAATCGGTATGTGGCTGAGTTGTGATCTGGACTAGGGCCCTGATCCTTCTGTCCCTCCATGGTGCCTACCAGGGCACCTGCAGAGGATTGGCAGGCTCATCCAGGGCTACAAGCCAGAACAGGCTTGTATTTCCATCCACTGGTTTATAAGCACAATGGATGCTGCCCACACGGCACATCGGGCAGCTTGCTGCTATTCCACACTCCCTGGCTTGTGTTCTGCTTTTGTTTTCTTTTCTCTTTCCTTTTTATTCAGCATTATGAGTCAGGCAAAGTAGGTAAACAGACAAGTTTATGCCCATGGATTTTTCCTGATTTTACCTATTCCTTCCCTAATCCCTGCTGAGGTGCCCTCCACCCTTGCGCACTTCACCTCCACTCAGGTCAAGCAGCAGGCTTCGTGAAGGCACTGCACTTTGTGGACCTACTGTCTTTGTTAGACAAAGAGCAATAACAGCAGGAGGAGGGGCAGGAAGGATCTGGAAGATATGCTGGATCCCCTGAAATCACACTAACAGATACTATTGATATCTGAAGAGCAATGAAGGGTCTCAGAGACAGGACGGGCGAGAGTTTGGCCGCTCCACAGCTTCTCTTGAAGTGCTGTTCAGACCACTGTGCATGCATATCAGTACAAAGTCCTCATTTTTCCCAGGGAACAATAAGCATGTGTACGCTTCTCACCGCGAAGGCCATCGGGGGTCCTAACCCATCAAAGCCTCTTTTCTTCAGTAACTCAAGTTATAGACCCAGATGCTGTTTTATTAGTAGTCCAAATGCCCTACCCTACAATAAACAAAGTAAACAAGAGTGGCTCTGCTGAGGGTCCCCCCCATCACAGTTCAAGGAGAGCTCAAGGCCATGGAAGTTTCTCTACTTGTTGTTAACATCACTTGTTGAATTCAAAATTGTTCTGGCAAACACTTCTTCCTTGTGTCCACCAAATATAAACATACACATATAAATAAATAAACCTCATATTGTTATTTATTTATATAATATAAATATATTAAACATACATTTATAGAAAATTCATGTCTACTACAAATTTTTATCCATCAAATATTGATTATAAATTCTTGTTAATGTATTTAAACAAATACACATATATTTACATAAAAGTGGCAGTGATTTGTTGAGGAAGAACAGTAATTACCCGTGAATGATATTCTACTTTTTTTTTTTTTATTGGAAAGGCAGATATACAAAAGGGAGGAGAGACAGAGGAAGATTTTCCGTCTGATGGTTCAGTCCCCAAGTGACTGCCTGGAGCTGAGCCAATCCGAAGCCAGGAGCCTGGGGCTCTTCCAGGTCTCCCATGTGGGTGCAGGATCCCAAGGCTTTGAGCCATCCTCGACTGCTTTCCCAAGCCACAAGCAGCGAGCTGGATGGGAAGCAGGACTGCCAGGATTAGAACTGGCACCCATAAGGGATCCCGGCTTGTGCAAGGTGAGGACTTTAACCACTACGCTATCATGCCAGGGGACCCCCTGTGAATGATATTCTAAGATGATGTCAAACTGAATGACAATTTTTTTTTAACTGAGAATGCAATTTTTTTTTCAAAGACTTGTTTTATTTTTATTGGAAAGTCAGATATGCACAGAGGAGGAGACACGGAGAAGATCTGTCTGTTGATTTGCTCTCTAAGCAACCACAACAGCTGGAGCTTTACCAATATGAGGCCAGGAGCCTAGAGCCTCCTCCAGGTTTCCCCTGCAGGTGCAGGGTCCCAAGGCTTTGGGCCATCCTCGACTGCTTTGCCAGGCCATAAGCAGGGAGCTGGATTGGAAGCAGGGTCACTGGGACCAGAACCGGCACTGATATGGGATTCTGGCTTGTTCTAGGCCAGGACTTTAGCTGCTAGGCCACTGCAGCAGGGCCCAACACAATGTACTTCTTAATACCAGTTTGGGGAACTGGCATGGTGGCATAGTGAGCTAATCCTCTGCCAGCTAGTGTTGAGATTCCATATGGGCACCTGCTGGTGTTCTGGGTACTCCACTTTCATTCCAGCTCCTTGCTTAGGACCTAAGAAGTAGAGGATGGCCCAAATCCTTTGGCCCTTGTGCCCATGCAGGAGACTAGGGAGAAGCTCCTGGCTCCTGGCTTCAAGTCAGTTCAGCTCTGGCCATTGCAGCCATTTGAGGAGTGAACAAGCAGATATGGAAGACTTCTCTCTGTGTTTCCTCTCACTCTGTAAAATCTGCATTTCAAATAAAAATAAATAAATCTTTAAAAAATTTGGACTATATACATTATTCTGCAACTTGAGATTCTGATTAAACTTTGTGGGTATTTTTCCAGGCCTCGTATGCTATTTATAAGGTTGGACTGTAATTTATGCTACAAATCTCTGAATAATGAACAAGCAGGTTATTAACTATTTTTGACGGTTTCAACCAGTGCTGCAATGAACAATCTATGCAAATAGCTTCCAGCTTATGTGCTAGCTCTCTGCATACCACCTCCTTCTCCAGCCCCAGGAAAAATTTCTAGAATACTAATTAAAGGTCAAGTCAAAGGGCGTTAACTAGACTTTGCTAACCTGGAGGCAGTGTTGTGGGGGTAATGTCGCTCAGAAATGTGTTTGTTTCTGAACCCTGCCAGTGTTTCGAAAGGCAATGGAATTTAGAGACAGTGCCTCTAAGATAGTAATTAAAATGATGTTCTTAGGACCCTGATCTAATCTGGTGCTCCAATAGGAAGAGGAAATTTGGATGTACAACCACACACCATGGACACACCCACACTAAATGATTATGAAAGATTATCTGCAGGCCAAGGAGATAGGACTCAGAAGGAACCCCCTTGTGAACACCCTGAGCTTGGACTTTCAGTGAACTATCAGAAAACAAATTTCTAAGCTGCCCAGTCTGTTGCCACAATGGCAAAGCTGGGTCAGGCCAGAGCCAGGAGCGTCATCCAGGGTGGCAGGTCCCCAAACGCTTGGACCATTTTCTGTTGCTTTTATCATAACTTTAACAGAGAGTTGGATTAGAAACAAAGCAGTCAGGGCATGAATTTGCATCCATATAGGATGCTGGCATCAGAGGCAGTGACTTTACTCACTATGCCACAACCTCTGCCCCAACATATATTCTTCAGCCATAAAAAACAAATGAGGGCCCAGTGCGGTAGCCTAGTGGCTAAATTTCTCACCTTGAACACGCCGGGATCCCATATGGGCACCGGTTCTAATCCTGGCAGCTTCACTTCCCACCCAGCTCCCTGCTTGTGGCCTGGGAAAGCAGTCAAGGATGGCCCAAAGCCTTGGGACCCTGTACCCATGTGGGAGACCTGGAAGTTCCTGGCTCCCAGGTTTAGATCCGTCTAGCACCAGCCGTTGCACTCACTTGGGGAGTGAATCACCAGATGGAAGATCTTTCTCTCTGTCTCTCCTCCTCTCTGTATATCTGACTTTGCAATAAAAAGAAATACATCTTTAAAAAAAGAAAAAATGAAATTCTGTAATTTATAGCAGCATGCATGGAATCAGAGGACATTAAGCAGAAAAAGTCAGGAAGAGAAAGACAAATCCTGCATGTTCTCATTAATATGTGATGATCTTAAAGCAGAATAGGCGTTACCTGAGCTTGTGAAGGGGGTGGGGTGGGATGGGAGGCAACCTGGAAGGAGGGTGGGTCCTGCAGACAGAGCTAGTTGGGCAGGAGGAATAATTTCTAACACTGTGTGACACAGTAAGATTACTGTGATTGACAACAGTTAATATTTCAAAATATCAAATAGAGAATGTCCCAATATAAGGAAATGTTTCAAGCTATATGTAGGTCAATCGCTCTGATTTTGATCATTATAAAATGTATACATGTATTGAAATGCCACACTGCATGCCATAAACATATGAAATTACGTGTCCCAAAATAAATATAGAGGCTGAAACCATGGCTCAACAGCTCCATCTTCTACCTTCCAGCACTGGCATTCCTTATGGGCACCGGTTCATGTTCCAGCGGCCACACCTCCCACCAGCTCCCTGCATGTGGCCTGGGAAAGCAGTCAAGGACGGCCCAAAGCCTTGGGACCCTGCACCTGTGTGGGAGACCCAGAAGAAGTTCCTTGTTCCTGGCTTTGGAACAGCTCTGGCTGTTGCAGTCACATGGGGAGTGAGCCAGTGGATTGATGCTCTTTCTGTCTCTGCTTTCCCTGTAAATCTGTCTTTCGAATAAAAAATTGAATGAATCTTTTTTTAAAAAAGATATATATTAAAAAAAAATGAGCCTTAGCACGTCCCCTGTCCCCAAGATCCCTTCATCTTTCAACTCTGATTACACTTGGTGTGCATGTTTCACAAGAAGGAGATAGGAAGAAAACTTGAAATTACCTAGGTTTTACATTCGGCTCGGCAGCCATCCTCAGTAACCTTTACAGCTTTGACATTTAAAGCACTTTCCTGAAGAAATGACTCACCCCCCAATCACACAGCCACAGTAGCGAGGGTGATTGGTCCCAAGATCTTCCTTCAGGAATTTGCCGTAATGCATAAAGTAAGAGTGCTTTGCTGCAAACTGGTACACACTCGGTCAGAAGATGAGTATTTATCAAAAGATCAAAAACAGGGCTCTGCTTTGTGATCTTTCCTTCTCTCTTTTCAGGTCACTTTGCTTGTTTTAGCAATGAAAGGCTTATGCTTGTAGTTCCCCAACGGGTGAGTGTATCTTGGGAAGTTGTCAGATGAATGTACCAATCTCCATTGACAATACTTCACCTTTTTTGTGTATTTTATTTTGGTTTTGCTTTTTCTGTTCTATTCAGTTTCGTAAACATAATATGAGCCTCCAAAATATACACAATTGCACTAATCTCCCTTTATATGTGGTTTCATTTTTCATGTTACTTGTGATCAACTGAATTCCAATTACATGGAGAATTCTAGAAATAGTTCACAAATTTTAAAAAACACTTTTTCATAGTACATTGAGTTATTACATTTTATTAGCTATTATTATTAATCTTATCGTATATAATTTAGAAATTAAACATTATCATAGGTATGTGTGTAGAGGCTAAGAAAAAAGACAGGGTTTAATATTATGCAGTTTTAGGTATGAAAGATCTGGAACGCACTTTGGTTGGGTGGGGACAGTCTATTGTATTTCCAACATGTATTAGATGCATTATTCTTTTTTTTTAAAAAAGGATTTGTTTATTTTTATTGGAAAGTCAGATTTACAGAGAAAAAGGAGAGATAGGAAGATCTTCCATCTGCTGGTTCACTCCCCAAGTGACTGTAACAGCTGGAGCTGAGCCAATCTGAAACCAGGAGCTTCTTCTGGGTCTCCCACATGGGTGCAGGGTCCCAACGCTCTGGGCCATCCTCAACTGCTTTTCCAAGCTGCAAGCAGGGAGCTGGATGGGAAGTGGGGCCACTGGGCCACTAACTGGTCCCTATATGGGATCCTGGCAGGTGCAAGGTAAGGACTTTAGTTACTAGGCTACTGCGCCGGGCGCTAGCTTCATTTGATAGTTAAGATTCAGTCTACCTCAGGGACTGTAACCTTGAAGTAAAAGTAACTCCTGGTCAGGTTGGCTTACAGATTTCAAGAAAACTAAATTTGATACTACATTCTAATTGTCTGGAGCTCATGGTCAGCATCTAAGTGTCAGCGACATTTAGTTTAAAACAACAACATGTTCTGAAATAGCAAACAGTCAAAAGAACACTTCTATCAGAAACAATAATTTTAGAAGAGCTGCTCACTTAAGTGTCATAAATCGTGAATGGGAAGGGGAGTTCCACCCATGCCAGATGTGACCCACAGAGCTATGCGGTCACCCCACATCTGCATGCCAGCTGCTTCACCGAAACGCAATGCTAACAGACGCAGTCGAGAGAGAAAAGGAAAAGCACGTGCTAACATAGCTGTTCCAATCGCCGCCATCATGGCCTGTCCATGAGAAATCAAAGAAATGATATCTGAGGAACTTCTTGACTGTGGTAGGTAAATTATTCAGATTCTCTTCCAATAAGATTTTAGATTCTACTATGCCAAGGATGTAGCATTTCGAATAAGAACTTAAGAGAAAAACATCTGCAGTCTAGGGTTTAATTCTGATGGCTACCATTTTGGATGATAGCCATGGGCATTACTTTGGTTTCACAGAATCTGTATATCTATTATAGTGGTTCACTAGGAAAATGTTATCATTTACTGTCACATTCCTGAAACAAGCAAAGGGAAAAGAGAGCATCAACTAAAAATCAAAATAAAATGTAACATGATTCCTCCCCACCCCCATGGAATGGGTCATGGCAAGAGTAACAGTCATAAACACTGTCGCCTGCTCTTTGATTTTTTTTTAACACAGCTCAAGTACATCCCTTAAAATAGAATCCAATCAATAGCAAATGATCAGAGGTACAGCATAAAAATCTTTAAGTATTGGAAGTCTCACAAATTAAAAAAAAAGCAATGACATGCCATTTTACCTATTACTAAGCATTTGTCCCTGCCAGTAAATCTCCCTGATAATGCAACTGCCTGACTTAAAGCCAGCAGATGAATTTGGCATGCTATTTGCTTCCTCTTCCTATTTCCTGTTTTCCTAGACAGGAGGTTTCTGGGGTTCATCTCCAGGAAAGAGTCACTCATGGAACACACGTGGAGAGCAGGGTTATGGAGGGTGCAGGCTCCCACTGCTTACTAAGATGACAGCTGGCACTAGCCTAGCATGCTTCATCTACATATACTAATTGAAGTTCAATTCAGTTCGCGTTCAGGAGGCATTCGATCAATGCCAAAGTCAGTGTACTGAGGCTGCTTGCTGAAGGCAGCTGGTTTCTCATATAACTGTTTGTCCTTGTTTCATATTTCAATCATTTTCTGATTTGGTAGTAGGAAATGGCAAAGAGAGTTGGCGACGATGGACTTTTCTACTTGTAAGGGATTGTTTTTCTGTTTGTTTGCTTGTTTTTCAACGACCGTTGGACCTTTCCCCATAACATTCTGTGGACTTGTACCGTGTGATTAGGTTGGACAGGTCTAGGATGCGGTGCTGAGTGGCAAGAGCTCTCAGAGGCAAATAGTGTCTTCTCTTTCCCTCAGTCCCCAAAAGTAACTGTGCTGAGTCTCTTCCCAGGCAGTCCTGGGAAGCACTGCAGGAACGCTGTTTCCAGGAGGGCCCTGGAATCTGAAAATTCCATGAGACTGTAGTGTTAAGTAGAGCTACATCAGGCCGCCTGGGGCAGCCTGCGTTCAAACATCCTATTTCTGTGCTGATTCTTCCCCCAACCCCCTACTTGGAGAGAGGGGAAATAGAAAAACCTCATCTGAGAAAATAAATTTGAGAATGGGAGCTCTTTGCTCTTTCTGCTGCTTGTTTAAATCCTTGGTTTCAGGTTGTACGGTTCTCTCATTTTCTATTCTGTCTTACGGCTTTTCTTCCTCTGTGAGGTGAAGTGATGCTTGATCTAGATTCCAAGTTGCATAACTTCGGAAGCATGACTTAACTTTCTGTCCCTTTAGAGACTTAATTTATAAAAAGTATGCTGTTATCCATTCCTTTTTTCCAAATAGTTTTAATATCCACATAAAATCACATGTACTTATGGGTTGCCATGTGATGTTTAAATTGTATGTGTACAGTATGCAATGTCTAATCCTCAAATATTTGACATTATGTTGAAATATTCAAAATCTTTTTTAAAAAAATATTTATTCTTATTGCAAAATTAGATATACAGAGAGAAGGAATAGAGACAGAGAGGAAGATCTTCCATCTGTTGATTTATTTCCCCAAGCAGCCGCAAGGCTGAGCTGAGCCAATCCGAAGCCATGATCCTGGAGTCTCCCACACAGGGTCCCAAGGCTTTGGGCCATCCTCAATTGCTTTCCCAGGCTGCCAGCAGAGAGCTGGATGGGAAGCGGGGAAGCCAGAACATGAATGGTGCCCATACAGGATCCTAGCACGTTCAAGGTGAGGACTTGAGCCACTAGGCTACAGCATTGAGCCCTATTTAAGACTTATTTATTGTTACTGGAAAGGCATATCTATAGAGAAAAGATCTTCCATCTGCTGGTTCACTTCCTAAGTGGCTGCAATAGCCAGAGCTGAGCTGATCTGAAGTCGACAGTCAGGAACTTCTTCTGGGTCTCCCACGTGAGTACAGGACCCCAGGCTTTGGGCATCCTGAATGCCTTCCCAGGCCATAAGCAGGGAGTTGGATGGCAGTGGAGCAGCCAGAACATGAATAAGCTGCCCATATGGTACTGTAGAAGGATTAACTAATGAGCCATTGTGCGGGGTCCAATCAGCTTTTTTTTTTTTTAATGGACATATAAAGAACATTTAAGAGATTTTTTTTTTTGTGGATGACACACTGTTTCTAATGTGTAATATCTTGAATTATGAGTTTTCACCTTTTAAATTTGAACTGAATTAGTTTTAGCTATTATAAGTTACATACTCATAACTTTTCCATTAAGAAAACGTTTTTATTTAAAGTTCCTTTTTCTTTCTTCTTCTTCTTCTTTTTTTTCAGTGTCCCTAAAAGGAGAACTACAAAGATCTTCAGGGTTTTTTAAATTCATGGAGATTACTATTAAGGAAACACTGTCGATTGCTTTAGCCCATTTCATACATACTTGAAATCTCATGCTCCACTCTCAAATGGCAACAGGCCCGTTAATTTTTGGTAGTGTTGAAAACGGGTCAGATCTGTTTTATAAGAGGTGACATTTCCACTCTCAGGTTCTGAGTTGGGTTTCAATGGGAACACTTGTACAGACCAAGCAATATTCACAAGCCCTTGCATGGCAGGTAAAAGGATCTGGAAGAGTTAATAGCCATCTTACTGTCTCACCAGACTAAATGTCTGGCAAATGAAGGACAGGATTCAAAACAACAGAGGAGTAAGTCTGTATACCTGAGGCCTCAAGTTGGAAAAACATGAATTTCTCTGTACTATCTCAGGCCTAGACAGAATTTTCAAAATCTTGAATGAAATCACTTAACTTCTTTGAATCTTGGTTACTCATTTAAGAAATATTTAATAAGGGGTCCAGCGTGATAGCGTGATGGTTAAAGCCCTCACCTTGCACGCGCATGCACAGTATCGGCCGTTGTGGTTTCTTGGGGAGTGAACCATCGGACGGAAGATCTTCCTTTCTGTCTCCTCCTCTCTGTGTATCTGCCTTTCCAATAAAAAATAATAAAAATAAATCTTAAAAAAAAAAAAAAAGAAAAGAAAAGAAATATTTAACAAGGGGCCAATGTGGTGGCGTAACAAACCAATTCTCTACCCGTGGTACAAGCATTCCATAGGGGTACCAGTTCTGGTGTCCTGCTGGCTCAATTTCCCATCCAGCTTCCTGGTAATGGCCTGGGAGATCAGAGGAGGATGGCCCAAGTCCTTGCGACCCTGCATCCACATGGGAGACTCAGAAAAAGCTTCAGATGGACTGAGCTCCAGCCATTGCAGCCATCTGGGGAGTGAACAGTGCATGCAAGCTCTTTATCTCTCCCTCTCTCTCACTTTGACTTTCAAGTAACATAGTTAATAGAAGTATAGTGAAATGCCTGGCTATGAAAAACTTTATCTTCATTTCAACTAACAGATTATTATAGATGTTCCTGATTGTTCCTATCAAGGATAGGATGCTGATCCATACTTACCATAGATAACGACCAACATAAGATTATTGTATAATACTCCACAGTTGACAAAGCACAGTCATCTAAAGATTACTTTGATTTTTGCAAATTCAGATATACCATTTTTAAAAACTTATTCAGATACGAAGTCTGGCCATGTTAAAAAAGGAAAAAGAATCAAATGTACTATTTTCATTTGAGGCAGAGAAACAGAGAATTCCCATTCAATGGTTTTACTCCGCAAATGCCTGCTAGGGTTAGCCAAGTCCAAAGCCAGGAACCAGGAACTCAGCTCTGGACTCCCACGTGTGTGACAGGGACCCCAGTTCCTCAGCCATCGCTTCCCAGGGTTTGCTCTACTGGGACTTGAGCCATAACCTAAACCTAGGTACTCCAATTTGGGATGGGGGTGTCCTCAACAGCATCTTAACCAGGGTGCCAAATGTCTGCCCTGAAGTCAGAGCATTTTGAGGAAAAATTCAATTAAGAAATATTAAGTAGCTGTGTGCCAAAACCTTGGAAAACGGTCACTGTTGAGCACATCACACTGAACATCCACAATATGTGGTAGTGCAACAGTTCTCAAACTTTGTCTCTTTATGCAAGGCAAATATTTTCTTCTTTATATACAATCACATGTTAGTAAGAGTACTTGGCTTAATTTTACACCTGAAATGGATTTACATGTAGGCAATATTTATTAAGCATCTAGTACATAGTGGACACATGTGTTATTTAACAAAAATACAGAAGTATTAGAGATGAGGAAACTGGATCACAGACACGGTAAGCAACTTGTCCTTGACTGTGTGTCTAAGAAATGGTGACACGGATTTGAACTCTTGCAGTCTAACTCAGAGGGCTCCTGTGTATTCTTACTGCTACGCTGTTGCTTTTATTTTTGTAAAAAAAAAAATTACTAAGCTAAAATGTTCCTTTGAAATTTTATAAACTTAAAACAGTAACAGAACATTTTATGAGGAATTTAGTAAAAAAAAAAAAACCTTATTGAACAGCACACATACCCCCCCTCCCAAGGTTACATTAGGAAAAATGTTCTTCCTTTACAAATTATTTGGAAATATTTACAAAATTACAAGTGAGCATTCATGTACCTTCCACAAAGTTTTAACAAATCTTAACCTTTTTTGCCACATTTTCTGCAGATGACTATGGCAGAAAATATTATAGATACAACTGAACCTTTCCGGTTACAGGCCCTTCTCATCTCTTTGTATCCGTTATTCTGAATTTATTCCCTATCATTTCCTTACACAGCATTGACCTCACATTTTAAAGCTTCTGTTTACAGCACTCTTCTGCAACTTGTAACCCACTTTGCTAGTTAACTCTGCGTGGTTTTATTCAAACTTTCAGTTTATCACTTTTCTTTCACTTTGTTCAACAATGTAACTTGCTCCCTTGTCCTACTGTTGAACACTCACTGCTTCTTGCATAGAACTTGGTATTTAAACCTCCTAATAGCTTAAAGCTCATTCACCTTCATGAACTAAGTGAGGAAGATGGCCATTGGCTTCAAGAAAGCCACCCAAGACCCTGCCTGGGTCCCTGGAAATCAGTCAGGTGATTTTCACCAGGCTCCAAGGTAACACAAGTTGCTACCCAACAGTTTCACGCCGTGTCCATTCATCTCCTCAACTACAGCGTGAGCCCACTGGGACAGAGGCGCGCACCATCGAAGTGACCCCATACCCGAGGGACAGTGGCGAGACCACAGCTGGAGGCTGTAGCTGCAGACTGCAGGAATGTGCCAGGCCGCCAGCAAGTGACAGCGCGAGGGAAACGTCGGGACAAACCGGGGCCTACTCTCACTTTTCACTCGGAAAGTCACGGAAGCCGAGGCTGCGCGGACGGATGCGAGCATGGACACCTGCCCCCAAGTGTCCCTTTCACAAACCCACCCACCGGTCGGCAGCGAGCAGCCCGGACGTCGCCAGGGTCCCCACCCCAGTCAGCCTCTTCCAGCAGCAATCTTTTCGCCTTACGCCAATTCCGTAAGAGGCGCTGGGACCTACCCGACGGCACCCGCAGCTCCCAGCCCTGACGTGAAACTGCGCGGGGCGGCCCTGGTGGCGGCCATCTTTAATCCGGGCAAGACCCCACCCTCACATCCCACCGACTACTCCCTCCCAGCGTCCTCAGAATTTTCACCGGGAAATGTGACACGGTTAACCTTAAGTGTCAGTGGTGAAGAAACACATCACGACTATCCTTGACCCCGGGAGGCGGGATGGGGGGGCGGTTTTCTAAATCCGGCCAATTGAAACATGGCGGCCAAGCCCGAGCAGCAGCACGGCGCTGACGCCAATGAAGTCATGCTTTACAAGGAGCAAAGCGGCGAGGGCAGGACAGAGGCTAATCTCGCGAGATCGAAGCCCGACTCGCCTCGGTCCGGAAGCCTCGACTGAGGAGGCGGGCGGCGGAGGAGGGAGCGGAGTAGGGCGAGAGCCAGTGGAGGAGTCCGCCCGCTGTCGCTTGCGTAAGCTGGGCAGCGACGCCGGGCGGCTGCGCCGCGAAATCGGCGTAGGCGGCTTTGGAGAATCGGCGGGCTGCGCTGCGCCGGGGCTGGTCGCGGAGGGGGGAGGGGATGTCGCTCAGTGCGAGATCCGCTGCTGCTGAGGAGAGGAGCGTCAACAGCAGCACCATGGGTGAGTCTCAGCCTTGGGCCGCCACGACTCGAGGCCGGCGGCTCCGGACGCGGAGGGGGCCTGAGCGTCCGCTGGCCCGGGCGGGGGGCAGCGCCCCGAGGAGAGGCGGGGGGCCCTCGGGAGGGGCGCAGGGGTGGGGGGCGACGGCGGGCCCCGGGGCGCGGCGGCGGCGGCGGGCCCGGGGGGAGGGGAGGCTGCGGCGGTGACAGTTTGAATTGAACCGGAGCAGAGCCGAGGCGGCGGCATTTCCTGTGCTGCGGCGGGCGGCGGGCGGCGGGCGGCGGGCGGCGGGCGGGCCCCGGGCGCGGGCAGCCTCGGAGCCCCGGCCTCGGCGATCGGAGCAGCCCCGAGGCGGGTGACCCTTAGTTCCGCCGCTGGCTTCGCCGGGCCCGCCGGCCCCCTCGGTGGCGGTCTCTTCGCGGGGAGGGTGGGTGGGTGGGTGGGTGGGGACGTGTGCGCGCCGGGGCGCGGGTGCCGTGTGGGCCGGTCCGGGAGGGCGGCGGCAGTGGAGGGAGGAAGAAGGATGCAGCAGGCTGGGGCTGCGGTGGAGGCGGCGGCCGCTGCTGCAGCTCTGGGAAGCCGCATCGCTTTTGCTCGCGTTCTCCTCTCCGCCTTTGGGGTTGCTTTTACCCGGGTGCAGCCAGAGGGCCCGTGGATGGCGGGTAGCTTTCTTGGGGTCCTTGCAGGATCGGAAGCTTGGCTTGGAATTTGGGCAGAATTTTTAGGAGAAGGGTTTAGAGAACGTCTGGGAAGGGCGCCCTCCCGAGGAGGTGGGAAGGCTGGGTAGGGTCCCTGGAAAAGGGAGGGAGCGGGACTACAGACTGCTGAAGTTCAAGGAAATTCATTTTTTGAATATGTTTCAGTTTTCTTAGTTATTCCTCCAAGTAACCCTTCCAAATAGCCCTTCATTTCCTTTCCTCCCCCACATATTGGAAAAAGAACAGGCCATTTCATTCACATTTTCCACTCCTGAGTCCCATTTCATACTCTGTATAATGTGAACTAGGCAACTGACATTTTTCTGAGACATTTCTACTTGCTAAGTTACTTTTTGAGAGTACAGTTTCAAATCCGGTTTTCATAGTCTTGGGGAAAGACTTTGTGTTGTCCAGGTGTTTTCCTAGTTACTGAAATAATAACTTACTTACATTCTTGCAAGCTTATTACTAGTTTAACAGTTATTTCTCTTGGCTTTGTTATTTGAAATGCAAGATATTTTTCTGAGTGGTTTTTAGCATATAAATAAACAGTCTAAATACACAGGCTGTTAACTTGTTTCACATTTTCTGGCCTGCAGGTGTTGTGTATGTGTAGCCAGTGGGTTCCCTCCGCCCTTGAACCCCAACCCCCCCCCCCCCAGGTTTATGCCCCAGTTGGGGGGATGGCTTGCCAGAGTTTAAGTGTAAAGGTAGAGGTGGCGCTTGTGGAGTTCTGATAGACTGCAGGCTGGACAGCCGTTTGTAAGTCAGTTACTGCTGTCTGGATTCCTTTGCTCCAAACAGCAAGGGGAGGAGGTGGTGTAAGTAGGAGTGGGCTGAGGGGGATGGAGAGGAAACGGTCTTTCATCCCACCCAGCTGTTCAGTGGGTGGGACCAGAGGCGGTAGGGAGCTGTGAAATAACTGTGGAGCTGCTGGATTGTTTGCATGGTAGCGTTGTGCCATTTTCTGGTAGGACCTTATGGAGCAAGATCTTCTTAATACAGTTGTTTAAAATACCAAATACACTCTTAGGCTGATAGAACTGAAGTTCAGAACTGACAGAATTTCATTTTATTTGTACCTTAAGTGAACTTATCAAACAGCTGTTACATTTTTCTAGTTTAATTTTTGATTGCCAGTTTTGGTTTCAGGAGAAGGGATTTGGTACATGACTGCAAGCAATGGACTCTATTAAAAATTGTAAAATTTATTATTTGGATGTATGCATTTTCCTATAGAAATGCTACATAAATCCATACCAGGACTTTTTTGTTTTTAAAGATTTATTTCTGTATATGAAAGAGTTGCAGGGGAGAGACAGAGGTCTTCCACCTGGTGGCTTAACCCCGGGCTGAGCCAGGCTGAAGGCAGGAGCCAGGAGCTTGATCTTGGTCTCCCACGTTCACTGTAGGGGCCCAGACACTAGGGCTGTCTGCTGCTGCTTTTCCCAGGCCCTTCGAAGGGAAGTGGAACAGCTGGGATTCAAACTGGTGCCTATATGGATACTGGCATCATAAGCAGTGGTTTGATCTGCTCTGCCCCAGCTCCTGTCCCTGTATACCAAGACTTTTGAGCTAGTCTGCAGCAGTTTTATCTTAATTCAGTTTATTTATTTGCATTGGAAAGGCAGATTTACAGAGAGGAGAGACAGAGATCTTCCATCTGCTGGTTCACTCCCCAGGTGGCTGTCCCAGCCCTAGCTGAACTGTCCAGAGCCAGGAGCCAAGAGTTTCTTCTGGGTCTCCCACATGGGTACAGGGTCCCAAGGTTTTGGACTGTCCTCTGCTGCTTTACCAGGCTGCAGGCCGGGAGCTGCAAGTGGAGCGGCTGGGAGAGGAACTGGTGCCCATACGGGATCCTGGAGAGGATTTAGCCACTAGGTTATCTCAAGCTGGTCCTTAAGTTAGGACTCTTTACAAACCTTAGGGCAATTCTGAAAGCTATGTTGTAACAGCAAAGCTTGGTAAGGAAGGAAGGAGAAAGAATAGTGTTTGTGACTTCTAAAGTCTTAGCAATGAGAGTGCTCAGATGAGGGGACCAGTCTGAATAAAGAGTTTGGTGGAGTAGGCTGGCTACAGGTTTTATTAGAATTTTGTGGTACACTTTTTCACTGTCAGCTATATTCTGGGAATTGCCAGGATAGAGTTGCTGCCTGACTCAATTGCCAGCTGAGAACTGTGTCGAGTTTTTACTTAATAAGCTGTCTGCAGTTTTTTGTTTGGAAGTTAAAGATGTTTCATGATGCATTTTGCTGAATGTTGAGATGGACCTTTTTGTGTATTTTTCTGTATTGTTTGGACTATAAATTGGGTTTTTTGTACAGTGGAAACCAATGCAGAAAAAGTGTATGAGGTTTTTTGTTTTGTTTTTTAAGATTTACTTGTTTTTATTGGAAAGGTAGATTCACAGAGAGGAGAGACAGAGAAGGTCTTCCACCCACTGGTTCACTCTCCAAATGGCCACAGAGGCTGGAGCTGAGCCAATCCGAAGCGCCTTCTTAGTCTCCCACACAGGTGCAGGATCCCAAGGCACTGGGCATCCTTCACATCTTTCCCAGGCCACAGCAAGGAGCTAGATGGGAGGTAGAGCAGCTGAGATACTAACAGGCACCCATATGGGATGCTGGTGCTTGCAGGCAGAGGATTAGGTAATTGAGCCATCGTGCTGGGCCCAAAAATTGTGTTTTTGAGGAGTAGATTTTAAGGTAACAGGATTGATTACAGGTCTGGCTTGCCAGATGCGACTGTGCTATTAAATTAGATGTGGGCAGTTGGAATCTATAGCAGTGTTTGCAGACTACAGGTTATGACCCATTTATGATTGTTAAAATTAATTCTGTGAATTTCTAACACATAGAAAAGGAAATAGAAAATAGCAGAATTTTGCATCAGTGTGGGTTTTTGGGAAGGACATTTAATTCTACTTTCTAGGTAGTGTTTATTAAGTTAGGGTTTTTTCCCCTCTCCCAAGGATTGTGGTCAAAAAATGTAGTATGGATCGGGTATGGCTCGAATCTAAGGCCTTAAAACCTTATGGTCGGGCCTGGCGCGGTGGCGCAGTGCTTAAGGTCCTCGCCTTGCACGCCCGGGATCCCATATGGGCGCCAGTTCTAATCTCGGCAGCCCCGCTTCCCTTCCGGCTCCCTGCCTGTGGCTCGGGAAAGCAGTCCGAGGACGGCCCAAAGCCTTGGGACCCTGCACCCGCGTGGGAGACCCGGAAGAGGCTCCTGGCTTCGGATCGGCATAGCATCGGCTGTTGTGCTCACTTGGGGAGTGAATCATCGGACGGAAGATCTTCCTCTTTGTCTCTCCTCTCTGTATATCCGCCTTTCCAATAAAAAAAAATAATAAAAATAAATCTTTAAAAAAAACCCTTATGGTCGGTATAGAGATGGTGTGCGGAAGGAGGATGAGTAGTCAGTGGAGTTGTAGCATTTTCTTTATTGGGATTCATTTAGTCTGTACTTCATGTAGCTATTGTAGCTGGAGTTGGAGGCTACTTCTGCTTGAGAAGAGGTCGTTCCCCACCCCAGCTGGAAACAGTGACACCTAAGAGAAAGTTCCTTGAGGAGAAACTTCATCTGTCTCCCCTTGTCTCTTTTTTCTTTTCTTTTTTTTTTTTTTGTTTGTTTGCTTTTGATCTTTTCTTGGACTTACGTCATCAATTTTCAGTATGCATTTGGGAAGAAGGGTTCAAGGGATAATAAGTTGGCTTGCTACCTAAAGCCCTGACCTACAGAAACTGTTTAGGGTTGAGTGCTCCTGCAGTCATGTCGAGCAGAGGCAAGGACTGCACCGAGGGAACTGAAGTCAAGCTCCGATAATGGAAACACACAGAATGTGATCAAGGACACAGGCTTTGGTGTCAGACATGAAATCAGATCCTAACTTTGTTGCTTGTTAGCTGTAACAGTCAGGATAAGCTGGATCAACAAACTAGTGGTGAGTCTTTTATTTCTGATCTGCTCCAGTGTATATTGATACCTCTGTAAAAACATAATAGAAGCACTGCAGGTCATTAAGAAAATGAAGATAGAGTAAGAAAAACTGTAGGCCCTAACTTAATTACTAAATAAGATTTCCTACTTTAAAAATTTCCTTGTGTTTTCAATTTCTATACTTATTTGAAGTTAATTTGTAAATACGTCACAAACTGGTACAGGATCATACCTCGAATAGTGCTGGTTGGGGTGGCTAACACTGACATTTTACAGGGTCGTGCTCAACTTTATGTATTTTATTTTATCTCAGTGTTTGCTTATTTTAAAACTATTTTGACGAAGGTGGAGGAAAGTGAATATAACCTGTGGTTGGGGTTACAGTCTGATACTGCTGCCGTTTACATTTTTAATTTGAGACACACAGAGCCCCCTAAGCACAGATTGTTCACACCTGCTGGTTCACGCACTGTATTCCCCACACTACAAGGACTGACCTGACCGAAGCTAGGAGCCAGGAACACAACCCAGGTCTCCTGTGCAGGAGCCTAGCCGTTTGAACCATCGCCACTGCCTCCCAGTCTGTTAGCTGGCAGCTGCAGTCAGGATTCATAGCTGGTATCACAGCCAAGTTCGTCAAAGGGGGACAGTGTGGGTGTCCCAACTGCTAGGCTAACCTTCTGTGCCTATTTGACATGCTAAAAATCTGAGATGTTCATATGACAGTTACTTTTTATTCTTTATTTGCTTACTTTCTTTTTAAGTATAAGGATGATACTCCTCCTTTATTACTAGTCTGGAATGAAAAGCTGGCTCTCCTGAAGATGTAGCATGTTATATCTGTTTTATTTTTAATATTTTTAAAGATTTATTTATTGGAAAGGAAGAGAGAGGTCTTCCATCTGCTGGTTTACTTCCCAAGTGGCTGCAACAACCAAGTTTGGGGCAGTCCAAAGCCAGCAGCCAGAACTCCATCCTGGTCTCCCGCATGGGTGGCAAGGGCCGAGGTTTTTGGGCTGTCTTCTATGTTCCTAGGAGCAGTAGTAGTCAGCTGGATTGGAAGCAAGTGTACTTGAAGCTTGAATGAGTTGATCTCAGTGCTGACCCCTCTGTGTTACAACTGAAAACAGGCTTTCGCTTGAAGTGAGGCTTCAGGTCAGAGTTTCCCAGTCTTCACACTATTATGACTTCTTATTTGTTTAAAAGATTTATTTGTTTATTTCAAAGAGTTGTGGCAGGGGCTGGGGGGGAGTTAGAGATCTGTCTGCTGGTTCACTCCCCTTGGTCACATTGGCCAGGGCTGAGCCAGGCTGCAGGCAGGAGCCAGGAGCTTCATCCAGGTCTCAGGTGTGGGTGGCAGGGACCCAAGCATGTGGGCCATCCGCCACTGCCTTTCCCAGACCATCAGCAGGGAGCTGGCTTAGAAGTGCAGTAAGCACAACTTGTACCAGTGCCCATTTAGGATGCTGCCATCACAGGCATTGGCATAAGGAGCACTTCTCAACATTTTTGCATGTTTTTTTTACATTTATTTATTTTTATGGGCAAGTCAGGTTTACAGAGAGAAGGAGAGACAGAAAGGCCTTCCATCCAATGTTTCACTCCCTAGGTGGCTGCATTGGCCAGAGCTGAGGCAGTCCAAAGCCAGGAGCCAGGAGCTTCTTCTGGGTCTCCCATGTGGGGTGCAGGGTCCCAAGGCCCTGGGCCATCCTCCACTGCTTTCCCAGGCCACAAGCAGGGAGCTGGATGGGAAGCGGAGCTGCCAGGACACGAACCTGCACCCATGTGGGATCCTGGCATTTGCAAGGTGAGGATTTAGCCAGTGAACCATCACACCCAGGCTGCTGTCTTAAATGTTGCTTCCTCTGGGAACAGGTGCCAAGTCCTCACAAGGCAGAAGGCAACAAAATGAACAGCTCCCTTGTACCTCATTTGTAAGACCATTCATGTCATTAATACTATCCCATTGGCAATTGATTTCCAGATAAGGGGAAGGTAGAGTCAAGTAGCCATGATTTATTCGATAAGTCTTTCTCTGCTAGAAATGCTTTTCTGATGTTTGGCTGTGACAGACTGTGACATGGTCATTGTGGGAACATTGATCCTTTCATGGACGTTGATCATTTCTTGTGTTTGTGTCTCAGTAGTCCTTTCTCATTCTTCGAAGCAAGATGATACTATTAGTTAAAGTGCAGAATTAATGTTTTATTAGTAAGGTATTGATATTACTGTTGATGTTGCCTCATGTTCAGTACCAGTAATACTGATGGTAGGGCATTAGTTTAGGGTCTAACTCATTCCTGCAGTGTTTACTAGTACCTCCACTGTGCTGGTGCTGGAAGAACTGAATTCAGTGCAGTGATGGTGGAAATTGAAGCATGTGACTTGAATTCACATCCCAACTCTTTAAAGCTTGAGTGAATATGGGAGCTTTCTGATTTCCTTCTACTTACAATAGGAATCACAGGGTAATTGGAAATTAAAGGAAATAATTAATACATGATGCATCCTTGACATGAAGACTGACATTATAAAAACCATTCAGATATCAGTTTGAAAGATGTTGTCATCCTATGTTGCAGTTGAAGACTTTCGTTTCTGTCTTTTCTGTAAAATGTTTTATATCCCCAATCCTGGCATGTATTACTTAGTAATTTCTGATATGAGTTAAAGGTATGTAGGGTGAGCAATGTGAGTTTTAAAAACACTTTTTAAATATTTATTTTTATTTGAAAAGCAGATTTAACAGAAGGGGAGAGAGAGAGAGAAAGTGGGGAGAGAGTATGTGCTTCCATGCACTGATTCATTTCATACATGGCTCCAGTGGATGCACCTGAGCTGATCTGAAGCCAGGGGCTTCTTCTGGATCTCCCATGTGGGTGCAGGGGCCCAAGGCTTTGGGCTGTCCTCAACTGCTTTCCTAGGCCACAAGCAGGGAGCTGGATGGGAAATGGTGCAGTCAGGGTACTAACCAGCACTAATATGGGGTCCCAGTGCATGCAAGGCAAGGACTTTAGCCACTAGGCTACCTCGCTGGGCCTAAACTTTTAAAAATTATCATGTAACAGGTTTTGAGTAGCTAAGGCACTGGTTAGGATGCCTTTGTCCCATATCTGAGTAAGTTAGTTTGAAGTCTGGCTGCTGTTAATACACTGGAGGCAGTGCTGATGACCTCGGTCAGCTGCCCCTGCCGCCCAGGAGGAAGACCTGGACTGGCTCCACTCGGGCGTGAATCCTCACATGGGTGTGTGCGAACACTCTTTGTGGTTCTTAAATAAAATTTTCAAATAAAAGTTTCATGTGCTTAGTTCCTTTTATACTCAATGCAAAAATAAGTAGGAGGAGAAAAAATATTTTCTGTTATTGCATAGTAACTTGTGTTCTTTTAAAATTATTTCATGGTTTTAATTAGTGGTATATTAGTGGTTAGGTGTTCTTAATCCTGGCCAGATATTGGAAACATTACTAATGCTTATCACTTGAAGGCTTATTAATTTATTAGGGTAAGACATGATGCTGAAAAAATTTGCATTGCAAGTAATTTTTTTTTAAGATTTATTTTTATTGCAAAGTCAGATATACAGAGAGGAGGAGAGACAGAAAGATCCTCCACCCATTGATTCACTCCCCAAGCAGCCACAATGGCCAGAACTGAGTTGATCCGAAACAAGGAGCCAAGAGCTTCTTCCATGTCTCCTACATTGGTGCAGGGTCCCAAGACTTTGGGCCATCCTCCACTACTTCCCCAGGCCACAGGCAGGGAGCTGGGAATTGGAGCAGCCAGGACAGGGACTGGCACCCATTTGGATGTTTACAGGAGGACGATTAGCCAGTTGAGTTATTATGCCAGCCCCAGGCCCCATCTTTTTAAATGTTAAATATTTGATTAACACAGAGGAAATACAAAAATAACATGATCGTGCAGATCTAATACAGTGTATGAGATAAACGGACCATCAGCATTAGCACTGGTTAAGATTAAGGAACATAGTAAGGCAATACCAGTTTTTGATTGATGGAGGAACTTTTGTTTGAATATGTGTGAGCATTTTTGGGTAGGTGAGGCCTTTATCCACTCTGCCACTACTCTGGGCCCAGTTTAGTAATTATATGATTATACCTAAAATACTACTTTTATAAGATAATTTACCATAAGATTAATGATACTTTAATTTTGGGGGGTTCTTTTAAAGTAATAATTTGGGGGTCTTACAGGTAAGATTCTTAATTTATGCATCAGAGGTGGGACCTAGGTGTCTTATCAGAAGCTGCTTAGGTATTTCTGATTATAGTCAGGTTTCAGTATCACTTCTACAGGCAAGATTGAAGTCCAGAGGTCCAAAGCTATTATTATCTATTGCACAACCACTTTAACAGCTGTTAGTTTTTGCACTTATTGTATGTGAAGTGCTATATCCTTTGTATGAATTGCTTCATATATATACTCTAATAACCTGGCCCTTTCTGAGGTTCAGAAAGGTTATATAACTTACCTGTCAAAATACAGCTTTACAGCAGATACTGGGATTCACATTTCTAGCTATACTTGAAACCACTGCTTGCTTTCTTTTTTTTTTTTTAATTAATTAATTTATTTATTGGAAAGTCAGATATACAGAGAGGAGGAGGAGAGACAGAGAGAAAGATCTTCCTTCCAATGGTTCACTCCCCAAGTGACCGCAACGGCCGTTGCTATGCCGATCTGAAGCCAGGATCCAGGAACTTCTTCCAGGTATCCCACACGGGTGCAGGGTCCCAAGGCTTTGGGCCGTCCTCGACTGCTTTCCCAGGCCACAAGCAGGGAGCTGGATGGGAACTGGAGCCTCAGGGATTAGAACCGGCGCCCATATGGGATCCTGGCGCGTTCAAGGCGAGGACTTTAGGCGCTAGGCCACGCCACTGGGTCCCATCCACTGCTTTCTAATTCTCTTACATATTCTTTAATTTAAAACTTTTAGGTATTATCTTTTTTACTAAAGATTTATTTATTTTTATTGGAGAGACCGTTTCAGAGAGAGAGATCTTGCATCTTCTGGTTCTCTCCCCAAATAGCTATAACCTCTATAATTGGGAGCCAGGTGTTGCTTCTGGGTCTCCCACGAGGTTGCAGGGTTCTAAGGGTTTGGACCATCATCTGCTTTCCTAGGACATAAGCAGGGAGCTGAGTGGGAAACGGATGGACAGCCATCTCTTGCACCTCCCACCATACTGGATGCCTGTGTTGCAGGTAGATGATTCTGCGCTTGCCACTGGCTGTGATTGTAGGACCTCCTGGATTTGGTCCTCGTTGAACGTTTGTTTTATTGAGCCGTTGTTTCTTAAAGCTGGTATACTGTATCTATTTGCTGTCAGTTTTTTATGTATGTTCCTTAATATTTGTTGGGATAATATTGTAGTGTTTTGATAGATAGCATGGTGTTTTTACACACCCATTAATCTTTTAGCATCCTTGTCTGTCTGTAGTACTGTTGAAGACGCACCTAATGGATTAAATTAGATTTGGCTGTTTTGATGCTGTTGTTTTGATTGTGTCAGTGACTTGCCAAGACTGGCTGTAGAGTAAATTTATATGGATAAATATAGCAAAGCATTTATCATGATTTATTAGAAATTTTAAGAAATATAATTCGATTTGCCATGTAATGTTTTTTAAAGTACTTTCCTGGGAGCTGTATTAGTCTGCTGGTGTGTTGTTGTAACAATAACTGCAGGTTGGGTGTTTCAAGCAATGAATATGTGTTTTCTTGTAGTTTCAAAAGTCAGAGGCCGGGGAGGTTGTTTTTTTGAGCTCTGATGTCTTTATATACTATCTAAAAGCAGTTTTTTGTTTCACATTATTCCAGAAGATTGAGTGGAGGGGTGGACCCCTTCCAAATTCTGGCTAGGAGGTGGTATCATTCTGACATCTAAACCAGACATCGTGATAAGGAAAAAAGAGAGTTATAGAGCACTATCCCAGATGAATATGATGGATAGAAATCAAATGATCATCTTAGTAGATGCAGAAGGTCACTTGGTAAAATCCAACATCTGTTTATGATTTTGACTAAAAACAAATTTGACATAAAAGGAACATAAATGACAGACTCAGTATAAATGACAGACTCAGAGCCAGCAATACATTGAATGGAAATCTCTAGAGATCTGGAAAAGACAAGGATGTCCACTCCTTTTAGTCCCTAAAATGCTGAAATTTTTTTTTTTGCCAGAAAATTTGGCATATTGCTTCTTGGTCTTTTGGCTAAGACCAAGTGCAGAAAATAAGCACAAGAAAAAAAAAAAAGACAGATATTAGATTGCCAGAACTGATCCGTGAATTCAGTAAAGTTGCAGGATGCAATATCAACATAAAATTTATTATTAGTATTTTTTTACATGAATAGTAAAATTACTGTGGAAGAAATAATAAGCACAGTTTAATTTAAAATAGCTACAAAAGTATAATAGCTAGGAATAAGTTAACACTGATGAAGGAAGTTGAAGAAGACACAGAAAAATGGAAAGACCTCTTTGTTGATGGGTTGGGAGAAGACAGATCCCAGAAATAAATCCATGCATGACTGATTCTTGACAAAGGTGCTGAAAACATACACTGAAGAAAAGGTGGCTTGTTAAATGATACGAGAACTGGGTGGTTATCTTTATACAGAAGGTTGAAACTGGATCCCTACCTCTCACCCTATACAAAAGTCGACTCACAAAAGTCATGGATCAAAGACCTAAATGTGGGACATGAAAATGTTAGAAGAAAATATAGGAAGAACAATTCAAACTATTGGTAAGACCCAAAAGTACAGGCAACAAAAACAGAAATAAACCAATGGAGTTTATTCGTGCACAATGACAGAAACAGTCTACAGACTGGGGAGAAAAGAGCACTTTTCATCTGGCACAGGGTTAATGCCCAGAGTGCGTAGCAGCCTAGAAAACAAAACAGAAAACCCAAGTAGTACAATTGAAAATTGGACACAGGCTCAAATAGACATTTATCTAAAGAAGAAATGAAAAATGGCTAACAAAAATATGAAAGAAATGCCAGTTATCATTGACCATAAGGGAAATGAAAATCCAAACCATAGTGAAATACCATCTTATGCCAGTTAAAATGGCTGTCATTAAAATGACAAAAAGTGTATTTGGCAAACACAAGGGGAAAATAGGAAATCCCAACACTTTTTAGAATGCAAATTAGTATAGCCATTATGGAGTACAATATGAAATTTTCTTAAAAAACTAAAAGTGGATGTGTAAATTAATGCAACTATACAGTTTCTGACTTAAATATTAGACAGAAGAAGTCATGTACTTCTAGCTTTTGTTGTAAAACTGTTCATACTAGCCAAGATATGGAATCAATCTAATGTTCACTGAATATGAATAGAGAAATGTATATGTGTACATATAGCCCAATGGAATATTATTTAATCATAAAAAGAATGAAAGCCTAACTTTTGTAGCAAAATGGTTGGAACTAGAAGTCATCATGTTAAGTGAAATAAGATGGAGAAAGATAATTGCATGTTTTCTCAATGTAGAAGCAAAGACAATTTAATTGCAATGCAGAATAGTATTTTCTAGTGACTGGAGAGGGCAGAATAAGGAAGTATAGAGAAATGGAAGTTGAACAACAGGTGCTATAAACAGATAAAAATGAGTGTGGGCATTTTTTTTTTGTAAGATTTGTTTTATTTGAAAGACAGCATGATAGAGGGAGAGACAGGTGCTGACTGATGCCCCTTAAGGAGACTCTACCTAGGAATGGGTAGGCTGAAGTCAGGAGCCTGGAACTCAGGAGTCTAGGCACTTGGGCCACCTGCTGCTTTTCCTGGAAAGAAGCTGGGTCTGAAGCACCAGGCCTTGAACTGGCACTCTGCTGTAGGTAGGATGTGGGTTGTGCAGGCAGTGGTTTTGTGGCTTTACCTGCTGCGTGACAATACTAGCCCCAGAAATGTTCTCGTGTTTCCCAACACAGTGGGGGACCATGGTTCACAAGAATGGATTTCGTGAAGATTTAGATGTTCAAAGGCTCCCAAAAAATGAAAATGGAAATATGAATTCCTAAATTAATCAATCCATTCTGTATACAGGTATTGAAATAATACCTTGTATGTATTCCATAAAAATGCTCAAGTATGTTACATCAAAAAAGAGTAATCTGATGTGTTTCTGTGTGCTGTTTAAATCTGCTGATGCCTAAAGTTAAATGACTTTAGGGCAGCTTTAATGGTGTTATTAACTGTAGAACATACTGTCATGTACAATATTTTTACCCTTATTTGCTGATATTGTTTTATCTTGCTCATTCAATTTTTTTTAATTAGAAGTACTTTTTAATTGAATAGGAGAAGTGTAACACCATTCTTATTTCTGATTACTATTGTTGCAGGTAGTTCTGACCTTCACTAAAACTTTGTCTTTCAGATACCTTTCTGAGGTGGCAAAGAAACCAGTGGCTTGGATCCACATACTTCCATATTAAATGTCACTTGGATTCTGACATTGATTTCATGTTTGACAAATATGCTTTCTATATTTTCACTGAATTGTTGAATAATGTTATCTCAGCTTACATAAAGAGACAGAATTCTAGAGTCCCTATAGTATAATTCTGCTCAAGCTTACATACTACTGAGTACTATTATTCCAGCCTTTTAAAGTTGGTTTTCCAGCCTCTCTTTCTCTACCTTGCCCATATTGACAACATGATTGAGCTATTGTCAGAATTGTCTGTTTCCTTCCTTGCAGTTCAATGAACTTGTTAGAAATAAATAATAAGGAATATCTGACAGGTTAAAAAGTAAGCCCATATTAACTTTTAGTACACATTCCTTTATTTTCTATGTAATTTTTCTTTAAATAGAAATCCTTCATGCTCCTTGCTAATTCTTAGAAAATGGAAGGTACTGGAAAATTTGATTACCTCTAGGCCCAGCCAGCAAAAAGCAACCAATGTTAAAATATGGGATATTTTTCTCCTGTTCTAGGAGTGGGCCTATCAGTGAAATTGTGGACAACCTGTCTGGAGGGTGCAGTTCTTACCAGGGAGCATAGGAACAGGTTTGAGGCTGGACTGGCTGGACAGGCAGTGGTACCTGCCAGCATGAGTGTGGCCTGGATAGTGGGGTTGGTTAGGCTGAGCTAGGCTTTAGCATCCATTAATGTTTACAAGAACTGAATGGGATGCAGGAAAGACTGGACCAATCTGCTGTACACCCTGGCATATACAGGAACCAGGGCTGGGGTCAGGCCTGGTGGGAATTACTAGGAGTCGCTCTAAGTAGGGTACAGTTTCTGCTAGTCTGCTAGTGTGTGGGAGGACCAGGGTGGGCTGCGCCATAGCATCCATTGGTTTGTGTATGAGATGGGGCTGGGGACAGAACTGACCATGGGACTGCAGCTACCACTGTGTGTGTGTAGGCTGATATGGGTGATGGACTGAGCTGGACACTATACTGGCTGGCACACACACTGTCAGATTGGGGTCACCTCAGATGAGGTTTCTTTGGGGACCCCACAACTAGATCACTGTTTTTAGAACTCCAGCCACTGTGAAAATCACAGGATATTTGGTCTGATCGTGGTGTGCCTGTGTCAGATCTGAGTCTCCATGGTTGCAGAGGCCTGTGCAGTGAAAGGCATGCCCACATGCACATGGGAGACGTGGCAACCAGTTCATTGAGGCCTGTAGAGGACATCTAGTACCATGTAGGGCATAACAAATCAGACAGCTCTCCCAAGCTTTAACAGTGAGTATCTAGACGAGTGAAGATTCTCAGGTGGATTATGTCAGCCAATGCACCTTGAAAGGATTTCCTCAACCTTGGAGCAATGAAATCAATAGCATCTTAGAACTTAAAATCACTTAAGTAGTACCCTCGGAACATGCTCCACATCAGGAACCCTGATGACATTGGGTGGCCATCCCTCATCCCTGGGTATTATGTGGTTGAGAAAGATCCTCCGTCTGATGATTCACTCCCCAAGTGACTGCAACGGCCAGAGCTGAGCCAATCCGAATCTGGGAACCAGGAACCTCTTCCAGGTCTTGCAGGGTCCCAAAGTCTTGGGCCGTCCCCGACTGCCCTCCCAGGCCACAAGCAGGGAGCTGGAGCCGCAGGGATCCGAACTGACACCCGTATGGGATCCCTACGGGTGAGTTCAAGGCAAGAACTTCAGCTGCCAGGCCACGGCACTGGATCCGTTTGGAAATATTTCATTTTATCACTGGATAGTATTTCATTCTGTAGATAATGCAATATAGGTAATGCTATTTTAGATGAATTGTTACACATTTAGTTTGTTTCTGCTTTGGGCCACTAATAGTGGAAAATGATGCTGTGAATATTTTTGAGTATAGTTCTTGTGTGGATATATATTTCAAATTTTTATGGATATGTGCGTACGAGTAGAATTGTTGGCTCACAGGCCAACTCTTAATTGCCAAACTAGCTACACCATTTTACATTTCTCCCAAGCAGTGTATAAGGCTTCTATGTTTAATCCTAACCTTTTTCATACTTGCTATTGCCTATTTTAGCTGTCCTACTGGGTGGTGTTAGATGATGGCCACTGACCTCCCGCCCGCTGGTGGAATAATGTCGGCAAGTTGTTCAGAGTTGTGATGGAAGCTTTATTGGAAAATCTGCTCCTGGGCCTCCTTCACGCAGAGGGGAAGAAAGAGGGAAGCGAAAAGGGCGTCTGAGATACGTGTGGAGGAGTTTTATACCCCTCTAGACACGTGGGCAGGCAAAGGGGCTGTCTGTGTCCCAACTGTGTGAGGAATGTCCTTTCAGGTGTGCCATTGGCCAACTGGAATACCGCCAGGTCGGTGACGTAACTGGCTCCTGTGGCCCCTCCTGTTCCAGGTTGAACTGGGGCAGAGCAGACCAGCCACTAGTCTCCAGTGCCCTGGGCAGCCATCATTCCGGACTCTTGGTAATAGGAAAGGGGCCACGAAGTCGTTCTAGCTACTTCCTGCTGAAGGGGGTCGTAGTCCCTAATTGTGGTCCTGAGAGGGCTTAGTGGGCACCAGAACGTAGGGGTGGAGCAGCAGTTGATTGAAAGTGACCCGTGAGGCTTCTTGGATTTTTTCTTTGGCAAACCTTAGAAAACAAGAGGCAGTTGTTAATAAAAGGCTGCGATATTATTGTGATTTTAATTTGCATTTCTCTAATGGTTAATGCTGTTGAGCATTTCAGTGTGTTTATTGTAAAAATACCTATTAAAGTTTATTCTGGGTACCAGCGTGGTTGCTCAACAGGCTAATTCTCTACCAGCTAATGCTGGCATCCCATTTGGTTCCTTGTTTCCTGACTCACTTCCAATCCAGCTCCCTGCTTTTGGCTGGGAAAAACAGTGCAGGATGGCACAAGTCCTTGGCCCCTACGCCCACATGGGAGACTCAGAAGAAGCTCCTGGCTCCAGATTGTCTCAGCTCTAACTGTTTCAGGCATTTGGAGAGTGAGCCAGCTGAAGGAACATCTTTTTCTCTGTATCTCTTCTTCTCTCTGTAAATGGTTTAACCATAAAAATATTTTTTTAAAAGTCCTTATTTTTTAGCCAAATTATCTTTTGTTCCATTGTTCCATTCTTTATATTCCGTATTCACATTTCTTGTCAGGTGATTTGTAAACATTTTCTATAATTCCTTGGGTTATTTGTTTACTTTCCTGGTTCTGTGCAGCATGAGACTTTTTGTATCGCTTAAGAAACTTTCTAATTGTAACTCATAAATATTAACATATCTATGTCTTCTGAGATTTTATTGTTTAGAGCTTAACATTTAAAACTTTGACTCATTTTAAGCTAATTTTTTTGTATGTGGTGTGAAGTAGAGCTCCAACTTCATTCTTTTTCTTATTCTGGATCCTTTGAATTTCCATATGGAGTTTTGGGTTGTTCTCATCATATACCTGTCATTTGTTTAGTTGTTCTGTTTCTTTCAATAGTGTTTTAGGGTTTTTCTTAAGCTTCTTTTGTTAAAATTGTAGACTTGAGTAGTTTATTCTTGATGCTTTTTCAAATGGAATTGTTTCCTTAATTTAATTTATGATTTTTGGCTAATGTATACAACTGCAATTTATTTTTGTGTATTAAGCTTATGTAACTAACGATAGCTCTATTCTTTCATGCAGTTTTTGTTTTAAATGATTGTTAGGTGAGGTTTTCTTTTTTTTTTTTTTGCCTGTGTTGTAAGTGTGTTTATCCTGAAGGTTTCGATTTTTATGCTTAGTCTGTTTGTGTTTTTTATCTGTTAATTAAATGTTTTTTCATTGATTTGTTTTCATGTGTGAAAGCCGATGTGTTAATTGTAGGACAAATACCATTGATCATAATGTGTAGTACCTTTCACATTGCCAAATTCAGTGTATGTCTTGTTGATTGTTTTCACATCTATGTAAAGTACTTTTGTTTTCTGCCTGAAGTTCCCCTTTGGACCCATGCTTTTGTTTTGTGTTGGGGCCTTTGCACTTACCAGCTCACCTGCCTGATACCCACATTGTTGTACACAATTGTGGTAAACTAGGGGATCTGACTCTAGTTTAGGACGAGACCTGCTTCCTTTTTTTCTCTCTTAGGCTTTTCTATGCACTGCTACATTGCAGCGCTTGCTCTGTGTAACTGCACTTCAACTTACCCGACCTCCTCTGAATGTAAGGTCGAGCCAAGTCTAATTTCTTGAAAGCCAACTTCTGAATCTTTACGTTCAGAGAAAACAGAAAAACAAAACAAAAACCTTACCTCATTCTTAACTATCTTCCTGGAATTAAATGTTAAAGTCTTTGAACTGGAACTGTGATATAGTATGCTAAACCTCCGCCTGCAGAGATGGTTTCCCATATGAGCTACAGTTGGTGTTCCAGCTGTTCCACTTCCAATTCAGCTCCTTGCTAATGGCCTGAAAAAGCAGCAGGAGTGGCTCAAGTCCTTGGTCCTCTGCAACCAAATGTGAGACCTGGAGGAATCTCCTGACTCCTGGCTTCCATCTCCTAGTTCGAGGCATTATGGCTTTTGGGGAGTAGACTAGCTGATGGAAGGTCTCTGTCCTTCTCTTTGTAACTGCCTTCACATAAAAAAGTAAAATCTTTAAAAAAGTTAATCTTTGCACAGATTATCCAAGAATCTACATTAACATTGAAAAAATAAAACTTGGTTTCATCAAGATATTATTACTCATCTCAGTAAAAGAAGAGCTGGGTTGCTTGAGAAACTAAGACCTGAACCTTTGAAATAGTTGGAGGGCCAGCGCTGGGTTAAGCCGCTGCTTGTGACCGCAGCATCCTGTGTGTGAGTGCTGCTTCCCATGCTGAGTGCTCCGCTTCCAGTCTGCTTTCTGTTGAGGTGCCATGGAAGCCAGCAGGAGATGGTTTGTCATGTGTGGGAGGCTGGGTGGAGTTCTGGCTCCTGGCCTGGCATAGGCCTTGCTGTTAGGAACTTTTAGGGAATGACCATTGGATGGAAGCTCTCTTCCACTCATTCAAATAAATAAATAAATCTTAAATTACTTGTGGAGTGGGAGACATAGAAACTGATATTAAGTCGATGTGATCTTACAGCATTTTAGTGTTTTTGTTCTGTTAAATCACAAATCTTTAAAAATTCCAATGAGATTTGACAATTTTTTAATGTATGCTTTTAGACAAAGTGATTTAATAACTTTCTCCTTGCAACTGATGTTTGAAACCAGGTAACACTTAAGACTTGAGGACCTGATTCAATATACTTTTATTTACATTCATGTGTTTATAAATACTATAATTACATCTCTCACATCTAGAGGTAATTTTTCCTTATACAAATATTGTATTTTATACTGACACTATGCAGGAAAAGAATCAAGGCAGGGCCTGGTGTGGTAGTCTAGCGGCTAAAGTGTCACCTTGCGTGCTCTAGGATCCCATATGAGCACCAGTTTGTATCCCGGCCACCCCATGTCCCATCCAGCTCCCCTGTTTGTTGCCTGGGAAAGCAAAGCCTTGGGACCCTGTACCCGCAAAGGAGACCCAGAAGAGGCTCTGGCTCCTGGCTTTGTATCATCTCAGCTCCAGCCTTTGCAACTGCTTGGGGAGTGAATCAATGGATAGATGATCTTCCTTTCTGTCTGTCTTCCTCTCTGTAAATCTGACTTTTCAATAAAAAATAAATAAAATAAGTCTTTAAGTATATCAGTAGGTATTAGGTCTTCTGGATACAGACTTGTTGATTGTAGAACTTTGGGGAAGGATTCTTATGGGATGTGAAAAGTTTGTTTCCATTAATGACATATTTTGTGGTGCATAGCTTTTGACTTATTTCTGTATTTGGTGGGGTCCTTCCATATGAATTTTGTGATAATTTGTTCTTACAACATAAGCCAAATCAATTTATCTTAGGTCTTCAGACAAGGAATTATCTTCGGAAGAAATGTGGCCATTCAGCTTTTATAAATATTTATACAGAATATCAGCACTTTGCTAGGAATATAGAGATATGGTATGGTTCTGTCCCCTGTGAATTCAGTTTTATGGGGAACATGACAAGTAAAATGCTTAAAGTAGTTTTTAAAATTAAATTGTTCTGATGTTTATGTGCAAAGATTGTCAAATTACCGTAGTCACTCTTCTTTCCTACTGTGGTGGCTGTTATTGTTAGGGCCAAATTTTGTGGCCATGTCTTTATTATTTATTTGATGTTTATGGCTTTCTACACAGTTGAGAGGTTTCAGTCCATCCTTGAGATGATCTCGGTTTTCTTCTGACTTCACTAGCTGGTCTTTCTCTGCCTCATCTTCTGGGTAATTCAGGGCTGTAACTGAACTCCTTTTTTTTTTTTAATTGCATTTTATTTTATGACATCGTTTCATAGGCTCTGATGTTCCCCCAATCCACCTTTTTTTTAAAATTTCTAATTGGAAAGGCAGGTCTGATTTTTACTGAGGAGAGATAGAAAGGTCTTCCATCAGCTGGTTCTTTCCCCATATAGCCACAACAGCCAGAGCTGAGCTGATCCAAAGCCAGCTTACTCTAGGTCTCCCGCATGGGGGCAGGGTCCCAAGGATTTGTACCATCCTTTACTGCTTTCCCAGGCCAGAAACAGGAAGCTGGATGGGAAGTGTAGCAGCCAGGACATGAACCAGCGCCAATAAGGGGTTCTGGCACTTGCAAGGTAAGGATTTAGCCATTGAGACATCATGCCAGGCCCAGACTCCTTTCTTTTTCCTCAGTCATCTGTCTTTAGGAATTTATTAATCTATAAGTTATTTTGGGACTCTGTCGTTGTCAGTGGTGTCTATATCCTGATGATCTCTAAATTTATATGTTCAGCAGCAGCCAACTCTGGAATTTCTAGACTCCTATATTTAAGTTCTTTTTGGTTGTATTTCTGTGTTTGTGAATATGATAGGTATCTCCAACTTTACTGTGTTCAAGGCTGTTTATAATTTTGGCTCCCACCACTCTGTCTTTTCTTCTCTCTGTTGTTTCCTGAGATATCTAGCCATTGAGTGTTCATAGGAGTTGTGTTGGGATCTGTTTTTCCTTCAACATCTGTTTATTCCATCAGTGATATCTTGTCAGTTCTTCCTTCAAAACGTATTCTAATTCATCTCATTGCTTCCATGTCATTTTTCCGTGAATTCTTTTTTCTTTGACTGTTGGAGTAGTTTCCTTACTAGTTTTTCTTTTCTTTCTTCCTTTTTTTTTTTTAAGAGCTTACTTATTTTTATTTGAAAGGCAGATTTACAGAGAAGGAGACAGAGAGAAGATCTTCCATCTGCAGTAGCCAGAGTTGAGCTGGTCTGAAACCAGGAGCTGGGAGCCTTTATGGACTCTCCCATGGGTGCAGGATCCCAAGGACTTGAGCTATCTTTTGTTGTTTTTCCAGGCCATAAACAGAAAGCTAGATTGGAACAGCCACGACATAAAGTGGTGCCCATATTGGATGCTGGCTCTTCAAAGTGGAGGATTAGCTAGTTGAGCCCTCATGCCGGCCGCCTTGCTAGTTTTTCTTATTTCCACTTGTTCACCTAACTGTGAGTGCTATCTTTAAAACGCTAATCAGGCCACTTGGCTTGTGAAAATTCCCTTGTGGTTTTCCACAATGCCTTAAAATAATATCCAAACTTACTTCTTTGGCTGAGTCCTCTACATTCTGGCCCCTGCCTGCCTCACTGACCTTGTTTCCTGTAACTCATCTCCCTGTCCAGGACTCTACTTCATTATGCTTTCTTTTTGTTCCTTAAAAGTATCAAGTTAATCCCCACTTTAGGGCTTACCCCTTTGCTTGAAATACTGTCTCCTTTTTTTCGTAATTAAGTCCTATAGTACTGTATGCCAAAGACTTCTGCTTATTGCGAATAAAGCAGTGAAGAAGACCCAGGAACAGACTGTGAAACAGGTTTGTTAAGCCTCTTGACTGATTAATTCCTGAAGTTGTAACTTCACATATCATTTTTCTCTGAAGCACCAATTATTCCAGATGCCTTCTTTTTTGATAGTATAGTGTAAATTAATTTATTTAATCTTGTCTTGATGGTGAAAAGATGGTTAAGTGCTAAAGAGAAGCAGTAAGCAGCAAAGAGTACTGGAATGAATGGGACATAATTTTGGATAAGATAGAACTGTCTTACTAACGCAGTTACTGGCAAAGCAAAGTTATATGAAACTTACAATTTCTTCTTGGGACTTCAGATTTGGCCTCTGTGTAACTTCTTGAAACTTTGTTGCTTTTACATCTTTAAAACCATTTCCAATAGCACTTATGGTATAATTGATTTGTTTTTATGAAAAGATAGCTATGTGTTGTGTATTTAAGCAAGAGAACTGCTGAAAGTTGTTTTCAACTCTGGACCTCAGAGCAGGCATTTAGCGTAGCATTGAGGTGACTGTATCGAAATGGTGTTATACTGGGTTGAATTCCTGGTGGTAGTTCCTGACTCCAGATTCCTGACGGTGCATATTCTAGGAACCAATGGTGAAGTGCTTAAGTGATTGGGTTCCTGCTACCAACATGGAAAACTTGGGTTGTTTTCACCACTTTAACCTCAGCTCTGCCCCTACCTAGCCCTGGCCTAGCACCTACCGTTTTGCACTTTGGGAAAATCAGCAGGCAAATGAGAGAGTGCTCTGTCTGTGCCTCTTAAATATAAGCAACTCCTACTCCTTGGGTTTTTCTTATATTAAAGTTATAATACTTTGATACCTATAGAACAAGTATGTCCTCAGTTTATTTGTAGTATACCTCTGGTTTTTTAAGTTCATGTAAGTAACGTTCATGTTTTTCCTCTCTTTTGCCATGTTCCAATGGATTTGCTTCGCCTGTTTGAACTCAATTCGTCATTACAATTCTTGGAATTCTGCCTTTACTGTTCTTTGTGAATTTATTCTGTTGGAACCCGGAACACTGAAATGATGGAAATGTGTTCTCTACAAAGTAGCTGTGAGTATACAACATATTTTATAGCCTTTTTCTGAATCTGAGTTAACTTTAATTTATCTTGGAATTGTGTGAAATATGAGCTAAGGAAACCTTAAATTTGATACACAATTTAGCTCTCTTGTAGCAAGCTTTCAGATATTTGACTTTAAAATTATATGATCATCTTTAAAATTCGCTTTTTCATTTCATTGAATAAGCTTCTCAATATTTAGGTTAAAATTTATGTGAGCAGGGACAAAGGCAGAAAGATGGTATGTGAACAGTTGAGCCACTGATAAGGAATATAGACTTCTGTTCTTCTTTAAGTCAGTTCTGTTCTTCGTCAGTTTATGCTTTGATGTTGTGAATTTTTCTACACTATTTAAATATGACAAAGTTTTAACAGGAGTATGTATTTCTCAGGAGTATTTTGCCATTATATTTTAAGAAATTAGACCTACCATCTCTAACAAAAAAATTAACTGCTAAGACTGTACTCACTTGGTCTGAGCTGTGTGTATTTTACTAATAAGTAAATTAAAAATCAGACATATTTACTGCTCCAATTTAGAAGTTGATTTCTTTGAATTATTCATAAATTATCAGCTAAAATATGGAACTTTTTTACTTAAAATTTTTACTTAAAAGCCTTGATAAATCTGACTTCACTGAAGGTGGAGGCAGTTAGGTCATATGAAACCTTCTAGTTACATGACTGGATCTAGTGTCAACTTTAAAGATGTTGTCTACTGATTGATATTATTCATGAGAAACATAAATCGTGAGACATAAAAATTTAGGGAAAAATTGCCAATTTAACTCAACATTTTGAAGTCATTTCATGAATAAGAAGATAAATTTCAAGGACCCCTAAATGTGTGATAGTCAGTGTGAGCAGGCCAGATAATTAAAAAGACATGTTAATTGAATTTAAGGGGGGTTGTTTTTTTTATCTTATGAAAAATGCTTTGTTATTGTTTTTAGTTGGTTCATCAAAATCCTGTTACTAACTTACTGTCAATTGTCATTTTGTTCTAAGATTTCCTTAAGTTTTATTTGATTTTCTTGGACTTTTAAAAAAGATAGCTATTATTTATTTGAGTTAGAGACAGAGATCTTTCATCTCTCGGTTATTCCCTGAATGACTGCAGCAGCTGTAGTCAGACCAGCCTGAAATTGGGAACCTGGAACTCCATCCAGGTATCATGAGAGTGGCCAGGGCCTATGCACTTGGGGCTATTGAATGTGCTTTCTCAGACACAGTCACAGGGAAATGGAGAGTATTGAAATAGCCAGGACTTGAACCAATGCCCATATATGAGGCAGGGTTTGGCAGATGGGAGGTTACTACCACAGTTCTGGTCCCCATTCCTTAGCTTTTAATATTGTATTATCAGGCAACTTGTGCAATTAATTTTGTCCATTCTGCAGTTAACTGTTAGTTTTATTAGCAGCAGTTAATAAAAGCAGTTTGATTTGCTTTTATGCCACCTTGTATAATTTCCTAAAGTAGATTGGTAAAGGAAATCTGAAATCACAGATTAGTATTGTTAATGCATGAACTTTACTTCTCAGCAACAGAAGAACCTTGAAGGCTATGTGGGATTTGCCAATCTCCCAAATCAAGTATACAGAAAATCAGTGAAGAGAGGCTTTGAATTCACCCTTATGGTAGTAGGTAAGATATGATTTCTTATTAAAGTGGTGTTTTCATGTTGTTTTAGGTTTATTCAACTCTGAACAAATTTTGAGGGAACGGTAGTCCAAGCATCTATAGTGATATCATTTTCTCATATATTTTAAAATTTAGCTTGGTGACATAATGAAATTTAGGTCTGTTTGTCTCCTTTTAAGATAGAAACGAAGTAAAAAGCCAGAAGCAGTGGGTATTGGTACAGTAGAACACTGGAGTTCTCATCAGTTAGTAATACTGCAAAAGGAGGAGCATCTGAGACTTAATACTGTGAGATAATTTTGTTCCCTTTTTTATAAAGTGGAGTCATCTCATGAGTTAAATACTTAAGTAAATATGTGCTCTGAGCTTTAAAAGGAAAGATGGCTTAGAAAATCGTAACAACCATAACAGTGACTTTGCTTGGAATTTTCTTCATCCAGTATGAGACCTAGAATGAGTGAAATAGGCTCCTCTGTGCTGGTAAAGAGTATTTTGGCTGTGTTGGTAGCGTTATGTAAGAAGAAACACTTAGGCCTTTCTCTGTAAGATTAGTAGTCTTCATTGACTGTGTAACGTTTTTACCTCCTATAGAACCTAGGTCTTGGATGTGATGATGTGAGTTTATTGTATTTCTTTATTTAAGAAAGTGAAAGGCAGGATAGTGATGTAATAATCCTTGAGGAGGGAAAAAATGAGTTGATGATGGGGTTTTAGATAGTATAGGTTAATTTTTGCAAATTACATTTCATCTTATTTTGATTTGGACGATGAGTTAATGAATCATGCATGAAATACTCTTAAGTAGATGAATGTTTACTGATTAGATTTTATCGCTTGATCAGTTTTCGGCTACTCAGAGGTTGCATATACCTTGTGATTTCATATATAAGAGCATATTTTGAAATGTTAGTGAAAAATGAAATTAATATTTTGCTGCAGAAAATTTAAGTCTTGCATTTTTTTCCATATTGCACATTTTCTGTGCATTTTTTGAGGTTATGTTTTAGTTGAAACGTAGTATGCATTTACAGGTTTGACACTTGATGGAGTTGGTTTTTGGCCTGCCTTTGCTTAAGTAGAAGTGTCCCTGGTTCGCAAGTTGCTGCTGTTGAACAAGATAGGTCTAGATAGATGAATAAAGTAAAGCAGATCTTCTGGTCTTCTGTAGGGTATAGCATCTTAACAATTTATAAAGAAACAATATTACTTAATCTTTGTCTATAGAATGTTAGTCATCTTAAATAACCAACTGTAGGTAAATAGAACTTTTACTAAAACTAGTAGTTATTAAAAATTTTTAATATTAGGATTTTTAAAAATAATTTCTTGAATAGATATTTAGAATAATCCAGACCAGATAGTTGACTTAAAATCTCTCTCATATTTTTCCAAATAAAAGAAATGTAGTAGTAATCACACCTTAATTTTAGAGAAAATATGCTACTTCAAAGTTTCTTACTTGTTTATGTATTGTGAAAAATAGCTCTTTTTTTCTTTCCTAATCATAAAGCTTCAGCTAAGGAGAAAGGAAAGCGTTCTTTTCCTGTGTTACCTTCAGGCTATAGTTAGTGGTTTGTGTAGTCTTGTTCAGTGCAGGTACTGAATCTTTTTCATCTATGTAGTTGCAGGACCTAATACATGATAACTTCGAAGTAAGTATTTATTATGTTGATCTGTTTTTTCAGACTTTAGGCTGAATCTAGCAGCATTGTTTGCAAATCCAAGAACACTAAAACCAACCTTGCTTTAATATTCTTGACTTAAAAACTGCAAGCTATCCCTTATGAGCTAAGTCCTCCTTTTGAGATCTAAACTAAGGTAGGATAATTTTGGCTGTTGTAACAGTTCTTGGTTTAAGACTTCCACATTGGTACAAACTGAGAATCTGTACCAGTGGTTTCTTTTGTAAAACTCTATCTACCTTGCTGAAACCTTACCCAGTAACTGCCTCACAGTAAGTGTATATTGAGTTCTCATTTGAATGATCTTTTTTGTGTCAAGGAGGCATGATATGTATTTTGTATTTTCTCTCCTGAAAGAGTTTACAGTCTGTGTTGCAAGGGTAGCTACACATAAAAAGATAAATAACATCTCTGGAAAACAAAAAATTGTGAATTCTTAGAATCATGGAATTCATGGAAAAATTAAAAAGATTAGTTGAGGTTTAAGAATTAGAGAGCTTATTCCTGATTGGAGATTATTATTGATTTATTTTGAGAAGAACATATTAACAGGTTTTTGAAGAATAGAATAAGGATAGAGATTGAGGGAGCAATTTAGCTCTGAAAAAACAGTGACTACTAAAATAACTTCTTTGGGTGCCAGATAATATTTTAAGTATTTTATGGCTATGAACTCATACAGTCCTTGCAGAATTCCTATGAAGTAGATATTATTGCTAATCAATTTTAGAGATGAGGAAACTGAAGCACAAAGAGATTAAGTGACTCATCACATTGGAAACATCCATTTTCCTTCTCATTTAGACCTAGTTTTTTTTCTTTAAAGATTTGTTTATTTTTATTGGAAAGTCAAATACGCAGAGAGGAAGAGAGACAGAGAGTAAGATCTTCCGTCCGATGACTCACTCCCCAAGTCTCTACAACGGCCCGTGCTGTGCTGATCCAAAGCCAGGAGTAAGAGCCTAAGCCTCTTCCAGGTCTCCCACATGGGTGCAGGGTTCCAAGGCTTTGGGCTGTCCTCAGCTGCTTTCCCAGGCCACAAGCAGGGAGCTGGATGGAAAGCGGGACAGCCAGGATTAGAACTGGTGCCCATATGGAATCCCGGCACGTTCTAGGCGAGGACTCTAGCCGCTAGGCCACCGCACCGGTCCCTCAAGTGCTGTTCTGATGAGTAAAACAACTCTTCTGATTCAGGTCATGCACTTCTGCTGTGAGTTAGGAAGAGTTCCGCAGTGTGGCCACAGGTTCTCTTGCCTCAATTTTAGCATGGTCAAACCTCTTGTTAAAAATTATTTATCTCTTCTATGTCTTTGCTGTAAGATGGTAAGTGACCTCTTTTTTTTAAGATTTTTGTTATTATTATTATTATTGAAAAGTCAGATTTTCAGAGAGGAGGAGGAGACAGAGAAAATGATCTTCCATCTGCTGGTTCACTTCCCAAGTAGCCACAGCGGCCAGAGCTGAACTGATCCAAAGCCAGGTGCTAGTTCTTCCAGGTCTCCCACATGGGCACAGGGGCCCAAGTGCTTGGGCCTTCCTCTGCTGTTTTCCCAGGCCATCAGCAGGAAGCTGGATCTGAAGTATAGCATCTAGCACCCAAACTGGTTATGGGATGCTGTAACTTAGAATGTGGTGCCAAAGCTTTAAGTTCCTTTAAAAAAGCAAAAACACTATTCAAAAGATGTATTGATAAAGACAGAGAACTTTGATCTATTGGTTTACTATTCAGATTCCTGCAGCTAGGACTGGGAAAGATGACATTAAAAACCCATAACTCTATTAATATAAACAGCAAGAACTCCTGCTACCTCCCACAACATGTATTACCTGGAAACTGGGTTGGAAGTGGAGCTTGGATTTGAACCCAACATCTTTGAAATAGGATGCGAGGGTCCCAAGCAGTGTTTTCACTGGTATGTCATATATACACACACACACACACATATGTGAAAGAGCAATGGTATGAGAGAATGACTTAATTGTAGAATATATATATATATAGTATATTTTATTACAGTCAAAATAAATATAAAGCAGATATTAATTTGTATTGATCAGCAGGTTGTTCAGAATTTCTTAGCAGCTGAACTCCATTTAGTGGAGCATTAAGCCTTTGACTATAATGTAAGTTAAAATGTAACAAATATTGATAAAATATTAAATTAATAAACATAGTTGGATCCTACTAGGAAGCCCTTAAATTGTCGGAGAGGCACCCTTGGAAAGAAAGTGATTAATGCAGTTCTTTAGGGCTCCTTAAGTTCTCCGAGAAGAATTTTCATGAAAAAACAAAACTGATTACTCCCCGCCTCTTGGACTTCTTGTCTGAAGTTGTGATCTCTCTTTGTCCACATGCTTCCACCACTGTAGTGTCAACAACCATGAAATGATACAGCCAGCAGGATCCTCACTAAAGTTAGACTGTTTGCACTTTTTTTGTTGTTTGTTTAGTAAATGCCTAGCCAATGAAAAAATGGACTGGTGTGCCAGTGTTAGCTCCTCTTCCGTGGTCTAGATCTCTAATGTTTAGGTTGCCTGCTTGCCTTTTGACTCTCATCCTTAGTGATTGCATTTTTTTTTCTATGAAAAAAACCTAAGTGGGCCCAGCGCAATAGCATAGTGGTTAAGATCCTCACCTAGAATGCACTAGGATCCCATATGGGCACCAGTACTAATCCTGGCGGCCCCGCTTCCCATCCAGCTCCCTGTCTGTGGTCAGGGAAGGCAGTCAAGGACAGCCCAAAGACTTTGGGACCCTGCACCCACGTGGGAGACCTGGAGGAATTTCCTGGCTTTGGATTGGCTCAGCTCCAGCTGTTGCGGCCACTTGGAAGATCTTCCTGTCTGTCTCTCCTCTCTGTATATCCGCCTTTCCAATAATAAATAAATCTTAAAAACAAAAAACCTCAGTGGCAGTCGAATACTTTACATTACATTTACATATGTTTAATTTACCTTTGATTCAGGTTCCACTGTGCCAGGATACAGTTCCACTAAGATCCCTAAGAATAGCATTGTGGTATTATAAATAGTGTTATCTGCATTTCGTTGTTGAATACACAAGGTATAGCAGTTTGGGTTTATACAAGGTCACAAAACCAGTTTATTGCTGCAACTAAGATTTTTTTAAAAATGTATACAGTACTCTCTTTTTTCCCTTAGACCTTTCAAAAGTTACACAGCTACTTTTTTACTTTTGAAAAAGTTGTTTGAGATGGCTTGGATTAGATGTTTATAAAATGTATTAAGTTTTTTTAAAGGCTTATTTGTTTTGATTTGAAAGGCAGATTTAAGAATGGAGAGAGAGATCTCCTGTAGGCTGGTTCACTCCCCAGGTGGTCACAGTGGCTGGAGCCCAGCTATCAGTCAGGAGCCAGGAGCTTCTTCAGGTCTCCCACTTGAGTGCAGGGATCCAAGGACTTATGATGTCCTTTGCAGTTTTCGCTGGCCAAGGGCGGAGAGCAGGATTGGAAGTGGCATAGCCATGGCATGAACTGGTACCCATTAGGGATGCCAACACTGTGGGTGGATGATAAGGGTGCATTGCCACAGCGTTTGCCCCCTTTAAGTATAGAAAAGGTTGGGATGCTTAGGAGCATTTTCTGGGGAATAAAAAATAGTCTTAGCAGATTATTTTTATATTTCTCAGGTTCTGTATCAGTCATTGCATAGTGACTTCAGTAAGGTGGCTTTGGTTATGAACTTGATTTTTTTTTTGAACTTGATTTTTATCAACCTTATTTCAATGACATTATCGCAATCTCTATTATATAATATGATCATCCAAACAGTAGCCCACCAATAGCTTAATTATGTAAACATTCTCAGTGAGCTTTTAAATTTTTAAAACTTTGTTTCTTTTGAATTTTTAAATTTCTTAAGGAATTTGTTTAGAAAGAATTACAGGGGGCGGTGGGGAGTTAGAAGGAAAGACAGAGAGCTCTTTCTCTGTTTCCTTCCCCAGATAGCTCCTGTGTCCAGAACTGGCCCAGACAAAAACCAGGAGCCAGAACCTTCTTTCAGGTCTCCGCTGTGGGTGCTGGTGGTCTGGTGGTCCAAGTCCTTGGGCCATCTTCTGCCTTCCCAGACCATTAATATGGATCTAGATTGGAAATGTTGCAGCCAGGCACAGAATGGTGCCCATATGGAACGCTAGCATTACAGGTAGTGGTTTTACTAATTTTGACACATGCCAGCACAGCTTAAAAGAGGTTTGACTGATAGTGCTTTAGAAGATAATCCATTGAATCAGAATCTTATCCTGGAAGGGATGTAAATGCTCTGTTAGTAAACAAGTTCTGTGTTAAAGCAAGAACAAAGGCAAGGAACAGCCCAAGCCAGACCAGATTATAGTACCCACTGGCATACATGTGCCTCAGGAATGGGCGTCAGCCAGGCTGGCCACATTTATAACACCCAGTGGCAGATCTGAGAACCTGGATGGGGTGCAGGACAAGCTGGATCTGGTAGTTATCACCAGTCAGTTCACATTAGGTCTGGGACTGGGGGCTGACTGTGCCAGGCTGGGCTAGGCTACAGCACCCACTAGCACACATGAGACCGGGGTGAGTGGGTGGGTGGTGAGCCTAGTAGGGGAGTCGTGGAAATTCACATGCTGGGCTAATGCTCTTGCTAGTGAGCGTGAGAGATGGGACTGGGGGCAAACCAGGCAGGGCATGGCTAGAACACCTGTTGGCCTACATGTGGACTGGATTAGGTGGGGAGCCAGGCTGGGGTAACTGATTGTATCCACTGGTACAGGCGTGGGCCAGAATAAAGGCTGGTGAGTTGTGCTTTGCTGCAATATCAGCTGGCAAAGTGCTGGGGCTGAGGGGCAAGTCCTTTTGAGCTTGACTGCAGAACCACCTGGAAAGTGCAATATCTGGGGCAGGAGTAGGTCCAGTGGGGAAGTTGTGGTCTTCTCTTTGATGGGCTACAACTTCCACCGGTGAGCATCAAAGCCAGTACTGGGGGCAGGCCTGGCTGGTCAGGCAGTGGCACCTGCTAGCATGAGTATGGGCTGGAGAGTGGAGTCGGTTGGGTTGTTAGGCTTCGACATCCACTTGTGTACAAGAGCTGAATGGGATGTGGAACGGACCAGACCAGTCCACTGCACTTGCTGGCAGGCACAGAAACCAGAACTGAGGGGCCGGTTCAGTGAGGGACACAGGGGGTCACTCTGACTGGACTTCAGCTCCCCCTGTGATATGTGAAATACAAAATTATGTTAGACACATGAATGAAATAATGCTTGCTTTTATATTTGTTCATATTAGAGGTCTTTGAATTACTGTCTCAGGTATTTTTCATTTCATCGTAAAGAACTCACTTCATTATTCTTATAAGTTATTTGTAGTAGTGATGATCTTCCTAAGTGTTGATCTGGGAATTTTTTTCCTGCCTCACTTTTTTTTTTCTTAACATATGGGTGTTCTGGATAAAAATTCTCATTTCAAATGTATTATCATCCCATATATTTTGATCTTCAAAGTTTCTGCTGGAAAAAGACTTATAATCCTATTTAAGGATTTCTTTTTAAGGGATAATCACTTCTCTCTGTTTTTAAGATTTTGTCAGAATTTGATTATAATGTGATAATTTGTTAGTCATGAGCTTTTCTTGGTGTTTGAAATTCTTGGATTTATAGATCTGTAATTTCATCAAGATTGTGAAATTTCAGTAATTCTTCATGTAATCTTTATAGCATTTTCTCCAGTGATTCACACAGTGTTTTATCCCGATCGACTAATTTTATGTTTTTACATTTTTCTTGCTGCTGAGATTGTTTTCAGTTACGTGGTAATGATGCTGGCTTGCTCTGGGTGCTCAGTCCTTCACTTCTACAAGTCTTTAAAATTTACTATATTTTTTAGTTTCAGAATTTGTTGCTTTTGAAGTTTCTGTCTCAAGTTCGTATTTTTATTTTATCATTTTCCTGATTTCCATTTTTTCCCCCATCTAACTGCTTTTAAAATATTTGTTTTCTAAGAAATCTGGTTTCTCTTCCTCAGGAATGATTTCTGGAAGTGTTTTTTCCTTTGCATAGACCATGGTTTTCTGTATCCTTGTACCCTTTGCTGCTTTCTTTTGTTATCTAGTCTTTGCATACCTTCTCTCTGCTGGGGTAATCCTGCTGACTAGCTAGGCATGCATTGAATTAACAGACAAATTTAAAATCATCAGGTCGAATCTGAGCATTCATACTGTCTGCACATGTGTGTGACTTTATCATTTTTCCCTATATTATGAATGTCAGAAGTTGTCGAAGATTCTCACCCAACATTTTCCTGAGTCTAAATGCTCTGTTGTGTATATCCACCATAATCTTTTTGCCCCAGGTATTTCTGGAATCATGGTCCTCCTGCAGTTTTCATAATGATGCTCATTGTTTCTCCCACTTGATTTCATTAACACCACAGGGCCAGTGTTTCTGGCAGACCCATAGAGGTTAACATGTTGACAGGAACATCTATTACTTCCCATCTTATTTGAAGGAAGGGATTTGGAACTAGGCTACTGCCTCTTTCAGATGAAGAGGTAGGCAAGAGTGCAGAAATAAGCCATCTTAACTTGCACATGCGTTGTTGATTGGGCTTTTATTTTGTTGTTGCCAACCTTTGACTATTTTCTACAACTCCTATAAGGTTACTTAGTTGGCTTCTAATTGTTTTTGATGTTTTCTAAGGGAATGGGAGCCTAGAGCCTATTAATTTGTCACACTGCAGTCACCACTCAGGAACATCTTTTAAATAACAAAAAGTAGTCCTTCTAAAAGGAATTAAAGCACATGGAAGTGCAGAAAAAAGAATAGATTTGAACTGGCAATGCAATCTCATGATGCCAGCATTGTAATTGGAGTTTGACACACTGTGTCATAGTGCCAACCCCAGGAAGTGTTTTCATGATTGAGTTTTACATGCAGGTGTAGTGTGATTACGTTTTCTCCTTTGTATCAGGAGATTTCTACCTTTTGTTTTTTCATGATTTCATGCTTGGTAATTCATTATTGTCTTGAACATTTATACCTTTACAATATATTATTCAACTGCAATATGTGATCCAACCACAGATTTTCTCATAATTACTAATTCTAGAGGCTGATGCCATGACATAGTTGGTCAAGCTACTGCCTGCTGTGCCAATAATGAATATGGGTGCCAGTTTGGGTCCTACCTGTTTCACTTCCCATCCCACTCCCTGCAAAAGTGCCTAGGAGAGCAGAAGAGGCAGGCCCAAGCTCTTAACTTACGTTATTGGCCCCTGGTTCCTGGCTTTGGCATGGCCCAACCTTGGTCGATGTGGTCATTTGGGGACTGAACCAGCAGATCAAAGATTCTATTTTTCCCTCTCTTTCTCTCTCTCTCCTGTCCCTCCTCCTATCACTATTTCAAATCAGTCCTTAAAAATACATCTTCAACTCTTTGATTGTATTTCTGTTAAAAAAAAAAAAGGTAACCACATTTAAGTATTCTTAAAGAACACAGTTGAAAAAAATTGTAAAGCTGAAAAGATCGTTGGAGTTTGAGTCTAATAGATAGAAACAGTAAAATACTAGTAGAGGAAAATTATAGTGTGCTTTCCAGTTTATTGCTTCCTTGTCTCATTGAGAAGAATATGTGAAAAGCAAGTTTGATTAAAGCATGGGTTGAACATTTAAGGTGCATAACATAGCTGAATTTAACAAATTTTTTTCCCATTTCTTTTAGGTGAATCTGGCTTGGGAAAGTCAACATTAATCAACTCGTTATTCCTCACAGATTTGTATTCTCCAGAGTATCCAGGTCCTTCTCACAGAATAAAAAAAACTGTACAGGTATGCATATCATTAAGGCTAATCGGTAATAAACGAGAATAATGTTACAATACACAAGACACATGTTGTAACTTTTATTATGCTTTCCTGCAAGTAGGCAAATTTGTCCTTTGCCCAGGTAAAGTGGCATACATCACTGTTCATAAAGTTAAGATGAAAGCAAACATAAGAAGTGGTTAACCGGGAAGTTACCTTGATTAGAACCGGTCTGATTTGTGCTGAAAACCTTGTTCAAGATGACAGACGTACTGAACAATACCCTGTGGATAGACTTCAGCATGGTAGCTTTTTGCCACAGGTAGACACCTAAATATAAGTTTTATTTTTCTAAATGAATTAATATTAAATGAAAAATGCAATTTCTCAGTTGTGCTGACACATTTCAGGTACTCAGTAGCTACCCGTAGTATATTGCTACCATTGTTGCAGCATGTCAATAGACATTTCTACCGTTATAGAAGGTTCTATTGGACAGTGTAGGAAGAAACACAGAAAAGCTATTTTTATTTAAATACAATGTTGTATAGTAGTTGGATAAAACATAATTGAATGGTAGTTAAAGTGTGTAAGACACTTTGTGTCATCAAATTTACTGTTTCTCAATGTTCATATCATTTGAATCTCCCTCCTAATGTATATTTCCTTATAAACCTGAGTGGGCTACTTTCTGCATTTCTTACCATTTTCTTGGTGATGCTAGCTGGTGAATCATGTTTTATATGGCAGATGATGATACTGAAGATATGAACTTTCCAGCGTAAAATGTGACTGATGTTTAGAAATAGGGGCTGGTGCCATGGCTTAACAGGCTAATCCTCTACCTTGAAGTGCTGGTATCCCATATGGGCATCACTTTGTGTCCCGGCTGTTCTGCTCCTGATCCACCTCCCAGTTTATGACCTGGGAAAACAGCAGAAAATGGCTCACATCCTTGGGCCCACATCTATATGAGAAACCCAGAAGAAGCTTAGGATCAGCCCAGCTTTGGCCATTGTGGCCTTGTGGGGAGTAAATCAGCAGATGAAAGGTTTTTCTCCCTGCCCCTCCTTCTCTGTAGATCTGTCTGCCTTTTTCAATAAAAGTAAATCTTTTTAAAAAAAGAAAAAGAAACAAGGGTATCCAAATCAAGGTGAAAATATTACCCCAGATATTGAAAATTTAGTGTGTGAAACAAGATAAAGTAACTTCATTGAGGAAGTAACACTTAGAGCTGGATTTGAAAGATGGTGAAGATTATTCCTAGTATATTCTATGTAACAATAGCCTGGATGCTCTGAGTAGAAAGTTACATCAAAATTTAAGGATGCGCTTTAGATTTATTTTTTATTTTTATTGGAAAGGCGGATATACAGAGAGGAGAGACAGGAAGATCCTCCGTCCGATGATTCACTCCCCAAGTGAGCGCAACGGTCGATGCTATGCCGATCCGAAGCCAGGAGCCTCTTCCGGGTCTCCCACGCGGGTGCAGGGTCCCAAGGCTTTGGGCCGTCCTCTGCTGCTTTCCCGGGCCACAGGCAGGGAGCTGGATGGGAAGCGGGGCTGCCGAGATTAGAACCGGCACCCATATGGGATCCCGGGCGTGCAAGGCGAGGACCTTAAGCACTGCGCCACCACGCCGGGCCCAAAGGGAATAATTTTAAAACAATATTTACGTCCCAGAACTAGTCCTCAGGAATCTAATTACTAAAGCACATCCTTGGGCCCGGCGGCCCCTCTTCCCTTCCAGCTTGGTCTCTATCCCTACTACTTCTCGAACATCTACCTTTGCCAAAGTCATCTAGATAGACCCGTATAGCAACATCTTTCTTGCTAAATCATAATTTACTTGTCTGTGAGATCCTTGAGATCCTTGAGAATTTTTCACTGTGTCCAGCTTTGACCGTTACCTTTGATTCATTCTTTTGCTTTTCAGTTGTAGATTTAATCTTGGAGAACTCTGATTGATACAGTAAAATATGCTGATGTGACCTGTATAAGGAAAGTGCATGGGAAAATGGCCATTTGGAATAGATTTGTTAAGGAAAGTTTGAAATTCCTGACCTTGGACCAGTTTGTTTTCCATGGATCCCATGAGGATACTTGCAAAACCAGATGATAAGATACAGTTGGATTCTGAGAGTGGCAGTAGTTTACAGTTGTTTTCTGGATCTCTTCCATGTGTTTGCTTTTGCATTTGACCATGTATGGATATACAGAATTGCACGTGAGAAAGGAAAAAGGAAGCTGTGTAAATAAACTTTTTAAACTAGGTGGGATATACATCTTCACTTTTCTTATCAAGTCAGTGAAAGAATTGGTAAAGTGCTTTGTTTAAACAAGGAAATATTAAAGTTTCAGCTGTTGCATTAAGGTGTACTATTTGTAAATAGCATATTACTAATGGTAGAATGGACTTTGTTTAGTTACGAGATATTCAGGTGGTTTGGAGTAAAATTGGGAGATGATACTTTATTTATTTACAATTTATTTGGTTTCCTTGAATATCAGAGTTACAGAGAGAGAGAGAAAGAGAGATCTTGCATTCACTGTTTCATTCCCCAAGTGGCCACAATGGCAAGAGCTGAGCCATATAAAAGCCAGGAGCCAGAAGTTTCTTCCTGTTGTCACACAGATGCAGGGGCCATTCTTAAGCACTGCCTCCGTAGGCCATAAGCAGGGAGCTGAATCAAAAATGGATCAGCCAGGACGTGAACCAGTACCCATATGGGATACTGGTGCTGCAGACAGAGGTTTAGTCTGATACACTGCCACACTGGCCCCAGGGAGATGATAGTCTATTTATTTATTTTTAAAGATTTATATATTTTTTTTGGAAGGCAGATATACAAAGAGGAGGAGAGACAGAAAGATCTTCCGTTTGCTGGTTCACTCCCACAGTGGCTGCAATGACCGCAGCTGAGCCAATCCAAAGCCAAGAGCCAGGAGATGCTTCTGAGTCTCCCAAATAGGTGCAGAGTCCCAAAGCTTTGGGCCATCCTTGCCTACTTTCCCAGGCCATTAACAGAGAACTGGTTGGGAAGTGGAACAGCCAGGATACAATTGGTGCCCATACAAAATTCTCTCCTGTGCAAGGCAAGGGCTTTATCCTCTACACTACCACAGAGATGATATTTTAAAACAATTACATTTTGTCTCAGTGATCAAAGGAAGACTTCTGTTTTTCTGGAGGAATAAGTTCCCTTTGGATCTGTGTTTGCTTTTTGTCAGGCTCCTGAAGACTGATAGCTTACATTAGCAGTAACATTTGCTCAAGATCAATGATAACATGCCTTCTAAAAGACAGCTTGAAAATATTATGGAAAATCTTAAATTGTGCTAGGATCTATAGTTTAAATCTAACATCCTTTCTCAGACTGAACATTATTCAAATCCAATTGAGAAACTCAAGATTTTAATCAGTTAAAAATACATATTTTTTTTTTCACAGCCTGAACTTGCTGATTGCATTGTCAGGAATGTGGAATATCACCTTTGAAAGGAGAATTGAATCTTAGCCAGAACATAAACACAAATGTGATTATAGCAACGCTGAGGAAATGAATAGCTAGTTTAGAGCAAATTAGATGAGATAGTCCAGAAATATGTGGACAATAAATGGTAGACTAGATGAATTTCTCTGATTAATCTCATAAGAACCCTGTGAATTGCTGAATCCATGCTAGTTGGTTTTGTATTATTAGGTGTGCACTTGGATTACATTAGTATTGTGTGATTTAGTGATTAATTTATTAGATTCTTTTTTCTTTATGCAAAACTTAGTGTGAGTTTGCCAAAAGATGAAAAACTATTTACATGTGTGCTTTTCTTTTGAGTAACCAGGACTTTCGGTGCCCACAATTACTGATTCTGATGAGAATCTCTAGGTTTGCAGGTTATTTGCCAGCAGCTTCCCAATTGGCTTCACTTAACTCAAGTGTCTCTCCCTCTTAACCATTTTCAAAAATGTATACAAAAAGTGATATTAACATCTGTATCAATAACTCTTACAGGTGGAACAATCCAAAGTTTTAATCAAAGAAGGTGGTGTTCAGTTGCTGCTCACAATAGTTGATACGCCAGGATTTGGAGATGCAGTGGATAACAGTAATTGGTAAGAAGGCTTTGTCCTGTGTTCCACCTTATTTTGGGTAACAAGATACTTAGAATTTTTGTGATCAGTATTTTAAAATTGTATTGTAGCTGAGGCCACTAAACTTCAAAGAGTATGACTTTGGTTCATAATACTTGCTGTTCATGTGACAGTGTCACTTATGTACCTGGAACTGATTTCCAGTTGCGTGAAATGTGGTTGATACATATCAAAATTATTTTTAGGATGAAGTCTTAAGCAATTGTTGCTAAAAGAAGGCTTGTCATTAGTACAAGGAATTTAAAACTTTTTTGCTTTATTATAACAAAAATATTTGTGTGAATTTTTTTAATATATGCTTATTTTAACCTGTTATGTAGGTATTTAGTTTTTTCTGTAAATCTGAAGTGGGAAAAAGCCTCTGAAATTGTAGCCTGAAGTAATTATCTTGGGATTTTGTAAGCATTCTATATTTTTCTTTTCAATTCTGCATTGCTTTTTAGATACTGTTCATTCAGGTGATAGGTCTGTACAAGTTAATTTTGAAGTTTTTGTACAGTTTGTTCATTTGAAATTTAAAGCTGGATAAAATTATTTTCATAATTTTAAAATTTCAACATTAATATGCTTATTGCAATCATTTTTCCCATATTATTTGGCTGTTTTGACACACAGCAGTTCATTTTATTTTATTTTGGAAATTTTAAAATATTGAATTAAGGTTTATTAAATGTAGTATACCTTTTAAGTCAATATACAAGATAATTTGAGTTGTCTTCTGATCAATTGATTTTGCCTATGTAAAAATATTAATGATTGTAGTTTTTTTTTTAGCAGATATTGGTTCATTCCTGTGTAGTCAACTAATTGTTTTGTTGTGGTGTATTCTGTAGCTGGCAGCCTGTTATCGACTACATTGATAGCAAGTTCGAGGACTACCTAAATGCTGAATCTCGAGTGAACAGACGCCAGATGCCTGATAACAGGGTGCAGTGTTGTTTATACTTCATTGCTCCTTCAGGACATGGGTCAGTACCATTATGCTTCTAGCACCTTTTAAAATTTTCATTATTTTATGTGCATACTATGCAGTTTCTCTTTGGAGGATACAAAGTTATAACAATTATTAAACAACAAATTATTTGTGAAAATGTGTGGAAATGGCTTAGAACAAACCTTTTTAAATCCTTAATAAGCTGACTGACTCTACTTGATAAGTTTTCTATGCATACAGATTTTATCTGCTTCATGGAAAGGAACAGTCTGTGCCATGGTTGGAAGTTTCAATATGGCTTAACTAGCTTTCATTTAAAATTTTTTTGCCAGTGTTAGAACTACCTAAGGAGATGTAGCCTAACAGTGAGGGTTAGGCATATTCTAAGGAATCTCAAAGTGATTTTGTTTACATTGCTACAGGCTGTAATCAAAAAATGTACCCATGCTTTCTTGTGCCATTTCTTCAGCAAATCTGTCTACCTTCTGTTTCACCTGAGTTTCACAGTCACATTGTTTGCTATCATTAGTACTAACCTTTTTTTATTAGCACTTTAGATCCAAGTATCTGTACATTCATCTGATCTAATTATTTAATTTGACAGTAGTTAGCTTGTATTCCGTTTTTCTCCTCTATATATTTCTCTCATTTTGAGTAGATATATCAGAATGTCATTGTCAGCTTCAGGTGTTTCTTATTACTCTTTGGGAAAACTCAATTATCATTCAGCCACCAGGTTGTAACTTCACTATTTCTCCAAAGAAAGGGACCACTAGACTGTCATCAGACTGCATAGCAGGAAGTCGTCTATCAACCTGCAGCTGTGCAAACCAATTGATTCTCAGTTTCCTTTTCTTATCTGTTTCCTGCTTCTTTCCCATAAAGCTGATTCCTATTTTTATCTTCTTTATGAGTGTTTGTATATCTTCTTGAATGTGTTTTCCGCCCCCCATTTTTTTTGTCATTCTAGTTTAAGTTGGTCAGCCTTTTTCCTAAAAGTCCACTGAGCAGAGAATCTGTACTTGACAGAAATTCATCAGCTTAAAATAAATTTTATTATTTTAGCTTTTTGGGCTTTCTCCAAGTTTTGGTAATTCTCATGAAATCACATTCTTCCAACTTCCCTTGGGAGAAAATTTATTTCTTAAAATTGCATGGGAAATAAGTCTTTTTTTTTTAAAGGAAAAAATTTTGTGACTCAAATGATATTTGGTGGGTTTTGGCCATTTCTTGTTTGTCTCAAAGGATGGAAGTTCAAAATTTTTTGCCTGTGTGTACAGATAGGCTTTTGAACAGTTTCTTAGTTTGGACTGTTTTAAGAAATAGAGTAAAAAGTTTCCCATTGGTGTGTGATACTATGGATTGACAGAATGAGACACTAAATTTTATGTGGAGAATTCCAGAGGCCAAATAACTGCAGACTTAGAATGCACACATCTTATGAGAATCATGGCCTTTGTATTGTATCTGAGCAGGTAGTCTGTGGAGTTTCATGTAGAGTGATTCTGTTTTTAGAATAATCATATATTGGTCAACATAGATTTTCAGAGCTTCCCACCTTACTCTGCCAAATGCAATTACTGGATTCAGGGCTAATTTATAATTTCATAATTGCTATAAAATTAAAAACTGAGTCAGAACTTATATATTTAAATTTTCTTTTTTAATGTTGATTGCCACTTTATAAAAACATCAGTCACTTGTTAGCTTTCTGGAGAATTTTCCCTTTGAAGTGTATGCTCCTATAGACAATAAGTATCATTTACCCTTTGGTCGCTTATGTTAGTGTGGACTTTGATGTTAAATATAGTCTTCCAGAATTTCTATGAAGGACTTTATATTGGTTAAAAACTAGATTTATGAACTAAATTTGTTGGAGGAAAGTTGAGCCAGTATAAAGCTACATGGAGAGAGGAAAAAGTTTCAGTGTAGTCTGCTTGTGGACTAAATGTTTACTGCCATTGACTTTTGTAAGTTTCTGAAATTTGTGTATTAATTTAGAAGGGCAAAAGGATTTTACTGGACTTGTTTCAGGTTTTACCCTTTATCCTAAAATTGAATTTTAGCTGTTATAAATATTATCTGCTTCTTGTTTTAGATTTAAGAAATTGATTTCCCCAATTCATAATTATTTTTAAATCTTTGTTCAAAAGTTGAACTACTAACAGGTATTGTTACTATTTTGCTTTTTAAATACAGAGATTTGTTAACTTGTATTTTGGCTTTAATATTTTGAATCAAATGTGCTTAACACTGACTAAATACTCTGATTAACTGCTTTTTTTCACTGGTTTAAGGGAACTTATACCTTTATATAATTCATATGGTATGAACTTAATGAAGCAGTAGTGATTTAAGTTTTTCATAACTATAAAATAAGAAATGAACTATAAAAGTATGAGATAAAATTAACTGATCATGACTTGTATTTAGCATTTATTCTGATGTTTGAATTTTAAAAGCAAAGGTTAAATTTTTTTCCAGATGTTTCAGTTAACACTAGTGTGGTAACCAACAAGTAGGCACAGATAATATGTGTGTAGTGCAAGGCTACTCATCTAAAGTATTCTGTTTCCCATATTGTTCCTTCTTCTTTGAATGCCAATGTCAAATTCCAAGGAACTTTAGGTAAGAATTAGAGTAGGAGGCAGTTTTAATTCCTCACATTTGCTTCCTTCCCACCTCAGTTCTCTTGCTCTACTAACTAGTAGATATGATCTGTTAGTTTAAAAAATTACGTTTGTACCCTAGTTTATCAAATTCTGAATACATATGTTTATATATATATGTATTTCTTTATGTGATGCCAGGCAACTTACTAGTATGATTTAATAAAAGTAATAACAAAATTAAACTTTAATTTCATTTTTATGGTTTCATAAAAATTTAAGAATACTTGTTTAAATGGTTTTCCCATGCAAAATGTCTTCATCTTGTTTTGTTCTTGTGGAGCATAGATGTTTAGTCTGTAATATATTTTAGATATCAGGACTTTATTTGATTTTCATTTAGAGTTAAGGGACATGAAGAAATTTACAGCAGCCTCTTTGGTTAATAGCATAATGGACATATAATGGGCATCCTGCTGGGGATTTTGTCTGCACCTTAGTTCTCCCACTTCTCGGTATATACATCAGGCTGTGGATATGGGTGAACGAGTCAAAGATCTTGTCCTAGAGGATCTTTAGTGAGAATATAGGAAAAACAAACAAGCATTGCATAGCATATTAAGGGTTGTATGGCTTAGGCAGAAAAGGATTTCCGGAGTTAAAATGTTTGTAAGCCAGATCCTAAAGGATGAGGAGAAATTGGGCTGGGCAAGAAGAGTAAAAATATAAAAAGGTCCAGAGAGGGGTGGTAGCAGTTGTCTGTGGCTAGAGGTTAAATTATGGTACCTCTGTGGTGGAACATAAATACTACAAAATGAGTCCAGCTCCAATATCTGGATCCTTACAGGTTGTAGGCTACACTAACTAAAGAATTACTGAAGTTTTTCACTTGGAAAATGACTCACATTAAAATTGGATTTATAAAGACTACAGTGGTTGCAATGTGGATAATTTGAGGGTAAACCAAATGGACTCAATGTACATATCAGTTCCAGAGATCTCAGTGGCTTAAAGTAAAAATGATCTAAGTGGGAGCTGGTTAAATGGCACAGCTTAAGCAGATTAAGCCACTGCTTGCCATGTAAGCATACCATTTCAGATTGCTGGTTCAAATCCCAGCTGTTTCACTTCTTATCCAACTTCCTGTTTAATGTGTCTGGGAATGCAGCAAAAGATAGTTCATATGCTTGGGCCTCTGCCACTTGTATGGAGACCAAGATGGAGTTTCTGGCTTGTGGCCTTGGTCTGACCCAACCCAAGGCTATTACAGCCATTTGGGGAGTGAACCCTCAGATGGATACTCAGTTTCTCTCTTGTCAGGTCCCCCAACTCCTCCCTACTTCCAGCCTTTCAGACAAACATAAGTCTTTTTGAAAAAGCAGTGACAGTGGGAACATATGTGTTTGTTTATTTTCAGAAAAGGTTCTGGAAAGTAAAATATTTTTACTGTATTTAATTTAACATTGGGGACGTAAAGAGTCTTACCCCGCCCAAATTGATCAGTTTAGTCACATTAAGTTTTATGTGTTTCAGACTGAAGCCATTGGATATTGAATTTATGAAACGTTTGCACGAAAAAGTGAACATCATCCCACTTATTGCCAAAGCAGACACACTCACACCAGAGGAATGCCAACAGTTTAAAAAACAGGTGGGCAAGATGAGTTGATTCTTGAGTTTTTGTGTTAGATTATTGTCAGTTTTTAGTGTGATGTTACAGTCCATTTCTCAATTTTATCATGTCATTGTTTATCACGTGAAGAATAACTCTTGAAAATAATGTTCTGCACTGCTCTTATCCATTAGCAGAGCATGCCTTACCCTTTGGTAGTTTTTTAGGATGGCTGTTTTCAGTGGTCTCGATTAGTTACCCTAGCACCACGACCACCACCACACTATACCCTTCTGAATTTTTTTTCTTGGAATACATTTTCAGAAAGGATTTCTCTCCCAAAGAGTCTGATTATTTTTTTGGTTCTTTGTATTCAAACTATTCTTATTGTTTTGTGGTACTTTTTCAAGCAGTTGAATTCCCTTTGTAACAGGTGTCCTCTGTTTCATTATAACCTTGACAGCAGTGTTTATCATTTTTATCTTTGAAACTTTTCTGGGTGGTATATGTAATTTTTCATCTTAGTGGTGTACGTAATTCTTTATCTTATTTCTCAGAAGGCTGGGTTTTTTTCAATTTTTTTTTAATAATCTTATTTTGTGAACTTCCTCTTCAAGTCCTTTGTCTTGTTGAAAGATAATAATTAATACTGCTTATATGTAATTATATGCACTTTTAAAATATAAATGTTCTGAGTATTTAGTTCTTCCTTATTCACAAGAATGTTTTTTTTTTCTCTTTTGCTCCTTCTGCATTAATGTGTTTTCATTGTTTTAAGGGATGTCTTACAAACGTTTTTCTAAATGTATACTGAATTAGATCACTAATTCCAAATTGAATAGTGAAAATGTTCCTCATTTTGATATGTTTAGTTTGTTATATGTCACATTTTGTGAACTGTAGAGTTAATTTCTAGAATTCTCTCTTGTTCTATAATCTCTTATTTTAGACCAGTGGTTTGTTTGTTTTTTTATATCACAGCAACATTGTATCAGAATCAGAAGTAAAAGCCTAGGGTTTATTGTCTCTTACTGCCTTTGTAGTCTCCTTTGAAGTAAATTGCTTTCTTTTACATTTTTGGAAATAAATTTTAGAATATTATGAAACTCATTACCTGTTGAACTTTACTGTTTTATTAGATTTGTATAATTTTTTAGAATGCTTTATTGCATTGCTTTTTATTCATTTCTACAAGCATTATGTCACATGCTATTAATCATATGCTTTTTATAAATTTCTAATACTGATTATAATAACATATTTAATTGTATGTGTCTTGATTTGGACTTGTACTGAGAACCTGAAGATAAAAAAGATCAATCAGTAATGATCTCTTTTTCGGGTTTGGTCACATTGTATTTTTGTACAGTTTTCTTTTTTGTGTGCTGAGAATAATGATACTGTTTTTATTCCGAATAAATTGAGCTTCTTCTTTTCTAGGATGTGTTTTCTTCCTGTTTTTGCTTAATCTTTTATTTGTTCCTTTTTGATTTGTGTATATGTAATATATTTTCTGAAATATTTTTCTGATGTATAAGTATAGCGTTTTCTCCTAAGACCAATATTATATTTAGCTTTATTTACCCTTACCAGAGACTATTAAAAATTTTAAGTGAGTTTCAATCCTGTTAATTTGGCTAAATAAGAGATTTGGTGAGTTACAGCTGGAAAGTCTTTGTTATGGTAAATGAATATCATAAAGCCACTGTTATAGAAAACAACTGTAGAAAGCTATAAGATTTTAGGTCATTTTGGAACTGTTTTGATATATAACTATATGATGTTGACACCTCACAATTAAATTTAGAGTTTATATATTAACTTTATAGTTAAAGAAAGGTCAACATGTAATTTTGATTTTAGATTACATTTTTGAGTCATTGAGAAACTGTTAAAGACATGAAACTGAGAACCCATGTAGGAAAGTGTGTGTGTTACTCTTTGGCTAACTATGTCTTCCATTTTAGATAATGAAAGAAATCCAAGAACATAAAATTAAGATATATGAATTTCCAGAAACAGATGATGAAGAAGAGAATAAGCTTGTTAAAAAGATTAAGGTAGATTGATTCTTACATACACACTAAAGTGTTTTGGGACCCAAAAAATTTACTCTAATACTTAGGAAATACTTAAAATACCAGAATTTTAACTAGTTGGCTTACATGTAGAATGAATTAGGAGGTTCTGTATTGTTGAATTGAACTTTTCAGTCAATTTTCTTGAATAGCTATTATGTATTAAAAGGCATTGTATGGTATGGGAAGATGAATAACACAGTTCTAGCTCAAATGATAGTCAATGATTTGATTTTATGTCATTTTCACCCTTAAAATGATATGAAGGAAATTTTTAATATTTAAAGATCCAGATAAAAAATAATTTCTTTAAAAAAATACCAAGCCCGTACTAATGTAATTTTCTGCATTTTAATTTATTGTATTTTTTTAAAATTTCCTGTAGCAGCAGTTAGTTTATGGAATAATAACAAAGTATAAGCAAATAATCTGATTAATTTGGGATAATGAAATATTTGTACCTAACCAATGAAGAATTTCTGAAATTTTATTAAATAGTTGCTTAAATATTTCTAGGAGCCACAAGTATTTGGAAAGATTTTGACCTTCATAATTGGCTTGGATAAATACATGACTAACCACTTGAGTTTGCACATTTGGGTTACAACTTAGTGAGTGTATCTGGTACTGTTTTTAAAGTTATAGGCTGATAACAAATGGCAGTTTCTCCCTCTGAATGCACAAACGTTTGTATGTTTATTTACCCTTCCCCTGCTCCCAGTCAGACAGCCTTTCTGAGTGATGCTTTTAGGAGCTAATTTGACCATTATATGCCTTATTACTATTATTTGATTGTTAGAGATAGTAGAATTTATTTACTGTTTACCTTGGTAGTAATACCGTGTGACAAAAATATGCTAAATATTTCTTGGATGTCCTATAAAAGTAAATGCAGAAGCTAATAATGAGAGCGGCCTTTTTCCCCTATTTTGTTGAGTAACATAATGTCTTTATTCTTTAATTTGTGAGTATATGAACATGGATATTTTGTTGTTTTTTATAGGACCGTTTACCTCTTGCTGTGGTAGGTAGTAATACTATCATTGAAGTTAATGGCAAACGAGTCAGAGGAAGACAGTATCCTTGGGGTGTTGCTGAAGGTAAGGTTTTCTTCAGGGAACGGTTTGTTTCTAAAATCTCGCAGATATTACAGTAGTCTTGTTTTCCTCATAAGTACTTAGAGATCTTGTACCATACAGAGTTAGACAAGACAGAGTTAAATCATAAAGTTTAACGCAGTGTTGCTGCCGTACCATACTAACCCTGTTCCATCAAATCAGTTTTTATTTTCTTGTTTGAAAATGTGTAATTCAGGGTCAGGGTGTTCTATTCAGGGCCTAAAGTTTGCTTCCAAGGATCTAATGAACTGTGAAATAAAATGTTTAGGGAGAAGGGCTGTTCCTTCTATCTGAGTTCCAAATGAGTCAGGGATGTTCAAGAATGATTAAAAATGACATTTATAAGCCCACCCAAAATATTCATGGTCATCTTTGTTCATAACAAAAGCTCCTTTTTGACAGCACATGTTTGGATCATGAATTTTTAATATTAAAAAATCATTCTTTCCATTTTTGTGAGTTTTAAATACTAATAAAAATCATATAACATCAGACAGGGGTGTTTTCTCAGATTTGCAATGATATTGCTTTAATCTCAGTGTTTGTATAGTAAGTTAAAACCAAGATGGAGTCATCATTGTTTTTACCTGTATCTTGTTCCCAGATCTGTTTCTTACCCAGGCTGTGATTTTAGAACTTACATACAACTTAGAGATTATGCAAGCCCTGTTGCTGTCTGTATTGAGTTTAAAGCGTCGTCTTTTCCCATAAAGCAGTATTATTATCTTTAATAGTGCATTGTTTTAAAATACTGAAATTTGCAGCTTTGGGCTTCCTTTGCGTTTTGTTTACTTTAAATAAACTTTTTCAAAAGTAGTCTTTTTTTCCCCCACAAGCCATACTACTAAATTTTAAAAATGTATTTTGTGGTAGATTGTTACATTTATTCTCTTCTAATAATGTGAAAATATGTGATTTCTCCATTCAAAATGTCAAAGTTGGTGATTTCCACAGAGCTCATTTGTATAGTATAAGTATCTGTTATGGCCTTATATAGCGTACTATTTTATTGTTAAACCTTCATTAAAAATTGAACTAAACTGTTTAGCGTATTTTATCATTGTTCTGTTTAAATTCGTGTGGCATTTCCTTTGAAAAAAAGGTCTAGCTTTAATGGAAATCATTGGTCTGTTTTTTCTTACAGTTGAAAATGGGGAACATTGTGATTTTACAATTCTAAGAAATATGTTGATAAGGTGAGTGTTAATATGATAAAAATGGCTTAAGGTTTTTTTCTTTTTCCAAATAAAGATATAGTTGGACAGTTGTATTTTTTCTTTTATAAAAGTAGCTAAATTAATTTAGTATCTTTATTCTAGCAGTACACATATATGAAGAAAACTTGGATCCTTTCTTGAAGGTTTTGAAGTCATTAGCACATATACTATAAATAAATTAAATAGGGTTCAAAGGAAAATTGCTTGACTCTATTTAGTGTTGAAGTTTAATACTGAAGTAAGTATGTGGAAGGTAAACTAAGAAAGGCTCTTCTTGACTAATATCAAGAACTGGGAAAACTGGAAGGGAAGTCTAGTTTTTAAGTCCAAAGCCAGTATTTGAAAGCTAAATAATGCATAGCATACCTACCCGGTCAGTGAAGCATCCTGCTGTACTGGAACACAATCGGAAAACTGATGTCCTAGCCGATGTGAAAATATCCCCAAGTTATACTTTTGTACAGCAACTGAAAGAGAAAGCCTGTGACGGAGAACTATGAGGTCATCCTGATTAAAGGACCTAGACATGAATTCAGAAAGCAGCAGCAGGGGTAAAATCATGACGATAGGGTTTAGTAGGGTTAGAGCATTTGCTGATAAGGCACAGAAAAGGGGTAGGAAAGTGCAATTTTAGCGTTTCCATGCTCCTTCATCTTCTCACCTCATGCCCCGTTTTTGCTTAGCACATTCATCTTGCCTCTCTAGGCCTTCACTTCCTGTTTACTGTCTCTAGTGAGTATATGAAAGACGTTGGCCCAATCTTAAATGGGAACTTGACAGTATAGCTGAAGAAGTAATATAATGACACTTTTAAACATGGTGACAAAAAAAGGAAAGGAAATTAGCCATGGAAAAACTTATCATGTGTTGAAGTGTGTTTTCATCAAGTCTGACAAGAGGGCCTCCAAGGCAGTGGAAGTGTTCAGAGAGAACAAGAGCAGAGGCAAATTGGGATGAACTGTTCAACCTCAGCCATCAGTTGTGGCAGGAAATGGCTGCTGCCTGGCTTAATTGAAGTAGAGAGTGGTCGAATTCTGGATGTAATTGTTATAGCTATAAGAGAAGATGAATATATTAAGGGACAGAACCTAAGAGCTGAGACTTTGAAAACCCCAGATTTAAGACTAGAGGCAAAAAAAAAAAAAAGCTCTCAGAACTGTGTAAATGTCAGATAACAGGAAATGTATAAAAGTAATTCAGTGTTACATTCGTTTCATTCACAAAGGGGAAGAGAGTGTTTCAAGGAGCTGCATTGTGAAGTAACAGTAGATATTTTTCTTGACATAATGGAGAAGAAAAGCACTATATCTTTATGTTTGGCTCCTAGAGGGGATTTTTGGTGAAGTGGTTAAGATGGAAAGGAGCTGATGCAGAGAGCGCCAGATGGAATATGTGATAAGGAAGGGAACGGTCAGATGACACAGGGCACTGCCATGCCTTGTGTATCCAGAAGCACCGCATTGGTGAAGGACAGCTGTAGAATAGCTCAGGTGCATTTAACATCTCAGGTTGTCAAAAAGGAGGGAAGTCCTGCACTGTGTGGCTTGTCTCCAAGTATAAACCTGACATATGATAGAAGTTCCCTTGAACAAATACTGCAATCATGGAACAGATTGAATAAGAGGAAATTTACTGTGAATTTTCTGAGTTTGAAAAGAGCTTGAAATATTATCTGAAATGTCCCCATTCATTAATTTATTAAAACTTCAGATATTACCACTGCTAAAAAAGAAAAAGCAGTATCTTCTAGGTTTATATGATCTTCAGTCTATTATTCCTTCTCCAGTAAAATTAAATATGTACTACAAAGAAGAACACTGTCATAGAAAGGTCTTCTTCAGTAGGTGCCTTGAGATTTATGGCTCTTAAAAATCTCAATTTTTAAATTTTTACTTTTCATTATACAGTTTTATAGGCATCTTCCTCCTTTTCCTCGTTCTTCCCTCACCCCTCCTCAGAGTCCCCTCCATTGTACAATAATACTGTCCTTCAGCTGCAGTCACAACGCCAACATTCTGCTCTGGATGTGTGCCGTGACATTGTAGGTGTAGGCGGTGGTAGAGGATCTTGTTGTCAAGGTTATTAACAGTTTAATTGGGTGGGGTTATTAACAGTTTAATTCTTTGTTTCCCAGTACTCTGGTTTCCATGACACTATCATTTATGAGAATACATGTGAATTTCTTTACCTAAAGATTTTGTATTTTGTGTGAAAATTGTCTTAAATCAGAGAGAATATGTGATATTTATCCATTTGGGACTGTCTTGTTGCAAATGGTATAATTTCATTTTTTTAATGGCTGAATAGTACTGCATGGAGTAGATAGATATACCATAGTTTCCTTTTTTTTTTTTTTTTCCTTTTTCCATAGGATTATGGTAGCTTCTTTAGTCATGTTTCCGGGGGAATCTGGATTGTTTCCTTGCATTTTTAAAATCTCTTTCAAGTCTGTTCTTTTATCTTGATCTGTTTTGAATGTAAATGAAGACAGATAAAAATGAATGCCATTATCCTTGAGAATAATGCTCTTCTTTTTAAGTCTGAATATTTTTTGAAAGATTTTGCGTTTGCATAAAAGCCTTTCTAATAGTAACAAGCTCTTGCTGCTTATGCCAGAACGCACATGCAGGACTTGAAAGATGTTACCAATAATGTGCACTATGAGAACTACAGAAGCAGAAAACTGGCAGCTGTGACCTACAACGGAGTTGATAACAACAAGAATAAAGGGCAGCTGACTAAGTAAGTATATCGTTTTTTCTTTCAGAAAAAATAATCATTGTTTCATTTTCATCAAATTTCTTCTGGTTACTCAGAAATTTGGATGATGTTTGAATGTACAACAATGCAACTTTATATTGTCAAACTTTCTTTTGAATTGTTGAAGGAATTATTTTATTGTTTCTTTGGTGAAACTCATGCATTGTTTTCTGGTATTTGCTATCTTTATACTTCATATAGTAGACATCTAAGAGATCATACCGCTTCTTTAACAAATCAGGGTTGGTGGTGGTTTGATTTTGAGGAAAAAGAGCAGTCACTAACCCATCTAATGTACTCTTTAAGGAAAATAGCCATTGAGCATCTGCTTTGTACCATCTGCTTTTCAAACTGAATCATCTTGATAGATTGTTTACTAACATAACAGATCATAATGAAACGAGGGACAGGCTGGGTCAAAAGAAGGAATATTTACTTAAGTATATTCTTGGTTACCTCCTCTTTTGCTGTTCTAGATGTGTGGATTTCTTCCTTTGGTTATTAAAGTGATGTGAGTAACTACCCAGGGTGTAGTGTTGCCCTGGTGAGCTCGTTCCTCCAGCTCCACATGGGGGCTTCGTGAGGAAGCAGTGGTGCTTAAATTTTTGATTAAAACATTTTAGAACATTGCTTGTTTTTCTGCAATCTCCTATTTAAGTCAGACTGTAGAAATAATTTGTTAGTGTTTAGATAATTTGGCAACTTTTTCATGGGCCCATTATTCATGAATTATCTATATTAACCATAGATGGCTTATTAATGACAAAGACAATATATCTAACTTTAAGATAGCCATAATACAGGGCTAGCGTCTGACCAAGTGGTTAAGAGCTGCATCCCACCTTGAAGTGCCTGGCTTCAGTTTCTGGTTCCTGGAGGAAGCAGACGGTGACTAACAAGATGGGGTTACACACACATCACCACCCCCACCACCACCACCACCACCCCCACCACCACCCCCACCACCACCCCCACCACCCCCACCACCCCCACCACCACCACCACCACCCCCACCACCCCCACCACCACCACCACCACCACCACCACCACCACCACCACCCACCCCGGGGCTGAATTGACTTCCCCCTCCTGGCTTCAGCCTAGTCTAGTTATTTTGAATTATTTGTCAAATTGCAGTTGTGTTGTTGGATAATCTGATTTGCTAATACATACTTGTTCAACTACTTAAGACTGTAAATTCAAGAACAGTTACACTAGATTATTTTCTAGATCTAAAATACTTTTGTAGAGGAGTGGGGAAAGGTAGGTGCATATTTAGTCACAGTGTCCAAGCTCAGAGAGCTCCATCATGAACTTGAACAAGATGTTATTAGAATTAGAACATTCTCATTCACTTCTGTTGAAATGATATTTGCACTTGCAAATTTATTTCAACTGGAACTTTCTAAGTTTGTGTGCTTGACTCAGTTTCATTTTCAGAACTTCTGGTTAATGGCTTAATTGGTAAAATACACTGTAAGTTTGCCTATGGAAGTATTTTCTTTTGGGAAAAGCAATACCCTTAGATAACATTCTAATTTATAATAATTGCAACAATAGCTCATCTTAATCACAATCACAGCAGTACATTTTATCTTCATTCATTTTTTTTTAATTAATTTATTTTTTTTAATAATCTTAGTTTATTGGGGTATAAAGGGTCATGGGCTACAGGGTGAAAGTGGGTAATATCTTCATTCATTTTTTAAAGAAAAAAAATTGATGGTAATGTTTATCCTTCTTGCTGTTATTTAACCCTCTTAATGTGCTGTTATTTAACCCTCTTAATATCTTAGAGAAGAGCAGTGTAATGGTCAGATATTTAGCCTGTGAAGGAGAGAAGTAACCATAATCAGGGTATGTCGAATCGGGATTAAAGTTATTTTGAAGTTATGGATAAAATGCAAGTTTTAAAATATATATATATATATATCTGTGTTTATTAGGTCAGGTGGCAGGGAGACAGATCCTTCTCTCTGTTGCTTTACTCCCCTAGTGCCTGCAGCAGCCGTCTTGGCAAAGGGATTTAAGAGCCTAGAACACCATTCTGGTCTCTCAGTGACAAGTATCCATGTGCTTGGAACATTGTTGCCTTCCAGGAAGCATTAGCTATTCCAAGCAGTAATTAACCCACTGGTGCCGCAATGTCTACCCTCAATTCAAGCTGTTAAGCCATGAGTCAATTATTTTTTAAAAGCCATTTGGTTGAGATAAAGCTCGTCTGTTTAAAATGGGTAACCTAATGGTCAAAAGATTGTGTATTTAGAGGCGAAGTAAATGTGTTTTAGCTACAAGGTCAGAGAAGTTTTTGGTTGTCTCTAATAATTTTCAGAGCTCCTTAAACCCATGGAGCCCGTTTTGCTTCTCACTCTTGGGGCTTAGTAGGGCAGGATCTTATGTACTTGTGTTACCAGAAAGCTCACCTACTTTGAAATGTGAAATGTGGAGTACCATTGTACAAAGCCACTTGAATCCATGGGTTTTAATGCTAGTATTTGTTTACTCATTGTGTATGTGAGAGAGAGAGAATAAATCACTGAACATCTTTTAAAGCCTTGAGTTCCTTAAGTAAGTTAAATGAATTTCAGGAGCATCAACGTTATTTTAAAGAGTCTAGAAATATTCTGCAAGCCTAATAGTGTTCTCGGCATTTACTAAGAGTTGTTTCTAGCTTACCAATTCACTTACCAATGAGCTATGCGTTATAGTTTTTATTTCTAGATGTTTAAAGTTTTCATTTCTAGGTGTTTGATGATAACCTTCAATGTTCATGACAGGAGCCCTCTGGCACAAATGGAAGAAGAAAGAAGGGAGCATGTAGCTAAGATGAAGAAGATGGAGATGGAGATGGAGCAGGTGTTTGAAATGAAGGTCAAGGAAAAAGTCCAAAAACTGAAGGACTCTGAAGCTGAGGTAAACAGACATGCTACTCTGTTTAAAATAACAGTCTCAGTAAAACCTACAGATAACACAATCTGTACCTTAAAAAACACTGCTTTAATGCTCTACTATATGGAATGGAGAGATGTGAGTGCTTGGACATGGTATACCAGGTAGGAAAAGAATATCGTAGTAGTAAGAATACTAACCAGCGAGTTAGTCAGACTTACAATGACTAAGTTTGGATTTTGAATGAGGAAACTGAGTAATTCCATACAAGCGGTATAAAAAAACTGCTGATCCCAATTTTGAGTGGTTGCTTAAACACTCATGATAGGATAACAGTAATGGGTTATAATTATTTGCGTTTGAATGAGAAAGAAGGAAATAGCCTTAATGAAATACGGACATGCCTACATGTATTAGAGACAAAGAAAATGAAGGGCTATGATATTCTTTTAAATTAATTTATGTATTTGACAGGCAGAGTTTCAGAGAGAGAAAAATCTTCCATGTATTGCTTCACTCTCCAAATGGCCGCAGTGGCCTGGGACTGGGTAAGGTTGAAGTAGGAGCTGGATTGGAAGTGGAGCAGCCAGGACCTAAACCTGGTGCTCATACGGATTGATGGGATTGCAGGCACTGACTTAACTGGCTTTGCCACAGTGCTTTTCCCTATATGATAGTCTTATAAGCAAGTTAGGCTTTATTTTTACAATATAGTGTCAAAGTACTTGCCAGTGTTACAGCATTGGTAGGATAGTAACCAAACAGCATAGCACATATAGCTACCCCCTCAGCTCCCTTAGATGTTGGGGCATACATCTAATGTTTGTTTGTTTTTTAAGATTATTTTCATTTGAAAAGCAAAGAGAAAAGGGAGAGGCACAGGTCTTCTATCCTATCCACTGGTCACTCTCCAAAGGCCACAATGGCCAAAAGCTGGACCCATCTGAAGCCAGCAGCCAGGAACTTCTGGGTCTCCCATGTGGGTACAGGGGCCCAACGACTTGCACCATCCTCTGTGGCTTCCCCAGGCTCATTAGCAGGAAACTGGTTTGGAAGTGAAACTCAACTGGAAATCAAACTGGTGCCCATATGGGATGCTGGCACCAGAGGCAGAGCTTAACTTACTCCACCATAGCACAGACCCCACATCCAATTTCTGTTGAAAACCTTAGAGATATTTTCTTCAGTTCATAGGTTAAAAAGAGAGACAAAAAGACAATGTAAGCATCCATAGATGAGTTGGCTTAATGTCCAAATACTAGAATACTAGGGAAAAAAACTATGGATAAACTGAAAATTTTGGTATGAATTTCTTTTATTTTTTTTTTTAAGATTTATTTATTTTTATTTGGAAAGTCAGATATACAGAGAGGAGACAGAAAGAAAAATCTTCTGTCCAGTGGTTCACTACCCAAGCGGCCACAACTGCTGGAGCTGAGCCAATCTGAAGCCAGGAGCCAAGAGCTCTTCCCGGTCTCCCATGCAGGTGCAGGATCCCAAAGCTTTAGGCCATTCTCGACTGCTTTCCCAGGCCACAGGCAGGGAACTGGATGGGAAGCAGATCAGCCGGGATTAGAACTGAAGACTATATGGGATCCTGGCACGTTCAAGGCGAGGACTTTAACCACTACGCTATCATGCCGGTCCCATGAATTTCTTTTATTAGAAATTTTTTTACCACAGCTAAAAACTTTTACCAAACTGAAAATTTTTTAAAAGTGTAAACTTACAGTTTTATGGAAAATTTTTTTTCTTTTAGTATATATGCTGCCAAAGCAAGCACTGGAATGTTTTTTAAAATACCCTTTAGTGATAAAGTTTAATAAAATAAAATCTGCTTGGTGTGGTATGGTTTCACTGATGTAATAATATTTGAGTCTAAATACATTAAAGAAATTCAGATCTGTTCCATCCTCAGAGTTGATCAGATTTTTTAAGGATTTATTTATTTATTTATATTGGAAAGGCAGATATACAGAGAGAAAGATTCTCTGTTTGCTTTCTCCAGGTCTCCCATGTGGGTGTAGGTTCCCAAAGCTTTTCCATCTTTAGCTGCTTTCCCAGGCCAGGCAGGGAGCCGGATGGGAAGTGGAGCATCCTGGATATGAGCGCCCAAATGGGATCCCAGCAGTTGCAGGGCAGCAATTTAACTACTAGGCTATACCAGGCCCTTGTTTTAGTTTTGTGATAGCTACATAATATACTGAAAGTGTTATTAATTTTAAATTTAACAGGATAATCCATGGAATAAATAGAGGGATTGTGACTTGTACTTTTACCTACATGCACTTAAGACAAAAGATAATTGCTTATTTGTAATAAAAATGCTACCACTTATCCTAAAAAATAGGACAGCACCAACTCCTCAGTCAGAGTCTCTGTTGTGTCCTCCTTCTCTTCCAGAGCAGCTGCTCTCTGAACTATGTCTGCGTGGTTAGCCTACCTTTTTTTAAGGATTTGTTTTTATTGGAAAGGCAGGTATACGGATGGCTACAACAGCCAGAGGTGCACCCATTCAAAGCCAGGAGCTCCTTCTTCCATGTGGGTACAGAAGTCCAAGGACTTGGACCAGCCTCCTCTGCTTTCCAGTGCCACTGGATGAGAAGTGGAGTACCCGGGGCTTGAACTGGCACCAACATGGGATGTCTGTACTGTAGGCTGAGGCTTAATGCCCTGCTGCACTGGCTCAAGGCATTTTCTTTCTTAAGATTTATTTATTTGAAAAGCAACGTGATTGGGGAGAGAAAAGATTTTCATCCACTGGTTCACACTCTAAATAGCCATAACAGGTGGGGCAAGATTGTCCAGGCCAAAGCCAGGAGCCTGAAACTCGATCCGCGTACCCCACGTGGGTGGCAGGGCGCATGCATCTGGGCTGTCTTCCTTTGCTTTCCCAGATGTGTTAGCAGTGAGCTAGATTAGAAGTAGAGCAGCTCAGATTTTATAGGGACTACATGAAATTGTTGCAGGGAGTATAATAAATATGACTTTTTAAAAATAAGAAAACAAATAGTATGTGAAATTACATCATGCAAATTCAAGATGTTAACTCAGCAGCATAATAAAACCTTTATTATGTAATTCCTTGACTCTTGAAGATTTTGAGTAGTCCTTGGTGTTCCCTATAGTAGGATATAATCTGTTCTTAATTTGTTGACATTTTCTTTAGAAATTGGTGCCTAAATGAAAATATTTCTATAATGCTCTGAAATTTCCGTTCTTGATTTCTGCATGCACTTGCTTGGATTTTTCTCACTTAGCTCCAGTGCTATCTGCAGCATTTATTGGCAGCACAGGAAGGATCCACCTGCACTAGCAATGTTGCTGCTTATTAAAAATCTAGAGTTCCTGGTCTTAGCACCCAGACATTCTAGGTGTGCAGGGTGTCTGTATACAGTCTTGCTTTCTCTATTTTCAGTAAGTACTGCAGGTGATTCAAATGAACAAAGCCCAATGTCAGAACCACGACGTTACAGGAATCAGGAAACCTTAGTGGAATCTTGGAACTCTTAGATCCTTACCCACCCACTTCCTTTACACCTGTCTTGGCTTTCACAATTTGGAATTAAGAGACAGATTTTAGACTTGACCACTCTCGGGCTAGTGATCCCATCTGTCCAAAGGGAGCGGTGAAATCTTCCTTGCTCAGCTTCCAGTGTATCAATAAACAGAAAAATGAAATGACTGCTGAACAGTACCACACAGCTGTACTTTTGTTGTATTTTTATTTCCCAGGATTCCTGTCTAGGGCCACTGGCCTTTGGGGTGGCAGGTCTTACAGTGGGACGGACCCTCCCCAGTGCCAGGTGGTCCTCTGATGCAGTGTTCATTCTCTTCACACTAGAAAAACCTGGCTGAAATTCAGTTCTGCACTGATGCACTAAGTCATTTTGTTTTATATCTTATGCTGTAATTTAGCTCCAGCGGCGCCACGAGCAAATGAAAAAGAATTTGGAAGCACAGCACAAAGAATTAGAGGAAAAACGCCGCCAGTTTGAGGATGAGAAAGCAAACTGGGAAGCTCAACAACGTATTTTAGAACAACAGAACTCTTCAAGGTAACTAATGTTAGATCCCTAAGAAATGTGTGGATTAATGCTTAAAATATTTGTTCCCCTATTTATTATGAAAACCTTAGAATCTACACATGTAAAAAGCCATCAGTCATTAATTATGTATCCCGAGAATCCTTATCTTCATGGAGGAGTGTGTGGCTGGGTGGCCGTAGCAGTCTGTGCTGTAGCAGGGTTGTTTCCACCTATTTTTCATGGCTTCGTCTCCTTCAGCAGCTTCATTACGTTCACCCCAGTTAACGCCACAGTCAGTGTATCAGGGTGAGCCATGGTGGTTTTCCATGTGGGGGCATATAGAGACCCTCACGTTCTAGAGATCTATATGTTTTGGAATCTATTTTAATTGTTTTGAATGATGTCTTCAGGATAAACTGCTGGATATCTAATATATGGTTTTTTTCTTATTAGTTCCATTCAAAATGGGAAGTTGCATCCCTGTTTAGATTCTGTAATTTACAGTTGTAAATATGCTTTTTGAAAATGACACATTTGTTCTGTAACACTTCCCTATCACTGTCCTTCTGCTACCTTTTCCCTTAAAGGTAATGCCGATATGTCTGTAAAAGCAAATTCATTTCAGGCTGCAAAGAGCAGTGCAAGAAAAACGTCAGTTGATCCTTTTCAGTTTGTGCAGCTTCATTTGGGAATAATTATATGTTAAAATTGCTGTGTTTTTAACTGCTTACCCCAGAATTTTGTCAAATAATTTGTATTTTAAAGAAAATACTATGATAGGCTAGCTTGTCTTCATTGTTTTACTTTTTGTAGTTTTTTAAAATGAGGAAATGGCATTTGAAAAATCTATCCTAATTGTGCTTGAGTTTGCTATTGCTGCTGTATCTTGTCTTTCATAATTATTCTATGATGATTCACCTTCATTTTTTATTTTCTTGCAATCATCCAGAACCTTGGAAAAGAACAAGAAAAAAGGGAAGATCTTCTAACTCTACTGGCCACCAGTTCCATATAAGTTGCCAATATGCCAGCTTGGACGTCAGTGTTTGTTGGATCCGTTTGACCAATTTGCACCAATTTTATCCATAATGATGGATTTAACAGCATGACAAAAGTTATTTTTTTGTTCTTGACGGAGATTAAGATGCCTTGAATTGTCTAGGGTGTGGTGTACTTAGAAAATAACAGCTCTGAGTACCTTTCCTGGTTTTGTTTTTTTGTTTTTTTTTTTTATTATTAAACAGATGTCTTCAATTTAATGCAAGAGAACATTTTACTGTTGTACAATCATGTTCTGGTGGTTTGATTGTTTACAGGATATTCCAAGATAAAAGGACTTTGGAAAGTTTTCATTGAGGATAAATTGCCATAATATGATGCGAACTATGCTTCTCTATGATTATAATGCAGAGGTTCCATTCAGTGCAGCATATACAATAATGTAATTTAGTCTAACACAGTTGACCCTATTTTTTGACACTTCCATTGTTTAAAATACACATGGAAAAAAAAAAAACCTATATGCTTACAGTGCACCTAGAGCTTTTTTATAACAGACTTTTTTTGTTTGTTTGTTTGGATTCTTTAAATATATATTCTCATTTAGTACCCTCTTTAGCCAGACTCATTACTGCTTCATTTCTGAAATAACATTTAATTTAGATATTTTCCATATATTGGCCCTGCTAAAATAGAAAGTAGCATCTTTCATATGGTAGGAACCAACAAGCAAACTCCTATTATTCCCTTTTTACACTTTATGGTAAGTAGCAGGGAAAAAAATGCATTTATAGATCATTTCTAGGCAAAAAAATTGTGAAGCTAACGACCAACCTGTTTCTACCTATATGCAGTCTTTGACTAGAAATGGGGGAAAAGGCCTCTTGAAGGGAGAAAAAAGCCACCGTTCTGCATTTAGCTGTATTCATATATTGCATTTCTGTATTTTTTTTGTTTGTATTGTAAAAAATTCACATAATAAACAATGTTGTGATGTAACAGAGTGTGAGATTTTACATTCTACAGTTGATGTACAGGAATAGAACACATTTTCAGAAGCTTTTCAGCTTGAATTTGTCTCCTCCACAATTACATTTCATGTGTATCTCATTTAGAATGTGCATTTACTCTGTATTACTGCCTATTTTTTTTTTTTGCTGTTTTTTTTAATTGTTAATAACATTGTATTATGTGATACAGTTTTATAGGTACTGGGATTCCCCCCACCCCTCCCATAACCCTCCCCCCATGATGGATTCCTCCACCTTGCTGCATAACCACAGTTCAAGTTCAGTTGAGATTCCTTCGTTGCAAGCATATACCCAGCATAGAGTCCAGCATCTTATTGTCCAGATAAGTTCAACGGCTTCTTGGGGAGATCATCTCTGGTCTGAAGGTAGAGCCAACAGAGTAAAATCCCAATCAATTAAAAGCCCCAACATAACATCAGCAACAATATACAATGTTATGGAATTAATTAACATAGTATTGAGTAAACAATATGTTAACTGCCTCCTATTAAAATGGTTATTTCTATGAGGACAATTTTCAAGTCTTTCAGATAAGCTATACTTTAAAGTGCTTGGAAATAGAATTTTTTAAAAGCTGAAAGGTTAATATAATTTTCTGTAACATCAAATTATATAAATCTTAGCATGTTTTATGACATACAATTCAGTATTACTTTAAAATGCTTCATCACATCTGTTGACCTGTTAAAATTGGTGGGCCAAGTAGAAAAAAATAATTTAATTAGCCCATGTATTGTTTGGCTTAAATTCTGAACATTTAGGTAAATCAGTATACTTGCTGTTTATTCCTTTAAAAATGCGTAATTGTAAACTATAAAGCATATTATGGGATAATCATTCATACAGTAGGTTTTGGCTTTACATAATTCATCCAAGAAACTGTTTTGAAAGTAGAGTTTGTGGGAAGCATGCCTTAGCGGGGGTCAGCACTTGCCTCGTGGCTGAGACCACTTGGGACTGTGCCTGGGACGGAGCACCAGCCCTGCAGGGACTGACATCAGCACATGAGGCTGCTTCCTTCTCTCCCTCTCCCCTGCCCAAATAAATGAGAGATTTAAAGAAGAAACATAAGAATGCAGATGGTCGTTGGTTTATGGTGGAATTACACTGCTGTCTGCCCTTCAGATGGAGAATATCATTAATCAAAAATGCATGTGACACACAACCTGCCGAACCGCACAGCACAGTGGATTGTAGCTGCTTCCCCTTCGCGTGGCTGGCTGCTACTTGCTGCCCAATCTCGCACCATCATAAAATTTAAAAACTATTTATGGTGAGTCATACTGTTTTAAGGCAGGAACTGCCAGTACTATAATGTACTATATATAACAGTATCATAACTTCTATCTTCATTTGAAACCAACACTGATTAAACATTACAGAAAAATTTTCTTAATGCTAAAATGCAGTTGATTTGGGGAGGGTAATGGGATGCAAGTGGCTCCTTCAGAGAAGTCCCAGTGGGGCGGTGCAGGTGTTAGGGGATATGTCCCGTGCAAGGTAGAGCTGCGCTTGTTCCTGTACAGTCAATCTTTGTGTCAAGACTATAAAGGCAGGTGTTCAGGAAGAAGTGAGGGGGTTCCCCCCCCCCTTTTTCTTTGTTTTTTCCATTTTTGGTGTTGAAAGAAGATAGGTTGACTTCTTTTCCCAAAAAGCTTAGATTTCAGGGAGTGAAGAAGAGACTACTGAGTTTGGAGAATGCGAAACGACAGAATTTATTAAACAGACTAACTGGTGAAAGTACTGTGGCTTCCGGGAAAGTTTGTGCATTGAAATAAATGTGTGAGCTCCTGTTAGTCCAGAACCCTGATGAACACTTGCACAAGGCTGTCCCTGTTGTCCTGGGCCTTTGGCTGAACCTGCTGCAAGGCTTTTGCAGTAGCTTCACTGAGTCCTGGTTCTTGACTCAGCCTTTGAAGTAGCCTCAGGATTGTGTTTGCTGGACAACCTATGAAAAATTCAAGAGTGCCTAAGAAAGCAGCTTAGAAACAGCAAGCTGGGCGATTCCTAAGCACCTCAACGCTGAGATCTGTTACGTGTTACAGAGTTTTGCTGCCACCTAATGGAGTAGGGTCAAATTGTTTCTTCACCAAATGCACTGCTGATTGGTGTGATTTTGATAATGAATTTGATATGAAGCTTATTAGATTGTGGCATAATGATCATGAATGCAGCCAAGTGCAGGTGATGGGTTTAGAAAGGGTCACACTTAGATAGGAAACCTGTCCTATTTGCCTTACTAAAAGTATTTTTGAGGATGTAATGATGATGTCAATTTTAAATTTACTATTTTGTGAACATTGTGAAGCAACCATATACTTAAAAGAAAAAAGATTTATTGATTTATATTAGAAAGGCAGATGTACAGAGAGGAAGAGAGACAGAAGAAGATTTTCCGTCCGATGATTCACTCGACAAGCAGCTGGACCTGAGCTGATCTGAAGCCAGGAGCTGCTTCTGGGTCTCCCACGCGGGTGCAGGGTCCCAAGGCTTTTTTGGGGCCGTCCTCAACTGCTTTCCCAGGCCACAAGCAAGGAGCTGGAAGGGAAGCAGGGCCACTGGGATTAGAACCAGGAGCCGTATGAGATCCTGGTACGTTCAAGGTAGACTTTACCCACTAGGCTACCTCACTGGACCCCAACCTTTTTAAAGAAATAATATTTACCTGAAAGGAAGGCATGGCCTCTATTTGCTGATTCATTCCCCAGATGCACATATCAGCCGTGACTGAGCCAGCTTCTGCCCTGGCAGGAAGTTAGCATAGGAACTGGAAATTGAACCCAGGCATACAGATGTGGGATGCAGGCATTTTAACAAGGGCAGGATTAGTAGGCCAGTGGCCCACCCGACACCCCCCAAAAAGTACAAAAAGGGTACATTCTCTTCCCAATGTCCCAGTGAATTATTAGCACTCTTGCACTTGGAAGGCCATTAATCAGGTAGCGTGTGAGCGATCTATCGCCCAGTGCCCGAGACTGTGGTGACACACTCGTTGCCGTGGAAGGACTTTGTCTCCTGCTGTACATGAAAATCCTTTCTGGTTGCAAACTTGCCGATGGAGATGTCAGAAAGTTCATGGAAGAAAATAGAATTAAAAGATGAAATTCATTTGTTGCACAAATTTTTGAAATTGTGCAGATGAGAGGTCTTCCAAAAAGTTCATAGCGTGTGTTATGAAATGCATGGATTTCAGGTTTTTTGCACTGAAGTAAAATGACCTGTTAATCCCATTTTCATTACCCCTTTGGAAGACCCTCACACTTCATGCAGGATTTTACCCATGTCCTTTTTGTACCAGTGCTGTCCATTCATCGCATGCTTGCCGTACTGCAGACAGTAGCAGTTTGCATTAGCTTCATTTAATCTGTAACAGCATCTTCCTTTTACAGATGTGGCGCTTTGGAGACTTCCTGCAATGTACCAAGAGGCGAGTGGGAACTTGCAAAGCTGGCGTTTGACTGATGTTGGTGCTAGCAGGCCCCGTGTGCTTGAGTTGGGCAGCCTTGCCGCCATGCGTCTGAGGTGTTCTGTGTAGCACACAGCTGTTGGCACCAGGAGGTCTGGAAAGGGAACATAGGACCCACTAATACCCTAGGTGCAAACCCCATGCTGCTTTGCCAAGCCCACCTCTCCTTGATTGTTTGGGTGAGGAGGACTCTGTGACTCACAGGAAAACATCCTGACTTTGAGATCCTGACTTTGCGGGCTAGTGGAAATGATGACCTGTTAGGGCGCTGACCTACCATGTCTCCAAGCCTGGGTGATTCATTGTCAGTGTGTGTGTGGAGTGCCACGACGAGTCCCTGGCTCTGAGTCGATGAGAGAGCATGTTTCCACAAGGGCCGCCCCGTAGGAGCACCACAGCTTTGGTCAGCACAGAAGTGTGCGTGGTGCCAAGGTGAGTGCCAGGCTCTCAACTCAGAGGAAACACTGCCGCCTGTCAAGCATGCTGGGCTCCCAGACTTGGGGATTCATCCACAGAGGCTCAGAAGTTAACAGCTGTTGTCAGCAGAAAAGGAGGGTCAGCAATGGCCTGTGTGCTTTAGAAGAGGCCTTTCCACGCTCCATGTTCCGAAGGAAGACTATTCTTGGCCTGACAATGGCCCCAGGGCTGCTGGGTGTGGCCAGATGGCCAAGGGTCAAGTGAAAGGGGAGCATGAGCTGCGCCAGGCTCTCAGCAGGCTGAAACCTCACTGGCCGCACACGGACTCGGCGTTGGTGGACCTGTCGCGATGCAGTGCCCCCCGAAGCCTTCTGAATCCCTGGGGTAGGGAGAGGGAAGTAGCTGACCCTCCGTGGAGCAGAGGTCTGTGAAGATGTGGCAGGGGGACCGTGAGCAGGCAGTCCAGTGGACTACTGTTCGCTCCCTCTTGGACGGGCTCTCTTCCAGGTCTGTCCCAGGGACATCTCCCCAGATATTCCCAAGTAAAGAGCAGAGCACGGGATTCCCACCGAGTGGCTGTCATCTGGGGCGCCAAGCTGACTTGGTGTAGCAAAGACTCAAAATTCACTCCATTTAATTCTGTTGTCTTTGAATCTCATTGGTCTCTGATATTTAAATTCATGTTCCACTCACTGGCATTCACGGCCCCTAACTCTTGGCTATGCCAGTAATTTAAGCAACTGGACAAAAGGCGGGTGAAGACGCTGGTATGTGGCGCGGGCCTTGGTGTTAACTGTGAGTCTCCTCCCCCTCCCCCTTTTCCAAAAGGACAGCATTGCATCTATTGGAATGAAATGATGGCTGTCAGTAACCCCACACCCGCCAGGGATCCACCTTCAAGATGATGGTGCAAACCTGTGGCTTAGCACTTTTCTGAACAAATCCAGAACTAACGTGATTCACTGAAGTGGAATTCTCAACTCAGACCTTTTGGCTGCTGGCCATAGATGCCAGCTGGCCACAGTCTAGGAACTCATGTTGGCATTTCCTCTCCTGAACCTGCACCCGTCCCATCAGAGCCTGCCCAGATCCGCTGTCGTACTCCGGAGCATGGAAGGTACAGTACGATCTCTATTCCAGTGGGATTGGCCTGATTACGGCTCCTGTCCTGAACGCTTCATCTTGTACTGCTAGGGGGGTTAGCTGCATCCCACCCACTGGGGAGGAACAGCATGCCTGTTGACCCAGTGAGAGAATGAACAGAATCGTAAAAGGGTATCCGGTGTTTGGAGCACCTGCTCTGAGCATGCACGGTCTGTTACAGCTCCCGGCATCCTGTGACACAGCCACGGAACTCCTGGGTAATAGCAAGCCGACTCACTACCGGATTATAACAGGGTTGGTTCTCCATTGTTGTGTAACAAACGCCTTCCGGTTCTGGCAGCAGTAACATTTAAACCGCAATAAAGCTGTAACAATACCCTTTATGCTCTAGGCTTCTCAAGTGACCTGGCAGGTGAACTGAGCATCAGGCTGTTTGGGTCTAGCTGGGACGTGCAGTAAATATGGTGGCCCAGGACACAGTCCACTTAGGGCCTGGATGGTGCCAGAAAAGTTTGCAACCAAGGTGGCTCTGTAACATCACTGCCTCAGTCACCTGCCTGAGCATCCTCAGGACATGGTGGCTGGCACCCTTCCACAGCAGATGACCCTGGGGAGAGCAACACAGCCCCAATGGCAGCGTGACCCCGAGGCAGCGTGACTTCTCCATGCCCTGGGGTGAGGATGGCGGGGCAGGGGGCTGTGCAGGAAGACCTGGAGGACCAGAGGTTGCCACGCAGGCTCCATCTGCCGAGTGGGCAGCTTTTCCGTCTCACAGAGAAGCCTACAGTGAACATGTCTGCGCAGGTGTTACAGGCGCGAGTATCAACTTCAACAAAGACCTTCACCCCCATGGCTTCACACAGGTTGCTCTGCCAGTGCTCCTGGGTCCCAGCATTGTAGAGGTCTTATGGTCTGTGCCCAGTGACCAAACCCAAGCCTTGGGGAGCTCCAGGCGTACATTCCCACGCAAACCCCCTATGCTGTAGAGGGTCCACTCCAGGGAGGCTCTGCTGGGGCCCCAATGGAGCGGGTGGTGCTGACAAGGTGAGGGAGAGCCATGACAGACAACAGTAACCCTCCACCCCTGGCCCTGAACTCTCCCTCAGGGATTTGCGCCCTGAGGAGCCCATGCTGCAGCTAACCTGAGCCTTGGAAATGCATAGACAGCCCATGCCCCATGGACCAGCTGTGGGTTGTCTGCGGTGGCCGTCCCTGTACAACTGCCCCCTCCTCACCGCCAGCTGCACAAGGGCAGCCCCAGAGCCTGGACCCTGAGGAGGTTTCACCGGTCACTGTCCCCACACCCAGAGCCCACCTGGACTGCTTTTGGTACTTGTACTCAAAGTTGTTCTCAAAGTTGCAAACATCTGGGGAAGAGTTGCGCCCGGTAAGCCTCAGTTTTCCACGCTCTTTCCCCAGCTCCCACTTTTCAGAGTACAGTTCAAGGACATCCCTTCCCCTTACCCCTTAATAAAAGACTTAAAAATGCAAACCATGAATTGGTCTTGCCGTGGACCCTCTCCTCTGCAGTGAAGGCTCGCTTTCATGGTGGTTGCCCATGTAGAAGGCCAGCACTCCAACTGCAAAACCCAAGCAGGATGAGCCAGGACCAGACAGCCTTCCCGCATGGGCAGGCTGTGGAGGTGCCTTTCCCGCTGCCCCCCCAACACACACACACACACACACACACACACAGACACACACCTCTGCCGCTGAATACCACTGGTTCCTCATCAATCACTTGTCCCTGCTCTGGTCTCGCCTGTGGTGGGTGGGGCCGTACCTTTGGCCTGGGGTCAGCCTGGGTCTTCAGATGCTGGCCCCAAGCTCTCTCCCCCAGGGGCTGTGACAGCACCTGGTCCATCCCAGGTCGGTGCCATAAGAGAGAGACTCCAGTGGTTCCCCAGAGACCTCTCCCTCCTCCTGGGGTCAGGTTCAGGCCACGGTGGTCATGTGGTCATCCCCAGGGATCTCCCACTCCCCATCAGTGCCTGAACCCACTCACATCATCATTACACTGGAACCACCAAGCCCCGTGGTTTGACCCTCTGTCCCATTCCTCTCCTTTTCCAACCCTGTGTGTACCACCCAGGGGGCTGCCTATTACAACTCCAAGCTTGAAGTTTGCCTTAAGAGGGAATTAAAAAGAAAGAAAACACACACACACCACCACACTCTGTACACAGTTCAGAGCTGGTTGATTTTGGATTGGATAGGTGGGGAGTAGAGGGTGGGACCACTACTCTGCAGGTTTCTGGCCCCTGACTTAGCGCTGCCCCAGCTGCATGGTGGTCTTCTTTTCCTCCTGCTAAGAACCAGGGTGGGAAAAGGGCCCAGGGCCTTCCCCAGGGAGTCTGCAGCCGTGTGGGATGAGCTGTGGTGCCTCTGCCTGCAGGAAGAGTCGACACACACGACAGAGGACCCATCGGCCCAGTGCCTCCCACTGCGGACAGCGGTCAGGGGCAACGGCAGGCATATTGGCTCCCTGATGGCTCCAAGGAACAGATGCAGCCTCTCCTTGTAGCATCCAGCCTGGCTGCTGGGTGCATGCGGTGTGCGGCATTAGGAGTCCCCAGGGCTGCATCTTACAGGACGCAGGTTCAGCAGGGATTTGACACTGAGCCCTCACCATGGTTCCTCTGGCTGCTTAAAGAGCTGATTGACAATGTCTGATAGACCGTCTGGCTGTGTGAATGTGAGCTGGGTGGGGACTTGCCTCCCCCCACCCCTGTGCGCTTTCCACTTTTGCCCCATTTAGAGGGAGCTGGTATCTGCAGATGAAAGGGGGTGGGGGGCAGATGTTAAGCCAAGACTTCCACCACAGTTGCCTGTCATAACTACTTATGACCACCAGGGGGCAGTGATGCCTCAGCATCAAATTCTTGCACAGCACAATTCACCCAGGTCTCCGTGGAGGGTTTGGGATGCCATGAAATATGATATTTTGGGGGCTGTGAACTTGGTGCAGGTGCTTGTAGTAGCAGATGGGGAAACCTGATCTGGAAGGGTAGGGAACAGAGAGCAAGAGACCAGATTCTGCTAAGCAAAGCCTCATGGATTACTCCAGAATATTCTGCCTGCCCCTCCCAGGGGAGGCATTAGACACTGTGTTCTGCCAAAGCTCCCCTTACTGTGGCCGTCTTTCCCAGGATGGCTCCCTGCCTCTCTGGGATGCGGCAGGAGATGGGCAGGAACTTCAGTCTCCCAGAAACAGGTTGCCTTTCCCTACTCTTCGCCCTTCCAGGAAATTGTTTCTCAGTAACCTTTGGGTCGGATGCTCAGGGAACCGGATGTGTAACTGCAGATGGCCACAGAGGGTGCCTGCCCCCAGGCCCTCCCAGGAGAGACCGCTGGATGCTTTGAGGTCTCCCACTTCTTGGGCCCATCCATGGACCTGTGACCATGCTCTGGCGGAAGTGGGGATTCTGCTGCATGCACCTGCCAGTGGGAGGTGCCTACGGTCAGCGCTGAGACTCCAGTGGGAACGCACAGGTGCCGGACCTGGCCCCCTTTGGGTCTGTCACTTCACCTCTGTCACTGTTGTTAGTATGGGAGACCCTGACTGGCTGCCAAGGAGACCAGGCAGATGGAAGGACAAACACTGGCTTCTTGGGCAGGCAAAGCTGATGAGTGGGAGTCACCAGCTGCATGCAATGCTCTGGGCACATATGGAGCTCCTGGGTCTCAGTGTGACTTTGTGGTCTTTTGGAAAAAAAGGAAAATTTTTTGAAAGGCAGATTTAGAGGGAGAGAGAGGGGGGAAGAATATTCCATCCTCTGGTTAACTCTCCTCATAGCTACAACGATCAGCGCTGGGTCATAGTTTCAGATAAGGGATAAATTCAGTCAGTGAATCTGCCAAAAACCCAACAGAGGCTTCAGCGAAAGCGAATTTTGGAGGTAGGGACAGGAGCTGGAGGACGCCATCGAAACCCTGTCCGCACCGCACGCTTGCTGCTTCATGGCCACCAGATGGCGGCAGAGCTCTTGCATCACGCGCTCGAGCCGGGAAGTGTGATTTGCAGCGGTCCTTTTTAAGAGAAAAGTGGACGCTTTTCCCAAGTCATTCACAGCCGTGAGGTTTTTGAAGGTAAGGCCTTGAGTTGCCCAAGCTTTAGACGTTACATACATGTAAGGTGATGAAGACAGTATGTGCATTTTGCCACAATTTAAAAAACAGGGGAGAAGGGCTCAGAGAGGAATTCATTGTCAGATAAAGGATCGCAGTAGCAGAAAAGCAAGGTAGCTGTTCTCCCCTTTGAGGACAGAGGCGGGTCGGTAAGAGAGGGCACCAAAGCAGCACTGGCCTTGCGGCTGCAGGACACATTTAAGACGTGGTTCCAAATGTGGTCTGTGAACTTGAACTGATTTCTGTAACCCTTAGAAGTTCCAGTAGCCTATTTTCTGAAATTAGGATAGTAGGACCAACTGTGCCTGGAGCCAAGTGGGCAGTGAAATCAAATAAATCATAAGCGCTTCTTTCCCCCATTTTATAAACATGGCTACACCCCAAGTCGCTGCTGAATTAAGCGTGAACTCCTCCGATGCCCTGCAAAGCACCAGGTGCCGTGGCCAAGCTTCCCAGGGCTGTGGGACTGCTCTGAGTGCTTGGCCAGAGGAGCCCGTGGGCTCAGGAGGGGCACACACCGCTCAATGGCTTGCTTCCGCCTCCCTCTGCTTGCGCCCACGCGGGAAAACAAGGCCACATGCTCGGGTCAGTGGGCGCAGGCTGTAATAGGCCGATTGGTGGTTAGTAGTTTCATTTAAGAATCTTAGAGTGAAAGCATTAAATTACTGTAACATATGGGTATATATGTGTGCATGTGTGTGTCTTTATGCTTAACACTGACTCCTCAGACGTGGGGTTCATGACACGAGCTCAAGAGGATGGTGGCAGTGCACAGGCTGGGGGGCCTGGGGGCCTTGGCAGTGTGTCTCTGTCATCCTCCCACACTGGTTCTCAGGTATGGAAAGGAGAAAAAAATGAGAAGCCGTGGACTTATTCCAGTGCGGTCTGTAGCAAGGGTGAGGTAAGGAGGTTGCAGTTCCTGTGTCCGTTCTGTGGCTATCAGCCATTTATGCCAGTCAGGTCCCCATTGTGGTAGGAACTGCTGAGTCAGCTCCAGCCCCTAACCGGGCTCTCAGAGGGCTGCTAAGCCCAGGGTGCCCAGGGTGCCCAGGGATGGCAAAGGGTGCTTCGTGAAGGAAGCAGCGCTTGTCTGTGTTGCAGTCTTTGGGACTATGGCGTATTTCCACTTTGGACTTGAATGATTAAGCCATTCCCCAGGGTCCAGCTCTTCGCAGGTGGCCAATCCTCTAACAGCACTCACACAGGGTCCATCCTGGCCCTGCCTGCCTCTCCCCCTTCCATGTGCGCATTCTAACGGGGTATCAGCTGGAGTCCCAGATCCCGTGTGAGCCAGAGATGGATCTAAGCCCTTACCTGCAGACTGCAGAGATGCAAAGCCTTGGTCGGGGCTCCCTGAGTTGCGGGCCAAGGTCTCCTCACCTCTGCACTTTGCTCCCTGTGTCCTGTTCTCTCTGCACCTGGCTGCTCTCTCCTTTTACCGGTCCGTAAGTCCATCCCAGGGTCACAGTGCCTTCCCTGGTTTCCTCAGCCCCTCCCGCACAGCAAGGAAGGCCAGCGGCTGTGCGTGGCTGTACAATGGCTTACCACCCCCGCTGGCCCCGCGTAGGCCCGCTGGAGCAGCACCCACTCTGCTAGTAGACACTCCACTTTTGCTTTTTTTTCTCCCTCTCAGGAATCAATTCACACAGTTTACAGCAATCTCACTCCTTATCTTTAAGGATTCCACATATGTCATACAGCCTCAAAGAAGCCAGCTCTTCGGAGTGGGGAAGCAGAGCTGTGAATACAGCAAGCTAAAACCTCCTGCCAAGTCCCACCTCTTACAGCTTCACCACATCTCAGCGCCTCCCCTAGGGTCATGTGAGCTCCTGGGGACAAACCACGGCGCTGTTGAGACACCCTTCACTGCCTCCTGCAGAGTTTGGTGAAGGAGTTCCAAGGTCAGATCATGGCTGCTGTTCTGCAGGCCATGGGAAACGATGGGTTGATGGAGCAGGGTGGGTTCAGCTGCTCCTGTAGCACCTGTCCGTGCACTTTTGGGGGCCGATCCTGCCTGTCAGTCGGGCACACAGGGACTGGAGTCAGCTGGTGCAGGTGGGACATAGGAAATGAAGGCAGCGGTGGCCCCACCTCCCCCTTCCTGGGACTCACTCAGGCAGCACAGACAAGGGTACCATGTGTGCGTGACAAAATCCTCACGCTTCTGGCTTCAGGTGACTGCAGAAGAGGTGTGTCATGGTGTGTCTCTAGCTTACCACCGCAGGTAAGTCTGGATGTGCCAAAGCTTACCCTGGGCTCCCTGACCTCCTGGAGGCCTACGATCATGGGGACAGGTGTGTCACAGACAGTGCTTGCCAGCTGGCCCTCCGCTCCCCTTGTGGCCTTCCTGTGTGATGGCTGCTGTGTGCCATACACCTGCAGCTCATGCACCTGCCTTTATGATACGACTTGGCCTAGTATGGTCCCCCAGCAGCCACGACGCCAGCAGATGTCCCCAGAGCAGGCACATGGTTACACTTGATTTTTGACCTTCAGCCCAGTACCAGGGACACAGAGGTGATCCAAGAGCAGACAGGTGGACACAGGGATCCCCCAGTTGCTGCTCAGCATTGCCCTCTAGGCTCTGGCGCCGCTGTCCTTCAGGCCAGAGCCGGCCCCCACCTGTGCATGCGCAGCCAGGGGCTGCTCTGCTGGCCTTGCCCGCTGACCCCGTTCTCCACTGCCCTCTTCCTAGCAGGAAGCCCGCTTGCTGCCCCTGCCCCCACTCCCAGGACTGGCGAGAGGCCACTCAAGCCTGGCAACCCTCCTGGCTGTCCGTGGGAAGGACACAGGGGGAGGCAGCCAGAGTCAGCCAAGCCGCCCTCCCTGCTCATGCGTGGGGTGCGCTGCTGCCAAAAGTCCTGAAGGGCCTTTTGTGCACCGTGGTGTGGGAGCCTGGACGCACTTGGCATGGCGGTGCTAAGCTTTCCTGGAAAGTCCTCTGTCGCTGTCGCCGCTGCCCCAGGGCTGTGCCGCTCAGCTTTCTCAGCCCCGGCCTGGATGACAGAGGGGGAGGGAGGTTCATTTTTCCGATTCCAGAACACTTGTAGGTCGCTTCATGTCTTTAAAACTAATATTTACTTGCAAAAATATCTAGGACAAAATGAATATATAAATGCGAAAAGAATCTAAACTACAAAAAGTAAGATGCCATTCTCTAGTGCGGCCTTTTGCTCATAGCTGCTTGGATTTTATTGCAAATCAGCTAACTTATATGAGTAAATTATTAATTTTGGATTATTAGAGAAGAAAAGAAAATTACACTGTGAACACTGGATCATGTATTTGCTTAACTATGGAATCATTTTAGGGGCTAATGTGGTGACATAACAGGCTAATCCTCCACGCAGCACCCGTGTCCCATGTGGATGTGGGCTTGTGTACCACTGGTGTTGCACGTCCCGTCCAGCTCCCTGCCTGTGGCCTGGGAAAGCAGTCGAGGACGGCCCAAAGCCTTGGGACCCTGCACCCGCGTGGGAGACCCGGAGGAGGCTCCTGGTTCCAGACTTCGGACCAGCCCACTTTTGGGCCATTGTGGCTGCTTGGGAAGTGAACCAGCAGATGGAAGAGCTTTCTGTCTCAGTAACTAACTCTGACTTTCCAAGTAAAATAAATAAATAAATCTTTCAAAAATAATCCTTTTAATGCATTTCTTCCATGGTATGTTTTCAATTTGTAGTAATTTCAGATTTACAGAAGAGTTGCAAAGATCCTACGGAGTTTGCACACAGACCTTCATCCAGTTTACAATCTCAGAGTCCATTTGTCTAAACAGAACCAAGCGCTGAGCCAGGGGAGCCAACTACACGCGGGTTTGATTTGGAGTTTCCCAGCTTGCGCATTCACGCCTTCGCTCCAGGACCTGGCTCTGCCCTCAGGTCTCCTGGCTCCTCCGGCCGCTCAGGCCCCGTGGTGCTCCACAGCGTGGCACTGCGGAGGGGCTTGGGGGACAGGCTCTCAAGTGGGGTTCGTATGAATGTTGCTGGGGTTCAGGATTTGAGAGACTTCCTCAGGGCCAAGCGCCCTGTTTTATCGCTGCCACCTGGGGAGTGAACCAATGGAGGAAAGATGGTCTGTCTCTCTCACTCTCTCATTCTCGGTAACTCTGCCTTAAAAACATAAATCTTTTGGAAAAAGTAAGTCAATACGTACAAACCCACTCCATTTTCCCAGGACGAGCCTCGCCCCGCAGCCTCCCCGCGCTGCGCAGGATGACCGGAAGCAGTGGCGGCGGGGTGCCCCTTCCCAGCAGGCCCCGCGGCCGGGCGAGCCCGGCCTTCCTCCTGCGGGTAAGACAACCCTCGTTTGAGGCGTTTATTTAATGATTTATCTTTTCCTGCCTCAGGGATTATTCCTGTGTATTCTTGTGCCCCCTCCCCAGCCTGGGGCCGGGTCCCCGTCCTGTGACGCCCCGGCGAGGCCGTGTGAGGCTTTGCCCCCGTGACTGCCTTGCTCCCCGCTTTCCCTCACCCTGGCTGAGCCCCGACGGAGCCGCCAGGCCTGGGGGGACCCCCAGCCTGCAGCAGGGTCCCCAAGGGCGGTGGGTGCTCGTGAGAGAACCACACGCTGAAGCCTGAGGGGGCCGGGGGTGGGTCTTGCCCTTGCCCGCCTGGTTGAGCACCCGTAGCTGAAGTGCCGAGGGGAGAAGCACTCGTCATACCCTCGGGTTCTAGAATATACCATGGGCTAGCTTGGTTCTGGAATATACGATGGGATAATCCAGCTTGGGTGTGAGGTCCAAAGTCCACGTTTATCTCGCGCACACCTTCCACTTAGAACCTGGAGACTGTTTCGCTGCATTTTCGTAATTTTGTGCCTGAAACCAAGTCTGTACGGGTGGAAAGCATCACTTGTGGCTCACATCAGAAGTTTTGGATTTTACAGCGTTTTGGATTTTCAGGGTACAGACATTCAACTGAAAACTATCCTTGTTAGAACAAAAGGAAAACAGATGTTTAAGGATTTTGACATACATTTTCAAATTGGTTCCAAAAAGCTTTCATGAATGTATACCCCCAATAGTAATAATATGGCTTTCCTAATAATTTGTCAAAACTAGTGCAATGAAAACCAGCAAATGGAGAAGGTGGTTGCTTTTGAGAGTTGAGTCAGTACACTTTACTGTTTTTCTAATATTACGAAAAGAAGACTTAGTCTTCTTTATTTTATTTATATTTATTTATTTATATTTTATTTTATTTATATTTATTTTAATTTATTACAAAAGACGACTTAGTGTTTTTTGGGTGTGTTGGCTGGGCATTGTGGTTAGTATTTTTTTAAAGATTTATTAATTTGAACGATAGAGTGACAAGGGCCTGTTCCATCGGGGTCTCCCCGGTGGGTGGCGGGGAGCCAGTCCTTGGGCCGTCGTCATCTGCAGCCTTCCCAGGCCCATTGGGAGGACGCAGGAGCAGAAGCGGAACAGTCAGGACTTGAACGGGTGCGCATCCCAAGGGTGGCTTCACATGCTGTGCCACCATGCTCACCCCACTATTTTAACTACATTTAAAGATTTACTTTATTTTTGTTGAAAAGTCAGATATACAGAGAGGAATATATTCTGTACATTGATTCACTCCTCAAGTAGCCACAACAGCCGGAGCTGAGCCAATCTGAATGCAGGAGCCTGGAGCCTCTTCCAGGTCTCCCATGTTGGTACAGGGTTCTAAAGCCTTGGGACATCCTCCACTGCTTTCCCAGGCCACAATCAGGGAAAGATGGGAAGCAGGACACAAAGTGGTGCCCGTATGGGATCCCAGCACGTGAAAGGTAAGGACTTTAGCTACTAGGCTACTGCACAGGGCCCTATATTTACTATTTTTCAAGTGTATGTGTATCTGTTTACTGGAAGTGGTGAGCGGTTTCCTCAATGATTTAAAAGTGCCATGATAAACCAATCGCATGGTGTATTTGTTACAAAATTCTCCTAATCTGGATTTTGTCCTTAAATGGTGAGAGTGTTTTTAGTGTGTGGATGTTTTCATGTTTGATGTAGTAAGGCCCTAAGTTCTGTTTCCCCTTCAAAACTTACCTAGACATCCTCGTTTATTAAATGGTCACTTTCCTCATTAATTTAAAAACTGCCTTTGTTGGTATTTAGTTTTCTCACTCGTGCTTCCTCCCATTTGCATGTATTTTCTGCAGAGTTATGCTCTGAATTCTGAGCTCTTACTTCCCTGCACCTGTTTAACATTATGTAGAACAAGACTTTCGTCTTACTGTAGATTTTTTTTTTAATTGAGCTATTCGATCCCTTCTCCGCCTCTTGGCTAAGATCAAGTGTAGTAAATTGAGCTATTCGAATTGTTTTCTCCCACCAATGAACTTTGAAGAGTTTTTTAAAATCTCACATTGTAAATGTGGATTAATGGGGGCTTAACAAGGTAAGGCCTTGTTTCGCGTCTTTGACACGCTTTGGAGACCAGCCTTGCTCTGCTAGCAGTTTTCCGGGTCTTGGATCCTTTAGCATAGTGGTAGCTAGCCAACAGCAGCCACTCTGCTAGGAAGGGACGGTTCCCACCAAATGGTCTTTTAACCGTAGCCCTCTGGGCTGGAGATCAGAAAAGTCCTGACCTAAAGCTCTTGTCAAAAGGAAGGTAACTTGCAGAAAGAAAAGCAATAAAGAGAGGCATGTGACCAAGTGGAGAGCAGGCTTCAGGAGCCAGACAGGCTGGGGCTTGGTGCCCAGAGACTCCATTCACTCGCTTTGGCCTTGAACTTCTCTGCCGGCCTTGGCACCGTCAGTGTGAGCTGAAACTGCCTCTGCAGAGGTGTGCAGAGCCGAGCTGCCGTGTCGAAGGAGCCAGTGGCTGTACGTCAGGGTTCAGAAAAGAAGGCTAAGACTGATCTCTCACCAGAACACCCAGAAACGGAATGCCTTTTGAGGAAATGGTCCGGATAGCCAAGAGATAATGCTAGAAGGTCCTAACCAAAGTTTGGACAAGCAAATGAGAAACCCAAGTACTTAGAAGTCACAGAGAAAACAACACTGGGCCTGGTTTTTAATGGTCCCCTGGTTGTAATGAAGAGGTGCTAAGAGCGTGTGTGAACACGCAGCCTCTGTTGGAGCTGTTGAAGAGCTGCCAGAGCCCTGGGCAGACGGCGGCCTCGTCTCATGTCCCCATGCAGTGTACGTATGTACCGCTTCTCCACACGCCGTTCTGGTTGTCTTCGTGATTTTAGCCATTCCTATATCAGGTGGTCCCTCGTTGTGATTTTTGTTTAAAAAAAGATTTATTTATTTTTATTGGAATGCCAGATATACAGAGAGGAGGAGAGACAGAGAGAAAGATCTTCCATCTGCTGGTTCACTCCCCAAGTAGCTGAAATGACCAGAGCTGAGCCGATATGAAGCCAGGACCCCAGAGCCTCCCCTTTGTCTCCTGTGTGGGTGCAGGGTCCCAGGGCCCTGGGCTGTCTTTAACTGATTTCCCAGGCCACAGTCAGGGAGCTGGATGGGAAGTAGGGCATCTGGGACACGAATCAGTGCCCATATGGGATCCGGTGTGTCCAAGGTGAGTACTTGAGCCGCTAGGCCACCGCGCAGGGCCCTCTCATTGTGATTTTGATTTCTATCTCCCACATGGGTAGGATGCGGGTGTGTTTGCTGGTGATTTGTGCATTTTTTTTTTCTTTTGAGAAGCATCTTGTTCAAATCCTTTGTTTCCTCTCTGAGTTTTAACTTCTTGGTAATAAAGTTGCTTAATATTTTGTTGTTCCTGAAAATAAGGATATTTAGCTACAGAAACTGGGAGAGATTCACTGGGTGAGAGTCACTTCTCTGGGGAAAGTCTGTCCCCGGGAACTGTCAGAAATTGGTCAGCATGGGCAGGGCAGTTGTTCTGGTATCAATAGTCTCTCCAGGCCAGGCTAAAAGGTGAGTAGAGACAGCCAGGTGGCAGAGTTATTGGCCGCAGCAGGAGGGAGCAACCTGGTGACTGGGGTGGAGTGGGCACCAGGAGGAGGACAGGGGAACACTGTGTCTGAGGAGGCGACAGCAGGGCCCTGACCCTTAGAGCCAAGGGCCGGGGTGACGGCTCGGGCGGATGGTTGTCCTGCTCGCCTTTGAGATGGAGTCCCGTGGTTTCTGAAATATCTGACTTGTAGCATCCTTTGTATAGTCAACGGTGAGCCGCTCAGCAGATCCATGATTTGCAGGTGGTTCCTTCCACTCTGTAGCCTATCTTCTCACTGTCTTGCCTGTTTTATGAAATAGATACATGTGTATGTATTTCAGCCCTCCACTCACAGCCCTCACCTAAGACTTCTGGATGAAGGAAGCAACTGGAATTATTATTGGTTCGGCAGTCTTGTGAGTTAGAGGCAATTCGGGAGTCACTTCTCACATACGGTGCCTGGCCCCACAGGGCACAAGACGGGTGCTGCCTCAGTGCTCCCATTGCAATCCATTGGTAGAATTTTCCTGGACATAGCTTCCGAACTGGGGAGATGCTGCAATATTCCACAACGACTTTGTATATCTTGAGAGGGAGAAAAGAGACCTGAATAGAAAGCAGGGGGAAAAAAATCTGCCATTTCATTGAAGAGCGAGGTACTTGTACACGTATGCAAACTGGAAACTGGGAGGAGAGGGACTGGAACAGAAACTGCTGGGATCGGAGCTGGGATCCCAGGCTTCCCAGGGCCTGCAGGGACCAACAGTAACTATCATGTCCAAAACAGATCTCAGCCCTGGAATGCCTCTTCCCAGTTTCACTGAATATTTGGATATAATGGAGGGTGGCCCCGGCACAGGCCAAGAACTTGAGCACCTGGCGTGATGTTCCTGAGTTCCCCTCTCAGAGCACCTGGAGCCTCAGGCTGGCCAATCTGGGGCTGTCCCATCTCCCCCCTGGGGCTTAGTCCCCTCCGACCTCTCTGGTCCTGGGGCCTTACTCACCACTTTGTCCTCCCAGCTCCTTACTTGAGTCATATCGAGAAGTTGGCCCAGAGGCAGCACACACCCCAAGTATACACACACATACACACGCATACATATACCTGCACACCATACTCATGGACACACCACACGCTTATGCATAGGCATGATATGGGACAGGCAGGTAGCAAGGTTAGGGTTGTGAGCTGGAAGCCATACCTCTCATGCCCCATGGAGTCCTATCTGCCCACTTGAAATCAAATGGTATCTCCCCAGGAAGTGCTTTCCCTGACCGGGGCCGTATCTCAAACCTCTTGAAAGCTGGGAGTGGGGAAGGACTGTTTCTCTTCCTACAAAGTGGAGGCAAGGAGAAGCCTCTCTCCCTCTCACCTTGCCCTTCCTGACCTACTCTACCCCTGGGCACATCCTACCTGCGTCTTTCCTCACCTTTTATTTATTTATTTATTTAAAAATTTTTTAAAAAAAGATTTATTTTTATTATTTTTTCATTGGAAAGGCGGATATACAGAGAGGAGAGACAGAGAGGAAGATCTTCCGTCCGATGATTCACTCCCCAAGTGAGCGCAACGGCCGATGCTATGCCGATCTGAAGCCAGGAGCCTCTTCCGAGGCTCCCACGCGGGTGCAGGATCCCAAAGCTTTGGGCCGTCCTCGACTGCTTTCCCGGGCCACAGGCAGGGAGCTGGAAGGGAAGCGGGGCTGCCGGGATTAGAACCGGCGCCCATATGGGATCCCGGGCGTGCAAGGCGAGGACCTTAACCACTGCGCCACTGCGCCGGGCCCCTTTCCTCACCTTTTAACTGAAGTTTATCATTTCGTAAACTGTATTCGTGCCTGTACTTAGAATACTTTTTGACTGAGAGGCAAGAACTGGGAATAGGAATTTTACACCCAACCTAACCCACAACAGACACACCATCACACACAGCAACACACATATCACAGTCACATACACACAGATGTGCCACACATACATCATGACCGCCCCCCCCCCCCCAAAAAGGTGTTGAAAGCAGCAGGCTGTACCGCCTGTCCTGCTGATTTCCCCAGGCGACCTGCAGGAAGCCAGGTAGGAATGGCTGGGATAGGAACTGGGCCAGTATGGGATGTTGGCGTCACGGGGTGGCCTTACCCACCAAGCCACAGCGCTGGCCCCTGGCCTGCCTTTTCTGAAGGAAAATTTCTGGGAGTGAACGCAAGGGACAAAGATGAATTAGCTACCCTTTCATGGTGACGTGTAGACTGGGTCTTTTCCCTTCTGTTGTCCAGAAAAATAGACTTTGAAGTGAAGGGTCCATGTAGGTGGTCTCTCACCTGGGAGACACAGTGACCTCTGGAAGAGTTCCCCAGGCTGGTTCACAGCAGAAGTCATCAGCGTGCATGTGGGCCCAAGCAGGAGCTTGTGCGGGCCTCAGCAGGTGGAACCTCAAAGGGTCAGTAAATCCCAGCGAGAGAGCAGGGAGTGGGATTCTGCTTTCCAAAGTGCTTGGTGACCACGTGCAACAAGGTGATAGGGTCCCTGGGAGGCTGGAGGGGTGACGGAAGAGACAGTACCAGGCTGTTCCCAGCGTACCTCCAGTCAGACTTCTGGGCCATGGGAGACTTCTGTCCAAATAACCAAGCCAAATCTTATCTTTTCCTTTTCCCGATACATTTTCTTTCTTTCTTTCTTCTTCTTCTTTTTTTTTTTTTAAGATTTATTTATTTTTATTGCAAAGTCAGATATACAGAGAGGAGGAGAGACAGAGAGAAAGATCTTCCATCCGATGATTCACTCCCCAAGTGACTGCAATGACCGGTACTGTGCCGATCCAAAGCCAGGAGCCAGGAGCTCTTCCAGGTCTCCCACGCAGGTGCAGGGTCCCAAGGCTTTGGGCCGTCCTCGACTGCTCTCCCAGGCCACAGGCAGGGAGCTGGATGGGGGGCCGCCAGGATTAGAACCGGCGCCCATATGGGATCCTGGCACATTCAAGGCGAGGACTTTAGCCACTAGGCCAATGCGCCGGGCCCACATTTCCTTTTTTTAAAAGGAGAAACTTGAGAAGTGGAGATGCAGAGGAGAGTTAGATGGGGAATGCTTCCATTGGCAGGTTGGCTCCCCGGATACTCGCAACAGCTGGGCCCGGGAGCCCTGGACTCAGCCCACGTCTCTCATGTGGTTGGCAGGAACCTGACAACCAGAGCTGGCACCTGCTGCCTGCCTGGTGTGCCTTAGTGAGGAGCTGGAGTCAGGAGCAAGACCTGGGACTTGAACCCAAGGCACTCTGAAATGGGATGTAGACCTCTTAACGGCTAGGCCAAACACCCAACCACCCCCAATACCTTAACAGAATAACAGCTTTTATTGTATGCTATTATTTATTTTTTAAAGCAGCAATTTCTAGAAATTATATTATCACTGTTTTTGGTCTTTTTAAAAGGGTTTTACACTCAGTCACACCAGAGTTCTACAAATCAGAGCCCCTTTGGTTCTCCCCGCGCAGGTTCTGTTGAGCATGTTTTTCAGATCTCTCCTGGAAGTGGGGCTCTCAGGTGTCTCTGCTGAGCCTGCCTGTCCCCTGGGTCTCCACCTGCAGGGAGGAGGGGTCTTTTTTCCCTGTAGGTAGCAAATAAGAAGAAAAACATGTTAAGAAAAAGCAGGTTGTTCTTTGTCCTTTGAAAATGAACACTGGCTTGCTATATTGATTTCCCAGGAAACGTTCCCTTCAAAGCCCACACATTTTCATCTTTGGGTCCATTCTGCAGGGGGCAAAGCAAGTGCCTCGTTAAGTCCTGATTGTGTATCTGATTATCTTTTACACCTTGAAAAAGCATTTGTCAGTTTCCTGGAAAAAATTGATAACCTGCTCCTCGCTGGTTTCTGGTCAGCGGTGTTGAGGAGAGGGCCGCTGGCGGGGGCACTCACCTCTGTGCTTTGCCAGCCTGGAAGGACCAGGTGAAGGCAGGAGGCATCCTTCCTACACCCTGCAAGCAGCTCATCTGTCCGTGCTGCCCAGGGACCATGGACCAAGCAGGCAGAATAACAGCCAGCAGTGGTGAGGGACTGTTCCAGACACCAATGCCACTGCCTTGGTCTAGATTGCCTGCAGGTAAGAGACACCAACCTTAGGCTAGCTGTGGCCCAAGCCTTAGGCTAGCTGTGGCCCAAATTGACATCCTGGTGTGCAAGCAGAGAAAGAGAGAGAGAGAGAGACAGGGAGAGAGAGAGAGAGAGAGAGAGAAAGAGAGAGAGAGAGAGAAAGATCTTCTATGTGTTGGCTCACTCCCCAATGGTAAGAGTTATGCTAGTCCAAAGCCAGAAACTTCTTCTGGGTTCCCATGTGCGTATAGAGACCCAATCACTTAGGAAATCCCAATTTTCCCAGATTGTTAGCAGGGAGCTGGATGGGAAGTGGAGCAGCCAGGACACAAACCAGTGCCCATGTGAAATCCTGGCACTCGCAGAGGGAAGGATTAGCCAATTAAGCCATTGCACCAGGCCCAGTGAAGTCTTAGAAGTCTTTGCTTTACTGATGAGGTCATTAAGGCCGGAAAAAGCTTTCTCGACCACTATGAAGTACAAGCAGCAGGGCCAGATTTGAGCCTTGGTCTGGCCGATCTGTGGTCAGCTGATCTTTTTTGCCAGTGGGTTTTCTGAGATACTGGAGCCCCTGCTTGCACAGGAGGAAAGCACTGGACAGGCAGCAGGACCAGGCTTCCTGGGAGCTGGGAGGAGGGGGTGAGGAGTTGTGAGCCGAGTCTGCACTTGTGTTGGAAGTTGGCAGCTTCAAGGCTTTGCAGGGTTGCTCTGCACAGTCGTGCGACAGACAGCAGCGGGCTCCTGCGGCTGAGTGCCCAGCATTCGGGGGCATGCTGGAGGCTTGGCTCGCTCACAAGGGCCCTGAACTGGGTGACCTCCCAGGGCCCCATTTCTCATCAATGGGACAGTGTGGCTGCACCCAAGGACTGGCAGGCTTTCTTCCAGGGACTGATTGTCAGTCACTGAGAAGCCTGGCGCTGCTCACCCCTCTGGGTCAGTCCTGCCTGAGCTTCCATCCGCAATAGAGCCTGACTTTCCCAGCCCCTGAAAGTGCTGACAGGCCCTTCTCCAGGCGCCCCTCGGTGGTAACCTCGACAAGAGAGCTAGAAGAGAGACTTGGCATGGGAGTCTGCTTAAGTCCTCCACAAAGGGCCTCCTGTCTTTCCCAGGCGTGGTGACAAACACTGCTGCCCCTGCTGGCCCACAGGCCCCCGGGGATGTGGACCTGGTTCCCATGCCTGAGCTCTTAATAAAATCACCAGCCAAGGAAACCATACTTATGGGGTTTTGGCTCTGTTTCGCAACTTGATGCCCAGTGGCCGGTGGGTTCAGAATTACATCATTCTTGACTGAGCAATTTCTCGGTTTGACCTTCTTGAAAGAATAGTTACCTTGGCAACAGATTGTTATCAGTTCCTTAATAATTTGTGCTGAAGGAGCAGTTTCCTTTGCGCTGGAAGCCTCAGGCCCCAGGGCTGGGTTCCACGCCGCCTCCCCCATCCCACCCTGTCCCAATCTCTGAGTGCACTGTATAGTATTTAGCAATGGGGCAGGTCTGCCAGCTAACTTTGTCCGTTGGGCAAGATGACCAGGCTAGGGCATTCTCAGGGTCACCTGCCCTCAGCAATGGGCAGAGCTGAGCCTCAGGATGCTTGTCTGGACTCCAGTGGCTGCCATATGTCATTGTCACAAGAAGAGTCTTTAGGAGACACCCGGCACTGCCTGCACAGCTGAGCTTCTGCTCCCAAGTGCTTCCACTCTGTTCTGCTTCCTGCTGCCTTCCTCTCCTGAGCTACTGGGTGAATTTAAAAAGCAGCATATGGCCTGGCGCAATAGCGTAGTGGTTAAGGCCTTCTCCTTGAACCTACCGGGATCCCATATGGGCACCGGTTCTAATCCCGGCAGCCCCGCTTCCCATCCAGCTTGCTGCCTGTGGCCTGGGAAAGCAGTCGAGGATGGCCCAAAGCTTTGGGACCCTGCACCCAGATGGGAGACCCAGAAGAGGCTCCTGGCTCCTGGCTTCATATTGGCTCACCACCAGCTGTTGCACTCACTTGGGGAGTGAATCATCGGATGGAAGATCTTTCTCTCTGTCTCTCCTCTTCTCTGCCTTTCCAATAAAAATAAATAAATCTTTTAAAAAAAAAGCAGCATAGAGGATCCAGAAAGAACCCTGGGAGGTTGACAGCAGAATACAGATGCTTTTCAATTTCTCAGGGGATCGTATAAAGCTGAAATGAATATTTATACAGTTAATGTGGAGAGCATCACAGCTTAGCCCAGGCTGCCATCTGCATGCTCAGGACCCTGGCACACAAAGGCCAGTTTATAATGAATGCTAGCATCTGGTGTGGTTGTGTTAAGTGTGGTGTATGTCATTCCTCCTCAGGGCCACAGGGCTGCCTGGGAGCTGCACTTGCCACTGCTGTCCAGCATCACCAGAGAGGGTCAGTTTCATTTCTGGCTTGGGAAAAGACCCAAATTCAGAATTCCATGTGCGACTCTGATCTGGAAGGATGCGGAATTCAGAGCTCTGTTGGACCTGTTAGAGTTCTCCATGTGCTCTTAAAGCCCTGGTTGTAGGGCCCAGCCCCACTCCTGGATCGCACAAGGATCATCAGTGTTGTTGAATGAATGAGTGGTGATTGTGTTTTGGCTACATATTGGGGAACTGAGAACCAGAGCTTTTCTGTCTTCTTTGCCTGATTTCTGAGCTTGGGTTTCAGGGAGGAGAAGCTTTCCAGTTCCAATCTTTTTTAAAGAACTATTTTTATTTTTATTGGAAAGTCTGATATACAGAGAGGAGAGACAGAGAGGAAGACCTTCCGCCTGATGATTCATTCCCCAAGTGGCTGCATTGGCCAGAGCTGCACCAGTCCAAAGCCAGGAACCCGGAGCCTCTACTGGGTCTCCCACACGGGTGCAGGGTCCTAAGGTTTTGGGTAGTCTTTGTCTGCTTTCCCAGGCCACAGGCAGGGAGCTGGATGGGAAGCAGGGATGCCAGGATTAGAACCAGCACCCATATGGGATCCTGGCACAGGCGAGATGAGGACTTGAGCCACTAGGCTGCCACTCTGGGCTCTTGACCAATCTCCAGTGTCCATAGTGTCTCTTGCAAGTAGCAAAATGGCTCCCCTGTCATCTCCCCTTGACCAGTGAAAGGAGTTGTGTACAGTCTGCTAAGGCCAGGGGAGGAAAGGAAAAGGAACCAGTATCATTGGAGGCCTGACTGTCTCTATAGCTCAAACCCATTAGTTCAAAGCTCTTTCTGCTTAGCTCTTCAGCTAAAGTGTAGCTTGGAGACCATCACCTTATTTTCCTGCTTTTTGACGTGCTTTATTTTAAAATAATTATACACTTTCAGGAATGTTGCAAACAGAATTCAGAAAGCTTGCATTCAGCCTTCATGCAGCTTCCCCAGATGCAGTGGTATCCATCCCCGCCAAATACGTGGAATACTTTAGGATCTCCTCTCTGTTATCTGTATCTTCCCTTTTTCCAGCAACACAGTAAAAGATTCCTGTAAGTTTAGGCTGGTACAAGGCTCAACAGACTAGTCCTTGGCACTGTAGCATTAGTTTCCTATATGGTGCTGGTTTGTGTCCAAGCTGCTCCATTTCTAATCAAGTTTCCTGCTTAGGGCCTGGGAAGGCAGTGGAGGATCATCAGATTTTTTGAGCCTCTGCACTCACATGGGAGACCTGGAAGGGAGAATGATCAGCTTGCGTGGCTGCAGGTGCCACTGCTGCTAAGATGCCCTGGGCACCATGTACTGCCTCTGCCAACTGCACTGCAGCCTGACTGTGGGGTACCTACATGGCATCCATGAGACTCCTGATGCTGCTGCCTTATTTGAGTCTTGCTAATTTTGAGTGAGCTCTCTGGTAGGCTTGACCACCTGCACTTCCCCTGTGGCTCATTTGTGTCCAGGCGTTTCTAGCCAGAGTCCACAGTGAAGTCCTCTTGCCCTAGTTGCATCATGGTGAAGATTCAATAGAATCCTTGTATCTGTGGATTGCCCATGGCCTTACTGGTGCAGGTCTCGCATGGGACTTCTCTAGTCCCCAGGGTACCGTGTTTCACCACTAAGTCTGTCCTCACACCCCAGCCTCCTCTCTGTCTTACGCTACCATTGGGAAAGGACACGGAGTGTGCATGTGATCAGTGCACATGTGGGTCTTGGAAGTGCTGAGTTGTGTTCCAGATGCTCTGTGAGAGATGAAGGAGGGACTTTCCTTTGAAACCCCACAATGCTGGAGCAGCTTATGGTTGCCTTCACTAGCTCACTCCTTTGTTCATTCGACAAATCCTGAGCATCCTCTACATGCCAGTCACTGCTCTGGGCATGGGTGAGAGATGGAGACTAGATAGACCTGATCCCTGCCATGTCTTCCTGTTGCAAGGAGGCCAGTGAAGAATGAGAAATAAAAGAACAAGGTCATCTCTCCTGTCAGAAGTAAGCAGGGCAAGAGGACTGCCTCCTGGGAAGCTCTCAACAAAGGTCTCTGTGGATGGGACGTGTGAGCTGGCCGCAAAAGGAGCCAGTTACACAAGCCACAGGGGAGGAACATATCTGGCAGAGGGAACAATGGTTACAAAGGTGGTGATGCAGGAGAGGAATGTATGGGAAATAGCTTCCTGTGGTTGCTGGTGATGACTGCAATTTAAATCAAAAACATTGTTTAAAACTTTCAATTCATTTGAAAGTTTTCATTTCATTTCATTTGAGAGGTGGAGAGAAAGGAAGAGAGAGCGCGAAAGATAGAGATCTCTTATTTGCTGGCTCATTTCCTCAAATGGCCTCCAAAGCTTGGGCTGGCATAGTTGAAGCCAGAAGCCAAGAATGCAGTTCAGGTCTTCCACATGGGAAGCAGGGACCCAGGTACTTCAGTTATCATCTGCTGCTGGTCAGGGCATGCATTAGCAGGAAGCCAGATGGGAAGTCAGGCAGGCAGGACTCAAACCAGGCACTCTGATAGGGGGTCGGGACTTTGCAAGCTGCCACTTAACTATTGCATCAAACGTCCGTCTCAAGAATATGGTGTTCAGGATGGACAGTGGCCACATTCACAGAGATCCGGACAGGTGGGAGATAGAGAAGGAAAATTCTCTTGGCTTGAAAACAGACATTTAATTTTGAAAGTCACTGCTGGAGGATTCAGTTCCTCTGTGTTTTCTTTACCAAAAGGCTAATACCTTGGACACCTCCAAAGGCAGTGCAGCTGGGAGGTCAAGGTCATGGGTAGAAACCAGACCACTGGGATGGGAATATGCACTCACTGAAGAACCTTGGGGCAAGACATCTGTTCTCCCACCTCAGTTTCTTCATCTGTGATATTGAAACTGGGATAATTCCAGCTCATCAAACAAAGCCATCTATGTAACCCACTTGCCTTTTTGCTGTGACAGGTACTCTCTTGAGGCATATATGGGAGGATTCTTTTGGCTAAAGAACTGTACTGTGTCTTGTTGAAAACACTTCAGAAACCTGCTGAATTCCCAATGTAAGTGCTTTTCTTCCCCATGAGTCATTTCTAAACCCTTCAAATAGTTGGTGTGTCTAAAGTGGACTTTGCTTTTTATTGTGGTGGAAAAATTTTGGTTGTCTTTAATTGGTTTGGGGGAAAGGATGGTTTGGGGGCAGGGCCGGAGGTTGCTGCTTGTGGGTGAAAGAGGGAGGAAGCTACAGGTGGCAATCATTACCACTGAGGTCCCTGGGAATTCAGAAATGACAGACTGCTCCCGTGGCCTCCATCCAGCACTAGCCAGCATGACTTAAAACCTGTGGATTTAAAAGGGAATGATAAATGATGGTCTTGAGAACTTACCACTCGGAATAATTCCCCAGCAAAGTCCAGAGCATCTGTGATAAAGCCAACAGACTGACGCTGAGCTAATGGCCGCCGTGTTTCCACACGAGACCATCCTGGAAGCCCTCCCATTCCTATTAAGAATCAGGCCCTTCTCCCAGATTCAATGTAACGAGCAAATGTACTCCAAGGGAGAGTGGGGCTTGCAGAAACCTGTCCCCAGCCGTAACTCCCTGCTCAGCAGGTCTAAATAAAGAGCAACTTGAACTCCAGTTCCTCAGTCCCTGTGGATGAACTTGCTGTCAGTTCCTCAGTGCTTGTGGATAGTCAGTCACATTCCTGGGTTTCAAACACCTTTGCCCTGGTCAGATCTCCCCAGCATGGTTATGCAATGAGACAGCAGTTTTATTCCTCAGGCTTCCTGTTGGGGAAATTATTACAGATTTGGGAAAGAAATTGCTTGATATGTCCCTGGGGGAGAATGTTGGGCCCCAAGGACAAGACCAAGTACCAGACTGATGTTGAGAGGGAACAGATGGAAGAGGTATCTGTCGCTGCTCAGAGAGAAGAGGCAAGGGAAGGGCAGAGAGAGCGGCCTTGCTGCTTCTCACCCTTTCATATCTGCCGCAGGTGGGACCTGGGACAAGTGGACTTTTAAATCTTGTAAAGTGGAAGTGGGTAAAAGGGCTCAACTTAGCCCTGGAGTTACATGTGCAATGCGGAGGCAGGAGGACTCCCAGCTGGTGGGGCAGAGAGGTCCAGCTGAAACCACCTGCAGCCCTGTCCGCTATCCTATCAACAACCCCAGAAGGGCAAGGGAAGCCCAGCTCAGCAGTCTGGGCCCTGAGGAACTGTAAGACGGACTTGGCCATCCGAAGCCAGTTGTGTGACTCTAAGGCTGTCACCCTTGGCCACTAGGCAGCCGGTGCTCCTGTGGGCCTGGCTTGTCAGAGCCTCATCTGCCTTGAGTCAGGTCGCCCTTTGCCTCTCATGTAGAGTGAGCCTCCCATTCACCCCAGAGCCACGTGGAGAATGCTGTTTGGTCTTTGAATCAGGGCTGCAGTGTTGAATTCACTCAGATCTCTATGCCTGGTTTATGCGGAGAGCATCCAAGTCCCCATTAAACTTTCATTGGCCTTGCCTTCCTGAAACAGTGACTCTGGGCACCTCCCATAATTGCATTTCCAGGTAATTATGACCCAATTCTGAGGCCAATGAAAACTCCGAATCCCACTCTGGTAGCTTCTACTTCTCTGGTCTTTATTCAGTTACTTGACTACTTTAGTTTTCTTAATTGCAAATTGAGGATAAAATCCATAATTGCCTTGAATTATTTAACTAATTACTTACAATCTCTAAAAATGTGCAGCAAAGGGAGCTGGCATTTAGCTTGGTGGTTATGGAACCTGTATCCCAGACCACAGTACTGGGTTCAAGTCTCAGCTCTAGCTCCTTATTCTAACTTCCTAGTAGTGAAGCATACATTGCATGAATTTGTTTCCTTTCCATACCATTTTACAGTGGGAAAGTTATAAGTTGGACCATCCTAAATCAGGGATCATGTGTAAACTCTCTCTTTACAAGAGTGTTTTCCTAGGCTCAGGCAATACCCTTCTCAGGGATTATCCTAGAGTAAAGTATTTCTTGCTGGAATAGGTAGGGGAGTTGGCAGAGGAAGTTGTTGGTTTGGGTAAGAGGGGGCTTCTGATTCGGATTTCGGAAAGGCAAGGACCAATATGGAGGCAAGCAGAGCCAAGGGCTGAGTAGGGGTTCCTCTTGTGGCCTCTGGGGGCACTGGGAGGTTGTGACAGTGCAGCTCTTCCCCTTTCCCATCCACCCATCTTTCTTTCACATTAAGACTTCAGAATGGGACCTGGCACGGTAGCCTAGTGGCTAAAGTCCTCGCCTTGCATGTGCAGGGATCCCATATAGATGCTGGTTCTAATCCCAACAGTCCTGCTTCCCATCCAGCTCTCTGCTTGTGGCCTGAGAAAGCGGTTGAGGATGGCCCAAAGCCTTAAGATTTTGCACCTGCCTGGGAGACTCAGAAGAGGCTCCGGCTCCTGGCTTTGGATTGGCTCAGTTCCGGCTGTTGTGGCTGCTTGGGGAGTGAATTATTGGACGGAAGATCTTCCTCTCTGTCCTGTCTGCATATTTGACTTTCCAGTAAAAATAAAATAAATTTTTAAAAAGACTCTAGGATGGTACAGGTGCAATAGCTCAACTGGCTAATCTTTTTTTTTTGCTAGCAATCCTTTGTCGGGATCCTATGTAGGCACTGCATTGTGTCCTGGCTGCTTCACTTCCCATCTAACTCCCTGCTTGATGCTGGGAAGGCAGCAGAGGATGGACCAAAGCCTTGGAACCCTGCATCCACAAGGGAAACCTGGTAGATGTTCCTGGCTGTGGGCTTTGGATCGGCTCAGCTGCGGCCATTATGGCCATTTCAGCAGTGAACCAGCAGATGCAAGATATTTCTCCCTGTCTCTCCTTCTCTCTGTAAATCTGCCTTCCCTCTTCCCTCATCAAATCTTTGATTAAAAAAAGACTCCAGAACTATGGATTGCATTTAGCTGTCTTGGTTGTGTTTGAGAGAATTAAGGAGGGGACCTAGGGGAAGGTGGCCTAAAGGAGGGAGTTCAACACAGAGAAATCTGAAACCTGAGCAGAAAGCCTGATCTGCTAGTGAGGGGAGAATCCTGGAACAGCCATCCAGAGAGGGAGAAGTGACATGCAAACCCCAAGTGCAGACATTCTCATTTCCTTTTGACTTGACCGGCTGCCCAGCGCCTCTCCCTGGTCAGCACAACTTCTCATCTCCCTAACAGCTTTATGCACTCTTGTTCTCTCCTTTCAGCGTAAAGGCACCAGTTGTTAGACCTGGAGCTAACTTTAACAGTGTCTGAAAGCAAGCTGGAACCCCCAGTCTCTTCCCCCTCTTCATGTGTTGGGCTACATGGTCTTGGTGTTTCCTTCAAGTCAAATTAGTTCAAAAGCCCATGCTGATTTTGTAAGAATAGTTTGTGGTTCAAGTAAGTCTCTTGCCTAATTTTTCAGATCTGGAGATTTTGTCACATAACTAATGCCAAGAATTCATACCCCAGAGGCCTTCCTCTCATCATTTAAGATTTTCAAGAAGATAATTTAGCCTCCGTACTGGTTGCCAGATTGACAATCTTAAAAACAAGAGGTGAAATCCAATCTGGTCAGAGCCTGTGCCCACTGCTATTTTCAGGGGAAGGATTACTCATCCATATGGGCAGCTGGGAAAAGAGCCTTACTGGGGTGGGTAGGGATTCAAAACTGTCTTGACCCTGAATTTGCTGCTGTCAGAAGGGACAGGGGATGGAGGGTGGAAGGAATGGGAATTGTCCTGGGGTCAGAGGGGTGTGATGCAGGATTTTCAAAAAAACCATGGAACTGTTTGCAGAGTGATGAAATTAATTTTTCCTTCTAAAAATAGTCCTTTAAGAAACCAGATGCCTGGATTTAATTATAGCTACCATATATTGAGTATGTAGCAAGGTACCAAACCCTGAATTGGTTTTTCACAGATATTAACTGGGGCAACCAGACTCCCAAACCATGAGATACACCTTCCTATTCCTATACCAGAAATGAATGCAAGGAGAGTCTAGGAAGAAATTCAAAGCCTGTTGCTTAAGCCCAGTTTTTCATTGTCCTAAGTCAGCAGCTTCCAGATTGATCTGGTTGTATATCAGAATAAACTCAAAGTCTTAGGATCCATCTCAGTTTTGCTGAATCATGGTGCTGGGGACTCCAGAGCACTGCCCTGTTGGAGAGCTGTTGGACATAGTCAGTCCCTCCACCCTGCTCCTGCAGCCTTGGGCCTGTAGGGTCCTGAAGCCGCCTTAGGCTTCTCTGCATTTCTTAATTGAGTCAACTTCTCTGTGACCCCAGAGCTTTTTTCTCCCCTCCCTGACACATCTCGGTTTGATAATGTCATCTCTTCACCGAGATCAGCTCTGTCTGCCTGGGCAGGTGAGATGTCTCTACTTTTCTCCCTGACTCATCCTGGGCTGTAAGGATATATTGCATGGAATCTAACAGCTAATGTTGGTGTCATCTGTTAGGCAGGAGGGGCAGGCACTAGATCTCCTTCACTCAAAACTGAACTCCCAGCACCTTATCCAGGATGTAACACACTATGATGGAACAAGGGAAGGGACTGAAAATCCCCTGGAACGGTGGAGATGCAGGAATAGGAGATGGAGGTTTTAGCTTGGATTTGTGTTAATTTAACACAGGGCAGTTCCCCCCTCTGAGATTCTATTTTCTGCCTCAATGAGAGAGAGGTTGCTTTAGACTCATGAGTCTCAGACTTCACTAAGTGTCAGAGTTGGTTGTGTAAAGTGCGTCCCAAGCTTTCCATAAGACAGCCTACACAGGGACTTCAAAATAGTTCATGGAAAAATGACATTAAAAATAAGTTTATTTTGGGGCACAGCAGTTTTGAATTTCATACATAGTTTCATCAGAATAAAGTTTTTTAAAAAAGATGTTTCTTTATTTGTTTATTCAACAGAGAAAGGTGGGGAGATAAAGAAGAGATTTCCTATCCACTTTTTTGCTTCCCAAATGGCCTGCAGTCTCAGGGATTGGGTCAGACTAAAACCAGGAGCTAAGAGCGTCCTCCGGGTCTCCCATGTGGGTGCAGTGGCCCAAGCATTTGGGCCATTTGCTAGTTTCCAGGAGCATTAGCAGGGAGTTGGATTGGAAGTGGTGCCACCAGGACTGGAACCCGTGCCCATGTAGAAAGCTGGCATTGTGGTGGAGGCTACCCCAAAATGTCTGCCCCCAGGAGACACATCTGCATGAGCTTTTCAGGATCCATTGTATGCACGGATTTCAATGAATAAAAAGTCTGTTTATTTCCATCTATTAAAAGCAGAGCAACAAGATTGAAAGGAGGGAGTGGGTGGGCAGGAAAGAGAAAGACAGAAAGATCTTCTACCCACTGACTTACTCCCTGGATGGAGTAATGGTCACAGCTGAGCCAATCCGAAGCCAGGAGCCAGGAGCTCCTGAGTTCAGGGCCCCCAAACTTGGCCCATCCTCATTGCTTTCCTAGGCAGTAGACAGAGAGCTGGATAGCAAGTGGAACAGCCTGGACACGAGCCCAGTGCCCATTTACACATAGCGGGTCAGCCTGTTGAGCCACTGTGCTGGGCCCTCTGAATTTTTTGAATTCCCCTCACACTTCTACGGGTATGAAGTACGGTACGACTGCATTGGAAATGATCTGCAGAAGGCTGGTGCCAATGGTTCTGTAAGGGCTGGGCCAGAGCCCTCCATGGCCCTGGCCTCTGAAACACACTACACTTGGAATCAGTACTTTCATTTTAATATCTAGCAAATCACCTCCAGTGAGCCCATGCTAGAAAGATCCTTAAAATACCCTGGAGATAGGAAAATATGTGTAGAAGGCTGTAGATATCTTTGGGATCCCTATGTACAGAGACCGTCATTGTAAGAAAGGGCAGTTTTGGGGGGAAGCAGGTGAGATCATCATCTTTCCTCTCCACTTTGAATAAGCCGCAGGTAAATCATATACAGTAAAATTTCAGGAACTCTCCGGTGAACATTGCCCAAGCACTACTGGGTCATGGAATGGAGTTTGCCTCAGCTCCTTCCCTTCCCCTGAAGGTAAACCCCCAGGCCTGTTCAGGTGGTTGCTTCCTCATGCTTCTTTGTAGCTCTGTTGCCTGCTGTGCTTTCCTGATCACCATGGTCCAGTCCTGCAGCCCAAAGACACCTGTTTGGCAGTGGACGTCTCTTTAGATTGCCAGGTTTCCTCTCCACCCCTGCCGACCTGGCGGCATTTGCCGTGGAGCGTTTCCCAGCGTCTGGCATCTGCTGATTGCACATAGTGCAGCTCAGTTCAGCCTGTTCCTCTGAGCCCTGTGTTTTCTCAGAGTTGGCAGCTGAAATCAGAGATTTTATCAGTCTTGTTTCCAGCTGCTTTGGCAAGACCTGGTTGGTGGTGTGTTCTTACATTGGGAGGCACATAACGTTTGGTTTTCTCTGCCTCCCATCCTCATCCCACTCTTCTACCTCCTCTTTCCCTCTGCTATTCATGCTCCTTCCTCTTGGGCTGCTGGTTGCTGGCAGTGTTGATGAACAGTGCCTAGATCTGTTCATTCATTCAGCCTTACAAAATGATGAGAGTCTAATTCTGTAATTCCTTTCCTCAATTTCATGGTTGTATTTACTTGCTGAAATGCTTTTATGAAGAGGAGCTTTCCCTCACCCGCAGTTTGGCTATCCAGTGCTCACTGTCACACAGGAAAGGCAAGCAAAATGCTTGCTTCTTTTCCTTTATGCTTCACTTGTAAAGGTAACACATTCCTTCTTTATCATTCTGAAGGTGACCATCTACTTGAAAAATACCACTGTGAGTGCACATACTTAAGCATTTTTGTTGGTTTTTAGTCTATTGTGATTATTATTGTTATTGAAACTCAGATAGCTCATCTTTGCCCAGGGTGTCTCTCAAGAGGATCCCCATGCTTTTGAGCATGACTCTAGTGGGCTTTTGATAACTTCCTCCCGTCTGATACCTCCGATCTGACGTGAGGTTTGAAGCTTGTCTTGTGCATCTTGCCCTGAACCTGTCATAGGCTGTTTCCCCAAGATGCGCTACTTTGTGTTGCTGCAAACCAGTATCTCAGGACCACATCTGGGTGTTGGAGAGAGTCATTGCTATTTGGGACTTTTATTTTTTCTTGGTCTCATCAGTGGATGGCACTAGTATCACATTTTTTTGGAAAGGTAAGATCTGTTTTGAGTTTATGCTGATATTTCCAATCCAATTCCAGGCTACAGAGTTCTCACTTCATTACTTTCCTATTGCATTTTATTCTCCATCTCTGGGGATTCAGACTAAAGTGGTTCAGAGGTGGATCATATTCTGTGGAAGTCCTATTCCTTCCTGACAGGTCCTGCAGAGACAGTAGAAGGTAGTTTTGACTATGAAGAGTTGAGGCCACCCAAGAGAAAGTGGGCAGAGGTTGGGGGCTGGGGCAGCTGCAGTCCCTAGAGGTCTAGTTCTCTTCTTTCCCTCATTATGTCATTACTCTTCCATCTCTTCGTTTGCATCTTCTGAGGGCTATGACAATGAGGAGCCCAAGTTGTGTTAAAGTTGCTTTTGGGGGACTAAGTTTTCCATTCTAGTTGCCTTTGCCAACCTGTTCCTACAGGGGCAACAGGATGGGTCTCTGCCTACTCTGGTTCCTTAGACCCTTGCTCACCTAGCATGATTCCTCCACTAAAGACTGCCTGCATTTACTGGATACAGGCCGACCAATCAGTATTCACAACCCAAAACAGTGAAGTTGACTCCTTCCAGCAAAGCTGGCTGCTACTGCAGGCCTCTGTGTCAGAGAGGATATTATAGTTTTGTAATTTGAAAAATTGTGGTTAATTCCTCCTAGTTCCAGGAGCTCATGTTGTATTTGGAAGCTAAAGAGCCCAGTTGAAACATAGCCCACATGCAGCTTGCTGTGTCGAAATGGCATCGGAGCTGGGGCAACACAGAAAGAAGGCCAAGAGCCACACAGAGGGGAGGCAGTCCTTTCTCTTCCTTCTGGGACTTTCTGGCTTCTTTCCCTCAGACAAATAGAGAATACAGAAGGACTTCCAAAGTTTGGTGCAAAAGTGTAATGAAAAGATTAAGCTTATATCAGTGCAAAACCTTTGAAATCCACACTTTTTTTTTTGCATAATTTGTTTTCCATATACTCTGTGAAAACCCCTCCTAGGCCTGGATTTGACTTAGCTTCTAATTCCACTTCCCATGGCCCTTGAAAGTCTTCTCATTTGCCAGTGGCAAACCTGGCTTTCTCTACCTGTGACTACATCTGCCTCTTCCTTAGGAGGGCTGGGATGCAGGCCACTCTTTTCCTGAGGAATGGGGCTGGTTAGGCTGGGGTGTGCCTGCATGGCTGCATCCAGTGCATGCATTGCTTTTGCTTCCTTCAGGATATCTTTGTGTCAGAGGAAAATTGAAACGGAGCAGCCACAAGAAGAAGTCAATGAATGGATTGCCTTAGCCATCTCCTTTCTAGCTGCGAACTCCATGGCAACTAGAAGACAAACCTCAGCTTGCCTGCTGCATAGTCAACAATAACCTACAGGCCAGGGGTTAGCAGATTCTGGCATGCTGGCCGAATCTGGCCTGCAGCTGATATCTGTAAAAAACATGTTATTGGAACACAGATAGGCTAGGAGGTAGGATCCCTGGATTCTCCTATCCGAGTACTTGTATTTGATTGCTGATTCTGGCTCTGGCTCTAGCTTCCTGCTAATGGCACCCCTGGGAGGCAATGATGAGGCAAGCAGTTGTGTCCCTGTTACTGGCCAGGACACCTGGGTTGCATTCCAGTCTGCAGGCTTTGGCCCTAGCCCAGCCTCAGCCTTGCTTTTGCAGGCGTTTAGGGAGTGAACCAGCATATGGGAGCTTTCTCTCTCAAACGAATAAGGAGGTAATAAATACAAATTGTAAAACTCTTAACAGCTATTGTCTGTAGATTCAGAATAATTGTTGACTCCATATTGTGCATTAATTTCAAAATCAGGTAAGTAGAACAGTTGACTTTTTTTTCCCCTTCTAAGGGAAAATAATGTAGCTTTTTAAAAACATTAAATTAAGTCCTTTTCTTCAAGTATAGAGTGACAGGCAGAAAAGGTTGTCCTGGGAGTTTTGTGTCAACCCTGGAGGCAGGGTGGGTGCCTCAGGTGCTGTCTCCTGCCGTAGGGGGCTCTGGACTCCCCCAGAGGATGTGCATAAAGTACCTGGTGGCACAACAGCACCCGGCCTAGTCCTCAGCATTCAAGTCCCTCCAGCACTGAGACACCTGCTAGGTTCTTTACTTCTGATCCTCTCTCTCCTTCTCCTCCCCTAAATAAGGAATGTCCACCAGGGAGCCCCACAGCCACCAGAATAAGCCAACCTCCATGAGTTTGGCAGAGAAACCCCCCAAGCTTTCCTTCCACCCCACCCCACCCTCATTTTTTATGCCCACATCTTCCTGCTCACTCTGCTTCTACTTTCTTCCTTAGATGTGGAGATGGACCCCATGCATCCAACGTGGCTGAGGGGGTGCCTGGATGCTCATGGGGACATGTGATGGCCCTGTCCCACCCACTGCACCATTTCATGCAAGAGAAGTGCAAAGCTCTACTGTGTGTACATGCATGACCTAGCCAGTTGTTAACTCACTGGAAAATGCCCCAGCAACCACCAAGGCCTAACTCGCCCACATGTCCTACCCAGCTGACCATCTTCTCTCCTGCTCCAATCTCCCCTGAGACTTGTGAGAACTTCCTCTTCCAGCACTATTTCAGTTAGAAAGTTGTGACAAACTTTCTAACAATGAGGAGCACCCACCTATCCCCAGGATGTATCTTCTCATTGTTGAAAATGCCTCTGCACTCATTTCCTGAGGATTAGAGCTCAAAGTTGCATCCCAGGGAAGGCCTGAAATGGTGCCCTGGAATAGACCAGGAATGTTTGGCAAAAGCAGATTTGGACAGAACATGGATTTTGTTTCCTAATAAACTGGATTGCTTACTGTAACAAATGTACCATACTCTAAGATGGGTGACATGGATAATGGAAATTGGATGTGGGCAGCTCTTTGTATTGCATTTGCAGTTTTGGGCTGGGTCTAAAACTCTTTTGACATTAGAATTTTTTTGAAAAAGGAACAGGAAAATAGTTAGCCTGATTGGAGATGCAAATCCCTGTGCAGAAGCAGCTAACTCCCTGACAGATTAAATTCTCTGATACAAAAAAGAACCAGAAACAGTTACGTGGGACAATCTCCCAACGGAGGTGATTTCATGAACCAAGTCTCAACATTAGGGGTTAAGAAGGTAGCGTTTAGCTGAAAAGAAACCAGTTAAAAGCTCATATATTCATCAAGTGTTCGTTGGAATCCCTTTAGAATGACAGCAGGCATGTTTGGCACAGCTGTTCAGCTGTCAGTTGCCACTCCTGCATCACATGTCAGAGGACCTGGGTCCAGTCCTGGCTCTGTTCCCGATTCCAGCTTCCTGCTGTGGGTGCTCTGGGAGGTGGAAGGCAAGGTTTCAAGCACTTGGGTCCCTGTTTGGGAGACTTGAATTAAGTTCCTGGATCCTGGCTTCTGCCTTGGCCCAGTCTGATCTGTTGGTAGTTGGAGGAGTAAATTTGCAAATGGAAGGTCGCTTTATGTTTCTTTCTCTCTCAATTCACAAACAAGGTAAAAAATTGACAATAAAATTATGTTTTTATCTTTTAAAGGGTCTATTCAAAGGAACACAAATAATAAGGAATTAGATAAAAGAGGTTGATCAGGTTTTGGAAGTTGAGTGGGAGATGACTGGATGAGATGTCGTGACCTCCCTCATCTGAGCTGAGAAAGCCCAGTCCCAGTGAGGCCCAAGTGAATCCAGGTGAAGGTCAAGACTGGGAAGCAAGAAAAACGTTGAATGCAGCTGAGGTGCCAGCGGGGTGGAAGATGAGCAGGTGTGGAGTCATCAGTAGGACTAAACAGGAAGCAGAGTTCCTACAAGGACATCTATGCTTAAAGCCTGTTTTTTTTTTTTTTTAAAGATTTATTCAGTTTTATTTGAAAGGTATATTTACAGGGTGAGAGGGAGAGATAGAAAGTTCTTCCATTCAAAGGGCCACAATGGCCAGAGGCGAGCTGGCCTGAAGCTTCTTCCAGGCATCCCACGTGAGTGTCGGAGTCCAAGCACTTGGACCATCCTCTATGCTTTCCCAGGTATAGCTCCATGGTTCTGGATTGGAAGTACAGCAGCCAGGATATGAACTGGCACCCATATGAGATGCCAGTGCTTGCAGGTGAAGGGTTAGCTAGTGGAGACATCATGTCAGCCCCCTGCCTTGTGTTCTGTTTTAAAGGCATTTATTAACTCCAGGAAACTTAAACAAGTATTAAAAAAAGAGAAAGAAAAAGAAATACAGAGTTCTACTAGACCCAGCATAAAAAAATGCCATCACGTAGTACAAATGCTGAATACTGGATGAAATTCTTGGATTGTGTTGTAACTTTATCAAGAGGTTGAGGGAAGGTAAAAGAGTGTGAGTAGAGCATAAGAGGGTTACAGCCTTATCTGGGGGAGTGCAAGGTCAACAGCACACACAGGTGGAAATGTCACAGAGTATGCTTTTTCTGAGTGGGGAGGTGGGACTTAAAAGGAGTACATTGGGGTGGGCTCTGACCCAATATGTTTGGATGGAGGCCAGATGCTCCCAAAGGGAGGACCTAAGGAGGTCATTCACTAAACAGAGACAACCATGAGAAAGCCCAAATGAGGGACCTCTGGACCAGCAGATGCTTCTGTGCCTTGCTCTGCACAACTTTGAGAAAATACATGCATTACTTACCCCCTGTCCCAACAATACTCCATTATAGCAGCCCAGCAGGCTAATAATATACCTGAGCTCCCCTGGTGAGAGTGGATGGGGGAGGGCGAGTGTGGATGGGCGTAGCTACTATTGACCATGATCAGGCTTTTTAGGGCTGGCCTGTGAGGCTGGGCCCTGGTTGTTTCAGAACAGGGCATTGAGTGGTCTTCCCCTTGCTCTGGTCTCAGGACAGCTAAGTGTGACTATGGAGAGTGCTGAGTTAATACTCAGCACAGCCTAAGCATCCTCAGAGAGTGGTCTCCCACTGCTGCCGGATTGTGGGAAGGACTTCCAGCTTAGACAGACAGAGTTTTCTTGAAGTATGGTGAACTATTCACCAGTCCTCCTATAGAAACTGTCCCTTGTCATCTGTGTATTGCTCTTCAGCAGCTGCAGTGACACAAGGCACAGGCGGATTTTGTGGAAAACAGGTTGATTGCCTTCTTTTGTTTTGCTTTCTGGCAGATGCTAAGGTCATTTCACTGCTCTTCCTCTAGATACAGCATAAATTGTGGCAGATCACTGTAGGGCACTGGGAAAGCCCAAAGCTGAGAGTGCTGCAGGCTCCCCAGCTCTACCCAGAAATGCAAATCACCTGCTTGGGAAGCCCTGTTGGATCATGGGAAGAAAAACACACCCAGCCTGGGAAGATACTTCAGTTGCAAGCATGCTTTGGCCTGTCGTTCCTGGTACAGCAAGCAGCCTCTGCTATTCTGCCTGCCACTGCTTTGCAGTATGCAACAGCAATATTCAGCCTGTAGCTTGCCTGCCTGCTACTCGCTTGTACCTCTTCAGTGAATCCAGCTCTGATTGTTCTGGTAAGTTCTTTTTCTACCTGTGATACTGGCCTCAATCAGTTCCTTCCCACAATATAGTGTGTGTGTGAAGTTCTGTATGTTTCAGTGCAATCTCACCATCTTCCATGTTCGCAGATGTGCATACTAACAGAAGAGCAGAGAAGTCTCAAGGACAGCTCAGTAATATTTGGAAAGGAAAACAATAAGGAAACTTTTCCAACTTCAGAAAAGTCTTTTTTTGTTTTCTTTGTAACTTTTCAAGGTGGTTTGCTAAGTGCTTACTGGTGGATTCGTTGCTATGGTTCAGTTTGTCTTCCATAGTAGATGTTTGGGTATGGTTGTGCATTGATATGTATTGTAGTCTTAATCCATGGACAGTGTCTCCTGGTCATAGTGGAGATGTAATTATACTTCTTAACTGCTTGCATGGCCTTTAAGCAATGAAAGGTGTTGTCCTGGCCATCTTTACAGGGCTGAGAATCTACCAGAAGATATGAAACAGATGCCATTTGTCCTCTTATCAACCCAAGTTCCAGGCCGCACACACTGTGAACACTAACAGAAAAGCAGAAGGGGTGGGCATTTGGCGTAGCAGTTAGGACACCATGTGTCTTGTATTGAAGGTTTGGGTTCAAGTCCTAACTCTACTCCCAACTCTAGCTTCCTGCTTATTGTGCACCCAGCAGGTGATGGCTTAAGTAGTTGGTCCTTGTCACCCGTGTGGGAGATGTGGATTGCATTCTGGGCTCTTGGCTTTGGTCTGTTTCAGCCCTGACTGTTCAGAGAGTGAAACAGTAGCTGGGAGACCTCTCTTTCTAATATATAAATAAAAATGGATGGAGAAAGGAAGTAGACCGTGGTTTTTATGAGTCTCTCTACACTTGCTGTCCAGGCCAGGTTTTGGTTGATCCTATTTGGGTTTCCTTTATAATCCTTGATTTAAAGGGTCTTTTCCCTCTTTTTTCTTTTTTGAATAAAAGGGATGACTTGGATGTGTGTTTTCATGATTGCCGGGTCAGACCACTTCTTCGTGTTGGTGCGGTAGAGCCAGGTTTTTCCTTCCTCTCCGAGAGGCCGGCTCACCCCCAGCCTTCCACAGGGTTCTGTCCACGGGGGCAGCTGGATGCAGCAGGTTTGCTGATGAACTTTTCCAGGTGCTACCTTTGTGTTCCTTCGTACTGAGCCGTTGTAACGACTAGGGTCTGGTAATGGTGGAAGACAGACTGCCTGCCTGCATTTGTAGAATAAGATCCTGGTGAATTGTAAGGCTGCCTCTCTCACACACAGGGGCTCGTTTAGAGGCTAGAGGAGCTGGCAGTTGGAACCTGCTAGCAGAGAGACCCTGTTCCGTAAAAGACAATCAATGTTTCAGAGTCTCATTTGCATAGTAACCACAAAGCTCAGCTTTTAATAGCTCTTCTGTATGTTTTCTCCATACGTGTTGACCTCTACCCTGAGCTCCTTTGCCAGGTTCCTTTCGCCACAATTCTGGGAAGTTCCTGTCCGCAGCTCATTTACAGATGAGCTTTGCACATGTCAGAGAATCCACTGATAAAATCATCTGACCTAACTGTGAAGTTAAACACGAACATTCTGTAAATGGACTTGCACCTCCTTGTTCAAGATCGTACTGTGTTATAACATATATTCCAAAACTCACTGAAGGAAGCCAGAGTATCATGTGGATATCACGTGAAAGCAAATTGTAATAGATTTGGTCTCTGAGAATTTTGTGGGATACCAAAAATTAACATTATTGAAAAAGCAGCTTGATATAGACATGTTCTTGTTAGTTTGGTGTGACTTAAAAATAAATTACTCTTTAGGACTAAACATCTGATTCACTTATTCTGCCTATTTGTACTGTTCTGTCAGAAACTTTCAGCACATTGAGTGACTGTGGCTTACATAACCCACACTCAAAAGCAATTTATGTTGCTGTCAATTTGGTTCGATAAAGCCTTCTGCATTGAAAGGTTACAATTAAGTATTTTTCATAGGTGGAACGGTTTAAGTTGAAGTGATATGGAACGATGATTTTCATTTAAAATGTATCTGATAACAGCTGTCAGATAAGCTTTAGGAAATGCTGTAGTTTTGTCCAACTAGCTCTTTGATTGGAGAGTTAAAGATTTCCCTGGGGAAAGTGGTTCTAGCATGAGGTGTAGAATGTCCCTTTTCTTATGTGTGCCTGTCATACACACAAACACACCTCCCTCACTTCTGCTTCCCCTGTTGCCTACCCTTTGGGCTGATTTCTAGGCTCTCCTGTTGGGAAAATGTTCATTTCCATGTCCATTTCCATCCTTCACAACCTCCAAAACAAGAACTGGAGTCTTCTCTTTCTTACGAAACAACTTACCCCCAGAGGGACTGATCCAGCGATGGAAGTCCAACACTCAGTTAGAATCATTAAGTCAAATATGAGGATGCTTCAATGTCCATGCAAAAATGCAATGAAAAGATAAATTTATTTTGGGTATATAACAGTTTGAAACCATATATAGCTTTTTTTCATAATATATATTTCAATTAATGTTCTAAAAAGACTCTTTATGTATGAATTTCAATTTTTGTATCCAAATAAGCTAGTATTTTTAAAAGATTTATTTGAAAGGCAGAGTGGAGAGAGAGACTGAGAGCTGCCTTCCTTCTGCTGTTTCACTCCCAGATGTCCACAATGCCCGAGGCCTGAGAAGCCAGGAATCTGGAGTTCCACCCAGATCTCCCACATGGATGGTAGGGGTGCAAACACTTGGGCAAGCTTCTGCCTCCCCAGGCACGTTAGCAGAGAGGTGTATTGAAAGTGAATCGCTATTTCTGACAGTGCTGGAATGATCCTCTGCATAGCACTCTGTCCTTAAGCAGTGTCTCCAAATTCCCTCATTCTTTTAAGGATCTCTGGTCCCAAGATTTGGAAGGCAGCTTAGCTAAGAGAAAAATTGCCACCCACCTCCGCTCCAAAAGAAAGAAATCTAAAGCAATTAAAGCTTTAATTTTTCATGACCCCAGTTTCTATAAATGCAAATGACTAATAGACACCATGAAATATTGATCAAGTCAGTAATCCAGGATTATATATGATGCCAAATTGCTCCCTATTGCCAATGAAAAAGCTATCAGGCAGCAATATCTGCAGACACAAGCTTCCGGAAGATCTAACAAGGGAGTGAGCTCTCCTCCGAAGCCTCGGTTTTCATAAGGGCCAGTGTTGAATGGATTGGAAGGCTGCCCTGGACCCAACAGAGGGCAGAGGGGAGACAACACAGGAGGGAAGACCTATGTGAAATCTGTCAGGGGCTGTCATCTGAGCAGAGACCAAGCCCTCTGGGTGGCTTAGGGCTGAGGGGGCAGGACTATCTTTGTTAGAACTTCTTCATCTTGGCCTGGCTTTCAGGCCAGTGGAAGAGTCACTCATCATGGGTGGGCAGTGTTGTCTTTAGGGGCTGACCAGTGCCCACACAGCACTACATGTCAGGGGCTCAGCCCATCAGAACTGAGCTGGACAACTCTAGTTCTCTCAGCTTCTACCAGGTGGAAACTGAGCCAACCCCCAACCCACTCTAAGTGGCAAGAAGTCCCCTAGAATTGCTGGACCACTGGGGGTGGGGTAAGATTTGGAAGCTTGGTAGGGAAATACAGTCACCATCACTGAGCGATGTGGACTTGTTCTGAGAAGTGCCTTATTAGGTCATTTTTGTCATTGTGTAAACATCAGAGAGTGGACATGCACAGACAGGACAGGTCAGAACTCCCTGTGGCATCTTGACACAATCCAGGGACTTGGTAGGTACAAGATGTGTGAGATTCCTGTGAGCATAACCTGGCAAGCTATTTTATTGAAAGCTTTTTGTTTCCACAAGCAGAAACCAATTGCTCTAAGTTAACATAGTATGGTAACCGCATAGACCAGTAATACTGTCACTTGTTATTATTGAATATTGTAACTGTGTGTAACTGCGTGTACTTTACGTTTATATGAGTGGCAGTGCAGTCAGTTTGCTTACAGCAGCAGCAGCAGCACAAACATAAGTAATGCATTGCACTGTGATGTTTCATTAGATAAGAAATTTTCAGCTTTGTAAATAATCTTTTTGGACTTCAGCGTACATGTGGTCAGCCACCAACCTGAAGGTCCTAGTGCTCTGCCTGCTTGCACTGAGTTTCTGATAGTGGAGAACATGTGTGAGCAACTCATTTGCAGCAGAATCAGTTTTCAGGCAACCAAACAATCTCTTTATGGGTCTAACCCTTTCTGCTAAAGCCCAGTCACTTGTTATGACAGAGACTTAACCCTCTGGGAACTGATCCCACTGGACTGTCTTGCTGTGTGATCCAGCAGTGGGATCATGAGATAGTTACTAGCAGCTGGAGGGGATTTTATTTCCTTCCCATTCAAAGAAAATGATAGGCAAGGAGAACTAGCTTCTTCCTGTCTTGAAAGCAGTTTGAATGAGGACATGACACTTGTAACTGTGTGTTGGTGGCAGTGAGGTCATGACCACTGGGAAAAGGCCTGCAGAGCTGCCTTCAAGTCAACCCTCAGGCCTGCTGCTGTGGACACCAGAGACCTCGGGGCATCCTACCTCAGAGCTTCCTGTGGGGCAAGAAAATGCCTCCTCCATGACACATGTCTTCTAGCTGCAGCTGAAAATATTTCCATGGGCTATTTTGCCTTTGGTTGTAAATGCCTGAAAACCCAGCTAACTCTGATTGAATCCTGGCTACTCTGCTTCCTATCCACTTTCCTGTTAATGCATTTTCTGTGAGGCAGCAGGTCATGGTTCAAGTATTTGGATCCTTGGCTCCCAAGAGGGAAACCCAGATGGAGTTCCTGGCCACCGGTGGATGAAAAGTCTCTCTCCCTTTCTCTTTCTCTTATTCTACCTTTCAAATTATATAAATAAATCTTTTTTTAAAAAGTCACATAGAAGTAGTCACTGTTTTCCCAATAGTGAATCCCATAAGTGGCTCGTTGGCCCCTCTAAGTCATCACAAACTCAAACTTTTCCTGCTCTTCCTGTATTCCAATAGCTTTTGACTTCTGGCTGCTATCTCTTGGTCTCAAAATGACTGCAGTAGCTCCAAGACCATCTTCCTGGTATAGGAAGGGAGGGGAGGGAGAGGACAGAAAGGGCACTTTTATCCCAACTACCTTCTTATTATATGGGAAGGTCTTTCCCAGGATCCCTGGGAGAGTACATTCTTACGTATTATTGACCAGAAATGGTCATACGTCCATCCATTGACCAGTCATTGGGGAAGAGGACCAAGGCAGCAGTTCTTGGCCTCAGTCGGGCTCTTCTGGACTTCTGCTCTTTTCTTTTCCTGGTGCTCTGCTCACATCCAGGGCACTTGTTGCAGCCCTGGGTCTCATAATGTGTCTGCATCCTTTGGGTTTCTGTTGAAAATAATGTTTTTCCATGCACCAAGCTTTCTTTTGTTAGCTAAGACCCAGAAATAATTGTATGTTCCTGACTGCTACAACTCACTGACGTTTGTGGGGTTGAGCAAAACAAAATCACAGTAGTCCTCAGCTGTGATTCCTGCTGCTTCTCTCCCTGGAGCCCGGCATTTCAAGCTCTGGCCCCGCATTTGGCTGTAGCTGGTAGGAGACATTCTTGGTTTTTACCACTGGGCACAAGAAGAGGGACATACCACTGACATCTGGAGAGGCCGGATGCTGCTAAACATCCTATCATGCACAGGAAATATTCGCATAAATACACACATTCATACACACAGACACATATACAGGTACACATACACACATCCATTTACAAAGCACATATACATACATATACAGACACAGACATATGTACACACACATATACGTGCACATGTATATGCATACACACCTCAAAAATGTCCACATCAAAATATCTGCATGGCCAGTGTTGAGAGCCCTGGCGCTACAAAACAAGACCTGCCCCAGAACCTTCTTTGCTCTGTTCTGAAGGCCTCCTTTTTACCCCAGGCACTCTGTGTCTCTGTATAAGGACACTCAAGTGCCCCTATGAGGCACCAAGTAATTGTGCTAAGTCACCAGTGAAATAAAGTTCATCTTTTCTGTTCTCACCTTTGAAAAATTGCCATAGTCCTTGGGTGGCTTTTCTATGCAGTTGCACAAGGTTCCAGCTTGGGCAGCAGTGTCCCCCAGTGCTGTCGTATCAGAGGGGGTGCCGGGCAGGAATGTGGCCGGCGAGCTTTGGGACAATGTAGACACATTCTGAATGCTGCCACTCTGCACAGTTTTGGTCTGGGGCATATAGGAACTTTCCTTGAGGGTAACCAGTTCTTATTTTTCTCTCCCTTATCATCTTTCTATTCTTATTCCATATTCATATAGAAAGAGAAACAGAGTCTTACAAGCAAGGAAGGGAAAGAAGTCCAGCATACAGAGTTGGCTGTTCCAGTAGACACTTCAGGGTTCTCTGCTAAAGTAAGGGCCTGACTTGGAGTTTGTAGTTGTTGAAATGTAGGTTTGGGTGCTGTTATCAAGAGATTCCTGACCCTACACACATTGTTTCAAATAAGTTAGGTGCTTCTTTCTTACATGACTGTCTGATTAGGTGATCTAAGGTTGATCATGTAGCTCAGTGCTATCCTGAACCCAGGATCCTTTGCTCCACCATGTTCGGTATGCCCATTCTACTTTACTGTCAAGGATGGCTGCACCGTTTCCTACCATCACACCCACATTCCAGCCAGCAGGAAGGGGCTAAGGAGAATGCAGAACACTCCCTTGAACTGTTTTTTTTTTTTTAAGATTAATTTATTTTATTGTAAGGGCAGATATACAGAGAGGAAGATCTTCCATCCAATGATTCACTCCCCAAGTGACTGCAATGGCTGGTGCTGCACTGATCAGAAGCCAGGAGCCAGAAGCCAAGAACTTCCTCCAGGTCTCCCACATGGGTGCAGGGTCCCAAGGCTTTGGGCCGTCATCAGCTGCTTTCCCAGGCCACAAGCAGGGAGCTGGATGGGAAGCAGGGCTGCCAGAACTAGAACTGGCGCCCATATGGGATCCCGGGCACGTTCAAGGCCTTTAGCCACTAGGCCACTGTGCCAGGCCCAAGAACACTCTCTTTAACGTTTAAAAAAGTGTTTATTATTTAATTTTTTATTTGAAAAGCACATTTATGGAGAGAGAGAATCTTCCATCCTCTGGGTCACTTACCAAATGGCTGCAACAGCCAGAGCTTGGCCAGGAGAGTCTTTCAGCTCTTGCCCACAGGTGATGGTGGAAGTGACAGTGGATATATAGTTGTCAACGAGAGTTCCCAATGGCGGGGGGCGAGGATACCTTTATCCTCACATTCTCCTGGCTTCTCCTCATTCTGGGTTCCTGAGCCTAACTCTTTTTTTTTTTTTTAAGATTTATTTATTTTTATATTGGAAAGGCGGTTATACAGAGAGGAGGAGAGACAGAGAAGACCTTCCATCCGATAGTTCACTCCCCAAGTGGCTGCAACTGCTGGAGCTGAGCCAATACGAAGCCAGGAGGCAGGAACTTCTTCCGGGTCTCCCACATGGGTGCAAGGTCCCAAGGCTTTGTGCCGTCCTCGACTGCTTTTACAGGCCACAGGCAGGGAGCTGGATGGGAAGTGGAGCTGCCGGGATTAGAACTGGTGCCCATATGGGATCCCAGTGCGTGCAAGGTGAGGACTTTATTCACTATGCTATCTTGCTGGGCCTACTTTGCCTAAGTTTTAAAAGTGGCAAGTCTGCTGCCTGTCCTTCTGCCTACCAACTCAGGCTGGTAACGTCACTAGTGAAACTCTAGCATGGGCTGTTAACCACATTGTTCTGAGGTGAATTTAATTAATGCTAACTTCATTTTTTTGAGGTTCAGGGAAAGCTCTCTGTGTCCCAAGGGGCGATGAAACTCCAGCCTATTGATTACAGGGGTTCATTAGCAATACAAGTTGGCTTTGCTTATCGACTTTGATTATTGGGGTTCACTAGCAATGCAAGTTGGCTTTGCTTATCGACTTGGCTCACTGAGAGAGGATTTGATTGGAAATGGAAAAGAATAGTGACAGGCGCTGTGTTGACTTGAAGATAGGGCAGCAGCTGTCACTCTTGACCGCCAAGGGGACTTCTGTCTGTCAGCAAGCAGTTTGCCCAGAACATTCCTAGGCTAGAGAGCTCCTGCTAGTGCAGAGGAATCAGAACAGGGCCTAGCTAAACACATCCCACTGCTCACTGCTCACCAAGAACACCCATCCTTTTGCTTTTCTCACAAATTATCTGTGGTCACAGCAACAAAGAACAGCAATGTGGGAACACCAGGTCCCAGAACCCACCCACAAATTGCACCTGACTAGCCACCAGCTCCTATGTGCCTGTCCTTCCTTTATTCCCGTAATGGCCCCAACATGATCAGCTGACCTCAGCTAGGTGAGATCCATCCTTTCTGTAGTTTGGTGAAACTGCGGATTGTGGGGAAACCTGGCTGTCCATTATCCTGCAGAGGCACTACGTGCATATTCCACTTGCCAGAGAGCTTGGCAATGGGATTTTGCTGTTTGTTTGCTCCTGGTGGCTTCTTTATCCCAGTAACAGAAAAGGGTCTGTGGATGATTTGACAGTCAAAGCCACTCAACCCACTAGCTCACTCTCAGCTTTCCTGGGCGCAGGATGCCTATGGTTGAAGGCAGTCAGAAGGTTCAGATAGGAATGCATGCCCCCTCAGGGTCTAGTCAGATATTCAACTAACTTCTGTACTGGGTTGGTGAGGGGGATTCTGAGAGTCTCTGCTCTCAAAGGACTTGGAAGGAGAATGGCACACGAAAAGGAACTAAGGGAACAGGCATTGTGGTGCAGTGAGTTGAGATCCATTTGAGATGCCAAAATACCAAATTTGGATGCAGATTAGAGTCCAGGCTACTTCACTTCCGATTGAGCAACCTGCAGATGCATCCTAGGAGGCAGCAAAGGAAGGCTCAAATGCTTGTGCCGCTGTCATCCAGCTGGGAGACCTGGGTTGAGTTCTGGGCTTCTGGCTTGAGCTAGCCCAGCCCTGGCTATTACAGGTAGTTGAGGAGTGAAAGAGGGATGAAGATGTCTCTTTCTGTCTTCCTGCCTTTCAAGTATATGAAAACAAACATTAAAAAAGAGAGAAGGGAGCAGAGCCAGGCCTCTCTCTTTTCCCAGAGAATTTTGGGACAATTTAATGGTAGTGGAAGCTTTTAGGGAGGGAACATCAATAAGTGTTAGTAATTAATATTAATTAGGACTGAGTCATGGGAATATCAGAATGGCTTGGCAGTTATTTCCCCCATGGCAACTGAAATGCCTTTGATGGAAATGCCTTTTATTTCACTCTCCAATCCTTAGAGACATAATCTAAGCTAGGGAAAAGAATTGTCTGGGAAAATCCATGACCAATATGGCCAGCACCACTAACCACAAGAAAAGACCGTGTCTGGGCTTGTCTGAGGACTAAGACAGTCCTTGTCGATGCATAGCTTGTCAGTGATTCTTGCAGCTCAGAGGAATTACACCAGCATTTGGTAGAAGTTGGTGTTCTGGCTGCCTCAATGGGGATAAACTCTGCAGGACACACAAATGATCTCCAGCTGAAAGGTAGCTCATGCTACTTTAGGCTATTTTTTTGTTTGTTTGTTTCTCTGCAATGAGAGTAGCAGTGGGTATTGGCTTTTGGTTTTCTTTATTCCAGTGATGAATGGTGCTGCAGTCATTGGCAGGCAGAGCATGAAGGGTCCACCTTGTGGGCGTCCACCCTCACTTCCCACCTTCCAGCTACATCTCCAGCTTTCCTCACACCTGCCCTAGAGTGACTTGATGAGAGGAGCCCAACCACAAATGGTGGCCAGCTTGGTCAGGGCAAGGAGAGAGACCATGTGGTTGCCAGCCTGGTGCCCAGGTGGAGGAGCCACAGTCCCAGAGAGCTGAGTGTCATGGGCATCCTCAGGGCTCCAGGCACAGGCTTAATATTCTAATAAAGCTCTGAGTCAGCCCTGACTGACTGGCCATGGAGGGCTGGACATTGCTACGCTAGATTCGTGTCAGCTCTCAGGAGAGCAGCCACTGCCTCAGCCCCGACATCATGCTGCTCTCCTGATTTCAAGCTGTACACAGCTCTCCTAGGGACCAGGAGTTCATGGGTCTGCACTGGGGTTGGAGACTGTGTTTCTCACAAGCTCCCAGATGAGGCTGAAGCTGCTGGTTGGTTGCAAAGTGAGGATGGCTGTGCTGGGGATAGCAGGGCTGTGTAGATGGAGATCTGGGGCCCAAGCCTGGCACGCCGCGTCCAGGTGCAGGCAGCATTTATCACCGCTCATCTCTGCTCCGGCCCTGCAGCATGCCTATCACCTGCACAATGCAGTCTGAACTCAGCAGTCTGACTATCCTCAGCCCCTGTCTGCCCATGCACTGGCCATGCCAAGCCACTATACAGCACTTCTGGAAGGAGGGCAAACATTTCTAAACCACCACATCTTTGTATTGACCTTGGTCTTGAATGTGCTTCTTTCCCTGTTCGCCTGGTTAAATTTTCCTCATTTTTTAAAGCCACTAGGTTCTCAGAACCCTTTGCTAGGAGACTCTAAATCGTCTGTAGACCGTGAGTTCTCGGTGAACAGGAAATCCCCACTTGTATATCACCTGATATACATGCAGTAGATTTCAGTAAGTGTTGGATGACTGAAACCAATAGTTCAGCTCCTTTTTCTTAAGATTTGTTTAATTTATGTGAAAGGCAAAGTGAGCGTGTACATGAACTTCCATCTGCTGTTTTACTCCTCAAATGGCAGCAATGGCTGCCAATGGCTGCCAGGTTGAAGCCAGGAGCTTGGAGCTTCAGGAGCCCAAGCACCTGGACCATCTTCTGCTGCTTTACCAGGCACATTAGAAAGGAACTGTATTTGAGTTAGAGCAGCCAGAATAAACTGGCACCCACATGGGATGCTGACATTGGAGGCAGCAACTACCCACAATTCCACAACACCGAGCCTTGGTTTGTCTCCTTTTTCTGTAGTTTCCATGACTGTGCTCTACCTCAAAAGGCCAAACCAGCCTTTTAACTTGACTGCTCACTCGTCCTCCATGGTGCTTTAATAAAAGGGAAATGTGTTTTTAGACCTCACTTCAGACCCACTTGAGACAGTGTGTCAGCAGGTGCATCTCTGATGGGGTGTTTTTGTTTGTTTTAGTAAGAGCATTTGCTTACTTGCTTGCTAAAGTAAGTGATGTAAATATGACTTCATGGATTCTTACTTTATCCCATGCATTATAAACCGTTACTCTATTTATTTTGATGCTAAGATTATCCCTGATTTAACTTTCAAGCTGGCTCTCATGTTCCTTGAACTTGTCCATGTCAGGCTTTGAGTAATTCCCAGCTTTCCTGTGTAGGAAGAGTCCAGGTTCGCTTTGAGGCCTGTGTGCTTCTGACCAAGCACAACAGGTGGCTCTGCTGTGCCTGGGTTTGGATGCCTCATGCCAACCAGGAGCCTCCACTCACCGACAAGCATGGTCTGATGCCAGAGCCACACCCATGAGCAAAAGGAACAGCAAAGATCTTCCGCAGGGGCAGGCAGAGGGAGCTCCATGCAGCATTACTCAGGACAGCTGGCTCCAGGCATGGGCACAGATGACTCAGGTCCCCAGCTACCTAGGACAGATACCTGGAAGTGCCCAAGGCAGCAGCTGAGGGAAATGAGGAGGAGGTGATGTAGAGAGGGACTCTCTGGAGAAGAGTGTGTTTCTCAACAGGGAGAGAAGTTGCTAACTTGGTCTGTCTGCATGGAGCAGTGGTAAGTCACAGGCCTGGCTCTGCCTCCTGGGGACCCAGCCCAGAAGTTCCCTGGGATGGGCGAAGCTGGCCCACGGCTTTCCTCTGGAGAAGGCCAGTAGTGCCCCAGACAGCTCGCACTCAACAGCATCTTTGTTCCCGAGAACTCAAAGTGGTTTAAAGATAATGTGCAGACCATTTTTCACTGTGAGAAATCTTTATACAACCTGGGGAGAAAAAGAAAACTGTTCTGAAAAGATTCCCAACTCTCTGTACTACACATCTTTAAAACTTTTCTGTCTGTCTAAAATGATAAAATCTTAACAAAAATAAGATCTCTTTTTTAGGACCATATGTAACATCGCAGCAGACAGAATCACGCCCTCCTCCACGCAGATGTTCAGATCCTAGTCGCTAGAACCTGTGAACATGCTACTTCGCTTGCAAAAGGGAGCCTGCCTGTGTGATTGAATCAGGGATCCTGAGATGGGAGTGCTTATCAGAGGGAGACAGGGGATCAGGGCCAGAGAGGTGTTGAAGGAAAGAAGGATGGAAGGAGGAAAAGAAGGGGGCAGAGAGAGAGAGAGGTCCCAAGATGCCACCCTGTTTGGCTGAGAGGATGGAGGGAGAGGCTGCAAGTCAAGGAATGTGGCAGCTCCCCAAACTGGAAAAGACACGGGAGAGAATGCTCTTCTAAAGCTTCCAAGGTGTAGCCTGCTGCCACTTTGACCTCCAGAACCACAGATAACTGATTTTTTTAAAATATTTTTTTATTTTATTGGAAAGGCAGGTGTACCGAGAGGAGGAGAGACAGAGAGGAAGATCATCCGTCCAATGATTCACTCCCTAAGTGGCCGCAACGGCCAGTGCTGAGCCAATCCAAAGCCAGGAACCAGGAACTTCCTCTGGGTCTCCCATGCGGGTGCAGGATCCCAAAGCTTTGGGCCGTCCTTGCCTGATTTCCTAGGCCACAAGCAGGGAGCTGGATAGGAAGTGGAGCCTCAGGGACTAGAACTGGCGGGCATATGGAATCCTGGCGCATTCAAGGCGAGGACCTTAACTATTATGCTTCACACCAGTCCCAGATAACTGATTTTTTAATGCTTATTTTTATGATGTTTACAAAGTTGATCAGGGTAGGAAGGATTGAGGGTTAGGGGTAAGTAGGTGAGACAATTGTTTCCAAATTTTCTTTTTCTTCCTCCTGTATCTTTGGGGAGAGGTGAGACAAGTGGAGAACCTCACCCAGCCTCCAGTACCTGGGGATGAGGAAAGGCCACCTGAGATCAACCCTGGATCCTCAATGTGGAGCATGCTCCAAGGGTTCTGCTTAAGTGGTTTTGATACTTCTGAAACTGATGTTTTAAACTACTAAATTTATGACAAAGTATGTTAACGGCAAGAAGAAAGTCAAATATATGTTAATTTAAAATTTTTGAAAATTCTCCATATTTTTACTGTCCAAATGCCTTTCAGTTATATGCTGTGTTCACTTCTGTGTCACATTTCTGCACTGTTAACGTGAAATTGCAGAAATAGAGACTGGCATGGTGGTATGGCAGGTTAAGCTGCTGCCTGGGATGCTGGCATCCCTTAGAAGCACTGGTTTGAGTTTTGGCTGCTCTTCTGTTTCTGCTCCCTGCTAATATACCTGGGAAAGCAGAGAAAGAGGACTGAGAGGCTTGGGCCCCTGCACCTGTGTGGGAGACCCTCCTTTCAACCTGGCCCAGACTTGGCCACTTATCCATTTGGGGAGTTAACCAGCAGTTGGAAGATCTCTTGCTCTTTCTTTCTCCCTCACTTTGTCCATTTGCCTTTCAAATAAATGAAATATTTAAAAAGAAAATTGCAATTGTGACAAAAAGATCCTTTCTTGCTGTACCAGTCACCTGCATGTTGTGCATACACTAGGACTCACTGTGGAGATTCTCACCCTGAGCCTTCCCTCTTCCTAATGCCCCTGAATTTTCATTGAACATCTATTAATCCTTTTCTTGTATGCAAATGCAAGTGGACATTCATTTGTGTTAGTGCCAAAGATCTTCCCTACTGTAGACTGTGTGTTGTCTCTAAGACATTGCTCCATAATGGATCACAGGCCCCTACTCTACCCAGCTCAGCTGCAGTATGAAAATGAAAGCACTGGCATCCCACTGGCATTCCAAATTTGACCTGGAAATTCAAAATATACATGGCCATTCAAAGGCTTCAGCAATAGCATGTCTGGCCTGCTTAGCAGGGCCTTGGCACTGAATCCATGCCCAGTAGTTACTCATTGTTTACATCATTGGCCTTATGTTGTCACCAACAGGTAACCCAGTTTCCCACTTGCCAGTCAGAGGCCGAGAAACTTCCCTGCCCTGCAAAGGAATGGGCTTCCAATTAGACAAATCTGTATGTAGAATGGCCTAAGGAAACCACACTCCTGAGGCCAAATCCACAAGACAGAAGCCACTGTGGGCCTTGTGGGATCACTGACTTCCATGTGAATGCACCCGTGGGTCTTCCATCTTCACTTCCTCATCATAACTAGTGAAACCTTAGCCAGAGGAGGCTGGGGACAATACAGTGTTTCATCCCTTCCCAGAACTCTGGGATTTCTTCCTGCTACCCTCTTGTCTGCCCTGAAGAGTTCATTCCTTCCATGGGGGTTCCAGATGCAATACCAGAGCCCTATCCTCCCCACACCTGGCTATAGTTGCTCAGAGTCAGGCTGCCCAGGTGCTGTATGTAGGAGTCCTCACTCTCTGGGCTGCACTACACCTGGCAGGTGCAGGTGCTGAGGTGTGACTGCCCAGTGCCCTGAGATGTTCTCATCTCCGTGATGCTCCCCTGCCTGTCTGAGCTGTACCTCTGAGTACGTTCTTACCTTCAGACTAGGGTCAGAAGAACCTCCAGAGAGGAACTCAGGGGCACCATGGTGCCTCTTTTGATATCATGCCTGACCTGATCCTGGTGATGCAAAATGTTACAATCTGTTCCAGATCCAGGCCTATAAGGACCACACAAAGAGGCCTTGGGAAGTTTCTGTAAAGCATTCGGCCCAGTCTGTGTCTCTTGAGGCGGGAATGGAGGTGGGGGAGTAGAAGCAAACAGCTTTCCCCAGTTTTAGAAACTTGAGGGGTTTTCAGCAGGTAAGGGTGGTGTGGGAAAGGGGCTGTCTCTCTGCTTTTCTCTAAAGGACATGGTGCATCCTGGCCTGGATACATGCATCCCTTTTATCCCTGGTTCAAGGTCTCATCACTTCCTCCTCAATCCTTCCAGCTGCTCAAGGGTAACAGGCTCCCTTCCCACAGGAGAACATGACTTTTTGCCAGGAGCCAGGTCTGGTGGACTTGTTGCTAATGCCCAGTGCTTCCAGAAATTCTCAGAACTTCCACCTGGGAGCTCGTGCAAGGAAGGCCTTTGCTCACTGAGTGGAGCCAGCAAGGTGAAAATGGTCTTCCCACTGGGCAGCACCTGTTGCTCCTCTGTGAGGGTGGCCCAGAAGCCGCCACCAGCTCACCTGACCTGAAGTCACCTCGTGTGGCCTGGAGGCTCAGCATCCACAGACCAGACAGGTCGCATTCTCTGCAGTCTTTAATTTTGCCAGCTCTGAATACCTATCCTTATAAACCAGAGCACCTGCAGAGACTACACCCCTGGGAAATGTTCTGGCTGCAGTAGCAGAGCACGTGATCCCTAGGGGTTGAGGGGTTGGCGGGGGAGTGTTCCCTCTGGGGACCGTCTGCCACATTTACTTCCCAAGCCCATGGCCTGGACTATCTTGGGCTAAAAACACCCACATTTCTATCACTAGCCTGCCCCTTCCCACACTCAGACACCATTCTGATCCCAGTCATCATCCCCAGAGACAGACACACCAACCCCTCCCTGTAGCCTGTTTGTTACAAGAGCCCGTTCCTGGTTGCTGTATGGTCCTGTCTCAGCCTTAGTCTCCAGCTGGTATAGGAGGGCATGGTCTCAAGTCCTGCAGCTCCGCACCTGCCACATCCCCTGCAGTAGCCCCGTGGAGAGTATCAGGGCAGGCACCAGGTGCAGAACATGCTGTGATAGGACCAGTCCACTTGGCACGTATTCAAGTTCTCACTGCTCTTCTACCTAAATCTTCTTTTTCCCAGCAATTGCCTTTCTCTGCTGCTAATTCCACTCCTGCCCTGTGTCCCAGGAGTGCTTGGGAAGCTGTGGTTTGCAGAGAGTGTGGACGTGCCCACTAGCCTTCCATGCCACAGGAAGAGCCAAGCCCAGAGCAAGGGGCTCTCTGACTCAGCAATGTCTGTGCCAAAGACCAGGACCCACTCCACTGGGGCCTGTGAAATGAAGCCCTTAAAAGAAACTTAGGAGGGAGGCCTGGAAAACTTGGGGTTTTGTCAGAGGTTTCTTGAGCCTAAACGACATCTTGATGGACCTTCAAGACCTTGAACATAGGAAGATAAAGGTGTTTGTTGGGTAATAACCAAAGTTCTAAAGCCTCACTTAAAACCATTGATTTCCACTGGAGTCTCATCCCAGACTGACACTGACTCAAGTGTCTAAAATGATTGATTTGATTGGCATTTCTTAGACATATGTAACACAGGCTCCTGGTGGCTGTTGGCTGGGCATGGGCTGTAATCCTGTCTAGATTCATGCTTAAAGTTGGAAGATACAGGTTCAGGCAGGAGTAGGGGGTTCCCTGAGATTGTTGGTTTCTGTCAAGAGCCTGGCTTTTGATCTGGCTGATGACCTTGCAGTTCTTTTTAATTAAAGGATAAAATAGTAAGGTCAGTGGGTGGTCAAATGCATACTGGCAGTAGCAATGCATCCTGCAGGAGGGATACTGAGGAAGCCATGACCTGCTCTGGGCACGTGAGGTGCAGGAAATGGGTGCAGGGGGAGGTCACTGAAGGTAGGGTCCTAGGCAGGGAGGCACATCAGACACTCCCCTGAAGATAGGAATGTGGGGCTGGAAGACTCCTGCCATTCATTGCTACGATGGCAACAGGACAAGAACTGATAGGAGTTCCAGGGGTTTCTGGTAAGCTGGCTGTCTCCCCTGAGAGCGCCCAACGTGCAAGAAATGACCAAGGGGCCATTTGGAAAGTGAACCAGAAGGTTCTCCTTTTTTCTCTCTCTCTAGCTACCTTTCAGCAAAAATAAATCCTTAAAAAAAAAAAAAGTGAGGGCTACCTAAGCCTTAGCTTCCCCATTAATTTTGGTTTTGGAATAGGTGTCCTCACAGCCATTTTAAAGTTGGTGAATTTGAGGCTCAGTTGATGAGATAATTGACCCACAATCCAACAGTGAGCACTGGCTAGCTAGGATTACAGCTCTCTGTTCAGTGTGATCCCAGTGGGAGTTAACATCCAGTGACCTCTGCTGTGACAGGAGGGCCACTGTTATAGTAGGGTGGTTGGTATAATATGTTACATAAGAGACTACAAATTGGGGGTGGTGGGGTTGGGGTGTATAATCAGACATGTTAGATTGTGTTTGTCCAGAGTTTTCCCCCTTTTTCCTTTTCTTTTCTTTCCTTTTCTTTTCTTTTTCTTTTCTTTTCTTTTCTTTTCTTTTCTTTTCTTTTCTTTTCTTTTCTTTTCTTTTCTTTTCTTTTTCTTTTTCTTTTTCTTTTTTCTTTCTTTTCTTTCTTTTTTTCTTTTTTCTTTTCTTTCCTTTCCTTTCCTTTTCCTTTTCCTTTTGCTTTCCTGAGGCAGGATTTCAAAGAGAGGGGTCTTCCATTTGCTAGTTCACTTCTACATGGCCACAATGGCCAGAGGTGGACAGGCTGGAGCTGGAAACTCGAAGCTTCATCTGGTTCTCTCGTGTGGATACTGGGACCCAAATACCTGGGCCATCCTCTGCTGCTTTCCTAGGTACGTTAGCAGAGAGTTGAACTGGAAGTGGGGCAGCTGGGACTCAAACCAGCACCCATTTAGGCGTGCAGGTATCACAGGCAGTGGCTTAACTTGATGTGCCACAATGCCGACCCCTGTAGAGCACATGCCAGACCTCAGCCCTGGGAAGATGGCACAGTGGATACAGGCCGCATTCTGCAGAAAGCTCTTGGAGTCAATACCTCTATCACCTCTGGCCCTGGAACCCACACAAACAAAGAAGGTGACAGAGCAAAACGTAGCTATTATATTTTACCAGCTGGTGTGAAAGTTGTTAGAAAAGGAATCATCTGTGTTTAGGGAAGAGGAAGACATGTGTCTCACTTTTTTTATCTATCTATCTATATCTATCTATCTATCATTTATCTATCAATCATATATATTATATATATATATAGAGAGAGAGAGAGCATCTATCAGCAGACTCATCTCCTGAATGTCCTCAGTAGCCAGATTGAATCAAACTTAAGCCAGGAGCTGGGAATTCAATCCAGATCTCTCAGATGGGTGACAGGGACCCAACTATCACTTGCTGCCTCCACAGTAAACATTAGTAGGAAGCTAGACTTGGTAGTGGAGAGGGGACTCAAATCTGGCGCATATGGGACCCAGGTAATTTAAGGGACATATTAAACACTGGGCTAGGTGCCTGCCTCTAGAAGAGACCTCGTTAAACCATTGGAAGCAGAAGATGCAGCCTGTGGGACTGGAGTTGAAAAACAGGACAAAGGAATTCTGACCCAGTTTCTGGGAGAAAGGGTGCACTGAAGGCACCCCAGAGGCAAAGGAAAAGAAAGAGAGGCAGAGGAAGGGAGCCAAGAGGATATGAGGGAAGATGGCAGGATGGACTTGAATGGGCAGCAGTGTCCAAGAGTCTTCCTCAAAACTCCAGTTGTTTATGCTGGATTTTGTACTACTGTGTTTCTGTAGTGTGAACTGTTTCCACATCCTGCAGATTTGTGTGAAGTTCAGTGTGTTCTTGTTTCCAGCACCTGGAGTGTGTGTATGTGTGAGGGAGGTAATGCGAGCATGTGATTATGTGTATGTGACCTGGAAAAATGAGAGTGTCTGAGTAAGAATTGAGTGTGTACGTATGTGTAAATAGTACTGAGTATGAATGTGTGTATATGTGAGGGACGTGTGTGTTTGTCTGAAGTCCAGTTTCACACCTGCTTTAGATAACCTAACAGAGAAAATAGAATGGAAACAAGGAATCTGCTGATGTGGGGGTTTTAAGGAGACTGACCTTGTGTTCTTGGGTGAGGAGGGAAACTTGAACTCATCCCCTCTGGATCTTTCTTTAAAAAACATTTATTTATTTTTATTGGAAAGGTAGACTTATAGAGAGGAGAGACAGAAAGATCTCCTATCTGCTGGTTCACACCCCATATAGCTGCAACATATGGGTGCAGGGTCCCAAGGCTTTGGGCTATCCTCTACTGCTTTCCTAGGGAACAAGCAAGAAGCTGAATTGGAAGTAGAACATATGGGACATGCTTGAAGGGGAAGGATTAACCAGTGGAGCCATTGCACCTGGCCCATCCCCCTGGAGGGCATTTAGCTCCCATTTGTGTTGCAGAAGGGAATAACACCGTGGGGCTCCGGGCACCAGTCCTACTGCCACGCCACACACAATGTTTCACCGACTCTTACCTGTAGTCCTAGAGGTAGGTGTTTGATTCCCATTTTTGGGATCAAGATATCAAGTCACAGCCAAACAGGTTCAACACCTTTGCGAGAGCAATGACCTTTGACCAACAGGATATTCCTTCCTCAGTGGCCTGTTTCTGGAACATCAGTCAAGATAGTCCCAAGCTATGGGTCACAGTCCCTGTGTCCCTGTAGCTCTGTCCTCTCCCAAGCTCTCCTCATCCTTCCTTCCTGCCCTTTTCTTGTGAGGTTGCTTCCTGAAGCCAATGGAAAATCATTGACCCAGTTACAGGCTCTCAGCTCTCAAAGCGGGGCTGGTTTTTCTCTACTGTCCCTGAACTCTTGGCCAAATACATGTGTGCAGACTGCTTTTAGCTGTGACCTCTCATGTCCCATGAAAATGCTCCAGCCTACTACATAAAGCTTCTTACTTCACACTTAGCAGAAGTGAGAGAACAATGTGCAGTAGAGTGGTTTATGTTGAGAAAAGGAGGTCTTAGAAAGGAGGACCATAGGTAAAGACGTGGGTTGTGTAATGTGTTGGCCATCTGGTTGCCATGGTAACATGGTTACTTGGTTTTTCTTGGGGAAGTGTAAAATCACTGTCAAGCCACATTTTGGGAGCACAAGCATCAGCTATCTCTAAAAATGGAGTCTGGTCCAGGAGACCTCCCAGTCTTCAGAGATGGACGTAGAAGTTTGGGTGCTGCATAGCTAGGCCCAAGAAGAGAAACCATGAGAGATGCAAGTCTGAGTGCCTCCTAGGTGCTGGTGTGTCTATGGCACATGCCACCTTGACACCTTGTCCTGGCTGCTCGATACAGTATAGACCATTGCTGGTCTCTTCGTGTTGAAGAGGGTAAAGGTGCCCAAGATCACCCCTGTAGGTTTCTAAGGTCCTTCAGCTATTCTTAGTACCCTTCGATGGGAGGAAAAATGAGTCACTTCCCAGGGGCAGCGGTTTTCTCATGTGCAAGTGAGGAGAAAGAGTATCTCAGCCTGCTGGGAGGAGTTGATGAGATGCTGCACAGGCTATAACGTACATGGAAGTCCACAGCACAGTGCACAGTAAATGCTTAGTGACCTTTGTGGTGATGATTACAGGATGCTGCTCCCTGAGAATCTACAGTGGCTTCCTGAGTCACAGGCCACTTCTCAGCCAGGTGTTCTAAACTCTACTTCCTCCCTTGCTGCTTCTATGCTGGCTTACACAAACTCTGAAGCGAAGCCATCTTACTTAGCACCAGGACTGTGCCAGGTGAAGGAGAAGGCAGAGATAGGAGCCAGGACCTGCAAAGACAGGAACTGCTTCAAGTGTGGCCTCAGGAGTGCCTCCTCCTCCAGCCCCTCACAGGGTACTGCCTGCTTCAGCCCTTAAGTGGCCCAGAAGACCCAACCCAGCAAGAGTAACGCCACTAGTAGAGGCCAAATGGAAAGCAGTGCCAGCGATGATCATTGGGCATTTTTGTCAGCTGTTGGATATGAAGTTTCCTGTTTATAGTGTGGGATTTAAAACATATATTGAGATGCCTGTTGTGGGCAAGATAGCATGGGCACAGCCTACCAGTTCTTTGCCTCTGGTACCTTAGTGAGCACCAGACAGGGGTCACACCAGTTATGTGAAGATGATCAAAAGTAGCAGGTGGCTTGGAGGAAACAGAATCTGAGAATCTGAGGTTCCACCCAACCCACAGTGAGACTCCTGACTGTCCCCTTGCTCCAGTGTCACCTGGGTAGGGTTCATGAGCCTGAGTCCTGGACATATACCCCAGAAGCAAACAGAGTCTCAAACAAGTCCAAGGCCCAGCGTAATGCCTCAATGGCTAAAGTCTTATGTTGCAAACACTGGAATCCCATATGGGTGCTGGTGCTCTACTTCCCATCCAGCTCCCTGCATGAGGCCTTGGAAAGCAGTTGAGGACGATGTACCTGGGTGGGAGACCAGAAGAAGCTCCTGGCTTCTGGTTTTGGATTGGCTCAGCTCAGGCAGTTGTACCCATATGGGGAGTGAATCCAGCAGATGAAAGATCTATCTTTCCTTTTCTCTGTAAATCTGATTTGCCTTTCCAGTAAAAATAAATAAATCTTTTAAAAAAGGACCCCCTATTCTCTGGCCCAAGGAGAGGATGTAAGAGGTCCTACAGATGAGAGAAAGTGGGAAGAGCTCCTGGTTTTGAAATATCTTTTTCTGTTTTTCCCATCTCATTCTACACTTGTGGGAAATGCGCTGCACAGTAATGAAAGCTGAAGTCCTGGTTTTCCAACCAGGAGCACTGACTGGTATTCCTGGGGAAGGTGGGGGAGGCTGCAAGTGTCAGCCTGATGCCAGAAAGGAGGGGGCTCAAGGGAGCATCCCTGTAGGGGTTCCTGGGCTTCACAGAAAAGAACTGAACCATGACTCCTGAGAGAGGCACAGCAAATAGATTCAAAGAGAACTGAGAAGTGTGTACAAACTAGCTGTTGGAACTGCAGTGCACAGAAGGTGGATCAGAGCCGGCTAGAGTATTTCTAGGCTACAGCAAAAACAAAAATTCGCTTTAGGTTTTCAACAAGCTACAGATTTTCATGACACAATATTAAAAATATCCAAGCTACATAGCATATGAGGGACATAGCTTTTCTGCATATGAGGGACAAGAAAATTAGCGTAAGGACTGTCCACATGTGCCAATTGCAAGATTACACAAATGTAGAAATGATTGGATAAAGATGGAATAGGTTAAGTAACCAGATCTCCTCAGGCTTGTGACCCCAGTTCCCTGCCAATGGGGACCCTGACAAGCAGTGGTGATGTTTCAAGTAACTGGATTACTATCATTCATACTGGATGGGGTTTCCATCTTCGGGGTTTGATTTGGCCCAGCAGGCCTCTCTAATATAGGTCTCATCAAAGAAGTAGATGTTAAAGAAGAACTGAATAAGAACTGAATAGACTTTTTAGAACAGAAAGTATTGACTGGATGGAATCAATAGAAAATGGAGTCAGTGAACTTTTAAGACAGATCAATAGAAATGATTCAATCCAAATAACAAAAAGAAAAAAATTAGAGGCTTGGAGATGTGTGAGACAAGACCTAAAGGCCTATTAATCATGTAGTCAGAATTCTAGGAGAGATGAAAGAGTACAGTATAGGAAAGCACGTAAGGAGTGACCTGTGGGAGCTGTCTCATTTATGTCTCAATAAGGACAGTGAAATTAAGATCTCCAAGGGGTTTGGCCAGGTGATGGTGCTTTTAGAGCCCAGATTGTTGTGAATGTGAAACCAGGATTAATGAACTTTGCTTTTGGATATTTTGCTTATCATTTGCTTCATTACATATCACTCCAGGGGTGGATGTTGTGACACATCAGGTTAAACCACTGCTTGAGACGCCCACATGCTCTGCAAGAGGGCCAGCTAAAGTCTTGGAGCCTGAACTTGAGATCCAGCCCCACCGATTGAGCCTGTGAGGCAGTGGGTGACAGCCCAGGTACTGAGTTCTTGTTACCTCCATGGGAGACCTGGTTGGATATTCTGGATGCTGGTTTCAGCTTGACACAGTCCTGGCTGTTGTGGCCATTTGGCAAATGAACCAGTAAACAAAAGACTCTCTCTCTCTCTCTGTGTCTCTCTCTCCGTTTTCTCTCTTCTTTCTCTCTCTTCTCTCTCTCTCCCCCCACTCTCCCTCTCTGTCAAATAAATGTGTAAATAAATAATTTAAAAAACCACTCCAAAACTGGCTCTATGTAACCAAAGGCAAGGTAGCTTAACCTCTTTGAGTCTCTTTCTATTTGTTTGATTATGTTTAATGTTCATTATATAGGTGAGGAGGGTTCAGACCTGTGGAAGGTAGGCGCAGAGATGTTGCACTGCTCCTTGCTGCCAGATCACCTCAATGCTAGGAGACAAAGGTGATCCCCAGTATCATCCCAGGGAACCTTTGGGGAAAAGAATGTCTTTGAAGGTGTTACTTGAGTAGTTTCGATTGTTCTAGGATGTTGGAGCTTCTTTGCCAGAGGTGAAAAACCACTTCCAATGTCTGTTGGCTGTTCATGTCTATTGCAGTGTGTCATTAGCCCTACATAACTACTGGAGTACTTGGCCTTAGTGCTCTTCACTCTTTCCTTCCTTTCACACTCTAGTGAGGCATTCAAGGTCCTCATTGAGGCAGAAGGGATGGCTGTCTTGTCTTTCATGTGGATCTGTGTATGTTGTTTATCCTTGCATGGGAGTCAGCAACAGAGGTAGCCCAGTCCTGCACCACATGCTTTGAGGCTGGACCACACGTCCATGTGATGTTTCCTGAGGTCAGGGATCATGCAGATTCGTCTTGTCAGGATGAGAATCCTAACTTTCTTAATCCATGCAGCGTGACTAATCACACATGATAGCCAGAGACGATATGAGGTAAGCAAAGGAACCTTCAGTGGAGTGACTGTTTTGTTACTTCTCAGTCTTGTCTGCAGAATTAGGGCAAAGGATTCTTCTGGAAACTGAATTCAGCAAAGCTGTTAGAGCAATCAGGATGAACAGCCATGAAGTGGAAACAATTGATGGGAAGGCAACCATCCTCCCTTCTATCCTGTCATTGCAAAAGATGGTAGGATCTGTCAGTAAGGGGTTCCTGAGGATCAGGAGGGAGGCCCCTGAAGTCTCAGTGGACAGCAGGGATTTGCTGCAAGCCACAGCATTCCAGGCAGGCTCAGGCAGTAACAGACAATCCATGGGATGTGAACAACAGTCACACAGCATCCTGGTTATAGGCAGGCTGACTACATTCATCATGAAATAGGTCAAAGAGAAATGCATGCCGTGAGGTACCACGGATGGTAATGCATGCACAGCTTTACAGCTGCGGTCACCTGGCATGCTGGCTCAGATGACCAAAGACTTCACAAGAAAGAAACAGGAGTACTCCTTCCCCCGCAGCACACACCCAAGCCAGGATCATGGTGCATCAGAGGGGCTGCTCACAGCACCTTCATATGGCAGATATTTCCTGGGTCTTGGTTTCCAGAATGAAGAGCCAAGGCTGTAGCTCCAGGTGCATCCCTCTTGACCTGCGTGGACACTTGTCCCTCTTATGGTGGTCTCTGCAGTGTAGGTATCTTTCCCTCCAGCTATGTCACAAGACAGTTTCTGAGGATTTAGTTTCCTCCCATTGAACAGCTGTAGAAATACGTCTGCTCTCAGCTCTCATCAGAGAACAGATTGGAATTGTTAAAATTGTGTTTAAACACAATAAAACTGGTACATATGTGTGTGTGGGAGTACTCCTCCCCTTCAGTCAAGGAAGACAAGAGGGGAGCAGCAGGCACAGGGACCAGGGACCCAGGGCACACAAACCTGCTGTCTCTGGCTCCCCCAGCTACAGACCAAAGGCCCTTGTCTCTTGTCAGGACTCTCCTCTCAGCACTCCTCTGGGAGACAATGCTTCTGCGGGCCCTGGAGGTGCTGGGTGTCCTATTCACCCTAACCTGGCTGCAAAGAGGACCCACGGTCCCCGCAGCTCCCAGGTTCCTGGCACCAGGCCCTTGACCCAGTGGGCCTACATCATACCATGCTCCCCAGTGCCTCCCACCTGCGGCTGTTGGCATCCAGGGCCTGCTTACCTCCTGTGCCATCCAGGGTTCCTTGGTGCTCAGGACCCTTCTGCTGCTGGAGAGAAGAGGGAGCACAGCTCGTCCTCCTCATGGCCTTTGTCTATCATAACTCCACTAACTGCCCCGCAGTCCCCACCTCCACCTCGAGGTTTCATCTTTCCACTCTGCTTTCTGCTCCTGCTGGTGCTTTCTGGCTGACCTGAAACACAGGTGTGGACAGAGGCAAGTGACCAGAGGAAGAGGCTTGGTCAGCCCATGGGGCACACTCTAGGTCCTGCACCTGTCCAAGCTGCCCAGGGTTCAGGGAGCTTCCTTGGCAGGATACAGCCTGGGGAAGTGGTTCCTCAGGAACTGCACTGCCTCTGCAGGTGTGTGAATGGACACACACAGGTGTATGAATTCTCCATCTCATAGTGGAGAATTGCTTTCTCCTCTCCCCATGCCCCAGTCTCTCAGATTGTATTGTTCTACTGAATAGGGCCTATGTTCAGGCCAGGGCTTGATTGAAGGCTGTATGTTCCAAGGAAGCAGAGTTTGGATAGGGCTATAGCACATGGAGTGATTCCAGGGTGGTGTCATGACGTCTGGTGCATGGTGCAAAGTGAGGCTCGATCACGCAATGAACTTCAGCCCCATTGCAGCAGGGAAGGTGATGGGATTTGGGCAGTACCTGCAGCTAGGATGTCACATCCTGAGCTCCTTAATAGCCACTGGCCACCTGCCTCCTTGTGTGCTTGCGGCCAGGTTGGAGACTGGCAGCTACTCTAGCTGTGAGGCTTACCTTCCCCCTTACTCTTGATCCTACTGCTCCCCCAAATCACTGTTGCTCCTTTGGCTACACTCAGGATTGCTGGGACACTCCAGCTTTGGCGTGTGGTACCTTGCAGGCTGGGGAAGAGGTTCAGCTAGTGATGGGATTATTTGAGGCCAGGGTTTCTAAATGATGGTGAAGGCTTCTGGCTCAGATCTCTTGGGAGCAGGCAGCCAGCCAGCACTTCACTCTTGCCCCATAAGAAGTCCTGGATCTCTCCCTATATTAGGCCCACGGACACCATCAGTGACATCTGGATGGGGCTTACGTGGTGAGCAGGGGCTGCAGGTCAGGTTCTTGCTCATGGCCCATGTTCACCATAAGTTCTTTATGACTCCCTCTGAAGCACCACTCCTGCTAATGGGGAAGAGAAATTCCTCAAGGATGTTTTCACAGCATGTGGATGCACAGAAAAGGTATTACAACAGCATGGGATTGCCAGATCATATAGAAAAGCACAGTTTGTTTTGCAAGAGGCTGCCACATTGCCTCCAAAGTGCATTCCACCAGCAACAAGCAAGAGTTGCTCCATCTCCTCGCTGGCAGTTTGTGCTTTTGGTATTTTGGACTTTAGTTGTGATAAAGTATTTTGCAATGTGCCATTGTTCCATTGTCATTTCCGTGATGACACGTGTGGTGGAACACCTTTTCATATGCCCATTTGCCATCGTCAGTCTTCTTTGCTGAGCCAACAGCTCAGATCCTTTCTTCTGCTTGATGTTGGTGCATGTGTTTCTGTATCTAAGAACACTTTGTATATGATGGGTAACAGTTCGTTCAGCTAGATCTTTGGCTAGTTAGAGATCTCTCTTAGTCATTGGTTTGGCTGCTTCTTCTCTTAGTAATGTCCTTTGCCAAGCAGAAGTTTCCTCTTCTGCTTGGGCTGAGAGATGGCCTGGCCTCAAAAGGGAGTGGTGGGACTGGCAGCCTTTCATCCTGGGAGGACATCTGAGTCACACAGTCATGGGGACCACCCTCTCTGCATGCTGGAGGGCTGAGTCACAGAGAGTCCTTGCTCCATTTCCCCTGCCTACCTTGGCACAGCTATGAACACACCTCTGGGCAGACACTCATGCATGAGGTGCGTAACTGGATGCCCAGTGAGGTTTCCTGGGATGGGTCCTTTTACTGCCCAAAGGGTGTTTTCCCAAGGACATCAACCCAGTTAGTCCTTTCTGCTCTGCAGCCAGAGACCTCTTCTTGTGGCTAGAAGGGCAAGTAGGACAAAAATAAGATATACCTTCCCTGGAGCTGGGTAAACACAGCAGCCAGCAGTTGGGGGCTTACGGCATTGGGTCCCTCTCCCCAGGGCTCTTCCCTCTAGTCCTGTAAGCTCTCTGGGAGCAGAGGGCCAGGGGGCCAAGTTTCTTCCAACCTCCTTCACTAAGTGAGGTTCCAGCACGTTTTCTTCTAAGCTCAAGTTCTTGGGGGATAAAATTAGATCAGAGGACTGGTGTTGCTGGGAAGTTGGCAGGAGAGTGGGTGGCTGTGGGCCATTAGCAGAGAGGATAAGTTAAGATAGCACTAATAACAGTGAGGCTGAGTGTGGGAGGCAGGAGTCCTTTCGCTGACTATGACCACACCAGGCTACGTCCCTCTCACGTTCCTGTTGACTGGGGCCTGAGGGTCACATCTGTATCTAAATGAACTTCTCTCTTTCTTCCACCTGGATAAATTGCACTCTTGTCCAGCTGCTCCTGGTCAATGACCCCCTGGTCCTAATTGACTCAACCCTGCTGTGACCTTTGCAGGTGCCTCCCCATGGGCACCAAGCACAGCATCACACACCCTAACAATGTCCAATTGTACTGGTCCGAGCTGGCTGCATGCACTCTTGTGTTCCACAGAATGTGTCCCCAAACATTGACTCAGAGGACTTGGTTGGAGTGTTCAACACAATCTTGGGCCAATACCAGATGTTATCCTGTGCAACCCCCCGTGCTGGCAAGGGGAGTAGTGACTTGGTCGGGAGGAGCGGGAATCTTTTATGTTCTCTTGACACTGAAAATAATTGGGAAGTTCTTATGAGCCTCAGTCCTCTCATCTGTGAAATGGGGACCAGTCATTGAAGATTCATGGCCTGTGCCAATTCCTCCTCCCCCCTAGTTGATCAGAAACGGCTGTTCCAGCAGGAAAGCTCTGGCTTTAGTCCTGTCTCCATCACTACCATGTGTTGCACTTCAGGTAGCTGAGGAATCTGTATGGTAGGAAAGGGTACAGACTGGTCATAAACCACATTTCCTTACTATTACTGCAATGTAGGGAAGTGTTTCATGCCTGGGAAATAAAAATCTGGAGAGAAGGAGCATCAACTTTCCAGAGATGGGTTGCAGGGCTGAGGCCTGCCTCAGAGCCACCATTGAGCTGGCACTTGTCAGCTAGAGCCATTTCCCAGGGCTCCATCCTCTCTCTTGCTCTCTATTGTTGGAAGACCAGAAGGCGGGGATGGCAGAAGGCTGTGCTGTTGCAGTGGCAGGGGAATCCGTGGAACAAGCCGGAAAGGTCAAGAGCAGAGAGTGGGGTAGGCGTTCTCAATGTCTATTGTCACATCTTCAGATGGTAGAGCTACAAGTGCCTGTTGGTGACCTGCTGGCTGCAGCCTTCTGCTCCCAGCTGGGGGGTAGTGGCAGTGGGTAGGGCCCCTCGAGGGACTTGCAAGGGTTGTCTCCTGTGCCCGAGCTCCCTGGTGCCAATTGCTTTGTGCCCTCCCCACGGAAAACACTTCTATTTCAGTGGGTTGTGATCCAAGCAGGTTAGAGTTTGTGTGTATTTTGGCCCTCACAAATGCCAGGCCTGGTTTCCTTTAAAAAGCTCTCATCACAGGCACTGTTAGCCTCATGCAGTTTTAATGGAGGATGGTGTTTCTATTTTGCAGCTCTGTGAGTTGCCATGAGTACAAACTTCATTTTTAATGTGGCATGATTCATAGCAGTGCTCGGTTTAAAAATGGGAGCGCTCTCTCTCTCTCTTCCTCTTTCTCTTCAAGTACATAAAAAAAAAGTTAACATTTTAAAAATGGGAGGTTCTTCGCAGGCCAAATAAATAAATATATTTAAAAACTTAGATGAGGAAAGGAAAAGGCTCATTTCTAATTAAAAAAATATGTAAGTAAATATTGTTTAGAGTTTCATTAACTCACAAACATGACCCATTAGCTCAGAACTTCAACCATGGAGAGAATTGCAGGTTCCATGGTTTGACCATGGAGTACATGTGTCAGAGCTGGGCTTCGTCAGTGGCTTTGATGGAGCAATGGGCAGCATATCCGGTTGTACATGGAGGATATGGCAGTACGTTAGAACCCGCAGAGGACACCTAGTACCATAACAAAGGACAGAAGACAGAAGACAGAACAAATCATCAACTACCCTAGCCATTTGTTGGCAGTGCTGACAAATGGAGACTCTAAGGTGGACTATGTCAGCTGGTGGATTCTGGAGAGATTTCATCATGCTTGGAGTGGCGAGATTGGCAGCAATTCAGAATTATTGAACTATCAGAACCACTTGAGCAGGACCCTCGGAGTGTGCCCCACATTGGGGACCTGGATGATTGGGAGGCTGGGTGTGGCTTCTCTTTATCTGCCCCCTTCCTCCAGATACAGGAAGGAAAAATGAGAATGTAGGGGCAGGGGGAAATATGGCCCATAAAACCAACTGTGGACTCTACTTTGTTCTGAGGATTTCTGAATTTTTTCAACCTTTCTACTCTTGACATAGCCACTGGATTTTTCAAAGCAGTTAGGAGACTGTGTGTGCAGGAAAGGAGCTGGAGAAGTTGTGAGAAGAGTAGATGAAAGGCAGCTGCCAGGATAAACTGTGGAATCCCTCGGCCTCTTGCTCTGGGAAACACTTTGAGAATACTACCCCTAGCCATGCCACTCCCAGTGCATCTCTGCTCTGGGTCATTTGGTTCATCCCCAGAGGGCTTCCCAGGAGCTGACTCGCTGCTTTCAGGCATCTGACTGATGCTCTGTCCAGGGGGAGCCTGGCAGTGGGCAGGGAAAGAGGCTAAGAGGTAAGGGCTTTCTTCCACGGACCCCCTGGGGACCACTCCAGAGGTGCCTAGAGTTCACTGAAATAGCTGAGAGCCAATGTTTGTGGAGTGGTAGCTGTGTCACGTGTGATGTGTCCCAAGACCAGTGCATGGCCACCCCGAGGGGATGAGACTTCTGTTATTGTTCCTACTGAACAGACAAGGACACTGACGCAGGCAAGCTGGGGAATTTGGCTGAGGTCCCAGGGCTTGTAAAAGGGTGGAGCCAGGGTAGGCACCCAGGTTGTCTGGCCCTGGAGTCTCCGCTGTTAGTCACAACCTGGGTTGCCTTGATGTGATACATCCTAGGTGCTTGGTGCAATTATATCAAGTGTTGGCAAGGCAATGGAGAAACCAAAACACCAGCACCTGCAGGTGGGAGTGGAAATCGATATGGCCACAGTGGCCAACCCTGTGGTAGTTTCTTGTGAGCTTAACGTGGGTGTGCCATACAAGCACTTCTAGGTATCTGCTCAAGAGGACTGAGTGCAGAGTGCACACAGCTGCCAGAAGGCACACACAAGTGTGCCCAAGTGTTCACAGCACTGCTTACATAAAGCAAGCACTGGAAACCCACAAATGTCCACCAACAGAAAGCAGACAAATAAATCCTAGTTGTTGCCTACAGGGAACTGCTCCCCAGCAGCACAAACTGCACACACAACTGAATGACTCTCACAAAACAGGCTCAGGAAGGAAAGAAGCCAGTTACTAAGTGCATGCTGACATAAACATCACAGCACTCAAACCTGACCCATGCAGTAGTACAACCCCTTGAAGATGATGCCTAGAAGGGGGCACAAGGAAGACTTCCGGGACTGCTAGAATATTCTGTTTCTTGGTCCTGGGACTAGTACACAAGGGTGTTGTCTTTGTGACAATTCATCAAGCTAAGCCCTTAGACTGTTTTTCTATGTGTTTTACTCATATACAAAATTTACTTCTAACGTGTTGCCTGCCTCTAGAAATGCTCCTGTGTGTGAGTCTCCTGCCTCTTCTCCCATTCTCTGTGCTGACCTGCAGGTACTGGATGCACCTTGCAAGCTCCTCCTGCGCTGGCACTGGCCTTCACCTGGTGTTCCAGGGTCCAGGGACTGCTGGGTTACTTATGGGATGCCCATAGTCTGACACTTGACTGGGGCAGGGGTGGTCAAGGCCAAAAGAACATTTGTTCCCTCACTGTCCACAGAGGCTGCATCTATGGGCATCGGCAGGCTGGCTGTGGTGTCGGGACAGAGTTCTGCATCCAGCAGGGAAGGGGTCAGGTTTAGCCCTGCTGGAGATTGGCTCTGCCCGAATGAGCCCTGGAGCCCTGACTTTTCTTACTGCCAGGTTCTTCAAAGTCTAATTAGGGAACAGCACAATGCAAGCTGCGGAGTGTGATGTAAACACGGGGCCTCATGAGTCATAATGAGGAGGCAGGGCGCATAGAGGGGCCCCAGCATGGTTAGAGTGGGTGCAGCAGCCTAGGTATTCAGCATCATCCATCCCTCCTCCGCTCAGCCCTCTCTGCTTGGTGATAGCACGGGCTCAGCTGCTGGGGGCAAGTGGGATGGGTATATGTGCACTGGTTTCTGTGGCAGCCTGCAGATGCTTCAGGACTGGGGCTCGCTGCAGGCCCCCTTCTCATTACCCCTCCTAGAACTCACTGGGCTGAAACCAGCACCAGCTGCTTCTGGAGTCATCGATGCACTCACTCCGTCCCTCCTGCTTTCCGTGTCACTCTGCCTTTCAAATACATAGCTGTTCTTTTTAAAAATGCCTGTGAGCTGTGTTCACTACTGTAAACATAGTTTTGATGTATTGCCTTTCTCCTACCCCGAAGAAAGAAATGTGCACACCATGCTCGAGGCCCTCTGACTTAGAAATTCAGGACATACATTTGGTGTCTGATTGCTCAGATGCCAGTTCCACCTAGCAGAGGTGTTCAGTAAACATTAGATGCTTTTATTATCCTAGCAAGCACTCAGCATACAGTCAATAGATTTTATATCTTTTTAAAATGAGTTTAAAAAAGATTTTTTTAAAGATTTATTTATTTATTGGAAAGTCAGATATACAGAGAGGAGGAGAGACAGAGAGGAAGATCTTCCATCTGATGATTCACTCCCCAAGTGAGCACAACGGCCAAAGCTATGCCGATCCAAAGGAGCCAGGAGCCTCTTCCAGGTCTCCCACACGGGTGCAGGATCTCAAAGCTTTGGGCCGTCCTCGACTGCTTTCCCATGCCACAAGCAGGGAGCTGGATGGGAAGTGGAGCTGCCGGGATTAGAACCGGTGCCCATATGGGATTCTTGCACGTTTAAGGCGAGGACTTTAGCTGCTAGGCCACACCGCCGGGCCCCTAAAAAAGATTTAGAAAATTTATCTGGAAGGCAGAGTTACATAGAGAGGAAGAAGACAGAAACAGCGAATCATCTGTGCGCTGGTTTGCTTTTCAAACGACTGCAGTAGCCAGGGCTGGGCCAGATCTAAACCAGGAGCCTGGAGCTTCCTCCATATCTCCTGCTGGGCCACAAAGTGCTTGTACTGTCCTCTGCTGCTTTCCTGGGTGCATTTCGGGGAGGTGGATCAGAAGTGTAGCAGCTTGAACTTGAACTGGCACCCACATGGGATGCCAGTGTTGCAGGCAGAAGCTTAGCCTTCCCATGCCGTAGGACTGGCCCCATGATTTTATTTCTAAAATGTAAAATCTGGAACTTTCCACAGTAGTATTCAAATCAGTGCCTCCGTTTTAGTAAAGAATACGTAAGTCACTATCATTACTGCATTAATGTATGGCAATGCTGTCTCACGTGAGTGAATTGTGTTAATACAGAATGAACACTGATAATGGTATGGGACTTTGCTATAGAGGTCATAACTTTCTGGCTGGAGAACAAATGTCCCCATTGTGGGGACTTGGGCCACAATCCTCTCTCAGTCTTGTTTTGCCTCTTCTGTAAGATAAGATTCGTAAAAACACCTGCCTGGCGCGTTTGCTGTGAGGATGAATGTGCTTGATTTGCTGCACTTTCTGTTACCTGTTAACTTTCCAGTGGCACCTCCAAGTGGCGCCATTGACCCTCCACCATATAGAACTACAAAAAGAGTATTTGCTATTGACACAAAAATCACTGCCTAGATGGTCCCCTCTGTGGGATTTTAGACATCTGTGAGATTTTAACTTACTAAATTAGAGTTTTAGATTTTCCTTTTGGAGTGTAGATTCTCCAGAGGCAACTTATGGCAAGTCAGTGTGCACTGATCCCTTTGGAGGTGGGCTGCTGCTGTTCAGACGCTGGCTGCCCTGGTATTTTTGCTGGCTCAAGCCTTGTGGTTCTTATCTGTCCACCTGAGCGTGACAATGGGCTCTGACTGTGCTTCAAGGTATAGGAAGCTCTGGGTCCTTCGAGCCCTCCTAGCTATGGTTAGCAATGGCTTCTGGAAAAGAGGCTGATGGAATCAACAACAAAGACATGAAAACGTCACTATCAGAGGTTCAGATCACTCCCACTCATCACTCTGGTTTTATGGTTCAAGACCTGCCTTTGTGTGTTTCTTTTTCTTTTTCTGAGAATCACTGATCGATAACCCAGTAACTGAAAATCCTCTTCAGCTGGTTCCAGCAATCCTCTTTGCTGTAGTATCACTGGGGGAACTTTTGTTGTATGGTTGGCCACTGCTTTGTAGTGAGCTCATTGTTGTTCAGCCATACCATGAGCATTTATTGAGCTCCACCTGTTTGGCAAACATTGTAATGGAGACTGGGGTGTAAAGGTAGGTCACATCTAGGCCAGGTCCATGGATCCAGGCCGTGGCTGACCTGGAGATGGCTATACAATTCAATGGTGGCGATGCGGTGTGGGCAGGTGGGTCAGCAGGGACACCTGGCTGGCTGCCATCACCATCACCATGCTGAGGTGCACTTGTCTGTCTGGTTGGTCGTCAATCCCTCATTCCTGCACTGTGGACATAGGCCAGTTTTTCTTGCAACATTCACTGTTACATCAATCTCTTTCTTTTCTGTGAGGACATCACAGACTTGCCCCACCTTGCAGGTAGTGAGCATTTGTCCAATGACTGTTGGAGTCTCTGGATGAACGAGCTATGCACTCAGCAGATGTTAAGCTGTTAATTCATGCTGATTATGTGGTAGGAAAGTATAAAAATGGCTAATGTGATGTACTCATAGGTAATTACTGACCAATGTAGCAGAGTTGATGCCTTGATCAGAGGTCTTGTATGATTACAGAATGAAATGGACTAAAATTAATGCAAAAGAAAATTTTAACAACAGATCCCTTCAAATTAAAAACGTGCATCTAAGTGAAGTTCTAAAGTTTGAGGGAAAAGTCTCCACTGATTTCTGTGGGTTCAACTAGCCGTGTATCCAAAGCATTTGAAAAAAAAAAGTGTGAAAATGTACTGAACAGGTCCAGACTTGTTCTCCTGTCATTATTCCCTAAACAATAAAGTTTTATAATCATTTATATATCATTTATTCTGTATTAACTATTATAAATAAACTAGAGGTAATTAAAGTATACACATAGTTTATACATCATTTTGCAGAAGGGATTAAAGCATCTGCACATTTTGGAATCTTTAGGGGATTCTACAACTAAGCCTGGGGAAGTCTGTGAGTTTGGATGCTTTATCCTTCAACATCCTTAAAAGAAGGAGGCTCAGCCTGGTGTGGAAGTCTGTTAGAGCAGTAGAGAGCACCTAGCTACCCATGCCCCACAAAACATCTCCAGTATCTTAAATGAGTATATAAAACTTATTTGGGCCCAGTGGCGTGGCCTAGTGGCTAAAGTCCTCACCTTGAACACACCAGGATCCCATATGGGCACCAGTTCTAATCCTGGCAGCTCCACTTCCCATCCAGCTCCCTGCTTGTGGCCTGGGAAAGCAGTCAAGGACAGCCCATAGCCTTGGGACCCTGCGCCCGCATGAGAGACCTGGAGGAAGTTCCTGGCTCCTGGCTTTGGATCGGCATAGCACCGGCTGTTGCTTTCACTTGGGGAGTGAATCATTGGATGGAAGCTCCTCCTCTCTGTATAACGGACTTTGTAATAAAAATAAGTAAATCTTTTTAAAAAAACTTATTTATATGTAATTATACATACATTTGTATATGCATTTTTGTATGTCTACACACATCACATCACATATACACATTGAGCGATCGTGGAGATATGGGTAAAAGTGATTAAGCAAGTTCAGCTGAAGCCATCTGAATGTCCCTGTCAGGTCAGCTCTCTCCTCTGTCCCAGTTTTCATGCACACCTGCAATCATGCATTCTAGAACATTCTCACTGCTAATGAATAGGGAGTTCTTTCACTGACAAAAGAACTATGTTCATTTGGATCATTACTCTGGATATTTCACTTTTCTGGAAATTTATTAATTCAAGAAATTTATGGGGTTCCTAGCAGATTCCAGGCCCAGGCGTGCGTGTGAGAACTTGGACTAATGATGGAGACACACAAGCTGGAAACCAGCTGCCATGCAGGATGGTTCTGCTGAAGCCCCCAAGGCGAGTTTGGGGAGCAAAGGAGGGCTTTTGTGCATGACTGAGATTCTTGGAAGGCTCCCTGAAGTAGGGTCCATCAGCTGGAGTTTGAAAGCTAAGTAGGAGCTTGCTAGGAGCATTCTCAGAGGGATGGAGTTCAGGGAGAGTAGCTGGCACACCGGGTGGAAGAACAGCAGGTGCACAGGTGAACGGAGGAAAACCCAGGGTAGGGCTCCACCCTGGAGTTGGGTGGCAGCCAGAGAGGTGACTACACAGCAAGCTGGTAATGCTGCTGCAGCAGGGATCTGTGTTTGAAGCCAGGGAATCTGTCTGGTTAAAGAGGATCCCCAAGGATATTCTGCCGACCTGCCTTTATGAAACGGGCCCTCTGCAGGTGTGAAGAGGCTCTGCATGGCAGAGTGGTAGAGACCAACTAGAGGATATAGCTCTTGTGGGCAAGGAGAGCCATGTCTCTGGAATCAGGGAAGGGTAGACCAGGAAGGAGAGGCTGAGAGCAGGAAGATGCTGCTAAAGACAAGGCCTACTCCCCATCAGGCCTCTTTTGGGCTCTGGGCTCTACAGTGAACAGTAAGCTAGCATCCCTGCCCAGGTAGGGTAGGCATCAAGCAGGAAGGGCCAGTCAGAAATAAGCAGGTGTGTCCACCTGTAGGATAATCAGTGCTGAGCCCTGTGGGGAGAGGACAGATGGCAGTGCTGGCATATGAGGGAAAGGCTTGGAGTTGTATTTGGTGAGCTGTGAAGTCTAGCAGGGTCTAGCATTGTATGAGGAGAGAACAGCACTTAAGCAGAGACCCTGACGGCTGTCATGGGCCAGGACCTTCCCAGGGTCCCATGTGACTGGAAAGATCTAGCAACTAAATGCAGAAATCAGATAGCTGCAGGGGAAGGGCAGGGAACCGAGCTGCTGATGAGGGACTTGACAACCCAACAGCAAGAGTTAGGTTATTTTGTCTCAGTGACAGGAGCCACTGGAGGGCTGTGATCACAGAAGAATGTGACTGCATGTCTGCCTTAAAGTGGAGAACAGACTGAAAGAAAGAAGTGTGGGATGAGGGGGAACTGGGATAGTTATAGCTGCAGAGTTGGGAGAGCAGTAAGTTTGGAATTGATTTTGAAGATCTGGTCAGACATTGCTGAGGGAGCAGATGTGTCTGAAAGAGAGGAAGAAAGGTTGACTTCAAGGCTCTTGGCCTGAACTAGAAGACTGGAACTGCCACCTTCCAAGGTACAGCAGTAAAGTCACCTGTTAGGAAGCCAACACCCAACGCCAGAGTGCCTGGGTTTGAGTCACAGCTCTGTTCCAGATTCCAGTCTCCGGGAGGCAGTAGGTGATGTCTCAAGCACCTGGGTCTCTGTCATCCACAGAGGAAACCCAGACTGAGTTTCTCGTTCTTGGTTGGCTCTTGGCCTAGCCCTGGTTATTATGGGTGTTCAGAGAGTAAACAAGTCAATTGGACATCTCTGTTTGTCTGTCTCTTTCTGTGTCTCTCAGATTTTCTGAAGAAGTGAAAATGACTCTTAAAAAATCAGAGATGGAACTGGTTTCTGGGTGGGTGGGTCAGTTGTGGGTTTAGCTTTGGAGAGGTGAATGCCTGGTAGAGATGGCCAAGTAACAGAGAATCCAAGAGGTCTGGGCCTCGCTTGGAATCATGGGCCTGTGCAATAGCCCAGAAGAAAGGCTGCCTGAGGTCCTGATGCGATCCTCCCCTAACTCTTAAGGTCTCTGCAATCTCCTCTTCAGCATGGTAATTCCCAATGCAGCTGTCTGTCACCCTCTGCAAGGTAGAGTGTGTGTGTGTGTGTGTGTTTGAAGATTTATTCTTTTTATTTGAAAGATATACAGAGAGGAGGACAGAGAGAGAGAGAAAGATCTTTCGTCTGATGATTCACTCCCAAAGTTGCTTCAATGACTGGAGCTGAGCCAATCCAAAGGCAGGAACCCAGAGCCTCTTCCAGGTTTCCCGTGCAGGTGCAGGGTCCCCAGGTTTTGGGCTGTCCTCCACTGTTTTCTCAGGCCACAAGCAGGGAGCTGGATAGGAAATAGGGCTGCCAGGATTAGAACTGTCACCCATATGGGATCTTGGTACATGCAAGGTGAGGACTTTCACCACTAGGCTGCCGCATTGGGACCCCCAAGGAAGAGTCTTAACTGCTCTCCCAACTCTGCAGCTATAACTGCCCCAGTACCACCTCATCCCACACTTGCTCCTTTTAGTCTGTTCTCCACTTAGTAGTGGGGAATCTCAGAGGTGGGTCCCAAACACAGACTATTTCTGACACCATTGACAAAGGTTTGCTTTGGGCTACCACTGCATAAGGTTCTCCATATCATGATGGGTTTTCTGTTGTTTCCTGGCTGTTTTAAAGAGGATCAAAAGACATGTCACGGCCTGGAACAAATCAATTGCAAAAGACAAATCTGATAAATAACCACCATCCAAAATATATGAAGAACTCTTAAAACTCAACAATGGGCCCAGTGGCGTGGCCTAGTGGCTAAAGTCCTCGCCTTAAACGTGCCAGGATCCCATATGGGCACTGGTTCTAATCCCGGCAGCTCCACTTCCCATACAGCTCCCTGCTTGTAGCATGGGAAAGCAGTCAAGGATGGCCCAAAGCTTTGGGACCCTGCACCCGTGTGGGATACCCGAAAGAGGTTCCTGGCTCCTGGCTTTGGATCGGCATAGCTTTGGCCGTTGTGCTCACTTGAGGAGTGAATCATTGGACAGAAGATCTTCCTCTCTGTCTCTCCTCCTCTCTGTATATCTGACTTTCCAATAAATAAATAAAAATAAAATATAGAAATAAATTTTTAAAAAAGCTCAAGAATGCAAACAGCCAACCTAGTTTTAAAATTAGTGGAAATATTAGTGTACACTTGAGGTCTTAGAAAGGGCACAGAGGCAGGAAGCCTGGTGCTGGGAACGCGTGTCAGGCTAATGCGGCTCTGCCCGGAGAGCCTTGCTCTCCTGTGGCGTAACTCCCAAACAAGGGTTCCTGGACACTCGCTTTCTCGGGCTTCATTTGACTGCTCACTTTCTCACCTCTCGGGACTCCCCGTCCCTCGTTCCCTCTGTGCCCCGTCAAGACCAGATGGAGCATCTCCTCGTGGAGGCAGTGGGTGGCAGGGATGTTGGCACTATGAAGGGACTTCCTAGGACAGAGACTTCTGTGCCCTGCTGTGTAGCTTCCAGACTGACAGCTCCACACCGTCAAAGGTTAGTCATACTCGCCCTCCCTTCCCTGTCCCCTAACCTTTCCATTATTTGCTCAGTTACCCTAGGGTTAGTAAATTACATGCAAAGCAAAGCTCACTTTATTTTTACATTCCTGCATCATCACTTGATAGCATTCAAATGTGTATTAAGAAACTCATTAATGGGAGAAAATAGGAAATTGCACTGGATTTGGAATCTGAGGACACAAGTTGAGTCACTTGCTGTCTGAATGATCTTTGAGAGAGCATCTAATGTCACCCACAAATTTTGCAAAATCAAGTAGCTGAGGTGTAGCAGGAGTCCAAACCATGTGACTCCCTTCTCCAAATGGAGCTGAGTGGGCAGCTATCTGTGGAATGGCCCAGTCTTTAGTATGCCTCATGGATTGAGGGAACTTTCTGCAGAATCTATTAAGCATGGAATGACCTGTGAGGCTTTGGCTAGGAAAGGCAAAAGACCTGTTTAGGCTGCACTGAACTCGTTGGGGGAACTGGAGCACCAAGAATCCCACAGTACCTGTGAGCTGGTTTGTTGCTTCCCATTCGCTTGCCCAATATATATTGCTCTGCATGTTAAATTTCAGATGACCCTGACTCCTTTTAGTTATTTCCTATCAGCCTCATGGTTGCCTGAGGTTCGATTTCCTCATTCTGTTTATCTGTGACCTGCAGGTAAGGAAGGCTCCTGAGTCATTGTCTGTGAAGTCGCTTGTTATCTCAGGGAGCACGATGGCACCGCCTGTCACCAGGGAAGATAGGGCACCGATTACTCAGCCGCTGACACATGCGTGTGAAGGCGAGTGGGCCCCATGTTTTCTTTTCACTGCCAGATCAATATCTCACCTGGTGGTTCGTGACAGGGATGGTCTAACTTGTGGGTTTATTACGGCAGACATGAATCTTTCCCAATGCTGTTTAACAGCCGGATAGTCTGACTGAGTGGAGATAGGGGAGCCAGCACAACGCCGTGAAGTGCTGAACAGTCTGGGCGTGGCCTCAGCTGCCATCTGTTGAACAGTTCACCCAGGGCTGTGTAATGAAGTCCCAGGTCTGATTGGCCTGGAGCCACAGCGCTGGACTGGCCTGCAGCTCTGCAGGCTGGAAGTCTGAGGTCACAGTGCTGACATCAAATGTGTGCCCATGAAAGCCTCTGGGAAGGATCCTTTCTGGTCTTCTCCAGGTTCAAGGAGTACTAGGTGTCTCTTGGCAGCATCGCTGTGAGCTCTGCCTCCACCTTCACATCAGGTGTCAGGCCCACCTTTTCCTCCTTATGTAAGAACAGAGCCCACCCAAATGACCTCACCTTGATCTGATCACATCTGCAGATACTGTTGCTGGAGAAGTTACAGACATAGGTGCTGGGGACTAGGACTGTAGCTGATATTTCAGGGGATGCAATGCATCCCAATACATCTACTGTGTTATGGAAAGGTACATCCCAGAGGCGGCTGCCCATGGTGTGTTAACACCTGGTCCTGTTGAGGACAGTGATGGCTGTCTCTCCACTGTGAGCCTCATCTGGGTTTTCAGAGAAAACAGTCCAAAATCCAGGCACGCTTAGCAAGGCTCTGGACTACTCTGAATCCTGGCTTCCTCACAGCCATGGCAATGACCCCACCCCCACCCAGTGGTTCCCACCTGGGGGATTCTTTGTCCCCTTCCTAGGAAATACATGAGGGTGTCTTCACACAGTTTTGATTGTCGTGGTTGGCAGGTGCCTCTAGCATTAGGGGTAGAAACCAAGGATGCTGCCAAACATGCTACAGCACAAAAAAAGAGCCTCCCTTACCCCCACCCATAACCAAAAACAGCCTGGCCCCAAATGTTAATAGTGCCAGGGTTCAGAAACCCAGCCCATCCTCTTGGGGTTAATAATGAGCTTTTGGAGTGAGACCCACAGAGTATCGAGCACATACCTGGGACTGAGTCAACGTGATCAATAGTGCTTTGAAAAATGGAGAGGCTGTGACAGTTCCATACAAATATTTGAGCTCACTAGAGTAGGAAGAGGAACAAAAGCCTGTGTACTCAGGGCAATCCTGGCTACATTAAGAATCCCAATGAAGATAAAGAACATACAATATAATTGCTGCAGCAGAGAAGGAGGCATAGAGGTGGGATACAAATGTTAATAGTGAGCTTGGAATGTCTGTTTGCTCTTTTCACCTACATCACCTCCATTAATCCTTGCAGGAAGCTAAAGAAGCTTGATCACTCACTCCTATTCTATAGATGAGGAAACTGAGGCGGGCGCGGGCTTTATGTCTTATCCCTGAGTTATGTGTCTGTGAGTGATAGAGCTGATCTGTTGAGGCCAGACCTGTCACCACTTTGATTCACTGGAGTTCTCTGTAACTGGTGAATTGATTAGTCATGAATATAGCAGTGTGAATGCTGCAGGCTGTAGATAAAGGGACTCTCCCAGGAGAGTCAGGAAGCCTGACAAGCCACCTCAGGGACTCCTAAGGAAAGTCTACTGTAACAGGACCTACCTGCTCTACTCTCCATTTGAGTCCAGGGCCACAGGAGTGTTCTCTCTGGCAATACTCACCGCAGGACCAGCCTTACCCTCCAAGGGCAATGCAAAACTCTACAAACTGAACCATGGTCTTTCCCTCTAGCTGCCCATGACACGTCCTATTCCTTCAGGGTAACAGAGCACCAAGTCACCACCCTCCCAGGAGCAGAGCACCTCATTTAGCAACAGTACCAAGCTAAGAATGGAGAAAGACAAGTTAGCTCTTGAATGTACATTGATTTAGTGTCACATTAAGGTAGACAGTGACATATGTTAAAGATGGATTTTATGAACCAGGAAATAAATACTAAAATAATTATAAAGCAATAGCTAATTAGTCACAAAGGAGATGAAATTGAATCATAATTAGTCCACCAACTAAAATACAAAAACGTAAAAAGATGCTCAAAATCATTAGTCTTTAGAGGAACATAAATCCAATACCGATAGAGATTTCATTTCACATTCACTGGAATGGCTATTTGGAAAGAGCTGGAGTTTAACATATGTTGACAACAAGGTGGAGCAATGGGAACCTTGTACACTACTGATGCCCGCGTCAAATGGGGGCCACTGCATTGTAACAACTTGGCAGACAGTGAAACATGGCGACCATATGCCACAGCAATAGTACTCCTGGGTGTGTACCCATGGAAAAAAATAAACCGCCATAAAAATGTGTAAGTGGATATGCATGCATTATTACTAACAACCAAAACATGGAAACAACCCAAGTGTCCATCAATTGATCCAGTCATCATTCATAAAAAGAAAGGAAGTATTGGCATATGCCATAGTGTGAATGAACCTCTAAACATGATGCCAAATGAAAGAAGCCACTTATTACATGATGCCATTTATGTGACATGTCTAGAATAGGAAAATCTCCAGAAGCATAAAGTAGATTCATATCTCCTTGGGGCTAGAGGAGGGGTAAGATCTGGAGGGTTTGTAGTGATAGTTGAAGCATATGGAGCTGCTTCTGGGGGAGAGCACAGTGTTCTATAATTGGTGGTGACACTTGTACAGTTCTGTATGTACACTAAAAATCATTTCAAGTGGGTGAAGTTTATAGTATATAAATTATATCCTAGAAATGATGTTAGAAAAATGTAATCTGTCCAAAACAAAAAAGGGGGAAAGGAAAAGATGGAATAAACAGAAAACAGACATCAGGATGATCAATGCAAAGCTAATGTATCAGTCATCACATTAAATGGTCCCATTTCTCTAATTTGAAGGCAGAGATTGAGAGATTTTTTTTTTTTAAAGCAGGAAATGCCAACTTGTCTTAGTCTGTTTTTTGTTGCTGTAACAGCGTATCCAGCCCTAGGTGTTTATAATGAAGGGAAATTTATTTGTAAGCACATTCTAGAAGCTGCAAATCCGAGATTATGGCATTAGCTTCTGGTGAGGATCTTTGTACAGCACCATTCCATTGTGGCTGTCAGAGGCCGGAGCAGAGAGGAAGGAGGAGGGAGAAGGGGGAGAGTCAGGGAGAGGGGAGAGAGAGTCAGGATGGCAGAGGCTCTGGCAGAGAGGGAGGGGGAGGAGGAACAGGGAGAGAGAGAGAGGGAATGGAAGAGAGAAGGAGATGGTTGCCAAACTCATCCTTTTACCAAGAGCCACTCCTGCAATGATTAACCTACTCCCATAATGAGGTCATTAACGTGTAATCCATCACTTTAATCACATCTTAAAAGTCCTACCTCTCAACAATACTGAAAAAGGTTAAATTTCTGAAATACGAACTTTTGGGGGACACATTCAAAACACAACCCACCTACACGTTGCCTAGAAGCAACATACTTTAAATAACAATAAATAAGAAAAGCGTTAGGAAAAAAAAAACAGGTTAAAAAAGTAAAATGATAGAAATGGAGGTACCATGTTAACACCAATTAAAAAAAAAGAAACAGGAGTAGAGATATTAGACGATGTCCATTTCAGAGCAGAAAATATTACCAAGGACGAAGGTCACTTCATAATGATGAAATGGTCCATTTGTCAAGGGGATATAACAATCTTAAATATTTATGGCCTGATAACAGGGCTTTCCAACTGCAGGAAGCAAAATCTGATAGAACTCCAGGGAGAAAGAGAGAAATCCTCCATGCCTCAGATATTTTTTTTTAAAGATTTATTTTTATTATTTTCTCATTGGAAAGGCGGATATACAGAGAGGAGAGACAGAGAGGAAGATCTTCCGTCCGATGATTCACTCCCCAAGTGAGCGCAATGGTCGATGCCATGCGATCCGAAGCCAGGAGCCTCCTCCGGGTCTCCCACACGGGTGCAGGGTCCCAAAGCCTTGGGACGTCCTCTGCTGCTTTCCCGGGCCACAGGCAGGGAGCTGGAAGAGAAGCGGGGCTGCCAGGACTAGAACCGGCACCCATATGGGATCCCGGGCGTGCAAGGCGAGGACCCGAACCACTTGTGCCACCGCGCCGGGCCCCATGCTTCAGATATTTTAATCCAACCAATTCTACAGTAACTGAGAAGAGGGGCAGGCATGGGGAGCAAGTCGAGCCCAGTCTGCTCACTTTAGTTCCTAGGAGAAGCGGGGGCCTTTCCCGAGGTTTCAGAACCTGGATTCACACTCAGCTGTCATCAGGTTCCCCATAGGGCACAGGCTCCCCAATTCAGTGGGAAGCTGTAGTGGGAGGCTTACTAATCAGAAACAGGAAGCTTCCTGCCAGGTACCTAGGCATGGTGGTGTATGTTTTAGGAGACTGTTCATTCAGTCCTTTTCACAAATAGTTATTAAGGACTGGGCCATGGTGGGAGACTCGGGGAGGCAGCAGCAAAATCCAGGGCCTTCTCTTCAACGAGCTAATACTTTGCTGAGGAAATACTGATGTATAGGTGATGCATGCTGTAAGCAAGACCAAGAGAGCCAGTAGGCCAGAGCTCTCAGAATCTGACACCCACTTCCTGATGGTCCTGTGAAACCTGCCACATGATAGAGAGGACAGGTGATGCCCGGACCTCTGCTCTAGCAGATTCTGTAAGCACAATCACAACTTCAGGGTCTGGAGAAGTCATGCAGGGGTGAAAGTCATTTCCATCTGATTAATCTAGCCCTTTCTAACCACAAAGCATACTTTGAAGACTGTCTGGGATGCCTCTGGTCTTCCTACAACTTCCCTACCTACTTCCTGGACCTAAGAGCCAAGCTTGTAACTTTTCATGTTTTTATCTTACTTTTCAGAAAGGCTATAATTTCCCTTAAAGAAAAGTAAAACCACCAGGGAAATAACTGATATTGGAGAAGGGTTCCCTAGTGAGTGAGTCCCAGAAGGGAATCACATGATCTTTCAAGGTCATTTTTTCTTGTGAATTAAATGAGATTCTAACTTGGTTCTCTCAGACACTCACTCATTCTGCAGCACTGCACTTCTTTGGACTGAGATGTTGAGCCTGCAGTTGACCTTGACTTTCAGAATACAAATACTACTGATACTGACTAATCCTGTTGCTTTGCATATGCAGTAGACATTATGAATAGGTTTCTATTTCTGTGAAAAAAGGCTGAATCAATAATCAATAACCTTCCCAAGCAGAAAGTACAAGTCCGGTTGAATTCACTGGGGAATTCCATTAAACACTGATGGAAGAAATTCTACCAATCCTCTTGAACCTCATCAAGGAAAAAGACGCACAGGGAATACTTAACTCATTTCATGAGGTCAGTGTTAGCTTAGTGTTAAAACCAAAGATCTTACAAAAAGAAAAAAGAAAAAGAAAAAGGAACCAATCAATGGATATTTCTCAAGAAACTCTCAACTGGGTATTAACTGATCTAATCCAACAATGTATAGAAAGAATTACACAGTGCAACTCATTGGGATTTATTGCAGGTGTGCACAGCTAGTTCAGTATTAGAAAATCAATTATTTTATCCCCTCACATCAATAACTTCAGAAAACTCACATGATTGCATCACTAGATACAGAAAAAGCATTTGACAAACTGTAATACTTACTCAAGATTTTTTGAATATTTATTTTTTATTTTAGTTGGAAGACAGAGTTATAGAGACAAGGAGGGACACGAAGAGAAAATGGTCTTTGATCTGCTGGTTCAGTTCTCAAATAGCTGCAGTGATTGGGGCTGGGCCAGGCCAAAGTCAGGGGTCAGGAACTCTATCCTGGTCTCTAAGTGGGCAGCAGGAGTCCCAGCTGTTGGGCCAGTTGCTTTTTCAAGCCATTAGTATGGAACTGGATCAGAAAGAGAGCAGCTGGGACTCAAACCAGCTCACTAGGAATGCCAGTGCTGCAAAAGTGGTTTAATCCATTTGACCAAATTATGGGTGAGCCCCAACACCTAGTCATGATTTTTAAAAATGCCCAGAAAATTATGAACTGAGTGAGCTTTTCCAGCTTGGTAAAGAACTTCTACAAAGCCCACAAAGGACAACATATTTAAATAATGTGGAAAAACTAGAAACTTTCCTGCTGAGATTAGGCCTAGGCACAGGTGTTCCCTCTCATTTTTTTCAACATTGTACTGACTATCCTAAGCTAAAGCAATAAGACAAAAGAAAGAAAAGGAAGGAGCAAAACTGTACACAGATGACATGATTTTCCCTGTGGAAAATAGTAAACAACTGACAAAACACAGATAAGCTGGTACATATAAGCAACTATAGCAAGTTCGCAGGATACAAAGTTAGTATAGGAAATTCAACCACTTTTCTACGTACAGTGAACAAGTGGCATTTGAAACTTAAAACAATTTATATCAACTCCTCTCAGAAAATGAAATACTTATGCATAAATCTAACAAAATATGGGTAAGATTTACATAAGGAAAAATATAAAATTATGATGAAAGAAATTGAAGTAGAGAGGCAGGTAAGTAAATGGAGAGGTTTTTCATGTTCAAGAAGAGGAAGATAATACTGTCAAGTTCTTACCAATCTGATATATAGATTCCACATAATCATAATGTGAGCGTATTTGTAGATATTGATAAACTCAACACTGAAGGAGAAGAACAAATTGGAGGATTGATTCTACCTAAGGTGCACTATAGAGTTACAGTCATCAAGGCAGCTGGCTGTTGGCAGAGGAATAGATAGATGGATCAGCAGAGCTGAACAGAAAGCACAGAATAGATTACATCACTACCTTCCATTCATCTTTGACCAAGAAACAAGGGAAATATGATGGAGAAAAGTCTTTGAACAAGTTGTGGTGGAACAACTAGACAGTCAAATACAAAAACATAAACATATACATAGAACTTATGCCTTTTACACAAGTCAAAAGATATTCCATAAACCTGTGTGTCATCTAACAGAGAAAAATTATTTGCAGATTTATCTGATAAAAGACTATTATCTGAAATGTGCAAAGAATACTTAGCACTCAACAAAAAGAAAATGCACAAGTATATTAAAAAAGCAGGTAAAAGATCTGAAAAGACCCATCAACCAAAGAAGTTATCCAGATAGCAAATGTTTGAAAGGAAATTCATATCACAAATCATCAGGACACTGAAACAGAACAAGACACCACCCATACTTATTAGAATGGGCAGAACCTGGGGCCAGTGCCAGGTACTGCAGACTAAGTAAGCCTCGGCTTGCAGTGCCGGCATCCCACATGGGTGTTGGTTTGTGTCTGGGTTGCTCCACTTCTAATTTAGCACCATACGTATAGCTGGGAAAGTTGTGTTTCAGGTCAGCCAGAAAGCACCAGCAGGAGCAGAAAGCAGAGTGGAAAGATGAAACCTCGAGGTGGAGGTGGGGACTGCGGGGCAGTTAGTGGAGTTGTGATAGACAAAGGCCGTGAGGAGGACGAGCTGTGCTCCCTCTTCTCTCCAGCAGCAGAAGGGTCCTGAGCACCATGGAGCCCTGGATGGCACAGGTGGTGGGCGGGCCCTGGATGCCAACAGCTGCAGGTGGGAGGCACTGGGGAGCATGGTATGATGTAGGCCCACTGGGTCAAGGGCCTGGTGCCAGGAACCTGGGAGCTGTAGGGACTGTGGGCCCTCTTTGCAGCCAGGTTAGGGTGAATAGGACACCCAGCACCTCCAGGGCCCTCAGAAACATTGTCTCCCAGAGGAGTGCTGAGAGGAGAATCCTGACAAGAGACAAGGGCCTTTGGTCTGTAGCTGGGGGAGCCAGAGACAGCAGGTTTGTGTGGCCTGGGTCCCTGGTCCCTGTGCCTGCTGCTCCCCTCTTGTCTTCCTTGTCTGAAGGGGAGGAGTACTCCCACACACACATACACACATACACCACAAGCACACACACCCGTTTTATTGTATTTAAGTACAGTAGCTCTTTAAGAAACGCCCTGCTTTATTACTACAGCTGTCACACTACGATTATATACAGCTTTTGAAGGGCAGGGCCCTGCATCCTTGCAAATTTGCTTGCAGTCCACCTAAAAGGCAACAACAACAAAGCTGGCCTCAAAGGAGACCATGTCCTGAGGAGGCCAGAGACAGGAAGCAAGGCTGTGAATGTCTGGGGCCTGCCCAAGGAGCTGGGGTATTGGGTTTTGCTGGGAAGCCAAACATGAGGGCCACACGCTGCCGGGTGATGGCATGGATGTGTCTGAGCCTCACACCATTCCTGTGTGATCTCTCATATCTTGTGGTGTAGCTGGGCCCCATCTGGTTGCTCCCCTGTTCCTGTGATCTGCTGGCCTTGCTCCTGCAGGAGCATCTAGTGGCTGGGCTGCGTATGTAAGGCCCTCGCGACTTCTCACGTGTGCGAGACTTCGGTGCCGACTCAGGGCTGTGCTCCTTAGTTCTTCTCCAAGTGGTGTCGCTCTCACTATAGAGGTGTCTAGTTCTTTCCTGCAGTGTGGCAGCTGGGGCCATCTATGTGTGGAAGGGGACATCCTCCGAGGACTAGCCCCAAAGAAGTGCTTAGCAAATCTTTACCTTCTGCTCTCTGTCAATCCTAGGGCTAGGCTCTGAGTCAGTGGAAGGGGTCGCCCATGTGGAGAACGCTGGGAGGCAGGACCCCTGCGACACCCGTCTGTAGTCCATCATGTTCTTATGTGTAGCAGAGCACACAGACGAGTGCTACAGGTGCTGGGACTCAGAAAACAAAGCCAAAGTCCTCACCTACTTGTGGAGGCAGAGGTGAAGCTTGCTTGCTGCTCATGGTGGTTTCTGTGGTCGTTCTTGGTCAGCTCGTCCCAAGGTTTCCAGGCGCACAGGGTCTGATTTGGACCATTTCAGTGAATCGCCAGCACTGGGTTTCATCACGTAGGGTACACAAGTAGCCTACTTTGGCAGAGACATACTAGTCTCAGATGAGGTCACGCCAACAGAGCATGGTGCTTTGTCACACCAGCACTCAGGACAGCATCCAGCTGGGACAGGGCACAGCTGTTCATGGCACCAAGGACGCTGTCAGTAGTCTGGCTGAACTTCAGTGAAAAGGACATGGGGGCTGCTTGCCAAAGACATCTCTGGTTTGGAGACCGTTCCCCATTCATCTTTCAGACCTCATCCTAGCCCTCACCTCTCAGGGTGTCCCCTAGACTACGTTACTTGCAATCCATAGCTGCCTCCCATTTTTTTTTTTTTTTGAACAGGCATTGGTCTTACTGACCTTATGGGCTGCTTTCTTGCTGGGCTATCAGCTCTGGGAACAGAAGAATCATGAACTTGCTCAGCAGTGTCTCCCCAATGCCTAGCGCTGCGTGGGATGTGAATGAAAAATGAACGCTTTCCCTTCTTGCAGTCTACCACTTTTCCTATTCCCTAAGTTGACATTTACCTTTAAAATTGCAGACTACAAAATAAGGCCAGTGACCTTGGTCCTCACTGACCAGGCCCCAGCCAGGAACTATGTTGCAAGAGGCAGTGACCACAGGATGCAGTGTGTGGCTGCAGTGATGTAACCCTTGCCCTTTGACATGCTCATGTAACTCAGATGTCAGAGGGGCCCTAACCATGGTTAGAGGTGAAATAAAATGGGTCCATTCCTTATGTGGCGGAGCACCCAGCAAGCCCCTTCTGAAGGGGGGAAGCCGGGTGTTTCCCCGGGTCTCTCCACATTCTGATTTTCTGCTTCCTCCTGTCTTATGTGTTTTAGCTCACTCCTTCTTAGTATTCTAAATCTGCTTATTTTTCCCTCATCAGCACTCATCCAAGGCCAGTACTCACTTTGTCAAAGATTCCGTGCCTGTGTTCAGGGGTGGAAGGTAGTGATGGTGCTGCATTAGAGATTAGAACAGCAGAGAAAACAGACTGTCAGCCGTTGTTGGTCCCGGAGGCCTCTGGGACCCGGCGGCCTCTGGGACCCGGCTCCTGGGCCCGCAGCTCCAGCGGGGGAATACTTACGGGCAGAGTCAACTCCCTGCCTTCCTCACCTCCCTCTGTCCTGATCACCTATGCCAGCCTCCAAACAGAATCTTTGTTGTTTTCAAAGAACGCTCCTTATTTCAAATATATTTTTTCTAAGTTTACCAAGGTGTAATCAGAATATACCAGACTTCACATGCAAGCACACAAGCCTGTCAGTTTCGAGGCTCACACATCTATGAAACCACCCCCTTGGATCTCTTACTGCTTCTTACAATCCATTCCTCGTGAATCTCTGTCAATCACTGACGTGCTTTCTGCCTGCGTTTCCATTTTATACTGTCTTAAATAAATGGAGTCCTGTAATGTTTCACACACTTTTTTTTTTTGGCCTGCTTTTCTCTCTCTCAGTATAATGACTTTGAGATGCCTCAGTGGTTTTCTGTATTCCTGGATATGTCACAGTTTGTTTATTCATTCATCTACTGATGGATTGTTTTCCTGGCTGTAACAGCTCTAGTGAACGTCGATGTGTAAGTCTGCAGGTTTCATGCTCCCCTCCCTCTTTGGTAAACACTTGGAGGTACAGTGGTTGAGTCCTGGGTTAGGCCCATGTTTAATTTTTGTAAGAATTGTCAGACTGAGCTTGTGAGTGGGTACACTTCCACAGCCATGTGTGACGGCTTTGGCTCCTCCATGTCTTCGCCAACACATGGTGGGGTCATTTTAAAGTCAGCTTCTCGTTGTGTGTTTTACATCTGTTCTTTTTGATCTATGTTCTGAGGGGCACTAACTCCTGGTTCCATTTTCGACAAAGTTCAAGTGAATGAGGAGTCTCTGAAAAGTTCATGGAGATCCCTAAAAAAAAAAAAAAAAACAAATTTGCAGCAAACAAAACTTAATTTATAAGTCCATTTTCCCATGAATCTTGAAGTCTGCTGTTTATGGGAAATTAAGCAAGATTATGTTTAATATTGCAAGGAAGCTATTATTTTTAAAAATTTTTTGTTGTTGTTGTAAAGTCAGATTTACAGAGAGGAGAGCCGGAGAGAAAGATCTTCCATCTTCTGGTTCACTCCCCAAGTGGCCGCAATAGCTGGAACTGGGCTGACCTGATCCAAAGCCAGGAGTTTTTTTCTGGGTCTCCCATGTGGGTGCAGGGCCCCAAGGCTTTGGGCCATTCTCTATTGCTTTCCCAGGTCACAAGCAGGGAGGTGGAATGGAAGTGGAGCAGCCAGGACACAAACAGGCACCCATATGGGATCCTGGCAGGTGAGGACTTTAGTCACTGAACTATGGTGCCGGGTGCACAGTGAGATTATTAACAGAATCCCATGTTTACATCGTTTGGATAATATAGGGTTTCTCTAGGGGTCATATCCTAGTCCAATCTAATGCAGCTACACTGCTCCTCAAGAGATTATGGTCAATGAGAGCGTTTTCTCTCCGCTAAAAGGAATTTATTTGCTTTTCTTACACCTTTTCCCCCCCTGAAAATAGCATTTCCAGGAAGGGAGTGAGGTAACCTTAGTGAGAAGAGCTTGCTGGAAAAGGCAGCCAGCAGAGGAGGGGGACCTGGGCCATGCCCCCAGGCCACCATTTGAGTTCTCCCACAGGGAGGTCGGGAAGCACCCCCCAGCTCTTTGAGCCCAAGCCGGCTGAACCTGGCCTTGCCTTGGAGGGCGTGCTGACTCATGCCCTGGCCGGAAAGGCGCCTCCGACAGGCAGTGGCGCTTTGCCAGATCAGGGCTGCCTCTTGCTTCAGTCTCCGGTACCTCCAAGGCTGTCATCCCTGAAAAGAGGGCCTAGCCCCAGGAACTGGAAGCAGAAGTGCTGGCCCCATCATGCGGGAACTCCCATAACCCAGGGCCCAAGTATCGTGCGGTATCTGCCCTATCACCAAGGGGTTGGTTTCACTGAATACGAATCATTTGGCCATGTGTTCCATAACCTGGCCTGAAGTATGGGAAGCAGCCTGCATCTTCCAGTGGAGGAAAGCAGACTTCCTTCTTTAAATGATTGAACAAACATTGTATAAACAGACCCTGTTTGCCCAGGGTGCTAAGCGTGTGCCTGGGATGACTTGACTGGCTTGGGGAAGGTTAGTCCTTCCTGGGAGGGTGACAATGCCGGAAGGGAAAGCAGGCTTGGAATGCGGAGCCCATTCCGTCTCTTCTGGAACCTTCGGGAAGAACTGAGAGTGGCCTGGAGCCCCAGGGATGGCATTCGTCCATCTTCCCTGTCCCACCCCCTCCGGGGGTGTCTCGGTCCTCACGCCCAAAGATCAATCAAGAGCAGCCGGACTGTACACTGAGTAGCCTCTACCCAAAACAAGTCCGCGCTTGGTTCCAGGTAGGAACCCTGGCTGCGGAGCAGCAGACAGGCAGCTTAGGGTAGGCCCGCCATCACGGCGTCAGCCTCGTGCCCTCACCGCCAAAGTCCCGCCTCTGCGGCCCCGGGCCCCGCCCCCGCGCGCCTGGATCCGCCTCTCCGCCCCCACCTTAGGCCCCGCCCTCGATCTGTCCGGTTCGGGTTTGCTTTGGACCTCCTGCCGGCAGGCCCCGCCCTCTGGCCGTTAGGTCCGCCCCGTGCTCGGGACCTCCCCCGCGCGCCCTCAGGTTCTCGTTCGCGCTCCACCTCGAGGCGTCAAGCCCCGCCCCCGCCCCAGCTCTCAGTTGCGGATTCGCTCTCCGCCTCCCAGTGTCGGGCCCCGCCCAGTAGCCGTTGGGCCCGCCCCCGCGCTCGGGCTCCGCCCCCGCGCGCCCTCGGGAGTCCCGGGGAGGCGTGGCCGCGTGGGCAGAGGCGTGGCCACGCGGTGCCGGCGGAGGCGCGGGCGGCGCGCCGGGACTTCGGCTTTGACACGGACCGCGAGCGGGAGTCCTGCTCCTGTGCTGGGATCTGACGCGCTCTGGTGGAGCTGGTGTCCGAGTTGGGCACAGGACTTTTGTTTTCTTCCTCCCCTGGATAAACGCAACCGCGGCGAGCCGAAAGTCCCGGTGCAGCCTCAGGTCTTGGTGCAGCCTCTGCCGCTGGATTTCGCCTCCGCCGCCGCTGCCGCCCGCGAACAGCCCTGCAGCTCCTGCCAGCTCGGGGAGGGCGACGCCGAGTTCCTCCCGCACCCCGATCCGGGACGCGCGGACCGCGGCGGCGTGGGCGCCCCGAGGCCCCGCTCACCCGCAGCCGCTGTCCAGGCTGAGTTCGGGATCCGGAGCCGCAGGTGGGAGAGGAACCGGGCGGCCGGGTGCTGGGGTCCACAGCCGCTTCCCGGGGGCCGCACTGGGTGGCATGGGCTAGGGGCTGGAGCTGAGGGTTGCTTGGGATCAGGATTGGGGAGGGGGCGCTGTCTACATTGTACGTGGGCGGGACAGGTGAGAGGCTGATGGGCTGGGATCTTTTCCTTCAGGAAGCGCCTCCTTATCCCGTTTAGACCCGTGTGTGGTGAAGACCAATGTCTCCACAGGCTCATCTTGTGGGTGTTCTCGGGAGCGCTCCGGTAACCACCAGCCTGGCCTCCAGGCTAAGACTCCAGTAGGGAGTGCTGATGAGAATGGAGGAGTCCTGTGGACATGTGTGTTTCATTTCCTTTGCAGGTGGCCTCGTGGAAGGTAATTTGGGACACTCCGGGCATGGGAGATTTGATGTTTGACAGCCTCCTCAGCCCCTGAGTAGGGCACCCTCCGTTTCTTGTGCCTGTAAGGTTTGCTGAGGTTCCCTCCCTAGCCAGAGGTCAGTGTGTAGGGATAGCGAGGCCTTCCCTCCTCACCTGCCATGGGGAGCACCCTGGGATGCCACCGCTCCATCCCCAGAGACCCCTCGGACCTGTCCCACAACCGCAAGTTCAGCGCAGCCTGCAACTTCAGCAACATACTGGTCAACCAGGAGCGGCTGAACATCAATACGGCCACGGAGGAGGAGCTGATGACCCTGCCTGGCGTGACGCGTGCTGTGGCCCGCAGCATCGTGGAGTACCGAGAGTACATCGGTGGCTTTAAGAAGGTGGAGGACCTGGCGCTGGTCAGTGGGGTGGGCGCCACCAAGCTGGAACAGGTCAAGTTTGAGATCTGTGTGAGCAGCAAGGGCAGCTCTGCACAACATTCTCCCAGCTCCCTGCGCCGGGACCTGCTGGCTGAGCAGCCCCACCACCTGGCCACGGGCGTGCCGCTCACCCCGCGGGTCAACATCAACACGGCCACACCGGCCCAACTCATGAGCGTGCGAGGCCTCACTGAAAAGATGGCGCTCAGCATCGTGGACTACCGCCGGGAGCACGGCCCCTTCCGCAGCGTGGAGGACCTGGTGAGAATGGACGGGATCAATGCCACCTTCCTGGACAGGATACGGCACCAGGTGTTCGCCGAGAGGTCCCGTCCACCGTCCACCCACACCAACGGAGGCCTGACCTTTACCGCCAAGCCGCACCCCAGCCCCACGTCGTTGAGCCTGCACAGTGAGGACTTGGACCTGCCGCCAGGAGGACCCACACAGATTATCTCCACGCGGCCCTCGGTGGAAGCCTTTGCGGGCGTGAGGGACGGCCGGCAGGTGCTGCGGCTGGCCACCTGGAACCTGCAGGGCTGCTCCGTGGAGAAGGCCAACAATCCCGGCGTGCGAGAGGTGGTGTGCATGACGCTCCTGGAGAACAGGTGAGGGCAGGCAGCACCGAGGGCAGCGGGGGTGAAGAGGGGCCTGGCGAGGCCTCCACTGTAGATGCAGATGAATGGGTGGAGGAGGGGCTGACAAGAACATGACATCAGCGTTGTCACCTGAGGCTGGACTCTTTCCTGCTCCAGAATTTTCTGAATACAGCCGTCAGGGCTGGTGGCCCACAGTCCTGAGTGTGGCATATCTCAGATGGATTTGTAGTTTGGGGGTTGGTTGGGGGAGCATTGTTGGGGTTACTGCTGTAGAGTATGTTGTTGGAGTCTCAGGATTTCACAAGCTTGGCACCACATTAGGCACCCAGAGCCTAGGGGCTGCTGTACCCATTCATCATGTGAGAAAGAAGTAATTGGATCTTTCTTATTATGGGGGAGGAAAAGATCACGTTTATTCCCTGGAATACACCCATTTGTGAGCACAGAATCATTGTGAAGCCCAGGTATTTGCAAATACACATGCTGCCTCTGTTTAACAAAATGCTGAGAATGAGTCACTCTTCACTCTTTTTCCATATTTAACCTGAAGTTGGTTTCAGTCCTATGACGGCCGCCCAGAATGTATCCTCTCCAGTCCCCTAGCCAGAAAAGGCCGAGTGGCCGTGGGTGACGATTGGCCAGATTTTCCCATTTGAATCTCTCCAAGAAAGTCAGCAGACAAGCTGTTATCGGAGTGTTTGCTGCTCTCTGGAGGGACTGCCGTTAACTTCCCGTGGAACAACGCAGTCCACCAAGGCGGCAGAACTCAGTGCTGTTAGCAACTCAGGAAGGGGAGGATGTGGGTGAGGATCATTTCCAGGGACCCTGGCCTTGTCCTGCCCATCAGCGCAGGTGCAGGATTTGTTCACCTGCTCCCTGGGTTGCTGGTGAGGCTTGGCGGTGCAGCCGCAACACAGCGGCATGAAGTGGACTCTTGGCGGGAAAGTGTACTGTGGCAAATCCCCAGGGTGATCAATGAAGAGCAACCCCCCAGAGCTTTCGTGGCGTGGTACCAGTGGCGCACATCCCTGGCCGGGGAGAGGGTCCGCATGCTGGGCAGAGGGCTGGGCTCTCATGTGCTCTTCCCACGCCATCATGTGCCCTGCTTTTGCACCCTGATGCGCTCCTATTGTAAAACCATGTTGTGTGCAGGTGAGAGCCAGACGCAAGCCTGGGAGATATTTGTGGGATGTCTGGATCCTAGTTCTTTTCAGCTGTCACAGCGTGGATGTCTGGATGGGGAAGTGGAGGGCAGGGGGAGCCACAACTCTGCAATTTCTTTCTTGGGTTTCTGTAGGGATCAGCCTGTGGGGGAAGGTGGGATGTGTACCAGGATCAGAGGTTTACCTGGTGGGAATGAGAGGCTCCATCTGTTTTCCCATCCACAGTTTCTGGACTGGCCACTGACTCAACAGTTCTGGGCTTCTGTGTTGTAGCAGCCTGCAGGTGGTTCTGATGCTCACTAAAATTGGAGGACCATTATACTACCTTGTACTACGTGCACTCAGCTCTGCTGCTGGGCTTCTCTTGAACACTGCTCCCCTCCTCCCTGACTACTCACTGGCTGTGCACTGGTCAGGTGTACTCTCCTCCTCCCTCTTTGGTTGCTGTCATCATCCCTCAGGTCATTCAACTCCAGGATGTTCTTGCTGGCCAGGGTATGCAGTAACTCCTCCAGCCTCCCAGGGTTCAGTGGTGGGGAGGGAGCATTGGCAGTTGGCTTTGGCCGTGGTTCCACACTGCAGCGTGGAGCTGGGCAGCAGGGCCACACTCAGGCCCGTCCAGCCTGGAGCTGCTGTGGTTTGGCCTGTTTTGTTTTTGCTGGGTTTTCTAAAAGGGATGGCAGTTTGCCTGTAGAGTGAGAATACAGGAAAACCTGACTCAAACCCAGTGGAGGATAGAGAAGGGTACCTGTGAGTAACAGGGAATTCTCACCCTTGGCTGCTGATGGTGGCTGGTGTGTTTGCAGTATCTCGTAAACAGGAACTAATAAGCTTAGGGCCTGATCCCTTGCAGAGCTGGGGTGGGTGCATTTGCCTATGGGCCTGTCCTAGGGCAGCAAAGGCTATCCTGGGATGGGTCACATGTTCTCCATGGCCGTGGTCTGCGTTCTCTGAGAGCTGTACACTCTCCTGGATTGGCAGCAACTCTGACAATCTAGTTGCTTCCTCTGTTAGGAGGAGGTGATACACTTGGCATAAACCAGAGTAAGCATGGGCCATTTTCCGACAGATTCTTGTTTCCATACAAGCGCTCCCTGACTTCAAGTGAGGCCTTCCCATATTCTGGGTTGCCACACGTTTGGTTTCCAGGGGGTAAATCACACTTGCTTGTTACTGATAAATGGTTCTCTAATTCTGATTGTGGTCACATTAAGTGATTGGTCTTTGTCATTTTGCAATCCTGCAGGTTTTTGCGAGCCTGCACTATGACTCTGCCTCTGGGTTTGCCCATGCTCTTTTGATCAAGGGCGCTTGCAAGATCACAAACTGATCAGTGTCTTAAACCCAAAGTAAGGGAATTTTAAAGAACCTCTTGGGGCAAGTTTTAAAAATATTTATTTTTTTTGAAAGTCATAGTTAGGGTGAAAGTAAGAGAGATCATCCATCTGGCAATTCACTCTCCAAACGGGGCTTGCAACAGTTGGAGCTTAACTGATCAGAAGCCAGGAGCTTCTAGGTCTCCCATGTGGGTTCAGGAGCCCAAACACTTGAGTCATCCGCCACTGCCTTCCCAGTTCATTAACAGGGGTCTGGATCCAACCTGGAACAGCCAGGACTCTTTTGCGACAGGAATATCTGGCTTTGCATTTTTCTTTGTGAGTTTGCTGTCTGGGTTGCCTTCTGAAGCTAAAGGTTCCTTCAATGGAGTGGGGCTCAGTCCTTCCTTGCCCTGAAGCACTGCTGCCTTGCGTGTGTGAAGCACAAGAAATTATGTTTTGTGCCTGAAGCTGGAGACTGTCAGCCCAAAGCCAGGTGATGAATGTCACAAGTGGCGCACAAGGATGCCATGCTGGTGGCTCTGCACTGACAGGCTCCATCAGTGTTTCATCACGTCTCAATCTCAGGCAGTGTTTGGCCTCATTCTGTGTTGATGGAGCAAGACTGAGTATGCTTGCAAACTTTGCCGACAGTCATGAAGATGGTTTCGTTTGTAGTTTTTATTTTTTGCTGAGGAGTCATTCTCTTTGGAAAAGTGCCTTTGCTTCCTAAAAGCATAAGTTCTAGGCGAGCTGACACAGATAATCTCCAGAAGAGGTAAAGAGATTTAACATCCCACTCACTCATTTTTTTTTTCTTCCTTCATGGTCTACATCAAAAGTAGATTCAAGTGTCAAAATCTTATGGTTTAAGTCTGATTTCTTGCCACCTCTGCAGTATCAAAGCATAAAGTGAATTAGTACCTGGCAACTTGCACTGGTTGTGAAAAGAGATTTCTGTTTATTGGACTTGACTAATGGGATCACTAGATGCAGCCATCTTTTCATTTGATTGATGTACTGAATGATGCCAGCTCTGCTCGTGCATAATTTAAATTTGGGGATCAGCATGGCCCTGTTATTGCACAGGGCTAATTTGCTGTGGGTCAGTGTGTATGGCTCAACACCAAATCCAGATTGGAGGATAAGGGACACAAATCACCAAGTGTGATCAATAACCGGGTATGTTTTTCAGTGTGAGTAGTGACTTGTCCTGGGGAGTGAAGGACATATAACATCTTGGGGAAAGTAGCCCATTTATCCTCTCGAAGTAGAAAATGCGACCTTCGTGTTGACAGCTGTGGAAGCTGAGGCCCAGTGAAAGCATGATGGCATTTTTGTGGCTTTTGGGAACATAGATGTTGACATCCTGGGATTTGAAGCCAGGCATTTGTCTGATATCAGAGCCAGGGCTAGGTGTGTCTGTTCCCAAGCTCTGTGTGCTTCCTCTGCCGCGGGCTCGCCCACGGCTTCCTTGCTGTCTGGGGTTGGCCTGGTTTTCAGTTCTTGGGGAGCAAGAGCACCTCACCTAGGCCCATGGGACGGTGGTCGCCTCTGGAGGCCTCTGCTGTCTTCCTGTTTTGTTCCTCCGAAGGTCTGGGATGTTGGCCAGAGGCAGAGCTCTGCCTAAGGCGTCAAGGCCTTGTTACCGGCTTTCCACTGGGAGTCCCTGACCTTGGGCTTGACTCCAAGGCAGGTTCCGGTTTTCAGAGCCAGGCAGCTCTGAGTTGCTTCCAGAGAAGAAGGTGAATGGCAGTCAGGCTGTCTAGATTCCTGCAGGAAGGCTGGGTGAGGACCAGTCTAGTATGGACCCAGCAAGGGAAAGGGGTCAGCTGTTGTTTTTCAAGGAAGTGGGAGCCTTTTGGTTCAAAATGTAAGGCTGTTTGAGGGTTTGATAGCATCAGTGCTCCCAAGAAATACCCCATTCTTTAGTGCTCATTCATTCATTCACTCATTCATTCATTCATTCACTCCATGGGCCATTTTTGGCTTCTTCATTGGTGGCAGGCTCTGGTGCCAAAGTGGGAAACAAAACCAAGCCCCTGCTCCTATGGAACATCCGTTCTAGGTGGAGCCAGGGAGGACACCACATAGACAAATAATTACAGGGAGTGATAGGTGTAGAATGGCAGGAGTGCACTGAAGATGAGTCTGTTGAGATAGATGGAGGTCAAGTAAAGCTGCAGCTGACTGCTGGCGCATGAAGAACCAGGCCTGGGGAAGTTAGGGAAGAGGGTGCCCCATGGTGGAACTGACAAGTACAGCGGTCCAAGAGTGCTGGTCCAGAGAAAAGGCAGGAATTCCAAGGGTGGCAGGTAGATGGAGCTGCACTTAGAGGTGAGACCAGATGGGGACTTTTATTTTAACAACATAAGGAGGCCACAGGGGCAGAAACAGAGGCTGATTAAACACCTCTTCCCAGATTGTTCTAGATGCTGGGGACTGTGTGTAGCAGGTCCTGGGACTTGAAGAACCTGTTGTCTGGTTTGCACTGGAAGGACAGTGATGGGAAATGGGGAGACAGGCAGAAAGCGGGAGACCTATTAGAAGTGCAGACTGGGGACAGAGTTGCCTCTGTCTTTAGAAAAGGATTAAGCAGGAGGATAGGCTCAGAAATTGCGGGGTGGTCTTTCCTGCCTCTGTGCTCTACCCACATGATGCAGCTGGCTGGCCTTGCCCTCTGCTGCTGCTGTTGCTGCACCCCAGACGGGTGTGGGCTCTTGGGGTCCATAGCAGGTGAAGTAAGAGGCTCTAGCCTGTCATCTATACAGGGGGCATGTACATATCGATGACATGTAGAGCAAGGGACATGCTTTCAGTCAGGAGATACTGATTTCAGTTCCATTCAGTGTTGACTGAGTATCCACCTTGTGCTTACAGCCTCCACCTTGCGGTCATAGGAAGTAGGCATTTGGCAGGTGCTTCCCAGGGTCATGCATGTAGCTTGTTAAGGGACCTGAGGACATAGGAATTTGGTGCCTGTCTGCTGGGCATGGCAAGTATGCAGCCACCGCAGCCTCAGAGACCTCCAGTGGTTGGCAGGGAGCTGATCTAGAAGGGATATTGGAGTCTGAGTGGAGAAGCGGTTGGGGCTGAAGCCACCGTGCATCCACACAGCTGAGGAATGGCTGGGCCAAGGAGTGGCTAGGCCAAGCTAAGCCCCAAATCTCCACACCCTTACCCCTTGGGTTTGTAATCTGAAACACTCAGATGGGAACATGGCAGCCTCCCACACAAGGTGCCTGAATCCAGTATCCAGACACCTTGCTGAGCAAGTGGCAAGGAGTATGTTATTCCTGGTATGCTATTTTTGTTTCAGAATTATCTTACCTTTCAGAAGACTTCATCTGAGAATTCTCTAATAATGATCTCTCCTGGTAACAAATAGAATGGTGCACCTCACTAACATTGGATTTGCTTGTTGCAGACTTCTGGTTTCTGCGTGCTAATGTACAACCAGGTGGAAATTCCACACCAGTGTCAACCCAGAAGGGACCAAAGGGTGCCCTGTTCTAGCTGGCAGGTTTCTAGTCCCCAGCCAATATGTAGGAATCTTAGTAGCATTACCTAACTGTTCCTTATGGCCTTTACCAGGCCTGGTTCTAGGCCACAGCTTTTACTGTAGTGTTTTGATTGACAGCTGTCGAATAGCTGAGCTGCAAGGGGTGGGGCGCTCTGGGGAGGTGTCCTCAACAATACACACTTCATTAGAAAGAGAAGTCTAAAAGCCACTTTCTGACCTCCTAGATAAACAGCAGTTTTCCCTACTGATGGTGGTTCTCTGATTCATGTTGATTTGTTGTTTCCAAAAAGCTTTTGCTTCCTGTGAATTCTGTTTTGGCTCATCCTTTACCTGATTTCGCTGTTAAACTGAACCTTCAACTGTTTTACCTAGAGGCTGCTGTAAACCCCTGAAGTGCAACACATCGCACGAGAATGCAGTTCTGGTTACTGCATTTCAGGTTGCGGGGTGTTGGGGCCTCCCGGGGAGTTGTAATCTTCTTTGTCTCCCCCATAAACTGGAGGGTGAGAAACTTGTGCCTAAAGCACAGTCTTTTAAAGACAGGAGTCTCAAGTGGATTTTAAAAATGTTTTTAAAAAGTGGTTTTTAAAAATGTTCTGATGCTCCATTTTGAGAAAACTTCTACAGAATGTATTTTCCATTAAGCAAATTCAAACTGATTTGCATTTTTAAGTTTTAATAAAACAGTATCTGTTGTTCTGAATGGGGAAATGAGGAGGCATCAAAATTGGGATGCCCATGAACTATGGATGATTGGCAATAGGCCTGGGACTTAACCACCTGTGGGCTTGTCGCACCTTCCTTTCCGGTAGGCGACATTCGCAGCTTTAAATAATTTATTGTTTTACTAGTCAGGTTTTTTTTTTTTAACTTTTAAAGATTTATTTATTTTAAAGACTTATTTATTGTTATTGGAAAGGCAAATTTATCAAGATCGTCCATCTGCTGGTTCACTCCCCCAGTGGCTGTAACAGCTGGAGCTGAGCTGATCCGAAGCCAGGAGCCAGGAGCTTCTTCTGCGTGTCCTTTCTGGGTTCAGAGTTCCAAGGCAATGGGCCATCTCCCTGCTTTCCCAGGCCACAAGCAGGGAGCTAGAAGGGAACTGGAACAGTCAGGACATGAACTGGTACCCATATGGCATCTCAGTGGTTACAGAGGGAAGATTAGTCAGTTGAAACATTATGCTGAGTCCAAGATTTATTTTTTTACTTGAAAAAATTACAGAGAGGAGGGTGGAATGGGAGAGAAATCTTCTATAGGCTGGTTCACTCTGCAAATGACCACAATGGCTAGAGCTGAACCAATCCGAAGCTGGGAACCGGGAGCTTCTAGGTCTCCTGCATGGGTACAGGAGCACGAGGCCTTGGACCATCTGCTGCTGCCTTCCCAGGCCATAAGCAGGGAGTTGGATCAGAAGTGAAGCACTGGGACTGGAACTAGCTCTCATATGAGTTGCTGGTACTACAGGCAGAGGATTAGCCACAGAGCGTGTCTTTTTTTTTTTTTTTTTCCAAGTGATTTTCAGTCTCTTTTAATAGAAGAATTCACTTTAAGCAGTAAAAGATTTTTTGTTCCTTCCCACACCTAATACTCAGAGTGGTTGGACTTCTCGTGTCCTCTAGTAGTAGGAATTGTATTAAGAGCAGAAACTATGGAAATTAATATGGGTCATTACTGGGCTCGAGGCCTGGCTGTTGAAGGGCTGGCCCAGGGAAGCTTGGGAGTCCTACCTAGGGTCGCACAGCTTGTCAGCTGTGGAGCTTGGCTCCTAGGCCAAGCAAGGAGACTCCACAGTCTCGGAAGTGCCTCAGAGTGCCATATGCTTTCTGCGTGTTTATATTCCATTCCTTACCCCAGCCTGCCTTCTAGACCCCACACTTTCCCAGCCAATTCAGTTGAGTTCCTGAGTCATGATCTCTCCTGAATAGGGTGTTAAGATTTCGTTTGCAATATGTGAGTGTGTGCATTTGTTCTAGTGTTTTTCCAAAGTGGAACAAGGACATTTGCAAAGCAGACTGGGTTCAGGGTAGCATATTTTTATGACTTTCCAGTCTCATGCAATTATCCTGCCCACACACGTTATGACAGCAGTTTCGTACACAGCTTACTTTTATAGAAGCTTTCCAAATATTCATCCACATTGTCTTAGAAATAACTGCTCTTGGGGCCAGCATGGGCAGGCTAATCCCCCACCTGCAGCACCAGCAGGCTATATGGCCATCAGTTTCTGTCCTGGCTGTTGCACTTCCAATCCTGCTCCCTGCATATGGCCTGGAAAAATAGCAGAGGATATAGCTTAAGTCCTTCAACCTCTGATCCTGCGTGGGAGGCCCAGCTGAAGCTCCCTGCTCCTAACTTCAGATTAGCTCAGCTCCAGCTGTTGCAGCCATCTGAGGAGTGAACCAACAGATGGCAGGTCTCTCTCTCATTTTCTCTGTAAATCTGCCTTTCAGATAAAAATAAATAGGTCTTCAAAAGAAAAAATAACTTTTTCTGCCCACATTTAAGCTTCATCAGTTGATGTTAAATTTTAGGAGGCCACAGTAACATAAACAGCAGTGAGGACTGGCATGAACAGTCTGGGACCTTCAAGGTTGACTTTCATTTGGCCCACAGTGTATCTACACATGTGATCTCAGGGCACCATGGCACTCCCAGGCTTTTTCTACAAGGGTTATAGTGTGCAGTTTGGCAGGTGCCTGGGGGAGAAATGCTTTAGGACTGTGTCCGTTGTGTGGTCTGTAGACGGATGTACTGTGTGTGTGTGTGTGTGTGTTACACACATGTGATAGTATAGCTGCAAGTTCTCACTGACCCACCTGAATCTCCTCTACATGATTGACTCCAAAAGTAACCAGTGAGAACAGTCAAACATTCACAGAAACCTTGCTCCAGTTCCTCCATCAAAACCTCTTGCAACTTTGGAGATAAAGGAGAAGTAGCAATGAGCTTTTTATTTTGACTGAATGCCCCTACCAGTCAGCATTTTCTTTTGTGACCTGGAAGAGCTGCTTGTGAAACTGAAAAGTAACTAAACTGGGAGGCATTTAAACAGGGACACTGGGCTAAATGGCTTATGAAATAGCTCTCCCAGTTCCTAAGTCAACATGGCCTTTTAACAATGTTCCAAATGAAGTTAGCTTTTAAAACAATGTTAATTACACATCCCCATGTAGGAAACAACATGCAAAGTACATGTAGGCTGAACTCAGCTAAGTGCCAGGCATGACTGCTTGGGGTTGTGTTTGCCATTTGCCTTGGGTGCATTTTGATGTTTCCCACACCTAGGATAAATACACAGCTACAGTCCTTCCTCAGCATCCATGGGAAAGTGGCTCCGGGATCCTTGTGGATTCCAAAATGAGAAGCAGCTCAAGTTTTTTACCAGAAGTGGCATTCTATTTGCAGAGCACCTGCACACATCCTCTTGTGTGCTTCTCGTCGTCTCTGGATTTAGTTACCAAATCCACGGGAAGTCAGTGTGCATAGTTACTATGCTGTGTTCTCTGGGAAATAATAACCAGGAAGAAAGTGGGTGCAGGATTGGTTTCAGAAGCAGCTGCTGGAGGCCAGTGGAGCCAGTGTCTACACTGCTCACCGGGGGTGATTCACTCCCGGAAGGCGGAAGCCTTGAGTACAGAGGGCTGGCCAAGATGGTCAGATACTGTTAGAGTTTCTGCTGAGAAGTCAAAGTTGTGTTTATCTTTGATACTTGGGGTGAATTTGTTTGAAGAGCATCTGGGAGGAAAAGAGGCTGATTCAGAATGTTACCAGTTACATTTGCTATGAAAATCAGGACTGCCTTGTCACCCATGGTGTGATACAGAAGTACACTGGATGGCTGGTGAGAAGCAGGACTGTGGGATCACCCCTGACCTCTGACCTCAAGGACACCATGTCCATCAGATAGCTGTGACATTTGGAGTTGTTGATTCTGCTGGGAGCGGTGGTACATTTTAACCATGTGTGTTTATTTCTTCCAAGTCATAAATGTTCCTCAATTTCCTGGACATAGCTACTGTTTTGAATCCTATGGAGGAAGAGTAATTGCTCCTCTAGGTTAGATGCGTTGCTCTCTGCCGAGGCCGCCATACCGGAAGAGCACAGGCTGGATGGGAAATGTGTGGTTTCAGGCTTCACCAGGCTGAACGGGGGAAGTCAGCGTGTGAGCAGGGTGAGTTTCTGAGCCTGCTCTCCAGGCCTTCTCCGGGCCCTCAGCCCACATGAGCTGTCTACATGTGGTCCACTGAACCTGTGTGCAGCAAATTGCCTCTTCTTCTGACACCAGTTGTAATGGCCCCATTTTACTTCAGTTACCACTTTAAGACCTGAGATCCAAATAACAGCCACATTTTTTTTAAGCTTTATTTATTTTTCTTTTGAAAGAATTACAGGTAAAGAGGGGCAGAGAAAGGGAAGAAGCAAAGGAAGAAATAAGGGAGGGGGACTAGGAAGGAGGGAGAGTGAGAGCAAGAGCTAGAGGAAGTTAATGACCATCTTCCATCTGCTGGTTTAGTCCTCAGGTGGCTGCAGTGGCCAGCTAGCAGCCAGGCACCAGGTGCCAGGAGCTTCATCCAAGCACTTGGGTCATCTTGCACTGCTTTTTTCCAGGCCCTTAGCAGGGAGCTGGATTGGAAGTGGAGCAGCCGGGACACACACTGGTGTCTTTGTGCAATGCTGACCTTGCAGATGGTGTCTTTAGTAGCTATACCACAACGGCAGTCCTGATAGAGCCACATTCTCAGATACTTTGGTTTAGAATCTCCACCTGGAGGTTTCTGGGGAACACCATTCAGCTCATAATGGGGTGATTTAGCGGACATTTCCCTCGTGTCTGTCTGTGAAGCGCGTGTTCTTCCTTTCTGGAGAGGTGATGGTCTCAGGGTCCCTGTATCACAGTTTAAACTAGGGAGAACTGTGTGCTGGTTCCTTGACTGACAGCACTCCCTCTGGGCATGGCCCCAGGCTGTAATGGCTACAGTCTGTGTGCTTTGCAGGTCCCCACCTGAGGCATGCTTGGATTTTCTTATGCAGCCACTGTGATGACCACTCCACCCCTCCTCCGCCATTCCCCCCCATCCTTCCCCCGCCCTTGCTATCCTCCCCCCCCCACCCCCCCCAGCCATTCCCCCTACCCTCACCCCAGGGAGCAACCTCCAGTTTGCTAAGTCCCTGGCTTGTGCTAGCTTGTTCTGGCTACAGGTAATATTGACACATGGGTTTGCCAAAGCCCAGATTCCGTTCTCAGGTCGGGATGTAGGACCTGTCCACTGCTGGGGATGCAGCACCTTTCAGAAGAGCTGTGCAAAGATGAACATTGGAGCAGCTGCTGGGGTGTCAGCTCCAGGTGGGCTCTCCCCAGCCACGAGTGCCCCCGTCACATGTGTCTCCTCTGCCATAGCCACCACTCAGGAGTGGCTGTGTATTCATGCTACCTGCCTTCCTGGATCAAGGGTTCCTAAGGGCGGAGGCATCATCTCTACACAGCAGCACTCAGGAACTTGTGTGGAGAATAAATGACTGCTCATGTTTACTGAAGTTTTGTTTTGCCCCAAGTTGCAGTTGCTAAGCCTTTCATATTTTTTTTTTTAACTAATTCCTCACACCACACTGGGTGGCAGGATGGGTAAAGTCTGTCCACTTTATATTTCAGAAATTTATCTTGTAGAAGTTGAGAAAACTTGCATGGAGTCATGTGGGTGGTGATTGTAGAGCAGAGACTGGCAGCCAGGTCCTATGACCCAGAGCCTGAGGGCTTTCTAATTTGGCATTAGTGTGTCCAGACTGGAGAGGGGCCAGGAGGTAAGATGGGGCCCAGCTGCTCCCTAGCCTTTCTGTACCTGGAAAGCATAAGAAAAGCAAAACTCCAGGCTCATCTTGAGGTCTCTGCCCTCACGTGGCTGTTAGCCTTCACTTGAGCTAATCATTCCATCTTCTCCAGCGAAGTAAGGAATGATGGGCTGCGTATGTGTAAATCAACGTAGAATTTCCATGCTGTTAGGTTCGCCAACATCAGGGGAAAAAAAGCCTCAGTCAACTGTTGAAACGGGGCCTTTATTGGGGAGAAATCCATCCTCGGGTCTTTCCTCCACTGTAGCAGAGAGGCAGAGAGAAATCAGGCAGCCGGGGACGATAAGGCGTGAGTGAAAAAGGCGCGCAGAGCAGTGTGCAGGAGGCCTTTATATCCCTCCTGACATGGAAGCCAGAGCTGGTGTCGCTATGGTTCTTATTAGGAAAAAAGAGTGCCATTCTGAGGCCGTCATTGGTTCGCCAGGGCTCCGCTGTGTCCTGGTGACCTGCTGGACCTGTGCTGCCTCTTCCTGATCCAGCTAGAGGTCCTTGTGCATGGGGCCGGCGCAAACTCCACCCACCTCTGTAACCTCAGAAACCTTCATGCGCCATCCAGTTCACCCCACCCCAAAGGCGTGACATTCTGAGATTTTTGGTGTTTTCACAAAATTGTGTAAACATTACCGTTGTATAATTCCAGAGCATTTTTTTCTAATGTAAAATCTTCTATTAGCAGTCATTTCCCAGGCAACCAGCAATCTGATTTCTGTCTGTGGATTGGCCATTACACCGTCACATACGTGTTCCTGGATGTCACATATGTATGACACATGTCCTTTGGTGTCTGACTTCTTGCATTTAGCATGTTCATTCATGCTATAGCGTGTGTCTGGTTCTCTCCTGGGAGCTGAATACTATTCCACTGTATGGATGCGTCATTGTGTTCATTGTCCACTCGTGAATGAGTGTTTGGGTTGTTTCTGGTGTTAGGCAGAGCTGTGAACATCTGTATATGGATTTTGTTACCAGACATAGCTGGCTCTTTCCTTTGGGTGCGCACCCCGGGAGTGGAGCAGCTGGATCGTGTGGTATATCCAAGCCAACATTCGAAGGAACTGCCTGACTATTTTCCAGAGTGGCTAAATAAAACATTTCACATTCCCACCAGATGTATAGGAAGGATCCTGGTTTTCCATGTTGTTGTCAACAGTTCTTACTGTGATGTGGCTTCTGATTAAGGCCTTGATTTGTATTTCCCTAATGACTAATGGTGTCTAGCATCCTTTCCTGTGTTTACTGGCCGTTTGTATATCACCTCAGGAGAGCTGTGCATTCAGGTCGGAGTGGCTTGTTTTCAGACCTGCTTCCATGCTGATCCAGATCACCGACTCTGTTCCCTGCTTCTTCCCCCTCTTGTTGTTGAGTCCTTGTATCAGGACAGAACTAGGAATAATTGCCTTGTAACAGGTAAGAGTGTCCACTATCCTAAAGAAGCAAGTCCTCTCCACCCCATCTGGAAAGGAACCTGTAAACTCTGTGTCTCTGGCTGGAGCTCGGAACTGGGCATGAACGGTGTCCTTGGGAAGTGAGCGGTGTGCCCTGAGTCTCACTTTTAAGTTGTATGTTTTGGATGGGCATACAACACTTCCCGTCTAAAGCCAACATGTATCCCACAACGTGCTAGAGTGTGCAACAAGGACAAGTTTTATCACTGAATCTGTAAGCCACAGGTCCCTGGGCTAGAGAAGAAGGACCCTGCCCGAGCCCCGCGCACAGATGGAATTGCAGTTACAGCATTAGTTTCCCAGCTCTTTGGAAACTCCACTAAGGAGAGATGAGTCATGGCACCCTTCCCTTGTGGCTCTTGTCATCCAGTCTGTGCCTCTTCCCTTTAGCTTGATTTTTAAAAAAAGATTTATTTTTATTTTTACTGGAAAGTCAGATATACACAGAGGAGGAGAGACAGAGAGGAAGATCTTTCATCTATTGATATATTCCCCAAGTGGCCACAATGGCCAAAGCTGTGCTGATTCGAAGCCAGGAACCTCTTCCAAGTATCCCATGCAGGTGCAGGGTCCTAAAGGCTTGGGCTGTTCTCAACTGCTTTCCCAGGCCACAAGCAGGGAGCTGGAAGGGAAGTGGAACTGTTGGGATTAGAACCAACACTCATGTGGGATCCTGGTGCTTTCAAGATGAGGACTTTAGCTGCTAGGCTATTGTGCAGGGCCCTAGTTTCATTTTTGAAATGCATTCATTTCTTAATCTCTCTCCCATGGACTTTAAGTATACAGTATTACATATTCCCATGTGCATTTTCTTGGATGTCATAATGTTTTTTGTTCTAAAAAAAAAAAATCTACACACTTAAAAATAAGTTCTTGAGGTTGACAGTTAGCTTGGGCCTCTGAAAGCTGCTCAGTCACTCTCTGTGCGCCCGCCAGCTTACTCCTCCGCGTGCTTCCCACCCCGGTGAAGGAACCCCATTGTGAAGACACTCCATTGCAGTGTGTCTTTCTCACTGCAGTGCTCCTCCTCGGTTTATGGTACCTGCTTTAAGTCTTAGTCTGTGTTCTAATTCTAACGAGCAGAAACTTGTTTGGCTTCCCAGTCTGGAGGCCAGGTTTCTGGATAGGGTCTTCATGCTGCGCCATCCTACAGTGGAAGACAGAGGGCAGGAAGGCAGCAAACTTGCTTTGATAGCAACTTGATCTTGCAGTGACTTATCCACTCCCTTGACCAGGACGTTGAGCCATTCAGGAATTCAGAACCCATGTCACCTAATCACTTCTCGGGCCCCAGCTCCCTGCACTGTTGCCTGGAGGTGAAGTTTCCAACACATGAACTGTAGGGGACACAGTCAAACCATGACACTTTTTCTGTCATGCACGCTTATTTCCCTGTTAGATTCAAAAGTAGCCGGTCAGCACGCCTCCTCCGAGTTTCTCATTTGTAAATTGACAATCTCACTTTAGTCTCTTTCCAACTTGTAGGCTCACCCTGAATTAATTTTAGTCTATTCTGCCTTTCTGCATGCTTCATCTATTTTGCGTATAAATCAGTGTTTTAAAAATTTGTATTTGTTTATTTGAAAAGCCGAAAGAGAGAGAGCAGGAGAGCACTTTAATCCATTGATTCACTCCCCAGACGTGTGCAACAGCCGGTGTTCGGCCAGGCCAAAGCCGTGAGCCTGCATCTCCCTTGGGAATGACAAGATCCCAACCACCTGCTTTCTCCCAGAGTGAATGTTAACAGGAATCTGGAGTCAGGAATGAAGCCTGGCCTTGAGTCCGGGCCTTCTAATACAGATTCAGATGTCCCAGATGGTGCCTTAGCTGCTATGCTATATGCTGCCCTTGCATCAATCAGTTCTTTGGCTTTATTCCAAATCTCAGGTTGTCCAGGTATGTTCTTGCATGAGTAGATCCATAGAAATGAATGGACACAGAAGATAACAAACACATTATCAATAGCTTGAAACAAGCCAAAAACATAAAGAATGACTCTGAATTCTAAATATTTAAATTTAAGACTGATGTTATTTGTGAAAAACAACTCGCAGTCAGACTTTATTGTTAGAAGAAATGTAAGATCAAAGACCTTGAAATTATCGCTTATAGTTCAGACATCATTGATTGAGTCTCGTGTGTGAATCTTCTTTGCTTCTCACATTGTTTCATAGGTGTCTGACCACAGCCATATATTTCTACGTGTCTCCACCCACAGAGTGTCTGGCTGTGTGTGAGCTATAAATACGCCTGTATCATTTTAAATAGCCCTGTATCTGTACTGTTAATTACGTCTTTGCTTCTGCTTTCTTAGTGAGTGGAAGAGACCTACCTGATTGTGGTGGCCATGCAGTGCCTGTAACCAATTATTTGTAAGCTCTTCTCTGTAGTTAGCTGCAGCCCATCCCAGCGGTCCCTGGCTGCTGATTTAATTCAGAAGCAGTCCCTGATGAACATTAGAAATTTCTCTTTCTTTGACCAGGCTTTTGAATGTCCTGGTGACTGTTTCTGTCAATTCCAGGCACCGCCATGACTCTGATCTTTTGGCTAAATTCAGAAGATTTTTTGTTTGATCTGAAGTGGCCAACTATGGGCTTTTACTTTCTGTGTTAAGTGTTTAAAGCACAGGTGGAAGTCGTAGGTTTTCTCTTTTTCCCTCTTGTCAATGCATTTGGCTTCCTTGGGGCCTCAGTGGCCTTCAATCCCATGGTCACTCTTTCAGATCCCTTGCTGTGCTTGGTAAATTCTCTTCCTGATGAGACGCCCCGGGAGCAGGATCCACTGACCCCTGAGTAAGCCACACTTCTCAGGACCCCCATCCTAGCATCCTTTGCAGTGAGAGCCTCAGTTTTGCAGGTACGAGCTTCCATCCTGATCTCTCATTGACCACCAGAGTACAGGAACTGTGAAGAACTCAAGATCTGGCTGTGGGGATGGTTTACAGAGGATTGAATGCTTGGGAAGACACGGCCTGTGTGGCTGTCGGGGTGCCCAGGGCCAGGCTGTCAGATGCAGAGGGAGACTGTGGTCCTAGGTCCCTGACCTGGCCAGTGCTGGGGCATGCTTGCCTCTTGATTGTCCATTCCTCTCCTTCACATACTTTAGATGACATACTTTTTCTGCTGTAGTCAACAGGTGTGGTTTCTGGGTCTCACAGTTAAGACCTCTGAGTGATACACCCTGTTCCACTGGCTCTGGACCAGCGGCTTTCAAAGTCTTGTTAACTTTTTCTTAAATGTAATCTAACAGGAAAGCACAGCACTTAGAGTTGATAGGCAGGGTGCTGCTCTGGGGGAGGCCACAAGGGGCCTGGCTGGGACAGCACAGTGGGAGGACTCTTCATGGTTCTGGATTGGTGGGTGACTGCCCTGCTGCTGCTGTCCGCTGGGCCTGTTGTCTGCTGGGTGGGTGCTGTATAAACAGCCTGGCAGTGTTTGCTTCTGGTCTTCCAGCGGTTTATGTCTTTGGGGCCTTCTGGGTGCTGCTGTTTTCTCTATGTCCCTGTCTCTTCTCTGTCCTCCAGTTGTCTGCCAGGTCAGAGGGTGTGTTCCTTCCTGTATCTAGGCTTTGCAGAGCGTAGATGTGGGTCTCAGGGATTATTTGGCCCTCAGAGGTTTCTTTAAGATGTAGACTCGGTTTTAAGAAGAAAATCCCCTTCGTGGCATGCTGCTCAGTAGGGCTGCCCTTGGCTCTCAGGTGTGTTCCAGACAGGGGCTCTGCCCTGGCCCTTTGGACTTTTTTTCTGCTGGAGTCCTGCAGGTTCACACTTTGGCCAGGTGGTTCTTGGTGATGAGAACTGGCTGGTGTGGTAAAATGCCTAGTCGATCCCTGCCTGCCACTCGCCAGGTGCCACCAGGCTCCTTGCTCCTAGGGCAACGCTACCACATCCCCCAGACACTGCCAGGTAACTGCCCCTTGGTTGACAGTCGCTGCCCCAAAGCCATTTCAAAGGTACAGAGAGCTACACAACTACTGTAGGGACCATCACTCGGCTCCACTGAGTTTCCTTTGGTTGCAAGAGAAACAGGGGCGCAGAGGCTTTGGCCAGAGAGGAAGGTGGTGAGGCTGGGGCAGGGACAGTGATGGGTGTGTGCGGGTGCAGAGACAGGCATGGAGTGGTGGTATGGGTGGAGCTGCTGCAGAAGTGAGGCCTGGGGAGCCTGCAGCTGCCCTCGCCCCTGTCTGGGACTTACTGAGTGAAAGAGGAACTTAGGAGCTACAAAGGGATCCTCCCCCACTGCTGGCTGGGGTGATAGTGGGGTGGGGGCAGGGGAGGGCAGAGAATCCTACCTCCTGAAGAAGGTACAGCCAGGACTTTCTGTGGTCGCGATGGAGGTGGCCATGGCACTGGGTGGACAGCAGATCGGAAGCTGCCTGAAGGTGGTCCTGTCCCACTCACTTCTGGCAAAGAGCAACCTTTTGGAAGGACAAGAAGGGGCTGGGTTGCTTGTCCCTGTGCCTCGTGGAAGAGCAAGGTCACACAGGAGCCCAACAGAGGCAACACATTCTCTTAGGCGCCGGGTTTCTAGGGAACATGGTTACCGATGAGGTGCACCGAGCCACCACAGACGCAGTTGTGTGCACGCAGCTGAAGCTCTGAGAGGGTTTGAGATACACAGGAATTCCGGCTTGTATTCCTTTAGGAGGGATCGGAAGTTTTCGTTGGTAGTGGCCTGCATATAAAACAAAAGCTTAGTTGCCAAATGGTGGTGTTGCATGTGGAGAAACATTTGAGTTTAAAAATACACTGTTTCTGATATGAGACCATGCTTACTTGCTGTGTATTTGTCCTTCTTATAAACAGGCCCCTAAATAAACTGCTAATGCCAGAAACCAGAATACACCACTTTCAGTGAAGAGAAAGAGGTGGGAGGAAAGTGGCATATGGCATCAAGTTGTCCAAGCTAAAAATAAACTGCTTGGTTCTTCTCTCAAGTAGCTGTGAGGCACTTGGGATGTCTTCAGTGTAAGGAAAAATAATAAATCCAAACAGGATTAAATGCATTTTGCCTTAAAATGCCACCATGTTAAAGCAAATCAATGGCTGGGGCCAGAGGTGGGAATGGCCGATGGACGTGGGAAAGCTTTGGGGTGATGGAAAAGCTCTAAGGTTGGATTGTGGCAATGGCTGTATCCTCACTACACATCCCTGAGCAGTGTGCTTTCACGGTGTGCGCCATGTAAGGTTTTTTTGTCTTTGTTTTCTTGCCAAAGTAAAGATTATTGCTGTGTGTCTTAAAGCACACCTTATTTGCCTTGGAAAGTTTTATCTCAATTTACTAAATCTTTTTACAAGTGCCTGACTTATGGCAATTTTTTGAAGCCTTCCGGGCCTTGCTTCTTTTCTGGAGGAAGGAGGGTGGGGGTGACAGCACACTCTCCTGGCTGTGACACAGGTTAGTGGCTTAGAAAAAGTAAGCTGCTCCTGCTTCCTGTTTACACTGCCACTATCATGTAGTCCTTATATTTATTTAGTTTTTTTAAAGATTTATTTATTTTTGTTGGAAAGGTGGATTTACAAAGAGAAGGAGAGACACAGAGAGATTTTTTTATCTACTGGTTCACTGGCCAGGTGACCGCAACAGTGAAGTTGGTCTGAAGCGGGGAGCCAGGAGTTTCCTTTGGATCTCTCACCTGGGTGCAGGGTCCCAATAAGTTGAACTATTCTCCTGCTTTCCAGGCCAAAAGCAGGGAGCTGGACCGGAAGTAGAGCAGCCAGGACTAGAACCAGCAAACCATATGGGATACTAACGGTGCAGATGGAGGATTAGTGTGCTGTGCTGCCACCACGTTGGTTCCTTGCTATCCTTATCCACTGCTGTGTGTGTTCTCTTTTCTCTCCTGGACCCAAGTCTTGGCTCTCTGACCTTGGCTCAGGGATGAGCCCCTTCTCTCCATGCACTGCCACCAGAGTGGGTCTTCCCACTGCTTTTGGTGGTTGCCCTTCTCTTTAGGTGAGCTCAGAACCCTCCCAAGCTGACCAGGAGTCTCTTCTTCCACATGTGCGCCCCCCTTCTTGTTCCTTTTTTCTAGCCTCCCCAGCTCCCAGCGAGAAATTCTCCCAGTTCCCTGTTCCAGCTTTGCCTGCTGTGGTCTGTACTTGCCTGCCCACCCCATCCCTGCTCTTGCCCCAGGCACCAGCCTTGGGGAGGCACCTGGAGAAGATGCCTGCTTGGCCTCAGTTTTGTGTCCCACACCGTTGTTGCTGCGTAGGGATGCAGCATGGGGTATGTTGCTGTCGTGTTCTGGGCTGTTGTCCCTTGCAGATGACCATAGCCCTGGACTGACCCAGGTCTCTCAGGTGATGTCTTCTGCTGGTTGTCCCAGGGAGATGCCTCAAGAGCCTGTTCTGTTCATTCAGGAGCCTTCAGTCTAGAACCCTTTCTCTCATAGGGCCTTTGCTCCAAGGGGGAAACTGTTCTAGCTGCCTGGAACGGTGATGATGGCCTTTGCGTGCCAGGGTGGCATTTTTCTAAGGGGAATGTCCTTTCTCCACTCAGCCTGCACTCTTACAGCCCTCCAGTGGGAGAGCTGTCTTGGCATAGAGAGAGAAATAGTCAGGAAACATCTGTTAACCTGAAAGCCAGGGTTTTCTCATGGAGATTTATTTTAATTTCTCATGTATGTATTTTTAAAATGCACATGAATGAAACAGTGCTCTAATTGTCATCCAAGGGCTGCAGTGGGTTAACTCTTTGCTTCCCGGTCTCCCACCATTGCTAGCCCAAGAGTGACAGGCGTGGGGAGGTGGGGAGAGTGGGGGAGTGGAGGGAATGGGTCCTGAGCTTCCACAAAGGTGTTCTTTTATGTCCTCTTCTGTACATTGGTTTAGCTGTGTTTTAAAACGCGTGTGATTTAGCCTGTACATGTAGTGATGCCCAAGCGCTGTGTGGGTAACTGAGTTTTAGTGATGCATTCTCCGAGTGCAGATGCATGGTAATGGTTCCATAGCTGCTCATCCATCTGCAGGGGCCAGCAGGCTTTAGGAAGCAGCCGCAGCTCCTCTTCAAAGGACACTTTAGGTGAGGCTGCAGTGGGCACTGCACACCCACAGATGAAAGTGGAGTGAGCCAGTAATGCCCACCCTGTCTGTGAAGCAGTTACGGGACGAGCCTATGGTGGGGGGCACCTACTGGAGAAGTCCCTCTGCTAGCTGTGAGGGGCCCGTCATGGGTTCTCCCCAGAGCTTTGGGGCTAACTCAGAGATCAGCAGGCCAGTGAGCTAGAAGCTAAGAACATGAGGATCCACAGGCCTAACTCAGGGCACATCTTGCTCTGGCTACTTTAAACTAGCAGATTTAACTAGAAACTTCTTCCCAGGATGGACTGGTGGCACAGCAGCTAAGATGCTGTTGGGACATTGGCATCCTATATCCAAGTTCCCAAGGCCCAGCTTGGCTCTCAATTCCAGATCCCTGCTCATAAGCCATCTTGGCAGGCAGCAGGTGATGGCTCAAGTCCTTGGGTTTTTGCTACCTATGTGAGACGCCCAGACTGAATTACTGGTTCCCAGATTTAGCCTGGCCCAGCCTGTGCTGTTGGGAAGTAAACCAGCAGAAGGGAGAGCTCATTGGGTCTGTGTCAGATTCTTTTTTCTCTTAGTCACCAGCCACTCCCTGGTGAATGTGGGTGAATGAGGAAATGAAAGCTCTGAGAGATAACTATGGCAGCAGATTTAGGGATGTCCTGACTTTGGGGGCCCCCCAGATCTCAGTGCCACAGAACAGCAGATTCCACAGCACTCCAGCAAGACTGCATTTCCACGGAACTGTTCAGTGCGTGTATTTTTGTATCTCACATGCCTATCTATTCTCTCTCCAGCACCTAAACTTCAGTGTGAGCAAGGAAGAGCAGGGCAGAGAGACAGGAGCAGTCCTGCTTTGCCTGTGACTCCTCTTCTGATACTCCCAACCTCCCCTCTGCCCAACTGAGGGTTTTTCCTGTCTGCGTTCTCGTCTCTTACCTTTCTCATCACTGAGTGTGGCAGAGATGATTGACAGAAGGGTAACCTGGAGGAAATTGCAGTCTCTGAAAGGCTTCTGGGAGTGGAGCCTCCAAGGGCATGCGGTGCAGCTGCCCACCCAGCCATGTTGGTGAAATAGGTTGCGTGTCTGCTGAAACCAGAGGACCGCACTGGTGGGAAGCCCTGTAGGTGAGCAGTGGAGACCTATGGGCAAAGAGGCACGTTCTGCACTGTTCAGAGGAAGACACAATCTCAGACACCTTTTTCTATAAGAAAAGGAGAGATAATGACATTCTGTCCCCATGGGTTCTATGTATGGGGATTCAGTCACCTTGGATTGAAATTTTTTTCAGTCATTGCATCTGCATTGAAACATGTGCAGACTTTTTTCCCTCGATTCCCTAAACAATGCAACGATAACTTAAATAACAATTAAATGGTATTAGGTATTGTAAGTCATCAAGAGCTGATGTGATATGGGCAGGAAGCTGTACAGTTACGCGCAAGCTGCTATGCTTGTTTCAGGTGCGGGCATGAGTAGCTGTAGATTTTGGTGTCTCTGAGGGGCTCCAGGAAGCAGTGCCCTGAGGGAGGACTCTGTGTGCTTTTGCTCATCTATCCACACACTCGGAGATTCTAGGGAGACACCAGGGAGTAAATAGATGGCAGACCATGGAGGGGGCAGGGAACTTGGGGGATGGACAGGGACGACTGTGGGAGTCAGGTTCCTCTTTTCCTCTGTTTATGTATTGGGCTTTTTTGATCCATGTGATTATATTACTTTTTCAAAAATTACACACAAATGGAAACAACATCTCCAATTGATCACTAAATTTAAAGATATGTAAATGGTTTAATGATCTTTTTGTTATTACAAACCAAACCACCCACCAGTGGCATCTGACCTGCCTGGGTCCCCAGTAGCCCTACCTGTACTTTGCTCCTCATGGGGAAGTTCTGGACTTGCCCAGTGATGTGTAGCTGGAAGTGGACAAGTCTGGACTGGGCTCCCAGCCCTCCCCTCAGGGCCTGGTCAGTGGTGACCCAAAATAGAAGTGGGACAGAGGTCACTTGCCTTCGGGGCTCGTGTGCAGGTGCAGGCTCTGAGGGCAGCCTCCAAGCCTGCATCTGGTGGCCCTGCTTCCTGTCATCACGTTCTGTGGGGTGTCCACCTCCAGCTAGGCCTGCAGAGCATGTCCTGTGGCCTTGGACCCCCTTCTTCTACCTTCCACTCTAAGCATGCAGTCTCTGAGGTTATGCAGGCGAGGGGCAGGGCCAGTCTACATGGACAGAGTCAGGCAGGCCTCAGCAAGAAGGCCCAGCAGCATGGACAAGGTCAGGCAGGCATCCAGGGAGAAGTGGACAGGTCAGACAGGTCTCAGGAAGACCAGAGAGGCTGCCTAGTCCCTACCTCTAAGCCCTCGCTCATTTGCTGCAGTGGTTCCTTTGCCAGCTGGGAGCAGCTGAAGTGTAGGCTGCCTTGCAACGTCTAGGTGTGCAGCTAGCATACACATCACCACAGAGACCCAGTGAAGCCTGCCTTGCTTGGCGCAGGCTTTGTCCTTGGCCAGCACCATTCTGTCGTACTCCTCCTGGGAGATAACAAATACTCCATCAGCCTGAGTATGATCTGTTTTGGTAAGAGGTGGTCACAGCCACCTCCAAGAGCAGCCCACTGGGATTCCACAGAGCCACTTCCCCTATAGACTCTGATTGGCTTCTCTCAGCTGCAGGGACCCATCTGTTGATGCTGCCACTTCAGAGGAGTTGTCAGGATGCAGCCAAGCCAGGGTCAGCTCCACCCCACAGGGGAGAGCAGCTCTGCTTGGGGTAGCTATCATGTGTTTGCCTTGGACTCTGAAATGCTCCTACCATCATGTGCCTTTCTGGTTTGACTGCTGGAGATGCAGGTTTATGGTCAACTGTTGATAACTACATCAATGTTGTATCCTAGATGGTTGTTCTCTGGGTCCATCTTTTGTTCTGTCTAGACTGTTCCCAGCCCCTTGTTTTTCTTTTTAAAGAATTCATGATGTGGCTTATGATGTCTTCTCACACACAACCACACATTCTGTGGACTGAGGCCTAGTGGCAGCAAAGGAACGAACTTTGAGTTCCAGGTTCTTCTGCACTTGACCTTTTTTCTTCTCATTTTTCCCTGGATTGGGACTCAGGAGGCTTTTCCTGCAGGGATCAGGTAGTATATGTTTCACACCTTTCCTCCTTGTCTCAGGCAGGCCGTGGAGTCCCTTGCAATGACTCCATTTACTGTTAGCCGGAGGAGCCCCAGGCCATGTGTGAGTGAATGTGGGTGTGTTGCAATAAAAGTTTATAGACACCGACATCTGAATTTTATATAATGTTCTCTGCTATGAAATGTTATTCTTCTGGATATTATTCTACTATTAAAGCAGTGTGAAGACCATTCTCACTTCACAAGCCTCAAAGGCTAGGAGGTGGGCTGCACATGGCTTAGGGACTGTACCTTGCTAACACCTGTTTCACAACTCAGAGTTTCCACCCTTCACCCCCACAGAAGCTTTTTTTTTTTTTCCTTAAAAAAAAAAAAAAGGAAAGAAGGATGAAGAAAGGAAATAAATCTGTGCCCGGCACAGTAGCCTAGTGGCTAAATCCATCCTCACCTTGTGTGCTCCAGGATCCCACATGGGCTCTAGTTTGTGTCCCAGCTGCTCCACTTCCCATCTGGCTCCCTGCCTGTTGCCTAGGAAAGCAATAGAGGACAGCCCAAAGCCTTGGGACCCTGCACCCTCATGGGAGACTCAGAAGAGGCTCCTGGCTTCGGATCGGTCCAGCTCTAGCCATTGTGGCTGCTTGGGGAATAAACTAGTAAATGGAAGATCTTTCTCCTTCTCTGTATATCTGCCTTTCTAATAAAAATAAATCTTTTTTAAAAACCTAGTTTTTGTGGATATTCATTTGGTTGAGATATACCTTAGAGTTTTTTTTTTTCAAAAGTGCCAAAATTCATATAATTCCCAGTTCAGAAGAGAATTATCGTGGTCTGAGGAATGCATCAGGGTCACTGGACATCCTGCAGAGTCCAGGGAAGCAGAGAACTGAAAGAAGAGTTTTGAGCAGATAGTGCTTAGCTCAGAGGCCACTGCACCTGAACAACAGCCACAGGATCAAGGTTCATGTGCACATCCTGGGAGTGTTAGATCTGGGATAGCATGAGGGTGAGGAAAGTTCTGGAATCACAAGCCTCCCTTGCTTTCTTCCTTCCTTCCCCTGAAGACTTGCAGTCGCTTCCATCTGAGTGAGGCAGGAGATACTCCTGTGGTTCTTCCACAACCATGAAGCAAATTGCTCGTGGCCTTTGATGTTTTAAAAAGAAGCATCTTTATTAAATAATTTGAAACTGTCGTAAAATATATGTAAGAGTTGAAAGCATTAATGACACAAGAACAGCTCCTACTATTGATTACATTTAGGAAGTTCCTAGCATTTGATTCTTATAAGCAGTACAGCTGTGAACATTCTTGTACGTGGTTATCGGTGGGTGTGGGCAAGAATTTCCATTGGGAATAGTCTGGAAGCTACACAAGGGCCAGCTTTTGGCTTTTTATGTTATTGTTCACCCTAACATGAAGCATCCATGTGCCGGGCAGGGTTTTCCAGTGACTGGTAAGAGTGGAGATCCCCAGGTCCCTTACTCTGACTCCCACCACCCACACTCTGTTGCCTGGCTACCCTAGGAAGACGCAGCCCTTGCCAGCTCATGTGTCCCAGCTGGAGATGACTCCCCTAAGGAAAGGTGAATCCCGCTGCAGTGTCTGCTCAGCAAACTTGATGCTTCGCTCTGTGCCACCTGTGTTGGCAGTGGAGTTGTGTTGTTAGACTTTGCAGGGATCATGTGTTCTGGGTCAGATTTCTTTTAAGTTCCATACAAAGCCCTTACCTTGGCGTAAATAAGTGGCATAAATCAGAATATCCCTTTACCAGCAGGTGAAAGGGACCAGTTAGCACTGGAACAGGTATAACTGGCTCGGACTTATTTATAGGTTTTTATAGGTATTTCAAGTGCAAATAGAGGTACTGTTGGCTTGCCATTCCCCAGGGTTCCAGAGGCCACACAGCCTAGACTTGGCCGGCACTCAGGCCCTGCTGAACACCCCTCTGGGCCCACCTTTCCCGCGTCTCTTACCATTTTCCTTCCTTCTTCATTTTGTGCTCTTCTTCCTCAAGATCTTCCTGTCTGTTCTTTCACCTCCCCAGCATCACAGTAAGAGGTGGAAGAGGCTTTGGGGTTGGACAGCTCTTTTGACCCCAGAGGTTTATCCAGAGTGGGGCCAGCTGGAAATGTTACACGTGACTCCCAGAGGAAGAGGCAGGGCCTGTGTCCCCGGCCCCTCACTGTAGACCCTCAGTGGGAATCAGCCTCATTTCAAGACAACAGAAGTGCATCACCGCCTCCTCCTCCATGCTGGGGTGGTGAAGGTGTAGCAGCAGCCTGGTGGATGGGTCCAATATTTGCTTATATTTCCTTTCAGGGCTAGGTTGAAATTTCTGTACAGATCTAAAGAGGAATAGGATGGTTTGAGACAAGCAATTAAAAGTAGATTTTTTTTTTTTAATGTGTGGCTAAGGATGCCTGAGTGTATATTTGTGTGGGTTGAAGTGTAGGCTGGGCATGGCTGTGGCTGAGGCATATGCAAAATTGGGAGTGCTTAAAATGTAGTAAGCTAACCATTCCTCAGTAGTCTCACAACGGACTATCGGAAATGCTCGATACCAAAATGTTCTGCTACAGCACGTGTTTCTGTGACACAGATTAGCCTGTGTGCTATTACAAGCCAGATTACGGAAATGGTGCGGTGTAATTGCAACAGTACACAAATGAAGCATGACACTGCAAGCCACTGGATAACGCGGAACCCATTCCCCTTGGTCTTCTTGGTTCTTTTTGGCTGTGTGTCCTGACCCAGCAGTGATTTTGCAAGGTTTCTTCTGAACTTCAGGCATTTTATCCCTTTTACAATTCAATGTTCTTGATGCCTCCTTACTCCATCTGTCAAGCCACCTTAACTATTTACATTTTAAACCAAGTTCTATATTTTTAGTTAAAAGTTTTCAAAAACTGTAGTAAAATCAACCTTAACTCTTTTAGCATGTTTAAGTGCATAGGAGGCTGTAAGTTCATTAACAGTATTTATTGTGAAACTATCACCATCCACTGTCCTCAGAACGGTTTTCATCTTCTCAAACTGAACCTTTGTTCTCGTTAAACAATAACGTCCCACTCTCCTTCCTCAGACCCTGGAAGCCACCCTTCTTCCTGTCCCTGCATATGTGACTACCCCGGGTACCTTGTTGTCAAGGCATCTCCATATGGTAGCACATGTCCACATTTCCTTCTTTTTAAGGCCAAATAACATTCCATTGTACCTATATCAAATTCTGTTTATCCGTTTATCCATTGATGGACACATGAGTCCCTTCTAGCCACTGGCTATTGTAACTTCCATCCATTGTTTCACACCCCCAATTGACTCAGATAACCAGGGCTGGGCCAGGCCTAATCCAGGGTTTTGGGACTCAATCCCAGTCTCCCATGTGGGTGACAGGGGTCCCCAAATACTTGAGCCATTGCTACTGTTTCACAAAGGAAGCTAGAAGCAACGGCAGAGCTGGGACTTGAAGGCGAATGCTCCAGAAGGGGATGGAGATGGCCTAAACTGTTGGTGAAGCCAAGCCAAACACTCATCCAAGAAGTCTTTGTCACTGAGTACCTGCCTTGTGCTTAGAGTGTTAGAATAGAGTAAGTTCCAGGACCCCATCCCTTCTCGAGATGACATGTAAAGAATGATCCTACCTTTCCTTGCTGAGAGCATTGACTGCTGTAGTTCAGAGCTGAGGTCTGCAAAGAGGCCAAGTTCAAAGCCTGTGTCTGCTGCTTGCTATATCTGATGTGTTAGGCACATTACTCTACAGTGTCTCAATTTCTCTAACTATAAAGAAGAAATAACAGCATGAACCTCCTGGATTTTGATGATGTGTGGATGTTAAACCTAGGGAGGGCTCCTGTAGCATGGTGCCTGGGATGGACCAAACCTGTTACGGGATAATGCTAGGCAGTGCTTTCAGTTCAGGCTGATCTTGGCTTGGCTCCAGTATGTCTCCCTTTCCCCTTCTCATGGCACAATAGGACAAAAAGCACCAATGTCCAGTCAAGGAATGATTTTTGTGACTTTTCAGGGGCTGTTGCCATCACCCTGAGGCATGGGTCTCTTCTAATGGTGATGTCTGAGTATGAGGACCACCATTTGGGTCTGGTGCCTTCCATGGACTCCTGCATATTCCTCCAAGTTCATGTGTATCCACAAGTCTCTCATTAGCACTCACCTGAGTACAGATATAAAGCAGCGTTCCTTGCACACTGAGGGTGGGGCTGAAGGGAGAGACTTTGGCTGGATTTTCCCGGGAGTCCACATGTGGGGCTGTGTCCTAGACTGGCTCGAGCGTGACTTGGAACTGACACACCCAGAAGGCACCAACTTCCTCATTTTGATCTTCTGGCCAGCTCTTTCCTGAAGTCATTACCGGCCACTGACCTCTTCCCCAGAAAATGCTAGACTTGAAATTACTTTTCTACACTCTCCTTCACTCAGGCACTTGATAGTACCTGTACTGGGGCCAGCTAGTAGAAGACCACAGGGTGCTGGAAGCTGACTGTGTTGGTGTCTGTGTGTGGACCACCTGCACCTCTGCCTATGGTCCTTCTCCTAGGAGATGTTGTGCCAGGTCTCATGATCTTGGGTGATGTGTTGCTCATGGTCCTAAAATTGAACATGTGCTTAGGGGTGACAAGAGAGCGACGGGGCCCACCAGGCCTGGCATTTACTTTTGGCCCAGCTGTACAAGTGAGCCTGGGGGTAGGGTTATTGCACACTAACAAGCTAGAGAGAGGGAGAGGAAAGGCATGGTGTTAGGCACAGCAGGAGAGGGGCGGGGGACAGGGAAGACTTGGCAGCACTAGCGACACCATTATCATTCTGACTGCTCATGAACAGCAGCAGCCCTGGCTGCCACCTCTTAACTGCCTCCCTGTTCAGGCCAAGCCCAAAGCTGGGACTGGCTGGAGTGAAATGTAATTTCTTTCCCACACAAGACTTGCTTTTTTTTTTAATATAAATTTTATTTTTTATTATGTTTACATAGTTGATTAGGGTGGGAAGGATCAAGGATTAGGGGATAGTGGGTGAAATCATTGTTTCCAAATTTTCTTTTTCTTCTTCATGTGTCTGGGAAAGGGGAGTTAGGGGGAAAAGCCACACGCAGCCTCCCAAATGCCTCCATTCCTGGACGTGGGGAACAGCCACCCAATGTCATCCCAGGGTCCCCGATGTGGAGCATATTCCAAGATTCTGCTTGAGTGGTTTTGATAATTCTGAAATGCTGTCGATCTTGGAGCTCCAAGGGTAAGGAAATCCTTCCAAGTCCATTGGCTGACAGAATCCACCTTAGAGTCTCCATTGCCCAGATATTTGCTGTCAACACTTGATTGGGTAGTTGAACAATCTGTTTTGTCCTCCTTCCTCTGTTATGGTACAGATGTCCTCTGCAGGCCTCAATGGACTGCCATATTCTCCATGTGCATCTGGATAGCCATCTAAGCCACTGAGGAGCCCTAGTTCTGACACATGCACTCCACACACACACCACAGATCCTGCAATTCTCCCTATGATTGGAGTTCTGAGTCCAGAGGTTCAGTTGGGGGAATCCCCAAAGAAACCTCACCTGAAGTGATCCCAGACCTGACTCATGTGTGTTTGTCAGTAGGGGAGCCAGCTCATTCTGTTACCCACATCAGCCTATGCACACTTTGGTAGTTGCAATTGCTGAGTTGGTTCTATTTCCAGCCCCATTCCTTATGTATATCAGTAGGTGCTGCAGCCCTGCACAACCCTACCTACCACACACTCTCCCTCACAATACGCCAGCAGGAACTGTAGCCTAATTGGAGTGACCTCCAATATAGCCTACCAGACCTGCCCCCAGCCCTGTTTCCTGTGCTTGTCAATATGTACAGCAGACTGATAGTCTGTCCCACATCCCATTCAGCTGTCATACATGACAGTGGACATTGAAGCCTAGCTCAACCCAACCAACCCCACTATTCAGCCCACACTCATGCTGGTGAGAGCCATCACCTGTCTAGTCAGAGTTGCCTCCAACCCTGGTTCTCATGCTCATCAGTGGGAGTCACAGCTCGTCATTCTCCTACTAGACCCACTCCCAATCCCAGATCTTGCACTCTCCAGGTGGTTCTGCAGTCTAGCTTAACAGGATTTGACCCCAGTCCCGGCACTTGCCTGCCAATGCTATGGCCAAGCTCAACCAGCCTGCACCTAACTCTGGCTCATGCATGTACCAGTGGATATAGTCTGTTAGCCCAACCTGGCTCTCCCTGTAACCCAGCTCACATGCTTGGCCTGGTGTGCCCCCAGTCCCAGTTCTCACACTCACCAGTGAGAGCAGTGGCCCAGCAGAGGAGCCTGGGGTGCTCCCTTACCAGGTTTATATCCCTCTCCCTGGGTCTCGTGTGTGCTTGTGGGTGCTACAGCCGAGTCTGGCACAGCCCACCTCACCTCAGCATTTGCTGGCGGGTGCAGTAGCCTGGCTCGGTCTGGTTTGACCTTAGTTTCAGCTCATGCTGATGGGTCACAGTGAGACTTTTATTCCACACTGAAGAAACAAGAAGGGCACTCAATGAGGAAGGCTTAAGAGATGCATGCCACCTGCCTGGAGCCGTCTACTGCGAGGGTGGCCCTGGGTGTCTGATGGGACACGTGCTCATCTGTGTCTGCCTACAGGTGCATGTGTGCTCAGCATAGTTTGCAGCCAGGAACTGCAGCACTTTCTGGGCTAGGGACCTGAGATACCCAGGCTGATTTTGTGCCCCTGAGCTTAGGCAGGCAAAAAGGTCTGAGGCACCAAGACTGTTCGCTGGTAGTCAGCACGGTCTTAGCTCTGCATGCTCTGGGTGGGCACACAGAGCTCTAAGCAGAAGCAAGAAGGTGGCCCTGGGCACCCAGACCTTTTGTCCTCTCCTAAAAGGGATCACAGGAGCTTTGCATTGCAGCTGCTATCTGTATTTTTTACCAGTGGGAGTGACGTCGTGCCAGCAGTGACACATCCCCAGCTGGGATAATCTGTATTGTGCAAAAACACACAAACCGCAAATTATCTTTAAAAGGGAAGAAAGCAAAAGAACACATGCAGTGCACGCCTCATGTCACGTCGGTGGAGGGGAAACTCCACTGGAGCCTCTGCAAGCTGTAGCAGGGGAGAACAGCGTAGCCGGGTGGGCCAGGAGCTGTCTGCCTGCTGCCCAGGGCCAGCTGACAACTGCCTTGTTACTGTGCTCAGGACACTGACTGTTCGTGTGTTTGTGCATGCGATGCTTCCTCCTCTTTTTTGGCAAACACAGTTGTGGTGGGCATGCTGGAAAGCTGAGCAGGCATGAGTTTAGTGAGCGGCACCAGCACTACATGAGCTACCTGTGTGACTCAAGCAGTACGACCCTACCTGTCACAGGCCTGTGTCTTGCTCCTTCCATAGAGCCTATTCTGTGACACAGTCCTCTTACATTCAAAATGAATAATAAGGGGCTGGCCCCATGGTGTAGCAAGCTAAGCATCTACCTGTGCACCAGCATCCCATATGGGTACCAATTGCAGTCCCAGTGGCTCCACTTCCATTCTAGCTCCCTGCTGATCATGTAGGAAAGTAGCAGAGAGTGGTCCTCCTTCACCTGCCAGGCAGGCTCTGCTGCAGGCCAGCCCTGGGGTGTGCCCCATACAGCACCCAGCCCTCCATCAGCAGTGATAAACAGTTGCCCTGATTTATTGTCAAACTCAGATTTTTCCTGCTCCTTTCAGAGATTTGTGGGTTTCTCTTACATCCTGTTTCATTAGCATATCCAGTTCTGCTCAAGCTGAGAGCCCCAGTTCTAGGAAGAAACATCTGTTAAGGGAATCATTAGACACACCTTCCAGGTTTCCAGCAGGGATGCTGTGGCCTGCTGATTGGAGGTAGATACAGGGGAGTTTTTCTGTCTGTTTACCATTGATTTTATCCAGTTTCCCAGGCTGGATTCTTGTGTGTGGCTGCCATGGCAGATATGTGCTAGTGGCTTCTGCAGGTTGTCTGTTGTGCCTGCTTTGTGGAACCAAGTTTCTCAAGTCCCGTCCCCATTCACCACCCCACTATCCAACTGCAGCTCTCCAACAGTGTGCTCTGGAGGCACCTGCTCAAATGCTGCGTTGATCCCAAGGTGCCTTCTTATAAGAGGCTTGTTAGTCCCAAGGGGAAAGTAGTCAGTTCCCTGTGGAAATACATGGTAGCCACAACCTTAGCTATACAACCAGAATCTGTGATGGGGCCTTGTCATTCACCTGCCTTCTCTTACCTGACATGCTACCCTGTGAAGAATGGCAGACTCCTGGGGTGTTTTTTTTTTCCTCCAAAAAACGCATGATCTGAATGTAATCACGGAGCAGCAACTAACAAACCCCTATTGAGAGACAGTCAGTAAATAGGAGGTCATATTGTCAAATTCTCTAGAAACATGTCAAGGTCACCAAAGACAAAGGTAGACCCCAGATTGTGGGAGACACAGCGACTGTGTGGCTGTGGAGCTTCTGATTGTGCCTTGTTGTTGTTATTCCCCTTTTTGGTAGTTATGCTGTTTATAAGAAGTTAGCAGCTGGGGAAGCTGGGTGAAGGGTTCTGGCATCTTCTATACCAGGGTGTGGGGAAAAGCTGCTGGATTTTGGAGCCAGAAAGACCTGAGTCACCTTAGCTGAGTGACAAGGGGCTTGTCCCATTACCTGTCTGAACCTCTGTCTCTTCATCAGAAAGGAAGACCTGCAGCCTCACAGTGTCCTGGCCATCACTGAGATGCCAACTGTAACCCACAGGAACCAGTTGCCCTTTCCCAGTGTGCAACACTCTTCCCCCATGCCAGCCTTTCCGAGCTCCATCCCTCACCCCTGCTGACCACTGCCCTTGCCCTGTGATATTTTTAAGAAGCTATATATACCTTTGCTCCTAAGCTCCAGAATGCTGCTTCTGCAGATGGAAGTCTCTTGTTGTTACTGGCTGAATGAAGCCTGAGCTAGGACTGAGCCTTGGTCTGTCCACCTCAGTGGCCTTTTCTGCTAGCTTCAGCTCCCTGCCAGTCTCTGTCATTCAAAGAGCTTAGCCCCTGAGGCTTCTAAGTGTGGTTCTGGCAGCATCAGCGCCTAAACTTGTTAGAGTTGCACTTGTCAAAAGTGCAGTTTTAGGCCCTTCCCCCCCGACCCAGGGCCTTGGATCAGCACTTTTCCACTATCCCCAGGTGACTCGTGGTTCAGATTCATGAATTTGACACAGAAGGTGATGCCAAGCTTCCCTCCCACCCCCCACTGTGTACCTCTGCAGTGGAGGGCTGGGTGGCAGGCCCTGAGAGCAAAGGCATCAGGGTGAGTTAAGGAATTCTTCCCATTGTGCATCATTCCAGGTCTGGCTCTCGAGTGGAATCTTCTTCCCCAGGGTTTCAGGGGCTTGCCTGCAGCCTATATCTTCAGCCAGGACTTGTGCATAGGGTTACCTGGGCAGGGTCTTGCCCAGCAGGCAGCTGGAATTTTCTGTGGAGACTTGGGTTTCCTGCCATGCTTCTAGCTTGTACCAAGATCGCTGGACACCTCCACATAGTAGCGCTTGCTGCCAGACCAGCCAATGGCCAGACCTGGAGCCTGTTCTGAGATGTTGGGACTGACCTCCTGGGGCTGCCAGGGTGTCCACAGGAAAGGGATAGCACAGGTGCTTGAAATGGAAGTAAGACCGGTTTGGTTTAAATGCTGATGAGGCTGTTTTCAAGCCGACATTTCTTGGATGACAGTGTATCTGAAAAATGAGCCATGGGTTTTATTGAGCCTTCTCTCTAACCATGGTGCTGAAAAGTGGGACCACCCCTGGGTTCACTCCGGAGCCCTGAACACTGGGCCTTAAATAGGCTAATCAGGTCCCAAGTCAGGTAGCTCGTCTTCAGAGCAGAGGTTGGAACCAAGAATTCCCTGAATGCAGAGTCCAGCTCTTAAACCCTGGGCTAGAGCTAATCTGGCTCCCTCCTGGTGACCAAAGGAGGTTGGTTGAGCCACGGCCCTGTTGAAGGCTGTGTGCAGGAAATGACCCACTGCATTTGTTAGCTTGCCTGGGATTAACCATCTGCCAGGACCCTCTGCATGCGGGGCTGGGCATGCTGGCGTCATTGTTGCTGTGTCAGGGACAGGTGCTGGGTTCTGGAGCCGAGTCCCTGTTGTTATTGCAGGAAGAGTTTGGGGCACCAGGAAGGGAGTTTGGGTTTGTCTGTGGCCAGCGGTGCTTATCTGGGTGCAACTGGTAGCCAGGCTAGTGCTGGCACCCGTGCTGCACTAAGAGGCTCTGAGTAGGGCCCTTCCAGTTGGGCCTGGGGCAGGCTTGAGCTGCGTGGAGAGAGCGAGCGGCTCAGGAGAGCGCCGGGGTCACGCCAGCACCTTGCAGCTTCCCTTCCTGTCCTGTGGCCACTCTCCTTTCCTTCCCCATCACCTTTTCTAACAGATGCACAGAGGAAGGTGGAAAACCAGCAGCAACTTGCAGTGAATTCCCAGTGCCTTGGTTTCATACCTCTCCCTGGATTCTGGCAAGGGAGACTCTGGGATTTTAAACCTCCTATTTTCTTTTAGACTGCACTGACAGGCTTGGAGGTAATTAGCAGCCTATAGAGAGACTGGATTATCGTGGAGAAAAATGCCTCATGGGAGTGATCCTGATCTGCGGAGGGGTGGGAACAGGACAATAAAAATAGACCTGGATCCTGGCTTTTGGGAGTGAAAGGAAACCAGCAAGTGGGTGTCCTGAAAATCAGGCAGTGGACCCAGAGCTGCTACACTCACTGCTTCCAAGCTAATAAAGCAGATAAAAAAGAAAAATCTCCTGTAATATGGCTGCTTGTCATCATCTATGTTTGTCAGTCAGCGTTAGGGCAAAATTGAGATCATGCTGATGTAGAGTTTTATGAACCACTTTTTTTTTTTAACTCACTAAGTGCTCTGCATGTCTGTGTTTCTAGATGTCATTTCTATTTATTAGTTTAGTTTATTTTTCTTTATTTAATTTGAGAGCAGAGAGCTTCTATTAGGTCACTTCCCAGATGCCCACACTAGCTATTGCCAGGCCAGAGCCTAAGCTGGGAGCTGGGGACTCAATCCTGGTCTCCCGTGTGGGTGGCAGGAACCCAGTGAGTCACGGCTGCCGCTTGCCAGGATCTGTGAACGCAGGAAGCTGGAGTCGGGAGCCAGAGCTGGCCCTCAACCCAGGCCACTCCACTGTGCAACATGGATTCTTCCTATCTAGACTGACTCCTACCTCCAAAACCCCTTTAAATAGCATTTCAAATGGCTCCTTTGGGTAAAGACATGATGTTTTGTCAAAAAATGGCAGCAGCAACAGTGAAGCCAGCTGTGATGGTACTGATAATGATGATGATGATAACTTTTACATAGAATTTGCTGGGCTCCAGGCACTATTCTTAGCTTTCTGCATAAACCACTATGTACAGCCCTATGGAATAGGTACTGCTCTTATTTCCACTTAACCTTTATTGTTCTACACTGACTCTTTTCTTGTTTAAAACAGGATTTTCTAAACTCTATAATCACCATAGCTCTCTACATGTTTCTTCTAGATTGATCCTGAGTCAGCAGAGGTGCAGAGTAAGGCTGGGACTCAGTCTTGATGGTCTCATGAAATGAATCTCTGCTCCTTGGCCCTCTTTTCTTCTTCCCTTTGGTTTGGGTTGGCGGTAGCCTTGTGGTGTCCCGTGAAGGGTAACTAGGAACCGTGGATGCTTGTGACCACGGGATCTGAAAGGGAACTTTGCTATGTGTGGTTGGTTTGTGCCCATCTCTTGATTTAGATTGCAGATTCCTTGTGAGAGAGAACCACTTCCCACGTATCTTTCTGTCGCTCAGTGTTAACATTTGCTCCTTGAGCAGTTAGGAGGACAGTGGTGTCACTAAACGTGGCCATGCTGGGTCCTGGAGGGGGTGAAATCTGACCGATCCTCAGGCAGCTCCTTGGCATTGGAGTGTGCAGGGGTGGGTTATTTCCCACCTGGGTGACGCACTGACTTAACCCTGTGGAGCTGCCATGGGGTTCTGGGCTATTGGCCCATTTGTGGTCTTTTGTGTTGCTTCTGAAGCATGGGGAGGATCTCAGCAGAGTGAAGTCTGCAAGTATTGGGAGCCTCTTCTGGGCGGCTGGGCCTGTAGCTGGTGCTGTCCATCGGGTACCTCCTTGCCACCCTCTGCCCCTGTCCTTCTTCCTCTCCCTGGGGTTTCTGTCATGCTTTGGGACAGTGTAGCAGGTGCTTGTTGAGACTTCTAGGTACCAGGTCCTGTGCTGGGATGCTGGCAATGTAGAGATGCATAAATCCTGGCTCTTGTTCTCCAGGACCTGGGAGAGAAGATCATCTTGTCATTGTTGTAAGACAGGGTGGTGGCGAAGGTGAAAGCTAGGACAGAAAGCCAGAGCAGTAGTCCAGCTCATTTCTAGCCCAGATCCCTCAGTCAGCACTCCACCATTCTCAGCCATGTAGATTCTCCTGGGGCAGCGGTCTCGGTGTACTTTGTGCCAGGCTCTTATGATGGTGTGAGGTGGGGAGGGCTTTCAGGTGTCCACATGGCCTTCAGGTTCTGGGTCCTGGTGATGTGTTTGGGCCATATAAGAGCATGGTCCTCAGCACAGCCTGGCCTGTGTTTCCTTTCCCCTGATGAAATGGCCTTGGAGTTGGAATGATGTGACTAACTTTGGTGAATGATCAGAAAGTCCCCAGCTGAGCAGGTCTTTTTTTTCCTGGGAGGTGGGGGTAGGGAGGAGCAGCACGCAGAAACCAGGCTGTGGTGGGCTGTGCAGTTGGAGTGCCTGAGTGAAGTGGCACTTTCTGCAGGGAGGAGACGAGGAGCAAAGAGTGGCACAGACAAAACCCCTTGGACATTACCTCGAGCTCTGGGGTAATGGGGCCACTGACCTAAATAAATAAGGGCCGGAGTCCGCCAGCTCAATGAGCTCTGGCTGCCAGCATCTTACATTCGCACACGGGCCCTGTGTGCATTGAGGCCCAGGAGAAATGGAGCTCTTTGTCCCATGCCAACTGGTTTGCCCCACACCTACCCACAGAAGGAACTTGGTTAAAAGTTGAGTGGCAACAAGGCTGAATCTCTGATCAGAGACACAGGCCAAAAAACAGAATTTTGTCACAGAAATCACTAGAAGTGAGAAGATCTCTTTGGGTGCTGGTGCTGGCTGGGACTTGTGCACAACAGTGTGACCTTAACTTTAATATTTTGTCTTTTATCTAACATTGACAAATCATGAGCATTTGCTGCCTTATTCAACATAGAAATTATTACGGAAAGCTTCTACATTGTTTTTGTGTACTTGTTAGAGTTGGCATGTATTTTACCCGAGTGAGCACATCTGAATTTGGACTCATGGGTGCAGTGCCTGATAGCCGTGTACAGCCGTGTACAGCTCATGGCTGCCGTACTCGACAGATTTGCTATAAAAGCCAGGTTGGGAATCTGCCATGACATTGTCCAGGCCTGGGCTGCTTTATCTGTTTTAAGATCTGTATGGTCTTCACTTGCCTTAAGAAAAAAAAAAGGGCTTTAAATCTTAATAAGTTAAAGGTAGTAGCAATTCTTTACATTTTTGTTTTCCATGTACAGAATGAGAACATGTCCCTTGCACCAAAAGCTGTGTGGGAGGCAGTCAGGCACCAGTCCTTCACCAGGCATTTTTTGAGGAAGGGGGGGGCGGTGCTAGCATCTGATTTATATCCAGCTCCTGCTTTGCGGGAGCTCATATTTAGGGGAGAGAATAGCCCTATAGTTATTCTCTTAACCAACTCATACAGAGCAGCAGCAGTAGGGGTGTGAGCAGGGCTGTGAAACAAGAGAGACATCTGAACCTGTTCAGGACGTTGTGGTGGTGGTGGGTCTATGGAGGAGGGCTATTTGAGTAGAAAGGCACAGAATGGGGGCAGCATTGCTAGGCAGACCAGTGGCGTTGGGAGGGATGTACAGTCTGAACTTGATCTCTTGGGGTTAGATCCTCACCTGCTGTGTCCGCTTGACAGCCCAGACAGGTAAGGCCACTTGTCTGAAGTCTTACCAGGTGCTCATGGGAGAGGGCTCTGGAGCCAGCCCAGACATATGACCCATCAAGGCCCAGAGCAGCTATGCCTCTGAAAGAGCTGGTCCCTTAGACAAGGTCTCTAGGGAGGTGTACTTGGCAGTCCCGGAGCCTGCTGCAAGGTGGCCTCAATTCCAGGATCCTTTCCTGCCTGCAGATCGCCACACTCCAGCTCAGTGAGGATGTGTACACTGAGAACTGTTTGTTTGCACCGTGTTTCTGTCCTACACATCCTGAAGTCTTGGGGGAGCAATCACAAGTCAGAGGGCAATGGGCTTTGCAGCTGGCCTCTCTGGGTAGGATTTTTATTAAACCTACACAGGAAATGGGGCTCTTGTCTTTTGTCCACATGAGATTCCTAATCACCCCAGGACAGAATAGAGGCAGTGCCTGCACCACCACCACCATCCCCCATCTCCCCCAGGGCTGTCCTCCAGGAATGCCATGCCTATTCTGTACTCAGCAGCTTTTATTTTTATCTCATCAGCGTGTTCCTCCTTTTGAAGTGTGAATCCTAGTGACCCGAATGAGCTGTCTGCCTGGGCCTGGATGTGGGCCAGCAGGACCAGGTTACTTGAGTTCAGAGGCAACCCGGACACCAACTGCCTGAATGGTGGGATGGTGGCTGGGCTGGGCAGTCTCGCCTGGACCAGGAGGAGCAAAGACGGACATTGAACTGAGGAGTTTCCCCACCTGGAGAGAGTATATGCTAAAATTAAACTGGGGCTTGTCAGTGCCTCTCCTAGCAGCCTGAAGAAAGAGTGAGCAAGGTTGGCATGGGTTCAATGCCAGTCAGGCAGGAAAGCAGAATGCCCTGTGTGAGGCTCAGCGGAGCTTTTGTGTATCTTGATGTGTGGAACGTAGGTGATAGAAGGCAAGTGTGCCTGTCCCCTGGGATTGAGTGGTCAGCACTGGCTACCCAGTTCTCTGGAGGAGGACATGGCAGAGGTTTTAGAAACAGGCAGAGGGGCTGTCCCACTCTTCTGCTGGCTGATTCTCCAGACTGCACCTGATGCAGGAGGCAAAAGGTGATGGTGACCCCTGTACTGGACTGTGTTAGGCCCATGTGTTCTGTGAATCAGCCCAGTGAACCAGTTTTACATAAGGCAGTGGTTTTCCAAGTGTGGTCGGTGTCGCCTGGGACAGGGCTTGTTAGAAGTACCTGTTTTCAGACCCATAGAGTGAGGACTCTTGGGTTCTTTGACAGGTCCTACATGTGATCCTGGTGCCCATGGTGGCTTAGAAATGCCCTTTAGAAAGGTGCGAGCACAGACTCAGTACTAGCCTGGGCTCACATCACAGGTGTGTAGCCTTGGACACATAGGGCAGCCTATTGTGTGCTTTCGTGTCCTTGTCACAGCTGGGGGTATTAACAGTGCCTACCTTGTGGGGTGGGCTGGGCTTGTAGTGAGCCACGCATGCTCATGCCACGCATACTGTGCTGGGTGCGTGGTAAGCATTCATAGATCATTCAACAGCAGTGGGCTTTAATCTAAGACCCACTTTTTTTTTATTTTTTTTAAATTTCAAGGCTGTTTACTTATTTTGCTATCCTCTGTTCCTAAACCAGATTCACTTCACTTCACTGTTAAGGCAACTCATTCTGCCCCCCAAAAGAGAAATGAGGCTACCCTGTGGTTCAGGGCAAGCCAGCAGGAAACTTCTCTTTCTCATTACTGCTCTGGTTCATTTGTATGGGGTGGCTGGGAGCCCACGTGAGAAGGGCTTTGTGTCATGCCTGAACCTGGCACATGCGTGCTGTTACTGAGGAGGAGAGGTGCCTGTCCGGGATGCTCAAGCATGTTATGTGAAATCTCTCCTGTCTGTTGCTTGATGTTGGCTTGCTCTGGATTTCTGACCCAGCCCGGGCACTGGATTTTAATGAGGGGCTGGTTGAAGGTCACCGCTGGAGACCACAAGCCAGAGGGATCATGTGGGCTGCACATGTTTAGGGCAGCTTAGCCGGAGCCTGCCTGGGCTTTGTGGGCAGCAATGGACCCAGTGATGAATGTGCTGTCTGGCCTGGTGCCATCTCCCTGGCCACCATAAAGGGCGGGTGGAGAATCCTGGCATTGGAATCCTGGACAGGCCTCATTCCACTCCATCGAGACCAACAGGAGCTTTGGGCCCTATTCGTGCAGATATAGACACATAGGTTTCCCCTCCCCCAGGTCAAGCATTAATTTTCAACACGTTGCCCTTGGCCACAGTCCCAGTGAGTGATACTTTCACAAGTATGTCTGGTGGCAGTCTTGTTTTCCTCTCCCAGTGCCCACAGTAGCCAGGGTGGGCCCGGGCTGAAGCCATTAGCTCAGTCTGGTTTCCCCAGTGTGGATGGCAGGGTCCCAAGCACTTGAGCTATTACCTGCTGCCTCCCAGGATATGCGTTAGCAGGAAGCTGGGTGCTGAGTGGAGAGTGGCACCAGGTCTTGAACCCAGGTCCTTTAATATGGGATGAGAGTGTTTTAGTGGCAGCTTCACCACTGCTCCAAAGACCACATCTCAGTGTTCTCTCCTCAAAAGGCAACTTGTCTGCTGCTCCTCCTGCCCCTGCTTCTCCTGGACCAGCCCCATTCACTGCTTGTCTGTCTTTTGGAATGGTACCTGCCTCTCACTAACAACCCAGGGTCCTGCCCTGCCTGCCCCCTCTTTATATTGCTAGGCCACGCCGCCGGGCCCAATAATAACATTCATAATTCACAGGTAACAACTGTATGACTTTGTGGGACCCACTGTGGTGTTTCAGGAAACATGCATGGCATATAATGATGACATCAAGCTGATTGGCTAGCTGTCACTTCCCGGCTGAATCGCTGTGTGTGGTGGATGAGGGACAACCACGTTCACCGTTAGCTGCGTTGAAGTCTGCAGTGCATTAATATTAGCTACATCCTTGTGCTATGCAGTGGGTCCCTAAAACCTTCCCTCCTGTCTCACTAAGATTTGGTATCTTTGGACCAGGGTCTCCGCTCTCCACCTGTAACCCCTGGCAACCACCACCTTACTCTCACTTTTACAAGGTCAACCTTTCTGGATCTGATGGAATGTTTGGGTATTCTGGGCCTGGTTTATCTCACTTATCCATGATGTCCTCCAGATCTACTTGTGTTGCCATAAATAACAGGAGTCTTTTATTTTTGTTTTTATTTTTAAGAAGGGGGGAATGAGAGAATGAAAGACAAGATCTTCCATGTGCTGATTCACTCTCCCAATGGCCACAACAGCCCTTGGCTTGTCTAGGCTAAAGCCAAGATTCTGGAGCTCCACTGAGTCTTGATCATGGGTGGCATGGACCACAGCACTTGGCCATCCTCTACCACTTTCCCAGTGACATTGGAGGAGAGCTGGGATGGAAGCAGAGCACTTGAACAGGCACTGTGGTATAGGATGTGGTTATACAGGTGGCAGCATCTGCACAGTGCCAGCCCCTGCATCATACTGAAGGCCCAACAGCATTCCAGCATGTATATAGACCACATTCTCTGTGACTCTCCACTGGTGGCAGCTTGGTTAGTTGATTGCCCATGGTGCCCATTAGTGATTGCCATGGAGAGCCATGCTGCTGGGACCATGGGCAAGCAGGCACCTCTTGAGCTGGCTTATGGCAGTGCCTTTCCCTGCATGCCCTGGAGAGAGGTCATGCCTGCAGGGTCCCACCTCTGACACCTCTCCCACCTGCACCTGGTTCGCTGAGCTGCTGTGTCCCAGTCCTTGTGAGCACCATACCCATGCTACTGCCATGTCCACTGCCATGCCACCTGGAGCTTTTTTTCATAACTCTCTCATCGTTAGGAGTCAGGTCTCTGCTCCAGTGGCAGCCCCTCAGAGAAGCCCCACACCCCGACCACCTCGTCCAAAGAGCACCCTTTCCCGTCCTCTTCCCTCGACTTTTGCCTGGATCTTACCCTTTGCTGATGTGGTGGCTCAGAATGCAATCTGATCTGGACTGCCTACCTTTGTAGCTGGCTTACCTCTGGCTGGCTACTTGAACATCCGTTTTCCTCATCTGTAATATGGAATTTAGGAAGCCCATATGAAGGAGCTGCTATGAAAGTTAATGGTGGGGCCCGGCGCGGTGGCGCAAGTGGTTAAAGGTCCTCGCCTAGCACGCCCGGGATCCCATATGGGCGCCGGTTCTAATCCCGGCAGCCCCGCTTCCCTTCCAGCTCCCTGCCTGTGGCCTGGGAAAGCAGTCGAGGACGGCCCAAAGCTTTGGGGCCCTGCACCCGCGTGGGAGACCCGGAAGAGGCTCCTGGCTTCGGATCAGCATAGTATCGGCCCGTTGCGCTCACTTGGGGAGTGAATCATCGGATGGAAGATCTTCCTCTCTGTCTCTCCTCTCTGTATATCCGCCTTTCCAATGAAAAAAATAATAAAAATAAATCTTTAAAAAAAAAAAAAAAAAGAAAGTTAATGGTGACCTGGAAAGTTCTAAGAGAGCCCTGGCACACAGAGTGATTGCTCGGTACCTGTGTCATTACTTGTTCAACATCCATCTCCCATGAGGAACTGCTGTACCTTCAGTGCCTGGAACTGTGCCAGACACACAGTGGCCCACTGGGTGTTTGTTGAGTGAATATATGAAAGCCTGAGGGTGAACTATATTATATTTCATAGCCACTAAGATAACAATGCGTGTACAAGTAGAGACATACTTTGAAAGACCAGAATAATATTTCAAAAACCAACCCCAACATTTATGAGAACCTAATAAATGATGATTGAGCATCATAAATCAGTGGAGAGAAGGGATGGCTAATTTAGTAAATGACCAATGCAAAATAATTAGATTGTCACTCTGTGACATTATTTTAAGAAACCCAATTAAACATTTTAAATTATACCAGAAGAAGAAACTAAGAATATATCTGCGCTTGTACATTTTTTTCCTAGAGTTGGCTTTCTAAGCACAAAACACTGGAGGAAAAAAAAATCAAAGAATAAAGAGCACCATTTTGGACTACTTTTACAAATTGGCTTTTGTATGTGACACGTGTGAGAAGCAAGATTCAAAGTTGGGGTTGAGTGTTGCCTGTGTGTAGGGGTGTGTATTTGATGTTGTGATTGAGATAAGCTCGGGAAGCCACGTCCTGTATTGGAGTGCCTGGCTTCCCGTCCTAACATGCTCTCAATTCCAGACTCCTGTTAGCGCACATCCCAGAAGGCAGCAGGTGACAGCTGCAGCACGCGGGTTTCCGCCACCTGTGTGGGACTGAGGTCCAGGCTCCTGACTGTAGCCTAGCCCAGCCCTGACTGTTGTGGGCCTTTGTGGAATGAATGTACAGTTGGGAATCAATCAGGGTCTCTCTGTTTCTGCCTGTCTTTCAAATAAATTAGAAGAAGCTGTTTTAAATAACAACAAAAAATGCTTAAAGCTTTTAATATATGCATTACATAAATCTAGAATAAAAATCTAGAATAAAAATTTTTATCTCAACAGAAAGTTTAAATAAAGATACAGATTGTACTAGAAAAAAAAAATACAAGCAGCCAAGTCACATGAAGGAAATGTTTAACTTACTGGGGATCAAAGAAATGCAAAGCAGAATGAGGTGCTTTTTCTTACTTCTCAGGTAACTTAACTTGGCAGGAGTTATGTCAAGAAAGGCTTTTCCGCAGTTTGCTGGTGGGAGAGCTGGAAATGGCTCTCTGGGAGCACAATATGGAGAGACTTCTCTGTACAAATCTTTTGCCTTAGGCCACGCACCCCTTGATATCCAGGTTAGTGAAGTCATCGGAAATGCTGCTCCACAGTGCCAGCCCCTGCTTCGCGCTACATCAAATGCCGGCCCCCGCCCGAAGCAATTTTCAGTCCCAAGGTTGAGTTTTGTTTCTCAAACTTGTGACGTACAAAAGCCAATTTGTAAAAGCAGCCCAGAATGATGCTCTTTATAAATAAATGTGCAAAGATACTTGCTAATCATGTAGCAGGAAAAAAAATGTTTTTAAAACCTTAAAAATCCAGCAATATAGGAAATAGGAAATTATGATGCATACACATAGGCAATAACATACATGTGTTCTTCAGAAAGTTCATGGAAAATGCATGCTATTAAAAATAGGCATGAATTTCAAAATTGTTCATACAAAAATCAGTTTTTATTTTCATTTCCATGAAGCTTTTTAAGGATTATATGATGTCAGTTTTTTAACTTTTTTTTTTTTTTTAAGATTTGTTTAGATAAAAGTTAAGAGTTGCAGAGAGAGGAGAGCCAGAGACTTTCCATCCACTGGCTTACTGCCCAAATAGTTGCAAGGGCCATAACTGGGCCAGTCTGCAGCTAGGAGCCTGGAGTTTCTGCTGGGTCTCCCATGTATGTGCAGAGGCCCAAGGGCTTGGACTGTCTTCCACTGCCTTCTCCGATGTATGAGCAGGGAGCTGGATCAGAAGTGTAGCAGCCAGGACTCAAACCAGCACCCATGTGGGATGCCAGCATCCCAGCTGGCTTAACCCACTATGCCATGGTGTTGGTCCCTACAGTTTTTGACTTCTATTGGCTCATGCTTGCTAACATGCCATAGGCCAAAGAAAGTCACATCAACAAGGCTGGATGCAGAAGAAACGTACTAAATTGTGATGGATACTGGTGCTGCCTATATAACCATTTATTATATGATATAATTATGTAATGTGATTGTAGTTCATAAATGCAAGATACACTAACTCATGTCCATGTGGAAATAAAGCAGTATGTTTTCAGTGGTCAGTTATATTCTAGTTTATTTTTAAAATTTTGATAATGAACATATATTTTTATCATCATGAATGAAAAGCATGCCTTACATTAAAATATGGTTCTGAAGAACTTAATTATGAGAATGGATGGATTTAGGATTAGCTGTGTGTATGGAATTCAGTGGTATTAGAGGTCTTTTAGATGTGATAAGTGATACAGGGAGCAGGTATGTCCAAGATTAATACAACTGAAATGCTGGTTGGGCGGTGTCCAAGGTGAGTAAAACAGACATGGGTCAGCTTTGCCTGAGAAAAATTTCATTTACCCTGTTAGTTTGAGGTTCCTCTGACTCATTTAGGTTGGAGGACTGCAAATGTTGGAAATAACAGAGCTGGAGGCCCGAAGTGAAGTGAGGGCTGGAAGGAAGCTTTTTCAAAAATCACTCGTGGTCATTGTGAGTAAGAAAAAATGATTGCCCAAGAGTAGCTTAGAGAGGGAGAGAAAAGGGAGAGGCCCTTGGCCACCAGCATGTAAGGATTTGAGAGAGGCAATACCTGGCCACTTTTAAATCCAGACCCTACCTCAGTGTGACTTTGTTCACTGACCCCACCTCCATGATCTCCCCCCATATCATATGCGACTTCTCATTTGGAACTCTTGATGTTTCTGTGATCCAGTGAGCATTGGTGTGATGAGTTGATTTAGGGATTTATTCCCCACCGATTTCTGTATGCTGAGAGTGGGTTGGGGTGTGTCCCCCATGATGGAGAAGCATGGATGGAGACAAGCAGACCAGGGAGGTCAGATCGATAAGGGAGATTCAGAGAAGGTGTTACAGATCTAGCAGAGGTTTGGGGAAGGAGTTTCAAGGAGAGAACAGCCACCCATGCCAGTCATTGATCAAATGTTGAGAAAGACTCTAGAGAAATCCAGAAAGATCTAGAAAAGAGGAGGCTGTTTCAGAATAGGGATGGAAGCAGGTCTTAGGAGAAAGAATATGATCAAGAGCACAAGTGGGCTGCCTAGTCTTAGGGGGAAAAAAAAACCAGAGTAAAAGCTCCTATGCTGGGAGGGGCTACAAAGAGAAGGGGAAGAAAGTTTATGGAGCATGGATTAAAAACTAAGTTCATTCTAGTGCAAAAAAATGTTGAAGTCCATGGTGTGTTTCATAATATGCATTTTTCATAGTGTTTTAAAGACATCCTCTTATACATGGATTTCAGAGTTTTTGCACCAAAATAAATTTGAAAATTCTATTTATTACAAATACATTTTTAAAGATTTATTTATTTTTATTGGAAAAATAGATCCACAGAGAGGAGAGACAGAGAGGATGATCTTCTCTGGTCAAACCTGGAGAAACCCTGCCCCAAACCCAGTTAAGCAATTGCTGCAAACTAAACGTGCTCCGACTGAGGCTCGGGTGGGTGCCTCGAAGCAGGGAGCCAGGTTTCCTGGTGCTGCCTTCCTGGAAGCGCTTCTGACATTGTTCACTGGAAACATGTTCTGGAATCCCCTGAGCTGGGAGAACAGGGCTGTCATGTGACTGCTCTGTGCCCCCCGCCCCACTCGGGGTCAGCAGTTCCTGGGGGATCCCAGGCAACTTTTCAGGCCTGGTTCTGATCTGTGCACAAAGAGGCTTTGAGCCAACAGGAGAAGGACTAGGGGGCCCTGGGCCCTTTAGATTTGGCATTTTAAATTGCCGGCTGGGTATGGGGGAAGGCTGGATTGCAGGCTGAAGGATAAGGTTTCACACGGCAGCTGGAATTCATAGTGGTGGCATCTGGGCCCCCCGAGCTTTGAAGAGGAGAAGGTGCCGCCGCCGTTGCCTAATGAAAACCAGACCCAGGCCCCCCAGCTGCTGCCCTTGCCGTGACTCCGCACCCCTCAGCGTGCTGCCTGGGTAGTGCAGGCTGCCACACTGCCTCTTTGAGCTCCCAAAGCACCAGCACTTCTGGTAGGGAATGATGAAGGCTGGAGTTTGCTTTTTCGGGGTTTTGCTTGACTCTTAGCAACAACTCCAAGTGCAAGCACGCAGTGGCGGAGGGTAACTGCAAGAGATGTAGAGCTCCAGAGGCCAGTCAGATCCTCACACATCCAGAGCAGTCTCGAGGTCAGACGCTGCAATTTCACAGCTGGCCACGGGACTGCAGGCTGAGCAGAAGCCCGAGCACTCCGGGCATGGATGCTCTGTTGTATTCTGGAAGCCTGCAGGCATGATGCACTTGGGGGGAGCTTTTGGAGCCATAGTCCGTCCTGCATTGAGTGCAGCATTATGGGAAGGACCTATCTCTGTCCCCGGCATTAGGGCTGTTCCTGCTTAGGAGGCAGCAGCAGGCAAGTTCCTGCCTTGGCTTTAGGGAGCACTCTCTGGAAAACCTCCAGGCTCCCCTGCACATGCTGACGTGCATCCAGTTCTTCCACACTCCACACTCTGTGGTTAATAGGGCTTTGTCGGCTATGCAAAAGAAAGGACAGCCCTAGCTCCTGTTCTAGTTTTTCTGTGTGATCTTGAACATGAATGAACATCCTCAATATGTATGTTTTCTCGATACCCTTCTTTCCCCATCTCCTCACTTTAACCATATTTATTCCAATGGGTGGGTCTTCGTGCAAGGCTTTTGGGACAAGCTATAACAGTAGCTCCTCAACAAGATTGTCTGGGAACCTAAAACATCCGTACCTAGTGTCTCCAGAAAGTGTAGCCAAGCCACGAGGGGAAGAAGAGGTTCTGCGCCTTCTGCTGAGTCGCAGAGGTCCTGCTGCTTGTGGACTGCCTGGCTCAGGGCCCTTGGCTCCCTGGACCTTCCAGAGTGGCTGGGTGCAGGTTCCTGGGATGGTTACATCACCATCACTCTCAGAATCTAACGAGAAAATAACTGAAAATGAGCAATAGAATGTCCGGTATCTGTTATGGTCAAATATATTGAAGCTGAAAGCGTGTAATGAGACCATTTCCATATAGTAGATTCATAAGGATTTTTTTTTTAAAGATTTCTTTTTATTGAAAAGTCAGATATACAGAGAGGAGGAGATACGGAGAGGAAGATCTTCTGTCCGATGATTTACTCCCCAAGTGAGCGCAACGGCTGGGGCTGCACCAATCCAAAGCCAGGAGCCAGGAACTTCCTCCGGGTCTCCCAAGAGATGCTGGGTGCACGGTCCCAAGGCTTTGGGCCATCCCTGCCTGATTTCCGAGGCCACAAGCAGGGAGCTGGATGGGAAGTGGAGTGGCCGGGACTAGAACTGGTGCCCATATTGGATCCTGGTGCGTTCAAGGCGAGGACTTTAGCTGCTAGGCCATGCCGCTGGGCCCAGGATTTTTTTTTTAACAATCAGTTACTCAAAATTGTCCAGTTCTAAATTTGCAAATATTTTTGTATAATTGATTAAAAAAATAAATTAAAAATAAAAAATCTAAAGTATACAGAACCTTTGTCCTAGTGCTGGGAATTTGTTGCTAGAAACAACGTTTTCGTCAGTGATAATTGGAAGAGTGGGAAATCTGGAATGGTCTAGCTGGCCAACGAGGCGCAATATAGTATATTTCTATGTCTGCATGTCTCCTAAAATTCATGTATCTTCTAAAATTATGTCCACTAACAATTCAAGATATGGAGTTATGTATCAGTTAATGATAGTGACAAATGGTATACAGTATTTCTTGATGGCAATTTAAAAATCATAGAAAGCAGCCCATTTCAGTATAATTTTATAAAATGTATATGTTCTTTATTAAATGTCTGGAAAAATACATAATCAAGCCCATCATAGTATTCCTAGATGGCATTTTTACATTTTGTTTTTTTTTTTACATATCTTCTAAATTCTCTGCAATAAAAATATGCTCTGTATGTAGTTTCTTTGGAAAAGACCAGTAAGTTGAAGAGTCCCCTGACGTATGGCCTCGCAATGGCTGCATTAAGCAGTCCCCGGCTGGGGAATCTGGCTGACTGGTTGGTATTACAGGGAGAGACGGAGGTTTGCTTTTCACAGGACAGAGCCAGTGCATATGACAGAACCCAGAGGTGATTTTCATCTGGCCCAAAAGGAAGAGAAACCTGGGTGAGAGGTGAAAGGTCAGCTTTGAAAGCCACATGAAGAATTCTGGCAGGAGCACTGATTTGGAACCACAGACCCTGTATGCTATTAGCTAACTATTGAGTCCCAGGATGCTCTGAAAGCATTGTGCATGTCCATGTCGTCACTCTTACTAAGTTAAGCAGCGCACTTCTTAGGACGGGGACCGTGAATGGTTGCAGTGCTTTGTGGCCAACCCTCTTGTCCTCGCCCCTCTGGGCTAATGTGGTGCGTCTCACCAACCGGGCAGTGTAGCAGCAACAGAAATCTGTTCTCAGCGCTGTAGGGTTCACGACGTGGGTGATGGAGGGCTTGGTGTCTGGTGAGAGCCTGTTTCTGATTCAGAGATGACCCCTTTCCTGTGTCTTCCAGTGGTGGAGGGGAAATGAAGGATTGCTAGGATGCTTTTCTGAAATGAATGGCTTTCTAAAAAGTGTTGTCTCATTCTTTAATCAGTCTTAGGAAGTATTGACGGATAAAGAAAGACTGTGTTGTGTGAGAACGGACATCACCCTTTGCTAAGTGCCCGATGTCCGTTATTTCTTACAGCCAGAAGGGTGAGTGCCGGGGCCTTTCTACCATTCGCCCTGTGGCTAAATTCTTATGGTTCCTTAAAAAGTTGCAGCCAGCCAACACAGCTTGAAATGCTTCCCAGGTCTTTTTCTTAGTCCATTCACTAAGATTTACAAAACCTTAAAGTAATGATTGTTGGATCCAAAAAGCTGAGGTTCTTTAGTTAATAAATAAATAAATAAATAAATAAATAAATAAATAAATAAAGGCTCATTGTGAAATAGACTCCAAAAGACATCGGTACATTGGAAAAAAGTAGCAAATGTCTGTGTCGATACTTTCTGTAATCACAGTGTGCCCGGTTGCAGGATAAAATACAAAATCATAAAATCTCACACCCATCTATTCAGAGAGAGAAAACACAAACTGAAGAGAACAAAACAGCAACTGCAGACCAGGTAGAAAGTAGCGAGTCGGTTGCATAAAGCAATGGTCAAATAACATAATAAAAAATGTATGGCCTTATGGACAAATGATTGTATTAAATATCTAATTCATAGAGACTACAGAAACTAGAGAAAACAGTGGAAAATTGGTGAAAGGAGTTCAGATAAATACTGACATAATTAACTAGAAAGATAATTTGGTGAAATTGATCAGTCTTTCAGCCAGTTTTCCATCAGGTCAACAAAGTAGGTTGATTTCTCACTGATCTCTGTTTTAAAACCAAAAGATGCTGCGGAGAAAGAGTGAGGAGGGATGCATGTGCAAAGGTGCAAGGATGTTGTGAGGTTTAAGGGAATTACCGGTGCAATTCTGTACTTCAAGTCTGAAATCTGAATGGATTTGACAATTTTCTAAGAAAATGAAAAGCATTGTAATTGGGTCAAGCACCTGAAGGCCTGAATGAAGCCACTCCCTAGGGAGCCTCCCAGGTTGATTCAGAATCCTCCCAGCAGGTCACGTGCCAGGCAGAGTGGGCCTCCGGAGGAGAGCTCAGCAGGCATTCCCCCGTGACACTGGGGTGTCCGAAGGCAGAGCCCACCTTGCTCATCAGTGCATCTCCAGAGCCTAATAGTGCCTGGTCCATGATATACAATCCTTAAATATCACACCCATGCAGTGACTAAGTGGTTCCCTCCTGTTATACTTATCTGATATTCATTGCATGGCTCACTAAGGCATTATTCCATGCGATTTAGCTAATAGTGAACTCTCACAGTGCTGGTTTCAGAAAAACGGTGAATTCTTGACTCTTGTTCCCTTTTAAGTCATGATCTAGTCTAGATACCTGAGTGTCTCTAGTTTGGAGGTGGGTATCTTTTGGGGAGGGCACTGAAATACACTCTGCCATGGCTCCCTGGCCATATCACAGGGACAGCCTCTAGCTCCTGCCCCTTAGACTGCTGCCTGCCCCTCTGCTGTGCATCACCATCTGCAGCACTTGTCCATTATCGCGTCTCATCCCACCAAGACCATCCCTGTGCTTGGCTTAGTGAGACACCTGTGTAAAGCTCCTAGCAAACATGACCTGCTCGCGTTCTTGGTGTTTCTCAGAGTTTGCCCCTGAGTAGGACTTGCCCCTACAACTGTCACCTTTCTAAATAAATCACTTCCACAGGCTGCTTTTGTGGGGTTTTTGTCTTATCTCAAAGTGGAGTGCAGACAGAGCAATTTCAGTACATCTGATGGGTGCTCTGCTGTGTTCAGAGGAAGCTGGCCCAGCCCTGAGCCACGCATGAACACATCCTCTCTGGCCCCTCTCCCCTGGGCCATGTGGGAGCCCAAGAGACTCCCTGGGAGACCCCACTGCCACTCCCTCAGCATGGACCTGGGCAGCATCCTTGCTACTCCGAGCTCGTAAGGGGCAGGGGAGGTGGGGGAGGTTGTGCATCTTTGTTCTGGTGCAAGGCCCAGTTTGTAAAGTATAGGAGGTATCCAGTCAGCTTGCAGAATTTGATGAGGGCAGGAGGAAGGGAGAGACCAAACTGAAAATGAGATCTCAGGTGCTGTTCCAGGGTGTGGAGTTAGATGGCATCCAGCAAAGATTTGGTCAGGAGGCTTGCTGTTGCTTTGTATGTGTGACGTTTCCTCCCAGGGAGTATCCGATGTTCTAGAAGAATTTGATATCGTACCTACTGAAGTAAACAGCCCAAATTGGAAGAGTGTCCAGTAAAGTTAGAAGTAACTTGAGGATGGTTAATACAGCAAGAAGCTTCTCAGCACCACTAGGTGACCATGGCTCCCCCAGGAGAAGCACTCCCATGCTACAGACTCAGCAGAACCACTCACTTCAAACTCCAAGTAGATGGGTCTACTCATCTGACCTCCTGCTCCGTCTCCTCTGCCCTACCCCCCTGAAGCTTTCCCACCCTGTGTTGCTGGGCTGTAGTGGCAGTCAGTCTGTTTATACTGCCCAGCCCCTGGCCATTCTTTTTGGTACTGGTTCTAAAGCTGTTGCAAGCACTTGGGGCATGAACCAGTAGATGCAAGATCTCTCCCTCTGTATTCAAGTAAAAACAAAGTGTTTAGAAGAGAAATTTATTTTAATAAGGAGCAAATGGTTTTTGGTAAAGATTTATTTTTATTATTTTTTTTATTGGAAAGGCGGATATACAGAGAGGAGAGACAGAGAGGAAGATCTTCCATCCGATGATTCACTCCCCAAGTGAGCGCAACAGGCCGATCCGAAGCCAGGAGCCTCTTCCGGGTCTCCCACGCGGGTGCAGGTTCCCAAAGCTTTGGGCTGTCCTTGACTGCTTTCCCAGGCCACAGGCAGGGAGCTGGAAGGGAAGCGTGGCTGCCGGGATTAAAACCGGCGCCCATATGGGATCCCGGGCATGCAAGGCGAGGACCTTTAACCACTTGCGCCACCGCGCCGGGCCCAGGAGCAAATGTTAAATGAGTTCTTTTTCCGCCCTCACGTGACAGAAGATTGACTGGGCTTGCTGGAGTGTTGAGAAGTTCTGAAGCTGCATTGAAGTTCAGTGAAGGGAAGGTTCCTTGGAATAAACGGGTTGGACAGTGGCAGTATGCATGCCACGTGTCTGTCATCATAAACGCTCATGAGGAGAGCGTGGAGTAGGCATCCTTTGGATCTTTACTCAAATGAGAGTGAAGTTATTTCAGTTTGGTTTTCATTGAGTCCTTGAAATTCCTCTCCACAGTAGAAATGTGTGTCCTGTGGTGGTTTGAGTGGAATGTCTTTGTGGTTAGACAGAAAAAGAGAGTTGACTATTTTAATAGTGTTTAAACTTTTCTTTAAACCTGTTGCTATTTAACAGCTGATACTAAATTGGACCTCATGACCTCAGAAGGGGCAGGAACAAGAGACTATTTAAGGAGTGCTTCCAGGGCAAATATTTTCCAGTGGTTATTTCAGAGGGAATTTAAGCTTCTGAAACTTGAGCTGCAACTAGGTACTCCCAGCTTAGCAGATAAGTTGCTGTCCCAGTTGGTAACCTGGAATGTAGATATGAGCCTTAGGGATCAGAATGTGCTAAACATTGCCCAGTGGCTTTGAGTTGCCACCAGGCCTAGATCATCAGTGACAGACAATCACACAAACAGGTCAAAGGAGAGACTCTCCAGTCATTTTATTGGAGGCATTGCCCTGTTACCTGCAGTGGTCTGCAGATTTGCCCATCCAGGCTGAAATGTGTAAGCCGCGACAGTGTCCCTGGGTACTTCCTGTGCAGTTGTTGACATTGCAGGTATAGTCATGAGCAAGAATGTCTGCGCACCAGCATTCAGGGATTCCCATACTTGTTAGGAGACAGAAAAAAAAAATCACCACTATGTGTGTAAGTGCTCGAACGTACTGGTAAGACAGTTTGCTTTACTTTGGGGGTCCAGGAAACTTGCTTGGAGGAGGTAGTGCTTGCATTTCATGTGGAATGAGGCAATAAGATAGAGTTGGTGTTACAGTGATCCTGGGGAAGATCACCCCCACCCAGAGAAACAGACGAAACAAACCTGTCTGGGAGACAGCAGGAAAGCCAGTGTGGTTGGAGCAAAGGGATTGCCCTGACACCTCTTAGCCCTGATGCTTCCTAAGTTGGTGGTGGTGTTGGTGGTGGTGGTGATACTTTCTTATCAGCCTCAAAAAATGTGTATTGAACTCCCTGGAGTTGCTTTTCAATAAATCATTGCATTTGTGTGTACAGCACTTGCTTAATTAAGAGAGAGAAGGAAGGAGGAAGGTGGGGAGAGAATTCTGTCAATGAAGGTGAACCTTTGAGTGGCCCATGGGGGAAGCAGGTGCTATCAGGGGCTGGGTGGGAGGGTGAGGGTAGGGGACAGGTGTTCACCTCTACCCTGTAGACTCTCCAGGTAGGTGGGGGTGGGGCAGACAGTGACCAACAGCAGAAGCCTGATGACGCCCAAGCAGGGAGGTAGCATCCTGGCACCGACAGCTGCCCTGCTCCCCGTGTGCACTCACAGGGCTCTCCACCTACCCCAGGGTTCAGAGTCAACCCAGGTGTCGCCTTCAGCCTCCACTTTGAAAGCAACATGTGAAGAAAAGGAAAATACCTCCCCGGTAAAAATCATGTCCACTTCCAGATGTCTCTAGTGTAGGGTGCTGCCTGCTGTTGAGCCTTAGGCCCCTGAGTTAGACACGGAGATTCCCCTGAGTGTCTGTGATTTATCCTTCTGTGGACCGTCTTTCTCCCCAGCCCCTCCCCTGGCAAGGTGCACCCCGTGTTTCCAGAGGCCTCCCCTGACCTCTGCTGAAGCAGGATCCTATGAGCCTCTCTGCCCATCACAGAAAGGTCTGTCATGGTCTGACTCTGACTTCCAGGAGGCCGTGAGCTTCTCACAGCAGCGAATGTGTGTTGGTCACTGCGTACTCAACGCCCCCATGCACACAGGGGGTGCCAGTCAGTGTTTGCTGATACATATCAGAGGGGTGCTGAGGAAAGATAGACACCAGAGGCAGGGATATGTTTTATTCTTTATATTCCTCTGGATTCCTTCAAATTCCTTAACACAGTGTGAGTCAGTCATTTTTAAAACTCTTTGTGGTGAAATGGATGTCCCATAAACTGGGCTACTTTTCACCATTTTTCAGTATCCAGTTCAGTGGCACTCATGGTGTGTAACGAGCACCACTGTCCAACTCCAGAAGCTGTTATTTTTGTCTCACCCCAAAATTCCATGAACATTCAACAACAGTTCCCAGTTCCTGGACTACCTCAGGGCTTGCAAAGCAACAATCTTTCCTCTGTCTCTGTCAGCCTATCCTAGGACGCTCATAGAAATGGGTTTGTGCTGCATCTGGCCTTTGTCACTGGCCTTAGTCTTCAAGGTTCATCTATGCTGCCGCACATGTCCTTCCTTTTTAAGGCATAATAGTATATCCCATTGGCCGTGTCGCCGCGTTTTGTTTGTTCTTGGGTAGATAGGCATGGGTCGTTTCTACCTTTCTTGGCTTTTAGAAATAACCAAGAATACTGGCTTGTATCTGTCTGTTCAGGTACCTGCGTTCAACTCAGGGGATATTTCTGAGAGTGGAACTAATGAATCATTTGGCAAAATGAATTTTAGAATGCAGAACTATTTGCAGTATTTTTGAAATGGACATTTTGATGGAAAATGGGAGTTCACCTTTGGATGGGAAGTGACATAGAAATGCAGGCTGAAACTTGAGACCTGGGTTAATGTGGCTTCTGAGGTGATGCTTGGAGACAGACAATAGTTGGTTTTCAAGCGTGGTTTTCCTTTTTTCTACAGCATCAAGCTTCTCGCTGTGCAAGAACTACTGGACAAAGAGGCCCTGGAAAAGGTAAATATTTTATTTTTTTTTGTCTCCATATTCATAAACTGAGAGCACAGTACCCTACACAGAAAAAACAAATGAGTTCTCCGTTGCCAGAAACAGCATTTGTTGCAAAGGCGGGCATTATTTTTGTGTTCTTGACAGGCTGTGAACCATGCGGAAGTTTACTCTAAACTACCTCATTGTTCCTATCCCACGCACTCTCCAAATCTCAGCCTTGCAGCCAGTGACCAGCCCAGCCACGAGCAGAGGCTTGGCCTGAAGGAGGGCTCGCCCTGCCCTGGAGAAGCACCGGGAGCTGGTGGCCTCCCCTGTAGCAGGCTCTGTACTTGCCCCATTCATTAGCCTGTGCTCGCCATGTGGGGTCCTCAGGGTGTACAAGTATAGAACTGAGGCCCAGGGAGGTTAGGTAAGGGGCCCAAGGCAAATGAAATAAGTCAGGTGTCATGATTGGAACCTTGATAGTCCTGTTTCCAGGACCTTGGTGGCTCCTGCTTTTCTGTTTGACAGGCAGATTCCTAAGTTTGTATAATTTATAGGCTACTGATAAAGGTTGACCAACTGGTTCTTCACCGCACAGCTCTGTTTGCCTGTTCTCCGGAAGAGACCCCAGTGTGTCTTGGCTGTCTGTGTTTATGTCAAGTCTGCAACCAGTGGTCCTTTGCTGCCTGTAGGTTCAAGTTGCATGAGCAAGGTGGGTGGGCTCTGTGAAGAAGGTTGGGTAAAGAAGCAAAGAGGTCAGGCTCTCCTAAGCACCCCCAGTGTAGAGCAGGCTGCTCCCCTGGATATAACTCTGGGGGTAATTTAGAATCTGGAGTACTAACATCAAATATAAAGGTACATAGCACAGTTTATAGAAATTCAAATTAAAAGTAAATCTGATTTGGTAAAAAAAAAGTATCAGGTTTTCATATGAGCTTTGTTGGGGCAGAGTGGTGGTGAAAGAGAGACAGAGAGACAGAGAGCTCTTCCATCTGGTGGTTCGTTCCCTAAATGCCACAGTGTCTGGGGCTGGGTCCTCCTGGAGCTGAGCACTCACTCCAGTCTACAACAGATATCCCATGGCACTGCCACTGCCTCCCACATTCTACGTTTTCTGGAAGCTGGAGTCAGGAGCCTGGGATTGACCCTGGCACTCCAGTGTGGGACAAGAGCAGCTTAAACAGCATCCTGAAGGCTAAGCTAAATGCCCACTCCTTTTCATAATCTCTTTAGACACCTCTCATACGCATGGATTTCAATTTTTTGCACCAAAATAAACTTATATTTAATTCCATTTTCATGAACTTTTGGAAGTCTCTTCATAGGTGGCTAGAGAGATAAGTACTAAAAGATACATGTTGTGTGTGAGAGTGTGCATGCGTGCGCGCGCTCCCTGTCTGCTCTACTTTCTAGCTCCTAGCTGTTGTGGCCATCTAGGGAGTGAACCAGCAGATGGAAGATCTCTGTTTCTCTATTTTTGTAACTTGTAATCTTAAAAAAAAAAGTTTGAATTAGTGTTCAGTTTTCTAAGTTGACACTAAAAGAAAGTCTTTTAAAAAGAGCTACGAAGCAGGAGTGGGTGTTTGTTTCAGTAGTTAAGGTGCTGCTGGGGATGCTCATATCCCATACCAGAGTCTGTGGTTTGAGTCCCAGTTTTGTTGTGCCCAGATTTTGCAATCCCCAGAAAATCATCAGGAGTCTGAAGTCAGTGCAAACACATAAAGGCAGTTTATTCAGGCTAACCTAGGCTCCCAGCCGTCACCGCCGCCCAGCAAGATGGGAGAGCAGTAACAACCGAATCAGCTTCAGCAGCAGAAAGGGCAGAAGGGCATGATGACAAAAAGGAAAGCCCTGAGGTTCAACAGCACAGCATTTTTTTTACATTTCAGGCCAATTCCATATAATTATACAGTCATGATTGGTCAGTTCAACTGTTAACTTTTAAAAAGAGCAAGTTGGCAGGCTTCTATTGGTGGGTTTGAAGCAAGCAACATTCAAAAAGTACAAACTGATGAGCTATGGGACAGTGGGACTTACCTAACACCAGGGACCTCCTTCCTGAGGAGTGCTCTGTCTATGTGACCTGCCACGTGTCCTGCTAGGTGTAACGTAGTCTGTCAGGCCTAGAGTTCACATAGCCCCCAGCCAAGCAAGTAAGGCAGAAATCACAAAAGCAGAAAACACTTAGGTTCTTCAGTTTCACTTCTGATTCTGGTTTTCTGCTAATGTGTTCCCTAAGAAGCGCTACCAAGTACCTGAGTTTTTGCCATCTGTGTGAGGAAGCCCAGTTGGAGTTCCCAGTCTCTGCCATCAGCCTGGCCCTGCGTTGGCTGTTACAGGCATTTAGGGAATGGATCAGCAGATAGAAGATCTTTAAGGAGTGATGTCAGGAAAGGAGAGCCTTGTCATGTTATACCTCTGTCAGGATCACACCTGTGTTGGGTTGTGCTGCCACTTGGCCTCAGAGACAACATGGGAACCAAATGAGTTAATAGAGCTGAAGGGCTTTCTAAGTGCCAGAGCACTCTACGTATATTGATTCTTAATTTCTTACATTAATTCTTAATATGCATTAAGCCATTGAAACCTAATATGCCTGGCTATAAAAGACATCATTGGGCCAAATGATAACATTACATACAGATGGTAGATGGATGTGTGATTTCAGTGGTAACTTTTCCTGAAGTTGATAGTTTGCTGTGACCATGTAGGAAAGTGGCCTTGTGCTTTGGAACTGTCGTTGGATGTATTTGGGAAGGAAAGGGCCCCAGGTTTATCACTTGTTCTTAGATGACTCAGCAAAGAGAGGTTGTGATGTGTTTCTGCTGAGCCAAGCCGAAGGGAAGAGGTGAACACTGATGGTGAGGCCAGTGGGGCACAGTGCGACAGTCAGTCCTTCTGAGGTGAATGAGGGTCTTTATTTATGTTTCAAATTTGTAAAATGTTTCCTTTTCCTTCAAAAAAATTTTTTTTGTCTCCTTAGTATTCACTACAGTTATTTCTACTCTGGCATTCTAAAAAAGCATCAAGTAAAGCTGGCCAGTGTGGAGCCCTGGTGCTCAGGGTTTCAGTGTTACAAAAATACAGATGCCAAAAATATTGCATGTGTCCTTTGAGCTGTGCCATTATGCAGTGTATTAGCAGGGCCATTCAGTCTGTGGTCCCTGCTTAAAATACCTTGCACAGGGAAGTGAGTGCTGGCCTTGCACCGGCTGGCAGTAGGGCTGGGCGTGCCACCGCCCTGTGGGCTCCATGTTGAGGCTGACTTAGCAGACCATCTTGGATTACTTAGTCATTCTGTGCTTCTGTGTCCAGTCTGTAAATTGGAATTCGTTGTAATTCCCACTGTGATTCATGGAAGTATTGAGAAGATTCAGTAGAGGGCCTGTGAAAGGGACCTAGTGCTGTGTGCAGCACTCAAGTTAGCTACCGTGTTAGTGCTTCCTCTCTTCCTCCCTTCCTCTTGGATGATGTTACACTGTTCTTCAGTCTCAATAGGTGACCAGCATAAGCTTTGCAGGATGGATTCCACAGGGGCCGGCGAGGAGCCAAGTCCACTCAGTTGGCTTGTTCTTCCTTCTGTTTGTTTGGTCCTGTATTCCTTCATTCATACATTCATGCTGCAGGCTTCTGGAGAACCCCAGAAGCAACAAATCATCCTGAACTTGGGGCTTGCATCTGGAGGAAGGCAGGTGTATTGCCTGGCCTGATTCTGGTTTTGTGGTAAGATTAGTCTAACTGGTTTGCTGGAGTAAGATGAGTTGCCTAAACAGCCTCAGGACTGACAGATTCTCAGGTGACTGCTAAGCATGACAGTCCAAAAACACTGCTACTTAAAGTCATTCTTCATCACCGTCACCATTATTGACTAATCCATAATTGAGATGCTAGTTTTCTAGCCACTTAAACCCTGGGTAGAGTCCCCACTTTGCCACCCCTGCCCCGCCACCTGCAAAAAACAAAAAAAAAAAAGGAAGGAAGCATTGTCATTGTGTTTCTAAGAATGCAGTATCTTTATCTTTAGTTGGCCTGCCTTTCCTTTCATTGAGTTGAGAAGTTAGTCTTACTTCATTGATTAAGGAGACCAGCCAGAAAGGCCTCATGCACATGCCCATCCTGCCAACACTGGCTTTCTTTGAAGGCCTTCTTTGAGGGCCTTGCACCTACCTCCAGGTGACAGCTTGCCTCTAGGACTTGTCAGTACTGGACTCTGGAGACCCTGCCAGAAGTGAGTCAGTCACAAGGCCATCCCAGCCCCAGGGACCTCTGTGGGCCTCCTCTCACAGGATGGGGCCACCTCCCTCACAGGTTAAGTCTGGACAGCACAAGATACAAATGCTGTAAAATGTCATGTGGAAGCTGAAAAGCAGCTGCAGTGTTTGGGGTTGGGGGGTCCGAAAGAATGAGTCTTCTCGGGACAGGTTTTTGACACAAGAGTTAGCACATGGGTCCCAGCTTTGCTTCTGTTTCCAGTTCCTTCCTTCTTGTGCATGCCCTGGGAGATAGCAGATGATGGCTCAAGCTCCACGCCACCCATGTGGGCGCCACCCGTGTGGGAGACCTGGATTACGTTCCAGGCTCTCTGCTTCAGTCAGGCCCGGCCCTTCGCGGATGTAGACATTTGAGAAATGAATCAGTGACAGAAGATCTTTCTTTTCTTCTCTCTCTGTCTCACCTCTCAAATAAAAAATAAATTTAAAAAGTTAAAAACAAAAAGAAGACTGCTAATTCTTTTTCTTACAGCAGCGGGTGTGGTTATTATTATCTGGGTATTTTAGTTTAAAGCCACCAGCCTCTTGCCTGGGCTGGGCTTTCTGCTTAGTGTGGACAGCTCTCCGTCTGCAGAAACGCTGAGCTTTCCCTGATTTCTGCAGAGTACTATGGGCTTCTGCTGTAATGGAGCTCGCTGCTCCCAGCCACACCCTGCCTGGCTCTCAGCCAGCACCTTCCCTCTTCTGCATGTCTGCTTGTCACAGCCTCCGTGGTTCCCTCCTACCCTAACTCTAGAGCTTCACAGAGCTGGTTATATAGGAAATGGAGGAAAGTTGGCCTTTCTGTATGATTTTTCAGTATTCTCTGTACTTCCGTACCCCAGTGGCCCTCGCGGAGTTCAGCAGCTTTTATGCCCCGTGTGTCCCTCTCATGGTTGGAACTTGCTGTCTGGGAAGAGGAGGAAGGTGAGCGCATGCCCAGGGACCCTGATTTGCAGACCAGGAGGGTTCCACTGTCACTTTTTCCTGTTTGTGTTAATTTCGGTGCAGTGGGTCAGACAGGAACTTTGACACCCACAAAAATTGAGATTGCTGGACTTCTCTAACTGGTGCATTGGCCAGTTCCCAGGCTGTTAACAGATTCATCACCTGTTTATAAACCGTAAAAGCAACAATCTCGGTTTCTCCACTGATTCAGTGTTTTGAAGACTTCTAAGAACCGTGCGCAGATGATGGAGCCGGTGTACTGTCAGGGCATGGAGCGTCTCTGAAAGAGTGCTTTGGCTTTAGATGCTTGTTTTTGCCAGGCTTGTGTGAGGTGCCAAGAGCAAGACCTTGCTCTTAGAAGATGTCTGTCATCTGGCCCTCTATTCGCTCTTCTTTGAGAGTGAGATGCTTTTGTTTTTCTCAAGTCACACACACTTGTTTCCCAGGCTTTAAAAAGCAGGCCCATCTAATCCTTGAAATGTGGCATTGCATGGGAGGAAATAAAAATATTGGTACAGCTTGATTTAGAAAGATCATTTTTCAATGACCCTTTCAAACAGCTTCCTGCAAGGCTGCAAACAATAGTTTGGCCAGTCACCGCAGCTGGAGGTCACTCCTCCCTGGAAGACCAAAGGGCAGGCCACCAGCTCACTCAGACTGAGAGAGGGAGCTGGGCCTCCAGGGGGCATGGGTCACCCAACTCAGGGTCATGGCTCCCCTGGCCCTCCCCAGCCATGACTCAGCTGCTGCACAGGGCACTGAGCTCACACTGTGTCCTCCAGGACAGTTTGGGGTTGAAGCCAGCTCTGCCACTACCAAGGGGACCCATTGGCAACGTTTTAGACCAGCACCAGTTTCTTTTTACCCAGGAAAGCCTCTCTCTCAGGACTTTTAATGAAAATTAAGTAAGATAATGTATGAATTAAATGAAAGCATATTCTGGCATGGCAGCCTAGTGGCTAAAGTCCTTGATTTGCATGTGCAAGGATCCCATATCCAGCTCCCTGCTTGTGGCCTGGAAAAGCAGTCAAGGACAGTTCAAAATGTGGCAGACTCCGATGAGGCTCCTGGCTTCAGATCAGCTCAGCTCCCACCATTGTAGCCTCTTGGGGAGTAAGTCATCCGACATAAGGTCCTCTTCTCTGTGTCTCCTCCTCTCTGTATATCTGACTTTCCAATTAAAAAAAAAAGTTTATATACAAGATGGCCAAAGCCACTGTAGCCAGTATTCTTCCTTCTGCCAGCAGCAGTTCTTGTCTTCAATATCATTGTTGTCATTATTGTCTTCCTCCTTCCCTTCCTTCCTCCTCCTTTTCATCATCATCATTACCACCATCAATTTTTCTTGCTTATTACTTCTCTCCTGAGAAGCCTGACTTGAGATTGAATTTCTGCCATGAGAAGATGTTAAAGAAGATGTCACATTAGACCCACTTGCTAGCTGCCTGCCGGTGGTCCCACTCTGATTGCCACCACCCTGCATTTTCTTAGATTGTCGGTGTCAGGATGCAGCTCTTTGGCCTGTTTTGCTACAAGTGGAATGGGTGATCTCTCAGGTCTCTTTCAGTACCTTGTGTGTACCAGCAAGCTGGGACTAGAACAGCTGAGCTTGATGCGCTAGCCAGGGGTTCTCCCAGCCAAGTGCTGCTGGCGAGCAACCTTGGAATTAGAAGTTGCTGTTGTGATTCAGCATGTCAAGCTGCCACTGTAATGCTGGCATCTCATATTGGAGCACCAGTTCAAGTTACAGCTGCTCCACTTCCATTCCAGCTCCCTGTTGATGGCCTGAGAAAAGCAGTGGAGAGTAGCCCAAGTGCTTGAGTCCCTGCCGCTATCCCCCTGGGAGACTGAGATGAAGTTTCTGGCTGCTGGCTTCCGGCTGACCCAGCCCTACCTCCTGGGGCCACTTGGGCAGTTAACCTGCAGATAGAATATCTCTGTCTCTCTCTGTGTCATTCTTTCTTTCAAATAAATATATACATGCTTGGGAAGATATCTGAACATAAAAATTGACTTTAAAATAATTTTTTAAAATCTGGTGTGTTATTTTAAGGATGTCACAGTGAGACTCTTCCAGTCCCCTAGCATATTTCTTCCCCTGCCCTCAGTCCAGCCTGCAGCGGGAGCATAACCTCAAGGTTCTCTCGAATGATCGGTCTTTCCATGCCTGTGATTGTTTTGTTTTTGTTATCAGTGGCTTGAGCCAGATCTGTGTCTCTTGGTGATGAAAAGCATTGTCGTCACCTTCCTGGTAAACACCACGGGCAAGCTGCTGGCTGCTTTTCCTTGAAAAGACCCACCACAGGGTGCATATTCCATAGGCTGCACATGCGCTGTCTACCCGGCCACCTTGCTGCCTACAAGTGGAGCATCCTGGTGTGTTATGGACCAGGATCATTCACAACAAAAGATGCATTGTCTTGCGATTCTCTGAAAAGCATTGCAAAGTGCCAGGCATCTGTCATGGTTCCCACTATCTTTCTGTTTCTTTGAAAAATCTTTTATTTGGAGTAAGCAAGATATAGTGCCCAAATAGGACTTTTAAATGCCTCTTAGCTTTATCACTTGTCAGAGATAAGCAGATTAAACAGTGAGGGGTGTTTTGAATGTATAACATGAACAAAGTTTGAAAAACACCTTGTAAGAGGTTGCTGTTGTGCCAAAGCCAGTGTCCCCTTCACTGCTATGGAAGGGAGGTAAAATGGTCTGGTCCTTTCGTAAGCTGAGCAGTGAGAATATTTCATTTGTCTTTGTGTTGCCTCTGCTATTTGACCAGTGACTCAGTAACTAGGAATGCATGTTAAGGAAATTATTCATAAAAAAAATGGGGAAAATAAGCATACTGTATAGCATGATTTATGCTTATAAGCCATTGGGAGGCAGTTCAATGCTTTGTAGGAAGGGAGTGGTAGCAGGCCACCCCAGGGACTGATATGAAGTCATTAGGAAGATAGATATTCTAGCCTCCTAGAAATATGATCTGATATTTACCAAAGGGAAGCATGAACATTGTACCTGCTGTGCCTTCAGCTATGTAAAACATCTACTCTTCTCTGAACCAGTATTTGTAGAGTTCTGCCTCTTGTCACAGTGGGGGTGGATAGTGTGAGATAACCACAGCTGGAAGGGAGTCGTTAGCTTTCTTATCCTCACACAGTTCACATTATAACCAGCAAGAGAAAAACATTAATGAATGCAAAAAATGTGTGCTTAAATGTGGTGGTGGTACATGCTATTAAAAAACAAAACAAAACAAAACACAGGTTGTCAGGAGTGGGCCCAAATTCAATTTTCATTATACCCAGGTAATGCAAAACCAAAAAGTATATGTAATTCAGTGGCCTTTATGGCCATTTACAGTTTCCTTTCTCATTGACCTCGTATCTCTGGGTTGAACTTTTGCTGAGACCCCTTGGCAGCCATGACTAGAGAAGCCCGGGGAAAGGAAAGAGGGTAGAGGTACCCAAGGTCTGAAGGGTGGGATGGAGCATAGAGACAGCTGGCCCTGAGTGTGACCCCAAATTCCAGCCAAGGGCATTCCTCAGAATCAGAACCACCCCGAGTGTGTCTGTAGGTCGCTTCCGGCCTGCAGCTGGATTCTGTGAACCCGTTGTTACTGGAATGTAGATGTACCCGTTGCTTTAACTGACTGTGGCCACTTTCACACACAGCAGGTGAGGGGGCTGTGACAGAGAGGAGATATTCCTGAAAACCCAGAGTTCGTATGTTGGTCCATTTCAGACAGAGTTGGCCGACTTCTGTTCTGCTGCTCGGCGTGGACACCTCATGTCAGGTGCATGCTCTCCGCTCCCATCCTGGAAATACACCTGTGTGCTGCCAGTACAGTTACATGTGTTTCCAGCTTCCAAAGCTCTTCAGCATTGTCTCTGCAACCCTCAGTGCAGTGCCCAGGTCAGCAGAGGGACTGTTTGTGCAGTCAGCATCCAGGGGAGGCCATTGTTGCAGAACAACAACCCTTCCATTCCCCTTGCTTGGCTTGTGCGACAGCCCCACATTGGCTCTTCTCGGGGTACTCTCTGCCTCATAGAGCATTCACACTCCCTTAGCGCATTCTTACCCTCTTCTTTCTGGAAATATTCCCTCCCCTGCCAATATCAAATATGTCCTTGTCTCCCTAGACCTGAGATGTACCAGGATTTATCCTGCTTTTCTCCTTTCTGCTGTCCTGTTTCTCTTCCTCCCTCTCCTGCTCATTTTCTTGCATGTGAATCCCCACCCTGCCCAGCCTCCTTCATTCCTTCTTGCCTTTCCTTGGCCTTTAGGAGCACGATCCCCAACCCAGTTAGTCCAAGAAATCACGGCTTACCTTGGCTAACTTGCGGCCTGACCCAAAGCATTGTACTTGAAAAAGTGTTTTCTGTCTTCTACCATTAAAAACTATTGTGAAATATTTTCAGATCGAACAAAAACTGTACATGCAGGCCACTTGGCTTTGCTGTCTTCCTCATATGTATTTTTTATAGTGAAAACACATTGCTATGACTCATGGTCAGAAGTGTTTGAAAACTGCTCTCCTGGTTCATTTGTTGGTTTGGCTGGGGGCCTGCCCTAGGATTCTTCAGGCACTGGAAGGACCTCTGGGAGCCCTTGGGTGTACTCTGAGCACCATTCCCTCTTCCTGTCTTACTTTTCAGCAGAAATAAATGGTGCCCAGCTTAATCCCTCCAGAATTGCTGCACTCAGCCCTCAGCCCTCAGCCATCCCAGCATTCACATAGCACAGTGATGGGAGTTAGATGCGATTTCCCGGCTCTGGAGAGCCACCCTGAAATGCCTCTCATCAGGAAATGCTAACAATGTGCTGGTACTGGGAGAATTTTCACTTCACTTTTCTAGAAACTCCTGAGGCTTTTCATGAATGATTCATTCATTTCTGGAGAACATGCCCTTGAGTTCAGCAAAGCTCTGGCTGGTCGGGGATTTTAAAGGAAAGGAAGGGCAGGCAGGCGAAACTTTTTGCTGAGTTGCTAAACACATGTATGCTGAATGTTCTCAGCAGGTAAAACTATCCTGAATGAGCTGGTCATTAAAGCTCACTTTACCAGAAATAATTCACTAGGGAGAATTCTGTTGAATTGTTAACTATGCATTTATAATGAGTAACTCCTACAGCTGATAAAACATTTTTTTTTTTAATCTTCAAAAGGCTTTGAAATGATGAATTCAGAACTTAACAAGATTCCAGACTGGGAAAGCATCCAACTTGGTTTCTGAGATCTTGACATATTTTTGTAGAAATTCAGAAAAGTGTACTGAAGAGCATGATCTCGGTCCCTGCCCCACCCCGTCCAGATCCTGGACTGGACCCCCTGCTTCACACTCAGCTTGTACAAATCCCCACTTCTTCCTCCACCTTTAATTTGCAGAAGGAATTGAGTTGGAAGAAGGCAACAAAGAATGCAGCATAGCACCTCATGCAAGTATATGCATTTTCAAAAACTTCCTGTCCTCTTGGTTAGGATCTCTCAGTCGTGTCCTGCCTGAGTGTTGGGCCATCTCTTCAGGCAGTTTTGTAGGAGGAGCATGGTAAGTCACAGGGCATCCTCCCCATGTGCCTAACTTTGGGTGTCTTCTGAAGTGCGCTAGACTGGTTAAAGCAAGCCTTCCAACACTCCGCATCTAAAGGGGGTGAAGTGCACCTGCAGAGGAAGTGACAAGTTTTTGAGAGTTGCAGCAGCCCTGAAGGAGTCCTGCTGGCTTCTTCACTTGGTGAGAGCTCATGAGGCTAGAGTCTTGTGGTTACAGCCCATCCCCTATAGCTGGCTGTCCTGGCCTTCCCTTCCCCTCTGTACTTGCTGAAACCCTGGGTAAGGGAACAAACCCAGAGATTGTTTTGTTTCTCTTGAGCCAGGCATCTTCGTGTTTGTAAGAGGGGAGAAGCACCCAGAGTTAGTAGGAGTGGCAAGGATGTTTTAGATGTCTTTGGTGCTTTTTTAGTAATAGTACCTAATCTGCTTTGTTTTTGAAAACTCTTTGAATGTGCATACACTCATATTTCTGAATGAGAGAGAGCAAGCATTCCACATGGATAAAATTCCCACCAGTTAATTTATACTATGGCTTGGAAAAGTGAAGTGTCTAGAAAAATCAAAATATTAGAAACTTGCACTTTGGTCTTTAAAGTAATTTTGTTTTGTTGTATATTGTGACCAGAGTGACCCTTCTAGAACACAGGTTGATGCTGTCCTCCCTCCTAGTGCTGCTTCAGAGAGAAGTGAGGATTCATAATGGTGTCAGAGAAGCATGGATTTGGGGCACGCTTCAGCCTTTACCCTCTGGGTGACCTGGGACATGTGGCTTAACCTCCAAAGCTGAATGTTAGCTCAGTGGATCACATCACAGCATGGGTGCAAAGAGGGGGTGTTGGGAAGGGAAGTGTGGCTGGAGTTTGGGGGAACCAGAGCTGCCATGGCTCAGACCCCTACCCAGTATCCACTCAAGGTCTGTACCTTCCTGCTCTCTGTCAGACCCCCAGACCCAGTGTGTCAGAAGGAGCCAGAAAAGCTCACAAAGCCAGCATCAGGCAGTTTGGTTGTTTTTAACTGCCTGTGGTCAAACATGCACCAAGATATGAGCTTGACAGAAAGATAGTTTTGGGCTTTGGCCTTCCATCTCTGTGTTAAACATGGAAATTTGAGAATCTTGAGCCTTGGGACATTCTCTGACCTAGAACGGCCACCTGGAGTTCCGAATGCTGTCACATGTCTGGGAGTAGAGAATCTATGTACCCTTGCTGCCCACACACACACAAAAAAGAACAATCTGATCTAAAGTTTTGACCTTGGACTGGACTAGGAAACATGCAGGCATTGAAGACCAGCAATTGGTGGGGTACAAATCAAAGACCTGCCATGAATTCAGGATACTGCAGCCCACAGCCTCTTGGCCTCCCTGCATTTGCATGACTGCTGCTTGGAACAGCAGGCTGCACATGCCCCATTGTGTGCAGCTAGAGGCTGGTGTCCTGTGAGGAAAGTGGCCACAGGGTGATCCCCTTGAGGGTCCCTGTGTGTTCATTCTGCTTCCTGTGGCGGCTCCTGCAGCATTCTGGATTCTGCACGGAAGCACAGGGGAGAAATTCTGGGAGCCTGGCAGTCTAGCATGAACCCGAGCAGGAACATGTTTTCAGTTACTGACTGAGAAAACGTGGCCCTGTGGGGTAAAACACATGTGGGCATTCACGTGGGAGGCAAGGGCCGGGAAACTTACATAAGCCGCCAGCTGTGTTCTGTGCCGGTGTTATTTTCCTGAGATCTCGGTACCTTCAGTACTGAAGTCATCTCTGTTGTGTCAGTTTTCATTCTCTACCCACCTGCCTTTCCCCTGTTCCTGCCCTTTCTGTTGCTCCTCTTAATCAGGCAGACTCATAAATCTCAGGTTTGCATCCACAGAAACCTACCTTTTCAAACATTTGTGAAATCTTGTTTCCATTGTATAGGGAAAGGCAGAGGCAGAGCTTCCATCTGTTGTTGCATTTCCTGTTTGCCCACAGCAGCGTGGCTGGGCCAGGCAAAAGCCAGCATCTCAGAACTCAGTCTGGCTTCTCCCAAGTGGGTGGTGGGGACTTGGGTATGTGAGCCATGACCCGCTGCTTCCCAGGGTGCACACTGACGGGCAGCTGAGATTAGAAATAGCTGGGAACCAAGCCCAGGTACTCCAACATGGGGTGTCCGTGTCCCCAGGGAGCGTCCTAGTGCTTGTCTCCTATTTATCTTGTAGCTCAGTTTTTCTGTGAACATCTCGAAGTCCTCCCACATTGTGGGCTGGTTGTTTTGAGTTAGAGACAGTCTCTGCTCTCTATCTGTGTTACTCATTCTTTGAGCCTGTTCGCTTAGAAACATCAAAGAGGAAGGCAAATCCTAGGAGGGAAAGACCTATGCTTGGCTACACCACCATGGTCTATCTAGGGCAATAAGTTATCATCACCTTCCAAGCTGGTGGCAGGTGCTTCCTAGTTAGATGTTGTAATGGATGTGATTGGTTGACATTTCCTGATGAATTTTGGGTTCAATAATTCATTCAAGAAGAACCCAGATAAAGCTCTGTGCTATTTCTCGGGCCACGCACAAACCCTAGAATCTGTGGGATGGCAAGCTCAGGGCCGTCTGTAGCAGGCCCAGCCCAGCCCAGCCCAGCGTTGCAGCTCTGCTTTGGGGTGGTCCGTGGGCAGCCTGCAATATTCCTGTACTTCTCTGAAATAGCCACAGCAGCCTCCAGAATGCACTGCTATTTTCAGAGCTGCTTTCACTTAGACTAATTACTTTCCATCATTACTCACAAGTTGGGTGCCTAATTTGGAAAGAAGTACTTGTTTGATTTGCCCTAAAACTGTCCTGGCAGCATCAAACAGTTGCTGGGTTGTGTGTTCCCCACCCAGGTGTATGGCAAGAAGATTGGGGTGTGTCTGGGGGTGACCTCACTGACCAAGGGCCCCACAAAGGATAACCTACTTCCCCAAGCCTTGAGGGGCACCTGGTATCCCTGTCTCCTGGTGCTTGTTGAGTGAAAGAGTGATTCATTTGCCTTGCCTTCAACATCTAACCCATCACCCATGTGGTATTTTTAAATCGATCAGTCATTTTACAGCCAGTGATTTGGTGGCATTTCATCACAGTGGTGTGTAACCATCTTTGAGTCTGTTCCCAAGTCCTTTTCAGCATCCCAAAGGGAGACCCCATGTCTCCCACAGCCCTACCCCTCACCCTGCTCCTCCTGATCCCTGGCAGCTGTAGTCCGGATTCTGCTCCTGGGAGCTTGCTGATGCTGGATTTTGTACAGATGCTGTCCTACACCAAGGAGTCTGGCATGCCCGATTCGTCCATGTAGCCTGCAGGAGCACTGCTTGTCTTTGACAGAGTGAATAATAGCCCCAGCACGTTTGTGTGTCCATTTGTCCACTGGTGGACATTGGAGCTGCTTCCATTTTTTGCTGTTGTGAACAGTGCTGCCTCGAACGTTTAAGAGTAAACATGTGCTTGCATACCTGTTTTTACTTCATCTGGTCCAAGCACATTGATCTACTGACTTTCACTTGCGCTTGCTCACCCTTGTCTGTCTTGTCTGTGACCGTACACCCAGCTGGTGTGTTTGTGACACTCTGGCCCTTCCCTAGCCTCGCTGTCACAGGCTATCGAAGTATAGACCCTGCTGGCCATTCTCTTCAGTGATTCTAGGTTGTTCATCGGATAAGGAACAAACTCCCTTCAGAGCAGTGGGGCCTCTCATCATCCCACCCTCTCACCATCTGCTGCAGCCGCAGTGGTCTCTCTGCCCCATGAGTGCCAAGCTGTGTCCAACCACAGGCCCTTTGCACATGCCACCCCTGCTTGTGGGAATGCTCCCCCAGCCTCCATGCCCAGTTAGCTTCTCTGATCCCTGAGTTCCACTTTCTACCAACTTTATGAAGTCCTCTCATTTATTCAGACAATGGAGCACACATCAGTAACAACAACAAGAAAAAGCTCCTGAGTCCCCTTGAGAAATACAGGATTTTAAAGTGCTTCAAACATGGGAATGAATTATTTTAAACAGGTAAGGACGCGGTGGGTGAGGTTTTATTGCCACTTGGCTAGGTGACTGGTGGATGTGGATTGAAAGTGGAGTGAGCTTTTAAAGGGCTGAAATGGGCAATCAAGGGGCTAAAGGGCCGTGTGCATGGAGAACCTGCTAGGTGCCGATGGAGCGACTGTGGAAGAGCTGGTTGCACTGTAGCACATTACAGGCTGGCAACGTGGAGCACAGAAGTGCGTGGGTGTGGATGTCTGTACAAACGTGTGGGACACACTGTGACAAAATGCCCTGGAAACAGCTCTGAAGCAATTCCGCCACAAAAACATGAGCAGTAGTGATCTTTGCACAGTGCTATCATCTTGCTGTTTTTCTGTGTCTCTACTAATTATCCTGAACATGTGCTTGTTTATAGCAGGACACAGGTCTCAAAAAAACGAAACAAAAATGAAAACATCCTAACTCCCACCTAGGACTTTGTATCATGTATTAACACTCAAAAAGCCTTTAGGAAAGACAAGAACCTTCTTTAAGAAATGCTCATGCAGAACAGAAGTGATGACAGTGCAGAGGCATCGGGGCCCTAGTGAGTGTCCTGGATCCTACGCACGGCCCTCCCTGCTCCTGATCTGGCTTCAGCTTTGGCAAAACCCCAGCTCCTCTTGCTCTTGATTTGATAGTTGTCCTTGCAAACAGGAGTTGGAATTGCCCTTGAGAGGGTCCTCCACTCCCAGGCTTGTTTGTAATGTCCTGTTCTGGAATCACATGATTGGGATACTGCAGGAACATGATGTGGCTAGCAGAGTGAGCAGCTGCCAGTGACTCTGGGTGCCACTCCTTGGTTCTATAGAGCAGCTGAGATTGCTGATGGTGAAGGCTGGGGAAATACCTCCCTGTTGGCATTCTGTCTTCCTCAGCCTGGCACAGCTGTCTCAGTGAGGAGGAGTGGTCATCCACAATTCCTTTCTGCCACCCTGGAAAGCATGAGAGCCCATGTCCATTCCTCGGGGTAGGGTCCCTTACATCGCCCTGATGCTTGGTGTGGGTCACACAGTGGGCATGAACTGGCAGGCCTGTGTTCCTGGACTGGCAGAGAGCTGGGGGCATTAGGATATGTGGGACATGCGATGGCAATAGAAGAACTGCCTGCAGCTGGGCCGTGGTTACGCAGGGTGTAGTGCCTGAGAACCGAGAAACAGAAATTCACTTGGTATAGTGCGTCATGTGGGCCAAGCAGGTCTGGCTTGTGTCCCCAAGAGCATCTGAACCCTTGCCTGGGCCAGCCCCGGCTGCTGGTTTGGGGAAGTGCATCTTTGGGGCATTAACCCAGCATTCTGTCAATGCCAGCAGCTTGGAGTTCACACAGCGACTCCAGTGACTCCCCACCTCCCTCCCACCTTTCCCCTGTGAGTCCTGCAGTCACCCAATTTCAAACTAAAAGTGCCCTGGGGTGGGGCAGGCCCCACCCATCACTTTGCAGGTAGGGGGATGGAATCCCAGAGGTGTTCTTGGTGGTATGGTGGGGATCCCCAAGCTCCTCCCTGCTTCTCTCCTCCTGTGTAAGGTCTTTTTGTTTGAGATTGGAGAAGCAGAGAGGCCCACTGGACTTCCTCATGGCTACAGATGGCTTCTTTCTCTCCCTCTGTGGCTCTGGGACCTAGGGATGAACTGTGGAGCCCGCACCAGGGGAGTGGTGCATGAGGGATTTGAGGGCCCAGAGCCCCAAGACGCAATGCTCTCTACCCATTCTGGACCTGCACCCCCTGCATTTGCACTTTAGCTGAGCTGGCCCAAGCCCATGAATGGTCTTTTCCTCCCAGGAAAGATAGAGGGAGAGGGAAGTTGAGAGACGCTAAGACACCTTTTGGGGATAAGCCTGTCCCTGCAGCCATGCAGGCACTTGGCTTTCAGTAGAACTGAGCAAAGGAAGCTCAGACCCTTGTGGGCGATACAGCCTTTCAAAACTGTAGCACCTGCTGGTTTCCAGCATCCCAGGACAGCTTTGTTAGAGGCCTGTTATGTTGAGAAGACCAGCCCTGGTCACTGCTTGCTGTACACTCAGTGATTTTCTCATGGGGTATGTTACCATGTTTAGCGGTACTGTCTGTTCCTGGGTTTTTCCTTCTTGTGATTGGGCAGATGCCTACAGGTATGTTGGTTTGGAGTCTTGGTTTTGACAGTCTCCCCCTTGAAGGACATGATGTAAATTGGTCCTTGCTGACCATGAACTGTTTCTAAAGCTGTCTGCATCATTTGTTTGCATTCCGTAGTGCTCAAGTCACAATCCAGCTGCATGGCCTTGCATGGCCTGGAGCAGGAGACTTTACCTGTGCAAGGACTACCCCTGCTGTGGTGTTCGTCTAGTGTCTTCTGCTCTCAGAAGCTGCCCTCGGGAGCTCAGAGGAAACTGGCTGTTCCCGTAATGTGGAAAGTCGTTGTTGGAGGGAAGTCATGTCTTGAATCAGGAAAGCCCGGGAAGCAGCCAGTTCAGAGGTGTACTTCATCTGGGAATTTGAGCAAAATGTACTTTTCCCTACCCGTCCAGGAAGCAGGAGGAGCCGGCCTTCTGCCATTACTTTCAGAGGCCTGCCGTGGCTTCCAAGACTTGTCCGCTGCCCGCTGTGCCATGACCATCGGCACCCCACCATTACAGGGCACTCACAGGGCCCTTGTCTTGTATCCCTGGGAGGGAAGGCAGGAAGCTCCCTTGAGCTTGGTGGTAGCAAGATGGGTTTCCAAGCCAAGGGAGCACTTCGATTGCATCTATTGCACAATCAGGAGCAGACGGCACCAGAAATCTTAAAAACCATTCCGAGGATCTGCAAGCACCTCCGGCCCTTTGTCACTGTGAAGATGGAACAAACTCAGTGGGGCCTGGACAGGTGCAAGGGGTAGAGCATCCTGTGCCACACTCAGAGGAGTCTCAAGTTTCAGGACCTGGTAGTTCTAAGCGCTGGCGCCTTGGACATCTTGTGTTCTGACCTTAGAATGTCCAGTGCAGGCCCCTGGTTGCCAAGGGCAAGGTGTGGATGGTGAATAGGTGTCCTGCTTCATTCAGCTGGCTTGGTGACAGGTGCTAAAAAATATTGTTTTATACACTCTCCCTACCCAATTAGATTTGATGCTAGAAAGACAAGCTGGGCCTATACTAAATCTTGTAAATTGTTAGAGTGTGAAGCTGTGAGGTTGAATCCCCAGGAGATTCTTTTAATAGTCATTCATTCATTCATTCATTCACCAAGTACATGTTGGATGCCTGTTGGCTGTTCCCTGCTTAGGGGTAAGGGGCTGAGAGGGGAAGCATGTTAGCAAATAGAGCTTCCCATCAGGCATCTGGGAGAGCAAGGAGCAGGGGTTCCCCTGTGGGTGCTAGGGAGTTGCCCCATTTCTGATGATCCTCCGTGCTAATGAACACTCAGCAAGCAGATGAGTTCCCAGCAGGAAATTGGATGCCTTGTGCATTTCCTTACAGGGTTCCCAAAGTCACAGTCAGTCGATTTCTCGCTTCATTTTCCAAAATGTTTCATTTTCAGCCTCCCAACAGGAACAGCTGGGCAACCGGCATGTTCCAGGTGATGCCCCCCTTGGGACTAACATAACTTCTTACAACTATAAGCCCATAACTTCTATGCAGTGTTGGAAGTGAAACTGATGCAAGTCACCAGTGGGTGGGCATTTGGTGTAGTGGTTAAGGTGCCACCTGGCATATCCACATCTCAGGTCCAAGGGCCTGGGTGTGAGTCACAGGCCTGCTCTCAAACTCCCTGCTGATAGCTTGCTGGGCGGCAGCAGGTGGTGGCCCCAGGACTTGGATCCCTTCCAGCCATATGGACACCTGGATTGACATCTGGGCTTCTGACTTAAGGATGACCCAGTGCCAGCTGTTAATGGGTATTTGGGGAGTGAACAGCAAATGGGAGCTCTCTGTCTACCTGTGAAATAAATTATGCTTTTAAAAAGATGTATTTATTTATTTATATCTAATTATTTATTTTAAAGGCAAAGTGACAGAAAGAGATGGAGGAACAGTGAGAAAAAAGATCTTCCATCCATTGGTTCACTCCCCAAAAAGCCACAGTGGCCAAGACTGAGCCAGGAACTCCTTCCAGGTCTCCAACATGGGTGGCAGGGGCCCAAGTACGTGAGCTATCCTCTGCTGCTTTCCCAGGAGCATTAGCAGGAAGCTGAACCGGAAGTGGAGCAGCCCAGGCTCTCATAGACAATCTCAGAGTCCTAAGGGACAGTCTAACCACTACGCTATAATGCCCACCCCTGTTTTTCGTTAAAGCCACTGGAGATCAGATTCCAGGGAGAACATGTAGAGGCAAAATCGAGGCAGTTGCCGAGGTCATAGCCCCAAGGAGAAAGATGCCCTTTTGTCGTGACGGAAGACTGTGCTCACCCCTTGAGTTTCCTGGTTCACTAGTACTCGTGAAGAGCACCCTGGGACACGTGATCTGTGCTGGCTGTAAGGGTGGGAGTGGGTTAACGGTGACCCAGGTGGGATCCACTAGGGACTCAGGCTCCTTGCTGTCGAAACAGCATTAACTCCTGGAGTAGTAACCTGTGCTGAGCACCAACCTCCCTGGCATGGTTTACTGTACAACCATGTCCCTGCTCGTCCCTCACCTTCCCTCTTACTGAGAAGCGGGAGCAAAGAGCAGACCACTGGATGCTGGTCTCTCTTGGTCACCGAGTGCCACTCCACAGCTGATGGCTACCAGCACAAAACACTACCAGCACTGCCGGAATCTGGAGCCAATGCCCCGGAGAATGTAGGGAGATGTGGTATATCTCAGACCACACTTTGAGAAGCATGGGAGCGGACCATCAGCATACTGTGGCAGTGACCTAATGGATTGGCAAAGTCAGGTGGGGTGGCAGGGAGGTGGGGAAGCTTCTAGAAGCTGTGCCGGTCACCTAGGTGAGAGAAGGGACTGAGAGCAAAGGGAGTGAGAGGAGTTGCAGGACCATGTGGCCAAGTGATGGCAGAATTGGATAATGTGGTGGGAGAAGGGACACAGCAAGCAGTGCAAGGGGGCAAGGGGACAAGGAGCAATGAAAAGGCCAGGGATGGAAATAGGCATGAAGTCGGGGAGGGGAATATGTTTTCCCTGAGGACGAGCTGTTTTGGAATCCCAAGGGGACCTTCAGATGGATATGAGAACCAGGCTGTCAGAAGTAGAGTTCAGAACATGGGAGAAGTTGGAGCAGCAGCCACAGGTGGGGTCTTCTAGACGGAGGTGTAAGCTGATGCAGTGGGGACATAAGCTTCACTAAGGGCAGCTTGTTCATGGAAGGAAGCCCTGGAGTGCTCCTAAGGAGGCCCTGGTCACGTGGAGGTGACAGGAATGCTGCCAGGGGTGTGGAGGGGCCAGAGGGTGTCATGATAGCCTAGGGGTGAGTGTGGGGGAACAGGACCAGAAATCAGAGTAACTGGGTCAAGATCTGACACACCTCACCCTGCCCTGGGGACCCTGTTCCCAAGAGCCAGCCCCAAGAAGAGGATTGTGTTGGTGGCATGAATTAGAGGCACTGGCCTGGGTCCCTTCAAGTTCATTGTTTTGCCTCTAAGATGAGATCTTGCTGGTTCCCATGGCATGTTGGGGAATAAAATTGAGCCACTGAGGTGCAGGCACATATGGGGGACACTGTTTGCACCCCCACTCCTCCAAGCTGAGCTCTAGGATTAAAAAAAAAAAAAAGAGTCCTCGTTGGATCAAGACTAATCCAGATGCTACTGCAGAAGACCTTGAACCCATCAACTTACTGGGAATACAAGTGATTTTGACAGCTCTTTCTGAACAGCTTTGGCAAAATGCTGCAGAGGGAGCTGGTTTCTGTGAACCGGGACTACCCCCAGCCGAGTATGTGGTACTTCCTAGGTGGACAGCTATGTCATGTTGCTTCCGTGGTCTGTGTCATGGCCAACCCTGGCTTACACTTGTAACTTGCCATTTCTTTATTCTCTGTGATGAGGCAGTTCCTGGGTTTTGAGAGCACAGGGCTGAAGTTCAGACTGGGGGATGCTCAGAGGCACACAGTGCCTGGCTGCTCCAGCTGGACACTCCCAGACACTGACCGACATCCTCTGTCTTTGCAGTTCTGTGCCGAGCTAAACCAGCCCATCCTGCCCAACATCCGCAAGTGGAGAGGATCGCGGGGGTGCTGGAAGGCCGCTGTTGCCGAGACGCCTGCAAGCCTGCTCCACAAGGTACTCTGCTCCCCAGCAGCACCTGCCCTTTCTTGTTTCATGTCAGCACACTCCCTCTGCCCAGCCACAGCCAAGGGCATTCTGCTGTTTCCTTTGCCAGCCTCCTGGATGCAGCTTTGTGTTTCGGCCCAGTTTTTTCTTTTTGTTTGTTTGTTTGTTTTGTACCTATTTGTCATTTGTTGCTAAGTGCCCTGGTTTTTCACTTGGTGTTTGGATCCAGAAAGAAATCTTGCCCAGATGGTAACAGGGCTTTAGAGAATTGGAGAAGGACAGGAGAAATCCTGCCCAGGCCAAGGTGGCCAATGGACATTTCTGTCTTTTGTCCTCAAAATCTCTTCACTGCAGTTCTGCCATGTTTCTAGAAAATTCTCATTGATGAAGAATTTCACTTCACCTTAGTGTAGACATGGAAGCATATGCTTCCCGGGGTGGAAAACATTGCAGACAGAAATAGTCCATCGAAACCTTCGGATGACTTGAAATTTGTTCCATCAGCGTGCCGTGTGTGTGTGCAGGCAGACCTCTGTGTACACACATTTTCACTTCTGCATGTTCGCGAGCAGATGGACTTCCTGTGGGACATACACTGTCTGTGGGTTTTTGAGAGACCCATGGAAAGTGAACAGGAGCTGAGGAATGCAGCCTTACATCAGTTTCCTTGAAATGCAGGTGTTCCTGCTTCTGTCTGCAGTGTAGGAGGGTGCCTCGGCAAGGCTGTGGGCAAATGGGATTAAAAGGTAAACTCACTTAGTCCTGCATTCGTTTAGAAAGGCATACATAGTCCTTTTATCACACACATTCTCCACCCAGCATGGTCGCAAACTCATGGAAATTGCCCTCAAGACTGATACTGGCCAGTTGGGCTCTCACATCGTAGGTTAAAAGCGTCCAGTGCCTGTGGACACTGAGATCATCTCTTTGAACCGTTACTGAGTACGTGCCTGTCACTCGGCCTGAAGGTGGTTACTGCAGTGGACAGAGCAGGTGCAGTACTCACAGGGACTGAGACAAAGCCCATCTTTCTGACTGGCCTCTTCCCTTCCCTTCTCAGTGCACAAAGCAGTAGCAGTAATCGCTGCTTCCATGTTGAATAATGTGTTATGGGCACATCAGTGTTCCCAGCTGTTAGATTTTATCTTTTCATTCAGCAAATCCTGGGGGGCCCTTGCTGTGTGCCAGCCTTTGGGTGCCAGTTGCCATGGGCTTTGACACAGACCAGCTCCCCATCCCTGGACCTTTTTTCTCTTTGTCAGACCCTATGGGGACTCAGCCCCTCCCAAAGGGGGCTTACAGCTGGAGGGACAGCCTTGGGTCACCCTCCTCCACTGGTAAGCAGCACATGATTGTCAGGAGACCTTGGCTCCAGCTACTCAAGCTGCTCGACCTCTTTTCACCTGTATAATGGGAGCAGTCTCCCTCCTGAGCTCACAGACCAGCTGCCAAGTTTCAGAGGATAATGTGTGTTGGCTGCTTCCTGAACAATACCTCAGGGAAGTCTACAGTCCAGAAAACAGAGACTCCTGGGGTGGGTGTAGACAGGTGTGGTGTTGCTGCCTCTCCCCTGAGTTTGGGGCCTGGCAGGTGTATGTGGTTGGGACCTGGACAGCTGCTCAGGAAGATGCTTGTTCAGGGTCCCTTTCTTTCCTTCTGCCACCAGGAGGAGGGGTGCCATCTAGAGCCCCTTGCAAGCAGTGGACACAGAGGACGTGTCGCTGTGGCCCGTGGCCAGAGGCGAGTCAGCAGAAGCCAGGATGTGAAGGGGCAGTTTGTCCCAGGGCAGCAGCAAGAAGCAGGTCATGGCCCCAGGCCCCTGCCCGAGTGACCTCGTGCTCTGCCTTCCCCACCCAGCAGCCCTGAGGGCCTCTGACGCAGGATTCTGCCATCTGTGTGCAGTCCTGTCTACCTGTGGTGACCACAGCGGGGCCCTGAGCCATTCCAAAACATTAGAGCTGTGACCTCTGACTGCCTTTTGTCCAGCAGGTGTGGGTGGAGCGTTCGCTAGGTGCTGGGCGGCACTGAACAGTTAGCAAAGACCCATCACCCTGAGCTTTGTTTCTGCCTCCGAGGGTGGGCCTTTCCAGCTGGGCTTCCACGGGCAGTACTTGACCTCTGGGCAGCAGTGTCCCCACCAAGCAACCCTGGTGTGTGGTGCAGAAGGTGCAGAGAGAGGATGCTCACAGGGGTGTTGATCTAAGGATAGCGCCCAGAAAACATCAGACCTGCCACTTCTGCTCTCCTCCTCCCCATCCCCCCAGTGCTGGGCTAGAACGGTGGCACTGACACCTGTCCCTCTCTACTGCAGGGAGCCGGGTACTCGGGATTCCTGTGGGACACCATGGCCGGTGTGGAGCTGAAAGATGCCACCTCGCAGGAGAGTTCACCCAGCAACGGGCACGGGAAATCCACGGGCCCCAACCCATACCTCGGGCGGTTTAAGGTAGCTGCTCTGTGTTGTTTGGGACTGTCCATTTCTTCTTTAAAGGCGTGGGGTAGGGGGTGGAGCCTGGCCATGCCTCCCATGACAGGTGTCATGTCCCGGGCAGGAGTAACAGATCCTGAGAGATTCTCAACTTCCGCATCAGAACCATTCAGGATTTTTTTTAAAAAAGCAGGGATTCCTGGACTCCTACCCCAGACAGTATTTCTGGGGCAGAGCCCAGGACTGCATTTTTCAAGTGATGTCTCAGTCCTCCTGGCCCTGGCAGAGGAAGGCCGGTGTTTGCCCATAGCCATGGCAGAGGGCTCCTTGGCTGCCTCTCATCCCAGTCTCTATTACCAGTGGGAGCCTCCTGGGCTTGGGGCCAGGGGCACCCCTGTACCCGGTGTCTCTAGGGGCACCCTCGCTTTTGGCGGAGCCCCTGCTGGACGGAGTGCTGTAGCCTTCCTTCCCCTGGATACCTTTGGGAAGTGATTGGGAGCAGCAGACTGCCCAGCAGCTGGGCTGAAGGAGGACAGGGAAGGAAAGAGCCCAAACAGGGCACTGAGTTGACAGTCACTGAACCTTCTCACCGTGGAACTTGGTTGTGAAATCCCAGGTCCAGCAAGAGTGCTTCCTCACGAGCCTGGCATGACCTCAGCCTGCCAGACATCTCAGATCTCTCCTGAGATCTTGCTTCTGGGCCTGTCACCTCATGTCCAGCAGGTGGGCTAGCTGTAGGCTGCACACAGGGGCATCAGCTGTACCCAGCAGCGCGTCACATGCCTCTCCCCACGACATGGCTGGGGTTCCGTCCACACGGGTACACCTGGAATACCTCTTATATCGATGAATAAGCCAACCAGGTTTTATCCATTAACTCCTAAAACCACACTGGTCCTCTTTGTCTGTGTCAATTGACTGTTTTAACTTTGGCCAAGCAGGAACCAGCTTATATAACTGTTTTTAATGAGCTAATGAGAAAATATTACCGTATCATGAACAATTGGCCCCGGATCATCTAGAGTTGGGTTCCTAGACAGGTATTTGGCCTCTTGTACTTGGGGTCACAGTCCAAGGCAGGCAGGTGGTAGGTGGCGTCCAGGGGTGGACCAGCTACTGCAGGCCACATGTCCCTGGTCCACCTCCAGTGTCTTCTCCCCTGCTCACAGCCACAAGGCATAGCTCTTGGCTTGCCAAGGGCTGCCCTGCAGTGAGGAGGGTGCTGTTATGAAAATGGCAGGGTCATGCAGCCCTGAACAACCAGCCTGCATCTGCATACTACGGGATCTCCCCTGGCCATGGAGGCTAGGCCATGCGTCAGCTGCCCAACTCCTGCCAGCTTTAGGTTTTGACACAATTGGAAAAGGGCCAAAGTGAGCATAGAGCCTGCGTAGTGGGTTCCCCAAATGAAAGGAACTTGCAAGGGAACGGGCGAGGCATGTATAAGAGCTGGGGAGAGGGCGCACCCCAGCAGAGGTCCTGGCTGGTGTCCCTCAGGCTGGCCCAAGAGAAAGGCACCACAAAATTTGTTAGCAACCAGCTGCTGGAGTCATCTCCTCCTGGCATGAAAGGGAAAAAACAAAACTTTAGACCTTCAAGATGCTGCCAGATTTTCGGTCTTGAGTAGTACAGTGTGGGATGCAGGTCTCTTTCCTAAGGAGTCTAGGCAGAATCGAAGATGAAACACATTGGGCTGGTGAGTGTCGGCCCCTGGCCAGCTGTGTGCTCAGAGTGAAGCTGTTGATGAGTCAGTGCGAACAGCTGCAGGAACTATAAGTTCCTGAGTCTTGCTCTGTTTCCTGTTGCCCAGGTGGGAAGTAATGACTTGACCCTCGTTAACCTTCACCTGGGAGCCCTGACCAGCTCAGCCGGCGAGAATCCCACCCGGAGTCAGAGTGATGGCCACCGGTCAGCGAACTTCACTCAGATGCTTCAGGAGGCCCTGAGAGGTAAAGGGGCTGTCTGTGCTGACCTGGGCCACACCGTGGCAGAGTGCTGAGGTTACCCTGGTGTCAACAGTGTGAGAGTCGTGGGGACAGGAGCCTGTACTGGCCCTTGCATGGCACGCAGCCTGTCTGAAACTGCTCAGTCACGGCTTTGTCTCAGTGGACTTAGCACAGGGGGTCCTGGGCAGCAGCTTCATGGCTTCCTAGCATCTTTTGGATGGAGAGGATCATGGGAAAAGACATGTGTGCTGACACCCTTCCCCTGTGGATAGCTCACCTTGCCCCCAAGTACCGCCTGCAGATCTCCAGTGCTCTCCTATTGAGAGAGGCTGTGATGAGAGATTACTGGCAAATCAGCCTGTCTCCCTGGTGGGATACCCCTATGAGCTTCAACTCCTCAGACAGGTTAGACGTCAGACAGGTTACTGGATTGTCCATGCCACCCTCTGCTGGGGTACCTGGCTCCCAAGAGACTGCCAGGCATGGAGTGGGTCCTAAGGGTGTCCAAGCTGACCCTAAAAGACCAGGAGACCAACAGGTGTTTGACAGTGACTTACGATGGCACTGCTTGGAGGGTGCTTATCCCATACTGGTGGGCCTGATTCGAGTCCCAGCTATTCCCTTCCAATCCAGCTTCCTGCTCATGTGGATCCTGGATGGGGAGAGGTGCTCAAGGACACAGTCTACTTCACTCCATCCACCTCACCCCCCACGGCGCCTAGCAGCCCCTGCTCCATCCATCTCTAACGGCTTGTCTCCCTGAGTGAGCTCATGCCAGCGTCAAAATCTTGGGCTTGGCTTATTTCAGTCACGTCTTCAAGGTCAATCCCGTTACATGCATCACAATCCCCTCCCATGTGGAGACCAAGAGGGCTCCCCTGACTGGAGAGGCCGTGATGTGTTTATCTGTTCACCCGTTGAGGACGCCTGAGGAGTGGGGCTGTACAGGCAGTGATGTGAGCTAGGACACGGTGAATCCTCAGGCTGGGAGCCAGAAGGGCTGGCTAAGCCACACTTGTCTGTGTGATAAGCAGCCAAGTGGGTGGGAATGTGCACCTGTGGATCATCTCCTGCCTGTCACAAGGCGTATCAGGGGACGTGGCTGCTGTGCTCAAACTCAGATGGAAGCAAATAGACACAGATGCCAGTCCGTAGTCCGTGTGACAGCCTGAGGCAGTCACCACAGTGGCTTATCTGCTTTCTTTCCCTGGGACCCAGGGAGTGGCCAGGCTTTCCTTGCTCTAGGTTGTCCATAACCTATCGACCCACAACCCAGCTCAGCCTTGACATGTCCAGTCAGGGATGGTGACAGCATTCCCTGTGTCCCCCAATGAATTGTTAACTGATGACAGGGCAGACCCAAGGGATCAGGAAGTACCCCTGTCGCCACCCAGGCACCACAAGGGTACACAGATTAGAAGCAGGGTTTGGCTCAAAGACAGAGCTTTCGCGCTGCAGGCTCCTGGTACTGCAAACAGAATCGATTGGACTTGTCAGCCCTGGGCCTTCCTGCCTGCCAAGAGTGCATGTCCAGGTGCCTGTCCCCAGTCGAATGTTCTTCTTTTGCACCCAAGGGGCGCCTCGCTGTGACTCAGCAGAATATGTAATGACAAGTGACATCTGGTGGGATTGTCCTGCTGCAGGTACTGGCTCACTGGCGTTTTCTGCCTCTGGGGACCGAATGCTCCATTCTCCCTCCCACTGCTGGAAACGAAGTGAGCCCACTGTTGGCCAGTAGACTTTCTGCAAAAATCTGGCTCTTGTGCACCTGTGACTCCTCGGGCATGAGAATGGCCTTGAGGCCATAGGAGGTATAACTGAGAGAATTGGCCTTGGACGAGACCTGCGTGTGTCCATGCAGAGGGACAGCCTTCCTTCCACTGCCGAGGCTGCATGGAGCTGGACTCCCTAAAACTCGATGCCAGTGTTGCTCCTGGCTTAAGAATTCTCCCTTTGGACTCAGATGGCACAAGGCCTGCGTCCCAATGAAAACCTCCCACCTCTGTCTTTCTCAGCCTTCAGCTTTCTTTGATGACCACAGAATGCATCATCAGCACTCACTGCTCACATGTTTATTCAGACTCTTGTGCGTGTCCAGGAACAGGGTCCATGCTCCTTGTGGAGAACATGGGTTTCAGGGCTGGCTCCAAGACCTGACCCTCGGGCTGCCTCGGCTTCCTACCTGCACAGAGGAGCTGGTGGCCACACATGCTGCAGGCAGACGTGTCAGTTAAAAGACAGCTGTCGAGGGAGTGGGCATGGTGCCCCACAGTGTGGTCATACATGAGCTGTGATCATTCATGTTCTTCACAAGTCGGCCTCCTCCTCCCAGTGCCGCCATCCTCGCACTATCTGCAGTGCACATGCGCCCCCTGCTGGTGGCTCCTCCCCTGCTGGCTGATGTGACCAAAAGGGTGGCTTGGGTGCATTTCTGATCTCATCTGCAAACTGCCTTCCTTCCTCATAAGGTATCACAGGACTTCCCAAAGAGAACCTGCGGCGCTAGGGCTCAGAGCCTGTAGGATCCATGGCCCACGGGAGGGGAGTGTGTACCACCATTGTCCTTTGAGAAGTCTCATTTGACTTGGAAACTGCCCTCTTTGTCACTACCCCCTCTTCTCGCCGGTTGGTCAGACTGTGGGAGGAATGTTCAGAATTCTCTCAAGAAAAAGCCCTTATGCTCTGACCCCGAAATCCCGCCCAAGTCCCTATTTCTTGAATAATGTGCTTCTGCTTTAGGGCCCCAGCTGAAGGTTCACACCGCAGCTCCACCCAGAGCATGCTGTGAGGCAGGGACCAGCACTGCCTGTGAGATGCCACGCTCCAGTGCTCCCCATGGCTCCGCTGGTCCTGACCTCAGAGGAAATGGGCTGGTTGCCCGTCTTTTGTGGGTCCCAAGACTTGCCCAGGGTCATCAGGACAGAAAGTGAGAAGCACCCAAACCAGCAGCTGGTCTCTCACAGGATTGGAGCCAGACGCTCCTGTCCCAGCCAGCAGGGTCCTTGCCGTTCCCAGACCCCCTCGGTGGGCTCCCCTCGGCCCTGGTTGGTTGAGGTCGACAGTGTGAGAGGATGTTCTTGGTGTAGAGACGAGGGTGTCGCTGCTTGTGAGAGAAGATGACTTCAGTTTGATAATACTGGAGGAGAGTGAAGAAAGCTGGTTGGTTCCAGAACTCCTGAAGTGTGCCAACAGTAGCCAGCTATGCACTGTAATAGGAGAAAACACAGCTACTGATAGTGAAAATGTTAAAAAAACAATAATAATAATAAAACACTTGGAAATGTGGTGCACGAGGAGTGACCTGCAATGACCAGCCGGCAGTGGCACTGCTAAATGACCTTAATATTAATCTAATTTTTAAAAAGGATTTCGTTTTTCATTTGACAAGCAGAGCTATGGAGAGAGGAGGAGAGACAAAGAGAGAGGTCTTCCGTCCACTAGTTCACTCTCTAACTGGCCACGTGGCCAGAGCTGGGCTGGCCCAAGATTGGGAGCCAGGAGCTTCTTCCAGGTTTCCCATGTGGATGCTGGAGCCCAAGGACTTGAGCTGTTGATTCTCTACTGCTTTTCCAGCCCATAAACGAGGAGCTGAACAGGATATGGAGGAGCCAGGGGTGTAGCGGGCACCCATATGGGATGCCAGTGCCACACACAGGCTTAGTTTGCTATGCCGTGGCACCAGCCCCATTAGCCCAATTTTTAGAAAGGCAAATGTCATTGAAAAAAATCAAAGCAAGTTTACTTTTAAAATAAAATTTAATAAAAAATTAAAATTCACAATTCAAATTTCAGTATGATGAGCATATATAAACATTTGTGGTGAAAGAATATGAAAGCATAACATGGTTGTAGTCCACAAGTAGGTCTGGAGGATAGGACAAAGCTCAGGATGGTACATGTCAGTTTCTAAGTGACAAGATGGTTGTCACAGTCAAGGTGAGGAAGAATTTAAATCCCAGGAGCTGACGTAGGGCTGCTTTCTGTCTAACCCCACCACACCCCCCATTGCCAAGTGCATGAGTCACCTGCTCCTCAAGGGGAGGCGGCTACACATGAAACTGAGAAAGCAGTCGGGAGTAGGAGAACCGTGCCACAGTTCCGATGGAGAAATCAGATTGGGGCGTTATAATCCCATTTTGGGGGTGCTGTGGGCTAGGCCGGGGTCACCTCTCACCAGCCCTTCAGTCCTGCATCTTCTCACTTGCAGGAGAAAAGGACATGATTATTCTAGGGGATTTCGGCCAGGGGCCAGAGAGCAGTGACTACGACGTGCTGCGGAGGGAGAAGTTCCACCCGCTGGTGCCCACGCACACCTTCACCAACATCAGCACCAAGAACCCACAGGGCTCGAGGTCTCTGGACAACATCTGGATCAGCAAAAGCTTGAAGAAGGTGTTCACAGGTAAGGCAGAGCGCTAGCATCTTCCTCCCAAGTGGGCTGGTGGAGGGTTAGACGTGGTGGCGGTGGCATCACCGAGGGCCCCTTGTTTACAGTAGGAGCAAGCCTGGTGTGTCCTGGATGGGCCTGATCCTAGGTCAGGTCAGGGAGGAGCTGTCCCCACCTGACTCAGGGGTGAGCTGATAACTTTACCCTAATTTTAGGAACACTGAGGCAGCAGGCATACGCCCTGGTGTCAGGAATAGTGTGCAGGGCAAGATGTGTGTGTGTGTGTGTGTGTGTGTGTGTGTGTGTGTGTGTGTGTGTGTGTGTGTTAGCTCAAGCGTGGTGTTGTAGAGTGAGGCATATGTGGTAGTCAGGGATGGTGTTGTGGGGCCAAGTGTTTGTTTTGGGGGCTGGTGTGATGTTGTGAGATGAGATGTGTGCGTGTTCAGGGTCTGGTGTGGTGTTGCGGGGTGAGCTGTGTGTGTATGAGGTCAGGTCAGATATTGCGAGGTGAGGCATGTATCAGGGTCATGTGTGGAGTTGTAGGGTGAGGCATGTGTATGTTGGGGGTCAGGTGTAGTGTTGCAAGGTGAGGTGTGTTGCAGGGGTCAGTGTGTTGTGGGGAGAGACGTGCAGGTATGGGTGTCAGGTGTGGCGTTATGTAGGCAGGCATGTGTGCAGGGTCAGGTGTGGTGCTTCAGTGAGAGGTGTGGGTGTGCCAGGGATCAGGTGCTGTGTTGCGGGGCAAACCTGACAGGCTGAACCCAAGGTGGCCCAGTGGGATGGCCTGCCCATGGGTGATCAGTGCTCTGAAAAACAGGGTCTCAAGCAGCCACATGGAAGTCACAGCTTCCTGGCTGGAAGCTTTAGCAAGTCTCAGTGCAAATCTGCTACCAAGGGAGACATCCAACATTAAGAAGCACTGGATCCTGGGTCCCAGTGAGAGAGCTGCCGCTGCAGGCCCAGCCCAGAGCCTCAGGGCTTGAGTTTCTAGTCTGGGTGTCCTCAGCAACCTCCGCTATGGCTAGAGCCACAGGACGATGTGTGGCCATCTCCAGCGGGCCAGCTGGGGTGAGAGACGAGGGGACTGAGCAAGGAGGCCGTGTCCTCGAAGGCACCTGCCTTTCCAGGGAGAACTGGGGGAGCCTGGAGCTGGAGGGCTCTTCATTCACCTGCTGCCTGGGCAACTGCAGACCCTGAGGTACAGCAAAGATGGCCCCATCCTGGGACTGTCACCCTGCGGGACCAGAGCCTAGCCTCGGGCAGGGATGGGTAACTGACTGGCACAGGGAAAGGAGCGGGCACAGCAGAGCTTCTGAAACCTCCCACTGCCCGCTGCCTGGGATGCTCACCATCTCTTTCTGCATACCTTTCCTTTCTCCTGTTTGGCTTTTCCACAAAAAGGCATTTATTCTTCCCTTCCTCCAAGTGGGCTTCACTTTTCAAGTTAGGACCTTTGCTTTGGGCTTTATCATCATGGGGCCAACATCCGTCTAGCAACTATTCCTTCTTGCCCATCGGGGTACTTAGGGAATTAGATGTGAACAGAAGCCCTGTACTTAGGTGGGCACAGAGGGGTCAGCCTCACCACAGGAGACCTCCCTGCTCTGTCAGCGTTCTGGTAGACAAACACTCCTGTATGTGGGAAGGTGTGCAGGCCCAGCCCCCTGTGGCAGCCTGAGGTGGACCCTCCATGCACCTGTCAGCCCTCACGGTTCCCTGTCTTCCCTGCTCCCCAGGTCACTGGGCCGTGGTGAGAGAGGGGCTCACAAACCCGTGGATTCCTGATAACTGGTCATGGGGTGGCGTGGCCTCTGAACACTGCCCTGTGCTGGCTGAATTTTACATGGAGAAGGACTGGAGCAAGAAGGAAGGTGCTCGGAATGGCAGCGGGGTCACCTTGGAGCGCAGCGAAGCCAGCAGCAAGCATGAGCGGTGAGGACGCCGCCAGTGCACACCAGCGCGCAGTTTGTGGGCTCTCTGGCTGGAGCCGTCTTGGGCAGTGAAGATCCCTGGCGGGTGCCACCTTTCCAACTTCATCCAGAGAATATCCACGACCCTTCTGAGGGGCTTTAAGGACCCCTGCAGGAGTGGGGGACGTGAACAGAAGCCCTGCAGGGACCCAAACTTAGTGGCGGGAGCTGGCACCTTGCTGAAGTTGTGCTTTGCAGTTCTGGCCACCACTTACTTCACTGCAATGGAGCACTCTTCCAGATACTTTGGGGATTTCAAGTTCTGTTTTTGCAAAAATAAATATGTTAATGTGTCTGGCTGCCGCGAGGCTGCAGGACGGGTTTCTCCATGCTGTGTGTGTCTGCGGTTGCTGTTCTCTGAGCCTGCTTGGACAGGGCTTAGCCCCTTGCAGCCCTTGCTTTGTGTCCCTGCCCAGGTGCCCCTGACAGCCGTCCACCTGCCTGGACTGGCCAGTGCCCTCCCGGCCCCTGCTGCAGGCCCGCCACCCCAGCACTCTGCGTGGTTTGAAGGCAGGTTTGTGTTTCTGAGCACTTAGTGCAGGAGGAGAATTCTAACCAAGGCCTGGCTTCCTCCCTGTCCCCTTGTTCCCGTCCCCGCCGGTCAGTGGAGTCTTCACCCAGTTCCCCCTTGGTTGAGTCTGCGTGGCAACTCCAGGGGTCAGAAACACGAATAAAACCATACCTGTTCTGAACACACGCAGACCATGCTCCCTTGTCGTTCTTCTCAGGTCCAAGCACAGGCCATCACTGCTTAACAATGGGAAAACGACTTCACTATATGCAAGGGGGTAGGGCGGGGAGGTCCTAGGCAGACACACCATCTTCTAAAGGGCCCGGACACCCTGCTCCCCTCCGTGTCCCCCACCCCAGGAGGCCGATGCACAGCTAGGCACAGGAGGCTGGACCCTGAAGTGTCAAGGCCTTTGTTTGTGGCTGGGGAACTGGAGGGACTGGGACTACTGGGGTGGAGCGAGGCTGCAGGAGGAAGCAGGAAGCTACTGACTGAGCTTGAGCCAGGCTGGTTTCTCCCTCAGACATGTTGTCATTCATCCGCAGAAACACCAGCATCCTAATGAGCCCATTTCACAGCTGGAGAGACTGAGGCATGGCAATTAACGACTCTGCAAGGACAGACACCAGGACGTAAGTAGATGGGACCCACACTTGGGTTTCTGAACCTGCAGCCTGTCCCCATGAATCGTGCCTACAGGACACCCAGTGCCTGCAGCAGCTGGCTTCCCCAAGGGATGCCTTGTGGCTACACAGGCAAAAAGTTTGGGGTATTAGCCAGGCAGAGCTGAGGGGTCACAAACACAGACACGTGCACGTGTGTATACTCAGAACCCCCACAGCAGTCTGCGCTGATGTCTATACTGCCTGAGCCCCCACCTGGTTTCACCGGGTTCCCTGAGACCAAGCGTAGTGTTGAGAACAGTGCCCAGGACCCAGGCAGCCTGGTAGGAAAGAGTCCTTCATCCCCTGATGAGGAGCAGATCCTGTGCTACCCAAGCAGCCAGCGAGGTGGTATCCCTGCCAGCCATGGACCAGACTCCTGGCCAAGCCACACCTCCAAGGCCCTGCCTTAAACCCTTAGCTCTCTGCATGTTGGGATCAGGGGACAGCGGTTGGACTAGCAGCTCTCACCAACAGCCTGGAAGGTTCCTTAGAAGCTGGACCAGGCATGCCGGCCTTGCTCTGGGAAGATGGGTAAGAAGAGGGCTGCCCTCAGGGAGACACAGGGCGTCATGGATAGTGTCAGGACGTGGGTGTGACATGACCTGGCCCGCAGGGACAGGCAGCTTGTCATGGACAGAGGCCATGCCGTAAAGGAATATTTCTTGGAGTGTTCTCCACACAGTGCAGCGAGGCCCAGCCTCTTACTACCTGGGCTGCCGGGGCTCGAGCACCAACAGCCGGCTGCCTGCAGGGGTTAACTGGAGGGCTGGGAGGTGCACAGAATGGGTGCATTTGCAGATTGTGCAGTTTCAAGGCCGGTTCATGGGAACCGAGGGACTCAGTCCATTCTGCTTTCATGCGTGTTTGAAACGGTCTGGCATCACAATGAATTAGATGCATAAAGAATCAAAGGCGCAGGGCATATACAAAAAACAATGGGACATTTCTGTTTCTTCATAGAACAAATAAATACTACATTTCCTCCTCGACTCTGCATGCTGACGTTCTCACAGCAGAGGGCGAGACGTGGAGGAGATTAGCCGCGTCATGCTTTTCCGTTATGCCACTCCCTGGAGTGAAACTGTGCTAGGAAAAGTCCCTGAAGGTGTCAAATGCTTCCTTCTAGAATGGGAGAATTGAAAGCTGTATTTGGAGAATAAATGAAAAGACCCAGCAAGGAGAGAAGGAAAGGCTGGGCCAAAGCCTTAACTTGGATTTTGTTCATGAATCACAGTTGTGTGGCCACAAAGCTGGCTCTGGGGGTGGCACTGGGCAGCAGGGAGCAGGAAGGCCTCTGCCTTACAGGGTCACGGCCCTGGGCTGTGCAGGACTCCAGCGTCGCGTGGGCCCTCCCAGGAACCTGTTAACCAGCGGCAAGGGACATCCTCCTGTCATCTGTAATCTCCTCTTGGGAAGCCCTGGGAGAGGGCGGCCAGCAGGCTGGAAACTTCTTGACATTTAGGGGTTCTCACAGGCAGCGACTGGCAGACACTCTGGTGGCACCAAGAGCTCAGCCCTGTTCAAAACCCTTCTGGAACTGGCTGTTGGTGTAACTTGACCCCTACCCCCCATAAACAGTTTGCTCATCTGAAATGTGAATGTGCCTTATATATGATATAATGGACCTTGTATAATACTACCTTAGAGTATTGTGGCAAAGTAGGAAGGCAATGCATTTTGCACAAACTCACTGTCCCCCTCCTCCATGGTGGCCAGGCCTCTTTAGGGAGGACAGGAGCCCGAGGAGGGCTTGAAGGGCTCTGGGTGTTCCCACCCCCTCCCGTGCCGGGACCATTAGTAGGCACCTTGAAGGGCTGCTCTGCTCTGAAGAGGAGCCACTGCCCTGGGCCACCCTGTGAAGTTATGTCTGTTACTCAGAGCAAAGCAGCACCCAGTTCTGGAAGGGGTCGCTGGGCTGTCTCCAGCTCAGCATAAGGAGGCTCAGCAGTATGGACCAGCGCCATGCAGATCGGAGTAAGTGCAGATGCCAGGGCCCAGTCCAAGACGAGATGTGGGGAGTGGAGCCTCCATGGAAAGTCAGGCAAAAGGGGTTTTATTGCAGGAGTTTGCCACCAATGAGGGCAAGGGTGACCCTGAAACTCCATGACAGCCTGCACCTGAGTACTTGGGTTTGCTCTCTGCTTAGCAAATCACATTCCTGTAGTAACCATTGTGGTGAGTGATTCCGTGCAAGGACTGTTATAGGGGGAGGGGGAGGTCAAGGATGCACATTTTTTTGTGATGGTGCAATTGATGGGGACCTGTAACTAAGACAAGGAAGACTTGTGACCTTGACCCCAGGTGGGTGGAGCTAATGCAAATGGAGCCAGCTAGGGAGCATTTCTGGAATAGTCCCTTGCATGCTGATCTCACTGGACTGCAAAGGCCCTGCCGGCCAGAGGCACAGGTGCAGCCTGGGACAGCGCAGACCTGCTGACGATGCGGGAGATGCAGGGCGCCGCTGGCCCATGCTGCTCCCCAGGGTTGTCTCCGGTTCTGCCCTCCGTCTCTCCAGGGGCAAGATGGAGTGGAGTATGCTCCTTTTCTCTGTCTGTGTGGGATGCCAGGTCTGGCTGGAAATGGTGAAAAAGGCTGGGGTGGTGGGGGAAGAAGCTTGCAGTAATGTTCCTTGATTGCTGGGGTGAGCCGCCGGCAGGGGGCGCTGCTTGGTCCTTGGTGGGCTCTGCCCTCGTGGGGGACCGAATGCAGACTGAGGTCCACGGGGCTTGGGCAGGAGCAATTAGGCAGAGAGACAAAAGGCCCCAGAAGGCCACCTGCTTCCAGCTCCCTGAGTTTGGGGGACAAACCACAAGGGTAGTCTCACCAAATGCCTTTGGTTCTGGTGTGCCTAATAGTGTCTGCTTTTGTTGACCAAGTTCCAATCAGCAGTGGGTGATGGAAGATGCATTGAAGTGTTGCTTGCGAACTCAGGTTTTACTGTGATAAGCACGCGTGGGTGACTGCTGGAGCCAGCCACTGCCTGGCATGGAGCCCAAGTCTGCAGGCTGCTATGTGTCACACGCCGGGATTTCTCTGCTGCATGTGTGGAGTTACCCTGAAGTGCTTTTTGGAAATAGAGATGAGAGAAAGAGAGCTTTTATCTTTGGCAGATAGGGCCCTGTCCCAGTTCTTTGCTTCGAAGGATCCCACGAGTTTCCTGGCCTGTCTTCACTGCCATCCACTGCTACAAACTCAAGTGGAAAGAGGGCAGGAATCCCAGCCAGGCCCTCCACACATGTGCTGGGTGACCAACATGTGCCGGGTGCCCTCTGTTAATTTTAAATGAAGTTCTAATGTCTTTCCCTTTGCATCCTTTATATAAATGCAAGAATGTGTGTGCCAGGAAAGGTGCCAAGACCTTGGTCCGTCCTTGACTGATTTCCCAGGCTACAGCAGGGAGCTGGAAAGGGAAGTAGAGCAGCCGGGGTACAAACTGGTGCCCATATGGGATCCAGCACATGCCAAGGCAAAGACTTTAGCCACTAGACTATCACGGCAGGCTCATCCCACCTGCTCTTTAAGCCTTTGCAGGCCAGCTGACAAGCATTAGTATTTCACACGCTGGCTCTTGGAGTGACGGTGAACAAAAGTGGATCAGAAGCACAGCTGGCTGATGAATCTCTGACAGTGCCAAGGCAGGCTCCTGCTCCAACGGGTGCGGGCACACGCACTGTCCCCTCAGTCCCTGCTCCGAGCTCACCTCCAGGATGCAGCGTGGGCTGCTCTGGACATCCAGGCTCTGAGGGACGCAAGCAGGTGCTTGTGTAGTGTGCTCCTTCCCGGGTTGCGGCTGCTTAGCCTTTAAGCAGAAACCTTGCAAGGAGCAGTAATAAAACCCCGTGGCCATGATCTTCCTGCTTCAGAGCCAAGGACAGACCCCATTTGCTGACCTAGCATCCCTCCTTCCACAGCACTCCGTGGGGGTGAGAGCAGAGGTGCTATCAGCTCCTTCTGTTCACTGGGCCACCCTGTCCTGTTCACCGGGGACCCATGGAACTTAGCAGAGACTGCCCACTCCCCCCAGCAGGGCTAGGAAGTGAGCAGGTGGCAACTTCAGATGCCTTCTTTTCCCTTCTTTAGATGCCACAGGGGACAAGCAGCAGGGGGCAAGCAGGTAGGGAAAAGGCAGGCTGGGAAGCTCAGTTACTTCTCTGTAAGCTAAGGACACTCAGACACAAGCCAATCCATGTCTTTTCCATAATCACCACACAGTAAAACACCAAGCAACAGTACAATAAAAATAGAACCAGGGGGTCACTGAAAAGCAGTTTAAATGCATGTACATATCCATATAACTACATTTGAGAATCCCAGTGCAATTTCTTTTTATTATAGCAAGACACATAAAATGAACAATGCAATTTTAATACTTTTACAAAAGTAAAAATATAAAGAAATGCGGACTACAGATTTATGTTTGCAAACACTAACTTTGAACCTCGTGGTGTTAAAACCTAGCCGTTTCTCAGAATTTCTATTTGATTCAACTAAATGTTAGATTATAGTGGAGAAAACTGATGAACAGCCTATAGGAAATACCCACTATAATTAAAGCTCAGGTTGTTTTTCATTTATTTCCCTAAGTACGCTTGCTGTAGTTTTGTGTGGATTAAAACTTTTATTCTAGAAAACAACTTTTATTCTAGGAAACAACTTTTATTCTAGCAGTCACCTTACTGACTGCTGTTTCAGGAAAGAGAATTCATGAACATTCTCTACATTGTCAATCTCAGTGTTTAAAGCTTAAGAGTATTTCTGCTAATCTGAAATTTTTTTTTGGTTCATTGCTAACTTTTAAAACACCTTAAGACAATCAATGTGATTTAAAATTATCTTTCTCTGCAAAGTACTCATGTTTTTTTTTATTCATTTTTATGTCAAAGCAGTAAGGCAAAAAAGTGGTTCCTTTTCCAAACTAGACAGAGACAGAACATTTGCCCATTTTAAATTTCAAGGACTAGAACCACTGCAGATAGCCCTACGGAGAGGAATTTAAGGCTGCTGTGATGTTCTTTCACAGTTAAACCATGACATGACTAGCAGTGCAACTGATTGCAAATGCTGAATTGATCATCATTGGGGCATAAAACCCAGGTCATGAACACTGGCCTTTCTGTCTATTGCACTTCTGAGACACTGCTTTCCCTGTCACCTTCAACAAGTTTCAAGATAAAGTCAGAAAACATCATACAAAGTTGAAAGTCTGCTACAAGGAGACACATGCTTCTGGTGTCAGGAGCAGGTTTGTGGCATCTGGTTAGTATTGGTGCACTCTGCCTTTAGCCTGGCAAATACATGCAGCCACATGTGCTGGGCAGCTTGGTGCACACCGGGAGCCAGTCAGTGTTCCACAGAGCCCAGCCCTCTGTAGCTACAAGCAAGATGCATGGCTCTGCAAGAACCCCCAGGCACGGGCTGAGTGTCACTGTCTGCTGTGATATTCTTGAGGCAAGCAGACAGATGAAAGAGTAGCATCACACAGCCTCGATTGCCTCAGGTTATTCTCTACCATGCACGGCACATGGACCAAGCTTTGCAGTACACATCTGTGTGTTTTAGCACCACGTGTCAGCCCAGCGGGAGATGGGAAGGACAGTGGCATCTACACCCACATTCTTTCAGAGTGTGAAAGTAAGTTGTCTGAAGAACCATTTGATTCTGAATAGATATCCAAGTGTTTACTGAAACCGATGAGTTACAGAGCTAGGTGTCTGAGCTTTGGGTTGATGAGATCAGATTTTGCAAAGTCCACTGAGCCAGGACCTCTCGGCTAGCTTATCAATGGGTGAAGAAAGAAGAAACCACTCCTCAGAACAGGCCTGCGGTGGGTGCTACGCCATCCAGGGGCTGTGCTGGGTGGTTGGTCTGTCTGTGCCCTCCTTGGGGCACAGTCCATCCAATTAGAAACATGATTCACTACCTCTTTCCTGTTCTGATGTGTGTAGGCACACCTTCCTGGCACATGCATTCTTGTCATTTATATAAAGGATGCAAAAGGAAAGACCTTAGAATTTCATTTAAAATTAATAAAGGGCACTATGCTTCAGAAAATGAAAACAGTTTGGATCAGTGATAATAAAAATAATTCTCTCATTTAGTTCCTATGTGAGCTGAAAGAGAGGCAGTGTGAACAAGATTCTTCAAATTTCTTTGCTCCTCCCTTCAACATCACTTAATGTCTAGAAATAAGATTCAGCTAGGTTTGGGGAATGTCACAGAGCTCATTTTTCCAAGGAGACTCTCCACCAGTGTTTACCACAGTATATAACCTTGTAGTACCCACGACATGGCCAGGCGTGCAACCCATCTGCAGCTGGAGCTGGTCTCTGAACCCAGACAAGCTCATCACTCAGCTCAACCAAGAACCTTCAGGAGCGGCTGTCTACACCAGCATTCTGTTTTGTGAATTCTGAGAAACACTCAGCAGCAGTACTCTGAGCTGCAGGTGAAGCAGGACCAACTTCCCCCTGTAGTCTATAGACACATTCTATGGAAATAGCTCAAGGTTTGTACTTATTCTAAAAATTCAACTGAATACTGAAAATCATCCTTTAGAAAAGCCAAAACAGTCATTCTTTTATAAATCTTTTGGTGCCAACTGCACCTAATTGGTAATATACATAGAGGTATAGTTTTGCTATGTTTGCAAGAATGCTAAGCACTAGATGAGGTCTTTCAGTTCCCTGTCAGTCAGTTCATTCACTTCCATGATCTTCTCTAAGTGTTCCATGTAGCGACTGTGGTCCTGCAGGAAATGAGGGACCCTCAGGTTTTCAGTGACTGCCAGTTCTTTTAAGCGGTCCACATCTTCATAGGAGACCTGAGAAAAGGAAGGTGGATTAATTACAAAACTTGAAACTGTAAGTTACGTTTGAAAGATCAATTTCCTGCCTGGATCTTAAATGGAAGTATATAAATCATTGCCATATAGCATTAATGTGCACCAGCATTTTGACAAATCGGGTTAGCTGGTTCAAGTCCTGGCTGCTCCACATCCAGTCCAACTCCCTGGTAATGTGCCTAGAGTAGCAACAGAGGATGAACCAAGTGCTCGGGTTCCTACCACCCGTATGGGAGACCCGGAAGCAGGCCCTGGCTCCTAGCCCAGCCCGGGTCATGTGGCCATCTGGGGAGTAAACCAGTGTATAAAAGACCTGCTTCTCTCTGTCTCCCTCTCTCAATCTGTAACTCAACTATTCAAATAACCCTTAAAAAAAAAAAAAACTAGCTACGAAAAAACTAAAATCAGTTGCCTACCTTTCTTTGTAAGTCAATCTGCTCTCCCAGTGGCTTCTGCGCTGTGGTTTCAGCAAGCCAGGGATCAAAACATTTGAAAAAATATGTGCTCTGCGTCTGCACTAAACCTGCGTCGATTCTGTGTCGTCAGTCCCTAGGCAATACGGCAGAACAGCTATCTGCACAGCAGTCATGTTAATTAAACACCCTAGAGATGCCGCAGTGTAGAGGAGGATGTGCGTGTTTCATGCAAATCCTACATAGGCTATTTTACATGAGCACCTGGAGCATGTGAGGCCTTCCGCATCCGTGAGGGTCCTGGAGGCATGTGGGTGCCACGGGATGACGGCCCTGGTCTGCCCCTTGGGTCACACCCCTTAGACCAAAAGTCACTCAGTACTCTTTCCAGTCATACTCAGCTTGCCAAAACATCAGAGAGCTGTGCTTCATCTGTGTGCAGCTCAGCCAGAACAAGCCTCATGGCTGCAGAAATATAAATAAAGCAGCTAGAATGAAAACTGTATCTTAGTAAATTAGGAAAATCAGCACTATGATATGCTGGATTCTTGTTTCTAGTTAACCTGGGAAACATGATGTGGGCTTTTATTTTGAATTTTTGGTGAGGATTTTAAAGATGTCATATTTCATTCTACTGTGTAAGAAGGTATTAGGTTTAGGGTAAGAATTTTTAAGGTCTATAAATTACCTTTGTATTGCTAAATTCCGAAACAGTTTACCTTAAATATCTTCTGATCAACACTCTTCCAGGTGTTCATATTATATCTCTGTTTTATTAAGTTTTTAAGTATTCTTGTGACTGATAAAATTATTTATTATCTCTGGCATTTATACCACTAAATGTAATGAAGGCAGATTTGTTGATATGGTAGGGTTAATAGGTCTTAAAACATTTTGAGCTTATTACAGGAGAGAGTGAGTAAATATACCAACCTTGGAAAACAAGGTGCTCATTTTGGGATAAGGCAGATACAAATGTGGATGGGAAGGAAAGCATGAATGGATCCTGTGAGGTCCGACCTGAATTGGGATGTTCTTGTTATGACAAATAGAAATGACTTGCTCCCTGGAAGTTCTAGAAACAAGAGTGATGTGTGGGCAAGGAGCTCACCTTGTGCTCAGAGCCTGTTTTTAAACACTGTTTTCCACTGCAAGGAATTAAAGCTTTGTTTAAGAAATGGTTAAATTCAGATTTGGATTTTGAAAATAAAAGATGAGCCTAGAAAACACTGAGACATGTTTTAAAGAACCAAAGGTTGAGGCAAGCATTCGAGACAGATGTAACCCATACGGAAGTCTCCTGGTTCAAGCCCCAGCTCCACTTGCAGTTCCAGCTTCCTGTTTATGCAGAACCTGGGAGGCGACAGGTGATCACTCAGGTGTTTGGATGCCAGCTACTTATGTGGGAGACCTGGAATAAGTCCTTCGTGCCCAGCCCCAGCGCTTGTGGCCATCTGTAGGGGTGGGAGGGGTGATTCAGCAGATGGAAGATCTCTGTCTCTGGCTTCTTTGTTTTTCAAATAAAATGAAGGCAAGTAAGTACTTTTTAAAAAAATTTATCTGAAAAAAAAAAAAAACAGAGGAGCAGTCATCCAACAAACAAAAAAAAAGTTTGTAGGGCCCATAGCGGTTAAGGTCCTTGCCTTGAACACGCCAGGATCTCATATGGGTACAGGTTCTAATCCTGGCAGCCCCACTTCCCATCTAGCTCCCTGCTTGTAGCCTGGGAAAGCAGTTGAGGACAGCCCAGAGTATTGGGACCCTGCACCCACGTGGGAGACCCGGAAGAAGTTCCTGGCTCCTGGCTTCAGATTGGAGCAGCACAGTCCACTGCGGCCACTTGGGGAGCGAATCTTTGAACAGAAGATCTTCTTTTCTGTCTCTCCTCCTGTCTGTACATCTGCCTTTCCAATAAAAATAAATAAATCTTTAAAAAATGTCTGTAATTTAAAAAAAGGAAATATAACATAATTAGAAGATCTTCATTATTTTCCACTGGTAAAGATCATAAGCAGGTATCAGAACCATGCTGGCACCATGGTGTAGCAGGTAAAACCATTGCATGCAATGCTGGTATCACATATGGGTGCCAGTTGGAGTGCCAGCTGCTCCACTTATGATCTATCTCCCTGCTAATCTTGTTGGGAAAATAGTGGGATATGACCCAAGTACTTGAACCCCTGTGCACATGTCTGATGCCCAGGTGAAGCTCCCGGCTCCTGGTTTTAGCCAGGCCCAATCCTGGCTGTTTTGGCACTTGGGGAGTGAACCAGTAAATGGAAGATCTCTTTCTGTCCCGCCCTCTCTCTCTCTCCATAATTCTATCTTTCAAACAAATACATCTTAAGAAAAAAGGACTGTTAAAGAACAATCTATTCATAGCTATCACCTCACAGATATTAATAGAGCAGAGGAAGCAAATTTTTTAAAGATTTATTTTTATTGGAGAGGCAGATTTACAAAGAAAAGAAGAGAGAAAGATCTTCTGTCCACTGATTCACTTCCCAAGTGGCTGCACAGCCAGAGCTGATCCAAAGCCAAGAGCCAGGGACTTCATCCAGGTCCCACATAGGTGCAGGGTCCCAAATTTTTGGCCCATCCTCTGCTGCTTTCCCAGGCCATAAGTAGGGAGCTGGATGGGAAGTGGAGCAGCCAGTATACTAACCAGAGCTCATATGGGACCCCAGTGCATGCAAGGCAAGGATTTAGCCATTAGGCTATTGTGTTGGGCCTGGAATCTTGACAATAGAGAGATCTGGGAGTCACTAACTTACCCAAGTGATCAAACACAACACAACACAACTAATAATAGTGCAAAACGCCATATGCTGCAATGGGAAATGCACATTATTTAATTGGTATTCTTGGCAAGAAGATTTATCCTGAATCTCATCTTGAGGAAATAGTGCAGCAACACAGAACTGTAAGAATTCTCAAGAAAACTATCCTGGATGCTGAAAAATGTCATGGAAAACAAAAACAACTGGATGGAGGAAATTGTTCTAGCTTTTAAAATATGAAAGTTTAAACTAAATGCAATGTGTAAGCCTTAAAATAAAACCTTGATGGTATCAGATCATAGATCCTTGATTCACTGTGAGTTTATTTTTTTGCATCAAGTCACTGGAAGAAAATGTCGAGTAAGCGCTGCAAGACACCAGCCCCGGCAGACTGCTTGGAAAAGACCCCGGAAACAATCAATAAAAGCAAAACTAGGCAAATAGGATTACGTGCAGCTAAGAAGCTTTTGCACTGCAGAGGAAATATCCAAAAAAGAAAAGATGCAACTAACAGGATGGGAGAAAATATATCCAGGACCTACCAAGAGCTTAAGAAACACAACAACAATACAAGCAGAGCAGTTAAGGGCAAGGGACATGAACCGGCATTGTTCAACAGTTGAAATACAAATGGCCAAAATGTGAAAAGAATCAGGATCACTGGCCATCAGGGAAATGCAAAGAACAAACAAAATGAGGTTCCTTCTCACCCCAGTTAGAATGGCTACTATTCAAATATCAAGAAATAATAAATTCTGGCAAAGATGTGGGGGAAATGGTGCCCTCCTACATTATTGGTGGGGAATGTAAACTAACAGCCGTTGTGGAAGACAGTATGGAGATTCATCAGAAATATGAAAATCGAGCTACCATATGATCCTGCCACCTCACATATGAGAATTTACCAAAACAAAATGAAATCAGCGTATTGAAACGTTATTTGTAATGCTGCAGCTCAATACACAAGAGCTAATATATGCAATTATCCCAGATATCCATCAACTGATGACTGGATGAAGGAAGTGTGGCACATATATGCTATGCAGTACTACTCAGCCATAAATAAGACAGAAATCCTGTCTTATGCAACAAAATGAATACAACTGGAAGCCATTACAGTTAGTGAAATAGACCAGTCCCCAGAATCTATCATGTTTCTCTAGCAGGTAATGATTAATATGCAATACAAAGAAATGTACAGGAACAAAACAGATATCTTGAAATATGCTTGTAAAAAGATAAAAAAATAAAAAATAAAGAAATCTGCTTGTTATTTTTAGTTATTGTCTAACGCCTGTTGGAATGGTAGTCTTTGTACTTTTTACTTGTTGATTACTGTGACTAGTGATGCATTAAGCCTGTGATTATAAAGTAAACTGAAATTTAAAAATTTAAAGAAAGAAGAAGGGGGATTGAGGGAGGGCACTGTGGCTATTTTAGAAATATCTCTGTGGACTACATGAAATCTGTTCTCTTTATATTAAATTTTTTTTTTAAATCTTGGGTTCCAAACCACAGTTGCAAAGGACATTTCAGATACAGTTTGGGAAAACTGAACTGAACTGTATTTTAGATGTTACATTAAATCAACAACTAATTTCTTAGTAATAGAAAAGCATATGATCACGTCAGAGAATATCCCCATTGGAGTTATTGAACTGATAGTGTTACAGTTGCAGCTTACTTGTAAATAGTTCTTTGTCTCTTATGGATTACAAAGCGCTTTCACAATCTGATTCTATGGAAGAACCTTATTTTTGCCTTCCCTTATCACATGAAAGTTAACCCAACAACCAAGTAAAAATGCTTGAACCAGAGCCTTTCTGAATCACAAAACCCAGCTGGTGTGTCCAGGGACCAGGCGCCATAGGCGCCACTCACCTTGCCCAGGGCAGTCAGCAGGTGGAAGTCGATGCTCTCTCGGTATCGGAGGATCTGAAGGATTCCGTCCAGGTACACCTGGTCTTTACTGAAACACCCTGGCAGAGATAATGAGCGTTTACTTTCACACCGTGAAGCAGGTACTAACCCACTCCCTTCTGCGGTAGGGATCCACCTTGTATTTAAACCTTATTTACCAACAATGCCTTTTATTTAACTATCTTCTACATAGAATGTGAGATGTTGGAGAGTACCTGGCTAACATTGCAGAATAGTACTTTCCCTTTCAGTGCCTCTTCAATTCCCTTCCCTCCCTTTTCTCCTGATTATAAAGAAAGGCTGACAATTTAAAATGTACTCTGTTTCTAAATGAATACCCCACCCCCTCTGTAAAGTCACCACCATTAACTTCCCTCAGAGATGAAGGCATTTGGAAGGGGGGCTGGGAGGCAGTCTGGGAGTAAATAGGTCTCAACGGGGGCAGGGTGGGACACAGGATTTTTGGAATTCCTCATACTAAATGAAACTGGCTTAAAAAACCCTCTGGGTGACTTTGACACTAATCATCCCTGTGCAGACAACGAGGAGATTTTTAAGGAACACTCAGAGTTAGCAAAGTAAAGACATATGAGGAAGGGATGAAAGGGAAAACCAGTTCATGAGACCAGACTCTACTTAGAAAAGAACGTTTCACTCACAAAGAAAATCCTTTTCCCATCCTGATGTAAATTTCTAAATTTAAAAAAAAAAAAAAACTGTTAAATGGCCTACAATTCTATATTACAGTCATATGTTAAGAAATTACTAATTTTATTAGGTATGGTAACGGCATGGGGATTATAAAGAATACTCTCTAGTTGGATGTACATACTAAAATTATTGAGTAAAAGGATGCGATTTTGGAATTGGCTTTAAAATGCTGCAAGAGAACAGTAACATGGGAGGAACAGGTGAAGCACAATTAGAAAATGTCAGTGTTGATGAAGATCCGTAATGCTTAATTCTCTTTATACCTGAGAATTTTCCATAATAAAAAGTTAAAAACAAGCATGTCAAGGAAAGAACTAACGGAGCAGTCTGCAGGTGATGAGCCTCCCTGGGGTGGCAACAGCACTTGAGGGCCCTGTATTTGGGCACAGAGATGGGAGAGTGGCTGCTACACTGCGGTGAACTCAGCCGGGGTGACTGTGCCCACTGAAGGCCAACCACCCCTGCTTCCTGTCTTGCCTGGTTCTGGCTCTTGGCCACCACACTTGCACGGAACCATGCCCACTGTTAGGGAATGTTCATGTGGGTTGGGCTGCTCAGTTACCACTGACCTGAACATTTCCAAGCTCAAATAATTCATGTAAAAGTACTTTTAGAAGAAAATGTGTTTATGTATTGAGCTAATATGAAAGTCAGGGTGCTTTTAAACAATTATTTTCTAATTCTTACCCTTTTTGAAAAAAAACAAAGTGTACTTATTTATGTTAAAGTCCAAGCTGCAGAGAGCATGGGAGAGACCACAATTGTCTGTCTGTCTGCTGGTTCACTCCCTGGATGGCCACCCAGCTGTGGCTGGGCCAGGCTGAAGCCAGGAGCCACAGAGCTTTATCTAGGTCTTCCATGTGGTGACAGGGGCCCAAGACCTTGCTTTTTCTAGGCCAGTAGCTTTTTCTAGGAAGCCAGATCAGAAGTGGAGCAGCTGAGACATGACACGCACCAACCCCAAATATGGGGTGTCGGCAGTGTAGGCCACTGCAGCTTTATCTGCTATGCCTCAAAGCTGGGCTAGGAAGCTGCTTTTGCATTGCCATACGCTTTGCTCTTTTCTTACTAAAGACAAAAACCTCATGAGCAATCTCAAGGTTGAAGGTTGGTGATAAAGGCTTCTATTGTAGCAACGTCCTTAAGTACAAGTAGTTCTGATTATGAGCATCAGCATGCATGATGACTGTACCTCTGCTTCTAGTATTTTCTTTAGGCAAATATTAGAAATCACAGTGCTAGATGCTGGCAAAGGGACAAGAGACTCATGCAGTGATCAGTGACAAACACTAGACAGTAAACCAGTGCCTGACGCTTTGCCCCGGAGGGGGAGCCTCCCAGTCTGTCACCTCACAGATCCTAGAGGAGAATACAGGTTTACGAGGAAACTAATCTCAGGCACCACCTTGATTAAAAACCAAACTTAGCATTTCTAATGGCAAGGCATTCTATTATTAGGGGAGCTCTTGATGCTGGATGCCTGTCGCATATGTAGCAGTCTTAACACAAGTGTTTACTCTGAATTTAATTGTAAGAAAATATGCAAACGCACCAGCTTGCAGGCTGTTCTCCAAGAACACTGATCTTGACTTCAGAATCACCATCTTGAAAAGCAAAACCTGTGGAAGAGACTGCTCCTGGCTGTAAGAGGCTAGCAGGCACAACCACCGAAGGCACCATGTGAGCCCTGACTGCATGTGGATTTTTTTTTAAAAGGGCTATCAAACAGCTGGGGAAATTTAAACAATAAAATATCACATCTAAAATTCACTTTCAGACAGTCAAAGAGGACCAGGTGTTTGGCCTCATGGTCCAGATGACACAGGGCAGCTCACAGCAGAGTGCCTGGCTCTGAGTCCTACCTCCTCCCTTATTCTAGCTTCCTGCTCATTCGCATGGAAGGCCTGCCACAGGTGGCAGTCAGAACTGGGTTACTGCTGCAGCTTCAGGCTGGCCCGGCTGCAGTAGGCATTTGGAGAGTGAACCAGTGGATGGGAGGGCATGTTCTCTCTTTTTTTTGCCACCCCCCCTCTCCCTTATATCTCTCAAATGCATAAAATAAATGAGTTTTCTTTAAAAAAAAAAAAAAGTCACAGTGAATACAGGTATTGTGAATACAAAGTGAAAAGACAATCCACAGGAAAGCAGAAAATATTTTTCAATCATGTACCTGACCACAGACTTAAATCTTGAATATATAAAGAACTGTTAATAACTCATTAATAAAAGACATTTAAAGATGAGCAGAGAATCTAAACATAAGTTCTCCAAAGGAGATACAGAAGTGGCCAATAAGCATGTGGAAAGATGGTCAGCATCATTTAGTCAACAAGGAATGAAAATCCAAATTATAAGACAGCACTTGACACTCATTCACAATGACAACCTGACAAATGAAAATAACAAGCATTGGCAGGGATGTGGGAAACCGGCACCACTCATTCATACAAGGAAGTGCAGTTGCTTTGGTAAATAGCTTGTCAGCCTCTCAAAAGCTTACACATAGAATTAACACAAAACTCAATAGTTCCATCCCTAGATATACACCCTAAAGAAATGAAAACTTAGATAAACAAAACTTTGTACAGAAATTTCTGTAACAGCATTATTCACTACAGCCAGAAGGTGAAAGCAAGGGCGGGTGTTTGGTCTAGCAGACGCCCAAATTCCATAACAGAGTGCCTGGGTTCCATGCTTGGTTCTGACCACTGCCAAAGCAGATCCTGGAGCCCAGTGGCGATGGCTCAAGCACTTGGGCTCCTGCGACCCACTCAGGAGACCTGGATTGTGTGTGCAGCTCCTGGCTCAAGCCCCGGCCTGGCTGAGGTTGCCGCAGGCATTTCAGAAGTAAATAAATGGATGAGGGCTCTCTTTGTCTCTTTCTTTGTCAAAGAAAAAAAAAAGGACTCAGCCTAAATGTCCATCAGCTGGCAAAAACAAACCAACAAACAAATAAATAAATGGTGATACAACCAGACAACAGTGGCAACTAATTCGGGAATGAAAATGACTGTATCTTGGGTGAATCTTGAAAAACCACTGCAGTTGGTTACTCAGAACTGAAGGGAAGGAACAGACATGGCCATGGATGGATAATGTTTCCTTTTGGGATGGCAGGAGCACATTGAAGTCAGTGGTGATGGTTTCACAACCTCGTGAATACCCCAGAAACCAGTGAACTGCATATGCTTCAGATGAGTGAACTGTAAGGCACATGAATTCTATCTCAACAAAGCTTTTTGAAAAAGAGAAAGCAAAATTGGCCCCTCCAAAAAAAAAAAAAAATCAGTTGGTGAATCTACATGAAGAGTATCTGGGTGATATTCTATATTCTGTTGAACTAAAGTTTTCAAAACGAGCTGTGTAAGAAATGATGCCAGGAAGATACGATCTCAGAAGACTGCACTGACCTTGGGTACAAAGTCCAAGGTGAATGAATTCTATTCAGGGATTAAGATGTCCTCCAAATCACTAGACACCTGGCCAGGAGGTCAGGGGCCCTTCAGCCAGAGGACACTCACCTGGTTGGGAAGTGTCAGTCCACCCCCTCTTGGCTCGTACACAATAATCCCATCGTGTACTGGGATCCTTGACAAACTTGCCAATATCTTCAAAAAGTTCACAGAAGGACATCTGGCTGGCTTGGTACACGGTATAGTAGAGGAGGGCAGCCCTCCATAAAAAGGGGTCTTTTCTGAACAGGACACTGTGAAGACTTGCCAGGCCCTCCTCTGTGGGATTATTGGGTTTAAGCTTGTGTTTCTTGCGGCCAGTCCAACTGTTCCAGGGTTGCTGGAGGTTGTTAATACCTCGAAAATAGTGAGTGCCTAAGAAGAAAAGGCCCATGTATGAGAAATAGTAATGCCATTCATGTTCTAATTCTTTCACTTCTCAAAAAAGTTGATCAACAATTCTAAAACCAAACTGAAGTGTGCCTACAAATCAAAATAAAGTAGCAAATGGCCACATAGCTTATTAGAAGAGGCATAACCTTTATAGTAAATTATTTCTCTAAAGAGAAGAGTCATAAACTTGAACTATTTGAAAAGAATCTCAAAGATCAGTGATTTGAACCCTTTCTTTAAGGTGGTGTAATTGAAATCCACATGATTTAAGTGACTCCAAGCTTAACACAGCCAAACAGTGCTCTTTTTTAAAAAAAAATTTTTCTTATTATTAATTGCATTGCATTATGTGACACAGTTTTATAGGCATTGGGATTCCCCCGCCCTCCAAACCCTCCCCCCATGGTGGATTCCTCCACCTTGTTTCATTACCACAGATCAAGTTCAGTTGAGATTCTTTCATTGCAAGCATCTACAAAACATAGAGTCCAGCATCTTATTGTCCAGATAAGTTCAACGGCTTGTTGGGGAGACCATCTCTGGTCAGAAGGTAGAGCCGGCAGAGTATCATCCCAATCAATTAAAAGCCCCAACATAACATCAGCAACAATTTATAACGTTATGGAGTTAATTGACATAGTAATGAGTAACCAATATGTTTAAAAAAATGCAAGTTCTTAACCACATCCTGTGACTTCTTCATAGACATTTCAATTTTAGTTTATATACAGCCGGGTTCTATACACCTTAGAATGGCTATAGATTACTATTCAGCTGTCTTGTGTCTATTTTCATTATAGTATTTAGCATTTTATAGCATTGAAGCATAATTTTGCTGAACCTGGCTTTTTAGCCAGTGTTCTTATAAAGGTAGTCAGGGATATGGTATTGTAGCCTAAGGTGTGAGCCACTGCCTGTGATGTGGGTGTCCCACATGGGTACCAATCCAAGTCCTGGCTGCTTTGCTTTGGATCAAACTCCCTGCAAATGCACCTGGGAAAGGACTGGAAGATGGCCGAGGTGCGTAGGCCTCTGCACCTGTGTGGGAGACCTAGCGGAAGCTCCTGGCTCCTGGGCCTTGCCCGGCCCTGCCCTGGTTGCTGAGGCCATTTGGGAAGTGAAATGGTGGATGGGAGATCTCTCTTTGTGTCTCTCCTGCTCTCTCTCTCTCTAACTCTGACTTTCTAATAAATAAAATATATTTTTAAAAGTTAATTTGAAATGAGAAAAATATGTTACCTTTAATTCAGGTGAAGCTGACAGCTATGACTTTCTGTGAATACTAAGGAAAAACCTCCTAAAGGAGTCCTTATTTAGGGCTAACTGCTGACAGTACAGATGAGCAAATGGAGAAGCCTTGTGAGTACCTATTTCATGCCTCAGCATCCCCTCCAGCCAGTGCTCACGTGCGGTGGAAACGTTGATGGTCAGTGTGGGACATCCATTTACCACGGTCATTGAAGCTCGGGAAAGCAGGTCCTCGGTGAGATGAACCACAATCTAAGGAGACATGCCATACCCGCACACATTACACATAAGGGAGCAGGAAGAGGACGAAGCCTGCACCGAGAGCAGCAGGCCCAGAGATCTAAGACTGGCTTTGCTTTTGTTTACAACTACCTTGACTCTCCAAGAAACCTAACGTACTGTCCTTCACCTTTGAGTCTCCTGGTTTCGACCCTTTGAGAACTTCTTGGGTGAAAGAGAAAATGGACGGCTGTGCTAAGAACAGAGAATTTCAGACTGAGCCTGTGTGTGTCTTTAACAGAGTCCCTGGTTAAAATGAGTTTTGTGAAGGTACAGGCACCAAGAGTTTGCAGGCTGCCAGTCTAAGGCTTTGAGACAGATCACTAGGGCAAGAGTCTTAACAATTTTCATAGAGCAATTCATATAACTGCATATGCAATACAGAAGTGGCAGTGAGAAAACAGTACAAAACTGAGTACATTAAAACAATTCAGTGCAAAAGGAAACTTACAGTATGAGGACATTTCAGAAACTTCATGTAAGAATGAATAACAGGAATGCTTATTTTGGTGCAAAAAAATGTATGTCTCATTTTTTCAGGATACGTACTTTTTTTTTTACAGATTTATTTATTTTTATTGGAAGGAGGATATACAGAGAGGACAGAGAGGAAGATCTTCCGTCCAATGGTTCACTCTCCAGGTGAGCGCAACAGCTGGAGCTGAGCCAATCTGAAGACTCTTCCAGGTCTCCCACATGGGTGCAGGGTCCTAAGGATTTGGGCCATCCTCAACTGCTGTCCCAGGCCACAGGCAGGGAGCTGGATGGGAAGGGAGGGGGTCGCCGGGATTAGAACCGATGACCCTATGGGACCCTGGTGTGTGCAAGGCGAGGACTTTAACAACTATGCTATCGTGCTGGGCCCAGCATACGTATTTTCAAATTATGCAGTTTTTCAAGGCCCCTCTTATGCATATATTTCAAAAGCCGCTTGCACTAAAATGAACATATTTTTAAAATCTTCCAGATTCTTTTGAGACCTCTCATATTCAGTGAAAACTCTCGGTGACTAATTTATTGTGTCAAATAGGATGAGTCAAATACAGCTGCTGGACCCTCATGCTGGCCCAGGTTCCTACCTCTCCCAGGCAGCCTTCCTTCACCATGTATTTCCTGACATGACTCCAGATCCGAGGCTTGGAAAGCAAGCTGCCACCAGTGGCTTGCTCAAACTTCTCGTAGCTTCCATATTTTTGTAATGTTAGCTCCATGATATTGATGGACTGTAAAAGAATGAGACAAAGTAAGTAACCTCATATTACTTTGAAATGGGTAGTAAACTGCCAATATTCTAATTTATCATGACACAGGTTAACTGGTTTCCAAACTAAATCGCAACATAAGGGCCAGGTTTTCCTAATCCTTTATAATTTCCACTTATTCTCACAAATTTCTACAAATGTCTGTGAACTCAGGAATATTCTTTTACTTTATCCATTCTCCTTAACATAGAGGGGTTGGGCATCCAGGCACTCAGGCATGGCTGACGGCTGAGAACCTCTCAGATGGAGTAGAGCAGGCACTGGCTTCTCTGAAATCACCTAAGGACTTAGCGGGAAGGCTGTCTCCACGTGGCCTTCCATTGCAGGTCCCACTGAGACAAGGAAAAAAGAAAAACACCCTCCTGAAAACAGGCAACAGGGCCAACCAATCCAGCTCTGTGAGAATCCAGAGAGACTGCTGTGTTTCTGCCTACTCTGGGCCATAAAACCACACTAATAGGAACCGTTGCATCTTTTATTTACAGCAGGATACTATCTACTTTTCACCCTTCATAATTTTTTTTTACAAAACAAAGTAATACTTCATACAATACAATCATATCTTAGAAAATATATGTACTACATATGTATGTATATCAAGCATGTATCATAAAGTTATTACAATAGGCAACTCCTTCAATATGTTTTGCCTTACCAGTTTCTGAAACTATTATAAAAGGCTTATTAATCTAAATGTGATCCAAGGGCTACCACCACTGGTGTGGCACGGAGGCTGGTTTCAAACACAGAATTGAAGCTTCCTCTGAGCCTTATGCCTATTGAATAAAAGTCTGTATAGTTCCTGTTTTCAAATTTAATGGAGAGGGAGAGGGAACAAACTCCGCCATCAACTGGTTTACCCTCCAAACGTGCACTGGCCTGGACTGGGCTAAGGCTACAGCCAGGAGCAGGGAGCATGATTCAGGGCTCCCATGTGAGTAGCAGGACTCCAGGGACTTGAGCCTCCCCCTTGCCTCCTGCAGCCGCAGTGGCCAGAAGCTGCAACCAGGAGCTGAACACAATTGCCTTCACTGCTATGCTAAAATGCCCACTTCCAGTATCCTAATTTTTTTCCTTTTTAAAGATTTATTTGTTCTTCTTAAAGATGTATTTATTTTTATTGCAATGTCAGATATACAGAGAGGAAGATCTTCTATCCAATGATTCGCTCCCCAAGTAACCGCAACAGCTGGTGCTGCACCGATCCGAAGCCGGGAGCCAGGAACTTTCTCCAGGATTCCCATGTGGGTGCAGGGTCCCAAGGCTCTGGGCTGTCCTTGACTGCTTTCCCAGGCCACAAGCAGGGAGCTGGATGGGAAGTGGAGCCTCAGGGATTAGAACCGGTGCCCATATGAGATCCCGGGGCATTCAAGGTGAGGACTTTAGCCACTAGGCCACTGTGACGGCCCTGAGACCCAGATTCTTAAAGACCATCGAGGTGTCAGGGATTGGCACACAGAGGGTGACCATAATGAAGAATGGATGAGTGAATGGATAGATAAATGAATAGTCCTTCTTGCAGATTTGTTACAAATTTCAGTGAGACACTTTAAAGCAGTGGATCCAAATGTGTGGCAAGAGGGCCAAGTTCAGCCTGCTTTCTATGGTTTGTGTGGCCAGTACAGCGCTGTTTGAAACATTGGGCTGTAATAAGGTTCTTCTGTCGTCTCTGTCAGAGGTCTTACCAGCAATGGTTTGACAAAGGTGGCTCATGCTTCCTGTTGAAAAGATTTAACTGAGCGACCGCTGCTCTGGGGTCTCTTTATATGGGCCCTAATGACCTGATTGAGTCATCACAAATCTATTCATTTAACTTGCTACCAGGGAGTAATAGTCACCGTTGCTCGTTTAGTGTTTAAAAGTTTGCTTTGCATCCTGAGATTCTCAAAGCAGTAGCTGCAGTGTGACTGTCCTCCTCTCTATATATCTGACTTTGCAATAAAAATAAAATAAATCTTTTTTTTTTTTTTTAAAGCACCTGGGTCTCCTTCCTATCATGACAGTGGAGGGACATTGAATGACACAGGAACAGAGAATAATGCACGAGAGAGAGAGAGTTTCAAAAGTATTGTAAAATTACTGAAAGTGACTAGAAATGCATTATTAAAGGAAAAAAGAGGGCTTCCAGGCAAAATGAATACGAGTATGATGAATCCAAAATCTGTGGAAAATGCTACACATGAAACTGTTTCATGCCAAAAGTTATTAAAAACATTGTGTGAAAACACCATCAAGCCATGTCATGAGCAGTGTATTCCGCTGTATATCTCTAGGACCTAGGGAACATTCAACTCAGACACTGGGTCTGCCTTCAATGAAAGACAGCCAGGCAAAGAAGGGAAACATCGGCCTGCATCGCTGCCTGCTCCCCTGCCTTGATCCTGCCCTTCTGCATTCCCAGATCCTGGGAATCATTTATGATCCTGCCCAGATTCTTCCCAGGGTTGGGGGAACTCAGAATGTACTCAAGAGAGTAGGAAAATGAGAAGGAAGCTGTGACAAGGTGAAGACATTTATAAACACAAACAGCTTACGGCTGTCCTTTTGCCACCTACAAAGGGAAAAGCAGATATTCAAGCTGCTTTGTAGGAAAGACTCTGTTAAGATAGGAACCTGAGAATGTTTCCAAGAGTAAATCAACAAAGCATTTCAACAAGTCAACAAGGTCCTAACTTCTTCCAAGGACATGCAGTCTGACTGGGAGGCTCCCAACTTTGTAAGAAAATCTTCCTTGCAATTGGGTTAAGAGGTGACCTCACTTCTCCAACCTGACACACAAAGCTACCACGGAACATTCTAAGCTCAAAAGAATAATTTTGGTTTTTTTTGAAAGTCAGATATACGTAGATACACAATTACAGCTTATTTTTAAAGAAATTTTATGCCAGTGTATCCTATTATTGAAGGCAGTTTACTCCAAACTAAATTTTATTCCAATTAAAAAAGGAAAAGAAACACTTGTCATGTTTTAGAGCACCATCTATGCTTTTATGTATTTTTTTTGTTATATGTGTGTTTTCATATAATAATGAATTAACTACCTATTCCATCCCTACTATAAATTCCAAAAGCATCTTTGGAGGACCATATTTAATAGTCTTTACCTTATGCCTGTCATTTGTACTTGCTAGAATGGGGCTCATGCTTAACCGATCTGGGGATTCTGGCAACCAACAAACAAATTTGGTCCACAGAGCAGGTTTCCATGGACATGGACAGTCTGTTGTTTAGCTACATTTAGGTATCAGTGTTTACAGACAGAGAATTCATATCAAATCCAGTTTTATCAGCACTCTTGGGACATGCTGCACATTGGGGACCCTGGGATGACATCAAGTGGCTGTGACCCATCCCCGGGTACTGATGCAGTTAGGATGCTGGGAGCAGCCCTCTCACTTTCTCTCTACCCTTGCCCCAGACACAGGAAAGAAAAAAAAAAATGGAATTGTCTCCCCACCCCCATTCTTCGACCCTCCCCACCCAATCAGTGGTCCACATGAGTATACATCCTTCTCAACTCTGTAAACATCATCAAAAGAAAATAAATTTACTTTTTAAAATGTTTCTACAATTCAGATTTTTAAGCCCTGAAGATGAAATACCACAGGATCTGAAGCATGGCTCAAGCTAAATGTTGATTTCTAAGTTGCTACTGTGCCTAGGCGGCTCACTGCAATCATTTATGATCCTGCCCAGAAACCACAGGCTTCTGGCTTTGTGATCCCACTATGCTATATTTATATTAAAATTCATCAACCAGGAAAATGAAACTCAGGATTTCTGTGCTAACATAATGAAGTTGGGTTCCTTTAGGTAGTTACTTGGAGTATGTAAACTCTATAATTGCAAATGCGTTGTGCCATGGAATGTGATGTTTTGTTTATGCAGAAAAAAATAAGCTGTCAGAATCAGAATCCTTTCTTGTTTTCTATTTTAAATACCCCTCAATAACTCAGTAACTACAAAGTTGTCCCTGGAAGCATGGAACATTTAACTCCTGTTAGCTTTTTTTGAAGTGATAAATAAAAATTCAGGACACTATAGTTTCACAACTGTAACAGATTTTTTACTTAAATATGTAACTTATTTATGTGCATATGTGTGCATATATAATATGTGATTTATTATTTTATAGCAAGCATTGGAGCCGGCATTATGATGTAACATATTAAAAGCCACTTCCTGTGACTCTGATATCCTACACGGACACTGGTTTGAAATCTAGCTGCCCCATTTCTGATCCCACTCCCTGCACAGCTACCTGGGAAAGTAGAGGATGGCCCAAATACTTGGTCCCTGCACTCACGAACGAGATAAGGTAGAGGTTCCTGGCTCCTAGCTTCAGCCTCACCCAGCCCTGGTCATTGTGGCCATTTGAGAAGTGAACCATTGGATGGAAAATTTTTCTCTCTGACTCTTCCTCTCTTTCTGTAACTGTGGCTTTCGAATAAATAAATGCTTTTTAAAGAGTTACACTAATATCAAATTACACTCTAACAAATATGGTTATGATGGAAAAAGACATTTTGGAGAGAAACCAAACACCTTTTTAAAAACTGAATTGTTTCTTTCCATCATTGCAGCTATGCTCCTTTGCTCATGGACATATCTTAATAAGAAATCACAATGTCACTCAATGTGTTAGTATCAGAAAGAAGATACGTTTGTTCTTAGGAAGGTTATGGTTGTGTTGTGGCCAGCAACCTCGCTTGCTCGGATTTCTAGATTCCTGTCAGTTCCTGTCCATCCTCAGAGTGCCTTCCTACTCTTTCCCCTCGAGACCACACGGTTCTTTCGGTGACTAGGACTAATCTTACAGGGATGTAATCTCTGGAGAGTAAGTAGCTCCTTTTTGTTATAATAAATTCATTTTGTTTTTGATAATGTTTACATGGTTGAGAAGGATGCGTGCTCACTCATGGGGCCACCAATTAGGGTGGGGGTTGAGGAATGGGGGGAAGTAGATGAGACAGACATCTCACCCTGGGGGAGAACAGAAACTTTTAGGGTACTAGGTTGTACATCTCTCAGATGCAAACAGAAATGTAAGCACGTTTTCGCAGAGGCCTTGATGTATGAGTGTCTATTATTCACCAAGTGGTCCAAACAGCAGACATGGCATTTATCAAGAGCATTCTTTTTTTTTTTTTAAAGATTTATTTTTATTATTTTTTATTGGAAAGGCAGGTATACAGAGAGGAGAGACAGAGAGGAAGATCTTCCGTCCAATGATTCACTCCCCAAGTGAGCACAACGGCCGATGCTATGCCGATCCGAAGCCAGGAGCCTCTTCCGGGTCTCCCACGTGGGTGCAGGGTCCCAAAGCTTTGGGCCGTCCTCGACTGCTTTCCCGGGCCACAGGCAGGGAGCTGGAAGGGAAGCGGGGCTGCCGGGATAGAACCGGCGGCGCCCATATGGATCCCGGGCGTGCAAGGCGAGGACTTTATTCACTTGCGCCACCGTGCCGGGCCCCAAGAGCATTCTTAAAGATGTGGCATTTGAAGTCAGCTAGGATTTCTGGTACTCTGTAGAAATTTAAATCAATCTGAGGGTACATGTGACCTATACCGGAAGCAGGATGAAATCCATGTGCACAGCGCCAGGTCAGGCCGGGGGGAGGTGTGTTGGGGGAGACTGTCAGTTCCTCCCAGACATCCTGGGAAGACAGAACAGTCACTTTGATTGAATAGTAGGAAAATTCCAGGTTCATGACCTGGCAGCCCCATTTCCCATCCAGCTTCCTGCTTGTGGCCTGGGAAAGCAGTTGAGGACAGCCCAAAGCCTAGGAACTCTGCACCCACATGGGAGACTGGAGGAGGTTCCTGCTTCAGGCTTTGGATTGGCTCAGTTCCGGCTGTTGCAGCCACTTGGGGAATGAATCAATGGACAGAAGATCTTCCTCTCTGTCTCCTGTCTCTCCTCCTCTCTGTATATCTGACTTTCCAATAAAAATAAAATAACTCTTAAGTAAATAAATAAATAAATAAGCATTGCATCCTCGCTGGGTCTGCATGAGCAGGAAACTGGCATGAGAAGCCAGAGTGGGGCGCTGGAGCTGGGACTCCACTGATGGATGGCATGTAGACATCTGTTATTTTTTTAAAGATTTATTTATTTTTATTGGAAAGGCATATATACAGAGAGGAGGAGAGGCAGAGAGGAAGATCTTCAATCCAATGGTTCACCCCTCCAAGTGGCCGCAACAGCCAGAGCTGAGCCAATCTGAAGCTAGGACTCAGGAGCTTCTTCCAGGTCTCCCACGCAGGTGCAGGATCCCAAAGCTTTGGGCCATCCTGGATTGCATTCCCAGGCCACAGGCAGGGAACTGGATGGGAAGCGAGGCTGCCAGGATTAGAACCAGCGCCCATCTGGGATCCCAGCATGTTCAAAGTGAGGGCTTTCACTGCTAAGCTATTGCACTGGGCCCCATCTTTTTTTTTTTTAAGATTTATTTTTATCGGAAAGGCATATATACAGAGAGGAGGAGAGACAGAGAGGAAGATCTTTCAACATTTGTCTGTGGGTTGGCTAATAAGCCACACATTTATTAACTCACAAATGAAAGTCTGGAACCATAGACTGAAGCTTTATTCCTAACATAGTTAACATCGGTGGCCTAGAGTCTACCTAACAGATTGTGTATAGATTCTGATCAGTAAAATGTCATTTATATATAGTGATAGCACCCTCCTAGATACCTAGATACCTTATTATAAATATACATGCAAATAACTGGAATTTACTGCTTATAATTGTTCAGCTACATCAAAATGAAGTGCTACAGAAGTGGCATCTTACCTGCCTAAGGAATCGGTCAGAGGCGTGACTGTGCTTAGCCAACACACTTGGCAGAGCAGGATTGGCATATTCAAACTGAGGATTGTAGGTATAGTCAGACCTGAAGAATCTGAGTTTTTCCTTCTCTAGATTGGTGGGCTTTATGGCCGTCAGTATACAGAATTTCTTTCCGGAGGCGTCATCTCCTTTCTCAAAGCTTCTAGACAGCTGTGGCTGCTGCTGCTTTGGTTTTGGCTGAGTGGAGAAGTGGTGCCGCCTGACCTTGCTTTTGGGTTTGGGTGGCAGGACTATGCTGCTCCCTGTAACAGAGATATCATGCATAAACTTAGCAGGACTTGACACTGAACCAGTGACAAAAACAGCAGGCTTCCTCTCCAGGCAGTACCAAGTGCCACCGCTCATCGCCGGCGCGGGGGGTTTCATCCTACGTGCATCTTTGCTACGAGAAGAGCTAGGAGATTTGCTGGGCTTCCTACATCTTTTGGAGTGGCTGGAGGAAGACTGTTTTTGCGAATGATGCCTTTTCTCCTCCTTGCTCTGCAGTAGGACATTATAGCTACTGGTTCCGGTTGTGAAAATGTCCTTTAGAATTCCAGGGGACAAGTGTGAGGCGCTTCTTTGGCTGTCGACAGTCCGCGATTCTTGTGTATTTAGGATAGACTTCTTAGCAAGTTCTTGCTCAGGCCAGTGAAGCTTTTCTGTGTTAATAAACAAAACCAAAACAAAAGACATAACAGAGATGGCAGATGAAGCAAATGGAAAGCACGCTGCTGGCGCTCTAAGCTTTACAGTCTGTGACAATCATAGCAGAACACATTACAGATCAAACAGTACATTACTAAACTGGTCAGGCTAAACACCGCCACTTCCTTTCCCTGCATGGATGGATATTACATTATTTATAAAAACTCTCAGCTTCAAACCACTCAGATGATCCAAGTCTAATACATAGATAACACACACAGATCAGTTCAATAGTCAATTGATTAAGGAGAACAAATTTCAGATAGGATATAATCTAATTACATTAATACTATAGTAAAACTCAGAATATTTTCAAACAATCTTGAAACTTAAAACTCAATATAAAGGTATTTATCAGTAAAACAAGAATAGTGATGCCTTATTTTACCTCAAAAAAACAAGTGTTTGAATTTGTCTACGTTTCAGCTCAAGTTCTGAACAAGACTGCAGCTCAAGACCTGTAGACAATGTTCACTGAATAAGCATATGGATGAATAAGAACCCTAAGTATGACATTTCCAACCACTTTTGATAAACAGGTTACTTGAAGTTCTAGAATCATTTCTATTCCTATGAGGAGATCACTACAGAAGTAGAAAGCAGAAGACTCTAAGCCAGTAGTTTCTAGTTGACAGTCATTTTAGCCCCTAGGGGACATCTCACAGTGTCTAGAGACACTGTCACAGCTGGGGGTGAGGGGGTGCTTGGCATTTAGTGCAGAGAGGGTAGGGGTGATGCCAACCAGGCTTTAGTGCGCCAAGAAATAGTTATCCCAACATGCCAACAACGCTACCGTGCAGATTCTGTTCTAAACATTCGTTTTAAAGCAGACAATGATAGGCCCAAAGTGGATAATATTCACATATATTAAGGTACTTGGAAAGTCCTTTTGTCTACATTTTATAGGCCAGCATGTGAACTTTAAATTCTGATGGCTAAAAGGTAGCATGAAAATATGAACTGGCTGGGGCTACATGTCTGGTTTTTGGTACCAATTTGTAGATCGGAAGGAGCTAGATTAATCCCACAGGGTCATGTTGAGAGTGAGAATTGTTACCAAGAAGGTTTCCTATAAATGTTAGTAACTCAATCTGTCAAAAATAAGAGGACAAATAAACAAAACTTTCATCACAGTTAGTGGGACCCAGTTTCTCAGCAGTTTCAGACTTAATTGTTGCCAAGTGATAGTGCGAAGTAGGCAGGTTGGGTAAATGAGCTAAGGAACACGGGGAGACAGGCTGCGGCCCCAAACAATGTCAGCTTCCCTAAGAAGATACAAGTTTAGGTGACAATGAAAGGAAGGCTGAAATGGACGCTGAAAGGGAAAGAGTCAGAGAATAGAGATAAGAAGGCTATCATAGCCTGGAGAACTAGGTAAGGACTCCGGCACAGTCCGAAAGTTAAAGGGAGGGAACTGGGTTCTTTATTCATGTGATCATCATGATGAAAAGCAAGCAATGAAACTAAACAACTCCTGTTACATCACATTGTGCTGATTTTTAAAAGCAAAATTGATATGCCATGTATAAAATGGTTTCTTAATTCTAAGACAATGAACTGAACTCAGAGTTCTTTTGTCATAAAGCATCAATGACCTGTAGAAAAAGTCCCAAACCACCTGCCAAATCACCGTGCGGTGTGGAAGAGGGGCAGGCAAGGACAGCGTGCACCTGACAGACCCCTCTCGCCAGGAGCTGCAGCATCCCCGGGTATGGGCTAATTACCTCCGGAGGGCCTGGCACGTCCTGCGCAAGCCCCATCTGTGGCTTGGCATTTGGGAGTGTCATGGCACATTTTTTAGCAAATGCCAATGCTGCCGAATGCTGGCTGTCTCCTGAAGTTCACACAGGTGGGACAACTGGTCCATCAACCAGCATGAACACGAATTTCTCTCTCAGATTCACACTGACCATATTTCCAGGTGTGTTACAAAGTAAAAGGGAAGCTGAAGTTTTATTCTAATTTTGAATACTATTGTTTACTTTGAGAAAAAAAATTACTTTGGTACATGCATAAGAAGGTAATAAAAGGTTGATAAAGCTGTCAGTTGTCTATATATTCAACAAATTCCCTGACTCCTTTTTTGGAAAACAAACAAACAAACAAAAACCATTTAAAAGCATAAATATACTTCTTTGGAAGAAGTGCTTTTTCACTCAAATGTAATAAGGTAATTAAAAATCATAAATTCTGTATTAAAGGTTTCACTGTGTAATGCGACACTTTAGCCATCAGCTTTCTGTCTGGCAGTGATCACAGAGCGAATAAAAAGAATCTGTTCATCAAAGAAAGTCACTCAGTGCAACCTGATTCCATACACTGAGATCAAGAGGATAAACAATAAGATTGATCCCCAGTAAATTCAAGTAGGTGAACATACTGAAATTACCAACACAATGAAGGCTTACCGTGTATCTGGAACAGGAGAATAGGATGCCAGGATTTCTGGCCTCCATTCCAGCTCTTTCAATGACCTCTCTGTAATATTAGCCTAATCACTAGGCCCATCGGTGCCTCCCGTTCCTCACGTAAAAGAATGAGGAAGAAGAGGAACACTGCTCTCTAAACCTCATGTCTCATAGTAATTAGGAGGTCACTGGCCTGGGCCTGGCATGGTGGCCTAGCGGCTAAAATCCTAGCATTGCACATGCCAGGATTCCATATGGATGCTGGTTCTAATCTCAACATCCAGCTCCCTGCGTGTGTCGTGGGAAAGCAGTTGAGGATGGCCCAAAGCCCTGGGACCCTGCACCCGCATGGGAGACTCAGAAGAGGCTCTGGGCTCCTGGCTTCGGACTGGCTCAGCTCTGGACGCTGCAGCCACTTAGGGAGTGAATCAGCAGACGGAAGATCTTCCTCTCCATCTCTCCTCCTTTCTGTATATCTGACTTTCAATAAAAATAAAATAAATGTTTAAAAAAGATAAAAGAAGGTCCCTGGCCAAAAGGAAAATCACCAGAGGCAAAGTCTGGTGCAAAATACTATTCAACCAACTCTGATGTACCAAATGCATCCATGTGGTTCAGCTAACGCTAAAAACCTAGAATCACAAAATATAGGCTGCTTGTTTATAATCAGAAGCAGCAGCAAAACAAAGCAATGCCCGTGTAAGAAACACTTTATAGAGTTTCACCACTTCAAATTCAAATGAAATAATAACAAAAGAAAGAATAATAATGGCATATCCATATAACAAAATGATATTACAAGTAACAGTAAGACTGAATCTCAAAGTAGAACAAACAAAACCAGATGAAAAGAACATATACTGTACAATTCCATTTATGCTTGAGGAGGGGTCCTAACATGGGACAGGGTATCCCAGGGAGCCTGCCAGGTACTTGGAACATTCTGTATCTTGTTATGTTTTGTTTTGGGCAATGTGACACATGCACAGATTTATCTCAGACTTATGTACTTTGTTGTATGTATTATAGCTTGGGTTTTTAAAAAAGTTATGTAAAAATGAAAAAATTTTAAAAATGCCCAATTTATCTACATCATAATAATCAGTTAACTAAAGTAATTCTAAATTCAACAGTTAATATTGTTGACTTGGGAAAAAGAGAAAAACATAGCACATTATAGTATAATGCACAAGTGAAGATCTCTCTCTCTCTCCATCTCTTTCTTCCCTTCCTCCTTCTTTCTAGCTCTTATTCAAATAAATTAATCCTTAAATAACACACACACAAGAAAAGAAAATACATAGCCAACATCATCTAGGAACTCAAAAAGCCAGTATTCTTAAAACTGTCACAGTCCCAATTGGGAGTGCTTCAGTGTTCACCTATTAGTTATAATAATATTATGTGACACTTTTATTTTGTGTAGGATATTTTATTCTTCACAATGACAGTTGTGCCAAGAGTGACCATTTTATGTACTGCATCTGAACTGCCAATGAATGCACCAGAACAAACTTCCCCAGGGTTTTCCTCGTGGTGAGGTAAGCTATCCACGGCCTCTGCCTCTGCAGTCTCAACTCCTACTGCTGCCTCCCTGTGTCTGCAGTCCAGGGTCCTCATGCTGCCAGTCCGTCTACTCATCCGCCTGTCCCCTGCAGCACCTCTTCTGCGCTGCTCTGTACCTCTGTGGAGCCCTTCCGCACCCACCGATGCTACAATGAAACAGCACTTGGGCAGGAAGTCTTTGATGTTCTCATTGTAGACCCTCCCTAACACCTCTCACTTCTGCCTCAAAGCACCTGTCAGGCCTGTAATTTTATATACATTGAGTAATGACCTTTTGTTCACCATGCAGCTTATCAAAGGGTGACCAGAGGAGTGGCCAAGAGAAGAGGATATTTGAGGGAACAGAAAGGGTAGAAGGTTTGGCTGCCTCAGGGTTGAGGGGAAAAAAACAATCCCAGGAAAGTATTTTAAAAAAAAAATAGAAAATGAGTGAGGTTTAATAGGATGTGCCTATCTGCTGTAGGGTGAACAGGAACTAGGTGTACTCACGGGGTATGGCCAAACATTGATCTTAGGAAGAACGGTGTTGCCAACATTTTTTAAAATTATGTTTTTTACAAAGGTGCTTCATTGAGCCCCAGCAGCGTGGCCTAGTGGCTAAAGTCCTCGTCTTGAACATGCTGGGATCCCATATGGGTGCCAGTTCTAATCCCAGTAGCTCCACTTCCCATCCAGCTCCCTGCTTGTGGCCTGGGAAATCAGTCGAGGACGGCCCAGAGCCTTGGGACCCTGTACCCGTGTGGGATACCCGGAAGAAGATCCTGGCTCCTGGCTTCAGATCGGTACAGCACCAGCCATTGTGCTCACTTGGGGAGTGAACCATCAGATGGAAGATCTTCCTTCCTGTCTCTCCTCCTCTCTGTATATCTGACTTTGTAATAAAAATAAATAAATAAATCTCTAAAAACAAACAAACAAAAAAACCCAAAGGTGCTCCATTTCCAGATGACCCATTAGTCACTTCTTATATCACAAATAAAATAATGCCAGTTGGTCATAAATTAGCATAGGCTGGAACGGTAGAGTCTTCTGACAGGATTCTGTTACTCAGTGAATGTATCAGATGCCTTTGATTTTTGCATACAGCAAAACTTATATTCAAGGACAATGGTTTTACTTCAAGTTTTGCCTGTGGTTTACAAAGGCAAAAAAATGATTTAAAAAGTTGTGTGTGCTAAAAAAAAAAAAACTTAGCTTGAAAAAAACCTATCAGATAATGTAATATTGATATTAAGTAACATCTTAAGGCTGAATTTTGTGGCCCGAATCACAGGGTACAGTCATTGTAAGAATGTGCTGGTTTTCCTAATGGCTGAGAACATGGCCTTTGGAATAGAGTCTGTCTGACTTGAATCTTGACTTCATTTATGAGAAGCTGTGACCTTGACCCAGAAAATTAGCTTCTCTCTGGTGTACTTTTCTCATCTGTAAAATGGGATAATGGCTGTAATACATGCAGTGTTGATGTGAGGATTTTAAAAAGTTAATGTATGTGAAATGCTGAAAACAGTGCTGGTCCATTACAAGTAGCTTTTATGAAATAATGTTTTGATTGTTATGTTTCATGTCATTTTCAGCTCCTTTAGAAGCATCCCAACAAATAATATAAGTGGGAAAACAGGTGGACTCAATAAATTTGGAATTCTAAGGTAACTTTAATGTTAATATAATGAAGTCTGCATTTGGGGGTTCACACTGTAGTGGCTTTCAGCATATTTAGCATACTGATGTCATTCTACTCGTATAGTCAGCAGTTTGACCAGAATGTTATATTGAGATTACATTAAATGATGATTAGTAATTCCAAAGTGGTGAGATATTGACTGCAGAAATCTAAAGCAACCAGTTTGTTCTACAAACTGAGGGAAAAAAGAAGGCTGTCAGCAAAGACAATCAGGTTCTTCTGCCAAGCAGAACGTTGGCATCTTAGACGTCAACAGTGAGGGAGAAGCGAAGGAGAGGGGAGGCAGGTGTCCAAGGATGCCTCCTTCCTAAGCTGTGTGTTGTGACACTGCAGTGAATGCTGGGCACAGGACCCTAGAACGGCTTTAATTAGTCAAGTGCTATTTGGCAGAAAAGAAGGAACTATTTTGAAAAATGACCTGGTTTGTTATCTTGAAAGGGATTGTTAAGTGTGAGGCTTGCAAGGTGTCATATGCATCCTGGATTTATTATACAGACATTCACTGTCAAAATCTCCCAGGCGATGCACCATGCAGCGTTACAGTGATAACTGTACTGCCACCAAATTCTGATAAGCAAACCGAAGCAAGAGGAGTGGGTCTACCGCTTTGTGAAAGAGCCCTGCTCAGATGTCTGCTCACAGCCGACACTCTGCTGTGTACTGCCGGCCCGTTGGCCAGAATGCCCACCAATCTTAACTTCAGCCTTATTCTGCCTGTACAATTAGTGTGATCTATACTATGGGGGAGTGATTTTTGACACATGTGCTTGTTGCCCCAGATACCCTGTGTAGTGCCTAAAACTAACTACATTTTTCTCCAAACAGTGGTTCCCAGAGCCAGGGAGGATTCTGACGTCCCACCAGGGGAGCATTTGGCAATACCTGCACATTTTTGGTACCAATCTGTGGGGCTGGAGGAGGGCACCAAACATGGAATCAAACAGTAAGTAGGATTAAGGTCACAAACGTTTTCACTGGAATGAAAGTCAGTTTTACAGGTACTATGATGCCTTCAAGTAAAACGCCGAGCTTCGCGCTGGGATCTCCCTTTGCTGGGTTGTTCTTTGTCACGATGATGAACCACATGATGAACACTGTCTCCTACAAATGTTTTCTCATGTGCTGAAAATATACTGGGAAGTTATTCTCATCATAGGTAAGGGTTTTTAAAATGGCACTAATACATACAATTATCTAAAAGCACAAAGGCAGGTAAACTTTCAGATCTGCAATCTGATCACTATAGCGAATCGGAACTATACCCTGGCCTATTAATAAAAAAAACATCAACTCGACACATTCTCATTGTTCTAGAATCAAAACGTACTTGGAAGAATATACATGGCACAGACACTGCAGTACAGAAGAGTGCTTTTTGGCCATGCTCCTTTCCTGAGCGTTCTAGAAAACTGGAATGTTCACCTACTGGACTTCGATCTCCAGCCCCGCATAGCTGCGGGATCAGCACTCTGTCCCTGCTGCTTTGCTCACTAGATTCCACCGCATGCATTTACTGATGACGAGTGACAAAAGGCTCTTTCCCTCCTCCCGCTGTCCGCGCCCCGCGCCTCTGGTGCGGGCTCGAGACCCCGGGCCGTGCCCACAGCCCACCTCGCTTGCGTGGGGGCTCTCGGAAGCCGGCCCCACTGCACACGCGCTGCCGCGGCCGCGAGAGAACGCTGGCCTCCCTGTCAGCCCCGGGGCCAGCCCTTCCCTCCTCGCACTCACCCGTCACGCGAATGGACTCCAGCATCGTCCTGCTGGGGCGCGGGGCTTGACGGCCGAGGGGCAGCCGGGCCGCGTCAAGCCTCGGGCCCGGGCCTCAGCGGCTGTGGGACGGCGCGGGAGCTGGATCTCGGCGAGCAGGGGCGGCAGAAGGCGGCTAAGGGCGGGCCACGGCGTGCGGATGAGCGCTGCGCCGCGAGGAGCGCTCCTTCCACCCGCAGGGGCTGGGAGGTGCATCTGGGGGCCACACCGCTGCCGCCGTGACGTGGCCGCTCCCCCCGTTGCTAGGAAACGCTCCGTGCCGACCCAAAGCCTTAGGTTTCACGGAGGCTGCGGGACCGCTTGGGGCGCTCGAGCGAAGCAGGCCGGTTTCAAGGACTGAGAGCGAGCAGGTGCATGCCTTGGGAGCATATCCGCGTTTGCACTCACAATCCGAAAGATGTTGCCCGCCTTTCAAGGCGGCTTAACTTGACAGAAATAGGACCAGACAGACAGACAGACAGACAGACAGACAGACAGAGACTTCCTGTTGATAGATAGGAAGACAGGCGCCTAGGAATGGTGTGACACTCAGCCCTGGCTGTGGTTTGCAAAGCCAGTCTCCCCTGCCCTTTCCTTGCAAGGTGCCTGAAAATGAGCCCAAGTTCAGGTTAGGCTGGTAAGAATAAAAGTGCAGATTGTAATAGGATCTGCATGCTATTTGGGGGGGTTCTTTTTTGTTTATTTGTTGCACAAATGTTAATCATTTACAATAGTCGTGGGAAACTTGAGACCACGTATCAATAGTTTTTTTTTTTTTTTGAGAGTCTAATGCATGTAAGATTCTGAGCCAGGCTTTGAAGCCATCAAAAGAATGGCAGGCCCAACTCTCCCTGTCCAGCCTAGAGGGAGCCCACGGGGCAGTGCTGGCTCTGACAGTCCACACCGCCTCCAGGCTGAGAATGGACGGGCAATGGTTAGAGTGTGTTCAAATGTAAGAATGAAGGGGCATCAAACTCAGAATGACTGGTGACAATTTGCATTTGTCATCACTTCTAAGAAAGGCAGATTAACTATGTCACAGATAGTGGGTGACCTCACATTTAATTCTGTAGGAAAATCCTGCGGGGGGCCATCTTCAGAAAGTGTCTGCCATCTAGCTACTTGTTGCCATTCTGGTTCCAGCCATACCATCTCTGCCCTGAAGGTAGCTAGAACCCCCCTCCACCCACCTCCTAGAGCCTCCCTGCTTCTAGCCTTACCTTCTCTCTCTCTCTCATCAGGGCTTAGTGGCCACTGTGTTCCTGTTACTAAGATCTGTCCCTGCTTACTCCAAACCCCTCAGCGGCTTCCTTCCCTACCCGTGAGGGCCTTTATGACCTACCCCCTGGTCATCTCTCTGACCTCAGCTCTAGACCCATGGCCAGAGGCTGGCTTCTTGAATCTCAGCTCTGCTGGAACCGGTTCCACCTCAAGGCCTCAGTGACCTGGGATTTTCCCAGCCTAGAATGTTCTTCCCCCAGATACCCACAGGACTCACTCCATCACTTGCTGCAGGATTCATTGGAACACCGCCTCTCTGTGAAGACTTTCAGAGCTGTTTGATGTAAAATTCTCCTCCTGGGGCAGGTACTTGGTGCTACAGCTAAGACTCTGCTTGGGACACCAAATCCCATATTGGGAATGTCTGGGTTTGAGTCCTGGATCCATCTCTCTCTCAAGATTTATTTAATTATTTGAAAGAGAGAGAGAGGGATAGGGAAGAGAAAAGAGAGAAAGATCTTGCATCCTCTGGTTCACTCCCTAAATGGCTACAATGATCAGGGCTGGGCCAGACTGAAGCCAGGAGTTTCATCCGGGTCTCCCATGTGGTCGGCAGAGACCCAAACACTTGGGCCATCTTCCTTTGCTTTTCCCAGCTGGTTGCATTAGCAGCTGGATCCATTCTGATCCATTTCCCTGCCTCCAGGAGGCAGTACATGACGGGCCAAGTACTTGATCCCTGACTCACATATGGGAAACCTTGATTGAGTTCTGGACTCATAGCTTCTGTCTGTTCTAGACTTGGCTGTTAGAGACATCAGGAAGTGAGCAAATAGGTGCAAGACTGCTTTCTGCACTTTTCAAATAAAATGAAAATAAAAATTTGAAATTCTATTCCCGTCTCTCATTTCTGAAATAACCTCCTTCTCCACTTAATTCTTCCAGCTAGCACTTAACATTTAATTTATTATATATATATATTTAATGACTTCCCTTGACCATTATCTGCCTCTACAAGTGCCATGATTTTTTTTTTTTTAATTTGTTCTGGATTCCCAGGACCAAGAATGGTATCTGGGCCTGGCATGGTAGCCTAGCACTTAAAGTTCTAGCCTTGCACATGCCAGGATTCCATATGGGCACTGGTTCTAATCCCAGCAGCCCCACTTCACATCCAGCTCCCTGCTTGTAGCCTGGGAAAGCAGTTGAGGATGGCCCAAAGCCTTGGGACTCTGCATCCATGTGGGAGACCTGGAAGAGGCTCCTGGCTCCAGGCTTCAGATTGGTCCAGCTCCAGCTGTTGTGGACGCTTGGGGAGTGAATCAACGGATGGAAGATCTTCCTCTGTTACTCCTCTCTGTATACCTGACTTTCCAATAAAAAAAGAGAATAATATCTGGCATATAGGAAACTTCACAAATACATTTATTTTATATTCAGATAAAGTTTTAAATTTATAAATAACAATACCCATTTCCATGAACTTTTTAAGGGCTTCTCAATGCATGGATTCTAAAACTTATCTTTGAATTTTATTTTGTTCATTATAATTTTTAAAAATATTTTTATCTATTTAAAAAAACAAACCCAAAAAGAGAAAGGTACACGGAGACCTTCCACCCACTGGTTCAGTCTCCAAATGCCTCCAACAGCTGGAACTGGTCCGACTGAAGCCAGGAGCCCAGAACACAGTCTGGGTCTCTTATGTGGGTAGCAGTGAACCAGCCACTAGAGCATCCCCAGTGCCTCCCCATGTGTGCCGCAGCAGGCAGCTGGAATCAGAAGCAAAGGTAAAACTTGAGCTCAGCTGCTCTGCTATGGAATGTGGGTGTCCTAAATGGCGCCCTAAATGGAAGACGAATGTACATATATATACAAGTTAGAGAGTGATGTGCACCAAAGGTGTACCTCCCTCCTCAGCATTTCATTACACTCAAGAACAAATGTATCAACTACCCTACCCACGCGTAGGCAGTAAAAAATCTGGGCAAACAGAGACTCTAAGGTGGACTATGTCAGCCAGTGGATTCTGGAGAGATTTCATCATGCTCAGAATGGCGAGATTGGCAGCAATTCAGAACTGTTGAACTATCAAAATCATTGAGCACACCCTTGGAGCATGCCGCACGTTCGGGACCCTGGGATGGGTGGGAGGCTGGGTGGGGCTTCTCCCTTTATCTCCCTTCCTTCCTCCAGATACAGGAAGAGAAAAAGAGAATGTGGAAAGAATGGTCTTACCCACTTTCCTGTAGCCCTCGACCCTTTGAGCCATAATCAACTAGGTATAGATTATCAAAATGAAATAATAATAATGGAAAAAAAAGAATTCCAAAACTAATCAAATCTGATACCCATGTAGGTAGCACACCAGGAATATTATTTCAGTCTTTACTTGTGTAATGATTTAAATATACACTCGACCAATGTTTTCTTGTATATCATTTTGGATTCTAAATATCTTTAGTGCTAAGGACCATAAAAAGGTACAAATAAAAATAATCCAAACATTTTAAAGTACATTTGTCTAGTATCAAAATATTCTTGCTAACTTCAAGAAAATAAATTTTCTGCTTTTTATTTTTATCAAGCTAGTGCTCATCTTCTCCTTTTACTACCCTTGTCAATGCGATTGTTCGTCCTCATCTAGCTCTGTGCATCTGCTTACTTAATTACTGATTCATGTTTTGCCTGCTTAGTATTTGCATGGGCTACAGCATCTGCAGCTGTCCTCTTGGCCACTTTCAACTTTGCATTGTTTTTACATGTCCACCCGAACAATGAACAATCCCGTCATTCTAAGAAACTTCGCTTTATACCTGCTTCTACATTAACCATTCATATAGAGACGAATGATTGATTTGATTATCAGTTACTGCTCTATTTTAGAAGCACTAATTGCAAAATCAAGTTAAGAACTTACTAAAACTGGCTTTAATACATTATATGTAATATATAATATATTTATTTATACATGTATTAACTAGGAATGCCATTGTTGGTATCTTACTGGAATAGACCCACTTTCCTTTCATGATCATTTGTGATCATTTTAATTTCTGAATACCTGCAGTGATGATTTCCAGCCAATTTTAAATTGAAAAACTATGGGAGCAGCAGGCCTTGGTGCAGTAGCTAAGATTCAGTTGAGACACCCACATCCCACACTGGAGCACCTGCTTTGAGCGGTGTCTTCACTTCTGATCCAGTAGCCTGCTGTTGTACATCCTGGGAAGCAGCAGAGGATGGCTCAGGCACCCAGGACCCGACCATCCATGTGGGACACCTGGATTGAGTTCATGGGTCCCGAGGACTTTGCCTGACCTAGCCCCAACTGCCATGGACATTTGGGAATAAATCAGTGGGAAGAGGATCTCTGTGTGTCTGTTTTTAAAATGTAAAAACAAAATAATTAAAAATTTTGAATCATAGGAAATCCTTGACAGAACTATAACTCCTTTGTGTATTGTGGAATTCTCATGGTGTGGGCAAAGAGCTTATTTCTTGTCAGTAATTTTAGTGTTATTAATTACTTATATGAATCTACGTATTCCTTTTATGTGCTACCTAACAGAATGAACCATGTGTGTTGTTGACAAATATTTACTTAATATTCATCAATTAGTTGATAGAGTTTTGGTATTTAAAAAGTTGGTTAAGCCATATCTGTAAAATGGGAGTACTGCTTTTTCTTTTTTTATGTTTTAATTTTTAATGATTTTTTTTTAGTTGAAAAGAGATAAAGAGATCTATCTTCCACCCACTGATTTGCTCCCCAAATCAGGGAGCTGGAGGAGAAGCAGAGAGCCAGGACTCCGACAAGCTCTTCCGTATGAGACGCTAGCATTGCAGGTGGCAGCTTGGCTGGCTGCACCATGACATCAGCCCCTGCGTTCTTTTTAGAATATAAGATCAATGTCCTCTTCCTGGAAGACTTGGAATACTCCTCTGCCTTGGTTGGGAGAGAGAATGCCCAGGAAGAAGACAAGGCTGAACGGACCCTGAAGAGCCTGCTGAAAGCTACTAGAGAGACAAATGAGGATCATGTCACACTGCCGCAGAGGTTCGTCATGCTGGGAGCTAACCAAGCACACATCGTGGGGGAAACCCAGAAGGCATCTAATTTCTGATGGGCAAGAAATCATCTTTATCACCAAATATATGAATTAGGGCATTCAAATGACATTTATTTACTTTTGAAAGAACAGTGGGTGGTAAGAAGAAACTTCTAGAAAATGCCTTTGGTCTTATTTCTTGCTCTGTTGAAAGTAATTTACAACAGTCTGTGTTGCTGAAAATGTATGAATTGAAGAAGATTCATCTGCAGCCTGTTCCTATAAAAGAACAGGGCAAATCTAGTCGCAGTAACCCAGATTCAAACAACATCAAGAGAAGCCTCCAGGCAAGCTCTTATGAACATGGACTCAGGAAAGAAAAGGACATTAACAAAAGGAAAAGAAAGGAAAAAGAAATACAGGCTGGGGGTAGCTGGTAAAAAGGTTTTGTCCTTGGCTTTAAAAAAACAATTAGTGATGTTTGCTTTCAAGATATCTGGGTCAAGAGAATGGAATGCTTGCAGTATGCCCATATTTAGGGAAAGGGCAACCACTAAGTGGAAGCCAAGTAAAAGAAAGCTTTGTGAAAGTGCCTTTGTTGTACGTGAAGACCACGTAGGTGGTGGGCAGGATCAGGATGGGCTGCAACACCCATTGGTTTGTGTGAAAGACAAGGCTGGAGGCAGAACTGACCCAGTAATTGTAACCACCAGTGTGTGCATAAGCTGACTGAAGTGATGGACTGTTCTAGACCCTGTATTGTTAGGCACACACAAGAATCAGGTCTGGGATCACCTCAGATCAAGCTTCTCTGGGGATCCCCCCAATTGAATTGCTGGACTTAGAACCCCAACCATGGAGAAAATTGCAGGTTCCATGGTCTGGCCATGGAGTGCATATGTCAGAGCTGGGCCTCCTCAGTGGCTTAGACAGAGCAGTGGACAGCATATCGAGGTGCACATGGAGGACATGGCAGTACACTGGAGTCTGCAGAGGACACCTGGTACCACAACAGAAGATGGAGGACAGAACAAATTAATTGATCATCTACCCCAGCCAAGTATTGGCAGTGAAAATCTTGGCAAACGGAGACTCTAAGGTGAACTATATTAACCAGTGGGTTCTGGAGAGATTTCTTTGTGTTTGGAGTGGCAAGATAGGCAGTAATTCAGAACTGTTGAACTATAAAAAACCTCTTGAGCAGGACCCTTGGAGCATGGTGTGGGGTGGTGTTGGGTGACTGTCCTCCATCCCAGGATACAGAGGTTATTTGGGAGTCTGGGTGTGGTTTCTCTCCTTATCTCCCCTTTTTCCCAGATACGGGAAGGAAAAAAAAGAAAATGTGAAAATGGTGACCTCACCCACTTTCCTGTAGCCCTTGACCCTTATCACCCTAATCAGCTATGTGAAAATCATCAAAAAATAAATAAAAATATAATGGAAAAAAATTGCCATTGTGTTTTTACCTCAATGAAAATAAAGCAGGGCCTGGCGCAGTAGCCTAGTGGCTAAGGTCTTTGCCTTGAACTTGCCATGGTCCCATATGGGCTCCAGTTCTAATCCCCGCAGCCCCACTTCCCATCCAGCTCCCTGCCTGTGGCCTGCGAATGCAATAGAGCACAGCCCAAAGCCGTGGGACCCTGTATCTGTGTGGGAGACCTGGAGGAAGTTCCTGGCTCCTGGCTTCAGACTGGTGCGACACTGGCTGTTGGAAGATCTTCTTATCCGTCTCTCCTATCTGTATATCTGACTTTGCAATAAAACTAAAATAAATTTTTAAAAAGAAGAAAAAAAAAGCAACTAATTTTCTTTAATATGATTTAGCTCAAAAATTAAATTTTGCAAAAATAGCTTTAAGGAACATAGGTATGGAAAAGCAAACAAAACATAAATTATAGTGTGACAGATACATAAAATATCCTCTCTTTTAATGAGAGCATTTACTGTGGGCCATTAAATATTAAATGTTAATATTCATGCTATCTAGTTTAGAATATAAAAAGGAAGTTAAACTGTATGGATTTTGAGAATTCTCTCTTGAATAAAGGTGTGCCTGTAGTTGCCTTGTTTTAGAAATGGATATATTTGAAAAAACACTATATTTCCTCATACTCTAGAACCCAAACATTTTTTTACCATGTGTGTTAGGCATCTGGGAGCTGGAGAAAGAGAGCTCTGGTGTGCCGGGCCACTCCCTTAAATGTCTGCAGTGGTTGAGGCTGGGTGAGGTTGAGCCAGGAGCGGACCGCACCCTGGTCCCTCACTCAGGCTGCAGACTCAGCTTCTGCAGCTACCAGCTCCTGCCTGGCCGGGGGCTCTCTAGCTGGCAGTGAGAGTTGAATTCATACACTTGGCCTTTTAACCTCAGGTCAAATGCCTGCCCTTGGAACATTGGCATTGATTAAATTAGAGAAGCAAAAAGAACCTATAGAAAACCAAGAACTATTAATAGCATAGAAATTAGTCCTTTTCAGTAACCTGTATCTGATACTCTTTGAATATTCTTATTTTTTATAGTAAGTGTAATAATAGTGGAGCAGGGGCCCGATGCAATGGCAGAATGACTAACTTCTCATTTTACAACTTTACACGTGCTGGGATCCCATAGGGGTTCTGGTTTGTGTCCTGGCTGCTCCACTTCCCTTCTGGCTTCCTGCTTGTGGCATGGGAAAGCAGTCAAGGATGGCCCAAAGCCTTGGGACCCTGCAGCCATGTGGGAGACCCAGAGGAAGCTCCTGGCTTCGGACTGGCGCAGCACCAGCCATTGCGGCCATTTGGGGAGTGAATCACAGGATGGAAGACCTTTCTCTCTGTCTCTCCTTCTCTCCATAAATCTGATCTGCCTTTCCAATATATATTTAAGTGTGGAGCATCACCCAGATAACCCAAGTAGGACACTTGCCTTTAATTCTTCTTGCCACTGCCTTAGGGTTAGCTCTTGGCCTTTTCTCTCCCTGTAAAACAAGAATATTTATGTTACTATATTATTTGACAAGTTAAATGAGAAGGTGTGTAAATGTATTTTGAGAAATTAACCATAACATATAGCACTTAGAGTGTCCCTGTTGAAGTCAGCGCTTTCAAATTTTTGTTTCATAACCTTCTTTTATGTTATCTTCAAAATATGATTATTTCTTTTGCCTAAAAAAAAAAAAGACTTGAATCCAGGCACTTGGCATTTTAACCTTAGGTCAAATGCCTGTTTTAGAAGGAGCAAATACTCATTAAGATTACCTTTACTCTCTAATTACTTCTGCCTTACACCTTCGGCTTTTTAACTAATATGTTACGTTGTTGTCTGCATCTAAATAGCTTGGGAATTTGTGTTTACTACTTCAGTAACTAGGGAAGGCCACTTCTGATGACTGAGGTCAACCACTTTAGTTTCTTTGCATCTCAGCTACTCCATCTCTCAAACAGCAATGCTAGTTACTTTTTCATTCCTTCCATTAATATCTATGCCACATGATCATTCAACAGATCTCTTCTGCACTTTGGTGCTCAGAAGGTGCTGGGTACAGATATAAATAAAACAAGAGTATGGCTTAAACTTCAATAAAGAAGAGCTAGATAATAGTTCCATAATTAAATGTCAGAAATTGATTAAGCACAGTAAGTCTTAATCATAGACAGTGCTGGGGGAGAGGAGAAGCTCAACGGATCAGGAAGGTGCTGTCCGAGCAGGCAGTACACGCATGCTCAGATCTTGCCATGGTTTGAATGTGCTGTCCTCAATTATTTTTTAAAAGGTTTCTTTATTTTTTGTTAGAAAGGCAGATCAGATTTACAGAGAGGAAAAACAGACAGATCTTCCATCCACTGCTTCTACCCAAGTGTCCAGAGCTGAGCCTATCTGAAGCAGGAGCCAGGCACTTCTTTGGGGTCTCCCACGCAGGTGCAGGGTCCTAAGGCTTTGGGCTGTCCTCTATCGCTTCCCCAGGCTGTAAGCATTGAGCTGGATGGGAAGAGGAGTAGCCGGGACACAAACCAGCACTTGTATGGGATCCTGGCACTTGAAGACAGAGCATTAGTCACTGAACCATCACGCTGGCCTACTCCAGGGAATGAGAAGGCAAATGGGATTAATGAAAACACATTTTAACTGTATATGGGATTTTTTTCTTTTTTTTAAATTGTTCTCAATATTTCCATGTACAACCTTTCTTGCTAATGGTTCATTTACTTGACAGAGATATCTTCATGTGCTGGCTCACTCCCCAGAGGGCTCTAATGGACAGAGTTGGGCCGCGCAGAAGCCTGGAGATTCATCCAGGTTTCCCATGTGAGTGGCAGGTGCCTGAACACTTGGGCCATATTCTGCTGCTTTTCCCAGACCATTTGCAGGGAGGTGGATCAGAAATGGAGTAGCTTGGGCTTGCGTCAGAAATGCCCATAAGTGACACTGTCCTTTCAGGCAGTGGTTTTACCTGCTATGCCATAATACAGATCCTTAAAGTTTTGTTAAAAAAAAAAAAAAACCAAACAAACATTTATTTATTTCCTATTTGAAAGACACACAGAAAGCGATCATCTGATGGTTACTCCACAAATGCCCACAGCAGCCAGGGCTGGATGAAGCCCAAGCCAGGGGCCCCAAACTCCCTGGAAGTCTCCCACATGGGTAGGTGGCAGGCACTGAGGTACCTGGGTCCTCATTCCTTGCCTCCCAGTTAGTACATTATCAGGAAGCAGACCTGGAAGCCGGGGAGCCCGGCCTCCAACCTGCACGCTGCAATGGGATGTGAAGTCCCAAGCATCAGGCAGCAGCTAGACGTGCTGTGCCACGAGGGGAGGATCACCTTTTTTTTTTTTTTAAGCTAGGTAGATGGCAGGTACATGATTACATTTTGCTATTCACCTTTTTCTTCTTTGAAATTGAGAAATATTTCATCACAATTAAAAATATATTCATTAATTTTTATTGGAAAGACAGATTTACAGAGATATGGAGACAGAGAGAAAGACCTCCCATTCACTGGTTCACTCCCCAAGTTGCCACAATGGCTGGAACTAAGCCAATCCAAAACCGGGAGCCAAGAGCTTCTTCTGGGTCTCCCACGTTGAGTTCAGGGTCCCAAGGCTTTGGGCCATCTTCCGCTACTTTTGCAGCCACAAGCAGGGAGCTGGATGGGAAGTGGAGCATCTGGGACAACAACTGGCGCCCAGATGGGACTGCAGCCCTTAGAGGTGGGAGGATTAGCCAGCTATCACATCAGGCTCATCATCACAATTTTAAAAAAGAAAAAAAAAATCACTCTAGCTTATAAACTGAATGAACTAATGGGTGTTAGGAGTGGAGAGTGGCTTGTGAGATAACTGCCACAGAGTGCTGAGCGGTTTCAGGCACAGTCGGTGTTTCTACACGGGAGCTGGTGTGGGAGTGGGGATTATTATATCATCAATGCTGAGAAAAGATAAACCACAAGTCTGAGCAGCTATTCTGTCTTGAGCACATTCTAGTTGAGGCCATTACGAAGAAACTAAGGCTCATGGGAGCCATAGCCTGGGGCCTAACGGCTACATGAATTTCTCATGACTCACTTTCCAATGTTGTTTCAGACACACAGACTTGCCTTCAAAATAACACACCCCTGTGCTTGAAAAATAACACACCCCTTGGCGCCTGAAAAATCGCAAAAACTCTCTTCCCTTTGATTTTGAATCAAATGTTAGCAACTGCACACATGATAGACGTGGACAATGCCTGTCAGTCTTCGCTTTTCATCAGACTCTCTTAGGTTCCCTGAGGAAGGCACGCCAACCGACTTTGCCTGTTAGGCAAAAATGCATAACCTGATGTCTGTGAACTTCACCAAAACTTGTTCAACTGTTTATGACTGATTGCATTCAAGGATTCGTCCAAAGCAAGAGGCCACAGGGTCCCATGAAACCCAAATCCTAAACCGATTTTCGCTGGTTCACGCCCACGGTGAAGTTGCTTACAATCAAGAAGCATTGCATTCCTGTCCTGGATGTTATCAATGTTCCTTCGGTCACAGTTACCGGCTTCCCTGGGAAGCGTTACTGAACACACTGGCCCAAACTCGGAGGAATCCTTGTGTTTTGTTTGACTGTTGAGCAGTCATGGTGACCCACCAACACATCAGGACCAACTGTCCTGACAAGCCCTTGCACAGACTTGCTGCAAAGGGAGTGGCTGACACAGCCTGGATGCCACACGCCTGCCAGTTTTGTATGCACTGCACAGAAAAAGTAGTTTGAGCTAGGCTGGAAAGCGGCTTATGAGTCGCGAATGGGATTTTGAGTTCTCCTGGACCTCTTGCTTGCCTTTGGAGGGCTTCACAGAATCCTTCCAGCTTCAACCCTGCACGCGGTAGTTGGCTTGTATTTAGAATAAGAGTTTGGGGTGGGGGTGCAGTCTCTTAGTTCTTGTGCGCCCTATTTGACCAATGAGAAAGACCATCTCCGTTCATGGGGGGGTCTGCTGGTTATTGGCCCCAAGGGGACCCGGACTCGTTAGACTGAAATAGGAGCTGGGGAAGCCTGGTGGGGAAGACCCGAAGCGCCCGCCGGACTCCACACCTTAGGGCTCTCGATTTCCCTTCAGGAATGAAGGGCAGAACGCCCAACGCTGGGGGAGTGAAGAGATCGGCTTAGGCAAAGTGGGGTGCGAGCGAGAGCGCCGAGAGGGTGAGGCTTGGGGCCGTGGGCGGTGGCCGGCCGCCACTGGAGCTGCTCCTGGTCTCCAACGCCTGCGGGACCCCGGCGGCGGCGACTCCACCCCTGGGAACTTCCGCAGTCCCGCCACGTCACGTGACCGAGCGTCGGGGAGGGGAGCGCCGCGCCCCGCCCCTGCCCGCCCAGTGCGCAAGCGCGCGGCGCCGAGCGCTGAAATTCAAATTTGAACGGCCGCCGCAGGAGGCCTTGTCAGACCTTGGAGGCTGAGGGACGAGCAGGGCGGGCAGCGGGAGAAGCCCCCCAACCCAACCCCGGACCCCCGGTCTTCCTCAGAACACAGACTGAGTGCAGACTCACTTCCTTTCTTTTCCTGACTTTGAACCACCGTTTCCATCGTCTCGTAGTGGACACGTGACACCGAGGGCGATGGACCCGTTCACGGAGGTGAGATAGTCTGCGGGCGCTGCCGACCATGACGCCTGGTCGGCGCCCCCCGGCCCTCCCCACTTTCTGTCAACCTCGGGGTCCGCCCGGCGGAGGGCGCGTGCGCGCGCGTGCGCGGTGGGTGCGTGCGGGGTGTCCGGCGTCCTGCGGGTGGGAGAAGCGGAGCTGTCGGGGGTCGCGGGGTAGGGTTAGGGTGATCTGCGTGTCTGGGGTGTGTCTGCGACTTTCCTGTTGTCCCCGTCCTACGAGTGTAGCTTGGGAGGAAGCCTTTAGTGTGTCCGAACAGAGGGTGGCTGAACAACCCCCGGCCGTCCCGACCTGCTGATTTCTCCCCTCTTCCTGCCCTGCGAGAAGGCGGCTTGGGGCCGGCCGAGCAAGTCCTGCTGGAAAAACCCGGACTGTTGGCGGGGTGGAAGCAGGGGCCCCGAGAGGGACTCAGGGCTGCACGCAGCCTCCGCCTGGAAACCTTGTGCAAGCGCCTCGGGTGGGCAGAGGGGCGTCCCACCCCCCGACGGGGAAGCTGTGCGTTTTAAGGTGCTGATAACGAAACGGTGGCGACGCGTTCAAGCCAACTGGGGCTCCGAACCGCTGCATTCATTCCTAGAAAGGCAGTAGCCCTTTGCTCCTCGCGGGGTTTCCTACCTAGGGGTGACACTTGGAGAGGAACTAGGGGGCTAGCCAGCCCAGAGTGAACACCGCAGCTTCATGAGGCTCCTGCTGAGAAGCCTGCAGCAAAGCGAGGAAACCTCAGCGTTCTCGGAGCGCTTGGTCAGCAGGGTGTTCACCTCGTCTTCGGTTCCTTGGGAAGAGGGTGTGTCTTGCATGGCTGCCAGTTGCTCTTTGACAACGCACCCGCTTTATTCCAGCGCAGTTCCTCTTCCTTCAGGGTGTTGTGAAAAGTTTCGAACTGTTTTGAGTTGTTGCACAGGGGACCCCGTAGTAATTCTCTACTCGACTGAAAGGTTAGAAACTGTGCAGGATGGAAGTACCCGTTCCCCTTTTTTGGCGGGGTGGTGGTAATTACAATTCCATAAGCAAGGATAACACATCAAAGGTTTCTCAAATGAGTTCACCCATATTTCAACACAACAGTCGTCTATTCTGTGGTAGAGCCTCAGCCGTCCTGGGGAAAGCATTAATTTTCTCGCCGTAAGAGCTTTAACTAAAAAATCCTCAATCTGAATTTGTGTATGTCTGAAACAGTAGGACTGGCCGTATGTGCACAGCGCCTTCTGCCTACAGTGACGTTGAGAATATTTTAGGGTGTATTCTTTTGTACTACTAATGCAGAGTAGGATTCCATAAGATGTTAGCCCTGTGTGTTTCCCCTAAGCAGTTGTCAGAAACATTTTCAACGTTGTCTGAAAATAGTACTTCATTATGCTTGAAATTTTTTGTTCTGTATGCTCATAAATACATATGGGTTCATGTGTGTGGTTTATGTTATGAAAAGTGCAGTCCTTTACCGTTAGAATGAACAGCTTCAGCCTCTTTTCCTTAATTGGTAATGAGGGAGCCCTTTGAATTGGATCCAACTAGTAGGTGCTTAGCTGGAGCCTTCGCAGCACTTTTTGCACAGAGAAGGGAGCGGCTGCTGTGGTTCCCTGTCTGCCGAGCACTGAGCCCTGCTTGCCCAGGCTTCCTTCTCAGAACCTTGCAATGCAGTTGCTTGAGAGACCTCCCAAGGGTGGTTCAGCATCAGTCCCTTCCCATCAGCTAGGAAATCACTCATTACGGTGTCAGGGCCTTTAGGGCCTATCCCAGGCTGCAGTCAGTCTTCTGGTTCCTTAGACAAGAATGTTGGGCCTCCCTCACTCCTGCTGTCACTGCCACTGTCCGGCACTCTGCTGCTCTCTCTCTTCTGCCCAGCGTGGACCTGACCTCCCCCTCACAGTAGATCTTCCGAGGGAACTCCTTTTTCACAGCGTTTGTCTGTGAAACACGTTGAGTATGTTTCCTAAATGTCAGCTTCGTAAAGGTAGAGACTGTTCGGAGGCAATTTTCCCTAATATCAAGTACTTCTAATAACATTTTACTAAATCAACATAGCAGGAAGCCGGTATGTGCGAGTTATTTTATGAACAATTACATGCCACCACTACTGCTAGAACATTTTAGAATTACTTTTTAATTGAAGAGAATTTTGAAATACTGCTCGTTCACCTATTGTCTGGTGCCTGTAATTATCAGTACATGGCCATATTGCTTTGCAATGTCCTTTACCTTTCTCATCAAATTACTTTAGAGCCCTAAACATCATGTGATTTCATAATAAAAGTTTCAGTATTTTTAGCACACACTAAGCATTCTTAAAAAAAAAAAAACCCTCCCTACAAAATCACAATACCATTATCACACTTAAAAAGTTAAAATTTCTTTATCACTGATATTCTGTCATTATTAAGATATCCATAAGTGCCTCATGTTTTTTTTTTTTTTTTTGTGCTTTATTTGTGGACCAATCAAATACAGAGAAGAATCCTTCTGACTACTGGCTTGCCAGGCAGCTAAGGCACACACTTATCATGATGAGATGCGGCATTAGATGTAGTTAAGAGACAGTTTATAGTAAAATGGGTGAGGACCTAGACTTCGTAATTTGGGTAGAATGCTGTGTTTTCAAGTTAGCTACATGGCTTGTGGTGTGTTGCCTAACACTGCAGTTCCTCATCTGTAAAACAGTATCGAGGGGCCAGCGTTGTGGTGCCATGGGTTAAGCTGCTGCTTGTGTACGTTGTCACCATCCCGTTTGAGCCCTGATTTGACTCTCGGTGGCCTGTTTCCAGTCCTGCTCCCTGCTCATGTGCCTGCAAAACAGTGGCTCTAGTGCTTGTGTCCTGCCACCCCCATGGCAGACCTGGAGAGAATTCCTGACCCTGGTTTGTCACAGCCCTTACAATTTTGGTCATCTGAGGAAAGAACCAGTGGAAAGAAGGTTTCTTTCGGGGCCCGGCGCGGTGGCGCAAGTGGTTAAGTCCTTGCCTTGCATGCCCGGGATCCCATATGGGCGCTGGTTCTAATCCCGGCAGCCCCGCTTCCCTTCCAGCTCCCTGCCTGTGGCCTGGGAAAGCAGTCGAGGACGGCCCAAAGCTTTGGGACCCTGCACCCGCGTGGGAGACCCGGAAGAGGCTCCTGGCTTCGGATCGGCATAGTATCGGCCCGTTGCGCTCACTTGGGGAGTGAATCATCGGACGGAAGATCTTCCTCTCTGTCTCTCCTCTCTGTATATCCGCCTTTCCAATGAAAAATAATAAAAAATAAATCTTAAAAAAAAAAAAAGAAGGTTTCTTTCCGTCTCTCCCTCACTGTCTTCAATTCTACCGTTCAAAGAAAGCAGTAGAAATAGAGCCTCTCAAGTAAGGGTTTGAGGATGAACTACATCGGTGTCTGCCAGACACTGAAAGTACTTTTCTTTAAGTCCTGTGTAATTGTTAGTGATTGTACTTATTAGGTAAATTCAGAATTGTATGGGCATTGGTTTATTTCACCCCGATGCAGCTCCCTGCTGATGGTAGTGGTAGATGGCCCAAGTGCTTGGGCACCTGCCACCCTCTTGGGAGACCCAGATGGAGCTCCTGGCTCCAGCCATAAGCCTGGCTCAGTCTTCACTGTTGTGGCATGAACCAGTGGATGGAAACATCCTTATCTCTCTCTCTCTATCTGTGACTTTCAAATACATCTTAGAAAAAATACAAAAAAGAAAAGCATCTGAGTTTGAAATCTCTCATGGGTGAGGGTCATTGCGTCCTAGAATACTACAGGGAGACCCAGAAGAAGAAAACGGGCATGGCAGAGCTTTCTTTTGGAACCCAAGGAGAAAAAGCTGCAATTAATACCCTTTTTAAAAGTATTTTTTTTTCTGATGAGATACCTTCAATCCTTTGTTACATGCAGGCTGAAAATAAATAAATGTGCGGCTACTATTTTGAAAGATTCCTTTATTTTCTAGAATGCAGTGAAAGGGTGTACTGACCTGGGAAGATCTACCAGAGCATGTGGAAAATAGCAAGAAGCCGGTTTACATTGAGTCTGCTTTGTTTGGGAAAGCAGGGATGTCAGTATTATTATATAGCAAAGTTTCTTACTGAAATAATTTGGAGGTAGCTATGGCAGAAATTGTTATACATGCAGACTTTGATCTTCTGAGATTTAGCATAAGTATTTTGTGTCCAATTTAAGCTAACCGTTGTATTATTTTGTATGTCTGTGCTTGAAGATGTGGCGTTTGATTGTGCCTTTTATTTAAAAGAATCCTTACATTGCTTATATGCTATTATAAAAAGGACTATTTACATTTTTTGAGTTCTTGAATTTATGTGCTTTAGATAATCATATTTTTAAAATTAAATTTTTTGTGTTTATTTGCTCTGTTTTACAGATTAGGGGACATTTTTAGCTTATCTGCTTTTTTTGAAATCTGGAATTTTGAAATCTGTCAACAGTGGGACACTTGTGCATGTTTGAATGGCAAAACCACATTCTTTTGTTGTGACCCATTGCTCATGGTAACTGAAGCTACATTGACTCACAAGTCCTCCAACTGATGGGAATGGAATGTGGGCTCGGCCATGAGTGAATTTCATTAAGCTGGCTCTCTGTCTAACAAGGGATAGATTTGCTCATTGGAGAATTACCAGACTTAAAATGAATGCAGCCGTATGGTCACCTTTGGGTGTGGTGAATTAGCCTTTTATTCACTAGGGGGAAGGCCTGCTTTGGAAGGACCTGGCTCCTCAATGCCTTCAGTGACACAGCATCTTTAGTGTTACTACTTTGAGTGACCTCTGAATTAGTAGTCATTCTCAAGACGAATAGAGAGTTATACCTAATTCCCAATATAACTTATGTTTCTTTTACATACTCAGAGGCCCTAACAAAATTCTCATTGTATTTTAAAATTATTTATTTATTTATTTGGAAGAGTTATGGAGTTGGAGAGATCTTCCATCAGCTGGTTCACTCCCTGTGGGGCTTGAAACAGCCAGGGTGGGGCAGGTAGAAGCCAGGAGCTTCAGGTCTTCCAGGATTCCAGACACTTGGGCAGTCTTCCACTATTTTATCCAGGCTATTGATTAGGGAATTGGATTGCAAATGGAGCAGCTGGGACTTGAACTGGCACCCCTATGGGATACTGACATCCTTAGGTGGCTGCTTAACTCACCATGCCACAATACCACCTTGTTTCTATTTTAATTAAGGAATTCAGAAGACCAAATGGAGGTCAGTTGCTCTGCACTAACTAGTGTATCTCTATGTGAGGCAGCAATAATGTTCTGCATTCCTTCTGTTACTGGGTTCGTTCAGAGAGAATGTTCTATAGGGCTTAATGTGAGTTTTACTTTATCGATTCCAACAGGAGAATCAGTTGATTCAGTTGAAGAAAAGTATTCGTGAGTTTGTGGAGTGGTTGAACTTTTAATTTAAAATCATTTTGTTATATGTTGATAGTAAATAAACCATTTTCCTGTTAGGATGCGTGTTCGGTTTTCTAAAGATGGAAATGATCATCTCTTGCTGCTTACCAGCCTCCCCGAGTCATCGTCGTGGTGGCAGTATTAGTTTTGCTGTAAATGACATAACGAACTTGACATGATACCTTTCAGTTCCATAGGTCAGAAGTGGATTTACTAGGCTAAAATAAAGGTGTCAGGAAAATTTCTTTCCTTCTGGAAGTTCTAGGGAAAAGCTGGTTTCTTTGCCACCTGCATCCCTCAGCTTGTGGCACCTTGCTTCATCCTCAGCATCTTCACCCATCCGCACTGCTGTGACTGCTGCTTGCTTTGCTAGTGTGTTCTTCACTCTGACCTTCCTACCTCCTCCTTTTCTTTTCTCTTATAAAGACTATTGTGATCATATTTGGCTACACATGTAACCCAGGATAACCTCCATCTCAAGATTTTTAATTCAGTAACTTTAGCAAATTCTCTTTTGCTATGGGGGGAATTATCATAGGCTGGGAGATTCGGACACACCCATTTTGAGGAGGCCATTATTCCCCGCACAGTGATTTGGTAGTCCCTTTGCCTCTCAGAAGCTCCTGTTGGCTCAGTGGGGCTGTTGCCTGCCTGTTTGCCCTGTGGTCCTGCTGGAGCTTTCACAATCTGGAAAATTACCTGAGGGTGCATGGCTGCAGTGGCCTGTCTGATGGTTGATGCTGGCTGTGGGCACGGGCCACCTGGGCTCGTTGATTTGGTATGGTAACAGTGTTCTAAGGGGAGGAAAGCAGAAACTGCAAGCCTTCTCCAGGCCTGAGATTGGAAGCCACCTAGTATATCAGTGCTGCATTTTAATTTGTCAGAGTAGATCATGAGGCCTGCCTAGATTTAAGGGTAGGGAAATAGTAGTGATTTTGACATTGAAGTGTTCATTTGGTGACTTTTGCCTTCATTACTTAGTCTCACTTTTGAAATGCATTTAACTGTTCTATATGATTGGTGATTTTTAGAAGATGTTTGAGGTTTTGTGACCACTAAGCTTGTGTCTTAATACTGTTTGATTTTGTACTCACAGAAGCTACTCGAACGAACCCGTGCCAGGCGAGAGAATCTTCAGAGAAAGATTGCTGAAAGACCCATAGCAGCAGCAAGGTCCGGGGCTCAGGCCAAGCGGGCCAGGGAGCCGCTCTCAGAAGCCAGTAACCAGCAGCCTCCGTCCACTGCGGAAGGTAGAAGCCCCGGGGGGCAGAAAGCAAAATTTACTTTTTTTTTCTTTATTGGAAAGGCAGATGTACGCAGGAGAGGAGAGACAGAGAGGGAGATCCTTTGTCTGATGGTTCACTGTCCAAGTGGCCGCAATGGCTGGTATTGTGCCAGTCTGAAGCCAGGAGCCAGGAACCTCTTCCGGGTATCTCACACAGGTGCTGCAAGGGTCCCAAGGCTTTGGGCTGTCCTTGACTGCTTTCCCAGGCCACAAGCAGGGAGCTGGCTGGGAAGTGGAGCTGCCGGGATTGTTCTTCATCCCACAGCGCCAGAGTAGCTGCCACTCAGTTCATATGAGGAGTCTCTGTGGTTTTTTTTTTTTTTTTTTTTTTTGACATTTATTTGTTAGAAAGGCAGCATTCCGGAGGGAGAGGATCAAGGAGAGGTATTAGGAAGAGTGGGGCAGAGAGAGATGTTCTTCTATCTGCTTGTTCATTTCCCAAATAGCTACAATATCTGGGGCTAGGCCAAGAGGAAGTCAGGAGTCCTGTGCGTCCCACATGAGTTTCCTGAACCCAAGAACTTGGCGCTGTTTCTCCCAGGTGCATTAGTGGGGAGCTTGGTTGCAAACAGAGCAGCCAGGACTTGAACTTGGACTCAAGTTGGTGCCATCTGCTACTTAACCTACTTTGTGTCAATGCCAGCCCCTATGTAAGTTCTCCATCCTGAACAAGGCAATGGGGGACAGACTGTTCACAAATGTTTGACATTCACTGAGACTTTCTCATCCTATTTCCTGAGACAACTCTAGGGTTGGGATCCAAATTTAGATTAGTAATCTGCAGAAATAGTACAATTAGGCCAAAAAAAAAATCACCTAGAATGATTTAAAAAAAAATAAGATGCCACTATTTGCAAGAAAGGTCATTTTCTTAGAATTTATTTATTGGAATTGTGGTCACTAAGTTTGAGTCCACGTCTGTGTCCAGTATGGCCTCTGGCTAACGCACATCCTGGGAAACAGTAAATGGCAACTCAGATACTCGGGCCCCTGCCACCAACACCGGAGAGCCACAATGAATTCCGGGCTTGTTGCTTTGCCCTGGCTTAGCCCTCCCTGTGATGGGCACAGGAGGAGTGAACCTGCAGATGGAAGATAACTTTTTATTGTGCTATCTTTCAAATAAATGGCCTGGCTCAGTAGCCTAATGGCTAAGGTCCTTGCCTTGAATGTGCTGGCATCCCATTAGGGCACTGGTTCGTGTCCCGGCTGCTCCACTTCCCATCCAGCAGTGGAGGATGATCCAAAGCCTTGGGACCCTGAATCCAATATTTAAATAAAAAATAAAATAAAATACAAAAATAGGCAGCCAGCGAGAGCATGTGCACATGCTACATCCCATTGGTTGACTCCTCAGGTGCCTCCAGCAATCTGGATTGGGCCTGGGCTAGGCTGAGGCTAAATAAAGCTGGGTGCCCAGAACTCGGTTCAGGTCTCTCACTTGGGTAGCAAGGACGCAAGTCCTGAGCCGTCACTGCTGCTCTCCAGGGTCGGCGTTGGCAAGAAGCTGTTGTCAGAAGGTAGAGTCTAGATTTGAATTCAGGCACTTAGATATGGGACATAGACATCTTCACTGGTCTCCTGACTGATGAGCAAAATGCTGTGCCCTCACTGGAATCTTTATTCATTCTTTTTTTTAAAGATTTATTTATTTTTATTACAAAGTCAGATATACAGAGAGGAGAAGGAAGAGAGAGGAAGATCTTCCATCTGATGGTTCACTCCCCAAGTGACTGCAATGGTTGGAGCTGCACCGATCTGAAGCCAGGAGGCAGGAGCTTCTTCTGGGTTTCCCATGCAGATGCAGGGTCCCAAGGCTTTGGGCCGTCCTCGACTGCTTTCCCAGGCCACAGGCAGGGAGCTGGATGGGAAGTGGAGCTGCCAGGATTAGAACCAGCGCCCATATGGGATCCCAGTGTGTTCAAGGCGAGGACTTTAGCCGCTAGGCCACGCCACTGGGCCCTCTTTATTTATCCTGGTATTCGTGACCCACATCAGCCAGCTGCTTTAGACTATACTTGCAGTATATAGTAATTTAGAGATAATAATCCTCCTTAGTATACCTTTAAAAGACATTTAAAAAGTGGGTATGGATAAGACTAGTGTTACAGGTTGACTAAATTTCTCCAAGCTTGATTTTTCTTACTGAAAAGTTGTGTGAGTGGGCAGTATGATCTTTGAAATACTTGCTTGTTCTGTTTGTGTGCACTTTAATTTCTTATTGTTTTAAGACTACTTATGTTATTATGCATGTATCTTGAGAATGTTAATAAAAATTTTTTTAAATTAAGGTATTCAAACCATAAATTGTATGTTTAAAACTTTAAAAAGTTATTTTTTTAAATTGAAGATTTATTTGTTTTGCTTGAGAGTCAGAGTTACAAAGAGAAAAAGGGAGAGAGAAAAAGCTTCCATGCACTGGTTCACTCCACACATGGCTACAATGGCCAGAGCTGGGCCAGATTCCAGCCAGGAGCCAAGTGCCTCCAGGTCTCCTAGGTAGGTGGCAGGGGCCCCAAATCTTGTGCCGTCTCCGGCTGCTTTCTTAGGTACATTACCTTAGCAGGATGTTAGATTGGAAGTGGAGCGCAGCAAGGGATGTCAGGACTATAGGAAATAGCTTAACCCTGGTGCTTTGCCCCAAGAGTGGAGTTGAATATTTGTCCTGTTGTAACAAAGTTGCTTAAATAAATTTAAAGGCATGATGTTTTGCTAGTTTGGTAAGTACTTCCTCAAGTTATTGATGCTGTGAGAACTTAGGGAATTTTAAATGTCTTTTTTTTTTTGTCTTTTTAATTTAGAGAAATCATATACAAAACCATCACCATCCAAAAAACGCTGTTCTGACAATGCTGAAGTTGGAGTTTCTAACCTGGAAAATCAAGCACCAGCTGAGCCAGGGCCCGCAGTGACTTCCCCGAGGCCTGCATCTCCTCAGCCAGCTCCTCCGGCCTCTGCTGTCAGTGAGGCCGCTGCTGCCGCCCCAGCCCCACTGGGCGAGAGGAGAGGGCTGGCCGCCAAGCTGGAAGCCACCACAGTCTCTTCCGTTAAAACACGCATGCAGAAGCTCGCAGAACAGCGGCGTCGTTGGGACAGTAATGATATCACAGGTATGGCCCATAAGTCTTTTTTTCCCCAAGATTTATTATTTATTTTTATTACGAAGTCAGATATACAGAGAGGAAGAGAGAGAGGAAGATCTTCTGTCTGATGATTCATTCCCCAAGTGACCACAATGGCCGGTGCTGTGCCAATCCAAAGCCAGGAGCCAGAAAGTTCCTCCAGGTCTCCCACGCGGGTGCAGGGTCCCAAGGCTTTGTGCCGTCCTCCACTGCTTTTACAGGCCACAAGCAGGGAGCTGGATGGGAAGTGGAGCTGCCGGGATTAGAACTGGTGTCCCTATGGGATCCCGGTGTGTTCAAGGTTGAGGATTTTAGCCGCTAGGCCACTGTGCCAGGCCACATTTTTGAAGCTCTTTAGGCTATTGCATAATTCAAACTGAGGCTAAGTGACCAGAAGGAATGAATGCTCCATGTAAAGTTCAAATGATCTTCTATAAATTTTAATGAATTTTAACTAAAAACTTGATAAGTATTAGATAGCAGAGAATTAAGAATGGTTATTTTGGGGGAGTGCAGTATTGACAGTTCCCTTCAAAGCAGACATGGTGTGGTATGCAAGGCACTGTAAATATATGCTTTAAGGATTGACTTATTTATTTGAAAGAGTTACAAAGAGAGAGAAAGGGAGACACAGAAAAAGAAGGATCTTCCATCCTCTGGTTCATTCCGCACATGGCTGCAACAGCTAAGGCTTAGGCCAAAGCACTGAAATATATATATTTTAAGAAGTTATTGGGCCTGGCACGATGGCCAGTGGCTAAATCCTTGCCTTGCTCACAATGGGATCCCATACGGGTGCTGGTTTGTGTTACTGTTGCTCCACTCCCATCCAACTCCTTGCTTCTAGCCTGAGAGGGCAGCTGCAGATGGCCCAAAGCCTGCACCTGTGTGGGAGACCTAGAGGAAGCTCCTGGATCCTGGTTTTAGATTGGCTCAGCTCTGGCCATTGCTGCCACTTGGGGAGTAAACTGGCAGATGAAAGATTTTTCTGTGTGTATCTCCTTCTCTCTAAATGTGTAAATCTGCCTTTCCAATAAAAATAAAAATCTTCCTTTTTAAAATATTTATTTGAAAGATATAAAGAGCAAGAGAGAGCAGGAGAGACAACAGAGAAAGATCTTTCATCCATTGGTTCACTCCCAAATAGCTGGGCTTCAACAGGCCAAACTCAGAAACCTGGAATTCCATCGGGGTCTCCCATATGGGTGGCAGGGGCCCAAATTCTTAAGCAATCTTCTGCTATTCCCAGAAACATTTGAGTGGAGATGTTGGGACTTGAACAGGGGCTCGTGTGGTATGATGGCCTCATGGGCAATGGCTTATTCCACTGTTCTACATTGCCATCCTCTGTAAATATTTTTGTTCTAGTAGTATTCTAGTTTTACAACAGTCTTTTAAGATGTATACTACGCTTATCTCCATTTAATACAAGATGTTGAGTTCAGAAAGGCTAAGACTTGCCCTGGTCATCAAGCTAAAATTTGGAGCCCAATATTTCACCCTTAGGGTTCTTATTCTTAGTTGCTGTTACCTGCCTGATGTTGTTTTGGTACATTAGAGAGTATGGACTGTGTATGGTGTTAGCAGCACCTGTTCATTTGCAGCAATAGGTGGGGTTAATGTGTTTCATTGTAAACCAAGAGGAAACCAATTGTAAACCAATAACTGTGCCCGAATAGAAGTACCTATGGGTGGAAAGTCTTTCAAGAAAATATTGTGTTGTCTTTTTAAAAAAGGATTTGTTTCAATTTTATTTGAAAGGCAGAGTAACAGAGAAGAAGGAGGGAGAGAATCTTCCTTCTGCTGTTTAGAGAAAAGAGAAAAAGAGAGAGAGAGAGAGAGAGAGAGAGAAAGAGAGAGAGAGAATCTTTCATTTGCTGATTTACCCCCCAATGGCCACAGTGGCCAAAGATGGACTGATCTGGATCCAGGAGCCTCTTCTGGGTCTCATACGTGGGTGTAGGGGCCCAAGTACTTGGGCGTCTTTTGCTGCTTTCCCAGGCTGTTAGCTGGGAGGTGGATCAAAAATGGAGAAGCTGGGACTCAAACCTGCACCCATATGGGATGAAGGTGCTGCAGGTAGAGGCTTAGCCAACTATGTCTGTTTTAACGTGTTCACACAACAACCAAGGCCCTAAGTGTCCTAGAGCACTAAATATGGCAGTGATTTTGAGTATTATGAAAGAAGATATTAGCAAAGTCCTACTTTATCCTTGAAAGGAAATCTCGTTCCCCCATATTCTGTTTGATTTTAAGAAGTGAAAGCTCATGAAGTAAATAAAAATGGTTTAGGGATGCTAAACAGGACTGTGGACCTAAGTAAGTTAACTGTTGTTTATACAGTAAAGTATAATTTCTCTAAAACTTTTCTGCACTACCTGGTTCCCATCCCAGCTGCTCCACTTCTGTTTCAGCCCCCTGCTAATGTGCCTGGGAAAGTTATGGTGGATGGCACAAATTCTTGGGCCCCTGTACACACATTGGAGACGTGGAAGAAGGCCTGACCCAGCCCGGGCTGTAGTGATCATTTGGGTGGTGAACCAATGAATAGAAATATCTTTCTCTGTCTCTACCTTTCTGTAAACTCTGTCTTCCAAATAAAGAAATAAATATTAAATAATTTTTGCGAGGCATATAATTTTCAGTTGTATAATATTATATTACCATCTAATAATCTTAAAATGTAATTTAAATATATGATGTCTTATTCATTATCCATCAGAAAATTGAAAAAATAGATGTATAAGGTTTGCTTTTGAAGTTTGATTTGGTGTCATCTGCTTGAAAAGATACTGTCATGCTGTACACAAAGCTTTTTAAATATTCTGTCTGGAGTTACCCTGTTATGCATATGAGAACATGATTTTAAACTTTTTCTGAAAATCTTTTCAGATGATGTCCCTGAAAGCTCACTCTGCATGTCAGTGCCCCCAGAGAAGAAGGCTGCCTCTCCACCCAAGCCCCCACTTGCAGACACCTCAGCAACCCCAGTAGGGCGAAGGGGCCGTCTGGCCAACCTTGCTGCAACTATTGGCTCCTGGGAAGATGATGTAAATTACTCATCTGCGAAACACAACAATGTACAAGAACAGCCTGGCACCACTTGTTTATCCAAATTTTCCTCTGCAAGTGGAGCATCTGTTGGGATCAATAGCAGCAGTGTTAAGCAGGAAGCTACATGCTGTTCCCAAAGGGATGGCGATGCCTCTTTGCATAACGTCCCATCCTCTACTGCTGCTGACGCATCTTTGGTTAATGCTTCAGTTTCTAGCTCTGTGGTAAGTGACAACGGTTTTGTCTTTGGAAGTCTTTTTGTTGTTGATAGGAGTGATAGTGATTGCATATGAATATAGACTATAGAACATGTCGAATTTTTATATGTGTTTTTAAAATACCAGTTTCATAGAAAGTAAATTAACTTGATACCCTATCACAAGATGAACTAGCAGTCGAACATTCAAATTACACTTATTTAGGGCAAATCCAAAAAATATAATAGTAGAATGACAACTATTTCTTGATCATCAAAGGAAGCAGTGAAAATGATTTCCTCTTTTAGGAGGCTTTGAATAGATATATAAATATAAGAAACTGGTATTTCTGAAAGACTGAAAAAACTAGTGATTATTTACCTCCAGGAAGATAAATTGCCAAGTATGAGTATCAGGATGGTATTACATTTTCACTTTGTGTTCATTTGAAATATAAGAAAATTTTACTTTGTGAATGTTTTACTTCTGCAGTTTTAAAAAACTTAAAAAAAAAAGGACAAAGTGGGGTTTTTTGGATGATGTTTACATAGTTGATTTTCATAAATGTTGTATTTCTAACCATTGTCCTTGTTGTATGCCCTGGTTTTGGAATTAGACCTTCATTCAGTCCCAGTTCTGCCATATAATTAGAAGTATAACTTTAATAGGTGAATCTTTCTGCAAAGCTTTTTATTTCTACATGAGAAAGAAAAAAGGGTTATTGAGGGACTTTAACTAAGATAGCATGCATAAACCCCTTAGCAGAGTGCTCGCCTTTGTTGTAAGTACTTAATGCTTTGTTATAATTAGCCCGCAGGTACTGGATAGTGCAAGTTGAGCAGTCATCTCCAATTTGAAAATCTGATGCTTTTTGACATGACACCACTCGTGTAAAATCAATGCCATCAAACTTTGTTTTGTGCTCAGAATCACTAAAATTATAAGCTCTATTATATAAAATTAATTTTGAGGATATTTTTTCCAGGTATATATGAAGTGTGTATGAGTTTCACGTTTAGGCTTGGGTTTCATCTCCATGTTATCTTGTAATGTATTCCAGAATCCAGTCTTTAATATGCCTCTGAATCAAAATATTTCAGAACAGAAATACTCAACCTATAACTTGTTAAACTTATATTGAATTAAACTACAAGTTAAGTGCAATTTGATCTAATATCAATAAAAATTTAATGAATGCATTAGTGCAATAATATAGAAAAAAATTTTAGATAGGAAGTGACCTCTACCCCTAATAATGGCCTTTCGATACATTATACAGACTTAACTATTTACTATAATTTAAATTAAAGTGTTTTCTAAGTTGATTTCTCCCTGTCTTTCAAATTATTTTGACATATGAGAGAGTAAGAATGTTTTATTTCTAAGACTTTCATAAAGGCTGGCAAGTCATTAGTATTTGTGTTGTTTTAATATGACTATCCTGTAGAAGTGGCAAATGTGGTGTATCCTATTATTATGTTTCAGAAAGCAGCTTCATCCCCTGTGAAATCTCCCGTACAATTCACCAATACTAAAACTTGTGAGGTACAAAATCCTGAGCGTCTTCAAAAAACTCCTGTTAGTCCTCTGAAAATAGAGACATCGAAACCCATTGTAAAGTCAACTGGGTCCCAAATAGTTCCGCCCAAAGAAGAACCAAAAAGAGAAATCTGTTTACAGTCTCAAACTAAAGACAAATCAACAACACCAGGTTGGGCATTTTTTGAACATCTAAAATTGCTGCTGACTATATTGAGGATATTATTCTCAACATTTTAAATACTCAGTTATGAATATTACAGTGTTGGTTTACCAGGGCATATGCACAGATATTCCAAGTGAGAGTTGTTCCGCTTTAATTGGTTGAATGAATATTTGTGAATAAAGACTATCTCATTTACTGGTCAAAATATGGCTAATATATATTTGCTAGCATGATTGTGTTAAGCCATACTTTCAATTTTTGATATAAACAAGGCATTTATAACTGGAAATTGCATTTTCGGAGCATAATTGGGAAACATTCTTGTGATCAAGTGTGTAAAGCAGTACTGTATAATCTTCATTATGAAGGCAGTCCAAGTAGCAGAGAGAGGTGGATATACATACTGATGACTTGACTTCTGTTATGTTTATGTGTGTTAATTGTGTTCTTATCATGTAAACTGATGCTCTAGAAAATGCTGTGTATACCTCCTGATACACTCCATATAGTATTTGATAAAAAATGTAGGATTAAAACCTTTAGTAAAAGTATAAGAGGATTGCAGCAAGATCATGGAGAATCAAGATTGAGAATTTATTTTGGTGCACAAAAATTTGAAATCAATGCAATAGGTTTTTCATACTTGTTTTTCATGAAACTTTGGGTGTATGCTTATAAATAACATGTTCTTTTTCATTGGAATGACTGTCTTAATTCTAAATTCCAGCTTTTTGAAAATATAATCACTGTTCATTATAATGATCCATAGTTCATTATAAAGGGCATAGAAGACAGATCAGAATGGGAAGTCGTTAGTTTTGTGCTAAGTAGAAATTTGTAGTTGTCAGATGACCAAAATGAGAATGGAAAATAACAGCAAGATGCTTACATGAAATAGGGCTCATTACTCTTAATTCCCTAGAGCCTTAGGCTTAAACAAGAATCGTTCTTTGTAATTATTCTTGGCTATCAGATATATTCTAAATCACATTATCAGGGCCTTAGAGATAACAAGGGATCTTCAAAAAATCCATGGAAAATGGAAATAGAAGATGTGTTTATTTTGGTACAAAATTAAAAAAAAATTTTATGAGTGGTTGTTTTGATTAAATTTTCCTCTTGAGGAGGAAAAGGAAAACAAACATTCAAGATTTTTAAGTGTTAAGCTTTTCAAAAGTAAGATAAAAACAAATTGGACTACAGTATTGTATGATGTTAGCCTGGCCAAGATACTTGGTGACTAACCACAATTTTATTAGTAACAGTCGATTTGCAAACACTTAAATTCTGCTGGTTCAGTTTGAGTTTTCTAATTCCTACTGCCTTCCCAGTCTGCCTCCTTTAAACAATTTTTTAAAGCGTTAAATCTTGTATGGTAAATTATACAGCATGCAATTAAATGGGATTTCTGAACCCTTTTCTTGCTGTTTACTTTGTGACTTTGGAATTAAGGCATTCTGGGCAGATGTTGTGGCATGGCCCTTTAAGCTGCTGCCTGGGGTGCCCTCATCCCCTATCAGAGGGTCTGGTTCCAGTCCTGGCTGTTCTGTGCTGCTTCTGATGCAGCTTTTTGGTAATGTACCTTGGAGGCCATGGATGGTGGCCCGAGTACTTGGCTTCCTCCTACCCATGTGTGGAGTTCCAACTTGTTGCAGATATTTGGAACCCATAGATGATAAAACGTGTGTGTGTGTGTGTGTGTGTGTGTGTGTGTAAAACTTTCTCTGTCTTCCCATCTCTCTGTCACTCTGCCTCTCAAATAAATTATTTTTTTAAAGTTTCTTTTATTTGGAAAATCAGAATTAGAGAAGGAGAGACAGGAGGCAGGGAAGAGAGGGAGAAAGAATGAGAAAGAGATATCTTCCATCTGCTGGTTCATTCCCTAGGTGGCTGCCAAGGCCAGAGCTGGCAGCTCCATATGAGGCTAGCAGCCAGAAGCTTCTAATGGCTCTCCCACTTGAGCACAGGGGCTCAAGGACTTGGGCCATCCTCTGCTGTTTTCCTAGGCCATTATCAGAGAGCTAGATGGGAAATTAGGACACGAACCAGTACCCATATTATATGACAGCCTTATAGAGAATTAGCATGTTGTGCCACTGTGTCAGCCCCACAGATAAACCTTTTTTTAGAAAAACCTTTTGAGTTATTATGTGTTACAGAATTTTTCCCCTAAACGTTATAATTATTACTTATTTTTAATTATCCTGAAAATGCTTTCTGTAGGAGGCGGAGGAATTAAGCCTTTCCTGGAACGCTTTGGAGAGCGTTGTCAAGAACACAGCAAGGAAAGTCCAGCTCGTAGCACACCTCACAGAACCCCCATAATCACTCCAAACACAAAGGCCATCCAAGAGAGGCTATTTAAGCAAAATGTGTCCTCATCTACCACCCATTTGACACAACAGTTCAAGCAGGTATGACTCACTGTCTTGAAGATGGTCTATTTTATAATCTTAGCATCGAAGCTGGAAATCAGTCTGAACTCTAATACTCCTTTTGATTGAGATAAATACATGATCATTCTCTGGATCACTTATTTCGAATTGTAAACTTGATTCAACATTCCTTGTGTATCATATTTTTTGAAATTTGAAACGGGGGACAGAACTATTTCAGTAGTGGTATTTGACTTCTTAAACACACTGTTGACTTTTGTGTAAAGTAAGACTTTCGTGTTTTAGGAGCGTGAGAAAGAACTGGCCTGTCTCCGTGGCCGACTTGACAAGGGCAATTTATGGAGTGCAGAGAAAGGCAAAAACTTAGGAAGCAAACAGTTGGAAGCCAAACAGGTGAGGTGAACCAGAAATGTGAAAGTGAACTTGGTACCAAGGGGGTGTTGGGATGTTTTATTAAAACACTCCATGCAGACTTTGCTGTTTCAGGTCACAGTGACACTTCCCTACATATACAGAGGCCTCCTGCCTCCCAAAAGCTCAGGTAGCAAAGAGGTAGGAAGACATGCAATTGAGAGCATGCTGTTGTGAAAAGTCAAGGGACGAAAAAGTCCTTTGAGAAGGAAGGAGTGGTTGGGACTGTCAGGTGTTGTCAAGTGGGTCGAATGGGTCGGCATGCTGTAACGGGCAGGGGCAGTTTAGTGAAGTGGGAGCACAGAGTGCAGGTGGTGATTGATTGAAGAGAATTTGGGAAGTGAGGAGCAGAGCCACAAAGTATAGACAGCATTGCTCCAGAGAGGGGGGACAAGGAGAGTGATGGTTGGAGGGGAGGAAAAAGCAAAGTATGGTTTGTGTTTGCTTTGCCCATTCTGGGAGTGCGAGCTAATTTTTGGTTGATGGGAAGCAGCCAGTAAAACTGCAGAAGTTGAAAATAGAGGTGGAAGACACACACCTCAGGGCAGCAGGAGCTGTTTACAGGATGGGTAAGAGCATGGATGTGTCACCAGAGCCCAGGGCTGTCCCTCCAGCTGGCAGCCGTTAGGAGAGAGAACAGTCTTGATTTCATCTGAGTCCTTTTGGCAGGGTGAGATTACTTTTAGGGCTAGAAGGTGGAGGGGATACATAATGAAGATGGGGCCGTGGGAGTGCTTGTTGCTAGGGACGAGGTTGTGGGGCACACTGTCGGGGTTCTGGAGAGGGCCATGCAGGAGGAGCCTGACTTAGTGGGGAGACAGCACCCAGCAGTGTGGAAAGGGTAGAGCTGGAAGGCTCTGAGAACAGTGACTGTCAGGCTTCTGTTGGATGCGTTCACTAATCACTGAATCCCCGCAGTGTTACCCTCAGTTGGATAATAACATCCCCTCCTTTTCTGGTGAAGGCTAGGAAGGAACTGCCACCAGACTGTATAGGTGTGAGTGGAGATAAGCAACATAGAAAAATCTGCCTTTCCCATTTGTGACTTACACTTTAATTATTTTGCCTAAAATTGAACATGGTGTGAGCTTTCGTTCTTCTTGCCCTCTAGTCTCTAAGAAAAATTTTACCTATTGGGTGTTTACCAAGTATATGATTTAGCACAAGGGTGAGCCCTTTCAGAAACAGTCTCTTGTTCTGAGGAAACGTACATTGAATCCTACTTAATAATTATTTCATTCAGTAATGTATAAAATGACAATATCTGCAACTTTAAAAAATAAATTCACCTCCTGTGCTTTTTGCAGGAAATCCTCTCTCAAAACACTCCCATCAGGAAACATCAGGTTGTTTCAAATACCCCCTCACTTCCAGTAACAGAAAAGGTGACAGTAAATCAGACACCAGAGAAAACTCCCAACACAGCATCTGCAGGTCGGTGTTTTCTATTTCAGCTTTGCTTAAAATGTAGCTTTTAGTTGACTTGAGTGAAAACTGGATTGGAAAGCAGAAGAGCTACTCTGCTCTAGACAGATCCACTTCTTGGTTTCCACTCAGCTATTTGCAAGCTTACTGTGTGCTTCTCCTTTGGTTCTCTTTCTGTGGGGAAAATCCGTGCTCCTGAAGGTAGTCTAACTTCTACTTTATTTGGAGAAAAATTTGATAGTACCATTGAATTTAAAATGTGCATACTCCTTGCCTTTTCCTTTTCATGTTCCTTGAATGACACAGATAGTCTGTTGGTTCACTCCCCAAATGCCTAGAGTAACTATAGCTGGGCCGGCAGAAGCCAGGGACCCTGAACTCATTCTGGGCCTCCCACATGGCTGCCTCCCCAGCTGTTAGCACAAAGCTGGCTCAGACGTGAAGTAATGAGGATCCCAGCCCTGCACTCTGGCATGGGACAGGGAGGCTGTCCAAAGTGCCATCTTAACTGCTGTGCAAAGCTGAGTAATTCTGCTTTTTCAGTATTCCTGTGACATTCATTTTTTTCCTTTTTAAAAAAGAATTATTTATTTTTATTGGAAAGTCATATATACAGAGTGGAGGAGAGACAGAGAGGAAGATCATCCGTCTGCTGATACACTCCCCAAGTGGCTGCACCAGCCAGAGCTGCACTGATCTGGAGCCAGGAGCTTTCTCTGGGTCTTCTATGTGGGTGCAGGGTCCCAAGGCTTTAGGTCATCCTTGACTGCTCTCCCAGGCCACAAGCAGGGAGCTGGATGGGAAGTGGGGCCAGTGGAACATGAACTGGTGCCCATATGGGATCCCGGTGTATGTAAGGCAAGGACTGTAGCTGCTAAACTATCAAACCGGGCCCATGACATAACTTCTAAAACTATTATGCAAAGGTATGTTTTTAAAGAAATGCATTACAGCCCTGCTTATAGTGGTAAGAAGACTTTGACAGGACCAGCATTATTTATTTACCAGGATATAGTGGGTTAAACCACTATTTGCCATCATCCCGTATAGTCACTGGTTCGAGTCCTGGCTGTTCTATTTCTGATCAAGCTCCCACTAATCTGCCTGGGAAAGCAGTGGAGGGTGGCCTAAGTACAGGGACCCTGTCACTCCCACTGGGACACCAGGATGAAGTTCTTGGCTCCTGGTTTCATCCTGACCAGTCTTAGCTGTGCAGCCATTTGGGGAGTGAATCAGTGAATGGAAGATTGCTGTCTATCTCTTTCTCTGTAACTCTGCTTTCAAATAAATAAACCTTAAAAAATATTTTAATTGACCCAAGTAACCATCAGTAAAAGACTGTTTAAATAAGTTATGTCAGATCTGTATAAGCAAATATTATATGGCTGCCTGAAGGAATAAGGTAGCTTTGTAATGACAATAAATATATCTAATATAGTTAGATTTTAAAAAGCTGTCTTATTTTAAAAATCATGGAAAGGGGATTAAGCTTCCACTTGGGACTTACACATCCATATCCAAGACCTGTTTGAGTCCGTCTGACTTTGTGCTGGGAGGCAGAAGGTGGTGGCACAGACGCATGGGCCCCTGCCCGCCAAGAGAGAGGCCTGCCTCCTGGCTTTTGCCTGACCCAGCCTTAACTATTGGAGTCATTTGGGAAGTGATCCAGTCAGTGAAAGACTTTGTTCTCGTCCAAATATGAAAATATATTTGTACTTTCTGTGTCTGGCTTATTTCAGGTAACATAATGACCTCTGCAAATTAATTTTGCTGCACATTTTAGTATTTATTTTTTTTGTGGCTGGGTAATACTTTATTGTGTATGGTGCCACATTTTCTTTATCCAGTCATGCATTGATGGACACCTAGGTTGATTGTATTGTGTTATTGTGAATACTGCTGACATGCTCATGAGCATGCAGGGATCCCTTAGGGGGGTTAATTGCATTCGTTTCAGGTATATGCTCAGAAGGACAGCTGGGTCAGATGGGGGTAGCGTGTATAGCACCATCAAACCACCTTATGATCCAACAAAGCGAACATGTCCACATAATGGGAAAACAAACAAGAAGTTATACCTGGTCATGTTGGTGTCCGCATCTCTTGGCGAGGAGGAAGAGAGAGATGGGGACGTGGAGAGGACAGATGTTTTGAATGATTCTTACTTTCAAACATTTCTAGATTTGAATATTTTAAACACTTCATTAATATATATTACTAATATATTTTTTAAGATATTATTTTAATTTTTATTGGAAAGGCGGATATACAGAGAAGAGGAGAGACAGAAAGGAAGATCTTCCATCCGATGGTTCACTCCCCAAGCAACCACAATGGTTGGAGCTTAGCCAATATGAAGCCAGGAGCATTTCTGGATTTCCAACATGGGTGTAGGGTCCCAAGGCTTTGGGTCATCCTTTTCTGCTCTCCCAGGCCACAAGCAGGGAGCTGGATGGGAAGTGGGGCCACTGGGATTAGAATCGACACCTGTATGGCATCCCAGTGCATGCAAGGTGAGGACTTTAACCACTACACTATTGTGTCAGGCCCTATTATTAATATATATATATATTTTTAAACATTTATTTATTTATTGGAAAGTGAGATATGCAGAGAGGAGGAGAGACAGAGGGGAAGAACTTCCATCTGATGATTCACTCCCCAAGTGAGCACAACGGCCAAAGCTATGCCGATCCAAAGCCAGGATCCAGGAACTTCTTCCGGGTCTCCCACACAGGTACAGGGTCCCAAAGCTTTGGACCGTCCTCGACTGCTTTTCCATGCCACAAGCAGGGAGCTGGATGGGAAGTGGAGCTACCGGGATTAGAACCAGCACCCATATGGGATCCTGGGGCGTTCAAGGCGAGGACTTTAGCTGCTAGGCCATGCCGCCGGGCCCCCCTATTATTAATATTTTAAAAGGTAGAGTTGCAGAAAAAGAGCAGAAAAGATAAAGAGATTGATCTTCTATTCTCTGTTTTGCTGCCCCAAATGGTCAAAAGAGCCAGGGCTAGGCCAGGACTAAGCCAGGAACCTCCGAAGTTTTCCCATGTGGGTGCGTGGTCCCCAAGCTCTTGGGCCATGTGCTTTTCAGGGACATTAGCTGGGAGCTGAATCAGAAGTGGAATAGCCAGATATAATGCCCATATGGAATGTTGGCATAGCAGGCAGAGATTTAACTTGCGATGACACAGCATGTAAGCCCCAAGTTTGGATATTTTAACAAATGTCCCGCTTTCCATCTAGCTCCCTGCTTGTGGTCTGGGAAAGCAGTCAAGGGCGACTCAAACCTTTGGGACCCTTCCCCCACGTGGGAGACCCAGAAGAGGCTCCAGACTCCTGGCTTTGGATTGGCTCATCTCCAGCCTTTGCGGCCACTTGGGAAGTGAATCATTGCACAGATCTTCCTCTCTTTCCTCCTCTCTGTGTATTTGATTGTCCAATAAAAATCAAATTTTTAAAAACACACACCTGCACACAAAAACAAATGCATAGTTTTATAGTGAGAACAAAATCAACTTAAAAATTCTGGATTCTAAGGCAGGCATTTGATCTATCTATAAAGAACCTTATGTCACACATTGGAGTATCTGGGATTGATGCTGGCACATCTCCTTCCTCCGGTTTCTTGCCTACACAAACCTTAGAGGTGGCAGTGATGGCTCAGATGGTAAGGTGCTTGCCCCTCCAGGAGGCCTGGATCGAGTTCCCTGCGCCTGGCTTTAGTCCGATTTGGTCCTAGCTGTTGTAGGTGTTTATGAAGTGGAGCAGAGAATGGACCTCCCTTGTATTTCTGTCTCTCAAATAGCAGTTTGAAAATCTCCAAGTTCTTATGTATATTAAAATTATGTTTCTTAATTGTTTTTTTTAGATTTTACTGATTGCAAAATGACGAAGTCTAGCCCTTTGAAAATAACGTTGTTTTTAGAAGAAGAGAAGTCCTTAAAAGTAGTGTCAGATCCAAAGATTGAACAGCAGACTGGTTGGTTTTCAATCTTTATTTCTTATTAACTCTGGGTATACCATAAGAAATAATATGTCGATAGAAGCATGTATTCATATGTATGGTGTTGTATATTTCAAAACATGTTATTTTTATACTTTCATTTGTTTAAAATTAGAAAATATTCTAGCATACATGAAGATGTGATACTGTTAACAGTTACTGTTAGGCCACTCACTTTGATGCGGAGACTTCTGCCCTCCACCTGGCTGCTCTCTGCATGCATAGGGTTAAAAGCCCCTGCAGTTTGTTTGTGAACCCTGCCTTTACGTGATATTAATATTTTCCAGTTATTGACTCTGCTTTGTGAAAGAGCAGCTTCCAACAATATGAAAGAGTCATTTGAAAGGACATTTTTGGAAATCCTAAAGCATTTGGCTATTACTTACAATTTTAGTTTTTATGTTACACTCTTAAATTGAAAGCATCAGCTCAGCTTTTAAAAACCCAACTTTCAGTTTTCACAAAATGTTTTTGGAACTTTGAATTTTTATCTTGGTTTCATATATTAGTATTTTATTGTTTTGTTTTAGAGGGGCTTTTCCTTCAGGCTTTTTCCCATTTGTTGATTTACTAAGCTTGTGGATGTTAGGTCTCGACCTTTGCTATCCCTGTAGTTCTCAAAGGTCTGGATCCGTGTTTACCTATTGCAATGTTTTTCAGAAGTGGTGCGAGAAGTTGAGATGAGTGTGGATGATGATGACATCAATAGTTCAAAAGTCATTAATGACATCTTCAGTGATGTCCTAGAGGAAGGTGCATTAGATCTGGAGAAGAGCCAAGAGGAGATGGACCAAGAGGAAGCAGAAAGCAGTGAGGACCAGGAAGATGCACTGAATATCTCCTCGATGTCTTTGCTTGCTCCGTTAGCACAGACGGTTGGTGAGGTAAGTTCAGAGGTAAGGAGACACTAAATGTTAGCAGGCTTGACATAAACACACTGAGGAGTGTCTGTACTCACCCTTTTGTTATTAGTGGATGGGCATTGGCCGTTCTGTAGTCAGAAGGATTTTGCAAACTTGATGAAACATTTTTGAAAGGACAGCTTAAAACTTTGACTTCTTATTGATGTATGGCAAAGCTCAAAGAATAACAAAATTAAAATTCAATAGCAAACATTTGGATTCAAGTTCTGCCTCTGCCTATTTATTGTTTATTAGATTCTCGGGGATTTTTTCTTGCCAGCTCTCCCCGAGGCCCCCAAGGGGAGAGGCGATGGTATACTTTCGCCACAAAGACCCCAGGGACAATCTGGTGGGGGAATCTCCATTTCTTGTGAAGAAAATATAAACTTATATAGACTAGGAATTGAGAGGGCAGGAGGGAGTCTCCCAGTAGTCCCTTCACCTAACAGTGACACTGTAGTTGACTACAAGGCACGCCTTATCTGTTTAGACCCTCCTGTCATGTCACAGGATAGGTGTGGCTGGAAGCTGTGTCTCAGGTAATGGGCAGGCAAGCTATGCGTCATGCCTACCAGGTAGCAGGCAGAGATCTAGGGGCGATCTCCCACATTCGATTATCTATAGTTCCTTCATGTGTTAAACGAATTTAGCAGTAGCACTTTCCAATAAGATGGATGTGAATGTGCAGTTATATTAGTGAATTAATCTTTAGCATCGGAAGTATTGTAATTACCATCTGTTGAGAGCCAAGTGCTATAGACAGATGTCACTCTAAATGACATCATCTGCTCTGGAGAGTGCTCTGGTTAGAAAATGCTTTTAAAAATTTTATTTTATTTATTTGAAAAAGTTACAGAGAGGAAGAGACGGAGATTTGTCATTTGCTGGTTCAGTGCCCAAATAATTTCAATGATCAGAGTTGAGTCAGTCTGAAGCTAGGAGCGTAGAACTCCAGTGGGGTCTTCTACATGGGTGGCAGGGTGCCAAGTATTTGTGTCATCTTCCACTGCCTTCCCAGGCACATTAGCAGGGAGCTGTATCAAAAAAACAGAACAGCTCAAACACTATCTGGAGCTCCAATATAGGATGCATAGTCACAGGTGGTGGCTCACTGTGCTGTGGTGCCAGCCCTAGTGAGAAATATTTTAAAATATATTAAATATAATATATTAAATATATAAATAGTTAATAATGTTGTAATTGTCTCCTTGCCACTGTTTATTATTTTGCTCTTTAGTAATTTATTTTAGTTTGCTTTGCTTATGGTAGATCTTGCTGAAAACTTATTTCCTAATAATGGTGAACTTATTGTCAGAATTAAATGAATCTTTAGAACCAAGTTAATTTGTCCATAGAATTTACTTGTAATTGATGTGCTTTTGTGCAGAGTTTAGTCTCCTCACCTAGACTGGAATTGAAAGGTACTAGCGTAAGTGATGAAAGTCCCAAACCAGGAAAATTCCAAAGGACCCGTGTCCCTCGAGCTGAGTCTGGTGATAGCATCGGTTCTGAGGAGCGCGATCTCCTTTACAGGTAGGAACCTTCTGGAAATGTGTGAGTCAAGTGACTTCATGTGCTATTCTTGGTGATTACTGTTTTAGTGAATAACACCTTTTTCCAAGTTTGGAGTAACGTGCCAGCTTCTCTTTGACCTAAGGGCCTTTGCATTTTGGCAAAAGGCTTTTCTGATAAGTTCAATATAAATATCAAAATCTGGTGATCTGTTCAATAAAAGATAGTGCTCAATGTCTACTGCCATGCTTCTGATAGAGTATACCTTATTTTCTCAAGCATTGATGCATATAGATCTCAAAGATTCAAAGAAACAGAACGTCCTTCAATAAAACAGGTGATTGTCCGGAAAGAAGATGCTACTTCAAGAATAGATGAAAAAAAGGATGCCTTTCCCTGTCAAGTTAATATCAAACAAAAAATGCAGGTATGCTCTTCTGTAGCATGGGGATTTTGAATATTTGTGCTGGATTGTGAACTCATTAGGGACAGGGGCCCAGCCATACTTGTCTCAGGACCTTGAGGAACTAGGATGGTGCCTGATGCAAAGGAATTCATTAATTCATTCTTGGATTCAGTTTAACATCAGAAAAGAACTTGTGTTTAAAAAAAAATTGGAAATTTGCTATTGCTGGAATAACTTTAGCGTAAGTGGTGATGGCGAAAGTGTAGAATTTATTGTGCTGCGTGAGATTTTTAGATGCTTAGGAAAGCATTTCCGAGAAGATGACAGGATCATAATTCTTTCTGAATTTTTACTTTGTTGGCAATAGCCCCAATTATAGATGTAATAAGTGGGTCAGAAGTCTTATAAGGAAGAATGTTTATGGTATGAGTATTTTAACATGTTGAATATACTTGATGTGTAACCTAGAAACTTGGAAGAGTAAGGCTGTAGCATTCTGGCCTAACTGGGAATTTTAGAGATTATCCAGGTTTGTGAGAATTCAAGTTTCAATGAAGTAAAAGTGGTGAGTAAACTCTACTTTTTTCCCTCTTTTCTTTGGTTTTCCTTATAATAAGGAACTCAACAATGAGATCAATTTGCAGCAGACTGTGATCTATCAAGCTAGCCAAGCCCTCAACTGCTGCGTGGATGAAGAGCATGGAAAAGGGTCCCTGGAAGAAGCAGAAGCAGAAAGACTTCTCCTCATTGCAAGTAAGCGTGATGTGCAAGAAGTAATTCCGAGAAAATTTCCAATCAAGGAAAACTCATTTCCTCTTGTATATTCAGAAATTGCTAAATTTATGCAAAAGGAAAGATTTTCTGATCGTGTTTCAGTTTATCTGTTTTTAAAATAATTTATGTATTTTACTTATGTATTTGAAGAGCCAAATTACCGAGAGGGAGTGGCAGAGAAGATTCTAGGGAATGTGATGTTTGCATAAATGGCTGCAGTAGCTGGGGCTAGGAGCTTGGAGCCAGGGATTCCATCCCAGTCTGTCCCCTGTGTGAGTGACAGGTACCCAAGGCCATGGTCAACCTCTGCCACTTTCCAGGCACATTAATCAGGAAGTTGGATCAGAAATGGAACACTGGGACTTGAACTGGCATTGCTGCATGGGATACCAGTGTCATAGATGGTAGTTTGACTTATTGAACCATAATACTGGCCCCTTTTATATACATTTTTAATTATTTAAAGGGTTCATAAAAACTTTCTATGTAAAATAAAATGTAATTTGCATGAAAGGTACAATCAGCTGAAGTACATTTGAAGAAATGCAGTTATAAAGATTATCTTAAAAATGAACATGTATAGGGCCCAGCGTGGTAGCCTAGTGGGTAAAGTCTTTGCCTTGAACACGCCAGGATCCCATATCGGTGCCGGTTCTAATCCCAGCAGCTCCACTTTCCATCCAGCTTCCTGCTTGTGGCATGGAAAAGCAGTCAAGGATGGCCCAGAGCCTTGGGACCCTGCACCTGGAGACCTGGAGGAAGTTCCTGGATCCTGGCTTTGGATCGGCACAGCACCAGCTATTGCAGTTACTTGGGGAGTGAATTATTGGATGGAAGTTCTTCCTCTGTCTCTCCTCCTCTCTGTATATCTGACTTTCCAATAAAAATAAAATAAAAATCTTAAAATAAAATGAATATGTATATACTCTTTCTCTTCTGTCTATCTATTAAAGCTAAAACCACTTCTGTGAGTTTTGTTGTGTGTATTTGTGATAATGATAGGGCATGTTGAAGTGTAGAGATGATATTATGCAAGAAAACTTACCACGTTTAGTTATAGGGACTTGGTAAACAGGTAAATAATCAAAGTTTTGCCCAACCACCTACTACTTATTTATGTAAAGACAGTTATTGATTTTATCTTTTGTCTTCTGTACAGTTGTCAATAGTGCACTTTCTTTAGTTGGTTCTTATTGAGAAACAGTTGAAATTTTAATATTTGCAATATGATATATTTCTGCACAGCTGAGAAGAGAATGCTGTTGATGGATGAGTTGAGCAGATTGAAGAGTGAGGGGCCTCAGAGGAAGAACAGGGCTGGTGCCAAATCCCGGGATGAGTTTGTCCCATCCAGGGGATCAGTTACTTTGTCAGAGATCCGCCTGCCCCTTAAAGCTGACTTTGTGTGCAGTACATCTCAGAAACCAGGTATGTGCTTCCGAGTTGCATCATTTGCTTCTAGGTCACAGTGTTAAATTGTGAGTTCCACCTAGGTGAGAATTACGCAAGAAAGGACAGCATATGTAAAGAAAGTTCCTAGTTTATTTTATTTATATATAAATAACTAACAGAAGATTTCATCTGTAAATTTACAAATCTACATAGCAATGGACGTAGCTCTCTAGAAAGTAAGACTGAACACAATTTTAAACATGAAGTACTTTTCTCAGATGAATTATACTGAATTATACTGGCGAAACAGGACCATTTGGCTTTCATGAATTAATTTCACTATTATAGGAATCAGTAAGGCATCTAAAAGGAATAAATGTTTACTGTTCTATTTAAAATTCAGAATATAAAAATAATTTGTGTAATTTTTGACTCACTGGCTGTGTGGGTGGTGAGCATCTCAGTGGGTAATACTTTTGAAATTTTATTCACTTCATCCCTCTGAGTTGTATAGTCAAAGTTGGTGTTTTACTAAAACCATGTATAAGCAGAGGAAGTAAAGAAGAATGTTAATACTATCTGATAAAGCAGTAGGGAGATTCTAGCCAATGTAAGATTAAAGTTTTGTGAAATATTGGAGGTTTTTTTTTTTAAGATTCCTTTAAGTATTTATTTATGTAGAACATTTCCTTTGAGGGAGAATTTCTTTGAACTCTAAGCCACTGGTGAGAAGTGAAGTTGAGGTACTAGGAAAATCAGGAGAGGAGATGTTTAAAAGTTTAAGCATTATTGTAGGAATGAAATAATCGAATTCTAGTTTCTGCTGTTATTTTAGTATCAATTGGTAATTTTTAGTATGCACCTTAACATTTATGATTATTTAATATGAAATAATGAATAAATCTTGTTTTTTTTTTTAAACTATCTCTAAGTCCCTCATCAAGGATAATATTTTAATCTCATTTTTGAAATACTTAAACCATAACTTACCCTTTGAAATATATCCTATTAGCTGATGAATTAGGGGTCACTAATTAAAATTGAAATCGGCAAATATTAAAGTATGTGGTGTAAAGTTATTTCAACTACTAGGGAAAAGGCTTGATGTCTCTTTCAGATTTATTTTTTCAAGTTTTCTTGTGTCTTGAAAATTAATTTTAGTAATGTTTACAAAAATAGTACATAAATCAATTGCAATGTTGTCTTATTCTTTTAGTATTCTATAATATTGATAAGCTAAATCTGATTTTACTTCTTTCACTTGTGTAATATGGTTGTGTCTTGCAGATGCCGCAAATTACTATTACTTAATTATACTAAAAGCAGGAGCTGAGAATATGGTAGCCACACCATTAGCGAGTATTTCAAACTCTCTCAATGGCGATGCTCTGACTTTCACCACCACATTCACTCTGTAAGTCAATTAGGCTTTCGATGCTCAAGCACAGTGTTAATTTAATGGAGTTCTCAGGGCTTGAACATGCAGGTCACTTAATTTTTGAACTGCATTATATTCTTCTCAGATAGACAATTCTGTTTTCAAATTGTTGATTTAAGACTGATCTGTTTCTGATATTTCCTTCATAGAATAGCACATTTCTTCCATAAGACTATAGGTGTGTAACATTTTGAAATCCATACTTAAATCGGTATTAATTTTGTATATATATCTTGAATCTCAAACTGTACTTAATATATGATTTTTTTATTCAATAATGAAACTTCCAAATATATCTGTGAATTAAGGGTTCAGAGAACTACTTAAAATTTTTTACTTTTTTCAGAGGAAGGGAATGCAGAGAGAGCGCAGAGTGCCCCGACTAGTGATTGGCTTACTCCCACGTGTTCATAGTGGGGGCTGAGTGCAGACTGAAGCTGGGCACCAGGCATTTGTCCAGATCTAGTACTTGGGTGGGGGAGACCAATCACTGTCAGGGCCGTCAGTGCCAGGAGCTGCACCTGGGTGCTGAAACCAGGCACTCCGATGTGGAACCTGGATATGTTCATGGCCAGACTAAACACCTTGCCAGTATGCAGTCTTAATGAAAAGATTTGTGTTATAGGAAAAAATAGACTGTGAATAATTTTTTATTGTCTTTAGAAGAAAATAGTGAATTCCTTTAGAGTCTTACAATATTATTTTTGGCATCATTTTTAATGGCAAAACTTGAGATTTTTCTTATAGTTCTATTTACTGCTTTTTTCCAGACAAGATGTATCCAATGACTTCGAAATAAATATTGAAGTTTATAGCTTGGTAAGAATTGAAGCTATCTGAAAGGACTAGCGTTACATTTTCCTTAATCATGAAATTATAAACCAATTCTGTTGTGGATTTGTGTGCAGGTACAAAAGAAAGATCTCTCAGGCCCTGATAAGAAGAAAAAGCCATCAAAATCCAAGGTAAGAAAGAAAAGACGCCCAGTGAAAGTGTGACCAGAAGTAATGAACATTGTCACCACTAGTTTTAATTATATGACAATTTTTAACAATTATGAAAATTTTCAGTTTTATGTCTCATCTACAAATACAAAAAGTAAGCTTACTAGGAACGATTGTGATCCCAGTATCGCCTCCTAATATACTCAAGCTATGTAAATTTTCCTTTGCATTTACTGGACAGCTGCCTTTCATATCTGATTAAAACTTCCTCAAGACATTCCTTTGAACTCTTATCTTATTGAGTCCTCTGCATCAGAACCTCCGGCCCACTTTCTGCTTTGCTGGTCTTTGCTTTGTTCTTTCCCTAAGTCATCATCAAAAAGCTCTTTAGCTCTAACAAAAAAAATGAATGACAGTAATGAAAACCTTAATGAAGAAGTCAAGTTTAACTTCTTATAATTTATATTCTGGAACTGCTGTGTTGGTACAGCAGGTTAAGCTGCTCCCTATGGTGCTGGCATCCCATATGGACACCAGTCCAGGTTCTGGCTGTTCCACTTGTGATCCAGCTCCCTGCTAACATACCTGGGCAAGCAGCAGATGTTCCCTTCCAACTCTCTGGGACACCTGGTGGAGTTCCTGGCTTCAGTTTGTCCCCGTCCTGTCCAGTGGGGACATTTGAGGAGTGAACCAGCAGGTGGAAGATCAATTTGTCTTCTCACCCCTTCTGTGTAATTTAACTTTGCCTTTCAAATGAGTAAATCTCTTTCTTAAAAAAAAAATGTTTTCTAAAAAAAACGTTTTCCATGTGAGACTGTCTCAGGGTTGCTAAGTTTTAAACTCTGAATCACTATGTTTATTAACTAGAAATACACTAAGCTCTCTTTTCTTTTAGGCTATTACTCCAAAGCGATTCCTCTCATCTATAACTGCAGTAAGTAGAATGTCTGAGACACTGAACTTCATTGAAACTTAAAATTATAACTTGGTTAATGAATTCTAAACATTTAGTACCAAGACAATCTTTAAAGTGTACTACTGGGGAGGGGATCCTACATATTTACATGGGAAAATGTTTTAGAATTTTTTTTTAAATCAAGTTAAAGATTTTAATATTGAAATCTTCTTAACAAATATAGGAAATAACCTGTTGATTTTTCTTTTCCATCTTTTGGTAGAAAAGCACCCTTCATTCCTCAGGTGAGTAGGTCCTGATCTATTTAGAACTTTAGGATAAGGAAAAGGATGCTTACTAAGATGATATGCCTGCGTTTATCTGTAGGCCTTCTTGATTGACGAGTCCTTGATCTCTTTTGGATTAAAGTTTTGTATGTGTTTTAAGTTGCATGTGCGACTACTAGCTGGAGTAGTATACAGTCTGCTTGCCCTTAGTTGGACACCACAGTGGGCTACCAGCCATCACATTACTCAGGCTGTAGCGTATACATGTGGTTTAACAATCGCAGCTGGTAACATTAATCTTTATCTCAACTTTTGTTATGTCAAGCACTTTTGTTCTTCTCTTTAAATAACTTTGTTGGTCTTGAATGGCACTGTATCCTGTCAGAAAAGCATCTTAGTTCCCTGGAACTGGAGGGCCAGTAAGCTGGAATCCCTCTCTCGAATGACTTTAGACTGAAGTTTTCCAAAGGGGATTTGGGCAGAGCTGGTTTTCTCACTTTGGCTGTTGATCTCTTCTTGGTGCACAGTAGCGATGCTGGGGAGCCCTGTGCACGAACGTCCTCTGCTGTTAATTCTGTCTCCCTGGAGCAGCAGGAGCAATGAAATCCTTTTCATGTTTTTTATGGGAAAGTTGCCTTTTTATGTATGTATACATGTTTAGATTCTACACCTTCAAATATGCATGAATGGCTAGTGTTTAAAAATCCTGTACCTTATTTGAAAACAAATTTCCACTTTTATTTTTAGGAAATATGTTGATTTATTTTCAGTACTATTCAATAAATGGTGGAAAATGAAACAGTTTTCTTTGTGTTAGGTTAATTTCTTCTTCATTTTATTTGAGTGGGGTGAGGGATTTTTATTTTCATTAAAAAACCCACTCTTCCTTCTTTGCAGTCATGGCGAGCCCAGGAGGTCTAAATGCTGTGCGCACCAGCAACTTTGCCCTTGTTGGATCTTACACGCTGTCGCTGGCTTCAGTAGGAAACACTAAGTTTGCTCTTGAGAAGGTAATCTGATTTTATTATAAAGTTGTGGTTTTTAAATTTTTTAAATAGAAATGAAGTCAAAGGAAATGCCACCAAGTATTTAAACTGTTTGACCAAAAATTTTTGTTCTTTTTAACTATCTAAATAATAAATTTCTAGTTGTAGGAGGCATTTCTTGCATTTATATACCTAGATTTTTTTCAAAATAATATATGCTGATTTATTCTGTCACTTCAGGCTAAAGAAGTATGCTTCTTGCATGTAAAATTTATAATTTTAGGACTGTTTGATCTGTTGTTTTCAAAGGAGCAATATATTTTAGATTTAGTTTTGACCATACAGGGAAAGATAGTTTAATCTCTTAAGAACTTGTGAGTAAATGGACTTTTATCACCAGGATGTGATATAATTAAATTTTTGCTAGCTAAAAAAGGAGCAAGCTGCTATTTGATTTGACTCCTACTATGTATAATACAACACATTTTGCATTATTTTAAGAGATTTCTATGGTTAGAATATAAAGGCGAAGAATTTAAAGTTTAAAAGCCTTTTGAGTACTTTCCCCGATAGTAACTTAACCTTTAACAGTGAACAAAGTCACTTGATTTCTTAGTGTAGAATATTAGTTTAGCTTAAAACAACCAAACTTTAAAATTTGAAATGTTTTCTTTTGGTTGCTGCATTTTAAAAAGCATGTAGTTTGAATTTGAAATTTCAGCTCCTGTTAATGCATAGATATATTAGTATGATAATTTTAAAAATTTATGTAACTTTAGTAACCCAGATAGATTAACAAATTGAATGATACTGGATTTTTTTTCTTTTTCTTTTATTTTGTTTGTTTTAGATAAATTATGGTCTAAAAGAGCGAGAGCTACTTGGCTATTTGTTCCAGGAAAAGGTTGCCATATTTTCTTTGCTTGAAACTAATGAGCTTAAAAATTAGTCGTTAGTTTTTGATCTGTATGTATTTATTGACTAACTACTCTCATGTTTTTGGTTACTTTGCATAATTAAGGACATTATTCCTTCTTTATACTCTCAGATGGGCATCACTTTCTCTGCTCTCACTGTCTGCCAACTTCTCTATTTTCTTCTTGCATGTTTGGTGTTTGGGTTTTTTTCTCTCTGTATTTTTCCATTTATTTATAAATCTTTAAGATTCTGTATTCACTATGGTATTGATTATCCTGAATATCAAATAAAATAACAAAATTAGTAACTATAAACCAAAATTATACAGTAGTTTTGTCCTTCCATGTACTGAAATCTGTGTTTTGTGTGTGGGGGTTATATCTGTTGTATTTCATATAAATATAAGCATATGATAATGTGATTTTTTTTTTCTGATTTCTTTCACTTAGCGTGTGTGGAAGGTGCAGTCATGATGCAGCATGTGTCAGAACCTCATTCCTTCTTATTGCTGATTGCTATTCTCTTTTATATACAGATACATTTTTAGCCATCTGTTCATCAACATTTGGACTGTTTTCACCTTTTGAGTATTGTGAATAATGCTACTCTGAGCAAGTGTGCCTGTAATTGTTTTGGGTGCCTGTTTTCAGTTCTTCTTTGTCTATATGGAGTGGATTTGTGTGATCACATGATAATTCTGCTTAATCTTTCTAGGAACTCTCAAACTGTCCTAGCACCACACCATTTTGCTGTATTTACCAATAATGTGGATTCTCGTTTTTCCAGATGCTTGCCATCACTGTTACTCTGGCTGTGAAGTGGCACCTTGCTTGGGAATCCTTTGCATTTTCCTAATGATTTTGAATATTGAGCAGTTTCTCATGTTTTCAGTGCAAGATGTAAATGGGTATCTTTTGCCAAACGTTAGTTCAGATACTTGAGCTGATTATCTTGTTGTTGAGTTGGACAGTTCCTTATATAGTCTCAGTACTAGAGGGTTATCAGCTGGGTGATTTGCAAGTATTGTCCCCAGCTCTGTGGGTTGCCCCTTTGCTTTCTTGATATGTGCTTTGGTTCTGATTTTTTATTGTAGTGAATCACAAGAGATTTGCCCTTTACATGTTTTTGTCTCATATGACTGGATTCCGTACCATCAAACAGCAACTCTGCTTTTCCCCTTTCCCCTAACTCCCTCCTGTTTTCTGTTTCTGTGAATTTAATTTCTTCAGATACCGCATATGAGTGAAATCCTACAATATTTGTCATTTAAAAACATTTTATTTGAAAGGCAAAATTATAGAAAGAGAGAGAAAGAGAGAGAGAGACAGGCTTTCCATTCGCTGGTTCAATCCACAAGTGGCCACAAAGGCTGGGGCTGTGCCAGACCAAAGCCAGGTGCCCAGAGCTGCTTCTGGGTCTCCTGCCTGGGTGTGGGGGCCCAAGCACTTGGATCTTCTGCTGCTGCTTTTCTCAGGCATAATAGCAGGAGCTGAATCAGAAATCGAGCTGCCAGGTCTTGATTCAGTGCCCACATTGGATGTTGGCACTGCAAGTGGCTGCTTAACATACTACACTACAGCACTGGACACCCCCACCCCCGTGTTTGTTCTTCTGTTCTGAGCTATCTCATTTACTGTAATGTCCCCTAGTTTCATACATGTAACAGTATATTAGAGGATTTCCTTCTTTTTCCGATTTTTGAGGTGCCTCTATACAGAAAAGTTTTAATTTTGATAAAATGTTATTTTTTTCCCTATGTTATGCTTATACTTTTGATACCAAAGTTGAGATTTCATTGCCAAGTCTGTAATCATGAAGTCTTCTGTGCTTTAAAGAGTTATAAATTTTACTGTCATGTTTAGATCTTAGCCATTTTGAGTTAAGTTTTGTATATGGTATGAGGTGGAGGTCCACCTTCATTCACATTACATATAGATTTCCAAATTTCTCAGTACATTTTTTTAAAGCTCTGCTGCTTGTTTCGGAATGGTCTGGGCATCACTGTCTGAGATTGTCTCGGTTTTTTGATTTCGTTCCTTTTGTCTATATGTCTGTACTTATGCCACACTGTACCACAGCTCATTTTTAAAATGGGGAACTGAGATACCTCTAACTTTGTCCATTCTTGCAAGATTGCTTTGGTTGTTTACTGCCTTACAGTTCTGTAGGAATTCAAGGATTGGCTGTTATTTTTGCAATTTACTGTTGTTTGTTGCTGAATTAAATTGTATGAACTGTTTTGTAAAGATTCCTTCTTTTATTTATTTGAAAGCCAGAGTTGTTCAGAGGAGATATTCTCCATTCACTGATTCACCCCCCAAATGGCTTCAATGGGGCTCTGCTGGGCCAAACCCAGGAGCCAGGGGCTTCAGCTGAGTCTCCTACACGTGTGGCAGGAGCCCAAGAACCTGGAATATCTTCTGCTGCTTTTCCAGGCACATTATCAGGGAGCTGGGTCAGAATTCAAGCAGATGGTGACTTAACCCACTGTGCCACAGTGTTGTCCCTGTGTGATTAAAAAAAAAATGTTTATTCTCATCTACATGAAAGGCAGAAACACATACAGAGAGAGAGAATCAGATAGAGACAGAGAGGCCCTCCTGCTCTTGGCTCACTCTCCTGGTTGGTTCACAGCCAGGATGGGACAGGTGGAAGCCAGAAGCCCGGAGCACCATCCGTTCTCCCATGGGCTTGGCGGGGCCCCGAGCGCTTCGAGCTGCCTCACCTGCTGCCCAAATGAACTTGCTGTGTTCTGACCTCTGCCCCTGTGTCTAGGAACTTACTGCGTGGTCTCCAGTCTCCCACTGAACGTTCTCTCCTGTGACAGAGTGTGTGTGAACAGTCGTTTTTTTACCTAAATCCGTTTTTCTTTCTCACATCTGCTTGGGATTTAGGACATTTGTTTCCTTCAAGATAGATCTTGAATGAATTTTCTTCTTCAATGCTGCTTGTTGCTAAGGAACCCTTGGCTTTTAGTGCATATATTTTATATTCTAGTTTGAGAAAATGCTATGTTTTCAAGGTATAATATTATCTGTTGGTGATCTATATGTGTTTTGTCAAGAAAAATCACACATGGAAACAATTTTGCAAAATTTTCCTCTTTCTTCGCAGGTGCCCTTTTTATCTCCTTTGGAGGGTCATATTTACCTGAAAATAAAGTGTCAAGTGAATTCAAATGTTGAAGAAAGAGGTTTTCTAGTAAGTAGCATAAAACTTTATTTCCTTTTTTTCCCCCCCCATTTTGTGAAACACAGACAATTTCTCACAGAAATGAAACACTATTTGTTGGAGTGATAAACTGGCTTAGTAGAGATTCATTGCATGTCCTCTACATTCTAGTCATGATGCTGATGTTGAACTATTATAGGCACAACAATGAACTTGTCCACCCAAGGGTGGAGAGATACAAGGGAACAGGTAAGTACAGGACTGTACCAGGAGAGCACACTGGGTGCCAGGGTGGAAACAGAACACTGTCATGACCATGGCTGGGCTGTGTTAAAAGAAGAAAATAGAAGTAACTTCTGCACTGTTGGCTGGCTAAGTCAGCCACAGGGAAGGGCTGAAGTACTGCAGACAAGGGCAGTGTGTGCAGTGGCTGCTGAGCGCAAAGAAGGGTGATGCACTCAGACAGTGGGAGAGCTTTCCAAACAGTGTAGCACACGAGTGTGTATGTGTGTGTGTGTGTGTGTGAGCAGATTGGAGTGATAGTGAGGAGAGTCCCTGAGGAGAGAGATGCAGTCAGCAGTCACAGGTCGGGTGGTAAGTAAAGCAAATGGATGACTTGAGAGAATTGTAAGCAGGAAGACATCACTTCTGGACTTAGGAAAAATCTTTCTGACTTATGCGTAAAACCTGAATTGCAAAATGGCAGACCTGAAAAACTTAGAGAAGACCAGAGTTTGTGGGGCCTGGCAGCCACGGTGGAGAGAAGAACCCCTCGTGGAGAGGTGAAAAAGGGCAGTGATTGGGCTCCAGATGGTATAAAAGCCAAGGTCAGGGCAGCACTCGGCTCTCTGGCCCACGTCGTTGGGTGGCAGTGCTGCCACTGAGATAAGGGCCTTTGGGAAAGGCAAGTATACTTCCTGTTCCATGTTTGCGATGGGAGAGGCTTTGTTTTCTCCTAATATTTTTTTTTTTTGTGAAAATTGCCAACATGTAGTTATGTCCGTTGAATTTACCTTCTTGACTTTAAATTTTTAGTATTTTTATTTTTAACATATGATCTACTTTCTGGTCTATCTAGCCATTCCTCTAGTTATTCTCTATCTCATCTTTTTTGAAGTCTTTTGAAGTGTTTTGTGGATATTAGATATTTCCTCTAAAACCCAGGTTTGGGTTTGGGCAGATTTATACACTGTATAACCCAGATTTCTTTTAGGTGTAGAACATTGCACATCACCCAGAAAGTTCCCTCATTCATTCACCTGCCCAAAATTCAGTTCCTGAAGTGGAATTTTTAATGAGTTATATTTTAAACAATTTGAAGTTTAAGTGTATTGAGTCGCCTGGGTTTGGAACTCGAATAGATGCTTTAGTTGAGGTAGATTTGGGTAATAGTAGATGGTAATAGTAGCCCACGTCAAGCAAGTGAGGCAGAACCACCAGAGCCCCCGGAGGAGGGAAATGGAGAAGTGAATGCCTTGTTTGCCACAGGAAGGAGATCTGAAGGAAGGACTCCAGGTGGGAGAGCAGAAACAGGAGCAGCTTGGAGAAACAAGTGTGGCAGCAAAAACTAAACAGTGTGGTCGTTGCAGAGCTGTGTGAATTCAAAGGATGTGTGTGTCTGCATTAAGAGGAAAGAGACTTGCGTAACTTTAAATATAGATGGGTAGTTGTAAAGAGATTGAGAATAGGGCTGTAGGGAACCTGAATTAGGATGGACAGGATAATTCAGGGAACAGGATCATGAGAGTGGAGATGATCCCAAGCCACCGTGCACAGTTGGAACTGATCAGAACTGTCATAACAGAATAATCCTTTTTCCATTATCAGAAGGGAGGGGATGTGTGATGGAACACATAGAACATTGTGAGGACTGAAAGCGAATGGGTTTTTTCTGTGACAGTCTGAATGCCACGAGATGCTACGAATCCATTTGCGGTTTTGTCCACGAGGCTAAATTGAAAGGGAAGCCTCAAGGATACTTTCAACACATTTCCTTCCTCCCTTGTTAACTTTTTTATACTGAAATCCAGTAGGTGGCACTAGATATTCTTGGAAAAAAGCTTTTGAAAAAATTTCTAACTGAAAGCAATGTTTACCTACTGACCTTTTCTTTTCATGTTAATATTTTCGTGTTTTGTTAGGCTCTTTTTACAACTGATAGGCTCTGTTCTGTTGGCTGTTTCATTTGCATTTACTCCGAATGCCTGACCAATTTAGTCTTGGAAATGGAATTTCATCTACTTAGGTCTCTTTAAGTTTGCTCTCCCTTGACTCCTCAGTGTAGTTCAAGACCCCGATGTCTCTCTTGACTCCTGCTAAAACATTTTAGTTCTCTCTACCATCTCTGAAAAGTAGAGAGGAAGTGAGGTTTGCTAGGAAAGGCGGCTGGGTTGGACTTTCTCTCCTGCTGTGCTATAGCCCTCTGCGAGGGAGGGAGCCTGCATCTGTCATCAGAGAGACTGGGATGCTGTTCTGGATAGTTGCTGGTCCTGCTCTCTCCGGAGTGCTGAGCAGCTGAAGGGTCTTCTGCTTCACGACTGTGTGTCGTCATGTAATGTCCTTCACCCTCAGTCTTTCCAGCTATAAGAATGAGAGTGCTGTCTGTCTCTTGTCCCTCTCTGATTGTAGTAATAGCTGGTGTTATTTAAAATGTTGTTACCTTTTTGATGTAAAAAGTGGAGTAGACACAAGAGGGAGCTGGTGAGTCATTGGTACTATCTGTGCCCAAGATTGAAATAACAAGATTCCTTTTTTCCTTCTGTTGATGTCAGCAGAATTGCCCAGAAAAATCATGCTTCAGAAAAGAAAGAGCAGAGATAGAAGAAAAAGTTGTTATAGGAGGGAGGGTTGTAGAGAATGCTAATGAATTTGAGCTAATTAAGTGTATGCATTTGAAGTTTTAATCTGTTATGGTACCGTTTCCTCTCAAAAAATGTACCCAGAGATTCCATTCACAATACCAAATCACTTTTGGAAAGTTCACTTAAATGAATCCATTGAGAAGAGTGTATGTCCTACTGTCATAGAATATTAAAAATACATTAAAAATGTATTTAGAATGGTGCCTCTCACAGCACAAACGAAATCTTGGTGTGTTATTATTAATCTCCAGCAAGGGTGAAGCTGTGATTTGAAGGTAGAAAGCTTTGGCACATTCTGAAATCCAGTACAGAGCTGCCTCTGGCTTGCTGTCCCGGGCAGGGTCCACCACCCTGACTTCTCACTGGCACATAGGTTCATCTGTTCAGTTGGTGTCTGTGGCTGCTTCGGTACTATGATGGTGGAGCTGTTGGTGACAGGGATCAGAAGGCCGAGGGCGCCACAAAACATTTATTCTCCAGCCCTTTACAGAAAAAGCTGGCTGCCCCCTCATCTCTTAAGTATTGCAAACATTTTCCCTTTCTTTGTTTTTTAATTTAAAAGTTTCTATAAGAACTATTCTTTTAATTAAAAGTGAGGACTTTTCTAGAGATGAGGGCTCTGTTCTTTGTATAATTGTAGGGCATAAACTCCAGGTTTCTATTGAAGTTATTGTTTCAGAAGTGTGTCCTTGAAAAAGAGCCCGTGGGTTGGTGCCCTGTTCCAGTGTCCGATGGGACTGCAGGGAGTGCTGCTTCTGATGGCCGGGACTTGAAGTTGTGGTGTTACTGTGGTATTATATCAAGGTCTCCTGTCACAAGTGACTGTGTCTAATCCTCTTTGGGAATTTGTCCTCCTGGATAAAAACTAAGTACTAGTCTTTCATCTTAAAGTTTGGCTTAGCTTCTTGTGCTAGAAATACTTTTATTTTTTTTAAGATGTTTAAGGTGTGATATCTTAACTGCTTTAGTCGCTAACAATATGAGTCACTTTTCTCTTGTTTAACAAGTATTTAGATAGGGAAAATATGCTTTGTAAACAGTTGAAATTAGGTAAACGTATTTATTTGGGAATAGTATTCAGATATTCCTAAATGCTTGTTGATAATGTTGAAGTAAATTTCTGACATACAATAATTTTCAAAACTAAAAACAAAAAGTAGTTTCGAGATGAGTATGTCAGCATACTGAAATTTGGAATCAGCACTTTATTGTGATTTTTTTCTAAAGTTTTTAAAGCCATCATTTCAATTGACTTTTCCAGACCATATTTGAAGATGTTAGTGGTTTTGGAGCCTGGCACCGGCGATGGTGTATACTTTCTGGAAACTGTATATCTTATTGGACTTACCCAGATGATGAAAAGCGAAAGGTAGGTTGGATTGTAACAGTTGGTGGTACACCATTACGTATCCCCTAGTATTTGTTATTTCTTGGTGGTGGTAACGTATAAAATCCTTTTTGCTAGCAATTTGGAAGTACTTAGTATATTATAATTGTCTGTAGTACCGCTGCTATGCATTAGAACACCTGTCTGACCATAGCTGCCCTCACTGGTCACTGGCCCCCTGTCCCCTGCCACTCTCCCAGCCTCTGGCAGCCCTTATTCATTCAGCTCTGCTTTTAGGGGAAAACTCTTTTAGATTTCACATGTAAGTGTGATCATAGAGTAGATTTGTGTCTCTGTGTCCAGCTTACTTCACTTAGTGTAAAGACCTCTAGGTTCATCCATGTTGTTGCAAATGATAGAATTATCTGTTTTATTTTGTTTAAAGTTGAATTGTTTTCTGTTGGTTGTATATATACACAACATTTCTAAAAATCACTGATTTATTGAGGAATGCTTAGATTGTTTCCTTATCTTTATTGTTGTGAATAATGCTGCATGTCAACAGAGCTGTTCAGATGTACTTGTTGTCATACTAATTTCAATCCCATTGGTTCTGTGCCTACTGAAAGATTGCTGGATCATGTGATAGTTGTGGTCTTGGTGTTTTGAGACCCTCTGAACCGTGTTCCCAATGGCTGTACTCATTTGTCTTCTCACCAACAACTGGAAAGAGTTGTCCTTGCTCTTCGTTCTCATCAACCTTCTTATGTAACACCTAATCTAACAGGTGTGAACCAATATCTCGCTGTGGTTCAGTTTGACTCCTCTGATGACTAGAGATGCTGAGCATTTTTTTCATATATGTTGGACATTCGTAGGTTTGCTTTTGAAAAATGTTTAAATTCTTTGTCAATTTTTAATAAGACGTTTTTCTTCTGGTTGGATTTTAATTTTCATTGACTTTTAAATTTTAATTTGTATGAGCTTAAACACAGTTTAATTCTTACTGACTTAATCTTGTTTACTGGTTACTAATTGTTTTAAAATTGTTTTGAAGAATCCCATAGGAAGGATAAATCTGGCCAATTGTACAAGCCGTCAGATAGAACCAGCCAACAGAGAATTTTGTGCAAGACGCAACACTTTTGAATTAATCACTGTCCGACCACAGCGAGAAGATGATCGAGAGACACTGGTCAGCCAGTGCAGGGACACGCTGTGCGTCACCAAGTACGTATTGGCCTGTGAACACTTTATATGGCCAGTGACTGACTCTGGTCAGCCAGTGCAGGGACACACTGTGCATTACCAAGTACATATCGGCCTGTGAACACTTCATATGGCCAGTGACTGCTGCCCTCCAAACTTCTCCCACCGGAAAATGATCTGAAATGGTCCTTGACCCTGAGAAGGGTATGGCCATGGTGAGAGGAGAAATGTATACAACAGGGAGAGACGACCTGTAATTACTAGACATAGAGTTAAGAAAAGTGTGACATTCTCTTAGCTAATTGTGTTTTCCAGTGTGGGCTTTAAACACAAGTAATAATATTTGAGTTAAAGACTTTCTGTATAGTTGTAGTTCAGAAATCCAGCATTATTCAGACAGTCTAGGCTTCCCTTTGTTTCCACAGCAAAAATTACTTTATTTAATCAGATGACTGATAAAACCAAACTCCTTCTAGTCTGCAAAGTTCATGAATTGTTTTTATTTTTATTTATTTAAAAGATTAATTTATTTTTATTGGAAAGGAAGATTTTCAGAGAGAAGGAGAAATAGATAGAAAGATCTTGCATCAGTTGTTTCATTTCCCAAAGGGCTACAACAGTTGGAGCAGAACTGTTCTGAAGCCAGGAGTCAAGAGCTTCCTCTAGGTCTCCCATGTGGTAGGGTCCCAATTTATTGGGCCATCCTCTACTGCTTTCCCAGGCAATAAGAAGGGAGCTGGATGGGAAGTGGAGCAGCTTGGATCCTTGCGCTTGCAAGGGGAAAATTAGCCAATTGAGTCATTGTGCCAGACCTTGTTTTTATTTTGAAAGAGTGACAAAGAGGAATACACACACACACCGACAGAGTGGCATCTTTTATCTTCCGGTTCACTCTATGAATGACCTGCAACCAGGCTGGTCCAGACCAAAACCAGAAGCCAACCTGGGTCTCCGTTGGGTGGTAGGAACTCAAGAAGTAGAGCCACATCTGCTGCTTCTCCTGTCACAAGTGACTGTGTCTAATCCTCTTTGGGAATTTGTCCTCCTGGATAAAAACTAAGTACTTGTCTTTCATCTTAAAGTTTGGCTTAGCTTCTTGTGCTAGAAATACTTTTATTTTTTTTTTTAAGATGTTTAAAGTGTGATATCTTAATTGCTTTAGTTGCTGACAATATGAGTCATTTTTCTCTTGTTTAACAAGTATTTAGATAGGGAAAATATGCTTTGTAAACAGTTGAAATTAGGTAAACGTATTTATTTGGGAATAGTATCCAGATATTCCTAAATGCTTACCCCACCAAATCACAAGCCTAGATGCCTACACAGAACAGTTTGTCCTCTTTGGGTAGAAACCTGCCATCTACCAAATGTTATTTAGTGCAAGTTATGATCAGCTAATTCAACTAGGAATAATTGTACTCTGTTGTACTTGGAAAAGCACCTGGCTGTACACCTCTTGGTTGGCACCCAGTAAAAGAGGAACTTTTTAAGCACTTGCTTCTTTGATAGAAGGAGTTCTTGAGAGTGCAAAATGCAATGGAAGAATACTAATCTCTGGTTTGCTTGCTCCTTCAGGAACTGGCTGTCTGCAGATACTAAGGAAGAGCGGGATCTCTGGATGCAAAAACTCAATCAGGTTCTTGTTGATATTCGCCTCTGGCAACCTGATGCATGCTACAAACCTATTGGAAAGCCTTAAGCCATGAGATATTTTCATGCCACATAGTGGTTTTTGGAGCAATATCATAAAAATATCTTAAGGAAAAACACTTAGGAGCATCAGATTTGCTGATTGCATGCTTTAAATATGAAAGGGTTTGTGCAAATATTCTCTACATATGCAGTATTTATATCCTTTGTGTATGAAACTTCACCTAGTTTATTTTCTGTCATTCCTTAAGTGGGAGTCAATTCCTTTTGGTTGATTTTGCTAAATAGTATTTAAAAGTCTCATTTTTCTATAATTACATAATTTTTTTAGATGTAAGAGATTCTGATTTGTTTTCTTGGAACTCTTAGTCTGAAATAGCAAGGTCTTCCAGAGTTTGGAGGTGGAAGGCTTAGGTTGGTGACCACTCCTCTGACCTCAGGAGCTGTTTTAAAGTTTGGGATCACTTATTGATTATGATGCAACTGTTACCAGAGTACTGAAACGAATTTCTATAGGACTATGAGACGTTACAGAAACACTTTTAAGTAGGAGAGAGTAGGACTTTTTTCTGATAGCAAATGTTCAAGCTTAAAGCTGCCTTCAAAAGAAAGAGATGTAGACAAGGGGACATTGTGTAAAATTTGGGGATTAATTATTTTATATAGGAAAGTTAATGACTACATGGTTTACATTTATTCAGTTAAGATAATACGCAGTGTGGTGCACATTTTCTCAGAATTCAAACTTTGCTGAAATAACTTTTGGCCATATAGCTTACAGATTATCAAATATTAACATAAGAATTCACCTGCTTCTGTAACAAGAACAAATGTAAACTGAAGAATCTTTAAAGCTGCTATGGACTAATACTTTGCCTGCCAAAGTTCTTCATTTTTTCATGTTCATTTATGACAGTGTCTAGAAGCCTACTTTGAAATCATTCAGAAAAAAAAAAAGCATTAAGACATGTTATCTTTGAAAGCTTAATACCTTTTTTATTATAAAATATTATAAAGCATGGTCTCTACTTTTAAACACACTTTGAATTTCTTCTCTGAATTGTCAATGTTGTTATTAGTGATTTCATTTACAAACACTAATTCTTTCACTTCCTATCATTTTGTATTTGTCAAATGTGTCTTCTTATATATATTGTAAAAATATGTTTTATGACCTCTTACCCAAATAAATACTTGTAAATGGCTTAAAGAAACAGTTATTCAAGAATATCATTTTGGTGCGTGGTGTGGCTCTTCTGTGTCATCCTTATGTTGTCGGCTTCTACCTCTTCTTCTTCTTTTTTTTTTTTGTAAGTTATTTGAGAGATGACATAGCTCCAAAGTACAGGTTCATTCCACCAATGCCTCAGAATGGCGGGGGGCGGGGAGTGCTGTGCACAGACCAGTGCTGAAGTCAGGAGCCAGGAATCAATCTGGGACTTCCACATGAGTGATGGGACCCAAGCCCCTGAGCCATCACTGCTGCCTCTCAGGATTTGTGTTACCAAGGGGCTGGAATCGGGAACTGGAGCTGGGTACTCTCATATGTCTGACCCTCTAGGCCAAGTACCCTCCTGGTGGGATTTCTTGAGGGCATTGTTACTGAGGGTATTCTGTTCAGCTGTTGAGCCGTGGCCCAGGACTCGGCTTATCGTGTATTTTGGGGACTGCTATTGAATGTATAGATGGATGAAGGATCCATTCCTGAGGCATTGCAGTAACATATGGCAATGGGGTATGTACGTGAGGTGGAGGTGGATTCCTAGGGGCTTAGCAGAAGCTAAGTGGATGATGAAAAGTTCTCTTGTATGTACTGATAAGCTTGCATTTGTTTTTGAATAGGCATTATGTATCATGGTGCAAAATCTAAGAGCTGCAAAGAACTTAACGTGAAAAGTAAGTCTTTCATAATCACTTTTAGGGGTTTTTGTGTGTTGTCCCAGAACACTGTACATATTACAGATGGCTTGTATGTGGTATCACAAAGAAATACAGTCTGTGGTTCACAGTTTTACATTCAGTTTGTCATAAGTTAAGGAAAAAGGTACAGTATCCCTTAAGCCACCATTTCACTTATATATATTGTATATGAAATTCAGTTTTTGCAATATCTTAGGTTAAGGTTGAACATCAAATCAGAGGTACCCTATTAATGGAAAATACTGGTCTGGTGATTTCTGTGTCATTTGCCTAGGTGGAGTTTATTGAAACCATTAGTGACTGGTCAGATCATCCAGGGAATATGATGTGGAAAGAGATGCTGGGATAGAAGGAGCACTGTTTTCAGGGACAGAGAGAAAAGGGAGTGGGTTCTGTGAAAGAAAAATAGCAGTAATGTCTGATGAGACCTAAGAGGGACCTAAGGATTCAGACCACAACATTCATTAGGCTAGGTGATAACGTTTGTAGTAGTCAATTCATTATAATAGTTAAAAATCAGATCCCAATAAAATCTTCATTGAGGAAAAAGTGACAGGTGTGATTACATTAAAATATGTCTGATAAGTATCTATAAATTAAACTAAACCACAGGTGACACAGTAGAAAATATTCACAACACACTTAATAAATAATTAATATAGGATACATGTGTAGAACTTTCCTGTGACTAGATATCATAGTTGGAGCATTTGCTGTATATCAGCTGTTATTCATCATCTCATAGAAACTTCACATGACCTTGAAGCTGAGGCTGTACTTAGCAAGTGGCAGACCAATATTCAAATTCCAATCCTCTGTCCCAGAATTCATAGGCTTTTCCAGTATGCTGTGATAATTCTCAGTGAGAAAAGGAAAAACTTAACCTAAAAGAGGGGAGAAATACTATTAACAGGAAATGTACGCACATAAACACAAATCCAAAGAGCCAACACATGTAAAGGCAATGATACTGATAAACAAAAATGCGAATTTAAATGACAGTGAGTCACTGGCCCTCAGATTGGGAAAACTGTGGACAAAGCTGCTGAGAGTCACCCTCTAATTCCTGGTGGGAATAGAAGTTGAACCAACCTGATTGGATGATCACATGTGATCGAGGAAGCAGCAAAGCACACAGAGGTCTGTGACACTCTGCTGCTTCCTGACTATCTGTGGTTGTCACAGTTTTTTGTCACTTTCTCAGGAATTTTGTCTCAGAAAACTGTAAGTTCTTAGTTTATTTATTGTAAGCTATTCCCAGTCAGCTGCATCCTACTTAGAACATTCCCGTAGATCAAAGTTCTGTTTGCAAACATTGTTAGTCTGTTTACGAGGAGGTCCAGTTTTCAGCATGTTAACAAGGAATTTAGATGCATCATCTGCCTTCTTTCATTCTTCAGAGCCTAATTCTACATGTGTAACTACTTCCTTCCTACTGTCTTCAGAAGGACTTAGGTATGAGCAGAGAAGCACGTAGAAGTCATCATTATGTGCAGCTTTTTTTTTTTTTAAAGATGTATTAATTTTATTTGACAGGCAGATATACAGAGAGTGGAAAGATAGAAAGATATTTTGGGCCCAGCATGATGACTCAATGGCTACAGTCCTCACCTTGTGAGTGTTGGCATCCCATAGGGGCGTTGGTTCATGTCCTGACTGCTCTACTTCCCATCCAGCTCCCTGCTTGTGGCATGGGAAAGCAGTGGAGGGCAGCCCAAAACCTTGGGACCCTGCACCGGTGTGGGAGACTCAGAAGAAGCTCCTGGCTTTGGAGTCAGCTCAGCTCTGGCCTTTGTGTTCAGTTGGGGAGTGAACCAGCAGATGGAAGATCTGTCTGTCTTTCCTTTTCTCTGTAAATCTGATCTGTATTTCCAATAAGATAAGTTAAAAAAAATTTTTTTTAAATCTTGCATAGCTTTGTTAAAGCAAAAAGCTGTTCAAGTCTTTGAACTTTCCAGTTGTATGTCTGTAATTATTTTTGGTAATGAACTCAATTATTTTAACTAATATGGAAAGAAAAAGTGACTGATAGTAACAAAAGTACAGTGGATCAGCCAAGATAGAAGTTTGTAGCCTATCTGTAGTCCATATTTGAAGCCGCAGGCCTGAGGACAGCCTGGCCACAGTCTCAGAACTGGCACATGTTACTGTCAAGAACTTCATTCCATAGCCATAGCTTGTTACTGTCAGATGCAGTCTTCAGCTAAATAACCAAAAACCTTCTGAAATTCAAGAGGTTTCTACTATAAAAAGGCATTTGGGAGGGAAGGGGGGACACTGACATGCCCTGACACTGTTTATAGCTCCTTCAATTTTGTTGAAAACAAAGATATAAAAACAATCTGACTTACAAAAGGATTTTGTATTCCAAAGCAGACACTAAAAGCAAGTGTCTGGGCAAGCCAATATTTGTTCTTTTTCTTTTAGTATTAGAGGTTTCTACATTCCAGGGAATTGACTGTAGACTGTGGAGAGGCAAGCACAAAGCATGCCTTTTATCAAATAGGAGACGGGCCATTGTAAGGGGAGGGGAGGGGAAAGGAGAAAACGTCCAGTGGTAGTTCCCCTCACTGAGGATGAAGGTGGACAAGCAGTTTCTGCGTCACATCCCTTTGAGAAGCCTTATGACCCAGGCATATGGGTGGCCCGGTCGGAAGCCTAGAGATCCTGCAGGTCCTGAAGCTGTTTGCCAGAAGGTGAGTCAGAGGTGTCCGGAGTGCCTGGTGGCACCTCCTGTGCACCAAAGCTGTGTTCTTGGTTGTCAGGACATTGTTGAGAAGAACTCTTGGAGCCAGGGGAAGGATCACTGGTGATTTTGCCCTTGCGGGGAGTGTGTTTGAGGCTCATGATGCTCTCCCACTGCCCGCCTTACCCATCCCCCCTCCTTGGAGGACTATGATATCCTCATGTCTCCAACCATCTGTCTGTTGTTACGTGATTGCCAGATACACTCCTATATTGACTGTATTCCCATCAGTGCTTTTACACTCGTCACATTACTGACTAAATCATTCGTTCTAGTAGTTGTTCAGGTGGTTCTTTTTGGTTTTCAGAGAAATAAATTTTAAACAAGGATAATAAAGTCTCTACCTTTCTAATGTTTTGACTGCACTTTGTTATTTTTGTTCTCCTAGAGTAATATAAGTAACAGAGATAGCAAGAACTCCTCACTTTAATGAGAATGCTTTAGTATTTCATTGATAAATAGAATGGTAACTATTCATTTGAATAGATATTTGTGTGTGTGTTTTTTTTAATACAAAAGAATTGTTTCTGTTTTTCTATGGCCAACTCTGAATTTCATAATCAATACAAAAGTTAACAAAACTTGCCAAAGGAAAATCATTTTAGATTATATTATTCATAAATACTGATGCTAGCTTGTTTGTAAGCTCCAGAAAAGTTTAGATTTGATAGAATTTATTTATTTCTTGATGACTTTACGTTCTGCCCTCTGCCCCTCCAAACAATATAGGCCTAGTCCTTGTGTGTTAGATAACTATGATTGGGTAACAGATTATACTCAAACTTGGTGTTCTAAAATGACAGCATGTACCGTCCCAGGATAGCTGGACAATAGAGGATGACCCAAAGTCTTGGGACCCTGCACCTGCGTGGGAGACCCAGAGGAAGCTCCTGGCACTTGGGTTCAGATTGGCTCAGCTCTGGCTGTTGCAGCCATTTTGGGAGTAAACCAGTGGATGGAAGATCTTTCTGTCTGTGTCTCCTTCACTCTATCTGCCTTTCCAGTAAAAATAAATCTTAAAAAAAAGAAAAAAAAAAAAGGAAGAAGAATCAAATCACTGGATGAAGACACCTTCATGAGAGGGAATCTGGGAGGGAGTAGCTTTAGAAGCTGCCTACCAGTTTGATTATAATTTTTCAATTTCCTATGTGGTTTTGGCCTGCAAAATATATAATTGATTTACCTCTATAAAGGCATTCATGTTTTTAAGCCTTTAAACATAAAGCTGTATATTCTATTCTCAATTTTTAAGGTTACTATACCTTCTGTGGTTTATTTCTTTGTTCTTAGTCTTGTCATAGTTCTTTAGCTTCACCTTAGCAGTTCTATTGAGCTTTTTTTCAAAGAACTTCTGTTTTGAAGAAGTCTAGCATTTTTCAGTTCTTTTGTGGAGAGGTGACAGAAGCCTTGGCAAGTGTGGCCTAGTGGGATCTCCCTAGGTCTTGGAATGCGGTTCTCAGAAGCAAGTTGTTACAAAAGCCTGCACTTGGGCCAGCCCACTCCTTCAGCTCCTTGGCTTGCCGTATGACCTTCCCACACAAACTGGGCCATGTACTGTGTGGCCTTCCTAAGAACCTGCATCATGCCATCTGGACTTTCAGCCTCCAAACCCTTGAGGCAAGTGAAACGCTGTCTGAAAAGTGCAAAAATGCTTCAGCAAACAACTGTGAACATGCTTGAAACAAAAGAAAAAAGAAGTTTTAGTAAGGAAATAGAAAATGTAAAAATTTGAACTAAATGTAGAATAATTAAAGGTAAAAAGAAGATGAAGTATTAGTAAACTGGAAAATACAAGAAATAACTTAAGGTTTGTCTTCCTTGGAATTCACTAAGCTCCTTTATGTCGTTGGCTAAATTTGGGGAAATATTTAGCAATTCTCAGGTAATTCCAACTTCTGTGTGATTTCTGTTTGGTGCTTGTTGGCTGTCTTTTCTCATTCTGGTTTTTAGTATGATTTTTAAAAATTAATTAATTTATTTATTAGAAAGGCAAATTTACAGAGAGAAGGAAATATTGAGAAAAATCTACCACCTGCTAGTTCACTGTCCTTGCTTGTGGCCCAGGAAAGCAGTGGAGGATGACCCAAAGCCTTGGGACCCTGCACCCATGTGGGAGAGCTGGAAGAAGCTCCCAGCTCCTGGCTTGGGATGGGCTCAGCTCCAGCTGTTGTGGTCACTTGGGAAGTGAACCAGCAGATGGTAGATCTTTCTGTCTCTCTTACTATGTGTAGTAGCCTTTCCAATAATAAATAAATAAAGCTTAAAAAAGATTTTCTTGCCTTATTTTTATTGGTTTTCAAGGTCTCTAGATGGTTTTCTTTCAGTCTTAAGTTTCTTTAATACGTAAGACTGACATTTTAACTTCACTTAGTGGAAGGAAATGGGGTGAAATGCATCTCCTCTAACTTGGTCTTATTGATGTTTGATGGCTATCATTTCCAGGGTTCTGAAGCACATCTTGTAGTGTTTAGTTATGTTAGTTTAAATGACCTTCTCTGTAGTGGACAAATCTATCTCTAATTAATCCTATTAAGAAGTATCTCAGAAGCTATGAGTTCAGTTGCCGAGGCATTTGTAATATAACTGATGAGGCAGAGTATACTTCATATGTGTTTATGGAGCTTCTGTGTTCCTTTGAGAATTCCATGTTTGTGTCTGTTGTCTATTTGCAGTTATTCATATTTTTGTAAGATTTTGTATTAAAATATTCATTTTTGGTTATGTGGTTGCACTTATCCTTTTTATTATTATAAATATATTATATAAAATATATTTTATTCGCTTATTAGTTTTTATTAGTTTATATTATTCTCTATAAACTGGCCGTTCTAGAACCTACCACAGAGATCTGTTGGGAATATTAAGTAGCACAATAAAAATTTTAAAAATATATATTGTCTTGTCTTAAAGGCAGAACAAGAGAAAGATCTTCCATGTGCTAGTTCACTACCCAGTTGGTATCAACAGCCAGCACTGGGCCAGACTGAAACCAGGAGCCAGAAGCTTCTTCCAGGTCTCCCACGTGGGTGGCAGGGGGCCCAGGCATTTGGATCACATTCTGCTGCTTTTCCCAGGCCATTAGCAGGGAGCTGGATCAGAAGTGGAGCAGCCAGGACATGAACTGGTGCCCATAAATGATGCCAGCCCTGACAGTGCTGGGAGCTGTGGTCAGAGTAAATTCTCTAGCAGAAAGCAGTGAATCCCTGGACAGAGACATATAAAATATGATTGAGCTAGTTGTCTTCATAAAGCTGTGTCTTTTCCTCCTGCCCGCTGAAGGTAGGGATTTCTGAGAATTGAAAATGCCCATAAAATCCCTTGGCAAAGATTAGTATTTTATGGTATTTATTTGGGTATTTTGTCACAGAGAAAAAACAGAAACATTGTAATTTTAGAATTACCTGCTCTCAATATAATATGTTTTTCTGATTCTCGAAATTTCCTTGGTAACTTACAACAACTTTTACTTCCGTAAAACAGTTGTTATATACTGTAAGATAGATTTAATTTGCTCTTTCCTAAAAGTTAACTTTTCATGCAATTGAAACAATTTTTTCACCAGTTCAAGAACGGGCCGGCGCGGGTGGTGGCGCCAGAGGGTATACCGGTCCCTGCCAAGCCCCGCCCGGGCACCCATATAGGCGCCGGTACAAATCCGGCTGCCGAACCCCTACCAGATCCAGCCTGAGGCCTGGGAACGCAGTCGAGGACCGCAAAGCTATGGGACCCAGCAGTCTGCTGTTGGGGTAGAAGGTTTAATACCATGTGAGACTTCCAGCTGGAAAGATGAAAACTCAGAGGAGACACACAATTTGTTATTATTTTCTGTTCCATATTCCTTATTATTTGTTCACATAGAAATGTTACATGCCCTTTGAGACTTACAACCAAAGCCCACTTTTTTTACTTCCCATAGTTCATCTGAAATAAACACAGAATGGACATCTTCCCATCTTCTGGTTATAAGCTGCAGCTGGAAGTTGTAATAAAATCTTAGCTTGATGTGAAACTCAAAACAATCTACTGCAAATCGAAGCAAATATTAAAGCTAGACAGAAAGAGAACAGTTTCAACTGTACCAATCAAAAAAAAGGTTGAAATGCTAGAAGTCTTATATAAGAGATCTTTTGAGAATAACAAGAGGAACGCCAAATAGATCAAATCATTCACCCACTTACTGGCAGAGAATTGAGAGAGGAATAGTTTCTCACAGAACACCAAACCAGAAACGAAAGTCTTGGCTATCAACTCCTTTATTACAATATAATTCTGATTTTCATTTCATCACTCTGAACTTCTGGCTTTCTCATTTTTTAAAAAAAGAACAAAAAACAAAACCTTGAGGGAGTTTTTGTGTGAAGCCTAACCTGGAGTGTCCAACTGTGAATCCCTTCATGGCAAGAAGTAGGTAGTGTTTGTGAAGTGAGAAGCCCATCTCACTGAACATGTATGTGGCACACTGTTGGCACTTGGTAAATGTTTACTAAATGAATGTACATTAGACTAGTTAAAATCTGGGGATAAAGCTCAGTAGGCAGTACTGAAAATTCTCTAAGACTCTTAATAGAATTCTCGTGTTGCAAAACAAAGCAAAATGAAATATATTTTAGTTATGTTATATATGTATATATTATGTGTATATAAACATACATAAAATTATGTTTCCTGCATATTTAGTGGGTGTCCCAGAGTTCTTTGGGGGTAGCAGATGTCTGTTTTGCAAAAAGGCTTTGGCAGATGTGACAGAGATCGCAGTAATTCCCTCTTGGTACTGTGACAGTGGCCTTAGGGGCACCTGGCTGCTCAGCCTCTCCTGCAGGCCACAGTGGCCACCAGACTAAGTTCTGGCTGCTGGGATTTAAGTGGCAGGGTTGTGGTAGCTCTGGGAACTGTCTGCAAGAGATACTGGGTGGGCAGTCTGCACTTCTCTTCCTCATTCCTGCCTTCTTCAGCCTCAGCAGCCATCTGCTTAGGGCTTGAGAAAGAAAGCCAGGTCTGAGTGGGTGGGGGATCTGCATTCCTAGTGATTTTGTGGATCAAATTTATTTACCATAGTGAGTCCAGATTTGATGGTGAGGCAGAAGTAAGCATGTCTTCTTTGGAGCAAAGGTGTTTTGTGATTTCAGTGATGGGGGAAAGTAATCCTAACAGGTGCAACCTTTAAAGGGTTAGGTTGGCAGAAAAGAACCCTGGGGGCATTCAAGTGTTCCACATTAAAAAAAGAATTGGAGAAGGGTGAGTGAAGGAGGAGAAATGGAAGACAGAACAGTTCGGCCTGTGATGTGGGGAGAGAAAGCAGGTGCCTCCCTCCAGTGTAGCGGGTGGCTCCTAGAGTTGGCTGGGTTCTCCTTCCTCTTCTGCCTTCTTCCCTCCTTCCTACTTGCCCCACTCCCTTCCAATCCCTTCCTCCCACAGCTTTCCTTCTCAGGAATCAGGAAGGGACCTTGTATGCAGGTCAACTAGAAGAAAAGCAAAGAGCTACTTTTGGTGGACAGAAGAATTAGCAGACCCGTGAGGGCAGAAAGGTGGACCAGGGATGCCCAGAACACTGAAGCCTTGGAAGCATGCTCAAGTCCTAATGAGAATTTAAAACTGGCAAACTACAGCTGACCACTGAGCTGACACGAGTATCTTACCACTCTGAGTCCAAGTTTGGCCTGAATAATTCTTAGAATATCAACACACATTAAAGAGAGAGACTTTTAAACAAAAATTTTACAGTAAAAAAGGCTCAGGGGGATCAGAAGTTTGCCACAAATGTTAAGCACAGATGTGTCAACAGCATCCGAGCCTTGCTTTGCATCCAGCTTCCTGCTTGTCAGCACCTGGGAGAGAACCAGGCCCTGGTTCAGTACTGGAGTCCCACTGTTCTCGGGAGGGGTTGGGCTAGCTGCCAAGCTTCTGACTTCAGCTGGCGCAGTCCTGGCTCTTATGGATGTTTGGGGAGTAAAGCAGAGGATAAAACATTCTCTGGCTTTCTGTCTTGCTGACATTCAAATCTGTGTGTACATTAGGAAAATTTTTTAAGGTGAAAAGGAAGAGAAGTTTGCCCTTCACTTGATCAGAAATTAGTTTCCTAGAATTGGTTTCTTCCGTGGTCTTTGTCTTTCTCCTGCGCACAGGGCTGATCTAGAAGAGAGCATTTGTGTTGCTCTGCAGACACCACCTGTTGGCAGTTGGTCTCATTTCTTCCCAGCTTTGTGTTCATGATGGCAGACTGGTTGTTTGAAATCCAGCATGGTAGGAATATTTACAACATAGAAATTGGGCAGTGCCACAAATTAGGAAGTTATTTCTCTTCCCTGCACTCTCCCAGCATTTATTAGCACACTGCCAGATGTATTCCTACCTTTTTTTGTAGTTATTGTTTCCTTTGAGAGGCAGACACTGCACACACACACACACTCTCTCTCTCTCTCTCTCTCTCTCTCTCTCTCTCTCTCTCTCTCTCTCTCTCTCTCTCTCTCTCTCTCTCTCTCTCTCTCTCCACCACCACTCCCATCTACTGGTTCCATTTCCCAAGTTCTTGCGGTGTCTAAGACCAGACTTGGCTGAAGTCAGGAGCCAGGCCTCTCACATGGGTGGTATGGACACAACTATTTGGCCATCTCTGCTGCCTCCCAGGGCCTGAGCAAGCTGGGAATGAAGCCCACCTGGTCTGATGGGGGTCGCGGTGGCTTCACTACTAGATTAACTGTCTACTTCCATATCTCAGATGTGCTTTCCCTTAGAGCTGATTGTGTACTCATGATTAAACCTGAAGGGAAATGTTTTCAGTTGTCTCTTTGGTTCTTTCATTAAATAACTACATAAAGAAATGCGTGGACAGTAAAAAGTTCAAACAATTGAGAAAGTCTTTGACTCTGTGCTGCCATAATAGGATGATCAGTTTCACCTGTTGGTTTTCAGTACCACAGCTGTAGACATTAAAACAAGCTGCTTTTCTGCCTGCCTAAAACGCAGCCTCACCAGTCGACGTGGGGAGACCTACAAAGTCACTGCTCCTCTGCATGGCTCTGAAATGGCAGCCGACGTTGGATTGTTTCTCTTTCTGTACATCAGCTGTAAGTGGCGGGCTTTAATCTCGAGGATGGACTTCAGGGACTTGCCTGAGTAATGACTCTGACATGACCCCTTAGTTAATTGTGGCCATCGCTGTGTTCTGTGCAATGTCATTCAAACTTTTTATTCTTTCTGTGTGTATGATAGCATGTGCTCACATTGTTATGATATGCACTTGGTGCCTGATTGGGCCTGCCATTCCTCGTCATGCACTGCCGGGAGGCAGTTGTTCAAAGTTCTCTTGCATTTCTGTGTGACTTGTGCACATGTTTCAAGGGAAGGTTCTAACTACTTTTGTTCAAGACTGGATTTTCAGGAATGTTTGCAGAGTGAACAGCCTTGAATCATACAGAAAGGGGAAATTGACTTACAACTTTGGGAATGTGTTAGTGTTTCTTTCAAGAGCAAACGAGTCATACTTTTCATTGTAAAGAAAAAAAATACTGGTCTCTTAAAGCCATGGTTCTTCTCCTGTTATGAAATGCACAGTATGTTCAGATGTCCCATCGGAACTGGGGTCAGGGAGCCGGCGTGTACACAGTGTAGACATTCTAACTGCTGTTATCCTGAGTAACACAGTCCTTTGTCTCTAATCTGATAGTCTTAGTCTTTTCTATCTGTTGGTTCTCTCTCCAGCTGGCCTCAAGGGCTAGAGCAGAGCTAATCCCAAGCCAGGAGCCTGAAGCTTCTTCCAGGTCTCCCCTGTGAGTGCAGGGGCCCAAGGACTTCATCATCCTCCACTGCTTTTGCAGGTCATAAGCAGGGATCTGGATCAGAAATGGAGCAGCCGGGATATGAACCGACCCCTATATGGGATGCCCGTGCTGCAGACAGAGGATTAACTTGTTATGCCACTGCTTTATATTTCTTAGCCCTAATGTTGAAGATGTCCCTTAACTTGGAATTCATGTGGCGATGCAAGGAAGAAAGTCTGGGCTGTGAGAAGGAATATCTGTTGAGGACCGCGTGAAGGTCATGAGTTTCTGAATGTTGCCTTGGGCACAGGTGTTGTTTGCTAAAGTCTATACTTATTTATTTTTTTGCCATCTGTCAACTTAGATGGATATAGTCAGACAGAGCAATGTAAAATTACTGTTGCACTGCGCTGTTTTCAAGGACAATGACTACAGTATCATGCAGTGTCCTGTTTATGAGGGCCCATGGGAGAACTGTGTGCCAGGTATTAAGAAAAGTTGCATTTCTGCTCAACAGCTGTGGCGTGTTTGTCCTATGGACACCATCATTCTTGTGATGGATTGTGTGTCTGTCACCTGAGCATCTTAGAAGCATGCAGCTGAATTTGTGGTCCTGCTCCTGGAACAGATCTAGGCCAGACCCAGTGCATCTGAGAGTACTGACATTTCCCCAGGTTATTTTACTTTGCTCCATGTCTTCATTTATTTGTTTTTACATGTATGCGATACCCATATTTTTCAATTTTTATGTAAGTCAGATTTGAAGGATCTGATATTTCTCTAAAGGTTTACTGTGAAACAGCACTTTAGTACCTAACCACTCTCTCCTGCCCATCCCTTTGTACTGTCTTTTCCTTGCCATTGCTGTATGTCTGCTTGATGGAACAGTGGAGGCAGATGCTGGGAGGCCCAATTCCTGAGAAGTCGCTTGTCTGGGAATGTAATGCATCCACCATCACACTGAGCAGTACTTTGTGAGAATTCTACACTGGGAGTAGCATTGCCTTAGACTGAGGGTTCAGCTCCACTGACTGCTTGAAAGCCGTTCTGATTCTAGGCGTCACTTCAGATGCAACTGTTTTTTTTTTTTTTTCTGCTTCCAGATTTGTGTGCTGCTTTTAGAAGTCTACTTACCATACTCCTCGTGGTACTTCCTTTTGCATTGCAACTCCATTTTCTGAACATTTCTTTTATAACCTGGACATGTGGACAGGACCTTTGCTTTTGTTAGCTTTTGTCTTGCACTTTCTGTTTCCTCCTGTTTGTGTCTGGCCCTGTTGGATGCCAGAAGCTTTTCCAAGGTGTTCAGTGTCAGCCCATGACTGTTTGTACTCATGAATAAGCAGCTAACAGTTGACTGGAAGCTCCTGAGCTAAGCCGTATGGGACAGCTCATGGTGGAGGCCTGCATTGCTGCACTGTGGTTTGAATGTATCCCCTCCAAACGTGAGGTGTTGCCAGTGTGACCGTATCAAGAGGTAGGGCCTTAAAGAAGTGAGTGGACCGTGAGGGTGGCTCCCTTAAGAACGGCAATCAGGGCCTTAGAAGAGAGCTTTCATATAGTGATTGGCTAGCAGGCCCTTCTGTGCTCCTTGGACACATCCAGCACCCCCACACAGACACCCCCCGAGCCTATAAGCACCTTGGCCTTACACTTCTAGGCTCTCAAACTGCTACCAAATGAATTTCCATTCTCAATGAAGTATCTAGTCTGAGATTTTACTCTGGCAGCACAAACAGGTGGAGACAGTGTAGGAGGGATTCTTTCCGGACTGAGTGGGATCCTCAGAGGAGCAGGCTACCTTCAGTGGGCAACCGTGGTACATGCTGGGAGTCTGGGGGCTATCCCCTGGAATCCTGTCTGGTATTGGGGCTCAAACCGCAGCTTTTCCTGGTGTTCTGCACTCTTTCTGAAGCCAGGAACAAGAAATAAGGAACTGCATTTAGATCTCCCATGTGGGTGCAGGGGCCCAAGCACTTGGGCTGTCCTCTCCTGTTTTCCCAAGCACAGAAGTGGAACAGCTGGGACTTTAACCATGCCAGTGCTGTGGATAGTGGCTTGACATGCTATGCCACAGGGCCAGTCCTGATCATAAAGTTTATAAAAATAGTTCTATAGGGCCCGGCGGCGTGGCCTAGCGGCTAAAGTCCTTGCCTTGAACGCCCTGGGATCTCATATGGGCGGCAGTTCTAATCCCAGCTGCTCCACTTCCCATCCAGCTCCCTGCTTGTGGCCTGAGAAAGCAATTGAGGACGGTCCAAAGCCTTGGGACCCTGCACCCATGTGGGATACCCAGAAGAAGTTCCTGGATCCTGGCTTCGGATCAGCATAGCCTCGGCTGTTGCGCTCACTTGGGGAGTGAATCATCGGATGGAAGATCTTCCTCTCTGTCTCTCCTCCTCTCTGTATATCTGACTTTCCAATAAATAAATAAATCTTAAAGGAAAATTTTTATATAGAACTATTTTTTTTATGTTTTATTTCAGTGTGAACTTGGTGAATATCACAGTCTACTGGTGTGAGTTTGCAGAGTTGGTTATGTAAATTCTGGGAGGTTAGCACTTTAGGAAACTAAAGTTGGCTGAGTAAGAATTAGTAAATTAACGTGGTACAGGAATAGGTGTAGTTTCTACATTCGGCACCAGATGGTGCCAGTGCTTCTCTGGTGGTTTTGCCAGGTTGCTTGGCAGCCTCACAAATGGTGATGTAGACCTTGAAAGGATTGCATACATGTGTTCTTCACTACGTTAATAATTTTATTATTCAGCTTTAGACGGTTAAAATTTAGAATATGTGCATAACATCCGTCAGAACACTTAACCAAAGCAGCCTGAAATGCGGAACTAATTATTTTCTGTAACTGAATCCTACTTTTTACTTAATTTATAAAATGCTTAAAATCCAATTTCTACAAGTTAATTCCTTCAGAATTTGCACTTTTAGGGCAAGTGTTCCATGTGGTGGTTAGGACATAGCCTGGGACACTGTGCGAGGACTTGAGGCCCTGCCATCCACATGCAAGACCCGGATTCAGTTTCTGGCTCCTGACTCCAGCCTGACTCAGCTCTGTTGGGGACATTCTCTTTGCCTTCCAAACAAAATGGAAACCAATTTTAAAAGAATAAAAAAAAAATGCCCATATTCAGGCCACTTGCCACCCGTAGTCCAGCCACTTAATGGTAAATTTGCTCTGAGGCTGCAGCCGTGCTGAGTTAGCACCTCAGCATGTCCCCAAGCTGGGAGGTGTGTCCCCTGAACTGGGTCTCTGTGGTCTGGCCCTTCCCTGGTTTCCTGTTCCTTTATTGCAGTTTTCGGAACAAAAATTCTGCCTCCTTCAATGTTGTGCTCTTGCAATTCAACAGGCTGCCTGCAGGTGGCCCTGTGCTCGGCTCAGAACCCATACTTGGAACATGAGCCCAGGCTCAAGAGAAGCGCAGAATCCACTCAAACACACCTCTCGTTGGTTCACACCAACTCTTGACACACATTCACAACATACTTGGGTGGGCAAGGAAAGAGGTTAGGGAGATTGCATAAATTAATATTCAAAGGAGGTTGACATTCTTAAGGACAGGTGTTTTTCAGAATTCAGAATCTTCCACATTTTTAAAGCAAAACACTAGTTGTGCAAATGCTATCCACTCTGTGATGCTCCTAAGGGGCCGAGGGCAGCTGGCTCAAATCACACTGTGCGTTTCTCGACAGAGCGGCGTTCATGTGCATCTGACATGGGATGGCATCTGTTAAATGGCCTCATGTCACGTGACAGGCTTGTTTCCACACGAATGATGAAACAAGCCTTTGCTTGGCAGCCTTTTTTGAGGATATGGAGAAGGTATCACACAGCTGTCTTACGCGCTTTACATAACTCATTCCAGGTAGCCCTCAGAGGAATTGTACGTAAATATAAGAATGTCCGTACACGGGGAGCTAGAAGAGTCACCAAGTCACTTTCCTAAGGTCAGTAGTGTGGCAGAGCCAACATTAAAACCATCTGACTCTAAGCGGCAAAATGCTACATCGGCACTGGGTTTACTTAAAGCAGGAAACGAGCAGCGAAGGGCACTTCAACTTCCTTGCCAGTGCTGCACTTTTTACCCTTTTTTTGCATTGCTTTTTCTTCTGCTTCTGTGAGACAGAGTGGCAGGGCATGGTTAAGTATTTTTTTTTTTTTTAATCCAAAGAATGAGATCAGCCTCTTCACTGGCACCTGCACAGGGCAGCCCAGGGCTGGCTGAGGGAGGGAGCAGGCTACCCTGCAGGAGCCACCCTTACCGCCTCCCGGGACCAGACAGGCCTGGTGGGCACCTGGTCCACCCAGAGCCCCAGCCTTGGTGCTGTCAGCTGTATTAGCACCATTACCATTGTCCACATCCTTTCACAAATTGGACACCCGCTTGGACTGCAAATAAAGATTCTCCTTCGAATGAGGACATTGGAAGTCACTTGGCTTTAATAAAATTGTCAGCAGGCCAGGGAGAAACCGTTGGCTGTATTTTGTACATTTGCTCGGGTTGAGAAGGAATTAAAATAGCTATATTTTCAAGTTGTGCTTTCAAGGTAATTCATGAACCATTTTTTTTTTGCATTCTAATTATCCTTTTTCTTTTTTATACCTTTCCTTCTTCTAAATTAGAGCTCTATTTATAGTCTCAAGTTTAGGAGTGCACAGTCTCCATGCCCCACCACCCTCCCTGCCCTGTGTTTCTTTCTTGTAATGAAATCAATAACTTAGCAAGTCAGGGACACAAAACCCTTTTTATAGGCCTGTAAAAATAAGGCAGGCCACAAGAAAGGGTGTAACATTTTAATGAACTCCTCCAGTGACCTTCTATAGACTTTCAAGGTTCGTTGAAAAAAAAAAAAAGAAAGATTCCACTACAGGAGTACGTGTAAGCACTTCTGAAAAGTTTCTTAGAAAACCAATTATAAATCTAACCCAAGGCCCAGAAAGTTCACTCCTAATTATTGATAAGGATATGACTACAAGAAAACTCATGCAAGAATATTCATAGCAACCTTATTCCTGAAAGTTAAAACCTGGAACCTTCTTGGCTGTCCCTTACTGGCACAATGGATAAGCACATGAAAACCTACTCAGCAAAATCAAAGAAACTATTAAGACACACAGCAACATAAGTGAATCTTAACATTAAGCTAAGTAAATAGATACAGTCATGTTTATTTTTATTATTTTTTAATTTTTATTTTTGATTACATAGTTGATCAAGGTGGAAAGGATCAAGGGTTAGGGGAAAGAGGGTGAGACCATTGTTTCCACATTTTGTTTTTCTTCTTCTGAATCTGGGGGAAGATGGGAGATAAGGGGAAAAGCCACATCTAGCCTCCTAACTGCCTCAGTGCCGGGGGATGGGGAAAGGCCACCTGATGTCATCCCTTGGTCCCCAGTGTGGAGCATGTTCCAATGGTTCTGCTTAAGTGGTTTCGATAGTTCTGAAATGCTCTCTATCTCGCTGATCTAAGATGAGGAAATCCTTCCAAGGTCCATTGGCTGACACAGTCTATCTTTGAGTCTCCATTCACCCAGATATTTGCTGTCCTCGGTTGGGGTAGTTGACCAGTTTGTTCTGCCCTCCTTCCTCTTCTATGGACCGGATGTCCTCTGCACACCCCAATGGGCTGCCATATCCTCTGTGTGTATCTGGGCTTGCCATCCACTGTCCCAACTTTTCCAAGGAGGAGGGTGCCCCAGGGTACCCAACATAGGCCCTATTGGACCTTCCACCTCCAGGGCTTAGAGACCCGGCACCCACCACACAGGTTGGACAAAGGACCCAGGTTAGGTGACCAGAGCCTCTCTGGACCACCCCTTCCTGGGGCTCACAGACCCTGGCACCAATGGTACCCACCAGCACCCACTGCTAAAGCAGGCCTAAGAACCTAGGCCAGGAGACCTGGGCCCTACTAGACCCCCAGACCCCAGAGGTTCAAATAATCTGCACTCCCCTCCCCCCAAACACGTATCTTTAGGGAAAAAAAGTAGAAAAGGTTAGGCGATGGTGCTGGCACACTGGTATGGTTAACACAGATTGGCATTAACTAGGCCCAATTTGCCTGCTAGGTGTTAGCTGCTTTTCACTCAGCAGCATGACACTTGCCTAGGTACAATGCAACCTAGGCCGTTGCCTACAGCTGGGAGTCATGCTTATTTCATGCATACATGAACCCCTACAAAGTAAAGCTCACCCATGATGATGAAAAAAAAAATCAGAGAACTGTTTTTGCAGGATTGGGACTGAAACTCAGAAGGTGAAGATATTTTTCTTCCTGGAAACTTTAGTTTTAGCCTTTTACATTTAGGTCTACAATTCATAGCAAATTAACTCTGGCTGTTGCAGCAATTTGGGGAATGAACTAGCAAGTAAAAGATTCTCATTCACTCGCCCCTCTCTCTCTGTCCCTCCGTTCCTTCCCCTCTGACACTCTGCCTTTCAACGAAAAATAATGGGAAGTCGGGGTGTCTTTTTTTCCCCTTCCTTTGTGAAAGCATACTTTTCCTTAGTGTAGCAGTTTTGGTTGACAGCTTTTTCTCTGAGCTTCAACTACTCCTTCCCCATTCTCTTCTATCCTGTAAGGTTTCTGCCAAACAGTGTATGTTATTGAGATTTTTCTCATAGGTGAATTGCTGCTTTCATCTTGTCTTCAAAATTCTCTCGGTTTTGTGTTTTTGCCAGTATGCCTATGGGATGCTGTTCAAGGAATTTCTCTTGGTTCTCTGGGCTTCCTGTATTTCTTCCCAGACCTGGGAGGTTTTTGGCCATTATTTCATTTAGCAGGTTGTTCTGTGCCATTCCCCTCCTCCTCTCTTACAGCACGGGCAATGTGAAGGATTACCTACTTGGTGGTATCTTAAAAGGCTTGAAAAATTTCTTTATTCTCTAAATTTTTTTTGGCCTGATTGGCTTGTTTCAAAAGTTCTTTATTTGCACTCAGAAATTCTTTGTTCTACCTTAATTCTGTTTTAAAGATATATTCTTTTTTTACTTCATTTATTCAGTTCTTCAGATCCAAGATTCCTGACTGGCTCTTTTGTGTAATTGCTAAGTCCTTGTTGAATCTCTCTTTCATATCTTGAGTTGATATAATGTTGCTGAATTGCCATAATTCTCTTGCATCTCATTTCCTTAACATCATTATTTTGAATTCTGTATGAGAAAATTCATTGATTTCCATTTCGCTATAAGCTGTTAGAGTTGTTTTTGTGTGTTTTTGGAGGCATCACATTATTTCCTTTTTTATGCTCCTTGCACCGCCCCCCCCCCCCCCGCCATTGCTTTTCAGCCTCTGGTGGGTCAGTTGCTTCTGCCAGTTTTTTGGTTGGTCTTTTTAGTAAGACTTCCTGCCAGTGTGTCCTAGAGTATTGACTGGTTAAGCTGCCGTGGCTTCGTCTCAGGTGGGCACCTTAGTATAGTGACCATGCGGCTTCTTCAACTGTTACCAGCATTGACTCTGTTGATGCCTGTCTCGTAGCCTGGGCTGCCGGGGTTGCGGGATTGCATTGGTAGTTTAGATGTAGCTGCTGAAGGTGGGATGGCTCTGGGTACAGTGTGCCTGACTGTTGCTGCTAGGGCATCTGCTAATTTCCATAGGTCACGGGAGAGTGGAGCTCCACCTGTGGGAGCAGCTAGGAGTGGTTTAGTATGCTTGTCAGTGTGTGAGGGTGACATGGAAGTTGGGCTACTCCAGTGTGGCCACACAGGGCACCTGGCAATATCTGAGGGATGTGTGGGTGAACCTCATGGGGCTGCCAGGACCCACCCTGCTCACGGAGGTCTGCCTGGTGGCTTCCTGAGGCTGAGAGCAGGTGCGAAGGACTCTGCTTCTGAGATCATTCTTCCTTTCGGAACCAAAGCAGGTGGGAGCTGCCTGAAACCTAAGTCCACACAAAGGCTTTATTTACCTCAAGTTCAGTGTATCGTTACAGAATTGTCACACAGTTGGTATGCAACATCAGCATGATTATTTAGAGCAGAGTTCAATTCAGGGCAAAATTGAGTGGGAGGCAGAGTCCCCCAATACTCCCTGCTTCCGCACCTGTACAGCTTCTCTCACTATTCACAAACCTCTTGTGGGGAGGGGTACGTTATTTATTTATAACCAGTGACGTACAATGACCCATCATAATCAAAGTCCAGACATTTCTCTAGTTTGATTCCTTCAACTTGAATATGAGATTCCTAGGTATGTAGTTCCCACCTGCCATTCATTCTGATGTGTGTGGTGTGGGCTTCTTGGGCTTGTGGTTTGGTGTCTGACATTAAACGGGGGGAGTACCCTGTCATTGTTGTCTTCCTTCTGCTTCTTCCTTTCCCATCAGTTTTTAGGTTCCACCGTTGGTTGTTGGCCTACAGTCCTTGAACAGCCTGCTCTTTTAGCCTTTATTATTTTTATGTTTCAGTTTTGGAAGTTTCTATTCACATGTCCTCAAGCTCAGAGATTCTTCAGTCATGTCTAGTCTACTAATGATTCTATGAGAAACATTCTATTACATTTTAAAACATTTTTTTCTAACATCTATTTTGATTATATCTTAGAATTCCCAACTGTTTGCATTCCATGTTTTAACATGTTGTCTATTTTTTTTTCTAACAGAGCAATTAGAGTATTAATTCTCTTGATTTTAAACTCTCATTTTGAGAATTCCAACATTCCCAATGTGTCAGAGTGTGGACCCTTGCTTGCTCTAACTCCCTAAGCTGTGTTGTTTTGCATTTTAGTTTACCTTGCAATGTCCCATTGAAGGCCAGATGTGGCATAGCCAGTACTCCTTCCCTTAGATGTTTCTACTTAGTCATTGCTGCAGAAGTTGGTATTTTCTGTATTTGCCTGTCTGCCTCTCCAGTTCTGGGGGAGAGTGGGGTACTGTGACCTCAGTTCTTTGATCCAAGAAGGACTGTTGATTTTCAGTCTGTTTATCTTTTTGTTTGTTGTTAAGATGAAGTGACAGCTTCCAAACTCATTATATACTGTATCAGAAAACAGAAGTCTGTCAGTATCATTTTAAATATTTTTCATCATGAGTGAAATTGAGTCTGTTTTTCATGTTTAAGGGGAAGCTGATTCCATTTTCTCTGCACATTGATACTTGTATACTCTGATGTAACAATTAATTTTTGGTCTCTGTTTTGAGTAACTTTTTATAGTGTGGATATTAGATGTTTGTGTATGAAATGGCTTACATTTTCTCCAATTTTTCCATTTTTCCTTCAACTGGAATTTTTTTTTAAAGATTTATTTTTATTATTTTTTTTATTGGAAAGGCGGATATACAGAATGGAAAGACAGAGAGGAAGATCTTCCGTCCGATGATTCACTCCCCAAGTGAGTGCAACAGACCGATGCTATGCCGATCCAAAGCCAGGAGCCTCTTCTGGGTCTCCCACGCGGGTGCAGAGTCCCAAAGCTTTGGGCTCTCCTCGACTGCTTTCCCGGGCCACAGGCAGGGAGCTGGATGGGAAGCGGGGCTGCTGGGATTAGAACTGGCGCCCATATGGGATCCCGGGCGTGCAAGGTGAGCACCTTAACCACTTGCGCCACCACGCTGGGCCCCAACTGGAATATTTTAACTAATAAAAACTTTTAAGGAGTAAATTTATCAAAATGAGGAGCTTCAGGGACTAGTGACAAGGTATAATAGGCTAAGCCTCTTCCTGTCATGCCAATATACCATGTGGGTGTTGGTTTGAATCCCAGCTGCTCCACCTCTGATCCAGTTCCATGCTTATGGCCTGGAAGGGCCATGGAAGATGGTTCAAGTCCTTAGGCCCCTGTACCCATGTGAGAGATCCAGTGCATGCACCGGGTTTCAAATAGCTTCAGCCATTATGGCCATTTGGGGTGTGAGCCAGTATATGAAAGGTGTGTGTGTGTTTCTTTCCTTCTCTCTAACTTCACCTTTCAATTAAAAATTTGAAAAAGGTATTTGATTAGCTTCAAAAAAGTTCATGGAGATATCCACTGGTGCATGCATGAGCCAGAGTAAGTGCAGGCTGGTTGGACTTTGCTGTAGCATCAGCTGGCAAGTGCTGGGAATGGGGGCAAGGATCCCTCTCAACTATGTAAACCTCATAAAAAATAAAATGAATGTTATTAAAAATAAATAAATAGTTCATGGAGAAATGGAATTAAAATATAAGTTTACTTAGTGCAAAAAATTTTAAGATTCATGTATAGCTTTTTTTTTTTTTTTTTACAATAGGCATTTCTCCTGAACTTTGGGGGAGTTCTTTACTGTATTTAAATGGATTTTGTGTTCTGAGTCAGGTATAGATTCTAAAGGAGCTTGAAATTTATGAAACTAGAGAGTAATTATTTTGTTATATTTAAAACACCATTTGCCATAGCAGCCTCCGTCTCCCAAGAGTAGCATATTTTCCTCTCCAGAGTGTGTATATATATATATTTTTTTTTGCAATTCCAGAATGAATCATAGCACATGGAAGGACAGACCCCTAAGGAGCAAGATGAAGAGAACCCCTTCATGTGCACAATGAAATCAAAAGTGTAAGTTTGTTGATACCCCACCTAGGGGCTGGAGGGAGGAGTTGAGAGAGAGGAAGTGAAATGAGAAGTGTGATCCAAAGACAATAACGACTCTGAGAGGACCCACAGAAAATGTTCAGGGGGCAACAGGGTGGGTGCTGAGAGGCTGTCGTGTCACCCAGTGCCAGGCCATCCACCCTACTGTGATGCAGTGTAGCCTTCTTTATTAGCCCTAAACTATCCATCCAGAGGCACTGTCACAGGGAAAATGAGCAGCCTGGTATAAGCACTGGTCAAGAAAGCAGAAGCTCAGGTGCATTCCAAGTGGGGCAGGTAAGAGGCTGCAGCCTGGGTCTGACTCAGGAGTGACCAAGAGACAGCTTGCCCTAACAGCCTAGTGGAGGCCTCCGTTGGCCTCTGTCCTGGGTGGTGGCCCATCTCCCAGTAGCATATTCTCCACATCTGAAGGTTCAAGGGTGCACATGGAAGCTCCACCTCTAAACCTGGATGGGATCATCTTTCTTGCACCTGCTCCTCTGGGCCAGCTGAGCTTCAAAAGGTGGGAACTAATGCTGCCCCTCCCTGGGAGGAACAACATGTCCCCTCTGGAAGGGTAGTGGCCGTCTGTGGCCATTCTTGGAGACCCACTGACTGGTGGTTTGCAATGACAGGTTCCTTGACTGGGATGCAGAGTAAAAGATGTGGGTGGGGGTGCAGTAGGCCTTCCAGCAGCATGACTCTGTCTCTCGACTAAATTTTATTTTAATTTGCAGTCAGTGCTAGCGAGTGTAGTGACCAAGTCACAGGTTGAAATGGTGATGAGACCACACTGTTGACTGACCACTCAGCATGCTTTATGAAGGTTATCTTCTAGTTGCTAGGAGTTAGGAACCTGGAGTCCGACAGACTGGTTTCCAATTCCTGAGTCATCGTTTATCAGCCATGCAGTCTCAGGCAAATTGATTAATTGCTCTCAGCCCCCATTTCTGTGTCTTAAAGTGGGTCATCCTGGCAGCTCTGTACCATGTGGCTGTCGTAGGGGGCACTGAGATGATGCATGTACTCTGATGTCACTTAAGCCTCCGTCAGCATGAAGTCTGGTTGAAGTCAGGGAGTAAGTGAGGCACCCGAGGTTAAGGCCTGCAAGTGTGCTGCTCCTCCAGTTCCCTCTGGTTGTTTTCTGAGGGTCCCCCAGCTCCACCAGACTGGAGGGCAGCTTTGTGTTTTCCAGGAGGCAGAGTCTCTTTCCTGGCTGCCTCCCTTGACATCCTGTTTCAGGGTGCTCTTTGCAGAGCTCCGATGTGCAAGTCGTGGTAAAGACATTAACCCCTAGGGGTCTTTCTGAGTCTGTGCCAAGTGTGCTTCTGGGGGAAGCAGAAAGTATCCAGGCTTTGAAGCTTCCTGGAGCCTGCACAGGCCATGGAAGCTGTTAATGAGCCCTCACACTCTCCATCTCCTGGGGTTTGCTGACCGCAGCTCTGTGCGTGGCCATGAGGCCACAGGGGTTCCTGCACATGCTCCTTGTAGTTAAATAGAAACAAACAGCACAGTGCCCTGGGACTCAGCAAGCTTCATGGCATGCATTTTTTGGTCTCTTTTACACTTCCATCGCCTTGCTTCAGAAGTGTAATCCTCCTTAACGGCAGATCCATGATGACGAGGCCATTATTTTTTGATGCTGCAGTTTTAAGACATGACCCAGAAAACTGGCTTTAAAAACAACCTTTTCCTCCTCTGCCTTTTATTCCAAGCACAGGACCAGATTAAAACAGCCCTCTCTTGGATGAATATTTATGTTAGATCTTCTGCCAAATCCGATTAGAGTTCATCTTGCAGGGCACACACGGATTCTATAGTCAGATTTAATGAAGAGCCAACATGTTAATTACCTTCCTCGGGACATCCGGACAGCACTGTAAACATGCCCTGTGTGTCTCAGGCCCAGCAGACACACAACCTTCATCACATTTAATTCGGCCAGGAAAGCTTCAGTCACATGGCACAGGGTTCCATAAACTCTAAATCAAGTTTGAAATACCTAGATTAACACTGAAGGTGTTAGTTCGAGGTCCCTTTGTGCACCCTCTGCCTCCTGGTGGCCACACTGGCAGGAAGCTGGAACTGGGAATGAGATCAAAGACTGAAATCCAGCCTCTCTGGTGTGGGATGCAGGTGCCTTAACTGCCATGCCAAACTTACCCTCCCTCCCCTCCCCCCAAAAATCATGCTTGATCCCTGATTGGTTGCATTCAGTAATGCAGAACTCGTGGACACGAAGGGCAGACCATCCCGTAGACAGTCTTGAATAGCATACAGGCAGAGGAAATTTGGTAGTGGCACATCAAGAGTCTGACCACAATCCTAGAAGTTGGCACCACTTTATTGAAAATAAGTTGTATAAATCAAAGAAACTCTTCTAAGTTATCAACAGTCATCACATGTCTTATTTTCCTATTCTTTCTATTGACAATGATCCCACAAAATCATCATCATAAGGAAGAGGGATTGGATTATACAGTGAGAGAATGTAAGAATCTCTTTTCAAGAAAAGAAGTGACCCTTTCTACAAATTTTGTGATGCTTATAGTCTTGTCAGCTTCAAAAAGGCATAGTCGGCTGTGATTTCCCTTCTCCTTCTAAGTGTTCCAGTTGGTGCCTAATTGATGCTTGCGGTTGGAGGTTCTGTATCCAAAGTGCCCCTGAAGCCTGTAGCATTTGTCTTGAGTGTGTCCTTGGCAGTCAGCTTATAGCCTTTCCAGGAGGGCCCCCAGCTTGCCAGGCTGCACCCCCAACACCCTGGGTAAGCTGCCAACCCTCTCTAGATTCCTTACCTAGGTTTCATAGCCCTTTTTTGCAGCAATGAGCTGTGGAAGGGCACAAGCTCTGTCCTCCTCGGCAAGGTACCCAAAGCCCTTTGCTCAAGGCTATCTCAGGGGCAGTTGGAGAGGCAGGGATTCCGGAAGCACACAGCTTCATGCTGTGACTCTGACATGCCCATCACTGCAAGAGGCGATGAGGGAAAACATTTCGTATAGATTCTGTTGCAGCGGGTCCTTCGAGCCTGGGACACAGCCACCCAATCAGTGAGTTTGTCTGAGATACCACTTCCCTGACTTCCAGGGGTAGGCATTCCTGTGAACCTCAGTGCCCCCCTTGGTCTCCAAACACCTCTTCAATCTGTGAGTTGAATGGATTCTCTTTCCCAAGGACCTGGGGCCACTGGCGCTGCACCTTCTTCCAGAATTGATCTGCAAATAGCAGCAGAGCCACCTGCAAGACAGAATCCACAGGAAAAAGGTATGACAGAATGATAGCAAGGCAATACTGACTGGTGAGATTTACCATACACCCTCTGTGGCAGGCAGTGGCCAGGCTAGCTGCTGGCATTCCTGCCCTTGCGTCCTTGTGTTCTCCCCTGCCCAGAACCAGGGTGAGCTCCATCACTTGGTTCTACGTAGTGGAATATGTGGTGATGGGTTATGGGCGGGTGTCAACTTAGTGACTCCATTCTTTATATAAGACTTGGCCTTGCATGAGACTCTTCTGACTCCCTTTGCTTGGCCACTGAGATAAGAAACTCCCAGCCAGGAAATAGGGATGGCGGCTAGCTGACATCTTCAAGACTGTGGGTCCTCAGCCCTACAGCCTGAAGGAAAGAAAGCTGCCAGCAAGCCACCTCTGCCCCCAGCTGTTTCAGGATAAGAGCATGGCTAATTGGTTTAGTTGGATGAGGCCCTACGCAGACATCATGGTTAAGCTATAACCCACACGAACTGTGAGATCATAAACCTCTATCATTTTAGGTGCCTGTATTTGCCATTATTTGTTATTGACTAATGGCAAATACATCTGTTTGCTTACCTGTGGTGGGCTGACATTGCTGACATTCACCCTAAGTCTAACTTGGGTTTTGGACATGAATGTGATAAGGCCTTCTTAGCATATGGGGGGAGCCACATGCACAAATGACACCAGCACAACCACAGCCACAACCTGGAGGGGAAGAGGTACCAGCTCTGCAGGGGTGTGTGTGTGTGGGTTGGGGGTGTTGCAGGGCGGGACTTCTGTGAGGAAGACAATGGCTGAGTTGCATTTTCAAGTTCACTGCATGAGTTGCGCGGGGGGGGGGGGGGGGGGGGGGATTCGTGCTTGTGGCAGAGGGCCTAGCATGTGCAAAGGCATGGGAGAGGAGGCATGGTGAAGAATTTGGGTGCCCAGGACAGGAAGCTGTGTGGGTCAACTGCTAGGGGTGGGGTCCCGAAAGGTACTGGAGGCATGGAGCCTAGGCCAAGTGCCACATGGAGGGACCATCTGCTTTCTGCCTAGCTGGTGCCTCTCGGGCTCTCTGAGCTGAAGGCCCCTTGTCCACACTGTGAGCAGCCCTGCGCTCCACCATCCACTAGAATGCCTTGGAGGGCAGGCTCCTTTTCTGAGGACATGGCCCTCGCTGAGTCCATGGGGCTGCTGGCCCCACCTGGCTGTTTCTCAGCAGGGAAGCTTGATACACAAGTGCAAGAGAGCTGTGCTCACTAAAGGCCTCACAGAGGACTACACTGTTGGAGAGAAAGCCCAGAGAGCACCCTAACTTTGCTCAGAGATACAGGACCTTGGCCCCCAAGGGTAGTCCCCAGCTCATCATCCTAAGAGTGGTACAGCTAAGTCTCTGTGTGGGGTAGAGCAGCGCCTCTCCTCTTCTCCCTGCTTACAGTAAAGGACCTGAAGACCTTGGGGTTTATATCATGTGGAAGGACTTAGTGGCTGTTAGAAGAAACCAGACCATATAGAAGCTCTATATTAAATACTCCAGCATTTTCTTGTGTTCCAGAGCTTTCTGTGGAGGTCCCAGAATTCCATTCACTTGGCTCGATAGTCTTGGTCATAACCATACAACGCCTATACTCCCAATCCTCTCACATACACGATATGCACACCCTTAAAAGTCACCACACATGTAACACACATACACCCCTCATATACACACCCTCTGTGTATATAGCCCTCACATATACACCATACGTATGTAATCCACACTGTATGCATACTCCACATATACACCAATCATTTATGCGTCCCACACATGACACACGATTCCAATACTCCTTAAACACATAGACATCACACAGAATAACACACATCATATACACACTGCAAAACCCGACATACACAGCACACAAAGGAAACAACCCCTTATACATCTTACACCTAACACATCACATGTGAAACACACATATTCTTTTTTTTTTTTTTTTTTTTTTTTTTTTAAAGATTTATTTTTATTATTTTTTATTGGGAAGGCGGATATACAGAGAGGAGATACAGAGAGGAAGATCTTCCATCCGATGATTCACTCCCCAAGTGAGCCGCAACGGGCCGATACTATGCCGATCCGAAGCCAGGAGCCTCTTCCGGGTCTCCCACGCGGGTGCAGGGTCCCAAAGCTTTGGGCCGTCCTCAACTGCCTTCCCAGGCCACAGGCAGGGAGCTGGAAGGGAAGCGGGGCTGCCGGGATTAGAACCGGCGCCCATATGGGATCCCGGGCGTGCAAGGCGAGGACTTAACCACTTGCGCCACCGTGCCGGGCCCGAAACACACATATTCTTTATATAGCACATATGACATGCCACAAAATATCATATATATACACTTTTACACACACACCCATAATGTATACTGATTTCTTTGTACTTAAAAACAGGAGTGTGGGGTCAGTGTGGTGCTACCCTTCATTAAGCTGCCACCTGTCATGCTAGCATACCATATGGTCACCAGTTCAAGTCCTGGCTGCTACACTTCCAAATCCGCTCTCTGCTAACATGTGTGGGAAAACAGCAGAAGATGGCCCAAGTACTTGGGCCCCTGGCACTCGTGATGGAGACTAATTTAGTTTTTGGGCTTCTGGCTCTATTGTGGTCATTTGGGGGGTGAATCCGTGGATGGAATTTTTTTTCTTTTTCTTTTTTTATCTTCCCCTTTCCTATAACTGCCTTTCAAGCAAATAAGCAATAAACAGGATTGTGCCAGGGGCTGTCGGTTAGGCTGCCCTCTTCTATCCAGAAGGGCCAGGTCATCTCTGGTTCAAAGCAGTCAGAGGCCTGGCCCTGTGATGATTTGATTTGCCTGCCATTTCTCCACACAGGGACTGCTGCCAGGTCTGTAGAAAATTGTGGTGCCTGTTGTTTTGTTTTTTGTTTCGGTCGCTTCCAGCATGATATACACAGGCTGCCTTTCCAACAATTATATGGTACCAAGGTGTTTGAGCATTTATTTCCCACTCTTACGTTGACAAGGTAGGGGCGAGGGGTGAGGGTTAGAAAAGGAGAATGAAAATGAGAGAGCTCAGATATGAGCATGTGGGAGCTGTTGGGTTGGAAAGCAATTAGTTGGCTGTCACTTTACTAGAGATTACAATATTTGAATGTGCATTGCTAAAATATTGGGTCTAAAATGAGAGTGGCATGGTTATTACGATGTTAGTGGCTTGTGATGAAAGGATCAAGCATACCCATTCAATCAGCCATGTTTGGACAGGTGTCTCCTGCGTGATGCTCTCTGCTGGGCTCTTGAGGGCCAACGCACAGGGGCAGGTGCCACTGTCCCCATCCCTTTCTACTCCAAATCAGTTATTTCCTGAACATGGGTGTTCGTTTTCTTTATCCAGAATTGAAAATATCCAAGCAAGGAGTATGCGTTGGGTGTCGGAGTAAAGACACTGCTTTGGTGTCCACTGCACATCCCATTTCAGAGACTTGGGCTTGGGACTAGACTTCCCCTTCCATTCCATTTCCTTCCTAATGGGCACCCTGGGAGGCAGCAGGTGGTTGGTTCTGCCACCCAAGTGGGAGACTCAAAAGGAGCTCCCCACTCTGGCTTCAGGAAAACCCCAGCTACTCCAGTTGTTGCAGGTATTTTCTTTAGCAGGGGTGGGGGTTGCTGGTGGGGTGGGGAGACACAACAATAGATGACATTGAGCTGATCCAAAGCTGGAAGCCAGGAGCTTCTTCCTGGCTTCCCATGTGGGTGCAGGGTCTCAAGGCCTTGAACCATCATCTGTTGCCTTCTCAGGCCATAACTGGGGAGCTGGATCAGAGGTGGAGCAGCCAGGACACAAACTGGCACCCATATGGGATGCTAGCATTTACAGGCAGAGGATTACCATGACACACCACTGTGTTGGCTTCCTCTCTCTCTCTCTCTCTTTGCCATTCAAATAAAAAAAATTTAAAGTATTGTAGCAATACCTATTCACTCTAGAAGAGCTGAAAAGGATAAGCCAAAAGAGAAAAATGGAACAGAAGTCATCTGCATCCATCATAGAAGTACTTCTATTAAAATTGGATATAGAACTTCTCTGCTTTTATATCTGAATTCCTTTCTTACACACACACACACACACACACACACACACACACACACACACACACACACACACACACACACACACCCTCCATGGATATCACTGTATAATCTGTTCTCATAGAAGCTTAATTTACTTACAGGAAAGTTCACTCTTCTTTGTCAACAGTTTCCTAAGTGCTGACAGATGCCTACAGCTGCGTGCTCCCCCACAGCTGTTCTCTGCTCTTACATTGCTGTCTATTCCAGACAGATTCCCGTGTCACTAAAGGTAGATGTGGATCGTTGTTTTTGCTTAATACATGGCATTCCATCTGTTGAAAGCCAGCGAACTTATCTTGCCAGAAGAAACATCTGTCATATACCTCCTTCTGCTCCCTGGTGTTTGTCCTCAGGACAGGACACAGGGACACCCTCTCCCCGCCAGTGTACAGGAACATTATGGACGAATGGACTTGCTCTCTAACCCTAACTCTGTACATGCGCTGAAGGTGGCAGGGAATGGGGTGTTCTGGGTGTGTAGGCCTGCCTGGTTAACAGAGGGCCCTTTCTGTGTAGTTAAACATCTTGCAGTGCCTACTTTCTTGCTTCCTTACATATAAACATATCCAGTTTCCAGCTTAAGAAAGCCACAAGTTTTTTTTTCTCCTAAGTTCATCAAGTTAGCTCTTTGTGCTGTTCTGAGATGTTTTGTTTAATTGCTTCATATAGGGAATTGTGCTAAGCCTTCTCCTATTGGTCCATGATCACTGCTGAGATTTAAGGGATGATGCCAAGCCTGTATCAACCCCGGATGTGCCAAATTTGATTTCTTGAATGAAATCTCTGATGACCACTTGTCCTCCTGTCTTTGACTCAATGGTCATTAAGATTTCTGTTGTTAATGCAGTTGTGTTTTAATTTTTAAAATTTCATTAAATAACTTTAGCACATATATGATAACTATACAGAAATGTTTATGGGGTACCATGTAATGTTTGGTGTGTGTATGTTGTATAATGTCTACCTATTTCTATCTATTTCCTCAAACACTTAATATTTCTTTATGCTGAAAATTCTCCCATCCTATGTCCAAGCTGTAAAGACATACAATTGACCTGCAGGTTTAACAAGCTGCTCTTCCTTTGCTTTTTTTTTTTGTACCCCTAGAATAGACTTTTCAGTGCCTTTCTTTCTCTGTCACTGGGATTATAGCAGGTTTTGCATTGTCCTTCATAGCTGAATATACACACTCTGTGTGTGTGTGTGTGTGTGTGTGTGTGTGTGTGTGTGTGTGTGTGTGTGTGTGTGTGTGTTTCCAACATTTGGATGGGCTTGGGGACAGGATTTTCAAAGTATGCCTGGAACGACACCTGCCACTCACTCCCTGCACAACCCCTGGGCCAGGCCATGCCCCACCGCTGTAGAGGCTCATTACTTGTTTAGGGGATTTTGTGTTTAGTTCTGGAAGATAACATTGGTGGCCTTTAGTGGATTTCCTGTGTCGCCTCAGTGGAGGGGCCCATCTGAGGCAGCAGTTGAAGGAGAGTAGTAATTATCAAGGATTCTACAATAATTCGCTTTCCCTCAGGGACCTCTGTTCAGGGTTAGAATGAAGTCATTGGGCAATAGGGACATTTTCTCGCTGTCTCCACTTCTCCATGCTATTCTGAACTTCAACTGCTGAGTTCAGGTGGCTGCAGTGTGCTTGTGTCCAAGTGCCACTGCCAATTCTAGCTGGGGTGGCCCTATGCTCTGGGTAAGAGCACCCTGACAGGCACCCCTGCCAGCATCCGTGCTGCCAGCGTGGGCACCTCCAGCAGCCCTTTCTGTCTGTGTGCTGCCACATGATGGTCAAGTTAAGAGGAGCACTTTGCTCTGAAATTGTCCTGGAAGGGGTGTCAGAGTGGGACGACCTACCACACTGTCTTGTGTAAGCTGGTGGTGAAACAGCTTTTTCAGTTTGTGCTTCCAGCCCCTGGTCTTGCCAGGGAGTGGGCATAAATTTATGGGAAGGGGCGCGCAGGATAGGGATACACAGAAGGTTCTTGGGGTGGGCCCTTAGTGACAAGCACTACAGCCATCATTTATGTGACTCTCAGAATTTCTTCTCTTCTCCGTTCAGAATGAACCATGCCTCACAGCTGGACAATGGTTTTGCTTACACTCAGTTCTTCTCTAAGGAGGTTTCCTGTCCTCCAAGTGCAGACACCACATCAGGTCTCTCCCACAAGTCTAGGATTTTCCCCAGGATGAGGTAGAAGCCCAGCACAGAGTCCCCTGCATGGTCTAACCCAGGAAGCCTCCACCTTCCCACTTTGTTTAATTTATTTTGCCCCCCCAAATGGAACTATTTCAGAAGAAATCCACAAAAGCAAATTTTTAAATAATAACTACCTCCTTGTAATCTTTTGGAATCATAAATATGTCTTAGAGCAAGATTGTATAGATTTTACCAAAACATACAATCTCTTCATTACTTTTAATTTGAACCCTTGCTAACTTTAAGTCTGGGGTGCCAACAGACCAAAGCCAGAAATCCACTCTGAATGTATTTTTCCTGCAGGAAGATAGCTCCAAGGTATCTTGAGAAGATTGTTTTTAAAGCACGTGCAGGGATGCTGTCACCGGCACAGCTTTGTTCCTCTGTCCCCATCTGCCCAGAAAAACCATCACTGGACCTGGGGAGTCGTTGGTCTCAATTAATTGTAAATTTGCAAACTGAAAAACAGCAGTAGTCTCACATGCATTTAAATACATTCAAGAGAAAATAAAAATTCCTAGTTCAGCTCCTCAGTGCTGCATCAGGGTGACCTTGACCAAAATGATGCTGACTTGTTGGCCTTTAAAGCAACATAAAGACTAAGGTGGCTGCTTGGGATGTAATTGAGAATGTCCTGGCCCAGAACATTGCTTGCTTCCCCTCCACATCGTGAGCACAGCTTCCTTTTCCAGGAGACTTGCCATGTCTACCCTGGGCCCTTAGTTCCCAGGGGGTTTACAAGCGGGCCTTGGAAGCTAATGACCTATTTAAGATAAAGCCAAAACCAGTCTGTCTCCGTGCAGGGTTCTGGGCTGGAGAGAGAGGAGAGGGCTGAGGTTATGGGAGATTCCTTCTTTGCAGTAGGAGTTTTGAGAGGCTGTATTGAATGGTGTCAACATGATGAGAAGAGAGGGAGTTGTTCCACAGGCAGAGCTGCCGAGGCCAGAGTGCGAAGGATGCTCAGAAAGGTGTCCAAGAGCAGCGAGGGAAAGTTGGCTTGATGGATGCCTGTGACTTCCTAACACTTTCTGTTTACTGTTGTCTGATCTCAGGCCTACATGGCATTATGGTGACTTCAGATACCTCTGCAGAGACTTCAAAAAAGCAGGTGTTTGAACAGGTAGAATTATAGCAACTTTTGCAGGTCACAAACTTGGGGCTTGGAACCTTGAAAAACTGTTTCTTTCCTAAGTCAGATTGCTCTCTAACTTTTTTTCTTAAACCCACTGGCTTGCCATCTCCCTCCCGAGCCATTCTCCATGTTGTTGGGACTGCTAGTGTCTTTTAAGAACACCTGCATGATTGTGTCTTTCTTGCTTACAAAGCTGCACTTGGATCCACATGCCCCTTGGGACAGAGGTCAAACCTCACTCCAATCTTGCCTGCCCTGGCCCCTGGCGACGTCTGTGAATTTTCCTCTCAACTCCACTCTCAGACTGCATGTTGCAGGTGACTGAAAGCCTTTCTCCTTCAATTCTGTAGTGTGCCATGCTTTGTTACTACCGAGGCCTTGCCAATGTGGCTTCCTTCACTCAAATCACTTTCTACAACCCCTGCCCACCTACTGCTTTACCACCTGGGTTCATGGTCTTAGCTCTGAGGTCACCTCCTCTCCCATTTCACCTGCCGTAATGCTCTCATGACTTTCTGTGTGGGCCCAGCTGAAGGCATTCACCCCATTACATGGAATCCTCTGTTGGCTCACCATTTTCATCTTAACTAGCAAGGGTGGCTTCTTGTTCACCTTTGAACTCCCACTGTGCTTGACATATGAGATGACAAGTCACCCCTCCGGACTTTACAGCTCAACCTACTTAATAAACAGGCAGGCGGACCGATGGCCTCCATGGATGCGGTTAGACCATGGCTGCCCGCTTTATCACCCAATACTAGGCAGGAACAGATCTTGAATGACAAGATTACTATACATGTTCAGCTTCCACATGTGTCTTTGTTTTCTGTAACCAGTTAGAAACACAGCCATTTGAACAAAGGAGATCCCTGGTTTGATAGGTGTTAACCCTAATATCATTTTACAGCCAGCGATAGAGTGGTCCTTGGGCAGATGAAGGACATGTGTCCTGAGCGTCAATTGTTCATGTGGGACCCTCTGCCTGGTCATCTTTTTATGCCCTTATTCTCTGCATACAAGGAATAAAATTCTAGGATATGCAAAAGTACAAGAAGTACTACCTCATTATTGCCAGGAGCAAGGGCATTCATCTAAAACCAAATATAGCATTTTGGGGGATTGCCATGTTTTAATATTTAACTAGCTTCTAACCAATGAGTCTCTGATCAACACATCCAGGTGATATTAGAATATGTTGAAGTTGATCTTGTAGCCCCCTTAGGCAGCTCGATTCTCAGGACTGCATGCAGCTTAGTAACACTGACCTGCAGGTGGGAATCCAGGCTAGAACCTGGTTGTGTTTTGGACAGGCTTGTTTATCCCCTAGAGGTACCTATGTTAGAAGCTTCACATGGCAATAAAAGGTGATGAGACATATTTTTTAAGAATTAATTAATGAACTTGAAAAGGGCAGAGAGAGACAGAGATGGACAGATACCTGCAATGGCCCCAGGCAGGAGGACAACCTTGTATGCCAGGGTCCAGTTTTCCTACATGGGTGACAAGGGTCCAATTACTTGAGCCATCATTAATGCTTCCCAGGGTCTGAATTAGCAGAAAGTCGGTGTTGGGAGTGGGGCTGCAACTCCAGCCCAGGCATTTGGATGTGAGATGCGGGTTCGTAATTGCTAGGCCAAAGCCCATCCCACAGGACCTCTCAGAGGTGGGCTTGGCATGAGGCGATTGCCAGACCTTTTCCTATGCTCTGGGTTCTTGTCTTCATAGACTCTGTCCCTCTCTCACATGCTCTGGCTAGGATGCTGCATGCTAGGAGGTGAAGTAGCCATGGGGGGGCTTTAGCCTCCAAAACTTTGAACTACATAAACCTCGCTTTTTATTTTTTTCCTTCATAGAATAGCATAGCCTCAGATAATTCTGTTTAGTAACAAGAAATGCAGTAATCCAAATACCTTGGTTTGAGTCTTCTCTGTTACACACATTTATTATTACAAATTCTTTATGAAACAAAAGATTTAAAAGTAAACACACAGAGAACCTGCATCATGGCACTGCAGGTTAGGGTACCACCCACGAAGCCAGCATCCCACATGAGCACTGGGTTCTAATCCTGGTTGCTCCACTTCTGCTCTAGCTCCCTTATGATGAAGCTTGGAGAGCAGTGGAAGATAGCTCAAGTGCTGGGGTCCCTGCCGCCTATGGAGAAGACCTGGATAGAGTTCTAGGCTCCTGATTTTGCCCAACCCTTAGCTGTTGCAGCCAACTGGGGGAGTGAACCAGCAGAGGGAAGCTCTCCCTCTTCCGGTGACTCTCCCTCTCTCTGTAACTCTTTCAAGAAAAGTAATAAGTCATTTAAAATGAATGGATGGATAAATAATAAACACATGAATGCATATGGATCTTTAAAGTCCAGTCTCCTCATGTGGCTGCGCACTTATGTGTAGTCATGCTTACCTCACTGGGGTGGAATCCGTCTACAGGCTCGATGAGCTCCCAGGGCTGGCCACCTTTCCTCTGCCACTCCTCCACGACTGAAAGGCAGAGAACCAGAATTAGAGACCCACGTCTGCTAAGTGGCAGTCAGCCACGAGGGCAGGAACTCGATAGATCATCAGAGCTGCCCTGCCCTCTCAGGTTGTTACCGACCCAGCCATGCCAGTCTCTGAGCTGGCATCTTGGACTGGTGGCTTTCCAAGCTGGAATGACCAGTGCACTGTGGGACTTTTATATATTTATTTTTTTGCTCCTAACTCAGGAATGTATGAGAATGTCAAGGAATGTGGCTGGTGTAGTAGGCAGGATAGAGGGAAAGATGAGCTCTAGAATAACTCCATGCTAATGCAAGCCTATCTTTTCTCAGTGGTGCAGTGGGACAGTTACAGGAGGGGGAAATGTCATATTCTGTTAGCATCTCCCCTCCTGGGCTGTCATTTGCAGACATTGATTGCATGTGTCAAGCAATCACCTTTAACAGCCATCCAAGGCATCAGAAATTTAATTGCAGCAAATTATCTTAGCATCTACTCAGAGAGAGTAGATGCTATGGAGAGACTGCCACAGCCCCCATCCCAGCGATGAAAAACAGAAAGACTTTCCTTTCACACAGGTAAAGAGACCCAGAATGTCAGTGACTCCACAGCTACAGCACAACTGACTTCACGTAATATTTTGCAGTCAATAAGAAAGCCCCAAGCTTTCAGATCCCTGGAGAGCCCTGGGGAGAAAGCCTAGTAGCTGTTCTTCCTAGCGCAACTGATACCTCGCTTTCCTGGCATCCCGCAGGGTGGGGAGCTGACACAACAAAGAATCCTCCAGTTCCATTCTCTTTGCCTGCTCCCTAGCAAACCCAAGGGCGAAAGTCTGTGCCCATTGTCTTCCCTGCTTCTTACCCCAGGGAAGAATGGACATTCTGTCTGGAGCTTTGATAGAATAAAAACAAACAAACACACTGGACTTTCCAGGACTGATCAATACCTCACTGCTCTGGCAATTGTGCTGGGATCACAGCATTCCACCCCACTCACTACGTCCTGTCGCTGGCCAAGGAAGCACCCAGAGTCTGGTTCCTTCAGAGAAATCTTTGCTTCGAGCCTGGTCTTCATAATCAGATTTGCTGCCATATGTGATTCCTGAGGTGCAATTCAGCTTCGGCACCAAAGTTTATTCCAGTTTATTCCAACCTAGTTCTGTTTTGCTTGCGTCTTACATGTGTTACTAACCACCAAACTAAAGACTTACTGCATGCAGGTCCTTGACTCTCACAGGTGGATGGTATAATGGAGATCAGCACACTGGCAAGTAAAGTTACATCATGGTGTGCGTCTCTACTCCTGAATAGTAATAGACTCCCATTTTGGAACCTGTAAATATACCCATTTAACATGACACTAGATTTTCTACTTCTGCCTCTACGTACCATGTCATGATTCACTTAAATAGAAGAAAGTTTGTCTTGTAACTGTTACTAAGGGGCGATACTACTGTGATAATTTGGGGAATAATAGCAACGGGGCCGGGGAAGATATAAGGAGGGAGCAAGAAGAGGGGAGAGGCAAGAAGGGATATTTGCATGTTAAGTTTTATAGAAGAGCAGGGGGTGTGCTCTAGGGTAGAAGGCAGTGGGAGCTATTCCTAACTATCACCACCCCCCCATGTTCTAGCAATTCTAAATGCCTTCAGTTGTAGCATAGCTTGCCTTCCAGAAAGCATGTTCCTGTCCCCTAACCTTCATCCCTCCCCTATACTAGGGTACTACAAGGAAACCCAGCCTTTGGTAGAACTGCCATGTCAAATAATACCATAGATATATATTTTTTAAAATGCTGGAGTGGGCATTTAGCACAGCAGCTTAATCTGCTGCCTGTGATGCCCATGTGCCCTGAGTGTCCAGTACTCAGCTACTCCACTTCAGCTCTAGCTTCCTGCTAATATCCTGGGAGGCAGCAGGTGGTAGCTCAAGTACTTGGGTCCCTGCCACCCACATGAGAGACCTTAATGAAGTTCCTGGCTCCTGTCTTTGTCCTGGCTCTGCCCTGGCTGTTGCAGGCATATAGACAGCAAATCACAGATGGAAGATCTCTCTCCCTCACTCCTCCCTCCCTTTCTCTGCCTTTCAAATTAAATGAAAATGAATAAGAATTAGCAAATTCCATAAGGTTACCAAGACCACAATTATTTGTCATAGCATTATTTCTCTTATATGACTACTGTGAGGGCTACTGGTCATCACACAAGTATTGATTCACAGGAAATAGTTTAAGGTTTTATCTGCATAGTATCGAGTGTGTGTGTGTGTCTCTTAGGATGTGTTTTTCCTTTCTCTACACAAGCGCAATTACAGACAGTAATGTTGATCTCTTTGTCTAATGAAGGGGAATGTGGTTTGTTGGCCAATCTTCTTCCTATATGGCCTTGTGATTCAAAATGAGTAAGCACTTTGTATTTGCTCCTTAGAAGACCTGAATTAAGCTTCTAGAGGGAGCACAGGCGATCTCCTGGGATTTGAGAAATCAGAGGGACAGCCAGTGCAAGTTTCTCAAGGATGCAACAGCTGTCATGGAGGAAGACTCGGAAGACACCTGCCAGCTCTCTGATATGCAGCAGCACTAGCAGACACTGGGAAAAGAAAGTTGCGTTTCACAAAGCCACTGGCATTTTTACAAAAATCTGCATGGACTCGGGGAAGGGTTAGGGAGCAGGTTTACTCCAACTGAGTTATCTTGAAAGCTGAGGGCAACTGGCAAGATATTTAAACTGTCAGGATAAAAATGGCCTTGTCAGCCGAGTGACATTTTCTTCCCTCTGTTGGGGAAGTGTGGCACAGATGAGGAAAAAGGACATGAGCTACTCAGTTTGGCATTTCCTGAAGGAAGGGAAAATTGCTGCCTCTGTGTAGTTCGTAAGCAGTTGAAGAATGAGTCAGCAAGAAAGAAAAACTCATCTTTGCAGGTGAGCAGTCACCTTCTGTGGCTGAACTAAGGATGTCAACACCAAGATCAAGCAGGTGTCTTACCTACCCTCCAGGGACGGGATCCTCAACCACAATTCACTCTGTCACAGGGACGTGAGGAGGTGAATTGCAGTGTCATGACAAATAAGGCTACTTATGATGCAGCAGTCAGCTTAAATACAGTATTGAAATGAAAGGTTTGCCAGGGAACTCCTGAGATGAATGATGCAGTAAGTGACTTAGTAGGGTTTGAATTTCTGATAAAAGGGGAGCAGGGTCACAAGAAGTGGCATTTCTACCACCTCTTTACTATGGAAGGAACTCAAAGGAGACCACTGGCCTGACGGTGATAGGGGTGGGCTTATGGAAAGACAGTAAGAGCTCAGGTTTTCTGCATCATAAGAGGACTGTGGGAGTTGCTTTTCCTGCATGGAGGATGGTGATGGTGGGGACTGCCAGCTGAGCTCCTTGTGTCCTTAACACTGCGCAGTTTTAAGGTCTTATGTGATCCTTACCTAGGTCCCTGGCTTACTAAGTGCCTCCAGCCAAGAAAGGAAACACAGGCTGATTGGTTCTGTGTTTGCTTGAGGACTCACAGCTACTCTGAGTCCGAGATGGGAGAGGAGCATGGCTGTATGGTCTGGGTTCTTTCCACAAGAGGACACTGTACCTTCTGGAGGTAGGCTTCCAAGAAAAAGCATTCTCCGGACATGGCAGGCTACCCATGGTGATGAATATGGGAGTGAATGATTGTTATACCCACTGCAGAAAATGTCAACATTTTAAGTTTAAAATTCCCTTAGCAATGGCCTACCTAACTTTGCGCATAAATCAAGACATTACTGCAGATCCTGAAAACTAGATAAAAATTTGAGCTCTCTTTCAAACGGGGATAGAGCATCAACACTCCAAGATGAGATGAATGTCTGTGGGCAGTCCTAGGGCACTGACCCACTAGTGCCCAGGCATCTTCCCTAAGAGCGCTTACTAACCTCATACAGCAAGATGAAGCAGGGCCTGTACCCAAATTGGACCTTTATGGTTATTTTAAATAAAAAGAAAGATTGCTCAACAATGTCAATGGGAGAACTGCCAGGTAGGCAGAGAGACCTGGGAGATGGCTGCCACACGGATGCAGAATGTTCAGCTGACTTTAGCTGAACCTTTCGCTCATTTAAGCAGGTGGTGCTGATGGAGCTCCAGCGTTCCAGTTCACCGGGTCAGGATTAATTCCTCCTCTGAATCCTCCAAGGAGGTGAGGACTCTTCTAGATGACTGATAGTTACATTCCCGGCACCTCTACAACTCCTGGCGCATGGGAACTTACTTAAAAAAAAAAAAAACTCATGAGAAAATGGAATTCAAAGATACACTTATGTCAGTGCAACATTTGAAATCCAAACAGTTTTTTTTTTTCCATGACCTTTGGAAAGACTCTTTGTAGTAAGATGGGCAACATCTGGTGACTGATCAGCTTTGGAGCATCCCAGAGCCTCACACGGTAGGCTTCATGGGCATCCAGATGAGCTGGCCCGTGGATCGTGTCTAAACGCACATTCTGATTAGGTGGGTTTGGAGCGGATGTGGGAATCCTGTGTTATCACCAGATCTTGGAGCTGTGAGGGCATGGCATGCTTTCCTGCCTGCTGGCTAGCTATGAACTATGCCCACCATTTAGAAGGATGACACGCCCCTCTCCTCCTCCCCCCAAAATCATCCTAAATTTTGTTAGTAGATATGGTATTCTCATCTTCAGTCTGGAAAGGAAAAGTGAGAAATATTCCAAGAATTGCCAATAGTTCCAGAGATAATAAAAGGCAAGCTTCAGATCACTTGGGAAAAAAATTCCCCTGTGACTATTAGACATGTTCTATTTTTAATTACTTTATCTGTATTCCAGGTTGATGATGATCACACATCACTTGGTGGAGCATTTGTTTACACCAGGAATTCATTAATGTGTCATCAACTCTGCATTTTAATGAAAGGTTATTTATCAAAATGTCTCTTCGTATGAGAGAAATGTGTGTCACTTAGGCAGGAAATCTAGTTAAGGGAGATGAGTCTTGTTGAAAAGATGTTCAGAACTGAAGAAGTAGCAAGGCTGAACGTGTCAGCTAATGTAATAGTGGATAATTCACGCTGGCCATCTGTTCCCTCCCAGATGCTTAGGCCTGGGGGGTGAGGGGGGACTTGTGGTGGGGGAGAGCCAGGTGATACACTCTGGGTAAGGAACTTTCCTCCTCTGCCTGCACCATAAGCCTTTTTCATTAGCATCACCTCGACGAGCAGTCCATCAACAGGGAGGGGACTTTCGTCTTGTACAAAATCGGCTTAGCAATGAGAATGGGTCTGGAAAGATGACGGGTAATAAATCACAATTCTTCAGCACCAAGACGTAAGGGCCCCACCAGTAGCTTTAGTAATACGTCTCTGTTGATGTGATCACTCTTTTGATACTTGAGCATTTTGCGGGAATGCTAGCAAGGAAACTCAGTGACATTCCATCTAGGAAGCTAGGACTTGGCCATAGGTGAATTTCTCCATCTCTCCTTTAGAGGCACTGCCTTGTCATTTATTTCTGCCACACCTGTCTTTAGACCATAGGTAAGCAGGGCAGTGCTAACCTGGCAACAGCCTGTAGGTTCCCCATTCAAAACTCTTTCCAGCTGGTCACTAGCTCTGTTGCCTAATGAATTCTAAACTGACGGTGAAATAAGCAGTTAATGTCAAGTACCACCGTCTCAGAGAAAAAAAACAAAACAACAAAAAACAAACAAAAACCTCCCACTTTCCTTTTTTATCCTGGTGAGAGCTAGGAGTGTGTCAGAATCGGCAGGAGTCGCCCTCCACCCTGCTGGCTCATCAACACTGTTTCCGGGAAGGCTCTCCTCTGCACCTGCCCTGTTTGGTCTTCTGTCCATTCCTATACCAAGCAACTTACCTTCCTGGAAGGCAAAATCCAGGTAATAAAGATCGAAGTTGGTAAATTCCTTGCTGGCTGCAATTTTTTTCAGTGTATCGGAGAGTTGTTGTGCTCTCTGAAGGCAATAGAAATGGAGAAATCCATGAAACTTTAAGTGGACAGTGCAGTGGTAAAGAAACTTGTCTTTATAATTCCTTTCTCTATATCATTAGCAGAGAGTAGCTCCGCACATTCAATTCTACTCAGGCACAAATAGCCAGTGAACAAATGAAAGATGTTAAAGTTGATTAGGAACCAAATCTGTGTAAATTGAAATAATGAGGTACTGTATTCTCCGTGGGACCAAGGAGGATGAGATGAACAACCACAGTAGTACCCTCTGCTGCCATGGGGAGATGAATGAGAAGGTTGCTTCTTTCAAACTTTCTAGTCAGCAGTTTGGCAATATTGATGAAATTATTAAACACTGGCCTATTATTTGACCTAAGAATTTTTCTAGGACTGTGTTTTAAGGAAGTAGAAATATACACAAAGACATATTCATTTGTTCATCACAATGTTACTACAGTGAACAACATTGAAAACTACCTATATGTCCAACACCAAGGAATGGAATAATTGAGGATACATTTTTACGTTCTATACTTGTTTATAAATGGAAAAACAATTTATAAACACTGAAAGGCAAAAAGCCTACGTGCATTCTCTTTGGACAAAGTCCCCCAATATCTCCCTGGGGAAGTAAGAGAAAAACATCTCACGTACTAACTTAGCATGGCCATTTTGGGTGATTTTTGTTATTCTTTGTGTTTCTGTGTTCTTTTAAGGTGGGGAAGAATTTTCTGGGAGGACATAATGGGAGAGGAGGCTAAAGAAAGAGTGGGAGTAGAGCTTGCCCGAGGGCAGGGCTTTCTGAGCAGCAGGTGGAGCCCCTTCTTGTTGGGGCAGATGCAGAGCACCACAGGGACCCCCAGAAGGTGGGTTGAGGACATACAGGAAGGCTCCTTGGTGAAGTTAGTGGTGCATTCATTGTCTTAGCAGTTTGGAATGTCCCCAGGGTTTCCACAGCAGTAAGCCTTCCACTAGCCTTTACAGTAGCCATATGCGCCCAGTTTCATTAGCCCTAGGGCTTCAGCTCCAGAGTGCCAAAACATCTGGCATTTCAATGCATATGTGGAAAGAAATACAAATGTTCTGGTGTTACTACACAGGCAGGAGCCCCGAGAGAAAACAGGGAATGGGAACCTGACTACCTCCTGCTGAGAGTGGCCACAGTCGGAGGAGTGGTTTTTCCCTGTCCCAATGCCCACATCATCCGGTGGTGGCTGGAATTGAGCATCTTTCAGCAGGATGTTATTGACATGAGTTTCCGTGTTCTGGTTCCTTGAATGAATAGACTACTTCAATAGCTGAAGGGTGCATTTTGTTAAAAGAATCAGAGAGCCTTTTAGAAAGAGGTTACTCACCACCCGTGGAAAAAGAGCAATCCCTCGTGTTTGAGTCATTGCTTATCTTGGAGAAGCCAGCAATGCCCTCATCTAATTCAGGAGGACTCCAGTCCTACACAGTCATACACAGGGTTAGGCTCTCAGCGGTCTCCAGCTGGAGGGTGGTGGAGGTGGAAGTGGGTGATGGTGGTGATGGGGGTGATGGGGGTGATGGTGGTGATGGTGGTGATGGGTGTGATGGGTGTGTGTGTGTGTGTGTGTGTGTGTGTGTGTGTGTGTGTACACATTCCACACCCTGGGAGACAGTGACTGAGAAACATAGTGAGGGGAAAGAGACCTCCACAGCGGCAGAGGGAGACAGAGCACTCAATTCTCTCCGCTGCTCCACTATCTCCCAGCCATCTCATTGACCAGCGTGGAGATGGACTTCCTGCCTGAATCTCCTTAAGTGAAAACTGCTGGGCCGGCCTTGTCTCAGTTGGCTGGGCCGGCCTTGTCTCAGTTGGCCCCGAGAGGCCCCAGCAGCCCTACCTACCTCAGAGGTGAGAGCCCGCAGTGTCTTGTTGGCAGACATCCAGCCTTGACAGGGGTTGACCTGAGGGCAGGAAGACACGGCTGGTTAACGGGAGCCGGCGGACGCGAGGGCCACAGCCACGCAGCAGGTCAGTGCACTCACCTGGAGGCAGCTCAGGAAGGCGTAGACCTGGGCGTAGGTCACGTCCTGGTTCAGTTGGCCTGGGGGGCAGAGAGCTCTGGTTTGCCGTGTGTGTGCTGAGATGGCATTGAGAGACACTGCGGGGTGAGCCTGTCTCCCTGCTGAAGGGCAGCCCTGCCAGGGGACTCGGTCCTGGCCCTGCCTTCGTTGTGGCTGTTGGAGATGGCCTGAGCTTTCCTTCTCTAGGATTTTAGAGCCAGGGTTGGGGGAATGATTCCAAGGACTTGGTTTCCAGGCGGAGAGGATTGGGCTCGTCCCGACTCCCGGGGCTTGACCGAAGCACTCGGCCACGAATTGGTTTTGTCTTGGCAGTGGTGCCACAGGGCACAGGAGGAGTGTTGGAGGAGTGTGTGGGCTGAACCTTCCCTTCCTGGTTTAGTCTTGAGCTAATGATCCTGTGCTGAGATCAGGCGGGACATACTGAAGGTCTGAAGCCGTGGCTGCCAGGTGCCTACAGTTTGGTGAACCTAAGCCTCCCAATGGCTCGAGAGGCCCATGGGGTGGAGCAGGCCAGTGCGTTTCCTGCCCCTTTTTGGCCCTGGGGCAAAGGGTGGCACAGTCGATACTGCAATTGAGCCCTGCTGAGTAGATTTGTCCTAGACTATCTTTGGCACAGGTGAAAGAGGTATCTAAGGGGGACAGGAATGGTGCTGGGTGTGGTTCATCTGAGCTTTTGTGCTCATCAGCTGTAGTCCCAGCACCTGCGGAGGCCGCGCCTTCTCTGCCAGCACTCCCCTCCTCCCTTCCTCCATCATATCCACCCCAAAGTAGTCATTGAGCCTCCGTGCTGTGGCTGCTGCAAGGACTGAGTGAGGGATGCTGTATCCACTACTACATCTTACACTCGAGGGAAAAAAAATCAGCGAAGATGATCGGGCTTATCTCAGGGCACAGAAAAAGAATGCAATGGATAGAACACAGTCTTGTTTTCGCTTAGACCTTGCGCTCCGTTAGACTGAAAGATAGATTCAATTTTCTTGTCATGGAGGAGACATACATTATTACTGTCTGTGTGGCCCCAGACTGGAAAGCCACAGGCTGATTACAGCCGTTAAAGTCACAGTGAGCGGTCAGCGCTGGCCCCTGCTCAGGCTCCTGGCACTGCGCTTCTACACTGGCTGCCCGCTCGGCTCTCACCTGAGGGGCCCACCGTGGAGCCCTGAGCGCCCATTTTCCTCTTCTCGCCCCTGAGATGCCTGTCCTTGTTCTATTTTCATATTCTATTTCTTTTGCTTTTTTCGTTTATCTCCTCCTATGTCTGTCGCAGCCTGGGCCGGCTGCAGGGCTGCCTTCTGCCTCCACTCCCTGCTCTTTCCCCTCTGTGTCACACCCTCCTCCTCTCCATCCCCAAGGAGGGCACATCAGTCTGGCTGGCCTCTCTGGTGTTGCCTGGTGCCATCTCGTTTTGTTGTTGGGACTGTGGCTTCCTTGTGAAAGTGAGGTACCTGCCTGGGAGCCTGACACCCTCTTGTCTGTGATGTGCCCCCTCACCCCAGGGTGTGTGAGTGAGTGATTGTGTGTCTCTGTGTGTGTGTGTGAGGGGTGACCTCTCTCCTGCTCAATGACTGAGCTCTCTTCACTGGACAGGCTGTTGCACCGCATGCTTGACTTGCTGACGGTCTCACACACACATCCTCTCCTTCCTTCTATGCTTGGATTGCCTGGCCAGCTGGGGGGACTAGAGTTTGAGGTGCTCCTTCGTTGCTGGTTCTTCTTTGGGTGTCAAGGTGGGCCACAGTCTTGCTCCGTTGGCTGTGCTCCTCTCTTCCTGCTATCCTCCCTTTGGACCTTTGCTAATTCCTTTCCTCCTCCTCTCTGCCTGTGTTCTGGCACTGGCTCCCAAGGGCTTGGTTGATCAAAGGGCAATCATTAATGAGAATAACCTGATCTGTTGAACTAAATGAGGCTTCTGCAGGCATCTTTTGAAGACACCTGGGGGAAGACTGAATTGGTTTCCCTTTCTCTGGGCTTTCTACCTGCTAGAGTATAGGGTGGCTCATGTGGAGGGGAGGTTGGCAGTGCTTGTGATGGGCTGTAGTTTAAGAAAGGGCAGTATGAAATGGTTCTCCTGCTTTCTCCCTTGATTGTAATTGTGAGTCGTCAGTCACCCTTTTTAGGTTTTATTTTCTGTTCCTTTTGTTTTAATGTGTTTTTGTGCTCATTGAGCCCTGCTGGTAAGACAGGCTGATCCTCCATGTTGTTGTACAAGAGTAGGGGTTATATCTGCAATTCTGTGATTCCCTTGTTAGAAAGTCAGTCTCCTCAAAAAAGCTGATCATGAATGCCCAAGGCAGGGCCCTGGGCCTGGGCCTGGGGCCGGGGCACGGTCTCACTATCCCATAGTATTTCCAGGGGTTATCAGTGTATGTATGGTGGGAGCCAGAGGATTGCCCCATGGGATGCCAGTTGCTTCCTCTAAAAATTGAAAGGCGTGCTTTACCCAACCTGCCTAGAGATGCAGTTTGTGTTCCAATCAGGTTATTTTTAGGGAAGGTACTTTGATATTTACATAATACTGGCAACATAATTGAAATCTCAGCTTAGTACCAACAAGGTCAACCATACCCCCAGAAAATACCACCTGAATGTACTAAAGCCACATTAATTCAGACAGACCTGCCGAAGGTCAACAGTGCACTATGAACAACAAGGTGTTACAGAGACATTCGGCTTCATGTTCGAGCGTAGCGGAGGTAAGATGCAATGGCTGTTTTGTGGCAGCGGCCCTACAAGGAAGACCTAGCTGCAGAGCTGTTTGGAGCCTGCACTCCTTGACTTTCGAACCACGGTCTAATCCTTTGGACAACTCTCACGATGTCTGTGCCTTGAACCATTGTCTTTGGCTCCTGGTCCTTCCAGTTAGCCTATGTACTCTTCCCAGAGGGCTTGTGTTTCCTCTCTGCAAGGATTTCATTGCATGTCATCTTTATCCAAAGGATACCCATTTCAGACATATTTCTGGAATGATGTCTGGCCTCATGGACTGTGGCTCAGGAGAACTCTAGGCTAGTCGGATTTGACCTTTCTCAGAAGATCCATATAAGCAGAGTGCTAATGTGCATAATTTGCTGTAGGGTGATTCCTCATGAAGACCATACACTCTCAGCGGAATTTTTAATGACAGACACTGCCACACGACACAGGCCTCAGCATCCATTTACCAACCGCATTCTGACTCAGAAACAGCTGAAAGGGAGAAGCAGGACTCCCTCCTCTGTAACAGGGGTGGAATAAGAACCTGTTGTTCTGGAGCCCCCATTGCCTGCTACCCTCTATGCCTACAGCCTTTTTTGGCTATATGGTCAGGTTGTGTTTCTGCCTGTCCCAAGAGAAAGTGGAGGCATCAGAGACTATCCTGCTGACCAGGGCTGCTCCCCTTACCCTTTGCTCCCTGACCTCTTTCCTAATCCTTAGAAGATCTGGTGGCCAAGTCTAGGGATGCCTGTTGCCATGCTTCTAGATTTCTTTCACAAATGAGGGAACCTTCCTCTTCCTGGTATTCCTGCTCCTCCTCTTCCTCCTCTCACACAATCCCTAGCACAGTGCCTTGGGTATCAGACTCCAGTGTTAAGCTGTTGGATGAGTTCCACTGCTACCAAGGGGAAGCAACCAAACCAGAAGGCTGGCCCAGCATTAACTTTGTTTTGCGGTGGGTGCATGTCTAGTGGGAATGAAGAGCAAGAGATTGGGCTAGCATGGAAGAGGCACCATGAAGGCCTTATCCCCATCTGCCAGCCTCTCATTTTATGTGAATTATGAGTTCTGCTGGCTGAGGACTGTAAAGCGGCATAAGTACCACTTACTTCCCAGTCTTTCTAGGAAGGACCCTGAAGTTTCACTGTAAGATGGATAACTTATCATCCATAGCAACCAGACGACAGGAATAATTTGGGATGTAACTAACTTTAAAATATTAAACACGTTGTAGATGGTTTCAGTGGACTAATTGAGTTTTTCCCTCAAATTAGGATCTTTAACCTGGAACAAACTTGTGTGTTTCTTCCTTCCCCTTCTATTTTGTGACATTCTAGGGTGTGATTTAGAGACTGGAGAAAGGCGCCCTGCAGAGGGTAGGATGAGGCCCACAGTGGCATTTTCAGCCTTGACACTGCAGACATTCTTGTTTGTGGAGGCCATCCTGCAAAGTGAGGCGTCTGTAGCAACATTACTGGCCTCTGGCCACTAGATGCTAGTAGCACCGTCACCCCTGGTTGTGACAGGTTGGGGTGTGCAAGTTGCCCCTGGTGAGTTCACAGAAGGGCTTGAGTCCCCTAAATCACCCTTCCATTTCTTTGCTCATTTCCAAATTGCATTTAGTCATTATTACATGGTATGGTTTCAGGTGAATTGGATGGCATATATGAAAGAGTTCATGAGGACAACATGACTGGATTTCACTAAAAGAAATGGGATTTGAAATCAGACAATTTAATGGTTGCTAGATTTCCATCAGTGTGATGGAATGTGTTGGGAGCACCCTTCCCATCCCCCAACTGCTGTCCCCCAAGCATTTCTTAGCACCGGAAAAACTCAACAGTTTCAAAAAATGTGTTGAGAGATCTCGGATCTTGGCTTCCACCTGTTCAAAGAGACAGTCTTAGCTCAAGTGGTTGTCCTATTTGCATACATGGCAGATCAGTATGGAAAGAACCCTGCTGTGTGCAATCATATTATGGTTTCTAAAGGTCATGGTCAAAATCCTGTGACTAAGAAACCTATGCTTTCCTTAGGGAAGGCTGGATGGTGTTTTTCTCGAATAATAATAGTTGTGATGTGTTTCAGTAACAAGGAAAAGTTTTTTTTTCCCCCATGGGGAGTAAGGAGTGGGTGGGAGAGAGTAGCACCTTAGGGAGCAGGTGCAAGGACTGCTGCTGTTTTCCCATGTGAGGAGGGGTGGGATTTCCTGAGGGAGAAAGTAGGGGCGTTTGGCTGCAGCATGGACTGCAGAACGAAGACAACGGGAGACTGAAAAGGTACACGCGCAACACAGAGGGCAGTTAAATAAGAGAAAGCTCCTGATGGCCACAGCTGTGAAATCTTGCTCTCCCACCCCAACTTCCAAGGAGAGTATTGAAAAATGAGCATCAGGTCTTCCCTTTCGATTGCTTCTTCTGAATGAGATGGAAATGTTTGGCCCTGCAGCACATGTTACCTTGGCCAGGTCTCAGGAGCAGGGATATGGTACAGCAGGAGATGGGCAGTTTCTTCTTCATCTGCTGGTGCAGGTGCCATCAACATGGGGCCAAGGGGCAGGCTCCAGGCCTCTCCTTATCTCTGTCCTCCATCTTCGCTGCGGTGGCCTTACCAGCCTCTGAGATAAAGCCTCATGTGGGCAGATATTCAGATGGTTTGCTCACTGCTGGTTACCCAGTGGCTGGCATTTCATAAATAGTTTATAAAAGGACACTCCCCGACTACCTAGTCACCCCTGAAAAGGCAAGCCAGAGCCCTGCAACAGTGAGTTCACCTACAAGAATACTTCATAAAGTTGCTGGGAGATGGATTTAAAATGTGCTTATTCTGCTATATAAGTCCATGCATAATTTTTTTAATTATTTTTAATTTTTTGATTAATTTTTTGTAGGAGTCATTTACCATTATCATTTTGAAAACCCCTTACATACAGCAAACTTGGACACCTACCGAAGCTTCCTGAGCTGCGAATTAGGGAAAATGCCTAGTCCGGGGAGGGCTGTGTTAAGGATAACATGATGGCCCCATTCTAGTGTGAGTGGCCACTGCATTCATAATAGTCGTGCAGTGTCTGGAGTGTGAGAGCGGCCCTTAGAATTTTCTGGGAGAACTATGAAGCCTTTCTGAGCCAGGTGTCCCCAGGGGTGCAGAAAAGTAGGCTTGGGGGTTGAGAAGACCTTGTTCTATGGATTCCTTAGTGGACGCCAGGAGGTTCCCACCATTGAACTTCTCACTTATCCCTCCCTTTGACCCAGGACTTTCTGTCTTCCCTTTGGGCTTCTTGAGCTCATTTCCTATTTTTCCTTTTGGTAAGGTGATTTCCTGAGTTATACTCCAACCTTTCTTTTTGTCTGAGTTTGTTGCTCAACACTTCTACCCCTTTCTGGCTTTGGATTTGACTCTTCCACCTTTTGGATAATAACTTTCAGAGACTATACCTGGGATCATTACCCTTCTTCAGATCTGACCCATGGTCTGCAATGGAATTTTAGATGTATCTCCCTATAGTTTGAATTAGACAGACACTGAACTGTATATCTACTGGCATACCAGAGTAAAAGGATCTTTAAACTGATACCGAGAGGATGATATCTGCTGTGCAGAGTATCCCAGAGAAGGCTCCCGTTTGCCAAGCCATACAAGATGACATGGCTGCCAGTGGGCAGGAGGGAATCCAGGGTCACCAGCATCTTCATGACCCTGGAGTACAACTGCTCAGGAGTGGTCATTCTGGAGACTGGATCAGCCTTCCTGTTGGTCAAAGAAACAGAAAAACAAAATTAGTTAAATATAAGTATAGATTGTGCATATACGCACACCATACGTGCATGGGTGTGTAAACAACGCCCACACAGTGGTGGTTACTGGTGCTGTTTTACAAAATATTCATGGCCTTTTTTCTTTCTGACATGCCATCAAATTGTGCTCCCTGACTCCCTTTAGGCTGGGTGGGCCCCATGACCATGAGTTCTAGTAAAAGTGGTTTTGGGCAGAAGTGATATCTGGTGTCAGATTTGGGGACTGATTGTTGCTGTGGCATAACCTCATTTCTCCTGGCTTACAGATGGTGGGACCAAGGGCTCTGGAATCACTTTTGATTCTTTTGCCACCTTGAGATGTACAACTTGGTCTTTAAAATTATTCAGTGCTCTTCTACCTGTTTCACTTTGTCAAATTAAAATCATCTCCCCAGTTGACTGCTGTCCAGAAGGTGATAAGGCTGATGGTAGGTGTGAGGGTTGCACAGCCCTCTGTGAACAGCACGCTGTGCTCACACAGAGGGACCTCTAAGTGAGTCTGTAGTACCGTAGCCAGTAGGGTGTTCGCTGTGGGTGCTGTCCTAATTTTACGTTATGTGATGATTTGCTTAGGCTTTCTTGGGAAAGAAAAGGAAATTGATTGTATAAAACCTGAGCACATAGCAGCACATGCTTAAATTTGTGTCTTGATGAATGTATCTTCTTTCTGAGTAGAAATCTGCCCCACTTGCATTAAGGGCAAACACAAGGGATGGAGATGAGGTCACCTACCCTTGGGGGAGGGCAGGGGCTTTGGCTTGATTCCAAGCACAGACACAGCACCAGAAGGGTCCCAGTTTGTAAAGGGAGTCCAAGTTGCCAGGTGGGCTTTTTCTGACCACGAGCACCTGCCCGGAGCAGCCGGGTTTTATGCAGCTGTGTATGAAGTGGTGAGATGCTGGGGAAGTGCCATCTGTGTCCTTTGTGCTGATGCTCTAAGATCATTCCCATTTCTCTACTGTCCTCACCGCTCAGAGCTTCAGCTGCTTTGTTCACCCACGCTGGCCTTGTTTTCAGGAGGATTCTTGTTCTGCATTGCTCACTTGGTGTAGCTTCAAGGTCAGGGATGGGAAAAGCCCTTGGAATCTGGGCTAGCCTTAGATCCAATTGAGCAGTTACAAGGAGAGAGGTAGGTACATCCAAACTCCCCTTCTTCTTGAATTCCTGACACAAAAAGGTGTCTTTTCATCCAATCACAACCTTGATGGCTTTCACCATATTTATTGAGAAATTCTGTGTGTTTGGAGAACTGAGAAAGAAGCCTACAGCTGCATGATTTCATTCAGAACTAACATCATCCCCCCAAAAAAGACAAGCAAATATTCTGAAATGTATTTTTAGGGCAGACTGATAATGCAACTCCTTGCTAGCTTGAGTTTATAAAATCCCTTTGCTCATTTTGGGATGACAGCTCCACCTTGACTTTCTGGCAGATGGGGAGGTGTGGTTGCCATCTGTCTTTATTTTTCTAACCCCTCCACAGGACATCACAAAGTGGGCACTGCAGGGATATCCCACACTGCCAAGTCCATTCGTTCACCCAAATGCTCGTGGCTTCTCTGCCCAGATCCATGGCTGAGAGGAGGCTGGCACAGGACCCTGGCTGATGTCTGCCTGCCCTTTGGCTCATTGGAAAAAGGAAAGTCAGAACCAGGCTGGAAGGGCCTCTGGGTTGAGCAGTTGTGTTGGAAAAGTACAGTGTCAGGATTTTGGCGTTGGGAGTCAAAGCCTTACTCCTTTGCTCAGCGTGACCAGCTTGCTGTCTGTCCTCCAAGGGGCCTGGGGGAATCAGGCTATATGTTTGCTCTATTTTTGGTAGGGGCTGCATGCAGCTCAACACCTCTGCTTCAAAACCCCCGAGGTCAGGGACTGTGCCCCTTTGCCAGCATATCTCGGAGTCCCACATGGGGCTTGGCACATCAGAGGTGCTTGCCTATACTTTTAAAAAGTAAAGGAATGAAAGAAAGTAAATCAGGCCAGGTCAGCACAGACTGTAGAAAGTACATGGATTCCATCATTGCAGTTGCTTTTGCTATCGGCATTGCCATTCTATATCAGTGTCTCCAAGGTCCTTGACCTTGCCAAGCCTTGCCTTCCTCATCTGTGAAATGAGGACATTTCCTGTTTATCTCTTAGGGCTGCTGAGGGAGCTGAGTGATGCAAGAAGTGGCCTAGCTCTCCCTGGCTCATGGCAGGCCTGGGACTGTTTGCTCTCTACTGGAGAGCACCAGGTGACCCATCATAGAGGTCAGGGCCTGGGTCCCCAGTATGTAGTCTTGGCTGGCTAGGGTTCTGGGGGAGCAGTAAACCAGCCTTAGGGGTGCAAAGGCAGTGTTGGACATATCAACATCTCCCAGGAGTGCTATCCTGAGCCCTGATCTCACTTCACTGATGATGTCTGCATCTTGACTAGCAGAGTGCGCTGGGGTATCAGGAGGGCTTATAGGCTTTCACATCACTGTACTGTATATGTAGAGCAGGCTTAGGAAACTATGGGTAGAGCAAGAGTTGCAGTTCCAACACCATGTGGGCTGGAGACCAGCACTGCCATGAAGCAGTTTTGCTACCTTGGGTTAAGTTGTGGCACCTATCTTGGCATTGCTTATCTGTTTTCATAAATAATGTGTGAATGGCTAGTAGAGCTGCTCTAGATTATTTCTTTTTATTGTTACTGCTGTGCTGTTTATGTATTAATATTATTACATTATCATATTTTGGTCATAATCACGGATCATCACATGAATGATAACTGCCACCATGCAGCGCACTCATAGGGATGCACACCAGCTTTGAGAAAACTCTCCCAAACGTTGTAGAGAAGCCAGGATATTCAGCATTCTGAAGTGATTCCTGATATGGACAGCTTAGTAAAACGGCTTGTTTCCCAAGCGCCTTGGTCATGAACAGGACTGGCTGTGAGTGAGTTACATACAATGTGTTTACAAATGTTACAGGGTTCCACTGTCTCTTCTCTATGAGGAAATCTATCCAAATGGGATGAGAGATGACTCATCATGGGAACTGTGTTTCTGCCTTATTTTATGTAAAGCGTCATGAATGTCAATCTTGGCTTCTGGGTTACTAGTAGCATATTTCTTGTGACATTATTGATACCCATTTGTTATGATGCCATAATTGAGAATTAATGCACAAGGTGTTTACAAAATGAGCTTTTAGTTTCACAGGGGGTTCTGTTGGTTTTAATGTGTGTCTAGGGCTTGGTTCCAAGATAGAGAAATTCTATTCAATAGCAAACCACTGTCATGGAGTAGAGTTGGTGTGGAAGGAAGTACAAGAGAGGAAAAACCTAGAGCCAAAGAATTCTGAAAGCAATTTCCTTCCCAAGAACTCACCCATTGCAGACATCATTCCCAACCATAGCATATATGACGATTGCTGGGTAGTCCAACAGTTGGTTCCTAGACAGGCTGAAAAGTCATGGGGGAAATATGAATGCAAGATACTAGCTGGGCCAATGGGTGGAAGAATTTCACATGATAAGACTTTCTTGCTACTTTTTTTTATTGTAGGATAACCAATACTCATTCCCATTATTGTGTTTTCTTCTATATCATCTTTAACCCACTGCCCCATTTAGGGAACACATAAATCATAGAAATGAAACAAGCAGACAGAAGTCCTAGGAACAGACAGGAGCATACAGCTAACTTCGTGGCCTCCTTCCCAGCTTGTGTCACCAAGAGCGTAGGCGAGTCAGTTGGCTTGCTGATGTCCAGATTCATAGAACATCCAGGTTTGAAAAGGCCACAGCTTCCTGAGCCTTCCACTTAGAGAAACAAGAGCCTGGCTTTGGGATTTTAAGCCCCAGATGAATAAAAAAAATGTTTTTGTATTCATAAGCAGCCATATGGCACAAACCTTTTGTCATCTCTGTTACTTCTGTCAGACATAACTGTTACCCACTTTACATTTTTATAATCCTTTTTTGAGGAGCACACAAATTAGTTGTTTCCAATGCTTAGTGGCCTGAAGAAGTATCTCCTAATTTGAGTAGTGATGACCAAGCTATATTAATGGTCAGGAAAAGTGATGGGGCTCTCATAGAAACAGCTTTCACTCTTCTTTCAAAGTGAATAATCAACTTCTTGTAGTCATCTTCTACTTACCTTTTTATAAGTGATTGCAGGCTTCGGGAAGATGCACCTGAAATATGAAAATTAAGAAAATAATTTAAATCGGTGAGTTCTATTTAACAGTCAGTCTCATTGACTGAACTCATGGGACAAGCATCATTGCAAAATCAGAGGTCATTGAGACCATCACATTGATGAAAACAACTTGCTTCTGGTGAGCTTCTGTAATGTTTCACCTTGAATTCCTCTCGCTGGCTTTGTTTATTGGACACCTTATTAACATAATCAAAACTGCTTTGGATTTACAAGTCTCAATACACTTCTTAGCATGTGAGGAAAAGGTATATACATGTATTACCAAAAAAGACCCATTACCCCAAATCTAAAGAAGCAAGTTAAACAATTAGAGGGGAAGTGAAAAGAATTCTTTGAATATTACTCCTCTCCCCAGAGGGACCCATTTTTTAAAAAAATCTATTTTTATTAGAAAGACATATTTACAGAGAGAAGGAGAGACAGAGAAAAAAATATTCCTTCTGCTGGTTCACTCCTCAAATGGCTTCAATGGCTGGAGCTGAGCTGATCCGAAGCCAGGAGTTTCTTCTGGGTCTCCCATATGGGTGTAGGATTCCAAAGCTTTCAGCCATCCTCTATTACTTTCCTAGGCAACAAGCAGGGGCTGGATGGCAAGTAAAGCAGCCGGGACATGAACGTGCACCTATGAGGGATCCTGGTACTTGCAAGGTGAGAATTTATTGAACTATTACAGCGGGCCCTAGAGGGACCCGTTTCATGCTCACTCCTGAGACTCCTTCAGGCTGTCTGGGCAGTACTAGTGTCAGATGATGGAGGTGATAGAGTTCAACTCCTGTAATGATGGGCATGACCACTGTCCCTCAAACCGTGTTCCTGCCTGTAATGTCTCCTTTCTTGCTAACATATAATAATCCCATGCACTTACAGGATATGCTGTGATAATTCAGTATATGTACACACTGTGTAATGCTCAAGTCAGGTTGATGAGCCTTATCTCCCTTACACACTGATCATTTGTTAGTGTTGGAAATCTTTGAATTGCTCTCTTGTCATTTATTTAAAAAGATACAATAAGTGGCTGTAAGTCAAAGTCACGACACTGTACTGTAATTTCCACTGCCTCCTAGCTCTCATAACTACTGATTTTTTTTTTCAGGATGCTCTTTTTTTTAAAAAAAAATAGTTATTTTATTTTTGATGTTGTTTGTATAGTTAAAAAGGATATATGCCCATGTGGCCTACTGATCAGGGTATAAAGGGTTGAGGTTATAGGAGAAAGTGGACGAGACAATTGCTTCTAACTTTTTTTCCTCCTGTATCTAGGGGAGGTGGGGAGAGAAGCGGAGAGGGCCACTCCCAGCAGCGTCAGCACATCAGTACCCAGGGTTAGGGGATGACTGCTTGATGTCATCCAGGATCCCTGATGGTAACCATTGTTCCACAACCTACTTCCATCAAACCAATAGATTCTGTGTAGGGATGAAGCCATGCAGATTTTCTCTTTCTATGCCTGGCTTTTCTACTTATTGTAATCATAATTATGAGCCTCCAGTTGCAGCCACATTGCTACAAATGCAGAATTTTAGATGCCATCATGTATATATACCATCTTTTTAAAAACTGAATTCTCACTTATCCTTGGTACTATTAAACACCTAGGTTTGAGTGCTTAACTGGCTCTATTAAATACCCATTGGGCCTTCTGGTGGGTATTATAAGTACTATAGTATTCCTACTTTATGGTGGAGAAAATTGAGACAGGCTCTCTTCAGTGTTTTGCCAAAGCCACACAACTACTCATTCAGAAAACCGCAAATCAGTCCAGTCTCTCCTGTCTGCAGTGCTGAGCTCAGACTCCCTGCAGTGTTGCTCTGGGCTAGAGTCTCCGCAAGAGTGAACTCCGAGGTGAATTTATTGTCTTTTCATGTCCAGGAGGGAGACCTGCCCTTAATGAACAGGTAACCCTCAGGTGGGTGCAGCAACTCAGTGCAGGCAAGGTGGAGAAGTAGCTTCCTGTTGCCCATTCCATAGGTGAAGCTTCTTCTAACTTCCTCATGCTATAGAAGCTTAGGGGAAGATGCACACTCCTACAGATGCGCATGGGTAAAAAGCCAGTGTAAAGGTGGCTTCTGGAAACTGGCATCCATTCTGTGATCATCTCTTACAAGCTGCATGTACAGTGTTCTCCTGGCTGATTAAGGAATATTAGAATTTAAATACTGAAGTGCCCCCTGAAGCCTAGAACTAACCCAGGGCTCCTAGGGAAGTGGCAGGAATCCACTTGCCTCAGCCATCATTGCTTCCTCCCTGCGTTGGCAGGAAGCTGGGGTCAGGACCCCGAAGCCCTCAGGTATGGGATGCAGGTGTCTTCATCAGCATCTACCTGCTGGATCCTGTTACCTTCTTATGGTGGTAAAATAGAAATGACATGAAATGTAACACCTTAACCCTTGGAAGTGTCCAGCTCTGCGGCTTTGAGTATATTCACACTGTCATGCAATCATATCTTTCATCCATCTGCAGCACTCTGCTAGCATTCCTAACGGAAATTTAAAAATCCATTAAAGAGAAGCTTCCCGTTAATTCCCATCCCCACAGCCCCGACACATTCATTCTATTTTGTTGCTAAGAATTTCACTGTTGCATCTAAGTATAGATAGATTATGAAATCTGAGCTATCATCAAAGTGTTCATGAGGATTGAAACTTGAGAAAAAAATTACGCATGGATTTCAAATATTTTTGCATCAAAATGAACTTATCTTTTGTAACATTTCCCAATAACCATTTTGAAGTCCCCTTGTATTTGTCTGGGTTTTCTGACTTAATGTCCTGAGGTTTCACTGTGTTGTAGCATGTATTAAGACTCCCTTCCTTTAAAGGCTGAATAATATCTCATTATATGGATACAGCACACTTGATTTATCCACTTGTCCATTTGATGGACATTTGAGTGTTCCAATTTTGGTTAGTGTGACTAATGGTATAATGAAATGCATGAGCAATGGTGATTTCAAATCCTTGGTTTTGGTTCTTTAGGATATTTACCTATCTGGAAGTTGTGGGCAGTTTTCAAAATTAACCAGAGAATTACCAAAGATTTATTAATCTCTGCCACACTGAAATGTGTGATAATGAGAGATTCTACTCCCTAAATGGCTGCAATAGCTGGGGCATCTTTATTCTTTGTCAAGGTGGTACAATGGATAATTCACTGGTCCACAGTTGTGGAAGGAAAGGACCCACAAGGGCCTTACACTCTAAACTCTGGTTCAAATGCAGTATATTCTGAGAAGAGAAGGATTTTGGTACCAGTATGGTGGTATAGTGGACTGATTTTCCCTGTGGTGCCAACATTCCTTGTGGGTATCAGTTCTAGTCCTGGCAGCTCCACTTTCAACTCAGCTCCCTGCTGATGTCCTAGGAAAGCAGCAGAGGATGGCCCAAGTCCTTGGACTCCTGCACCCACATGGGATATCAAAGCTCTTGACTCCTGGCTGTTGCAGTGATTTGGGGTGTAAACCAGTGGATGGAATCCCTCTCTCCTCTTTTTCCTTCCAACTCTGACATTCAAATAAAATAAATTCATCTTAAAAAAATAACAAGAGAAGAATTTTACCAGTTTCCATGTTAGACATCCCCTCACAATTTAATTGCAGCTTGCATTTTCATGTTGGGTCAGTATTGACCATGGCAGGAAGACCTTCCCTAATCTCTGTATTCCCATCAACTGATAGCAGAATTCTAATCTTTTCATAAATGAGCTTTCAAGCTTTAGTGCCTGACTTAGAGTAGGCCCAATGTCCCAATTTCTTTATGGCAGAAGAGGGGATTTGTGTATGTATTTATGTAAAAACACTTCATGGAGTCATTCATGAATTTAGCAATATTCCTTGAGTACTAACTATATGCTAGGCATTGTACTCAGTGCTGGGGACAAGTCAGTGAATAAAGACCCAATCCTTGTTCTTATGAAGTGTGTAGCTCTTAAACGAGCATTGAAGAAGAAGGGTTAGGGATTCAGAAAAGCCCTAAAGAAGTGGTGCTAAGTTGAATTCTGAAAGAAAATCAGGTGTCTCATTTTCTTAGATCCTAAGGAAATTTATTCCCAACGAAGCACCTAATACTTTTGGCACACTTTTCAGAAACACATCTCCAGCCTGATGCCATGTATACAGGACAGGGGCAGATCCAGGTTTGAGTTCTGATACTTAATTTGTTTTTTTTTTTTTTTTAAGGAAATAAGCATAAAATAGAAAATAAGACCTTATATTAGAAGGAAATCAGAGTGCAAAGAGGTAAAGATCTTAACCAGCTGAGGTTCAATATTTTGATGTGTGCACGTTTTGCAAATCTGTGGCTTCCAGGCAAGTGTGGGTTCTGATAGCTTCCTAACTGCCTCTTGGTACCTTTGGAGTCAGGGTGTACTGGCCCTGGTTGGGGACTCAGTACATCTGGTGAGATAAGCCATTTCATGGATGGTGCTAGGAGGAGCGATCCTTATTTAAGATGTGGGAGCTAGTAAGCAGCATCCAGCCACTATTCCATTTCACAGAGCAATTTTATAATAATGTAATGTCTGTTACTGGAGATCTATCAATGATTGGAAACAGATTTTCAGTTGCCACCTAAGAATCTGGGAATTTTACTATTTAGCTCTTATACAGGCATCTGAGAAAGTGACAATGAGGGGGCACTTTAGTTGATCAAACACAAACCCACTCTAGCAAGTCATGAAATGCTATAGAACAGAGGTGATCAGCTCTGGCACCTGCAGGACTGGCAGGCAAAGTTCTAGACAGAGCAGCCCTGCTCCCCACAATGGATCTGTGCCTTTCAAAGTGGTGATGTGATGGGGAGGGGTAGTATTTCCTATCTTCCACTTTGACAAGGGAAGTTGGACGTCTGGGACTTCGTGTGAAGTAGTTGATGTTTAGATGTTGGCATGAATTCATTATTTCTAGTAACTGCTTTGTGTGACAAAGCTGTGGATCATGTTTATACTTGACCCAGTTGGGTCCTCCCACCTACAGCTTAACACAAATAATTGATTTTAAACTATTTTCCACCAAAATCTGTTGGCAGATTGTAACAAGGACACTAATTATTTTAAAAATTTAATGTCAAAATAATTGGCAGTAATTAACAGTTTGTGTTTCCTATGAAGTGGAAAGGCAACAGAATTAGGTGGTTAATTTTGTGACTCTCTCCCTCCCTCCTTCCCTGGCTTTCTGAGAAGATGGTCTGTGTGTATACTCCTGAGTGTGTGTGTGTGTGTGTGTGTGTGTATGTCCACATATATGTGCCTGTACGCACACACACAAATGCAGGGTATAATTATAAAAGAAGTTGAAGTGGCATACCTGAGGCAAACCATCCTCTCACTCTCGCTCACACTCTCTCCCCTTCAAACATTCTCATACTCGGATTCTTAGGCCTCATCTTCCCCACAAACAGGCTTCACGTTTGTATCACTGATTGTCCCATAACACTGTTTGTCCTATGCCCTTGACTCTTGGTTATACGGTATCTGAAGTTTTGCAGTGCCCAGGCTTGCATTTTTTTGCATATTTCATGTGTATATGACAATAAGTTCCTTGAAAGTGGAAACTTTAACAAGGTGTTAAGTGCATGACAGATGTTCACTAAATGCCTATTTGACAAGAAAAAAAGCTACTTGGATAGTGTGAGCAAAAAGGCAATGGAGAATCCACCCCATCCTCTTCCAGCCAGAGAGGCTGTCTGACCTTCCCCTCAGGATTTTGGGTACTCTCAGGTCCCCACTGTTGCGGCTGTTGCTGCTTGGTGACCCCATTCCCTTGTCGCTTCTAAGATTATCACTCTCTGTCACTGCCCGTTTCTGCATTTGGGACTGCCTGAAGTCTAGGAGACCCACTGCTGGTTTGGTGGCAGTACTAATTCTGATTTCTTCTTCAATCCCACGGTGTTAACTCTGCAGAGCTCTGTTCCATGCTTTCTGTCCAGGTTCCTTAGCTCTGCTCAGTGGGAGAGACAGGTTAGAGTATGGCTACATCATTGTACCTGGGACCAGAAACCTGTATGCATTATAAAGAATATGAAACATTCATGGACAATACGCTGTCCTATACTGACGTAAGCTAAGTATAATAATTCTACTTAATCGAAATTAAGTCTCAACTGATGCAGATTTTTCTTGCATTCTTATTTTTAAGGGGTTTTCAAGAGTATTTGTACAATTCAGGTAAAAATCCATTATGAGAATTTAAATTCCTTTTTCAAAAATGTTTGCTTGTAAGAAGCAGAAACATTCAGACTAATACATTGACCTTATGTTCAAAATAGTAGGCACTTAATAATTGTTTGTTTTGACACTTTCTAATAGTATTTCTACCACTGAAAATGTTTTTAAACTCACAAATTTGGTTTTGAATTTCAGTGACAGTCTAGATAAATAATTCCCCAAAGTATGTACTTTTAAAAGAACCCAATAGTCTTCCACTGGGGTTCCAAGCTGCCTTCTGGGCTCCAGGCTTGACACAGCTCCACCAGAATCAACAGCCATTTTGGACTCTTCCCTAAAGATGTTTTGCTCTTGGAGGTTAACAGCCCTTAGTCAATGAGTCGTTGTCTCCCTCTGATTTTCAGATTCCTGCTTATTCCTGCAGGGCTCCCTGCTCAGATGTCTTCCTCTGCCTCTGCAGGCAGGGTCAACAGCCTCTCACCTCCAGTGGCCTCAGTACACCTTTAGTTCACGGTCATCTTCCCATAACCATAGTTGTTTCCTTGCCGATCTCTTGTACCCACCATTGATTTTTGATCTCTTGTGGGCCAGGGGCTGTTAGGCTCTTTTCTGTATGTGGCACCTCTTGTGGTATTGGAGAGGAAAGGGCAGAGGAGAAAGTAGGGCAAAATTGAGTGAGAGAGAAGATAAAGCACATCCCAGAATATGGGTGGTAGAGCCAGTAGGATCCACCAGTTCATTTAGGAGGTAAGTGCAAGTAGCTGACAGCTGTACCCATGATGTCCTTCATCAGGCCGTACAAAAAATATAGCCTCTTGGGACTTCAATGGCCCTGGATTCTAAAAATTCCACTATAAAATGTAGGGTATTTGCTTATAAATGTTTCCCTTGTCAGGTAATACAGATTTGAGTAGTACAGGATGTACAGGATGTGGAAATCTTGATGAGGCAGAAAGATCTAAGCACACACTCTTCACATTGTAATTACTGCTATGTGACTTACTCCTGCCTGAACAGGTGGCCTAAAACAAGGGGCCAGGGAGGGCTGCTTGGGCAAATCCTAAAAACTAGTGTCACTTAGATCAGTGGGAATAATAAGTCAATAATGAAATATAAGTAAGCTATCAAAAGATGCTTGTGTTCTACATGAGATGTGTCCTTCTGAAATGCTTCTCTTCTAAAAGTTTCTACTCTATTGAAGCATTGTATCTGGGAGATAGATTTGAACCTTAGGAGACCCAGTGACTTTGGGTGCACCCATGTGTCTCTCTAAGCATTTGCCTCTTAGATCACCCATTTCAAAATCTGGTCCTAAAAATCTGTTTCCATTGCTGTGGCTGCGCTGCATCGAGGCCCTCCAACTGTGATGTCCTAGTTGTTCTCTTTAAATAATTTGTGCCATCTCCTCTCAAGGTTCTGGGTCAAGACCAAATATTCCATCTCACGGCTGGGTTCCCGAGTGTGTACTGAAAGCCTGCTTCAGCTTGGCCAATGTGACTTTGGTGCTTCTCAGCAGTGCTCCCCTCTGTGGCTTTTAAAAAAATACTGTCAACATTTTCCTTCTGAAATAATTTCTCCAAAGTTGCAAATAGAGAATGAAGGCTCTGCACAGCCGCATTGCCTGGATTCTGTAAACGTGAACATCTTCAACAAGCATAGGACAATGATCAAAACCAAAGCATCCAAACCAGTTTAATATTATTGTCTAATCTGTTCATCTAATTTTAATGTCATGGATGGTTCTATTTCACGACTGTGTTCTGGCCTGGGCTTCTAATTCAGGATCCCAGGCCACATTTACCCACCATGTCTCATTAATCTGGACTGATGGTTGATGTCCTAGTTGTTTTTGTTATCACTTGTCTTTGACACTACTGAGTACAACTGGCTTTTTTTTTTGTCAGTGTTCCTCAGTTTGGGTTTGTCTTCTGTTTCCTCTTGACTTAAACCAGGTTATGCAATTGTTGGCAAGAACACAATGAGAGCAGCCCAGTTAGCTGCTTAAAGCTGTGGAATCTGGTTTGCCTAGAACAGAGATAATGGGAGAGTATAAAAAGAAGTTCTTAGATGTGGAATGGAATTTACCTAATCTGAATTAATAGTTCCTTTATGTTTATAGATGTCATCTCTTTCTCTTTCTTGCTTCTATTCCTGCCCAGGTCGGCTCCCAGTAGAAAGAGCTGGCATGGACCACTGAGTCAGGCTCTGTGGTTCTGACCTTCAGCTGACCCCAGGGTTGGTATTGATTGTCCTCATCAGCCAGCTGGGGGTTTGGAGCCCACCATCTGAAGGGGACACAGCCTGGTGTTGAGGACGAGCTATGAATCTTGGCAAGTCACTTAACCATTGTGCACCTGAGTGTCTTCCTCTGTAAAATGGGGCTGCTCTGTGAATTGAATTAGAGTGTGGAAGGTGCTTGGCATAGTGTCTGGTCTACAGAAGAAGGTAACTTACTATGAGCTAAGATTTGCAAGCATAATTATAGCCACCTTCACAATCCCTCACTTTTTTACTGTCAGCAACAAATTGAAATTAAAAAAATTAGACATGTCATGGGCCTGTAGGTTGCTAGTTCAAGGCATTCTGAATTACAATTTTAGATTTATTGAACATGGATAGAGGTTGTGATTTATCTGCTTAAACCACGTATTTTACATACAGACTCAGAATGGGGAAGTCTCACCAAGATTAAGAACCGAACCGGCCAATGAGAGTTAGGACTTGAACTGAGTTCTAAGCATGTGTTAGTGTCTCAGCCTTTCGCTTTTTGTGTCTGCTGCAGTGATTGGTACTCAGAATGGAGGGTGGCATAAGGATCAAGCTGATGAATTCAGGGCTTGCGTCTCCCTCCATTTTCACTGGAGAATAATGAGTGGGGCCGGGGTGGGTATTATTACCGTGGGTTAAGCCACCACTTGGAACATCCACAACCCCTGACAGAGTGGCAGCTTCTAGTCCTGGCCACTCTGCTTCCTGTCTAGCTTCCTGTTAATATGCCTTGGAGGCAGAAGATGATGAGCTAAGTCCCTGGCTCCTGGCTTGCCTGGCCCAGTCCTGGCTATCAAGGGTATTTGGGGGAGTAAATTGGCACATGGAAGATGCTCTTTCTTCACTTCCTCCCTCCTTATTCTCCCTCTCCCTCTTTTTCCCTTTCTCTTCTTTTCTCCCATTTTGTCTTTCAAATAAGTTTAAAAACAAAAAGGAAAGAGGGTGGTCCTGTATTGCAGTTCAGTGTAAGCTGATGGAAACCTTCTCTGCGAGCATTGTCCTGCAGACCATCCTCGGAACAGTGGATATGTTTAGACCACGGTTCAGCTCTTGTAGCTCATGGGAGTTCTGATGTGTACTCCTAACTTAACTTAAGGGGCACACACATTCCCTTTGTCACCCTGCAATGCCTTCTGGGCTCAGTCTTCTCTCATCGCACTGATTCTGTCCCAGGGCTGCTCAAAAACTTTTTCTTCATACCTTGCCCACACCCTTCCCTGCCCCTGCCCTCTGTAGCCTTCCTAATGTTTTCCTATGGAGGTTACCTGCATGTCTTCTCATTTCCCTTGGTTCCTCTGAGTCTGTGGAATCTCTTTCATGCTTCACTTGGTTGAACTGAAACCCAAAGTAGGCAACAATTTGGATGTTTTTTCCTGTGGTGTGGGGCGAGGGCTTGGAGTGGGTAGAGAACCTAAGATGGTCAAGACCAAATTTGGTTTACAGCAATGGGATAAGTAGGTTAGGTTTCAAACACGTGTATTTGAGCAAAATGTTAACCTTCTCTAGTTTTCAACCACAGTCTCCTGGGCTCCCTGCCTTAGTTGGCTTCAAGTTTCCTTGCCCTGATTTTATGATTGTAAATCAACCTCTTACTAAAATGAACTCACTGAACTGAGTGCTCGAGTCTCCAGTCGTAGGACACGTGAGGTCATGTATCGCCTCTAAAGATGGCATCTTTGTGTTCAGCTTCATCCTGAGGGTTTGCTCCGAAACCCCAGGACCTGAGTAAGCAGTCCACTTTGCTATCATCAGAATCCTCAAAAGAACATGGTTCTTCTGGCTAATCAAAGCACAGCAGAACATGCATCTCTCAACGCCAACTTCAACTTGAAGGAGCTGGAGTACATGTTTGGCTTGGCAGTAAAGGTGTCCACCCTCCACATAAGAGAGCCTGGGCTCGAGCCCCAGCTCTGCTCCTTCTCAGCTGCCTTCTGATGTGCACAATGGGAGGCAATGAGTACTTGGATCCCTGTCACCCATGTTGGAGACTCAGACTGAGTTCTGGGATCCCAGCTCAGGCCTGGCTGTTGCAAGCATTTGAGGAGCGGATGGATGGAAGATTCTCCCTGTCTTCCTTCTCTTCTATTCACTTCTCTGTCTTGCCTCTCTCTTTAATTTTCAATAAAAACATTCTGTAATAGGCTTTATTTCTAACATTTCAAGAGCCTGGGAATTAAATGATGGCTTTCTGGCTTTGTATTTTATAATAAATATGTTGTACTGTTACCCTGATGTTGGGGATTAGCTTACTGCCCATAGAGCAGGTGGACCCAGGTTTTGGGGATTTTAGATAAAGTACATCTGCAATGGTGTGGATGAAAGATTGGACGAAGAAAATAACATGACCCTCAGCATTTTTATATTTTTTTAAACCAGAACAACTAAAACCAGATGTTTACATAAAGTTCTGGTTAACTCACCAGAAAAAATAAATAAAAAAAAAGATGAAGGTTGCTGGTGAAAATGACATTCTAAGAAAGTAGTTTCATTTGGAAGCTGGAAGGAGGGCCTATGTGGATCCCAGGAGAGTCGGGCACTCTCCGTCACAACCCTGGATTGCAGGAGTGGGGGTTCAGGTGTTGAGTTTGTTCTTAAAGCAGTGAAGTCATGTTTATTTTGATATGTTGTGGCTTTTAAAAAATTTAAAATATAACTCATACTTCTGAAACATTTGTCTTTTACTTTTCTTCCTATCTATTTTGATTTATCTAAAAATATTGTCTCGATGAGGACTCTTAACATGAGAATTGCCCTCCTAACATGTTGAAGTGCCTGATATGCATTGGATGCACCTATAGCACTGGATCACAGAGCAGGTATATAGCAACTCCTCAGAGTTTCCATTCCCCAGTCCATGACCAGGACCATTCCCCTGCTGCTTCTGTGACTGACTGCTTTGGGTACATCATTTAAGTGGCATCAAGCAGCCTTCTGTCACTGGTTGTTTTCACAGAGCGTTGATTCCAGAACCATCCATGTTGTTGCTAATTATTGGCGGTGTGAGATGATATTTACTAGAGGTTGCCAATATGGTTTGAGGGGAAGCATTCTTTTTGCCAGTGGTGGGTTTTGAGTGCCACAAAGGTATTGAGGTTAGCGAGAAATGACTGCTTTTGTCTAAATTTTCTTCCTGGGAGTGATTTAGTTTCCACAGGCATGTGCTGAGTAAACAGATCCTTCTGGGAAATTTGCTTTCCTGGAGAAAGGCTGAGGGTTTTCCATGGCCCTTCTTGTCCCACCGAGAGTCTCTGGTAGATGGGGCAAAGCTGGCTCATTGCAGCTGCTGTGTTGCAGAGGCAACCCAGAGTGAGATCTGGTGGGGATCTGACAAGTATGACCCCAAATCCCTGGTCCCCGTTTGACAGGTGCACCAACACCCTGGACAAACTAGGCGATTGGCTCAAGTCACATCAGTTCCAGGATCTAAATTCCAGTGCAATCTACTTTATATGTCAGGGAAGAAGATTTTATGAAGCAGCAAAGCAGAGCTCTTATTTTCTATCTCTAAGAAGGAAAGGGCTGTTTTTCTTAAGCACCCAAGCAACTCCATGGGGCTTTGACCTTTTTTTCCTCCTTCAAGCAACTGACCACTTCCCACCTCGGGCTGTTTTTTCTTGGTGAAAGTGGTAGGGTAGGAGACTGACTGGTCTTGACCCCTAAGTCAGAGAATTATTCCCTGAATTAAAGATAGCATCTGCATTTCACATTTTAAAATGCTTTAGAGTCATCAGCAGTGGTTCATGGTGGAGGTATCACAAGAAATGTTTGAGCTCTTTTACGTAAAGATCAAGATGCAAATAGAAGCTGTTTCTTTCATTCCTTCTCTACAGTTTTTGAGAAACATTTTAATATTCCATTCAACTATTTCTTCCATTTTCTCTTTTTCTCTCGCTCTGGTTCTGAAACATAAGTGTAGGCATAAATATGCAGAATGCAGAGAGCTTAGTTTTCCTATGTCTAATAAAGACCTTGGGGAGTAATTGCAATAACCTGGTGTAGGTAGGCAGAGTCCATGCTGCATACTATTGAGTAATATGAGTAACCATGAAACACAAAAAATGGAAAAGGTCTTTGAAATATGTTCTTAAAAAGATAGCCACAAAAGAAAAAGATAGGAAGCACCATCAAAGAAGTTGTCCTAGACAGTGCACATTTTTACATTTTATTCTATTTTAAGGACTGCAAATGCCAGGAAAAGGAACTGTCTTCTAGCACCCATCCATTCATTAGATGAAAATCCGACAGAAGCCAGAGATTTCTGTCAAAATTTGACATATGGGCTTTTCATGGTGAGACCCTCCTCCCAAATCCCTTCTCCTTTTTTGTCTGCAGAGCTGAATTTTAAAGGAAATTGTCTGGACCACAGAGCACAAGAGGGAAGTGCCTATTATCAGTTATCCCTGGTACTTATTGGAGTACCTTATTCTGGTCTTTATAATTCTACAGAAGACTGCTGCATTCATTACGGGTAGAAAAGTGATGTGGATACTACTGGGTCTTGCGAAAGAGGGATATGCTGACATGGAGAGAGACCAGCTCCTAGGTTGTGTTTCTAGAAGAATCCTATTGCTCATTATCCTCTAATATCGTTGACTAGGTAATATTAGGCAAATCCTTAACTTCCCTACATCCAGTTTCTTTCCAGTTTTTAAATGCCAAAACCTTAAAAAAAAATAAGCCCTTGAAATTCAGGAAAGTAAAGGCTGTGTTTGGAAAAAAATAGATCATCCTTAATTTACCAAAATAATGATTTTGGTATATTTTTTTTACTAATCATACATAATTCTTATGTACATCTAGTCTTTTTTTAAACTTCTAAATATTTGGTGGAAATTATACAGTTTAATCTTACATCTGATTTTTTTTTTTTAATCTTGGCAGTATTTTACTCTCCCAAATTAAAATGTAATGAACAGCAGCTATCAGTTTTTGGAGCTTCATACTCTTGGGCACAGATGAGCTCTTCTTGCTTTCTTACAGCCTGTATTGACGAGGGCATTTAACAGTTCTGGGGGGTTGCTTGAGCATCTCATCAAAGAGGAGAAGCAGGGGTAAGGGCCTGCTGTTCACTCACATCTGGGATGAGTCACTGTTCACCAGCTACTGGCTGTGCTCCTACCCAGAGATGGAAGACTGATCTATTGCTATAGAGCATCTTAGATCAGAGACTGGTGCCTGAAGTATCTTTGTTTGACATCCGAGTGGAGTTAGACATCCGAGCGGGTTGATGTTCCAACTCTGTAACTCACTGTGTGTGTAATGCATGGCCAGGTGCTTGGCTTCTTTATGGGTCCTGTTTTCTTCTCAACTCCACCTTTAAATACTGTCATAACTCCTCAATGCTGAGAAAAGTAGTTTTACACATTTCATATTGGGCTGAGTGCTGTGATCAATATGTACATTGTAATGTGTTTCTTCCCTATCCTCCCTACCATGCTTCCCAGAGCTGTCACAATCAATGGCATCTTAGTAGTCAAGAGATAGAGTAACACTTGCCTTACTGCATCTGTTGTTGGCAGGATTAGCTGAAATACATAGATCCTCAGTGATTCAATAGACAGCAGCTATCATTTTATTAATGCAGCTAAAAATCTATTCTTATATTAGAAGAATGTTTATTCTGTATAAAATATTTATTACCAGGCCAGATGTGATGGCTCAGTGGTTAAATCCTCACCTTGCAAGTACCATGATCCCATATTGGCACCAGTTCATATCCTAGTTGCTCCGCTTCCCATCTGGCTCCCTGCTTGTGGTCTAGGAAAGTAGCTGAGGAAGGTCCAAAGCCTTGGAATCCTGCACCCGCGTGGGAGACCCAGAAGAAGCTCCCTTGCTCTTGGCTTTGGATTATCTCAGCTCTGGCCATAGTAGCCATGTGGGGAGTGAACCAGTGGCTGGAAGATTTTTCTGTGTCTTTCCTTCTTTCTGTAAATCTGATTGCCTTTGCAATAAAAACAAATCTTTAAATAAAATAAAATATTTATTATCAACGATTCATTATTTGCAGATCATGTATTTGTTGAAACTGCTGCTTATGAAATTCTTTGACACTGTATTTAAGAGATGGCACAGGGATAGCAAAAAAGTTCAACTCCACCTACCAAGTCCAACCTGTTGACAATGATTGTCAGACGTGCTGTTTCTAGCACTGTGGGGATGATTCTGAGTACAGCCTACTAGAGTGCCAAGACTGATTAGTGGCAGGCTTGGGACGGTGGACTAGCAACACACAGTTTGCTGTCTTTGCATTAAGGTGTCACAAAACATTACTTGGCAATTCATTACACATTAACTAAGTCATGGCTTATCAAACAGGAGTTTTCTCAGACTCTCTCATCAATAGACCATCTCTGGCCAAGGCAGCAGGTTGTAACTCTTCTAGGTAAAACTTGAAACAACCCCGGAAGGCACTTAGTAGACTTGGCATCATCAGAGAGGACAGGGACTGTTGCAATGACCTGACCCCTTGCTCAGCGCTCACTCTGTTCATGTTCACTCATGTTCTGCCTCCTGAGTTCTGAACTCCCCATACCTTAGCTTTGTGAGAACTTTGCTGTTGAGGGAAGAGGGGGAAAGCTTCCCCCTTGGCTCACCCCTTGACCGTTGCTTGTTCCTGCTCTTCCCCGGGGGGTGTAAGGCTCTCAGTGCTGGGCCCTTCTGAGAGAAGGGCCCAAGGGCCCATGGTGTTAACAGAAAGAGACAGCTCATGGTGGTCTTCAGTCTGTTATGCAATTCTCATCTTTTGTGGTTCTGATAGAATAAAATCAACCAGGACAAGAACATTGGAAAAGGCTTAAATGGAAAGCCACATACCATTTTTTGAAATACTCTGGTAGTCCCTGTGGTTGCAGTGGTTCCTTTTTCGTAAACGAAGATAGAGAGATTGTTCTTTAATTCTGAAAGAAATGTATAGGTATATATTTAGTGTCATGATAACTCTGTTATTCAGAGGAAGATGTTTCTGTCATGGTTTTGAAATACATGAAAGTGAATTGAGAAGATCAGATCTCTGCTGATATGTGTTCTCTAATATATCATTGGGAATTTTTATAAGAAACTGTCCAGTGAAATTAATTGTGTCAATGAACCAGCAGATGGAGGATCTTTCTGTCTCGCCTTCTTCCTGTAAAATCTGCCTTTCCAATAAAAGTAAACAAATATTAAAAAACCAAAGGAATCTTGTTGAAAATAGCAAGCCTTTTCCTTTGTGGGAGGATCTTCAGAGTGATTTTTGCACTCTTTTTTTTTTAACCAAGATTTGCATTGAGCAACCATTCCACTTTATCAGCTGTGCTATTTATGACCAGAACATACTTTCTTCTTTTGGTTACTATGAAGCTGTACACTCTTGCTGTCTTTCAGACCCACATTCCCCTTCATGCATTGTAATGGGATTTCTAGTGTGACCGTGACTCCCCAGGATGCTGACTACATTTCCCAGCTTCCCTTGCAGCTGCAAGTAGCACCCTGTCACCACGTTCTGGAGAATGAAATGGAGTTAGGAATATCTAGTGATGATTCCTGATAATATTTAGGGAACAAGTGGAAGTGACTCTTGACCCGTCTTTTCCCCTACTCTGGTGACTGGAATATCAGTGATGCCATTTTGGATTATGGGAAAGGTGTAGGACTGAACAGGAAGAAGGCTGTATTCCTGGGGCGTGGGTGGAATTGACCCCCATATTAGTTATATACTGTATATATGTGAACATGAGAAAGAGCCCTCATGTATTGTTTTATTTAAATCCTCTACATTGCCTCTGGAGCTGAATCAGCTACTAATTGTCAGGCAATCGAGAAACAAATTTGATAACAGTATTAGGCTGTTAAGTATAGATTTTTCAGTCATTTTCTTGGCTCCCCTTTTTACCATTTATGATTTTTCTATTTTCTATTGCCAAGATTTTAATTTGTTGTTTTGCATGATTCTCTATACTTTTATAGGCTTCCTAAATTTCATTTTGAAAAAAAGTCCATACATTAAATCAATTTGTTCAGTGCTGTTCATTGAGCATATTCTGGGCACTTAGGTTCTGTTAGTGAAAGACAAAGATTCTTGTATTGATGATATTTTGTCAGGTAAAGACAGATAAAAAACCTAGCCATCATCAAATTGTAGAGGGTAGACATGCTGGAAGATGATAAATTCTATGAAGGAAAGGGGTAGGAGAAGAGACCCAAGTTGGAGTGACTTAGAGAAGTTTCACTGAGGAGGTGAACTGGGTAGAAACTTGAGGTGGTGAGTATTACAGAAGCAAATGGTAGAATCATTTGTGCACATGAGATTTGCAGTGATCAACAGCAAGTCATTGTGGACACTCCAGTCCATCCAGCCATTAGGTGAATACCATCAAGTAACTTTGACTCACATCACACAGAAAGGAAGACTGGGCTGGCCAAGCACTGCCTGGGCTCCAAATTTGTGAGATATCATAAGCATGCATATGGTTTATACCAATAAAGTTTGGAGTCCTCTGTGACAAAACAGTGACTTCCTAGAATGGATAGCTATAGAAGTCTATCTAGGTTAGGCTCATTTTCCCTGGGAAGTTTGAAGGCTTTGATCCATTGGCCCCCTGCCTCCCAGTGCTAAGCCTGAGACTGTTTCCCATCCTGAGCCTTCTCCTAGTAGCATTTTGTCCCATGTGTTCTCAAGTGTTAGGATGATAGACTTGGTGTGGGTTCACATTTATTCACATTACTAAACAGATAGGTCTTCTCAGCCTTGGTATGTTCATGTCATTCGGGTCTGAGCAATGTGCTTGGATTGTTTCATTGATGAAATCTTCCTTTCTTTTTATTGTCTGTAACTATTATTTGGCTGTTCCTCTAATCTTCTATTTCTAGCTTTCTGTCTTGTTTCTATCCCTTTGTCTTTTATTTCCATTTTCTGGATATTATCTTCAACTTTATCTTTCAGCCTTTATATGCAAATTATCTGCTATCACCAGTATGATTTCCAGGTTGAGCTGTTTTGTGTCACTGGTATAATATGCAAGTTTTACTTTTTTTTCCACTGAATATTCTTTGAATTTGTACATCATATATTGCTTACTAATATAATACCTCATCTTTTTGAAGATACTATTTTTACTTGGTTTTGTAAGTAGGATGTTTGACTCTTAGTCTGTTTCTCTAAGGTTTTTTTTCTCTTTGTTTCCTCAATGTCTTCATGTTGGAGGATTCTCTCAGATAGCCAGTGGTCCTGGGTTGCTGGTTTATGTTTAAACATTGAACATTGAAACTGTACAGTACAAAAACGACTAGGAATGGGCCCTTGAGTGTATTTGCTGAGGGCGGCTTGGACTGTAGGACGAGCTGGCTGGACCTTTCTCAGGGAACTCAGCTGTTAGCCTATTGGGAGCTCTGTACCTGGAATGTTCTGATTCCCCAGGAAAGGGTTTTGCAATCTGCAAAGGACAAACCAAGACACTGTGCTTAGATGGGGTGAAGGCCAGCATTTAGCAGGCTTATGTTTTCTGTAGGATACTCCTCTCATTGCTTATGAAGTTGTCTCCAAGTCTGTAGACTGAGTGTCTCCCAGGCTACAGACCTGTGACTCTCAGATATCCAGAAGAGAAATCTCTAGTCTTAGCTTTGTATAAGGGAGAAGTAAGGGCTGGGACGGGATCTAAGGTACTACCTGCTTCTACTGCAATCTTCCATCTCATATTTCTGTTTCTAGCCTTACCTCCATATCTAGAATTACTCCAAGTGGACAGCTCCCAGGTCTTTGGGGGTGGGGTGGCTATGCACTGTGTATGAGGCTGTTTCTGCTAGCTTAAAATGAAGCCCTCCTGTGTCCAGGAAGTCAGTAGGCTTCCAGAACCTTCTGGCAGTTGGCTTTTCCTGTTCTTTTTGTCCTTGTGGACAAATTCATTTACTGTCATTTGTGAAGGATTCTCAAGAGAAAGTAGATGTTTGTGTTCAATGTGTTATCCTATCAAGATGTCTGAAATGGATCTTTATGTATTATATCATTTGTGCTTCTGCCTTGACTATTATATTTTGTGAAACCAGATAGGAAATGGACATTAGGTCTGAATTCAATACTAAGATAATTTCACGGTCAATAAAGAAGGGTTATTTTCCTTTAGGAAAGTAAAAGTTACCAATATTCTGTCATAAATGCATTTTTGATAATTCTAAAAATGAAATTTTTATACCAGAATATTGTTTTGCTCATGACCTGCTCATGGAGAGCAAATATGATGGGTATTGATATGATAGATACAGCTATTTGTGCTTCTTATTATACGAATAAAGAAACCTTTCCCAATGGCAAATAATTTTGCTTATAGTTTTAACTAGAAATTGTTACTAGGGCTTGGGGATTAACATCTTGTATCAAACACTAGTATCTGGTAATCAAAGATACTACTTCTTTCCCTCTCCGTCCAAATACATTTTCTTCTTTATAAGTTTTAGGAGTTGAATTCTTCATGGAGTTCTTAGGAATCCTTAAACAATAAAGAAGGAACTGATAACAAAATTTGTAGGTGCCTACAAACTGAGATTGTGTGGTAAAGTTATCTGTACACAGTTTCACTTGGATTAGCAGAGTTGATGCTAGATTACCAATCATTATAAAGTTAACCTATGAGAACCTTCTAATTTCATATCCTTCCTCTTTTTTTTTTTTCCATTCCTACTGAAAGTCAGTCTTCCTGGTGTGATCTTTTGTTTGTTTCTTTTTGTTCTGTTGAACATCAAAACCCAGTGGAAGAGGTGAGTGCTTTACTTTCACACTTGGAGTGCATGCCCTGGAGGGATACTTGAAAGCCCCTGAGGACTGGTGTCCCCAACATCAGAAGCCAGCTTGGTGGTACAGCCATATTAATGTCTGAATTTTAGCAGTTCCAGATATCATTCTGAGGATGCTCTAGTTAGATATTGATTTCTAACTATGCAATTCTAAATAGGTACATCTGAAACAGAATGACTGTTGCTTTTTTCAGCATTGGTTCAAGTAGTGCATGTGCACAAGTGCACACACACACACACACACACACACACACTTTCTTAGGGCTGGTTTTATGGCATATAGGATAAAGCACCATCTGTGATGCTGGCATTCCATATGGATGCTGAGTTATGTTCTAGCTGCTAATGAGATGGGGAAAGCAGTGGCAAATAGCCAAGTGTTTGGGCCCTTGCCACATATATGGGAGAGCTGGATGAAGCTCCTGGTTCCTGGTTGTGGTCTGGCTTAGCCATGGCTGATGTGGCCATCTGGAGGGTAAACAAATGGATGAAAGATCTCTCTCCCCACACCTCCCTTTCTCCCTCCCCTTCCCTCCTCCCCTATCTCCCCTTCCCGGCCTCCCCTTCTTTCTCTCTCTCCCTCTGCCTCCCCTTCCTTTTCTCTTCCTCCTTCCCTCTCTCCCTCCTTTCTTTAAGATTTATTTCTTTTGATTGGAAAGGCAGATCAGATTTATAGAAAGAAGGAAAGGGAGAAAGATCTTCCATCCACTGGTTCACTCCTCAAATGGTGACATTGCCCAGAGCTGAGCTGATCCAGAGCCAGAAGCCAGGAGCTTCCTCTGGGTTTCCCACATGGGTGCAGGGTCCCAAGGTTTGGGGCCATCATTTACTGCTTTCCCAGGCCATAGCAGGAAGACAAATGGGAAGCAGAGCAGCTGGCACATGAACTGGCACCCGTATAGGATCTTGGTGCATGTGAAGCGAGGATTTAGCCATTGTGCTGGGCCCATGTAACTTTTACTTTCAAATAGATAAATCACCTTTAAAAAAATCTACTTTCTCTGAGATCCTTCTAATATCTCCAATTTCACTGAAATGAAGTGAAATCAGGAATGGGCCTTAACAGTAATGTAGACAAATTAAAGAGGGTGGTTTACTACTATAAAAGCAGTATTAGTTAGAAGTAGAACCTAGATAGACAGAGCCCCTTTCCACAGGTGGTCAGGAGCTGTTCTTAGGTCCTCCAGACAGGCCAACTATGAGATTGAAACCATGGGGCTAGAGGGTGTTCTAGTGAATGCCTAAGAAGGCAATTCCGGAATCTTTCCAGAGGCATGTCTAGTTTGGGTATGCATTCTGAGCCTTTGTTAAATGAAATCTTAGATACTAAGTCATAAAACATCTGGAGCATGAAAGACTATGAACAGGTGGGTGACAAAGACATGGTAACCTTTGGTGCTGAGGGTTAGGGCAGAGATGTGGTTTGGGACACGATGAGATAGCCAGACAGTCCTTTCCCAGGGATTTTTTCCCTAGGAAGCTTTGAGAAAGTCTGGCTAGTGTTCTCTCCAGCGTGGGTGGAGATTAGGCCAGCAAGGGGCCGAGGATATAGATTAAAGGCCCTTCAAAATATCTTCCAGTCCTTTGATTTGGCCACATCTCAGAGCTCTGTGTTACTACTAACTGTGTCACAGAGCAGCTGCAAAGCAGCCTCTGAGGGCAATAAACATGCAGGTTATGATTCACTGCGTGTTCAGAGAGACGAGCCATGGACCAATTACGCACGGGTGGCTCTGAGTACAGATGGAGTCTTGGGAGTTCAGACATACAAAGATTAGTAGGACAGCATGATCAAATTTGAATTTAAAGCAGCAAAATAGTACTTGGAAATAGGCTTCATGGGCATTGTATTCAATAATTCATGAGCTGCTGAACTCAGGCAAGATTTCCTACCTGTTAAGTTAACCTCTCACTTAAAATTTCTTCCTGTGCTGTTCTCTGAGCTTGGAGCAGTCAGCTCTCTCTCCATCCTGGCATCTCCCAATCCCACATTTGATTCTAGGCTACTGTGGTCATGGTTTGAATATGATTTGTACTCTGAGCTCATGCAATTTAATCTCCAATGTTACTAAGAGGATGGAGGCATCATCTGATTATAGGGGTCAGAGATAATGCCTGTGGAAAGACAGATTGCTCTAGGATGGGGTCCGCACGAGTGGATCCTGGTGGCTTTCTAAGGAGAGATTACACAGATGTATGCACTTCCTGCCCTTTGCCAGATGATCCTCTGTGTTGTGTTGGGATTTGGTCAGCAAGGAAACAGCTGCCAGAGAAAGCACTAGACCTTATACTTCTAGAATCATGGGACAAAGCAAGTCTCTTTAAGGTAGCTACCCCCCCCCCGCCTTTTTATAGTAACTAAACTAAGATATAATGTATTA